>NW_024429200.1:28879543-30245376 GCF_017639785.1 Mesocricetus auratus | reverse complement strand
AGTAGAATGCATGAAATATGAAAGTAAAGGAGGGGGAATATGAGGAATTCAGGGTTTAATTTAGGATGGGTGCGAAAGTATGGGGAGAAAGACTTGTAAACAGATTAACCAAAATGGAAGATATATGAAGAATTATTAAACCCCACTTTGTAAGCCATTTAAATATATATTTATATTAAATGATATCTAGCATACTTTATATATTATAATGTGTATATGTATGTGTGTTTGTGTGTGTGTCTGAATAGAGGTATCTCACATTAATGATCAATGGTACTCCTAGAATAAGAGTGATTAAATGCAATTTCAATGCCAGGCATTACTTATCTCTCTATGAATTCTTTCAGGAAGATTCCAAAAGCACAAAAACAGCACACGCTACAGATTGCTCTTGGAAACCCATCATGATTCTAAATCTTTCTCCTGTTGGCTAGCATCTTAGTATTGGAAAGTTCTATATAGACATCTTGGAGAGAAACACATCAATAACTTGCCTTACCTAGCCTTGGGCCTTATGTGCTACAATACAATGCTACCTCAAAACTGGCATCTGTTGCAATAGTAGCAAGACTTTTCATAGGGAATATGAACCACTGTCTTGACTGGCACTGTAGCCAGGCTTTGTTGGAGAGAATTAATGATTGCTACTGTAAATGAGGTTAAAACTGAAGGCTAGGAAAGTCATATGTCCTAGGAGAGAACGTATTAATAATGCTTTTATAAATAATTGTATTATTTATGCCCAAATCCATACATTACAGCTTCTCCCAAGCTTGGTCAGAGGTGTTCCTTCTTGCAGTATAACATGGTTAATGCAGAGATTCATTTCTATTCAAAATGCTGGTTTTATTTGCCTGTGAATACTCAGTCATAATTGGAGCATGCCTCCCAAAGATTCTGGAGATATTTCCAAAAAGGATGCAGAAAGCTAGTAAGAGCCAGAGATTGCTGGGAAAGCAGTGAAGTACTGTCCTTGGGATACATCAAAACCACTGCACACAGGAACTCACAACCACTGTGGTTACTTTCACAGCATCTGTAAAAATGTGAGCATGAAGGCACCCATGTCCTATTCCTAGTTGGGGAGCTAGTGGAAGTTGGCTGTTCAATAGTGTGTGGCCAAATAATAATAATAATGATAATATATTAATGAATAATTTTAAAAGGAAGATATGGAATTCACAGTAGGATTTAATGGGGGTCATGGTGAAAGTTGGAGACAGGCATTGAGGGGCAGATCAGATTAACAGGTTTATGATTGCATACTTCTGCAGGGAGAGATCTAGGTACCTGTTTTGCTGACCACACCCAAAGTGGTACATATGGGAGCACATGGAATAAAGAGCTGAGGAGAGAGGCACTCATGCTCTTTTGGGGTTCTGGTCAGGTCTCAAAAGGTTGCAGAGGCTAACCTGGGTTTTCGGTTTCTTGTGTAAGCAATTTCCCACAAAAAAACCAACAACTTCCTTATCCCGTGCATTGTTATATTTCTCCAACAGACCTCCATGAGCATGAAATAGGTATACATGAAGGAGCATGTGCGAGTAGCCTTAGGGGAGGCATGAAATGATGGTTTGTTGTTGAGTAACAGTGGCAAGATAGGGATACTGTGCTTCTGTCTATGTTAAAAATTCTTGAATTTACTGCTTTGTTAGGGTTTTTATATTGCTGTGAAGAGACACTTTGATCACACCAACTCTTATAAGGGAAACATTTAATTTGGGATGTTCACTTACAGTTCAGAGGTTCAGTCCATTGTCATCATAGCAGGGAACATGGCAGCTTGCAGGTAGATGTGGTGCTTGAGAAATAGCTGAGAGGCAGGAAGGAAACAGGAAGTTGACTGACAACTATGGTAATATCCTGAGTATATGAATCCTCAAAGCCTGACCCCACAGTGACACACTTCCTCTAACAAGGCCGTATGCACTTCACCAAAACCACACCTTTTAATTGTTTCACTTCCTATGATATTGTGAGTCAATTGCATTTGAACTACCAGAGATACTTTACACAGGGAATAATGCTCCCCATTCCCCAAGCCCTAGAGACCCTAGGAAATAAACTAAAAGAACCAGTGCCATGTGGGTCTATCTCGTATTCTAGGACATTGCCCTTTACCTTGTGGGCTAGAGCGAGGTGTCTCACAGGTACTTAAAATAATAAACATTATAGGCCTTGTTCTTCCTTATCTATCAGAACTTGATGGTAAGACCTTAAATATTTCATATTTAATTTAATCATAGGTGGTTTTTGATTTTTTGGTAATATAAATAAAATGTTCTATTTATACATACCTCTTTATTACATTTTTGACAATATCAGTAAAGCCATTCTTTTCTACCTTCCCTCCTGTTTGTCTTTCTCTCTCTCTCTCTCTCTTTCTGTCTACAATATATATGCACTCACATTGAATTTTTTAACCTTTTTAACAACAAAGCTGTCACTTAAATGCTTGACTGATTTGCAAGGTATTCCTGTGTTTTAGTGAAAACAGAAGAGCTTCATGAGATGAATTATGGGCTCTTTTCCATGAGGCCAAAAATGAAGCTGGTGAGAAATCCAGGTTTCAGTTTAGGGAAACAGAGAAGACCAAGATGTCCATGGACAGGATAGTAGGAAGCTCGAAAGCACAGAGTAATTTTGGAGAGGTAGGGTAGACTGTCACGGTGAATTTCAAGGCCAGATGATTGGAAAGACACATGTGGAATTTAATGGAATGAATCTATTGTGGAGTCATTCTCATGATTTCTTTTTTCTCCTCTTATTTTCTTATAGTCAAAAATTGTGCAGTCAGCATTATCGTAGGTAATGTTTGACATATTTCTGATTTCTTTCTTAGTTTTGCAGCCCACTTCTGTTGTCTTGAAATCAACTATTTTCAATATTACAAGTGTTTTCTTTGTTATTCCTCAATATATAGTTTTATTCAAATTAGAAACAGGAATGCTTCACATGTCAATCCCAGCTCCCTCTCCCACTCCTCCTCCCTTGTCTCTCCAACAGCACACCTCCAGCCCCCCTCAAATGGATTTCCCTCTGTCTTCTACAAGTCTTTCTTCAGATTCAGGCATAGTCAGAACAGTGCATACCATTTCCATAATGTTGCATGACAACCTGTTTTCAGAACAAACTACATGCTTCTGATCAAGAGACAGAAGACTATATCCAGGCTATTTTGATTGTTTTCTTTTTTGAAGATGTTAACAAGGTTTCTAGGGTATCCTTAGCTAATCTAAGTTCATAGCTATGAAAGTAATAGGACATTGCTTTTTATGTTAGTCTCAATACTATTGATAGTATACTTTGTCAGAAAGAGTAACCCAAGTATCTTTGTATTAGTATAAAGCATGAGACCATGTGTTGACTCCCGTGTGCCTAACCTATTTTGTAAACATGGCTTCATTCAGGAAATACAGATTCCTATCATTATGAAAGTTTTTCCTTACATGTAATGCATTCATCTCTTCTATGTATGTTGTGTTTGTATTTATAAATGTATATTCAGTATATGTGACTGAAATTTATACTGAGCTTTCAACTAATTTTGTTTTACTGATTGCTAAGCAAAGTATCCTGATTTTAGCCTTTCAATTAGATTCTCTAAAGATTATTATCTTTTATAAGCCCAATTCATGCAAAGATTTATAATTCCTTATGTAGTCCAAAATGTATGTGACTTTTACTTATCTTTTCCAATATGTTTAGTATAACTCAATTTCTATACAAGTTTAATATATATAAGAAAACATTTTATTATAAAAAGAATGAAAATATGCATGCATAAAGGAAGATATATCAATATCAGGGTGTAGGCTTGGCGGGGATGTATTGAAAGTTCAAGCCTGGCCTTGACTGTATAAGGATTCCTATTGGAAAAATAAAAATCACATTTGTATTAGTGCTATTATTTTCCATTATACTTTGTTTTTTTTCTTGGAAGCACAGAACTGTCATTAATTATACCTGTTTTTGAAGATCATTTCTTGTTTTCAATTGAATTCTATTAATTTATCTCACGATTACATTTTCTACTGATAAGATAAACCGAGTGTAATAAATCTAAAGAGGCTGAACAAATTAATCACAGTGAAGTAAATTAACAAATAGTAGCGCATGTGGTCAGTAGAAAAATAGCTGTTAGTAGGAAGATTACATCAAATAACACACCTATCCATCTTCATTGATATGATGGAATCTCTACTATCCCCTCTTCTTAATACATTTGGGTTCAATCTGTAGAAAAAAAGTACTTCATTTACTTAGGTAACTTGAGCCAAAAAATTCTCCATTTTATTTTCTTCTTTTATTAAAAACAGATTCTTTTTTATACATGATATCTTGATTATGTTTCCAGTTCTTCCCCACCTCCCCTCTCTACTCCCTTTCTGTCTCTCATTAGAAAAGAATAGACTTCTAAGAGATAACAACAAAATACTGAAAAATATAAGATGAAGCAAAAATATTGTAACTGTAATTCTTGTTTGATAACTGTTTTATTATATATAACTTTCTTATGTTAAAGTTAAAACCTTCCTTTTTAATTAGACAGAAAAGGGGAGATGATATGGAATGTCTTCCGTATGCTGCAAATATGCATTGCTTTTATTAGTTGATAAATAACACTGATTTGGCCAAGCAGAAGAGAGCAAGGTGGGAAATCCAAGCAAAGATATGGTGAGAATAAAGGCAGAGTCAGGGCTATGCCATATAGCCGCCAGGGAAGCAAGATGTGAGATAACCATCCACAAGCCTCAAGGTGAAACATAGAATAATAGAATGGGTTAATTTGTGAGAACTAGTCAGTAATATGCTTGAGCCATTGACCAAACAATTATAATTAATGTTAAGCCTCAGAATGATTATTTAATAAGCAGTTGCAGGAACCAGTTGGAAAATGAGAAACCAGTCCATGGGGTCAGGGCAGGACTGAAAACTGAAAACATTTAGCTTCATGTGAATGCACCCTAGTCTCACCACTGGAAGCCTCACTTTTCTACAACAGATGATAAGTAGAAACTCCCAATCACCCAACATTAAGAGTGCTCATTAAGATCATCTCATACATTCCAGGAAGTTTCAGTTGCACTAGGTTTCCACACTCTTGCCCCCAAAATGCCACCCCTAATTCCAGTTGTCTCTCCCTGCACTCTCAGGCTTCATTTCCTCTCCCCCCTCCTTCTGTCTCAATCTACCCACAGTCCACCATTAATCCGCCAATTAAATCTACTCTACTTCCCCCTCCCAAGAACCTTCATTATTCCTAGACCTCTCTTCTTTACCTAACCTTTCACTTATAAATGAATACATACCATATTTATCTTTTTGTGTCTAGGTTACCTCACTCAAGATGACTTTTTTCTAGATCCATCCATTTGCCTGCAAATTTCATGACTCCATTTTTTTAGCCACTGAATAATATACCATTGTGCAAATAAACAACAATTTTTGATCCATTCTTCTATTGAGAGACATGTAGATTGTTTCCAACTTCTGGATGTTATGAATAAAGCCACAATGAACATGGTTAGGTAAGTATCCTTGTTGTAGGATGGAGTGTCCTTTGGGTATATGCCCAAGAGTGATATAGCTGAGTCTTGTGGTAGATTGATTTTCAACTTTCCGAGGAAGCACCATATTGATTTCCATAGAGGCTATACAAGATTGAACTACCACCAGCAATGGCAGCAATACAGGAATGTTCCCTTTGTTCCACAACCTCTGCAGCATGAGTTGCCACAATGTGTTATTGTTCTTAAGCATTATGACATGTGTGAAATGGAACCAGAGTCATGTATATGGCTAAGGATGCTGAACTTGCATTAAGTGTTTCTCAGCCATTTGATATATTACTACTGATAATTTTCTGTTTAGATCTGTTCCTCATTTTTTTTTGGTTTTTCGAGATAGGGTTTCTCTGTATTGTTTTGGACTGTTCCTCATTTTTAATAAGATTATTTATTTGGGTTCCTCCCCCTCCCTTCTCCTCCTTTCCTTTCCCTCCCTCCCTTCCTCCCTTCTTTCTTTTTTGAAAATACATTCTTCTCACATAGAGTATGTCCCAAACACAGTTTTACAAGCCTTCACTCCTCTCAGCTTTTGCCACCCCTTCCCCTCTGACCCCCACCCACTCCCACTTCATTCTTCTTGAAAACATATTAGGCCTCCAACAGCCAAACAAGACAAGACAAATGCAATAAGACAAGCCCAAAGCCCTCATATCAAGGCTGAATGAGGCAACTCAATAGTTGGGAAAGAATCCCAAGAGTAGGCAAAGGAATCAGAGACACACCCACTACCACTGTTAGGAATCTCACAAAGACACTAAGCTAACAGTCATAATATATACACAGAAGAACTGGTGCTGACTCTTTCAGGCCCTGGGTTGTCATTACAAACTCTGTGAACCCATTTGAGCTCTGCTGAGTTGATTCTGAGGTCTCCTGCTGTCCTCTATTTACTCTGACCTCTACAATCTTTCCTCCTCAACTTTCACCCATTGCCCAATCTCTGAGGGAAGCCTCTCTGATGATGAGTTGACAAAGCAATAATCTATGGCTAAAGTAGAATACCATTTTAATGATTACATTAACTTTTTCTTTCTAATCGCAGTATGTTTGGTTGTACCCTGAGTCACTGGGCTATCCAGTCTCTGGTTCATGGTCCTCTTGGCAGTTAGTTTCCATTTGCAGTATGGGTCTCACGTAAAACAGGTCATTGATTGGCCATTCCCACAAGTTCTAAGCCTCCATTGCCCCAGAACATCTTGCAGGCAGGAGAGATTGTCGGTCAGGGGTTTTGTGACTGGGTTGGTGTCCAGGTTGCTCTTTTGGTAGTGTGTTTTGCTTTTTGTTTGTTTCTTGAGTTCGTTATACATTTTGTATATAAGTCCTCTATTGGTTGTGTAATTGGTAAAAATCTATTCCCAGTCTGTGGGCTGCACTTTGTCCAATTGATGTGCTTTGCCTTATAGGTTTCCAGTGTCATGGAATACCCGTTATTAACTGTTGTTCTTAGTGCCTTCATTATCAGTGTTCTGTTCAAAAAGTTTTCTCCTGTGCCAATGAGTTCAAGGATATTCCCTACTTGCTCTTCCATCATTTAGGGAACTTTGCTCCAAACAAGTCCAATGACCTGGGACAGATGTTTGAAGTTGACACAGCAAAGAAACGATGACCACTTGTTTCAAACCATTGGCCTGGGCCCTGTTATTTATATAATTTCTGTGACTTGCATGAACAGTTTTACAATCAAATTTGTTTCTTTATGTATCTAATAATGGTTACCATAATTGCCAATTTGTTCTTTTACCTCATTTCCTTTCTGCACCCCAATTTTCCCGCTGGTAACCATTAACTACTCGATTCATAGACCTAATGTTAGAAGCATAAGCATTGTTAAAGTCAACAAAGGACATTTCTCTAACTAGGCACCCCTACAGGTAGAAAATTGTGCCCATTTGGCAGCATTTGTAGTTACAGCATCATAAAAAGTAAAAGAGGATTTTGCCTCTAGTGGATAATGTTTACCTCTAGTCAAATCTAAACTCTGAAAATCAACTCATAAGCCAAGACTTATTCAAGTCATTCTTTATTCTATACTACTCCATCTTCTATGAGGGATACACTATATTTTTCCCTATCATACTGTAAAGTACATAACTATGAGCTTACACCTAATAATTGGCACTGTTTATTCCTTGTTCTCATGTCCTTCTCTCAACTACCTACAGTACTCAAACAGCTAATAGAAATGAGTGTCCTGTAGGTGTCTATGATTCTGCTGCATTGCCTATTCCAAGACTGTTCCCATTAACTCCTGATATCTATTTAATAGCATTTCACCTAGACTCTTGTGGTTAAAATCATTCTCTCCAGAAGAGTTATGCAAGTTTATAATATTTTTGTGAAATTCTGTGATGCTTTAGGGCTAGTCACAAGGTTCATTGGAAAGGCAACATCCTGTTCTTGAGAAACCTGAATTCGTGGTCACCTGTAACACCAAAGGCTTTAGGGGCTGATTGGGAAAACTGTACATTTTTAACAGAGAAGACTCTTTAAGGGGAAGTTTTCCTTTTACAACAGCCATTTCATCTGTAGCTCTAAGAAAGTGAAGCTAGAGGCAACCAGCAATACTGTTTGTATGAAGAAAGCAAGAAAAGTAGCATATATACTCCTGGAGTCATGGTCAGAATTATGTAATGAACTATGCATCAGCCTTTCCAAAATTGGTCAGTTCCTCCAGGGCCTTGCCACACGGAGAATTTGTTCATTCTATTCTTGTGCCTTATGCCCTGAAGAATACACATGGCTCACAGTACTATCAAGTTCAGGGTATCTTGTTTTATGTTGAGGTCTTTGATTCACCTGGACTTGAGTTTTATGCAGGGTGATAGATGAGCATCTATTTGCATTCTTATATACATAGATATTAAGTTTTAACAGAACCATTTGTTGAAAATGTTGTCTTTTTTCCAGTGTATACTTCTGTATTATTTATCAAAAATCAGATGTCCATAGGTATATATGTATGGGTCTTCAATTCAATTCCAATGAACAACATAGCTTTTTTAAATAATGCTCTGTAGTACAGCTTGAAATTTGGAAGGGTGGGTAGCTAGTAGTTCTTTTATTTTTCAGGATTGTTTTAATTATCCCAGTTGTTTTGTTTTTATGTATGAAATTGAGAATTGTTCTTTCAGATGTATAAAGAATTATGTTGGAATTTTGATGGTGATTGCACTGAATCCATTGATTGGTTTTGGTATGATTGCCATTTTTACTATGTTAATCTAAACAATCCATGAGCATGGAAGATCTTTCAATCTTCTTCAATTTCTTTCTTCAATGACGTGAAATTTTTATCATATTAGTCTTTGTTTTCTTGCTTAGCATTATCCCAAGATATTTTATAGTATTTCAGGGTATTTTGAAAGGTGTTGGTTTGCTCAACTTTTCTCTTACCCTTTGTCCTTTGATTTTTTTTGTTCATCTGTTTGTTTTGTATTTAGTTAATCTTGTATACAGTCACTTTGCTAAAAGTGTTTATCAGTAGTAAAATTTTCCTGGTAAAATTTTTAGGGTCAATTATGTATACTATCATATCATCTGAAAATAATGATACTTTGACTTCTTCCTTTCCAATTTGTGTCCCTTTGATCTCCTTTAGTTGTCTTATTGGTGTAGTTTAAACTTGAATTACTATTTTTGATAGAGTAGATAGACTTGCCTTGTTTCTGACTTTTGTGGTATTGCTTTGAGTTTCTTTGTGTTTAATTTGATGTTGGCTACATTCTTGTTGTGAATTGACTTTATTATGTTTAGGTATATCCCATGCACACCTGATCTGTCTGAGACTTTTATGATGAAGCAGTGTTCATTTTGTCAAAGGATATGATCGTGTTTTGTTTTTCACTTTATTTATATTGTGGATTACATTGACAGATTTTTGTATGTTGAACCATTCCTGTATCTCCAGAATGAGGTGTACATGGTCATGATGACTGATCCTTTTCACATGTTCTTGGATTTGTTTTGCAAGCTTTGTATTGAGTGTTTTGCATCTGTGTTTATAAGAGAAACCATCTAATTCTCTTACTTTGTTATGTCTTAATTTACTTTAAGTAGCAGGCTAACTGTGACCTAATAAAAAATCCTTTAGCAATGTTCCTTTTGTTTCTATTTTATGGAAAAATTTGAGGAGTATTGACCTTAACTCTTTTTTTCTTTCCCCTTTAATTTAATTTTTTATGTTTTTAAATTAATTTATTTAAATTAGAAACAAATCTGTTACATATGTCATTCCCAGCTCCCTCTCCCTTCCCTCCTCCCCTCCCCCCCCACAGGACCCCATCCTATCATCCTTTGGCTCCTCAGGGAGGATGAGGCACTCTGTGGGTGATCATCAAAGTCTGTCATATCATCCCAGGCAGCGCCCAGTCCCTCTCCCATGTGTCCAGACTGAAAGCATATCCCTCCATGTGGAATGGACTCCCAAAGTTCATTTGTATGCCAGGGATAAATAGTGATCCACTATATATATACCAGAGGCCCCATAGATTGCAGAGGCCTCCTCACTGACATACACATTCCGGGCATCTGGAGAATTCCTATGATGGCTTCTCAGGCATCCATCTTGGGTTCATGAGCTCCCCTGTGTTAAAGACAGCTGCTTCTGTTGTCTTTAACACTTTTTTTGAAAGTCTGGTTGAATTCTGACCTATTTGTTATTTATTTATTTATTTATGGTAGGCATTTAATGACTGCTTTTATTTCATTAGGGTCATAGGACTTATTTTTTATCTAATATTGATTTTACTCTGTTAAGTGATACCTATCAAGAAAATTGTCCATTTCTTTTAGATTTTCCAGTATTTCAGAATATAGATTTTTAAAGTATGTTGTTAAAATTTTCTCAATTTTCTCCATCTCTGTCATTATGTTCCCCTTTTCTCACTCATAATTTTGTTAATTTGGATATTCTGTGTCTTTCAGTTAGTTTGAATAAGGGTTTGACTATCTTGTTGAGTTTCTCAAAGAACCAAATCTTTGCTTCATCCATTCTTTTTATTATTCCCCTTGCTTCTATTTTAGTGTTTTGAGCACTTAGATTATTTCCTAACTTCTACTCCTTTTGGGTGTGTTTGTGTCTTTGTTTTTTGTTTTGTTGTTGTTGTTCTAGAGCTTTCAGGTGTGCTGTTATGTTACTAGTATAATACCTCTCATTTATTTATTTATTGTAGAACTTAGTGCTATGAAATATACTTTGAGTACCACTTTCATTGTGTCTATTATGATTGGATATACTGCATGTTCTTTTTCATTAATTTTAGAAGGTATTTAATTTCTTCTTTTTTAAATTTTTCTCCTGATGAATTGTTCATCTAGTAGAGAGTTCTTCTTCAGTTTCTATTGTAAGCTTTATATTGTTTCTCTTATTGTTAAAATCCAGCATTAATCTGTGGTGGTCCAATAGAACACAGCAGTTTATTTCCATTTTCTTTTATGTGTCAAGTCTTGCTTTGTAACTGAGTACATGGACAATATTGGAGAATATTCCATGAGGAAAAAAGCAGAAGGTGTACTTTTTATATTCCAATAAACTCCTTTTGATAACCTTTACCTTCATTTTGTTTATAATGTCAATAATCTCTGGTATTTCTCTGTTTACTTGTGGTCTGGATGACCTGCTCATTGGTGAGAGTGGGGTATTGATGTCTTGCAGTATCAGTGTGTTAGGTTCAATGTAGTAGTGTTTCCCTTACAAACTTGGCTACCCTTGTCTTTGGGACATAGATGTTAATAATTGAAATGCCATCATGGTAGATTTTTCTTTGATGTGTATGTAGCATCCTTCTTTATCTCTTCTGATTAGTTTGAGTTTGAAGTCTATTTTTTTGATATTACGCCAGCTTGCTTATTTGGTCCACTTGCTAGGCATATCTTTTTCCAACCCTTTATGCTGAGGTAATGTTTATTCTTTATGTAGAGGTGTATTTCTTGGATGCACCTAAAGGATGAATCCTGGTTTTGCATCCAATGTGTCTATCTGTGTCTTTTCATATGGGCACGAGAGTCATTATTATTGAGAGTTATTAAAGACCAATAAGTATTACTTCCTGTTATTATGTTGTTGTTGCTAGTGACAGTCTTTTTAAATGTGTATATGTTTCCCTTCTTTTGATTTTGCTGTTGTTAGATTATTTATTTCCTGTGTATAATTAGCTCCTTTCTTGGACTTTTTTTTCTAGTACCTTCTGTAGGGGTGGATTTGTAGAAAACTATTGTTTCAATTTAACTTAACCATGGACTATCTTATTTTTTCCATTAATGGTGAATGAAACTTTTGGTGGATAGTATTCTGTGCTGGCATCTGTGGTGTCAGAGAATACAGCACATTTCTCTACAACTTTCTGACTTTCAGAGCCCCCATTGAGAAGTCAAGTATAATTCAAATAGGTCTGACTTGAAATGTTACTTGATCTCTTCCCTTTGTAGCAGTTAATATTCTTTCTTTGCTCTGTATGTTTAACATTTTGATTACTATGTGACAAGGGGATTTCCTTTCATTGTACAATCTATTTGGTGTTCTGTATGCTTTTTGTACCTTTATAGGCATGTCTTCATTTAGGTTAGGAAAAAATGTTCTCTGATGTTGAAAACATTTTCTGGGTCTTTGATCTGGGTTTCTTCTTCCTCTATATCAATTACTCCTAGGTTTGCTCTTTTTATAGTGTACCGTATTTCCTAGATATTTGTATAAGGAATTTTCTTTGACCAGTGTATTCTATTCATTTATTATACCATATCTTCAATGCCTAGTATTCTCTTTCATTTCTTGTATTTTGTTGGCAAAGCTTGCCTTTGTAACTCTTCTTCAAATTCCTAAATTTTTGTTTCCAGAATTCTCTCAATTTGGACTTTGTTTATTGATTCTATTGCCAGATTCTTATCTGGAATAGTTTATTTATTTCCTTATACTATATGTGTTTTCCTGGGATTCTTTAAGAGTTTTATCCATCTCCTCTTTAAGGACCTCTATCATTTTCCTAAAAGCAGTTTTAATTTCCTTTCTTGTTTTTCAGCTGTGTGGGTACATTCAAAGAATGTTATGATAGAATGGCTGCACCCTAGTAGAGATATATTGCCCTTGCTATTGTCTTGTTTTTACCTGTGTCTCTGCAGGATGGTTAAAGGTCTAGGTGCTGACTTTTTTGGATTTGTCTTTGTTCATCAGGTGCTTTGTTCCCTGTATGGATTTGCAAGAATCTGATGGTTGTGTGTTTTCTGTTTTCCTGGTTTGTTCAACTGATATATTCACAGGTAATGCCTGCTGCTGTTGGAGGCTGGGTAACTGGGATAAATAGGGGGAAGGAAGGTTAGAGGAGGCATTCTTTTTTATTCTGATGAGATAAGGTCAGAGGGGACAGGAAGACTGCATCAGGCTGCTTGATACAGAGCTGTGGCTGAGAAAGGGGTGGGATCTCAGGAGCACTAGGAAAGGTGTGGGTCTGCATTCTACCTACTTGTCCTGTAAGGAGCTGCCTGTGGGTTGGCAGAAGGTGCCTGCTAGAGTGCAGTTTGGGGGAAAAGCAACAAGTGGGAGAAGGGAAGTTAGAATGGCATGGTTTGTGAGATCCAAAAGAGATGTAGTAGGGAGGGAAGGATGCAGCTGTTGTTCTTTGCAGTGTTAGGGATGAGACTGGGTGGTTGGGTAAACAGAGAACAACTTCTTTATCTTCAATACTTATTGGAATACTTTATTTTTCTCCTGTCTGTCTATGCATTTATATCCAGAGATGAACTTATCAAGATGGATGCAATAGACAGGAAAATAAAGTGTTAGGAAAAGTTGTATTTCACAGCTATGCTGGCACAGGGTTTATCTGGACAAAAGAAAAGCATTCTCCATGTTTTATTTTCGAATAGTCATTTGAATACTTTAGAAAAGTAGTTACTATGTTTTTATTTGATAATAAAATCACTGAGATAATATGAGAAGTGTTTTTAATCATATTCTGCTATGACAGAAAAATTATAATAATGAGTCAGATACACAAACACTTCGTGTCATCAGCTCAGGCTGTGGGTTGTTACCATGATCTTGTGTAAGAGCCAAAATCAACCTGTAAACCCCACCTGCCCAAGAACTGGGTAACTTCTTGGAATGTTGGGAGGTGTAGTTCTTGGAAAATAGCAAAGCGTATGTTTTACTCCACTAAAGAAGTTTGTTTGAATCATCTGCAGTGGATGTGCTTGATTTCCTATGGTTGGGAGTTACACAGGCAGGAAATGTGTCAGGATACTTGCTTGCCCCTGATTAGGCCTCATGGGAAATGCAATGAATTGTGGGGTTTTTCCTTAGAAAGCCCCTACAACATGCCACTCACTGGGAATGCAGGGGTGGACCTGACCAGAGTCCATTTTTCTGGTCAGTACTTAATTAAAGCATGCTTCAGAATTGGCTCAAAATTGTGGAAATGGATTTTCTTTTTTGAGTCTCAGGATTAACACTTGCTGAGACCTTCAGTAAGTTTTTAGGCTGTTTACACATCAGCTCTCATGTTTATGTATAGAACTATTGGGAGATAGTCAGAGAATGACCGTAAAGCACAACCTGTGGAATTTTAAAAAGCCAGCTTTTCTTCTGTTCCTATCAGTCATCCTAATGATGTACTGTACCACCCCAAACACTGGACTTAATGATAACAGCTTGGTTGGTGGTGGGCATCATTAATGTGAGAAACACCAGAGTGTTCAGTGACATAAAGGGCACTGACATAAAGGTTCAGGAGTTAGTTATTAGCTGAGTCCAGGTTCTTACACCATGTGGAAGCCTGGATTTGGGCATGCTGCTTAGTTTGATTTTAATGCTTGAATGGTAAAATGGTGATTATTACAATGACATTTCGCAGGAATAGATAGATGAGTTAGAAAACAAATTGCTTTGTCACAATCTCTGGGGAGGATCAGGAATGCATTGGAGGAGGGGACAGAATATGATCAAAATATATTATATGAAAATTTTTGATTACAAAATAAACATTACAAGAATATTTGGCAAATAAATTGTTCAAAACAGTAACAGAAATGTCTCAAACATCCGTTCAGCCATGCCTTGGCATCAAGTGAAAATGATTCCAGGATACAAAGCATAGCCAAGGCAGGTTATGGATAGCTGAGTGTGTCGATGTCTTCACAGGAAGGCAGGGCTTCCTTCATACTACAACACCCCACGTCATGAGAACTTATGTGCAGCCTGGAGGGGTCCGAGGTTGTGTGCTTCCAGAAGAAGGTACAGACTAATTCATTCTCCTCTTGCTTTCATTCCAGAATTGAAAGTTAGGACAATGATTCATTTAATTCAGCGTGATGATATCCAGCATACAGTATAAGAATTTTTTCTCATTGTGGCACACTTTCAATTTACTAGCAGAGCTGTACTAGTAATGGTAGTAATTTTTATAATATTTTAAATTTGGTATAACTTTATTCACAGAATTTGCAAAAACAATTGATTTCTGTAAAGGATCTCTCCATAGCTTCTCTGTATAGGAGGAAGGTCACCTAATAATGTTCAGAACTGCTTATAAAGAAGTCGGGGAAGAAATGAGTGGGGCTACATTAGGGCGGTGGGAATAGTCAGGTGAGGCATTGTTCCCTCTCCTCAAGGAAAGAGGCATGTTGCCATGCAGGGCCTGAGGCAAGTGTGGCGCTCTGATTATTTCAAGCCTCACTGGCATTGACACCATTCAAACAGCAAAACATTCTCTTGTTTTTCTTAATGTAACATAATTAGATAATATTATGTTTATATTTATTATGCCATGCCACATTCCATTAGTCTTCGGGGTATGGTGAAATTGGAAAATGCCAATAATTAAGTGTTTTCAATCACTTAAAAGTTAGTAATAAACAAAAGTATTTTGTTGTTCTTCCTAATGCATTATCAGTAATTTGATTTAGAATTTTCTAGTTAGTGAGCCAACCTTATTTACAGGAAGACATAATAGTGAACGTATGATAAAGCACTATGTTCTGGACATCCTGGTGAATCAGCTGGCAAATGCAAATTAAATAGATTTTACCAGTTCTAATCACCAGAACTGGACCTAAGAGAACTCTTCTCTTTGGAAATACAATTCAATATGTGACATTAAGTTCCATGCATCAGAACCCTGCCAGAACAGAGCAGAGAACTTAGAAAAGTCCAGTTAATATGACACCAATAATGATGTAAGAACCTTTACATATCTGCTTACGTCCTTTACCACTGTTTTAGCATTTCTATTCCAGTACATGCATACAACTTCATTACACATTTTGTCTTTTCTGTTTGGTTCATTGCTGTTATCTGTGTATGTCATTGAATTGAACTGCTTGGATAGAATTATTTACTATTAGTGGCTAAGTTTTTAAATAGACTGACTATTTGCTATTACAAAGAGTTCCATGTCCTTCAGTAAAGGTGCTGACTTTTTATAATTTCTGTAGGATAGGCTTCTAATTGAAATGCCAGGGGAAAATGTCAGATAATTTTGTGTTGTTGGATTTCATAATGGAAATTACTTTCAGGGTAGGACCTAATGAAATTGACACATTTCTTTGTCTTTTCTTCTCCTTTACAGACACTTGAAAAAAGTCAGGATTTCTTTTTAAAATGTTTACAGTATGTAAATAACTACTATCAGACATAATCTTTTTATTTTTCACTTATTTAAAGGGATGTGTTTTTGTTATTTGTCTAGGTTAGAATACTTCTGTTTTACTAGGGTTAATTGAAACTGCAAGGAACATGGGCGTATTTAAATGATATCAGAGAAAGCATGTCCAAGAAGTTTTCCGAGACGCCAACCAAGAAAGGAATGTAATTCCCTCACTTGGAAGTCTTAATATGATAGACACTTATCACTGAGATGGCACAGGCTCCCACCAAACTGTCATGTGTTCCTTGGTTTGCACATCAAGGACCCACAGGAGAAGACTGGGAGAGGACTCCCAGACTAACTGTCCACCTGTTTACCCATCTGGACCATGAACTGAATACACTCTTTTCTGCTCTTTGACCCTTGTTTGACCTTTCACATTGTAGCCAGAACATTTTCACTCTCAGCCCTGGCTCCAGCAGCTCCAGTAGATGCTCTTTCCTGGCTCTGGCATGGCTTATTATCTTAACAAAACTGACTTTTTACATCTCAAGGTGAAAGCATCTTGAAGTCTGCTGCAACCTCGTTTAGCCTGTATTCATCCTGTTATTCATGTATATCATATAGGTATACAAATATAGTGACTTAAACAAACACAGCCAACACTAACTCAATATATTCTTCCAATCAATATTCCTTCAGATTTTCTATATTGTACCTGTAATTACTAATTCAAATTATTATGAATAAAATTAAATAAAACTTTGACATCAAAAAAACAAATATAGTGACTTGTGATATGTGATATAAAAATTATTACTAGTAAGTAACTTTGGAATATAAGACTCTCAGTGGCTTCATCTAGATTACCATGGCAAGTGGATTATATGACAAAGTGTCAATGAAACTCCTAAACTTTGTGATTTTATAGTTCAGTCAATTCTGACATTGTGGAAAACCAGAAGAGTGTTCGTTCATGTTTCTGGTATAGTGTACTCACCACACTAGGCTCCAGAGTGAAATCCTGCTTAGACAAAAACCATGCATATAACTGAGCAATATGAAAAAATGGGAACTTCAAACACTTACATGAATGGAACTCAGAAGAGCATTAGGAGATAAATGACTTTAATTCAGGTACAATATGTAGGATAGGTAAAAATTGCTTGTCAATATTGAAGGTAAGTTTATACTAGTTGCATAGAAACAAAGCCTCAAGTCCAGTGTAAATTTTAGAACAAGAAATGGTTTTGGATAAGCAATTAATGTCTTAGCCCCAGGGAAACACTATTTATCCTGCTATCAGGTATCTTAATTTTCTGTAGTTTTTTTGTTGGGGGTTCAGGGCTTCTGAGCTTTCCCCATTCCATGTTAGCACTTTTATTGGTGCCATCCTTGATAAGATATTATTTACGTTGCCCTGTTGGTGGAATTTTATGGGTAAGAGGAGGGGTTAGGTAGAGTACTTAGCATGCAGGCATAAGGCCCTACGTTTTATTCCCAAATCTCATGTAAAATAGACTGGGCATGGTGGCATACTCATATATAATCCCAGCACTGGTGAAGTAGACATATGGATACCTAGGAGGTCACTTCTTGGCCACACTAGCCTAATAGGAAAGCTCAAAATCAGTTAAAGACACTTTCTTCACAAAACGAGATAGACAGTGTTCTGAAAAGTGACACCCAAGGTTGACTTCTGACTTCTATATGCACATGCACACATCCATGCATCCTTGTGCACCCCTAGACATGAACATACACAAACATTTAAAAGTAAATAAGTAGATTATATTTCCTTTAGTATTATATGGTAGACTATTGTTGTAAGATGTCAGGAAATCATATTTTCTGCCTTGTTAACAAGCATTTAAGGTAGGGAGTCATGCATAAATTCATTGGATGAATGGTACATTTGCTGATTCATTCTTGAGCATTTGAGCCTTAGCATGATGCTCAGTACCTTCCAACCTACTTTACTGCTCTACAGAGTGAGTCCATTAATAATATCAACTGATTTTTCTCAATATTTTTTCTCCAATAGATCCACCTCTCTTAATTCTCATCATACTTTTATTACTTGTGATTTCTGTTATGTGTTGTGATGGATAGTATATTTTTATGCATATTATTTTAGGAGATGCAGAATTTTGTTTATTTATAGATTATCATACATTTTAATATGTACATTTGTGGACTGAAATTCCTTAAAAAGGGCATATCTGTGCAGATTGGTTGGCTGACTAAAATCTTATGATTGTGGAAATTTGGAATACTACATGTCAGGAGTCATAATTATCTTGCTCTACTTTAGTCTCTCCAATAAGTCAATGATCACCTACTACTACCCTGACCGAGAATCCTTTTGTCTGTCAGTTGAAATGTTTGGAGTGTATTTTCTGCAGACTACTGGCTTCCATATATCTCCAAGCTGAGACTGTCTTGTGATAGCATCTGCCTCACTTTGTTGTAAGCTGCATACCTGATTTCCATATCCCAATGCATTTCACAAATACTCTGATATATGACTCCATTTTCTTCTGTGATTATAAAGATAATGTAACCTTCTTCACAAAAGAATGTGTCATTCAATAAGGTTTCAAGTTTCAAAATAATCTATCTTGTATTATCTTCAGAACAGGAAATGTTCTATATCAACATATAAAAATTGTAGTGGTCAGATCAGAATAATTAGCATCTGATCACATTATATACCTTTCACAACTTTCCCCAAGTGATATCAGCCATTGTCTTGTAACACTGCAACAATACCATTCAATCTACTCTCAACATGGCCTCTGAAGTGACCCTTCACCACACAGACACCTGGTTACCTTGCATTTTCCCTACATCTCTAAAGAAAAATGACCAGAATTTTTGATATGATTACAGTAGTATTGAATGATTTAAATATTTTCTGCTTAATACACCTTTCTTTCCCTCAAGATACAAGAATCCACTCACAGGGGCTTCCTATGTGTTCTTCAAATGTACATGGGTAAGATGTGCTTTGGGAAATAAGTTCTGTCATGTTTATTACTTTCAACTACCTCCCCAACACACAGATTCATTGCACCAGTGAGATTTCCAGAAATGCTTGTAGGGAAAATATACTTGGTGTGGCAGGCACCAAATCATTTTGATGCCAGGCCTTGGTGTCAACGGATGATAATATTCAAGGTCAAGATGGTCTTCCCTCAGTGTGTCCTATGAGCAGACAGCAGTCTTGTTGGAAAATACAAATAAACACAAAACCTGCTGGTTGTTAAATATTTAAATCAGAACTGCTTTTGGGTGCGTGATTTGAATCAAGGCATTAACTGAAGTATTTACTCTCTCAAGGAGTTAGGCCAGTACCTAGGCTACCTCTTGAACTTCACTGTTTATATTTAAATTTTTATGTTAGTTCTGTTCATAATCTCTAGGTCAAACATTAGTTTCATCACCCTGATCTGAATTTGGCTTTTAATGCTTGCCATGTACATTGTTATTGAGTGATTTTTAAATGCTTGATAATATTTGCATATCTGGAATATTTGTATTTAATATACACAAATTTCAAGTCAATAAAATGTTTGAATACATTGCCTTGTCAATTTTAATGTAATTTATGTTAGCTGTTTAAATTAAAAAGTATCTTATTTAACATACCAATACTAGTTCCCTATCCCATCCTTCCATTCCCCCCAACAACCCCTCCATTCCACCTCTGGATTATACTCCCAA
Organism: Mesocricetus auratus; assembly: GCF_017639785.1. NCBI lineage: Eukaryota > Metazoa > Chordata > Mammalia > Rodentia > Cricetidae > Mesocricetus > Mesocricetus auratus. Next base: position 30,225,506 of record NW_024429200.1, on the reverse strand, counting down.
GGGAGGGTGAGGCATCCCATGGGGGATCATCAAGTCTGTCACATCATCTGGGGCAGGACCTAGGCCCTCCCCATATATCTAGGCTGAGAGAGTATCCTTCCATAGGGAATGGTCTCCAAAATGTCAGTTCATGCAATAGTGATGAAACTTGTTCCACAGACTGCTCTGACCCAGTAACTGACATCCACTTTCATGGGGCCTAGTTTGGTCGTATACTGGTTCCCAGCTGTCAGACTGGAGTTCTTGATCTCCTACTTGTTCAGGTCAGCTGTTCCTGGGAGTTTACCTAGCATGGTCTTCACCCCTTTGCTCATCACTCCTCCTTCTCTACAACTGGATTCTAGGAGTTCAGCTCAGTGCTTAGCTGTGAAATCTCTACTTCTGCTTCCATCAGCTACTGGATGAAGGATCTATGATGACATTAAGGTAGTCATCAATCTCATTATAGGGGAAAGGCATTTAAGGTAGCCTTTCTACTACTATTTAGATTATTAGTTGGTGCCATCCTTGTTTATTCCTGGAGATTTCTCTAGTGCCAGGTTTCTCCTTAAGTTCCCTCTATTAAGGTATCTCTTTCCTTGCTGACCTTCTATGTTCTTCCCCCAACTCAATCTTCCTGATACCTCATGTTCTCCTCCATGCTCCCCTTGTTTTCTGCTCTTTTTCCTACCTTCATCTCCCCTCCCCCATGCTCTCAATTTACTTAGGAGAACTTGTCCTTTTCACCTTCTTGGGGGGGTCCATGTATATCTCTCTTAGGGTCCTCCTTGTTCTCTAGCTTCTCTGGGGTTATGGATTGTAGGCTTGTCTCCTCTGCTCTATGTCTAATATCAAGTACCTTTGGAAGTATCAGTATGGAATGGTCGTCTCAAAGACAAGCTCCTCCTCCTTTCTGTCCCTTGACTATGATGTGTTTAGTGACATTCACGTGCACCATAGATCGACCGCATACCTCAACCAAATAGGATGAAGTCACCTCTTCTTTTACTCTTCATAAACTTGGTTGGGCTCCTTCCTTGGAAATCCTTGCTGTGGGATGCAACACATCTCCAGTTTCTGAGATCTATTAGTATAACCCCCTTTCAATTTCTCATGTTTAAGTGTCATTTCTGTTGTCACACTGAGGTAAAGTTATTATTTATAATAAACCATTCAGTTCTTTATGTCATATTATGTTACATTATGTTATCATATATATAATGATGTAAAACATAAAACACCATACAAGATGTAATATAATAATATTTTATTGTATGGAGCTGTATCCCTTAAGCCCTTATTATAATAAATTGTACCTTATTTATCGCTTCTAGCATTTATTTTAATTTCTCTATAATATAACATTATGAATATGCATTTCAGTGTGCACGTATATGTGCATATTTCATTTGAATATATAATTAGATTTGGAATATTGTTTTCAGGATCCTAGCTTATATTACTGCAAGTTTTTATAGTTAGTTTGCCAATTTCTATTCTCACTAGAGGTAGGATGAGAGCTCCAGTTCTTTCACTGCCTTTGTAACAGTTGGTATTTCACCTACGGTCTGATGTGAATGCCTGAAGATAAAGCAAACTTACATTTTCAACAGCCTCACCGTATTCTGCTGAAATTATCTAGGCCAGAAGGTTGATGGAGTTTGTAATAATTTGTGAGTTTGGAGGAAGATGCTGGCCTTTACATGTAGTTTCTCAACCTCTGCACAGCATGACACCTAGATTTCAGCTAGAAGCACACACACACAAACACACACACCAGAAAGGGGGAGACAATCAAAATATATTTGCCTGCAATTGTGTAAGTTTAAATTTCTCCTAGTGTCAATTTCACCATTTTTAATTTGTTCCTGGTGAATTGCCCTGCATGTAGAATACAATCCCCATAATTTTAAATCTATTGTGTTGGTTTATTTATTTTTAATGGTGTACACTTGCTGTGTATGGTGATATGATCTGCAAGACATTTTCATGTAAGTGTATTACTTGCTGTGCCATATTCACTGCTATGTGTACCGCAATAGCTCCTCCACCACCACTTCTTCTTGTTTCCCAAATAGCCATGATTGTTTTCCAAGTAACAAAGAAAATAAATCCAGGGTACATGCTTGAAGGAGATGTACCTCATTTTTCTTTCCAAATCTAGATTATGTCACTAATATGATGGTCAGTCACAACTATTTTCCTGAAAACGACGCAATTTTGTTCTTTTTATAGATAAATGCATGCACACACGTGCACTGTGCGCGTGCACACACATACTCATACACACACACACACACATACACCACCACCACAACTACAACCACCACCACCACCACCACATTTCATTAATCACTTTATCTGTTTATAGACAGCTGGGCTGACCACATAACTTGGCCAATGTAATATTGCTTTAGTGTATAGATACAAAAGTTTCTCTGTGAATGGATACATGGATATCTCTGCACTGGCATAGATTCATTTTTGTATATTTCCAGGAAGAATATAGCAGGATAGTGGTGTACTTATATTAAATGAAAATAAAATTGTGCCTCTTTTTTGCTTATATTTATTCACATATATTTTTCTGAAGTTAATATGAACAGGATTGTTTTCTTGATTTCTTTCTGTTATAGATAAATAGGAAACTTACTGACATTTGGATGTTCAAATAGGAGAGAGAAATATAGTGATGTTATTATAATCTTAAACATTAAAAACGGGTTCCAGGAAAAATGGTGTAATTATTGGAAATAAACTACAAACATCTGAACTTCGACAAAAGAAATTTTTAAAAGGAAAATTGTTTTCTGATAGAATTGTCTAAGGTTTCTTAAATGTATTGATACTTTGGCCTCTTTGTTTCTTATTTCTGTTCCTGTTACTTTTTTCTTCTTTCTTAGTGCTCTAACTATCTAGGATTCATCTGATTTTAGAGGAAATGCTTAGAGACTTTTCTCATCTAGTGTGATATTGGTTATAACTTTCTACTATATTATTTTTATTATTTTGGATATATTGCATCCAAATCTACTTTCTTCCAGTTCTCCTCATTATTATCATCTTCATTGTCCTTCTTCTTCTTCTTCTTCTTCTTCTTCTTCTTCTTCTTCTTCTTCTTCTTCTTCTTCTTCTTCTTCTTCTTCTTCTTCTTCTACCTCCTCCTCTTGCTCCTGCTCCTCCTGCTCCTCCTCTTCCTCTTCTTCCTTTCTTCTTTTTCTTTTTTTTGACATGGCTGGACTGGACTTCACTGTGTAGATCCGGATGGCTTAAAAACTCAAAGACATCTGTCTACCTCTATTTCTCATGTGATGGAATTCAAGATGTTCTCCACCACGCCTGATTCCTCATGAATGTGATAATGAAGGGATTGGGACTTTGTTTAAAGCCTTTACTACATCTATTGTGATGATTATGACTCATGTCTTACACATATTTAATTTATTGTTTTGTACCTGTTAAATCACTTTTGTCTCTCTGGAATGGGATGTACTTGGTCACAGTGAATTATATTTTTAGTGTATTGTTGAACTTGGTGGCAAGTATTTTATCTTTATCATGGACATTGATGATTTTTTTCTTGAAGCTGTTTATCAGTTCATCAGTTTGATGAGTTCTTTCATGAAGATTTAAAGTTTTATAACCTTTTAGCTTTATTTTATGGGTAATACCGTATGTGTTTAGAAAGCTTTGTCTCTATTGCTTCACCAGTTCTAGAAAAAGATGATTATTCAGGCATATGTATGTTAACTGGTGCCAAGGAATCTTACTAGTTAGACTGCAAGTTCTCTCAGTGATGAGTCCAGTGTTGTGTTTTCTGAGACTCGCAGCTCCCATCCTTTGGTGACTGCTACTTCATATGTCATGAAACACCTCTCTCTCTGTCTCTCCCCACTGTTCTCTACATTTTTCAGTGCTGAAAGAACTATGGACATTTTCTGAGCTGGCTCTTCATCTTAACTCTTGCTCCTCCATCTCTAGTTGCACTCATTTTGCATGTGCTGCATAATATCCCTTTGGGGAATTTACCCCTCATGATGAATTCTCCCTCTTTTACTCTAGTCCACATTCTAACATTTTCTTTCGTTACTGATGAAGCTTCATCACTTTTTCCACCATCACCTCCCTCATAGGATGCCCATTTTCTAAGTATTTCAAGTTTTCCCTGTGAAGATTTTGAAAGTTCCTGTGCTAGCCACCATTTCACAGACCTAGAAATTCCATATTGGAATGTTTTAAATATTTTCAACACTTTTCTGATGGTCCCAATATCTTAAACACCTGACATTCATTGACAACCTTTCCACTATTTTCATCTATATCTAAAATGTATGAAGTATGTTTTCATCGGACATGACTAGGTTTATTTAAAACAGTAGGCATTCATTTAAAATTGTGTGGGCATTTATTTCATCTTCTGGGTATCGTCTTTCACACTTGTGATACTTTCATTTTGAATCATAAACTACCTGGCCTTTAGAGATTTTTTCAAGTTTTCTTTTCTGTGAAATTCATGCATCTATACAAGGAAACATGATCATATATACCTCCAATTTCTTCTTCCAAATCTGCTCTCTTTGCTTTCCATTCAACATGTAACATTCCCAAATTCATATCTTTTAAAAATACATATACAATCTACTACTCCAGTTAGTACTGTGCATATGTGCACAGATGTAGGGTCACAATGGAGCATGGCAAACCGAACTTAAAGTTGGAGTGATTTTCTCTTAGTGGGGAGTGCTGTGAAATGGTTTCTTTCTGGAAATGACATGGCTATCACTCTCATTAAATCATGATGTGAGTTGTTGCTACCTGTACAAAACCTAAGTAGAAATTTTTTGTAATGTTTTTATTTAAATTAGAAACATGAATGCTTCATATGTCAATCCCAGCTCCCTCTCCTACTCCTCCTCCCTTGTCCCACCACAAGCGCCCCAGACCCCCACCCAATCCCCACATCATTCCCCAGGGAGGGTGAAGCCCTCCTTGGGGGGATCTCTAAAGTCTGTCATTTTATCCAGGGCAGTACCTAGGCCCTTCCCCATGTGTCCAGGCTGAGAGAGCATCCTTCTATTTGGAATGGGCTCCCAAAGATCATTCATAAACCATGGTAAACACTGATCTACTACTCAAGGCCCCAGTGATTTCTGTGGCCTCCTCATTAAGACTACATTAATGAAGTCTGGATAAGTCCCCTCTTGGCCTCTCAGGCATCAGTCTGGGACTCAAGAGCACCTCCTTATCCAGTCAGCTGTCTTTGTGGATTTCACCATCGTGGTCTTGACCCCTTTGCTCATCACTCCTCCATCTCTTTCACTAGGTTCCAGGAGTTCAGTTCAGTGTTTAGCTGTGGGTATCTGTCTCTGCTTCCATCAGTCATTGGATGAAGGTTCTAGGATGGCATATAAGGTAGTCATCAACCTTACCATCAAGGAGGGGGAATTTAATGTAGTCTCTCCACTTCAGTTTAGGAGAAAAGATAAAAAATGAAAAATCTCATTGTGTAAGCTGCAGTGTTACAGAGTGAGCCATGTTGTAAATACCTTTGTCCAGATAGCTTTACATGCAGTGTTCACTGCAGAGCCATTGATCTGTTTCAAAGCCTCTAATTTCTGCTACACTACCAATGCTGGACCTTTACTAGGATTCTTCCTGGGTATCCTGTTGTGGCTCTGTGTTGTGGAGATCCTGCAATTTTGGGTCTGCTGGTAAGGTTCCTTCATGTGCCCCAGCAGATCATAGATAGAGTGGATGATGGGGTGGATCAATTCATAGTCCTGGGTTTGGGTATACAGAGTTGTAGGATTTTGTTTTCTTTTATGTTGTTGTTGTTTATTTGTTTTCTTAATATGTGTTTAAGCCCCCATTTCTATGTTTTGATTTCTTATGGACAATTCTTTATTTTTGACATTATTGAATAATAGTATTAAAGAACATTGATTGAGATATGAAAATCTTCAGTTTTAGCTGTCATTTCACTGACTTTAAGAAAATTTCAATGTTTTGTAGAAAAGTTAGTTGCTCCTTTCTGCTATACATTTGATTTATATCATAACTTTTCTCTTTCTCCTCATGGGTGTGACATTGTAGGTTATGACATGTATCAGTGTTTGTATTGATCTTTTTTGTAGTTCGAAGGTATTTCGATATTTCTGTAAGAGGACATTTTTTCTATCAGGTTTGGGAAATTATGATTAGTATGTTTTAATAGTGACCCTGCCCCATACTTATCATTAATATATTTTTACAACCCAATGAAATGCATTAAGCTGTTACCACATCAAAAGCCTCATGTCATATAATATTAGGAATTAAATTTCAACATATACAAATTTGAGGCTACCATAATTCAGAACACAGCGCAAATGTGTGTGGTTTTATACATATGATAGCAGTATAAAAGTGCAAATCACCTTAGACATATATTTGTACAACTTGTTTTTAAAATCATATGTAAATGTTCCCTTTCCATGTGATAATACACATACATATGTATATATGTATACATATTTGTATAAGTAATTTTCTAAAGTTTGTCTAAAGTGCTCCTGTGATTCATAGTTAACTTAGTCATTTGTTCTTTATAATTTATTATTCATACTTAGTTATCATCAAAACTTGGAAATTGTTCCAAGAGGAATGTTTATTTGCACCTTCATTTTAAGCCCTAAAGTGAAAAATTACATATCCATAACTCATAAAACATCAGTGTGTTTGTTTAAATATATTAGTATACTGTGAAATTGACTTCCAAAAACTCTATCTGCATTCTCTTCAGAAACTTGACAGAGCCCCAGATTTCCTGGTGTACTTTTTTTGAGTTTTGGTAAAATGTTCATAGATGAAAAGACATTTCCTTTAGGGAAAGTTGCTTCAAAGTCAAACAATTCTTATTGCTGTCATGTGTAGATGCTGAATCTCCTCTATCATTTTAGATGGAGAGTCTTTAGTCATGCTCTACTTTAAGCTACGCATGGTGGTACACACATTATCTATAATGGTAGCATTGGGGAGATTGTACTAGATGGATGGCTGCAAGTTTGAGGCCAGCCTACGCTACTCAGTGATTTCAAGGCTGCATAAGAAATAAGTATTCCTTTATCTTGGCAATCTTTATATCAATATGGTTGCTAACTTGATTCTAATAATTTTTTTCAGTTGCACACATTTTATTTTATTTTTAAAACAATCTTATTTTACATACTAATCCCAAATGCCTCTTTCTCTTTTCCTCCCACTCTTCCCCACTATCTTTCCACTCCATCCCCCATCCACTCCTCAGAGAAGGTGAGGCCTCCTTTGGGGCATTATCAGAGTCTGTCCTATCATTTGGGACAGGATCAAGGCCCTCCCCCTTGTATCTATTCTGGACAATGCATCCCTCCATAGAGTTCACAGGCAAATGGATGGACCTAGAAGAAACAATCCTGAGTGAGGTAGCCCAGACCCAGAAAGACAATCATTGTACGTACTCACTCATAAGTGGATGTCAGACATAGAGCAAAGGATAACCAGCCTACAGTCTACAACCCCAGAGAAACTAAAAAACAAGGGGATGAGAACATGAGTGATTGGGAAGGTCAAGTAGGAGGAAGGACAGAGGAAGAGCAAGGAAAGAGATATGTTAATAGAGGGAGCTGTTATGGGATTAACAATTCTTATACAGTATGTCTAGTCATTCTACTTTTGGATTTACCTATTTCCATTTCTTTGTTTTCTTAACTGCTTTAGTTTGAACTATTTCACATAACTACTGGAGATTTTGGACTGGAAAATGAAAATAATATATCCCTCACTGGCTTAAAGTCAAACCTTGGCTTGAATCCCATTATCCTGGTCATTCTGACAATGTTTTTCTCAATAGCTAACTTATTTTATTGGCTTAACATTTTAAAATTAGTTTGACAACTATATTTAATATTATCCTTTAGGGATATGGTATAACATTGTGATTATATAAGCTGTTGACATGATGAAGAGACATTTATATGAACCATGTGTTATACAAAATTGGCCAATTATTAATACTAAATATTGAAAAATATTTAAAACATAATTATTTTATTATATTTGCTAGGATCTGCAAATAGTTAGTTAAAGTGTTCATTGTTTTATTTGAAGCATTACATATTTTTAGATAATTAAAAATTTTTATCCTAAGAGGACTTTATTAGATGATGATTTGTACTCATTATTAAACAGATAACTTCCTGAAAATGTGTTCATTAGTGAATCATTTTATGTTTGACATTATAAATTCAGTAATTTATTATTTTCAGACTAAGTGTATTATAATGCCCTTTTACTAAAGAAATACATTGCCTTAATTAAGATACTTTATAAAGGTTTGAAATGCTAAGAGAATTTTTCAAAAAGTGATTAAGTGGTTGTAATTAAATATGGTGATTTCTTTTAGGAGGTGACAGATTTGAGGTCAATGAATGAGAGTATCTTGACTTTGCAACTATTTTGTTCTTTAGAATGGTTTCATAGGAGTAAATAGAAACAGCAAAGAATAAGGGCCAATGACCTATGTATATCCGTGTCAATTTTAGACAACTACTGAAACTTGAATATATTATGGGTGAATAGTGTATACCTTAATTTATATGAGGATGCAAATGAGCTTACTAAGATGAACTTTACACATATAAGTCCTTTGATGATAGTGACATATGTTGAATATGGTATTCAGGACATTAGAAATTCTATATTGTTTTTCATCCATACCTTTAATATTTCAAGAGAAATCTTGGCTGTCCAGATGATCTGTCCTTTTGTTTACTGTTTCTTCAGTGCCTAGTATACCACTTAACCTATCCCAGGCATGTTAATTAAGAGTGGCTATAATTTGGTGGTATTGAAGTGTAACTCAATTAGGCAAGATGGTACCTCAACATCTGCAGAAATTAAATGATTTCTTTTAATTCCCATAATGATGCTTCAGTAATTACTGCTATTTGCATTTGGTTGAAATTACAATATGTCAAGTTATTCTTTTAAGTAAAGTAACCCATTTACTACTATATATGAGATTACATATATTGTAAGCTTACCATGTGTTAAAAACTGTTCTGTTTTTACCATTGAACTTCATATCAAGTCTAAAATAGACACTATTATTCTCTTCAATGAATATTCACTGAGTTTATATGATTAAATATCTATATGGAATCATAGATATATAATGTTACAGATTTTACTTTTTTAACAGAATAATGGATTTCTCTTTAGATGAAACATACAAAGCTTATCAGAAAGTTAAAAATTGTTCTATATAACATAAAATGGAGGAGAGAAAAACAAAATTTCTTAACATAGAATGATTTATTAAAAATTAGGTAATACCATCCCGTGCTAAGTTATAAAATATAATGTTATGTAAATAAAATAATTTTTCTATTTTTTTTAAATTAGAAACAAGCTTGTTTTCATGTCAACCCAATTCCCTCTCCCTCTCCATCTCCCTTGTCCCCCACTAACTCCTTATCCCATCTCCTTTCTTCTCCCAAGGGAGGGTGAGGCCTTCCATGGGGCATCTTCAAAGTCTGTCATATCATTTGAAACAGGGCCTAGACCTGTCTTTCCAGGCTGACATAGTATCCCTCTATGTGTAGGGAGCTTCCAAGGTTCATTCCTGTACTAAGAATAAATATTGATCCACTACCAGAGGAACCATAGATTTCCCTGACCTCCAAACTGACATGCACATTCAGGGAGTCTGGAAAAGTCCTATGTTGGTTTTGGAGCTATCAGTCTGGTGTCCATGTGCTCCCCCTTGTTCAGGTTAGCTGTTTCTGTGGGTTTCATCAGCCTGCTCTTGACCTCCTTGCTCATCACTCCTCCCACTCTGCAACTGGATTCCAGGAGTTCAGTTCAGTGTTTAGCTGTGGATGTTTACTTCTGTTTCCATCAGCTACTGGATGAAGGTTCTAGGATGGCTAGAAAGTAGTCATTAATCTCATTATCAGGGAAGGACATTTACAATAGCCTCTCCACTATTGCTTAGATTGTTAGTTGGTGTCCTTCTTTTAGATCTTTGGGCATTTCCCTGGTGCCATATTTCTGTTTATACCTATAATGGCTCCCTCTATTATGGTATCTCTTATCTTGCTTTCCTCTATTCTTCCCCTAATCCGACCTTCCTGACCCCTCATATCCTGTTCTCCCCTCCTGTTCTCCATTCTCTTTGTCCTAGCTCCCTCTCCTCTACCCCCATGCTCTCAATTTTCTCAGGACTAAAATAAATTTAAAAGTCATTATGGCAATGTATGTGGTTTTACTGTAATGGATCAAACAAAAATGCTTGCAAAAAGTAAATAAGGACAGTGAGAAATCACAAAGTTTCACATAAATATTTTTAAATAAGTTACATAAGAGGACCTTATGAGCTTACACATTACATATTGTACAGCTTTCTGAGGACTTTATTGAAGTCAATCTTTGTTTTTTTTCTTTGAGCATTGTAGTTTAATTCCTTTTAAATTCATTAGCAAACACTGCAGGTGTGATCTTATTCATGTTTTCTTCTATTTTTTACATATTGAACTGTGTAGTTGTATTTAAAACTTTATTTTGTCACTGTGTAATCTCTGACTGAGGTGAGATGATATTTCAGGTTAACTTTAATCTGCATACCCTGATGTCTAGAAATTATGAAGTGTTTTTATTCAAATATTCATTGGTAGTTCTTTATTTACTTTTATTATTTTATTAATTTATTTATTTAAATCCCAGATACAGTTTCCCCTCCCTTATCTCATCCTAAATTCATCTCCAAATCTCCCTTTTTTTATTCGTTGTTTTTAGTTTTACTTTTGAGAATTACTGTCCAGTTCCTTTGCCCATAAATTATTAGATTATTTACATTTTAGGTATTCTCTTCTTCAGTTCATTGTTGATTTTTGATATGAATTACCTGTCGGACAGACAATTAGCAGAAATGAATCTCTCTTCTAGGGGCTACCTTCTCACACTATAGATTGTGCCTGTTCTGTGCAGAAGCTTTTTCATTTCATGTACTCACAAAGGGCGGTATTGGGTGTTAGTTTCTGTGCTACTGAGCCCTTTTCAGAAAGTCCTTGCCTGTAACTATAATTTGAAATGCCTTTCTTGGTTTTTGTGTGATGCTTTCAGAGTTTTAGGTTTTACATGAACGTCTTTGACCCATTTGGAACTGATTTCTGTGCAGGTAAAATATGTGCATCTAAGTTTCATCCTTCTAACTGTTGATAGTTTTTCCAGGAGTATTTACTGAAGAGACAGTCTTTTTTTCAATCCGTGCTTTTTTTACAACTCTCAAAAATGCGATGAAGGCACAGATGAGTGAGCTTCATTCTGTTTCTTCTTTTAAATTCCTTGGTTTATGTGTCTGCTTTTGAATTAATGGTAGATTTCATGTTTAAGTTTTAAAACTCTATTCTGTAGCATACTTTGGAACTAGGTATAATAATAGCTCTGTCATAGATCTTTTTTTACCTTGGACAGATTTTGTTCTTTGTCATTCCATTTGAATTCTAAGATTTTTTTCTTATTTCCATAAAGGATGTTACTGGAATTTTGTGGTGATATATTATTTATGATTTATTAATGCTTTCCTGATGAGTCATAAAGCAAAGTCTGCCACAAACCATAGAAAAAAGACACACACCCTTTATCCCAGCAGCCAGAAGCTAGGAAGTGGTGGTACAAACCTTTAATCCTAGGACTCTGGATTAAGAGTAGGCTGACCTCTGCAAGTCCAAGGTCACCCAGATCTACATAAGATTGAATCACTCTAAAGAGAAAATTATAGCTCTCACCTTTAATCCCAGGATTTATTAGAGGTATATAAGGCAGGAACAAGGTCTCAGCATAGAGCATTCATTCTCCAGACACACTGAGGATAGAAGATAAGTTATATATAACACTTTAGACTCACAAAGATAGGATAGATGATTTAAATTTTGTCAAATGTTAATGGACTAAATATTGTTAACTATAGTTCTTGCTTGATAACTGTTTTGTTATGTATAATTTTGCTATGTTAAAGTTAAAACCTTTCTTTTTATTTGGACAGAAAAGAGGAGATAATGGGGATGTTCTTCTGTGTATATGTTTCTCTTATTGGTTGATGAATAAAACACTGATTGACTGGTAGCCAGGCAGAAAGTATAGGTGGGGCTATGTCACAGAGAGGAGCTGCCAGAGAGATACTATGTAGGTTCTGGGATGATAGGACTCTGGGTATTCTCTGGTAAGATCTGGCCATGTAGAAATACATATATTAGTAGTTATAGGTTAGTAATTAAGAAAGAGCTAGCCAGTAAGAAGCCTAAGCCATGAGCCAAACAGTTTATAATTAATATAAGCTGTTGTGTGTTTATTTGGGGCTAAATGTCGGTGGAACAGAAGCTGTATCTACAGGAGTCTTTATCCACATGCCATGGAGATAGATACTTGAATATCCATATTTATTACTACATTTGCTTACTAGAAAAATTATGGAATGAGCCTAGATATTCACCACAGACATGGATAAAGAAAATAGGAGCGATAGAGTGATGGCCAAACACTAATGAGGATGAATTGCTCTTTCAGAAGACTTGAACTCAGCTAGGTGCCTTTTGTAACTCAAGTTCCAGAGATAACTTAATTCTATATCCCTTGAGCACTTAAACTAACCATGTACAGTACACACACACAATGAAAAATAAAAGAAATCTTGAAAAATATGATATATACACAATAGATTTTACTCAGGTTTAAAGAAAAATGAAATAATGTCACTTTGAGAAACAATGGATTAATCTAGCAATCTTCCTATTAAACAATATTGAGCCAAACAAATACTAAATGTTCTATCTCATCATGAAATCTAAATTTGTGATACACATACACACACAAACATGAAAGTAGATGTAGGATTAGATGTAGAAAAATATTTTAATTGTAGTGAGGCATAATTTGGGTGAGTGAGGAGTAAGGAAAGAGAAAGAAGGTCCCTAGTAGGGGAAGAGAGACACAATCTGATTATTTTATCTCATATGCAGAATACATACACATGCAAACATATATGTGGTTGTAGGGGAGGAAAGAAGGGGAAATGGGTTGGGGGGCAACAAGTACAAAGTAGAATTATGTAATTGTATACACATATGAAATTCTCATAATTAAGTCCATTTTGCATGTAAGTGAAATGGAATATATGTAACATTCACATTACGTTATGAAAATTCATATTCCAGTTTTATTAAATATTAATTTCAAAGCTATAAGCATTCAATATCCATTTGTCACTGAATTTTCATTTGTGGCTTCATTGCTTTGGTTCATCTCATAGTCCAATATAGTTTATCATCAAGCAAATTTTCAACTATGCCTTTATTTCCAATGTTAGGGCTTTGATAGAGAATGCTGATTTGTAACTGTCTCCTTGAAATACAAATAGATTGCCTACAAATGCATTGTTCTGTGTTCCTTTTGGGACTTCTAAGATTCTAGTCTGTGTCTGAAGCTCAGTGTTATGCCAGAGAACACATACAAAATTTTAAAGCATTTGCATGATTTTCTGTATGTTTTTAAGATTTCAAATTCAAATATGTTAGTTTCACATGTTTTCCTCACTTTTGCCTTTAAGATATTACTCCTTGGTTCACCAATACATTGTTAGTCACTTAATATTTTGTTCATATCTTCCATTTCTGTGAGATTAGGGTAGTAATGGAGAAGAAAGTTAGTAGAGAGATAGAGGTAACTATTCAATTTCAGTGTTACTCTGATGAGATGCAGAACTAATTGGGCTAATTTAATTGATTTTAAAAATGATAGAATACAGACTCTGAATAGCATAAACCAAGATAAGAAAAGCTTTTGATGTTCTTGTTGATTTTTTTGAAATATATGTTTAAAAAATGTTGGCACAATAGCTGGAGTGACAGCTCAGTGGTTAAGAGTAATTACTTCAGAATGTTCACTGGGAAACCTGTCCACGCAGGTCCAGGCCATCCAGAGACTGCCAAGGAAAGGACCCAGTATTAGTCCCACCTCCATCCACATGAAGAAGAGAGCCATTGGAGTATTGGACCTGCTTGCATCCTCCTGAAGGGAACCTTGGTCCTGTAACCACCAGAAGAGAAAAACACTCCTTCTGCACCTACTGGAAGAAAGGATGGGAAGGAGACAATATAAAAGAACATTCAATAACAGAAAAAACAATATGACACCACCAGAGTCTATGGACAACACCAGCATGACTTGAACATTCCAACGCAGATGAATGAGAAGAGAATGACCTTATAAACAACTTCATGAAAAAGGTGGAGGTCCTAAAAGAGGATATGAGGATATGTGTTAAAAAAAAAGAAAAAAACAAACCCAAAATTACAAGAAATCAACAAATCTCTTAAAGAAAGCAAGGAAAGCCAAAAAAAAAAAGCAATCAAACAGATGAAGGAAACAATTCAAACAGTTCGAGACCTGAAAACTGAAATTAAGACAATAAAGAAAACACAAACTGAGGGAATACTGGAAATAGAAAAGCTAGGTAAATGATCAGCAACTACACATGCAAGCATACCCAACAAAATACAACATATGGAAGAGAGAATATCAGGCATTGAAGATACACTAGGCGAAATAGATGCATCAACCAAAGAAAATCTTAAGTCCAACAAATTCTTAACACAAAATATCTAGGAAATATGGGACACTGTGAAAAGACCAAACCAAAAAATTATAAAAGGTATAGAAGAAGGTGAAGAAGACTTCTGTCCACACTCAGGGCAGAGGACAGAGGTGAGCTCGGGGTCCCCATCTTAGACCCAAATTCCTCCTGCTCTCACCCTCTCAGATCCCCTGACCTGGGGAGCATAGCCAGGTCGACTTGTCCCTGGACTAATGACCAAGCGACCAGGAGCCTACAAAGAGAGTTGGTCCACTTCCACCCACACTCAGGGCAGAGGGCAGATGTGAGCTCTGGGTCCCCATCTTAGACTGGAATTCTTCCCTCTTGCCCTCTCTCAGATCTCCTGGCTAGTAGACCACAGCAAGGGAGACAAGCCCCCGACAGAGGAACAAACAACCAGGAGCCTGCAGAGAGAGCCGGTTCAGTTCTGCCCTCAATCAGGACAGAGGACAGAGAGCAGACAGCAGAGGCCAGAGATTATTGGATTTGCTTGCACCCACAGAAGGAGAACCCTAGATGCTTACCCATCAGGAGAGGAAGAGGCTCTTTCTACAACCCCTGGAAGCAGTGATGGCAAAGAGGCAATATAAGAACACACTCAGCAACCAAAAAACAAATATCACACCACCAGAGTCTAGAGATTCTACACCAGCAAGACCTGAACACACCAGTGCAGATGAAGCAGAAGGGAATGACCTTAAAAAACATCTTCATGAAAATGATAGAGATTTATGACTATGTCATATGCCGTCCTAGAGTCTTCATCCTTTATCTGATGGAAGAAGAAGCAGACACTCCAGCAAAACACTAAGCTGAACTCTGGAATCCAATTGCAGGGATGAAGAAAGGGGTTAAAGGAGAAACCCACAGAAACAGCTGACCTGAACAAAGGGTAGCTCATGGACACCAGACTGATATCTGAGAAACCAGCATAGGACTGTTCCAGATCCCGTGAATGTCAGTTTGGAGATCTGGTTAATCTATGGGTCCTCTGGTTGTGAATTAGTATTTATCACTAGTACCCATATGGATATTGGAAGCCCACTCCACATAGAAGGATACTCTCTCAGCCTAGACACATGGAGGAGGGCCTAGGCCCTGCTCCAAATGATATGGCCTCAACCTCCTTGGGGAGTAGAAAGGGAATAGGATAGGGAGCTGATGGGGGACAGTGGAGGATGGGAGGGGGAGGGAACTGGGATTGACATGTAAAACAAGATTGTTTCTAATTTAAATTTAAAAAAGAAAAATAAAAGAATAATTTCTGCATGTGTAAATTAACAAGGCTTAGTCCCTAGCACCCACCTGATGTTTCACAATCTTCTGTAACTCCCACTGCAGTGAATAATTTGGGATCCTTTTACTTCTGTGGGTACCATGCACACACACTCATGAAAGCAAAACACTCATACTTATCAAATAAAATAAATTAACCCTTGTGAAAACATTCACACTGATGTAGCTATAATTTGGGGCATCTTAAAGCTATAACGTTTTCACAGAGGATTTTGTTGTTGTTCTTTTTATTTTTACTTACTTTTTTTCATACCATATATTTTGAATGCATTTTCCCATTCCCCAACTCATCCAGATCTTCAGTAGCTCTTTCTTCACCCAACTTCATGATCTCTCTCCTTTCTCCTTTCCTCCCTCTTTCCCTCTCTCTCCCCTTTCTTGTCTTTCTCAAACAAGAAGCAAAATAATAATAAACAAATAAACAAAACAATAGTCAGCCAATCTTTAACAATAGAGAAATGTAGAAATATAAGCCTCCTCAGTGAGTTTTTTTTGTATTGCTTTTCTGGGTGAAATTTTCTCAGTATCTACATTCTTCATCTAGTAATTTACACAGTGGAGCATGTTGTAGAATTTCAAGTAAGAACTTTCTTTTGTCATCTCACTCCCATAAGTTTTTGTCATGTCTTAGTATTATATAGTGATCTCCCACAAATTACCATGTTAGTAGAATTTGTTCTTTGCATACTCAATTCATAAGATACTAAATTTATTTGATCTGTCCTATCCTGATAGTTTTGCAATCTGACTGCAAATCTCTTCAACTCTCAAAAGGGAACAGTCCATGTTGGGAAGCTTACTTTTATTGTGAGCAATCAAAATGCCACTTTAAATTTATTATTATTTTTACTATTATTTGTATGTGTATGGGTGTGTATGTGTGTGTGTGTGTGTGTGTGTGTGTGTGTGTTCATACATGTTTCTGTAGAGTTCACAGGCAAATCTCTTCAACTCTCAAAAGGGAACAGTCCATGTTGGGAAGCTTACTTTTATTGTGAGCAATCAAAATGCCACTTTAAATTTATTATTATTTTTACTATTATTTGTATGTGTATGGGTGTGTATGTGTGTGTGTGTGTGTTCATACATGTTTCTGTAGAGTTCACAGGCAACTCTACATTTGGTTTCGTTTGTGGCAAGTGTTTGTACAAACTGATTTAACTTGCTGGCCTCCAAATAGCCACTTTTAAATAAAAGAATGAAACTTTTCTTTACCCACTTAAAAAATAAACTCCTGCTCTACCTACCAAATGATCCAAATGATATGCATATTTGCAAAAGCAACACTTGGTCCAATTTGCCTACCTGAAGTGTTTGGGATCATTTTGTAATTCCTACATAAAACCAAACCGTGATCATTGCTATGTTTCAGTATGTTCTTTAAATTGAATTTTTTCCTGTATTAACGTGTTAGTACTGAATATTGTTGTCAGGAAAAAAAATTGTGATTGAAAAGGAAAATGGATGGCAGACCATTACAGTACTGGAGCAGATGTTTTACTCAGTGACCTGGGAAGACAAAGGAATTCCCTTCCTGTGTCTGAGAAAATGCAAGTCAGATTAGCATGAATAACTACCTATGGAGACACAGGGAGTCTTGTCACATCCCAGTGGGCTGTGGAGACAGTGATAAGCTGAATGCCAGGCTGCAGCTGTGTCTCAGGAAGGGAACAGGAGATTTAGGAAGCCCATACAAAGCTACCTCTGTGGCTCTGCTTAACCAATTCAATGAATATGTTTCAAATATTTTGCCTGAGCTAACATTAAATTAGTTTCTAGAGGAAGTAAAAACTAGAAATTACACTCAGTAGAAAAAGAAAATTATAAATAGTCTGATTTTAGAGAACCAAAATTATGTAGATTTGAATCACTTTGCTTTTAAACATACATATATACATATATATATATATATATATATATATTAGGTTTGCTTTTCAAAGGTGATAAAATTATTTGAAGTAAAAAGTTATATAAAAATACCAATTACATACACTGGTTTTGAAAAACCATCATTTTATACATTTCTGTAACATCAATTACATTTTTATAATAAGTTATAATTTTATCCTTTGTTTCAGAAAGAAACTGCTAAGTAACTATTTGAGTCTGGTAACCTGCTCTAATGAAAATCCTAAAGGAGACCTAGATATGAAGTGCTTTGTTTAGTTTTGTGCTTTGTTGTTAATTTTGTCTCAAATTAAGGGACTTCAAGGAAATTTCTGTCCATGGTACAGCTGCTCATAAAAAAAAAATAAAACAACTCATTTGGACTTTTTTGTGTGCAAGGAGATAGATATGGATCTATCTGCAATCTTCTACATGTGAGCATCCAGTTATGTCAGCAATGTTTGTTGAAGAATGCTTTCTTTTTGCCATTGTATAATTTTAGCTTCTTTGTCAAAAATCAGGTGTTTGTAGGTGTGTAGATAAATATCAGGGTCTTCAATTTGATTCCATTGGTTTATCTGTCTGTTTTTATGCTGATACCAAGCTGTTTTTATTACTTTAACTCTATAGTAGAGCTTAAAGTCAGGGATGGTGATGCCTCCAGAAGTTCCTTTATTGCACAGGGTTATTTTGGCTATCCTGGGTTTTTTGTTTTTCCATATAATGTTGAGTATTATTCTTTCAAGGTCTGAGGCCAATTATTCTGGAATTTTAATGGGGATTACATTGAATCTGTAGATCTGTTCAACTATGCTCATAACTGCATTATTTGTAATAGCCAGCACCTGGAAGATGCCCCTCAACCGAAGAATGGATGGAGAAAATGTGGTACATTTACTCAGCAGAAAAAATAAAGAAATCTTGAAATTCACAGGCAAATGGATGGAACTAGAAGACACCATCCTGAGTGTGATAACCCAGACCCAGAAAGCAAAACATGGTATGTATTCACTCATAAGTGTATAGTAGGTATAGAGCAAAGGATAACCAGGCCTTCAATTGACAACCCCAGAGAAGCTAGGAAGCAAGGAAGACCCTAAGAGAGACATATATCAACATCTGGAGAAGGATAAAGGGACAAGATCTCTTGAGCAAATTGGGAGCACAGGACAGGGAGTGAGCAGGATTCAGGAGATTAGGGAGGAGAACATGAGGGATCAGGAAGATCTTTTTGAGGGAAGAATAGAGAAAGAGATCAAGAAAAGAGATACCTTAGTAGAGGGAGCATAAATTTAAAGAGAAATCTAGCACTAGGGAAATATCCATGGATCCACAAGGATGACCCTAAGAATCTAAACAATAGTGGAGAGGCTGCCTTAAATGCCCTTTGTCTATCATTAGATTGATGACTACCTTAAATGCCATCCTAGAGCCTTTACCCAGTAGCTGATAGAAGCAGAGGCAGATATTCACAGCTAAACACTGAGCATAATTCCTGGAATCCAGTTGTAGAGAGGAGTAATCAGCAACGGGATCAAAATAATGCTGAGGAATCCAACAGAAACAGCTTACCTTAGCAAGTGGGAGCTAATGGACCTCAGTCTGACTGCCAGGGAGCCAGGTCCCCTAAATGTGGGTGTCAGTTGGGACTCCAGGGCGGTCTATGGGGTTTCTGGAAGTGGAACCAGCTTCTATCCATAGCGCACAACTGGATTTTGGGACTCCATCCCCATGGAGAGATACTCTCTCCACCTAGATACACACTCTATACCTGCCCCAAATGATGTGACAGACTTTGATTATCTGCACTGGGAAGCCTCACCCTCCCCAGGGAGTGGTTGAGGGTGGGATGAGGGTTCCATGGGGGTCATATGAGAATGGGAGGGAGAGGGAACTTGGATTGATATGTTAATTAAGATTGTTTTTAATTAAATAAAAATACTTCAGACTAAAGATCCCATAGCTTAAAAAACATAAAACGACTCACATTCTGTAAATCAGATGTAATTTACATTCTGTAAATCTGTATATCGACCTAGAAGGGTTACAATACTATACAAAATAAAACTCCAAATGGTTGTTCCTTGTGTTTGTAAAAGAAACTCTAATTTGCATTAAAATCACTACAAAGGGATGGAAGAGGATATAAGCAGATAGAGTCCTATGGTTGATTGAACTGTGTGCTTCCTATATCCACACATTCTCATCTGAAGTAGTTTCTTCAGTACCTCAGAAAGCCGCATATAATACTGGTCTTTAAGAGATAACTAAATTTAAATGAGCTGTATGGTCAGTCTTATTCATTTTGTATTTTGAGATAAAGCATTTAAATGATAATTTCCTTCAACCAAGACCCAATATGATCCTCAAAAAAGAAAAAGAAGCAGGGAAGATTTTGTTAGATGATACAGAAGGCAAAGCAAACCAAGAAAAGAAGCTTCAGGTGAAACCAAATGCCTTAGCCTAAGATCCTCAGCATCCAAATGGTGAAAGATGGATTTCTGTTTTCAAGATATCCACTGGATCCAACTTATTTGAATGCCCTTAGAAAATTAGTACAACCCTTTTCTTTCTCCTCTTCCTCACAGTTTTGTCTTTCATTACAGTTCTCCTATCCTTTGTATAAGAACTAGATCATTTCTCTTAAGAAAACCAAAGCATAAAGTTGATTTTTGTTTTTGAATAATTTTATTAAGTGACTGTGTCTCCAATGAAAAGTAGGTATTATGCTAAATTATACTAAATTCTTGCAGCGAACTACCTGGTTCCAAATTCTGTAAAAAATTAGTCCTTAGTCCTGTATGATATAGAATATATGCTGTATTTTTGATAGTGGACTAAAAATTCAAGTGTATCTGCTAAAATTCTCCATCAAAGTTCAGTAAATGTAGTAATAGAGAAATACTTTAGTTAATTGGATTCTTTTTAAAATCTAACTTTAAAAATATGCATATGTGCATAGTGTGTGTGTATGTGTGTGTGTGTGTGTGTGTGTGTGTGTGTGTGTGTGTGTGTGGTGTATGTGCATAGGCTTGTGGAGGATAGAATTCAAAATTGGATTTCTTCCTCTATTCCTTTCCACTTCATTTTATGAGAAAGGTTCTCTCATTGAATGCAGAGCTCACTAATTGATTAGACTGGCTAGCAAGCGCTTGGGAACTCCCACCCAGCTCCTGATTGCTCGCCTGGTGTTTACCTAAGTGGTGAGGATCTGACCTCACGTCCTCATTCTCTCTGTGCTTGTACAGGCAGTACTTTAGAGAATTAAATCCTTACAATGTTTGTGTGAACTTAAAACACACTGCCAAAGATATCAGTGTCCTGTTGCTTTAGTTTACCATGTTTTCTCTAGTATGAAACTTTGCCTGAGTTAACATTTTAATGCCTATTCAAAAATATGTTAGATACTGTGCACTCTTAGCACAATTAAGTAAAATGTATGTTTAAGAAACATGCAGAAGTAGTTAATTCAGTCATGAATTACTTTAATGTACTTTTCTTTCTTTTAGTTTGAGCCTCAAGTAGGTTTAAATTCAAAGGCTAACATTGTGCATTGACAGAAAGTTATTAATTGCTTTCATATTAGAAAATCCTGTCTAAGACAGAAAGATAGTTTTGTCATCTTTTCACGTTTGCAATTAGAACTTCAAAATTTATGTTTATGATATGGTTTTAATTAACATATTTTATTAATTTTTTTCAAATAACCTCATGATCAAATTAGTTCTCCTCCCAGATTCTTCCCACCTTTATACCCAGGCATCATGAAGTTTTTTCACTCTTAAAAATTTTCAAAATAGACAATTACCAAAACAAAACAAAAATCACACACAAAATCATGGAGTCTGTCTTCTTTGGACCAGGCCTGCCCTGGACTATAGTTCATATACTATATTATGAAACTCCACTGGAGAAAAGCGGGTTTCCTCTTTCCCAGTAGGAATCAATTACAATAATTTCTTGGTTAGGTATGGGACTTTGTGTCCACGTCCCCATATCTGGACTGGTTTGAACCTTTGAAGTTCTTGTGCATTTGTCACAGTCTCTGTGAGTTTATATGTGCATCAATCTTGTACTTCCTTGGAATCATCCAACACCTATGGCTTTAAAATCATTCTGCTTCTTCTACAACATAGGTATGTGAGCTTTGAGGAGAGACTCTAGATAAAGCTTCTAAACCTCTCATTCTTGGTACATTGGTTATTGTGGGTGTCTGTGTTAATTACTATCTACTTCAAGAACAAATATCTCCTCTCCATGAAGATGAATCAATGCTCTGATCAATAGTCATAGCAATATGTTAATAGGAGTCATTTTATTGTTATGCTCCTTTAGTCGAATAATATTACTTAACTCTTCCCCTAGGCCCATGACATTTAATATTAGATTTTTGGACTGTTTAGCAGTGTCAGGTGTGGATTCCATGTCATCAGTTTAAAAGTGTTTGGTTATTGTGGTGGTTTAAATAAGAATGGCTCCTGTAAGGTCATAGAATGAATGTTTGATCACTATGGAGTAGGACTATTTGAATCAATTAAGAGATGTGACCTTTTGGAGGAAACATGTCATTGGCAGTGGGTGGGCTTTGAGATTTCAAAAGTGCATGCCAAGTTCAGAGTCTCTTCCTGTTTAGTTCTCAGGATGTAGTTCTCAGCTGCAGCATCTGCTTGTATGCCCCCATGCTTCGTGTCATGATGATTACAGACTAAACTTCTGAAACTATAAGTAAATACTCAAATAAATGCTCTCATGGTCATGATGTCTCTTCATATCAATAGTTCAGTGATCAAGACATTTATTCTCATAAACCTCTATTACAAAAGTATATCTTAAGGTGGGCCACATACTGGTTTCTGTGTTTGTAGTTGGGTGATATTGGTGATTATTTGTCTGCTTTGATTGCATGCAAATTACCTCCCACCACTATGTGGGTAAGACAATAGAGGTAAACTTTTTATTTAGGCACCTGCTCAATTTCTCATATTTTGTTTTTAGCAAAAGAGTTTTGCCATCAGGGTTTAGAGAGTAACAGTAACCTTTGCAATAGCCTGTGATATTTTGGAATAATTAGTTCTAAGGGAACCATTCGGTCAATTACCCAACAAGATGTAACCCATTACTGGCACTGGGGGTTTTAATTGGTGGCGTAAGAGGTCTAGCAGAACTATTTTGTCTCCCACTTTATGATGACTCCACTAATATTCCTTTCATATGTGTATATTTAAGGAAGTTATAAAAGTAGTTGGTTTCCATATAGATTTTTTTTCTTTTCACAGTCCTTTGCTCAGCTTCATCTCCACTGAGAACCTTTTTTTTATTTTATTTTCCAGTTTAAGTTTAGATAAGAAACGAGGTTGCTTCACAAGTCAGTTCCAGGTCCCTCTCCCATTCCCTCCCCTCCTCCCGTGCCCTTCCCCCAATCCCCCCCCGTTATCCCCTCATTCCCCCAGGGAGGGTGAGGCCCTCCATGGGGGTGTCCATAGTCTGTCATTTCATATGGGGCAGGGCCTAGACCCTTCCCCAAGAGTTCAGGGGAAGTGCACCTCACATTGTTCTATGGGAGTCCAAAGTCCATGTGTATACTTGGGATGGGTACTGATCTGCTGCCCAAGGCTCAATAGATTCCCTAGGCCTCCTCACTGACCCCCAGATTCAGGGGGGTCTTGATCAGTCCCATGCTGGATTCCCAGGCTGATGCCTGGGATTCAAGAGTTAACCTTTGTGTGGTCAGCTGTTTCTGGGGGTTAAACCATCCCAGTCTTAATCCCTTTACGAAGCCTTTAGTATTGGGTTTTCATTTTTTGCATGACTTTCAAAATATTTCATACAGGAAAGTGGGGACAACTAATAATATTACTATCTCTATTTCAACCATTCTTTAAGGAAATTCTACTCATTTTGAAGCTGGTAAATTTTGAATGTGTAAATTACTTTGATTAAATAAATTTACCAAAATTCTATTGTTTGTGTTGATTTTAGGAACAGTCACCAGAAGTCAACAGCAATGTTTGGCAGAAGATGAGAGATATGAGCAGGCCTTAACTTCAGTCAGGTACTAGCCATGAGACTCTTTTGTAGTATTACATTTTTCTTCTGGGGACTCTCTAATTTTGTATCTCAAAATTCAGAGAGGAAATTGTGGTTTGACACACACTACCATATTCATCTGTTAATAGCTCATGTGATCTTAAAATTACCTCTACCACAGAACATTTTAGAGTGTGTCTGATAGACTTTTGGCAAGCTACTGTGCTTATGAAGTTTAGGGTCACTGTGGGGCAGTCAGATGCAGTACTTTCAACAGTAAGTGGCCATACCAAGAAGCAATGCTTATATAACAAAGCATTTGGCCAGAAAAACAGTGTCAGATGGACCATGAGTCAGATGAACCATGAATCAGCACCATTTTTTTCTCCTAAACACACAATCCGGTCTTCTAAATTGGGATTCTTTGTAAATGTTTGTGTCCTGACTAATACTACACAATTTCCAGATGAAACAGCAACATTTGAATGTGCTTTCTTTTTTGAAGACAATGAACACTGGAGGTGGGGTGAGATGTTTAAACCTAGATTATAAATATGATAACATTTGTTTATTTAGAATTTCTTTGTTAGATAATATGCCAAGTGATTCTGCTGGTAGGGCTATTGAAGCAGAAGAGTGCAAAGTGATTATTTGACAAATATATTCTATATATTACTGGGCCAACATTAACATGTAAATCCACTGCATTGCCTTACTGGCAGTTTTCTTTCTTATTCTTCCCTTTTTCAAACTGAAAAATACTCACTCACTTGTCATTCCTTTTTGACTAGACTAAAAGCAAAGAAACAGATAAAGGAAGGCATTTGCTAGGAAAGTCTCTTTCAGGAAATTTGAAAGCAAATGTAATTAGTTTTAAAGTACTATCTTAAAACCACTGTATATATACATATGTATGTGTGTGTGAGTGTATACTTACGCACACACACACACACGTACACACACATATTGAACATTGAGACCAAAGGGGCTGGAATGTAAAACGATGAAACTAAATTCCATTTAGAAATAGATTTAATGCAGTTCCCAGCTGCTGGACTGATTTGATCTTCTTTTCTTGGGAAGAAATTGAATACTTCAGTACAACCCTATTTTCTGACTCATCTCTTATTATTGTTACAAACTGACAGTGATTGATTTTTTAAATAATTATCCTAGAAAATGAATTAGATTAAAAATAATCTTTGTAGATTATATAGAAATCTACTCCAGGTTTGTAATCAGAAGCTGTTCAGAAAGTATACTGATGCTAAATTTGAGAAGTACAATATGTTCTTGCTGCTATTACTAGACTTTAAAACAAAAACTACTTAAAATTGGCATTTTTGGAGCCCACTGCCTATGGTAGGCCACTTTGCTCAGCCTGGATACAGGGAGGAGGAACTAGGTTCTGCCTCACCTTTGTATGGCAGACTTTGTTAACTCCCCAAGGCAGGTTTTACCCCAACTGAGGAGTAGATGGGGAGGGTGAGAAGGGGGGAAGATGGGAGAGAGGGAGTATATAAAATGAAAAAATAAATTATAAAAAACAATTTATTTAATAAACTCCAAAATAAGATTAGTTTTTTTCTGGTAATAATGCACAGTTAAAATAGTCAGAATATGAAAATTTGGATGACATTGACTTAACTCTTAATTTTCTTGGTGCTTCTGAGTAACGGGCCTAAGACTGATCATTTTAGGAGTTGTAAATGAAGGAGATCAGTAGGGACATTATCTCCAGGCCCTCTATTCCGCTCACATTCAAACTTCCTATGTTGTATATGCACACCTCACTTAAGTGAATGGACCTTTATCCATATGTGGCTCAAAGTAACATTGGAGCGTAATGAAGGGAGAGTACAAAGAAATACTTAGTAATGGGCAGTATAGTAGTTTCTTTCTATTACCCTCATTATACTATATTGATAAGAATAGTGCTTACACTAATGAACATTCCCATCTCCTGGAGGCTTAATTAAATGCAGATTCTGAGGCCAACTTGAAGACTCACTAGGTATGTAAGTAAAGGTTCTTGAGTTTGCTCTCTGGAATGTACATGACAGAATAAACAAATCAAAGTGGCAAGTGATCCTTTGATCTCTACATATACACAGGTCCATACTAACATAAAAACACTCCTCACTTCCATACACACAATAAATAAAACATAAAAAATTAAAATTTAGACTATCACTCAGCATAATGGGGGGGGTTGGCTCAAGAACTGCCTAGCTACCAAACAGTCCAAGGGATATATTTGCTGTTGGTGCCTGAATTCATCCACATTTAAAGCACATTTTGTGTTTTAGGTTTTAGTTGGACATGATGGTACACATCTAAGTAATAAGCCAAACTCCTAGAATCCCGTTGCAGAGAAAAAGGAGTGATGAGCAAAGAGGTCAAGACCAGGCTGGAGAAACCCACACAAACAGCTGACCTGAACAACAACAGCTCATGGACCCCATACTGATAGCTGGGAAACCAGCATAGGACTGTTACAGACCCCTTGAATATGTGTCAGTTAGGAGGCCTGGGCAATCAATGGGGCCTCTGGTAGTGGATCAGTATTGATCCCTATTGTATGAATGGACTTTGGGAGCCCACTCAACATAGAGCGATACTCTCTTAGCCTAAACACATGGGGGAGGACCTGCTCCAAATGATAGAACAGACATTGAGGATCTCCCATGGAAGGCCTCAACCTCCCTGGGGAGCAGAAAGAGGATAGGATAGGGGATCAGTGGGTGGGGTAGGGAAGGATGGGTGGGAGGGAAATTAACTGACATGTAAAACAAAATTGTTTCTAATTTAAATAAAAAAGGAGAGGAGAAAACAAACAATCAAACAAACAAAAGTTCAAGACTAGCCTGAACTACACAAGGGTCTCACACACACACAAAATGAAACAAGCAAACAAACAAAAAACAACAACAACAAAATCAAACCAACCAACCAAACTCAAAACTGAAAGCAACCAACTAAACAAAATTCAAACCTGGAAAACGGTTAGAAATTCAGACACTAGATGTATTTGACTAATTTTGGTCAGTGTGACACAAAGTAGAGATATGATAGGGGAAGTCCTTCTGTGTATATATTATCCTATTGGTTGATTAAATAAAGCACTGTTGACCAATAGGGAAGCAAGATAGGTGGAACTAGGAGTTGAAGAGGATTCTGGAAAACATGATGCAGAACATCAGAGGTCTGGACCCTTTCTCTAGTAAGAGAAGACCATGTGCAAATATTCAGACTAACAGTTGTGGGTTAATAATTAAGTTAGAGCTAGCTGATTAGAAACCAAGCAAACAGCCAACAGCCTCATAATACAGCCTCCGGTATGTTCATTTTGGACTGAGGCGACTCTTGAACCAGGTTGGTGGGTAGAATGCATGTTACATACATGTATGTATGTATGTATATATGTATGTATGTATGTATGTATAAAGAGAGGTCTTCAAATGAGGAATTGGCTCCATTAGATTGGCTTCTGTTTGCTATTTTTCCTTAGTTGCTAATGGAGGTTGTAGGGCCCAACCTATTTTGGATAATGCACTCTAGGGCAGGAGGTCCTGGGTTTTGCAAGAATAGTTGCAGAGCACACCAAACATAGCAAGCCAGTACTAGTCCTTCTGGTCACTGCTTTAGTTCCTGTCCCTAAGTTTCTGATGGAATTCCTGTATCGACTTACTTCACTGTTGTACTCTGACATATAAACTATAAGCCAAATAAATCTTTCATCCTCAAGTTGGTCATGGTATTTCATCACGGCCACAAGAAATCAAATTAGGATACCAGGTTTAGCTCCAAAAACTCAGAGAGCACTATAGATCCACAGTTATAAATTCTGAAGAAGCATTTATGGAAAGCTTACACCCTCTTAGTGAACTTTATTCACTCTACAGTTACTGTAACAGAGTCATAGAATGTCTCTATTGCTGGATTTAGTCTAGCATATTCAGATTTTCTCTTCAAACCCTGGACAGTCTCAATTCTGCTGTATTTATTTTTAAAAACTTTCAGGCTCTGGTTGCTAGACTATTTTATTGTCTATTTTTTACTATAATTGAGTATACATAGGGCTGTTGTTAGTCTTTACTCTTTAAGCCAATGTTCCAAGGTTTTTTCACCTCAACATAATTTTTAATTGTACCTGAAAGGAAGTATAGTGAAATGGAGAAATGAACATCAAGTCAGAGAGCTGTGACTTTAACATTGTTAACCATCCATCCCTTCTGAGCTTTCCTTCTACTTGAATTTGGGAACTCTGAACCAGTATTAGTTAAGTTGAACAAGCTCAACAGCATGGTGGTCTAATGGGAAGTTCCAGAAGAGTGATGAGTGTTTAACTAGATCCCAAAGTTCTCTGGCCATGAATAAAATGAAGTACCAATTTTTGAGAATATAAGATAATATAAAATAAACATATAGAAAAGAAATGATATACATGAAGGCAGTTTACATAAACTGGTTTTATTTTCAGATAAGAAAAAGGAAAATGAGAATGTACTTACTTGGAACCATGTGTAGGTCATTGATTAACTTGAGGATATTTTTGGTGGCATATGGAGTGACATCTTGATTGGAATGAGTTCAAAGGAGAATGGGAAGAAACTGAAGATAATCCATGAAGCAAGAAAACTGTCTGGAAGATATCATAAAAGGTAACAGCAGGATGAAATGCTCAGGATATCTCCAATTGTTTCATGATAGGAGAAAGTAGTGTTTTTATATAATATTGGAATAATTTAGTGAAAAAGAAGAAAGCATGGGTGATAATATCCAAAAGGTATGTGTTAAATATGTCTCATCAAAATTTAATTGCCAAAAATATGGTCTCCAAGTTTATGCTGATATTTGCAGATGCATCGAGTAAATTTAGGATATGTGAAAATGAGAGTAAAGTTTCTTGTTGGCCTAGGTGGTTTCATTAAAGAGGAATACAGACCAGAGCAGGCATGGTTCATATAATTTCCATATAATGATCTCCACCAAGTCATGATGCAGTAAGGAAACACTCACCAGGCAATGAGCATCAAGAAGCTGGTGCTGTGTTCTGGGGATTTTCAAACTTCAAAACTGCGAACTAAATAAACTCCTATTCTCTAAAAAGTATCTAGCCCCAGATATTTTTTAATAGTTATAGAAAATAGATGAAGATAATAGAGAAAAATAATCTAGAGCAATATATTGAATAAATGTACAGGTAGAAAATATGTCAGAAAAATGTAGACCATTCATTCAGAGTATGTATAGAGATACAAATAGGAGTTGGCAAGATTATAGCAGCTGGAGACATTCCTCTTTGGTTGTTTATTAAATTTCATATTTCTTTTTTGTCCTGTTTTCCCCTCAACCACCTCTTCTTTCTCTTCCTCCTCTTCAACTTCCTGCTTCTCTATCTCCTCATTCTAGAATAATGTAAATCGTTATTACAGGTATGAGAAGAGAGTCAATAATAAGAAAATATTCCTTCAAAGAAGGGAAAACAGGCTAAGGGAAAGTAAAGTAATGCAGAATTGGTAGGCAATATCTTGGGGGGATTAACAACAAGACATAACTGTAAAATTAAAATATTCAACAAGGGGATACAAATGTAGCAATAGTCTCTTATGAAATCATTAAAACAATTCTCTACTGTGTTTAATAAAATTGAGAATCTACTCAATGTATAGAATAGGAAGACTGTAATTCTGTGTTTAATAATGATATTACTGTCAGTAAACAATCTGACAAATAACACTAAATATTAAGACTCAGA
Source organism: Mesocricetus auratus (assembly GCF_017639785.1). Taxonomy (NCBI): domain Eukaryota; kingdom Metazoa; phylum Chordata; class Mammalia; order Rodentia; family Cricetidae; genus Mesocricetus; species Mesocricetus auratus. Next base: position 30,195,888 of record NW_024429200.1, on the reverse strand, counting down.
TAAAGCTATCATTCTATACTATTACAAATAAATACAATAGCATTTGCATTGTAGTTGATGGAAGCAGAAGCAAAGAGACACAGCTAAGTACTGAGACAAACTCCTAGAATCCAGTTGCAGAGAGAGAGGAGTGATGAGCAAAGGGGTTAAGACCATGCTGGGGAAACCCACAGAAACAGCTGACCTGAACAAATGGGAGCTCAAGGACTCTAGTCAGAAAGCTGGCGAACCAGCATATGACTGATCCAAGCCTCCTGAATGTGGGTGCCAGTTAGGAGGCCTGGGCAGTCTATGGGACTTCTCAAAGTGGAACAGTATTTATCCCTAGTGCACAAATGAACTTTGGAAGCCCATTCCCCATTTGGAGGGATACTCTCTCAGTCTAGATACACACGTGAGGCCCTTACCCAAATGATGTGATAGACTTTTTTGATGTCCAGTGGAATGCCTCACCCTCCCTGGGGAGTGTATGGGGGTGATATTGTTGGTTGGTGTGGGGCGTGGGAGGACTGGAGGGAGAGGAAACTTGGATTGATATGAAAATAAGATTGTTCTAAATTAAATAAAAATACAAAAAATAAGACCATTGTAGAAATAAATAACCTAGTTGATTTATATCAGCAATTATTTCCTCTTCAGCATATAATTTTGCAAATACACTTATTTCTTTATTTCCCCTGAAGTTTCTTTCCCCTGAACATTTGAGTTTCTGTGAAAGTTCTTGTCATTCAGAGCAATCACTTTCCCCAATATTTTAGCTGGCTTTTTGTCATTTTAAATTTGGTAATGAACTAATGAAGCCTCCATAAAAATCACCAGAATCATTAACATGTGAATTCATTCCTTGAAAATAACAAATAAAAATGATGAAATTAGAGTTGCTTCTTTGAGCAGTGTGAAAGTTCTTGTACAAGGCTTATAACCATACAGAACATATCAGTCATAAAGCAAAATCCAGCATGAGTATAGGTCACTCTATTACTTTTTTAAATAAAAATTTTTGAAGGTTTGATTTTAAATCCTCTAAGATGTTTCAGGTTTTTAAACAAGTTATTTCCTTCAGTATTTCCCAATATATAGGTTCCTTACTACCCCACAGCAGAAATATTTACCGTTGCACTCACAGATTCTAAATGCTATCTTCTTTCTAGGTCTTTAGAGGACTGTAATATATAGAAAACAAATAATCTAAGCTTTGGGATACATGTATTGTGAAAATAAAGTATATTCTCAACAATGAGACTGTCAGCATTCCAGGCAATGTTGTCACTATTCTGAAGTGACATAGTGACTGTGAACAGCTTCTGTGGCATTGACAACAATGTAGAGCTGTGTCATCTTGGAAAGAAGAGACAGGCTTAGAGTTGTTGAATGGTGAGAGCCTCTAAAAATGCTATTGTCTGTACTGTTTCAAGCAGTCTGGTCTTATTATCTAGTAACAGACAAGACCTGCTTATGCTTACTTTATCAATAGCATTATTTAGGAGGTGGGTCTCTTTCTGAAAGTCAAACTTTCTTAGTGAAAATATACATATAAGTTGACATGAGGCCAACCATTGTTTTTTTAGCATTGCAAACTCAAAAAAAGTTAATTAAAGAGTGACACTAGAAAAAAAGATAGTTACATTTTTGTTCCTAAAATTGGAGCCGTTCCATATATCAATTGGTATGAAACAAGAGCTGAATAGAAATCACAAGATACTGATGATCCTTAGAGCTTAGTATTGATGTTACAAAGATGCAATACATGCTTTAAGGCCCCAAAAGAAAAAGTGCAACAATAGCCCATTATGAAACCATCTGACATATGTGTCTCTCTCCAGTTTGTACCTTTTTACCATGATATCATCACATGTTCAGGCCAAGTATCATTCTAAATTCCTCTTTTATCTTCTCTCTTATCCTCAAATCTTTTTTGTGGATTACTTCCCAGTGTGCATCTAGTCTTTCTTAAAGAGGGACATAATGTGAATATTTCTCATGTTGTAAGTTCTCTACAAAAGAAGTCTTTAATAATGATGATTTGAGTGATCTTATTCTCTGTCAACTATGTATTGATTAGAAAACTCCCACCAAATCAACTTTAATCCCTTCAGAGGTCATCACTTGTAATTACGTTGTGGCCTCGTTGTGGGACCTACATATCTCATAAAAAATGCCACCATCTCTCATCATTGGCACATTAGGGACTAAGTTTCAACATATAAGACCATGGGTGAAATGACTCTGATCATAGAACCAGAAAATGTATACTTGTACAATTAAGATTATGACATTGTTTCCTGGTCCCCATTTCCTTGGGAACTGCAGGAAGCTCGACTAGCCCCCAGAGGACAAAGGGACCAGAAGACTGCTGAGAGAGCCTGCCTAATCCCACACCCACTCAGGGCAGAGGGCAGAGGGCAGAGGGCAGAGTCCAAAGGCCAGAGGGCATAGCTGAGCTCCAGGACCCCTTCCTGGTCCCCACTTCCTTCTGCTTGCACTCTCTGAGATCTCCAGGACTGGGAATGGCAGCAAGCTCCACTAGCCCCTGGAGGACTGAGCTACCAGAAGCCTGCTGAAAGAGCCTGCCTATTCCCTCCCCCCACTCAGGGCAGTGAGACCACTCAGTGAATTGGACCTTGTTGCACCCACTGGAAGAAACAAGGTTGCTTCACATGTCAATTCCAGGTCCCTCTCCCTTTCCCTCCCCTCCTCCACAGCCCTCCCACCAACCCCCCAATATCCCCTCATTTCCCAAGGGAGGGTGAGGCCCTCCATGGGGGTAACCATAGTCTCTCATTTCATCCAAGGCAGGGCCTAGACCCTCCCCCAAGAGTGCAGGTTGAGAGTGCATCTCTTATTGTTGGATGGGAGCCCAAAGTCCATTTGTATACCCGGGATAAATACTGAATTACTACCCAAGGCCCCATAGATTACCTACACCTCCTCACTGACATCCTCATTCAGGGGGTATTGATCAGTCCCATGCTGGATTCTCAGGCATCAGTCTGGAATTCAAGAGCTCATCCTTGTCAGGTCAGCTGTTTCTGGGGGTTAAACCAGCCAAGTCTTAACCCTTTGGTCATCAGTCCTCCCTCTCTGTCACTGGATTTCTTGAGTTCAGCTCAGTGTTTAGTTGTGGGAGTCTGCCTCTGCTGGCATCAGCCACTGAATGAAGGTTCTGTTTCCTAGACTCTCGGGTCATGGGATTGTAGGCTGGTACTCACCAGATCTAATTCTGAAATCTATATATGAGAGAGTACATGCCATGTTGCTCTTTTTGTGACGGGGTTACCTTGCTCAGGATGGTTACTTCTGGTGCCTTCCATTTGCCTGCAAATTTCATAATTCCATTGTTTTTTTCTGCTGAATAGTGCTCCATTTTGTAAATGTACCACATTTTCTCTATCCACTCTTCAATTGAGGGTCTTCTAGGTTGCTTCCAAGTTCTGGATATTACAAATAATGCTGCTATATACATAGTGGAACAAACATCCTTGTATGAATAGGCATCTTTTGGATATATGCCTAAGAGTGGCGTGCTGGGTACTGTGTTAGGTTTATTCCCATTTTTCTGAGGAATCTCCATACTGATTTCCAAAGTGGCTGTAAAAGTTGGCACTCCCACCAGCAGTGAGGGAGTATTCCCCTTTCACCACAAGCTCTCCAGCATAAATTGTAGTTGGTGTTTTTGATTTTAACCATTCTAACAGGAGTAAGATGGTATCTCAGAGTTGTTTTGATATGCATTTCCCGGATGGCTAAGGATATTTTGCACATTCTCAAATGCCTCTCAGCCATTTTAGACTCCTCTATTGAGAATTGGATCCTTTGGTGTTTTGGAGACTTGCTTCTTGAGTTCTTTGTAAATTTTAGAGATCAGCCCTCTGTCAAGTGTGGGGTTAGTGAATATATTTTCCCATTCTATGGGTGCCTTTTGGTCTTGCTGACTGTGTCCTTTGCCTTACAGAAACTTCTCAGTTTCAGGAGGTCCCATTTATTAATTGTTGATCTCACTGTCTGACGTTATGTTCAGGAAGCTGTCTCTTGTACCAATTCGTTCGAGGGTACCTCCCAATTTCTCTTCTAAGAGGTTCACTGTGGCTGGATTTATGTTGAGGTCTTTGATCCATTTGGACTTAAGTTTTGTGCATGGAGATAGACATGGATCGATCCACATTCTTCTACATGCCAGCATCCAGTTATGCCAGCACCATTTGTTAAAGATGCTTCTTTTTTCCATCCCATATTTTCAGCTTTGTTGTTGAAGATCAGGTGTTCATATACATATGGGTTAATATCAGGGTATTCAATTGGATTCCATTGGTCTAGGTGTCTATTTTTGTGCCAATACCAAATTGCTTTCAGGACTACAGCTCTATAATAGAGCTTGAGATCAGGGATGGTGATGCCTCCAGATGTTGCTTTGTTGAGTAAGGTTGTTTTGCCTATCTTAGGTCTTTTTGTTCCATAAAAAATTGATTATTGTTCTTTCAAGGTCTGTGAAGAATTGTGTTGGTATTTTAATTGGTATTGCATTGAATCTGTAGATTACTTTTGGCAGGATTGCCATTTTTACTACATTGATCCTACATATCCAAGACCATGGGAGATCTTTCCACTTTCTGAGGATTTCTTTAATTTCTTTCTTTACAGACTCAAAATTCTTGTGATACAGGTCTTTCCCTTGTTTAGTACTGCCCCCAAGTATTTTATGTTGTTTGTGGCAATTGTAAGGGGTGATGTTTCTCTGATTTCTTTCCCAGCCCTTTTATCATCTGTATATAGTAGGGCTACTGATTTTCTTGAGTTGGTCTTGTAGCCTACCACTTTGCTGAAGGTGTTAATCAGCTGTTAGTGTTCCCTGGTAGAGGTCTTTGGGTCATTTATGTAAACTATCATATTATCTGCAAATAGTGAAAGTTTGACCTCTTCCTTTCCAATTTGTATCCCCTTGATCTCCTTTTGTTGTCGTATGTCTCTGGCTAGAACTTCAAGTATATTATTGAAAAGGTATGGAGAGAGTGGACAGCCCCGTCTTGTTCCTGATTTTGGAGGAATTGCGTTGATTTTCTGTCCATTTAGTTTGATGTTGGCTGTTGTTTTGCTGTACATAGCTTTTATTATATTTAGGTATGTTCCTGTTATCCCAGATCTCTACAAGTCCTTTATCATGAAGGGTGTTGGATTTTTTCAAAGGCTTTTTCTGCATCTAGTGAGATGATCATGCAAAATTTTTGTTTTTCAGCTTGTTTATATGGTGGATTTTATTGATGGATTTCCATATTTTGAACAATCCCTGCATCTCTGGGATGAAACCTACTTGATCATGGTGAATGATTGTTTTGATGTCTTCTTGGATCAGATTTGCCAGTATTTTATTTAGTATTTTTGCATCAATATTCATGAGGGATATTGTTCTAAAGTTCTCTTTCTTAGTTGTGTCTTTGTGTGGCTTGGGGACCAAGGTTATTGAAACCTCGTAGAAAGAGTTTGGCAAAGACCCTTCAGCTTCTATTGCATGGAATATTTTGAGAAGAATTGGTATAGCTGTTTTTTGAATTTCTGGTAAGATTCTGCACTGATACCATCTGGCCCTGGGCCTTTTTTGGTTAGGAGACTTTTGGTGATTTCTCCTATTTCAGTAGGGTTTATAGGTCTATTTAAATTGCTTATCTGTTCTTGATTTAGTTTTGGCAAGTGACAGCTATCCAGGAAGTCGTCCATTTCCTTTTAATTTTCGAAATTTGTGGAGTACAGGTTTTCAAAATATGACCTGATGATTCTCTGAATTTCATCAGAGTCTTTTGTTATGTCCCCCTTTTCATTTCTGATTTTGTTAATTTGCATGCTCACATTCTGATGTTTGGTAAGTTTGAACAAAGGTTTGTCTATCTTGTTGATTTTCTCAAAGAACCAACTCTTCATTGCATTGATTCTTTGTATTTTTTCCTAATTTCTACTTTATTGATTTAAGCCCTTCTGTTTGATTATGTCCTGGCATCTACTCCTCCTGGGGGAGTTTGCTTCCTTGTGTTCTAGAGCTTTCAGCTGTGATGTTAATTCTCTAGTATAACTATTCTCCAGTTTCTTCATGTGGGCACTTAGTGCTAAGAACTTCCCCCATAGCACTGCTTTCAAAGTGTCCCATAGGTTTGGGTATATTGTGTCTTCATTCTCATTGAATTCCAGGAAGTCTTTAATTGCTTTTTTATTTCTTATTTGAACCAGGAATGGTGTAGTTGTGCATTATTCAATTTCCATGAGATAGTAGGGGTTCTGCAATTTGTCTTGTTGAATTCTAATTTTAAAGCATGGTGGTCTGATAAGATGCATGGAGTTATTCCATTTTTTTTGTAGCTGCTGAGGTTTGATATGTTGCCAAGTAGGTGGTCGATTTTGAGAAGGTTCCATGTGGTGGTGAGAAGAAGGTATATTCTTCTTTATGTGGATGGAATGTTCTATAGATGTCTGTTAATCCCATTTGTGTCATAACTTCTATTAGACCCTTTGCTTCTTTGTTGAGTGTCTGTCTGGTATTCCTGTCTAGTGCTGAGAGTAGGGTGTTGAAGTCTCCCACTATAATTGTGTGGGGCTTTATATGTGATTTAAGGTTTAGTAATGTTTCTTGTAAAAATGTGGATGCCTCTGTATTTGGGGTATACATGTTCAGAATTGAAACTTCATCTTGGTGGATTTCACCTGTGATGAGTATGCAGTGACATCCTTCATCTATTTTGATTGATTTTATTTTAAAGTCTAATATGTTAGATATTAGGATTGCTACCCCTGCTTGTTTCTTGGGTCCATTTGATTGGAAAATCTTTTCTCAACCTTTAACTCTGAGGTAATGTCTGTCTTTGAAGGTGAGGTGTGTTTGTTGTATACAGCAGAATGATGGGTTCTGTCTTCAAATCCATTCTGTTAGCCTGTGTCTTTTTATTGGTGAGTTAGTATTAGACCATTAGTATTGAGGGATATTAATGACCATTGATTGCTCATTCTTCTTTGATTTGGAATGGCTGTTGTTGGTAGAATTATGTGTTGAATTCCACCCCTTTTTTCTTTTGGCTGCTGGTAAAGTGGGTTTATATAATGCCTGTGTTTTTCTGGTTGTAGTTAACTTCCTTGGGTTGGAGTTTTTGATCCAGAGATTTCTGTAGGGCTGGGTTATTAGATATGTATTATTTGAATCTAGTTTTGTCATGGGATCTCTTGTTTTCTCCATCTATAGCAATTGATAGCTTTGACTGGTATAGTAGTCTGGGCTGGCATCCATGGTCTCTTAGTGTTGGTAGAATATCTATCCAGGATCTTCTGGATTTTAGAGTTTCCATGGAGAAGTCAGGTGTAATTCTGATAGGTTTAGTTTTATATGGTACTTTGCCTTTTTCCTTAGCTGCTCTTAATATTCTTTATTTTGTATAATTGGTCGTCTTGATTATTATGTGGCAAGGGGACTTTTATTTGTGGCCTACTCTATTTAGTGTTCTGTAAGCTTCTTGTACCTTCATTTTCCTGTCTTTCTTTAGGTTGGGAAAGTTTTCTTCTATGATTTTGTTGAATATGTTTTCTGCCCCTTTGAGGTGGTTTTTTTCACCTTCTTCTATACCTATTATTATGAGGTTTGCTCTTTTCATGGTGTCCCATATTTACTGGATGTTTTGTGTTAGTGATTGATGAATCCATTTCTCCTAGTGTATCTTCAACACCTGAGATTCTCTCTTCCATCTGTTGTATTATGTTGGTAATTCTTGTATTGGTAGCACCTTACTGATGTGGAAGTCCTGTGTCAATAAAGCACTGATGGGCCAATAGGAATGTAGATAGGTGGGACTAGGAGTCCAGGAGGACTCTGGGAAGGAGGAACACGGAGAGTCAAGATGTAACGCCATGGGGTAGGAAGCCTGGAACTATTCTCCGATAAGAGAAATACTTAGATTAACAATTATGGGATAATTACTTAAGTCAGAGCTAGCCAGTAAGAAACAAGCAAGTCCAACAGTTTCATAATTAATATAGCCTCCTGTGTGTTTATTTGGGACTGATGCGGCTCTAGAACCAGGCTGGTGGGAAGGCTTCTCTCAAGGAAAAAGCTTCCCTTTACATAATGGTGTCAGAGAGGGATTGAATTTCCATGTAGAATGACAAAAGCTTTAAAGGAATTTTAGAAACCGAAGAATGGAGAGAAGCACAGATTTTTGGTAGCAGTGTTTTCTCAGGCGGGCTCTGTTTTGTTAGCAGCAAGCAGAGACACGCGGCTGGCTTAAGTTAGGCTTCCCAACTCAACATAAAAAAAAACCCCAAAGCCAACAAGGTTCTTTTTAGAGGCTTTGCTAATGATTTAAAAGTTGTACGTACACCTGGAAGTGGCAGTAACCACATCTCCAAGCCAGCAGCTGGAGTCACGCTTATGCATGCCATCTTGGAAAAAAACGGCAGTTTAAAACATCCGCGGTTTTAACAGATAAGACACGTGGCCAGAAAAACATAAAGATTTACAGTAAAGTCAGACTTGGATGAAGAAAAACTTCTAAAGGTTTACAATGTGTTTAAAAATATACGTAAGATTGAGAGAAAAAGAAACGGCCCGGCTGTGGTGGCGCATGCCGGTAGGATTTGCTGCAGAGGCAGAGGCAGGCGGATTTCCAAAGAGAAACCCTGTCTCAAAGAAAAATAAATAAAACTAAAAGAAACAGAGTAATAATAAATAAATAAATAAGCCATGTAAAGATGGAAAATATTCAGAATGTCTGGATACTGTACGTTATTGTGTTTTTCAGTTTTTTGATTGCTCAGGAAGGAACAACTGCTAAAGTACACTTGATTTTTAATGCTGCTGAATTAATTCAATTTATATCTTTCAAAAATGCCTTGACTTCAAAATTTAAGTATAAGGATATGTTACTTGGGAAAGGAGATTTTATTTATGTTTCTACAGAAAATGAAAAGCTGAGGATTCCTTCCAGGCTTCTTAGGTTTGACGAACCAAGACCCCCGGAAGTAGTGGACCAGCTGTTCCAACTACTGAAACAGGTAAGATGATGCAGCTTTACAGACCCTGAAAATAAGGACTTATACAGGTTTCTGAGTTTTGTCATGATCCCCATGGTATGAACAGTGCCCCCTTCCAGCATGAAGCAGTTTGGAATGAGCGACCTCCTAATTCCTATATTGTTTATAAATCTTTGTTTTTATTTAAATGGAGTTGTTTATAATTGGCTAACGATCATAGCCAATCTCCTTTTAATGGTAAAAATTGGAATTATGGTATGGGTATTGTTTTTCATTTATTGATACAAAATCAAGGTCAATTTTGTGATGTGTATATTTCTCCTCTTGTTTAAGTATTGTGCTTATACTGATCATTTAAAATGTAATGAGTAATTAAATACAGATTATAGATAGTTACTTATAATAGTCAGAATTTATAGTTAGGTAAGTTAGGTTTTCTAGATATATAGAGATGTATTTGAGATAGATAAACAGTCTTCAAACCTCTCAAAGACCTTCAGAAAATGGCATTTAAAATGGTTTAGGGTTTTTCTTGACAATGAGAAATGTCTGCTCCTGGCAGCACCAATTATGTTTTAGAAGAAGATGGGCATCGAAGAAACTTGTTATGGAGTTTGCTTTCAACATGGCAAGATTAGCCATTTGGGCAAGAAACTGCTCTTGCCTGTACTGCTTGACTGTTGTTGTATAATCTGGACATGCAGGACCCACAGGAAAGTGACTGCTGAACTCAGTATTACAGGGTTCCTGCTTCATGGAAGAGTCTACAAGACTTTCTGCAGGACACAGAAAAATGACTGACAGACTGCCAATGCAGATGGACAGTTTTGAAACTTCCTGCTTTGCTGAGAAATCTTCTGGAAACATTATGGCCTATGGGCTGAAGATGGATGCCCCAATGTTACAGAGGAACTTTGGGTGACTGTCCAGGTAGCAAGATGTCTCTGTCAATCCTAGTTTTTATATGTTATCCTTTTGTGGTCTTTGATGGAGTTGAAGACAGAAAGTTATAGTTATAGTCATAGTTTTCCTTAGTTATGATAAAAATTGGCTACATATAAAACTTTGGACTCACAAGGATGGGATGGATGATATTTTCTTTAAATCTTGCTAAATGTTGATAGACAAAATGTTGTAACTGTGTTCTTACTTGATAACTTCTGTTATATATAATTTGACTATGTTAAAATTCAGACCTTTCTTTTTGTTTAGACAGAAAAGAGGAGATGATGTGGAAGTCCTGTGTCAATAAAGCACTGTTGGGCCAATAGGAATCTAGATAGGTGGTACTAGGAGTCCAGGAGGATTCTGGGAAGGAGAAACACGGAGAGTCAAGATGTAACGCCATGGGGTAGGAAGCCCGGAACTATTCTCCGGTAAGAGAAATACTTATATTAACAATTATGGGGTAATTACTTAAGTCAGAGCTAGCCAGTAAGAAACAAGCAAGGCCAACAGCTTCATAATTCATATAGCCATGTGTGTGTTTATTTGGGACTGATGCGGCTCTAGAACCAGGCTGGTAGGAAGGCTCCTCTCAAGGAAAAAGCTTCCCTTTACACCTGACCATTTGCCCAGCTTTGCTATTTCTAGCCTTTCTTCAGATTGTGTTTTCTTATTGTCTTTATTTCTGTTTTCAACCCTTGCACTATTTGAATTTTTTCTTGCAATTTTCGGTTTATCTTTTCGTCCTTTTGTTGGATTTTATGAATTTTTTGGTTTGTTCTTTCTTCCATTTCTTGCATTTTTTGATTTGTTTTTTCTTCCATTTCTTGCATTTTTTGATTTGTTTTTTCTTCCATTTCTTTGAGGGATTTTCCTATATCCTCTTTTAGCGCCTCTATCATTTTCTTGATGTTTTTATAGTCATTCTCTTCTGCTTCATTTGCATTGGAATGTTGGAGTATTGCTGGTGTGGAGTCTCTAGAATCTGTTAGTGTCATATTTGTTTATCTGTTGCTGAGTGTGTTTTTGTATTTTCTCTGTCCCTTTTCTTCTTCTAGTGGCTGCAGAAAGAGCCCCATACTGGCCTGGTGGTTAGGGGACCAGAGTTCCCTTTCGCTGGGTGCAAGCAAGTCCAATATTCTGGTAGTTCTTCTTTTCCTTGTCCTAGTTCTGGTCCCATGGTTGGAGAATAAGCCCAGGTATCTGGGGTGCATAGTCTCCCACCTGGTCCTCTGGAACCGCTGTTCCCCTGGTCTTGTTGGTGGAAGAGAATACCTGGGATCTGTGGTGCTTGGCTCCCACCGGGATGGGAAGCTCTGTGGCAGTCCCCAGGCAATCCCCAGGCACTGGAATGCTGCCTGGATGCAGTGCCTGATTTACCTGGTCCAGCCACCAGACCCGCTGGTTATCAGGTGCCCTTTGAAGAAACGTTAAATATCACTCTTTTCTGTAAAACACTAAAACTCTCTTTCATGACCAGGAGTTCAAGTCATTATCTCTGTAACCTAATAAAACTGTATGCAAATATTTTAACATCACTCCCAAAGTTGTAAGTCCTTAAAAAGTAAAACAAAGCAATTTAAAATCTAAAGATACAAAGGATTCATTGTATTATATTAATTTAAATGATATAAGTGGTCCAGCCATTTTTCCTTTGGTTTTGAAAGTCCATGAGATTGAACCTCAGCCAATGCTAAGAAGAAAAATTCATTACCTGCATTATAATAAAACCATGTTTTTTGACAAAGAAGCTAAAATTGTACAATGTATAAAAGAAGGAATCTTCCACACATGGTGCTGACTTGACTGGATGCTGACATGTAAAATATTGCAGATATCTCCTCATTTATCACCATGTATAAATCTTAAGTCCAAGTGTATCAAAGATAGCAATATAAATCCAGCCACAATGAAACTTTTAGAAGAGAAAGTGGGACATACTCTTGAAATAATTGCTACAGGATACCACTTCACTAACATAACACTTGTAGCACAGATACTGAAATCAACAATTAATAAGCGGAACCTCCTAAAACTGAGAAACTTCTCTAAGGCAAAGGACACAGTCAACAAGACAAAACGGTCACCCACATGTGACACAGGGTTGATCTCCAAAATATACAAAGAACTCAAGAAACTAGTCACCAAAAAATATGTAAGTAAAAATAGGGTACGGATCTAAATAGAGAATTCTCAACAGAGAAATCTCAAATGGTTTAAAGGCATTTAAGAAGTTGCTCAACATTCTTAGTCACATGTGAAATGAAAATCAAAACATGTCTGAGATACCATCTGATACCTGTCATAATGACTAAAATCAAAACACCAATGATAGCTTATACTGGAGAGGATGTGGAGAAAGGTGAGCATTCCTCCATTGCTGGTGGTAATGCAAACTTGTACAGACACTTTGGAAATCAGTACGGTATTTTCTCAGGAAAATGTCTATCTATCTACAACAAGATTCAGCAATTCCACTCTTAGGTATATAATCAAAGGATGAACATTCATACAACAAGGACATCTGTTTAACTATTTTCATAGCTGCATTATAATAGCCAGAATCTGGAAGCAACCTAGATGCCCCTCAATTAAAGAATGGATAGAGAAAATGTGATGCATATACACAGTGGAGTACTCAGTAGTAAAAAACAATGATATCTTGATATTTGGAGACAAATGGATGGAACTAGAAGAAACCATTTTGAGTGAGGTAACACAGACATAGAAATAAAAACAAGATATATACTCACTCATAAGTGAATATTAGACATAGAGCAAATGAAAAGCAGCCTACAGTCCACAACGCCAGAGAATCTAGGAAACAAGGAAGACTCCTAAGAGGGACACTCTTGGGCACCTTCCCCCACAGGTGAAAAGAACAAGATCTCCTGAGTAAATTGGGAGCATGGAGGGAGGGGGAGAAAGAAGGAGAAAGAGTAGGGGACAAAGGGAGGGGGAGGAAAACACGAGGGGTCAGGAAGGTTGATTTGGGTGAAGAACAGAGAAGGAGAGCAAGGTGATACCTTACTAGATGAAGCCATTATGGGATTAACGAGAAACCTGACACTAGGGAAATATCCATGAATCCACAAGCATGACCCCAACTAACAATATAAGTAATAGTGGAGATGATACCTTAAATGCCCTTCCCCTATAATGAGATTGATGACTACCTTAAATGCCATCATAGGGCCTTCATCCAGTATCTGATGGAAGCAGAAACAGAGATTCACAGCTAAGCACTGGGATGTACTGCTGGAACTCAGTTATAGAGAGAGAGGAGTGACGAGCAAAAGGGTCAAGACCATGCTGGGGAAACCCACAAAAACAACTAACCTGAGCAAATGGTAACTGACAGACTGTGTAGACTGACAGCTGGGGAATCTGCATAAGATCAAACTAGGCCCCCTGAACATGGGATTTAGTTGAGGGTCTTGGGCTTTCTATGCGGCTTCTGACAGTGGAACCAGTATTTATCCCTAGTGTGTGAACTGACTTTTTGGAGACCATTCCCTGTGGAGGGATACTTTATCACCCTAGATACATGGTTGGTGGAGGGCCTAGGTCCTATTCCAAATAATGTGACAGACTGTGATGATTACCCATGGGAGATCTTACTCTCTTTGATTCTCTGATATGTGGATGGTGGGAGGAGTAGGAGGATGGGAGAGAGAGGGAACTGGAATTGGTACGTAAAATAAGATTTTTAATTGAAATTTAAAAATTAATATAAAGTAAGAAAAAAAACCAAGTGCCTGTCCTGCACCCCAGCATTTGCTTGCTGTTTTCAGCACATCCTCTTGATCAAGATTAGACTTTTGTATTGCTCAGGTGAGATACTATGTGTATGTTGGGTGTTCTTTTGTGCAATACCAGGAATATATTTCATACCTTATTCTTCAGGTATTTTCCACAGCACTTAACTCTTTTGGTGTCTTATCAGTATCACATTTTAATAATGATGTCTTCCATCCATCCTATCTTGGATAACTTTTCCAACCTTGAATACTAGTTTTATCTGTCTAAATATTTATTACTCATATGCCACCAACCATAATCTGCAGATTTTTTTTGTCTATATGTTTGTCTTATTTTGTGTCACACTAGTGTCTTGTGGCTTGTCATTGAAACACCAGTGCCTGTCCTCTATTATATTCTCAGGACCTGACTTTTGAATGGGCAGATAAGCAACTGAATGAACGAGTTAACATGCCATTTCCACTGCTTGTTGAAGCTATAGTTCACATTTATAGTTTATAAGTCCATTAGCTTTCCCATGCTATCAATTGATATTCAGATAACAGGTGATAATTGCCTTCCTAACACTTTTCACTTCCCTCATTTGACATGAAAGGATTCCACTTTAAACAATTTTTAGAATCATTTCATATATCAAACACCATTTTTTGTCATATGCCTTTCTTATTTCAATGAATATTAGCTGTAAAATCATTTAGAGGGATACCCCCAGCTGTTTCTCATTTTCACTCAAGGCCTTACCTCTGGGTGAATGCTTTCACTATTTCAAGCACCTATGACTGGTTTTAAAAATCATAAAAATAAAAATGCAAATTTGTAAAATAGAGGGCTATGTTTTCCCTCTTTTCCACCACTTGCACAGGCTGCTCCATAAATTTGTAGAAGGTAACTATTAATAAAAGATGAACTTGAATCACAAGAAGAAAAGGCTTAATCCAAAAATTTTATCTCAACTGGTTAGATTCATAGCATGGGTCAAGGCATTTATTAAAATGCTGCACAGCCAGCTAAAGTGGATGAAATTTATACCACCAACCATGCCTATGGCAAATAATTGACCATAGGCACACTCAAATTTAATCTTAGGAAATGACATTTCTAAACATCCGGTGATCTTTATCATTACTTCCAGAATCTCATAGAGAAACATCCTGACAGTCATATCATGGAATAATTCAAACTCCTGCAGTAGTTATCATCCTCCTGGTCATACTTTCTCAAAGTAAATATCATAGTGACATAGAAGAAACAGCCAATTAGGATATTTAAGGAATTTTGGATGGCAGTGTTTACCTAGTTGCAAATTTAAAAATTTCAATTTAAAGGTTCCCTGAAAGAGAATAACAGTATCAATCAATCTATCTATCTATCTATCTATCTATCTATCTATCTATCTATCTATCTATATGTGTGTGTGTGTGATACATTCTCATATGCATCATATTAAGTGGCATTGGAACTGGACCAAGAATAGGCAAACCCTAATCTTATGGAAAGATTCTTCACATGCTTGGAGAATGCTGTAGTTAACATTTTTGTGGAATCTGATTTTCTTTTTCCTATAAACCCCTATTCCAAAAAGGAGAAAAAGGGAAACAGATATACCTCTGCCATATGTACCTAAACACTAATCCTAACCTAACCTAACTACATAGCTACAGTGATGCTTCTAGTTGGGTGTCGGGAGATATAGCATATCAGTTACCTGTGTAGACACAGTGAGAAAGAGCCAACACACCATGTTGTAAACAGGCCACAGGTTTCCTTTGCCTTAGACAATGAAAGTCATTGAAAGCTGAGCATCTGTGCAAGAGTTACTTCATTGGAACACAGGCTAATGTACAGAGCCCACAAAGCACCTGAAGGCAGATCAGTGGCTACCTTCTCCTTAGTGTGCATAATGAGGAAAAGGCCAAGGAAAGAACTTGAAGTTTGAAAGCAAAGCTTACAAAAGAGTGTTTTTTGTTTGTTTAATCATTTTTTTTTAAATTTGATTTTATATTCCAACCACAGTTCTCCCTCCCATATATCCTCCCATTCCCCTTGCCTCCTACCATATCCCTCATCTACTCCCCAGCCAGCCCCCAGTCCACTCCTCAGGGGTAAGGCTCAGAGAGAGGAGGGAATGTATGATCAAGGCTGGTCAAGACCATGGTGAAGAAATCTATGAAAAAGAGTGGTTTTGTTCATGTGTTTATTTAAATTAGAAACATACATGCTTTAAATGTAAACCCAGCTCCCTCTCCCACCCCTCTTCCCTTGTCCCTCCACCAGCAGCCCCTAGCTCCTCACCAAATCCCCACATCATTGCCCTCCTTGGGGGATCTCCAGAGTGTGTCATTTCATCCAGGGCAAGACCTAGGCCCTTCCCTATGTGTTCAGGCTGAGAGATCATCCCTCCATGTGGAATGGGCTCCCAAAGTTCATTCATATGCCATGGTAGAGAATGATCTACTACCCAAGGCTCCAGAGATTTCTGAGTCCTCTTCACTGACACCATATTCATGGAGTCTGGATCAGTCACCTGTTGGCCACTGAGCCCTCAGTCTGGGGTTCAAGAGCTCCACTTGTCCAGCTGTCTTTGTGGGTTTCATCAGCATGGTCTTGAACTCTTTGCTCATCACTCCTCCATCTCTGTCACTGGATTCCAGGGGGTTCAGTTCAGTGTTTAGCTCTGAGTATCTGTCTCTCCTTCCATCAGTCACCGGATGAAGGTTCTAGGATGACATATATGGTCGTCATCAACCTTATCATCAGGTAGAGGCTATTAATGTAGTCTCTCCACTATTGCTTAGTTTGCCATTTAGTGTTATCCTTGTATATCTCCGGAAATCGCACTAGTGTCAGCTTTCTCCTTAAACCTATAATGACTCTATCTATTACGGTATCTCTCCTCCTTCTCTCCTCTATTCTTACCTTGACTCAACCTTCCTGCTCCCCCATGCTTTCTTATCTTCTCCTCTTATCTCCATATCCTTTTCCTGGTTCCCTCTACCCTCCCCTGATGTTCCCACTCTTCTCAGGAGATCTTGCCTCATTCAACTTCTCTGGGGTATCATGCATATGTCTTGGGAATGTCCCTCTTTCCCAGACTCACTGGCACTGGGATTGTAGACTGAAACTACCCTGATCCATGTCTAGAATCCATATATGAGTGAGTACATATCATGTTTATTTTTTTGTGACTGGGTAACCTCACTCAGGATGGTTTCTTCTAGTGCCATCCATTTGCCAGCAAATTTCAAGTTTACATTGTTTTTTTCTGCTCAGTAGTACTTCATTGTTAAAATGTACCACATTTTCTCTATCCACTCTTCAGTTATGGGGCATCTACATTGCTTATGGGATTTAGCTATTACATATAACGCTGCTATGCACATAGGGAAACAGACATCCTTGTTATATGACTGGGCATCTTTTGAGTATAAATATGCCTAAGAGTGGACCTGCTAGGCCTTGTGGTGGACTGAGTCCAATTTTCCTGAGGAATCTCCATATTGATTTCCAAAGTGGCTTTACAGGTTTGCACTCCCACCAACAATAGAGGAGTGTTCCCCTTTCTCCTCATCCTCTCCAGCATAAGCTGTCATTGGTGTTTTTGATTTCAGCCATTCTGCCAGGAGTAAGATGACATCTCAGAGTTGTTTTGATTTGCATTTCCCTAATGGCTAAGGATATTGAGCAATTTTTAAAGTGCCTCTCAGTTATTTTAGACTCCTCTTCTGAGAATTCTATGCTTAGCTCAGTACCCCAATTTTTAATTGGATCCTTTGGTGTTTTGGAGGCTTGCTTCTTGAATTCTTTGTAAATTTTCAAGATATGCCATCTGTCAGATGAAGGGTTAGTGAATATCTTTGTCCAATCTGTGGGGTGCCTTTTGTCCTTTGCTTTACAGAAGTTTCTCAGTTTCAGGAGGTCCCATGTATTAATTGCCAATCTCAGTGTTTGTACTACTGGTGTTATGTTCAGGAAGTGGTCTCCTGTTGAAGGATAACTCCCATTTTCTCTTCTAAGTGGTTCAGTGTGGCTGGATTTATGTTGAAATCTTTGATCCATTTGGATTTAAGTTTTGTGCATGGTGATAGACATGGATCTATCTTCAGTCTTCTACATGTCAGTATCCAGTTATGCCAGCACCATTTGTTGAAGATGCTATCTTTTTCACGTTTTTTTAATTTTAGCTTCTTTTTCAAATATCAGGTGTTCATAGGTTGTAGATTAATATAAGGGTTTTCAATTCGATTCCATTGGTCTACCTGTCTACTTTTTTGACATACCATGCAGTTTTCAGGAATATAGCTCTATAATAGAGCTTGAAGTCAAGGATGGTGATGCCTCCAGACTTTGCTTTTTTGAGCAGGGTTTTCTTAGCTATCCTGGGTTTTTTGTTTTTCCATATAAAGTTGAGAATTATTCTTTCAAGGTCTGTGAAGAATTGTGCTGGGATCTTGATGGGGATTGCAATGAGTCTATGGATTGCTTTTGGCAGGATAGCCATTTTTCATTCATTGATCCTACCTATTCAACTGCATGGGAGATCTTTCTATTTTCTGGTGTCTTCTTTAATTTCTTTCTTTGAGGACTCAAAGTTGTTTAATACAGGTCTTTCACTTGTGTGGTAAGCATTACCCCAAGGTATTTTATGTTGTTTTGGAATTGTAAAGGGTTAGGTATCTCTGATTTCATGTTCAGCCCTTTTATAGTCTGTATATAGTAGGGCTACTGATTTTCTTGAGTTGATCTTGTAGCCTGCCACTTTGATGGTAGAGTTCATTTGGGTCATTTATGTAAACTATCATATCCTCTGCAAATAATGAAAGTTTGTCCTCCTCCTTTCCAATTTGTATCCCCTTTATCTTTTTTTGTTGTCTTATTGCTCTAGCTAGAACTTCAAGTACAATATTGAAGAGTTATGGGGTCAGGAGACAGTCTTGTCTTGTTCCTGATTTTAGAGGAATTGCCTTGAGTTTCTCTCCATTCAGCTTGATATTGACTGTTGGTTTGCTGTGTATAGCTTTTATTATGTTTAAGTATGTTCCTGTTATCCCAGATCTCTCCAAGACATTTATCATGAGTGGATGTTGAATATTGTCAAATACCTTTTCAGCATCTAGTGAGATGAACATGTGACTTTTGATTCTCAGCTTGTTTATATTATGGATTACATTGATGGATTTTCATATGTTGAAGCATCCATGCATTCCTGTGATGAAGCCTACTTGATAATGGTGGATGAGTTTTCTGATGTGTTCTTAGATCACATTTGCCAGTATTTTTGCATCAGTATTCATTAGGGATATTGTTCTGAAGTTCTCTTTCATATTTGTGTCCTTGTGTGGCTTTGGTATCAAGGTTATTGAAGCCTCATAGAAAGAGTTTGGCAAAGACCCTTCTGCTAATATTGTGTGGAATACTTTTAAAAGAATTGGTATAAGCTGTTCTTTGAATTTCTAGTAAAATTCTGCACTAACCCCATCTGGCCCTGGGCCTTTTTTGGTTAGGAGACTTTTGGTGATTGCTTTTATTTCCTTAGGTGTTATATATAGTTCTATTCATATTGCTTATCTGTTCTTGATTTAATTTTGGTAAGTGATTTCTATACAGAAAATTGTCCATTTCCTTTAAATTTTCAAATTTTGTGGAGTATAACTTTTCAAAATATGATCTGATGATACTCTGGATTCCCTCACTGTCTCTTGTTGTGTCCTCCTTTTCATTTCTGATTTTGTTAATTTGTATTTTCATAATCTGTATTTGGTAAGTGTGGATAAAATTTCATCTATCTTGTTGATTTGCTCAAAGAACCTACTGTTCATTGCATTGATTCTTTGTATTGTTTTCCTAGTTTCTACTTTGTTGATTTCAGCCCTCAGTTTGATTCTTTCCTGGCATCTACTCCTCCTGGGTGAGTTTGCTTCTTTGTGTTCTATAGCTTTCAGCTGTGCTGTTAATTCTCTATTGTAACTATTCTCCAGTTTCTTCATGTGGGAACTTAGTGGTATGAACTTCCCCCATAGCACTGCTTTCAAAGTGTCCCATATGTTGTGGTATGTTGTGTCTTTATTTTCTTTGAATACTAGGAAGTCTTTAATTTCTTTTTCATTTGTTCTTTGACACAGGAATGGTGCAATTGTGCATTATTCAATTTCCATGATTTGTAGGTTTTCTGCAATTTGCGTTGTTGTTGAGTTCTAATTTTAACGCATGGTGGTCTGATAAGATGCATGGAGTTATTCCAATTTTTTTGTAGCTGCTGAGGTTTGATATATTGCCAAGTATGTGGTTGATTTTTGAGAAGGTTCCATGTGGTGGTGAGAATGGATGGAATGTTCTATAGATGTCTGTTAATCCCAGTTTTGTCAAAACTTCTATTAGAACTTTTGCTTTTTTGTTAAGTTTCTGTCTGGTATTCCTGTCTAGTGGTGAGAGTGGGGTGTCGAAGTCTTCTACTATAAGTGTGTGGGTCTTTATATGTGATTTGAGTTTTAGGAATGTTTCTTTTAGGAATGTGAATGCCTTTGTATTTGGGGCATAGATGTTCAGAATTGAAACTTCATCTTGGTGGATTTCAACTGTGATGAGTATGTAATGATCTTCCTCATTTCTTTTAATAGATTTTATTTTAAAGTCTAATTTGTTATATATTAGGATTGCTACCCCCACTTATTTTTTGGGTCCATTTGATTGGAAAATCATTTCTCAACCTTTAACTCTGAGTTAATGTCTGTCTTTGAGGGTGAGGTATTTTTCTTGTATACAGCAGAAGGATGGGTTCTGTCTTTGAATCCATTCTGTTAGCCTGTGTCTTTTTATGGGTGAGTTAAGAACATTAATATTGAGGGATATTAATGACCATTGATTGCTCATTCTTCTTTGATTTGGAATGGTTGTTGTGGAATTGTGTGTGGAATTCAACCCTTTTTTTCTTTTGGCTGTTGGTCAGGTGGGATTATCTAATGCCTATGTTTTTCTGGTTGTAGTTAAATTCCTTGTGTTGGAGTTTTCCTTCCAGAACTTTCTGTAGGGCTGGGTTAGTGGAAATGTATTGCTTGAATCTAGTTTTGTCATGGGATATCTTGTTTTCTCCATCTATAGTGAGTGAATGATTTTCTGGGTACAATAGTCTGGGGTGGCATCCATGGTCGCTTAGTATTGGTAGAATATCTATCCAGGACCTTCTGGTTTCAAAGTTTCCATGGAGAAGTCAGATGTAATTCTGATAGGTTTGCCTTTTTATGTTACTTGACCTTTTTACTTAGTTGCTCTTAATATTCTTTCTTTATTTGTATATTTGGTGTCTTGATTATGATGTGGCAGGGGTACACATTTTGTGGTCCACTCTATTTGATGTTTTCTAAGCTTCTTGTTGTCTTTCTTAAGGTTGGGAAAGTTTTCTTCTATGATTTTGTTGAATATGTTTTCTGCCCCTTTAAGGTGCTTTTCTTCACCTTCTTCTATACCTATTATTCGTTTGGTTTTTCATGATGTCCCATATATCCTGGATATCTTGTGTTAGGAATTTGTTCCTCTTAAGATTTTCTTTGGGTGATGAGTCAATTTTTCCTAGTGTATCCTCAACACCTGAGATTCTCTCTTCCATCTCTTGTACTCTGTTTGTTATGCTTGTATCTGGAGTACTTGACCCTTTGCCCAGCTTTTCTATTTCCAGCCTTCCTTCAGATTGTTTTTTATTGTCTCTATTTCAGTTTTCAACCCTTGCACTGTATGAATTGTTTCTTTCAATTTTTGCTTTTTTTTGCAATTTTTACTTTTTTTTTCTTCCATTTGTTGCATTTTTTAAATTTTTGGTTTGTTTTTTCTTCAATTTCTTGCAAGAAATGAAAGAAATATACCTATTATTCTTAAGTTTGGCCTTTGCAAGGTGTCTCATATTTCCTGGATATTTTGTGTTAAGGTTTTGTTGCTTTAAAATTTAATTTTAGTAGATTAATCTAATTCTCCTAGAGTATCTTTGACACCTGAGATTCTGTTCTATCTCTTGTATTTTGTTGGCTATGCTCGCATCTGTAGTACCTGACTGTTTTTCCAGCTTTTCTATTTCCAGCATTCCTTCAGACTGTGTTTTTTAATTGTTTCCATTTCAGATTTCTGCTCTTGCACTGTTTGAATTGTTTCTTGCAATTTTTGCTTTGTCTTTTTTCCATTTCTTTCATTTTTTGGATTGTTTTTTTCCATTTTTAAGGGATTTCCTCATATCCTCTTTGAGAGCCTCTATCATTTTCATGAAGTTGTTTATAATGTCATTGGTTTCTGCTTCATTCATGTTGGAATGTTCCAGTCTTGTTGGTATAGTGTCTCAGGACTCTGCTGGTGTCATATTGGTTTTTCTGCTGGTTCTTGTGTTTTTATATTGTCTCCTTCCAATCCAACCTTGCAGTGGGTTCCAGAAGGTGCCTCTTTCTCTCCTGGTGGGTGTGGGACTAGGGTTACCTTCTGGTGGGTGTCAGCAATTCCAATTCTCTTGTAGCTCTTCACTTCCTGGTCTAGTAGGTGGAGAATTCGACTAGGATGCTGGGGTGCTTTGGATCCCACTGGGATGCATGGAAGACCAAGTGGTAGAAGCCAGGCACAGGAGTGTGGCCTGAAAACAGGCCCTGATATTCTTAGTCACTAGAGCAGGGTAGGCGACTAGGATGCTGGGGTGTGTTGGCTCCTGCTGCTGGGATGGAAGCCACTGTGGCAGTCTCCAAGTTCAGACAGCAGGTCTAGTCTTAGTTATATAGGTGGAGCAGGAGACTAGGTTTCTGGGGTGCCTTGGCTCATGATTCTGGGATGGAAGCCACTGTGGCAGTCCCCAAGCACAAGAAAAGAATGATTTAAGTGAAGACTCTTTAACTCTATTGTACTACATAAGAGTGACTGAACTTCTGCTGGTTGAGAATTTAAAGTCTTTCTTGCCTTTAATGGAAACAGATGTTTGTGAACAGGAAGACAACCAATGGCAGAGTGAGATTGATGAGCAGCAGAGAAATTGAAAACTGGATGAGGAAAAGAAACTGCTTTTCTGAGAATGCCTTTCTTTTTTTCTGTTTTTTTTTACTTTTAAATTTATTCATTTAATTTAGAAGCAATCTTATTTTACCTGTCAATTCCAATTTCCTCTCTTACTTCTCATCCTCCCATGCCCCCTCCACCTCCCCATTCCACCCATCATCCACTCTCCAGGGAAGGTGAGGCCTTCCACTGGGGATTATCAAAGTCGGTGGCATCATTTGTTGGAGGGCCTAGCCTTTCAATAATTTCCCATTGATAGAAACTTTCTGCAGTACAAGGAGTGGGCAATGTACTTCTGTTTGTTAAAACATCATTTTGTTTTAAGAGTCTTGTTGGGGGATATTTGATAACACTGTGAACCCTTATAATGCATTATTTGCATACTTCAACGCTGAGTCAGGAAGCATAGCCAGCAACTAGTTGACATAAAGTCCTCATAGAGAATCAGAGGAAGTCTAGGAGATGGATAGAGAGATGCACAGTAAATGGTGGGGAGGAATTTGGAGGTACTTGGTCTTTTATGGTTTGTTGTGGTGGAAGGATACCCTTTTCTGAGATGTCAATGAAGGAGGAAAGTAAGCTAAGTTGCTTCTCAACCTCTCTGAGCTAACAGGTCTTAACCTCAGCCTCTGACTCCTGAGTCTATATTGGTAAAAATGTAAGACATAAATTCAGATAAAAACAACGGTGTCTGGAATCTGTTTATTTGTTTGAGTAAGGTGATTAGGTGATACTCCTGATGGAGTCTTCATCAGCTACAAGGGTTAGCAGAAAAGGCAACATGGACTATAGTCTTTAAATAAGATAGTCAAAACATTAGACTATCTTCCTGAAGGCCACAATTTAATTCACTTAGGCAAGACACAAACCTTATATATTCCCTCCCTCTTACTTTCTTTCAATACATCTGATGAAAACCTACATTTTAGATGCTTCAGATTGTTAAATGCTAACACTTTATCTTGTTGCAATGAAATCACAGATACATGAATTCTGTAGTCTCAATGTGATTGACATAGGCTTTTCTGATCTTTCTAAGTGAAGAAGTTACACTTGTGAGTTCTCATTTTAGTTTGTGAATTTTTCAAAGCTGTTTTTTCTATAAACGTAGAATTGAGGTTTTGCCTTTTCCAATCCCACAGGGAGGGAAGAAGAAACCTCAAGTTGAGGAAGAAAATGAAAAGTTCCATAGTCTCGGATAAAACAAAAAATGTAATTCATTATTTTCTTTTTTTATTGAAGAAATTTTTTCATAAAATATATTGTGATTTCAGTTACCCCTTACCTACCTCCTCCAAGGTCTTCCTCACCTTGCCATCCATGAAATCCATACCAAATCTTTGTCTCTGTCATTATAAAACAAACAGTTATATTAAAAAGATGATAAAGAAAAGACAATAATAATGAAATAAGGCAAAATATGAACAAACAAACATGAATAGCACAAAACAATGAACAGAGAGAAAAAGGAACCAAAAGAAACATGTATAAATACAGACACACACATTCATACACAAAGCAATACTAAAGAGACACAAAATTAGAAGCCATAATACATAAACAAAAGACAGATAGGGAACTTTTTTTAATACCCAAAATGTTATGAGACCGAAATATCCTACCAAAATGCTGTTGAGTCAGTTCTGTGTTGATTACTTTTAAGTGTGGTTCATGGAAGGGCTGATGAACTCTCTTATTTTGCATGATTTTAGATGGAGAAAAAAGCTTATATA
This sequence comes from Mesocricetus auratus, assembly GCF_017639785.1. Classification (NCBI taxonomy): domain Eukaryota; kingdom Metazoa; phylum Chordata; class Mammalia; order Rodentia; family Cricetidae; genus Mesocricetus; species Mesocricetus auratus. The sequence continues at coordinate 30,171,436 of NW_024429200.1, read as the reverse complement.
ATTCACATCAATGTTTAAAAAGCAGTTAACAACTGCCTTTACTGAGTTCCACATTCAAAGGCACATATTCACTTGTATCAGTTATAGTAACTAAATATCACATTCAATGCTTACACAAGTTTTTTGTTTGTTTATTTATTTGTTTTTCCCTGAGTTAAGGTTTTATTTCATATTAGACACAAGGCTCACTTCATAGTCCCACTTGGCAACTCAGATTCTATGTAACCTTTATCTGGTTATTGACCTGTTTGTGCCTTAATATTTTCACCTATAAAATTTGGATATCTTCTCAGGGATTTAGTGAAGACCAAGGGAGTGAATAGTCATATTTCCACAACCTTTGGAGCTTCACAGTGAATAATAACAAAGTATCTGTAAAATGAAATAGTTATCTAATTCTTCAAAACATAAAAACACATATTGTTTCTACTCCACCAGTCCAGAACTGTTTGAATTTCCTCATTCCCTATAGAAAATTTGCATTTTCTTTGAGTAAAATAAACAATTGTAATTATTTGACTAAGTGTAGTTGAAGTTAATGTTTTATTAGGTTGGATTTTGAGGCTACCCTAAGAAACCAATGACTTATAACAGAAGAACCTGGATTATGTGTTTTTTTTAATTTTTAAATAGATGTTGTCTTAGTCCTGATCTATTGCTGTGAAGTGATCCGTGACCATGGTAAATCTTATAAAAGAAAGTGTTTAACTGAGACTTGTTTACAGTTCAAAGGTTTAGTCATTGCCATCATGACAGCAAGTGTTGTAGCACACAGGCAGATATGGTACTTCTGTAACTTATAGTTCCACATTTGGAGAGAGGAGAGAGGAGAGAGAAGATAGGAGATAGGAGATAGGAGAGAGGAGAGAGGAGAGAAAGAGAGAAAGAGAGAAAGAGAGAGACAGAGACAGAGAGAGACAGAGGCAGAGACAGAGGGAGGGAAGGAGGGAGGGGTAGGGGGAGAGGGACAGGGATTGGGAGAGGGAGGAGAGAGAGGAAGAGGGCCTGGTTTGAGGTTTTGAATTGTCAAAGCCAACTCCCAGGGACACACTACCTCCCACGAGCTGCCATACATCGTAATTCTTTCAGATATTCTTTCACATATTGCCACTTCTTAAGTGTTTAAGGGTAGAATTTTCATTCAAATCCCCACAGATGCATAAGTAAGTATTAAACAATGGAAACATTCTCTGTGGTATTGTTTCGACAATGCTTCATAGTTGATTAAATATGGTCAATTGGCAGTCTCTGAATTCTAATAAGTTATTTATCAACTACATTCCTATCTACCTGGTTCTTTTTCATTCCTGCTTAGTGCGCAAGAACCTTAGTCCTGGGCCCATGAATACACAAGAAAATAATACATTAAAAATCATATCTACTGTAAGTAATCATTTGTGCTTCTCTATTTACTGAAGTGAAAGGAAGTGGCCTTTGAGTGACTGAATTCAACTTTTGCTAGACTGTCATATTTATCGTGTTTGGGATTGCTAATCACAGTCTTGTGAAATACAGATAGTCTCAGTGCTTTGTGTCTCTTACTATGCATGTTTCTATTACTAGTTATTGTTTTCCATGTCAAAATTCACATCAATGTTGCTGCTTTCTGTTTGAGTACTAGAATGGGCCAAGACACATCAAGTTCAAACTGAATAACTCTATAAGGAGAGGACACCTTGAGAAATTACTCAAACTTGATAAATGGGACTGGACTTTTATTTAAAATTTTTGTTAGATTGATGACTTCCCAAAGATCAAGACACAAAGAGTCCGGAGAGATGGCTCAGCAGTTTAGTGCGTTTGTTGTTCTTTTCAAAGAATGAATTCAGTACCCACATTGAGCATCCAATAACCACCTGTAACTACCTTGCCAGTGAATCCAAAGACGCCTTCTGCCTTCCACAGGTACCCATATCCATTTTTGCATACTTATATGCAAACAAATAGGCATGTGCACATATAATTAGGCATAAATATTTAAATAGAAGAGAGAAGAAAATAATAAAATATGTAAGTGGAATTTTGAGTAAGACATACTTTTGTCTTCTAAAGGAGAGCTTCTCACATGCCCAAGATGTGTTCAGTTAATTCCTAATAATAAGTCTTACATGTCTGACTTCATAGCACAGAGATTAATAAACACATCATTTTTAACTGACATGCTGAATGCATTAAGTTCATTAAAAATAAATTCCTAATAGATGAAATTTACACATCATTACCCAAGTATTAGAATGCATTAACACTTTTAATGGCAAATTAATGTTATCCAAAAAGCATATTTGTATTTGTAATTTTTGCATGTATGTGTTCTCTCTAAACAACATATGGTAATAACTTAATGTTGTATAGACATGTGCATGCCAGGGATGAGGTTTTAACAATGTGCTGTTACTGTCAGGTTTTACTTTGAATTTCCCCCACTAACCTGCTTGGTGCCAAAAAGCTGTTTCTTGCTCATGGATTCTGGTTGGATGTGGTCCTCAAATTTGGCAGAGGAGAGAGTAGGAGAAAAGTGATATGTTGGAGTATTATTTTCTTTTGGCTGTTTCTCTGCTAGGTTGTGTTCAGCTTGTTGAGTCCTTTCAGAAAAGGCTGCAACATGTGGCAAAGCAACATCCTTATGGCTAGATGATCACCACATAGGGCCTAGTAGTAGTTTCTTCTTTCTCTCCCTTCAGACTTGCCTCAATTTACTGTATGCACCAGTATCAATTAATGATGTATTTAGATATTCAGGTTAACTATTGAAGACAACTTCTTTAATATTCTCAAATCGCCCATTTATCCTCCTCTTCCTTCACCTCTCCTTCTATCCCTCCTTTCCTCTCTCTCTTTCTTTCTCTCTGTGTTCCTCTCTCCATCCCTTTCTTCTTCCTTTCTACCCTCTCATTTTTAGAGATCAAATCCAAACGCATTTCTCACACTCAACAGTAATCTTCCAGTAAGCAATACTTCAAGCCGATGCTCAAATCACTCTTTTGAGTATTACAGATATTTTCTGGTAAAAAAATGTTTTAAATAATGTGGCTCAAGTTTCCTGTGAGGTGATTTTGGAGTAATAACTGTGAGTGTCTGTATCATTTTCTCTTGCTTGACTTGTGATAAATTCTTATTGTTCTCCCATTTCTAACCTTCTATTCAAGTGGATCTCCCACACAGAGGAAAGATTACTTTGTTCTCCCCTGCTTGAAACTTAAATTCCCAATGTCTGAGATATCTACATAGTCCCAGAGACATTACAGCCTGTCTGGCTCCAGGCTTTCTGCACTGACACACACTGTGCTGTCTTGTCAGACTTGTTTAATCTTCCTGAACCATTTGCTGTTCCTCACAGGCCAGGCATTCTGTGCCCTGGGAAAGAATCATTTAGACCTGCTCTTCTTGGTTCATGGATTTTGAGCCCTTCCTTAAAATTTAGGCTTAAAACTATGCTCTTTTCTAAGTAGACTAGTGAATGAAATCCCAACTTATCTTATGGGTTGATTTTCTGAAATTTTTTATCACTAACATAATTTATTTGTGATATCATTCTTTTAAAAAATATAACTTGTTCATCACTCCTCCCTCTCTAAAACTGGATTCCAGGAGTCTGGCTCAATGCTTAGCTGTGAATCTCTGCTTCTGCTTCCTTCAGCTATTGGATGGAAACTCTATGATGACATTTAAGATAGTCATCAATGTCATTATAGGGGAAGAGCATTTAAGGTAGCCTCTTGACTATTGCTTAGATTCTTAGTTGTGGTTGTTCTTGTGGATTCCTGAAAATTTCCCCAGTGCCAGATTTCTTGTCATGTCCATAATGGCTCCTTCTATTAATGTATCCCTTTTCTTGCTTTCCTTCTCTTTCTTTCCCCAACTCGATCTTCCTGATCCGTCATGTTCTCCTTCCCTTCTCTGCTCTTCTTTCTCCTACTTGTGCCTCCCCCCACCCCGTGCTCCCAATTTACTCAGGAGATACTATCCCTTTGCCCTTCTCCCTATAGCAAAGAAGGATTTTGCAAGCCCATTCCCTATGGAGGACTACTCTCTCAGCCTAGAAACATTTGGGGCAGCCTAGGCCTTGCCTCAAATGATCAGACAGACTTTGATGACCCCCCATAGGAGTGGGTGGCGTGGTGGGGGAGATATAGGAGGACAGCAGGGAGAGGGAACTGGGATTTTCTGTAAAATAAGATTGCTTTTAACTTAAATAAAAATTTATTTAAAAATATAAAAATTGTGTAAATTTCATTCACTTATTTTTCTTTTTCCATACCCTGAATCAATAGAAGAACCCTTGGCTCTTTAGAGTTTGATTACATTTGTCAGGCTCAGTAGCTTTGGTTTTGCTATAGAATTCATTAAACTTATGTAAGCTATCATTCAACAAGTGTTACAAGAGGCCAGTAAAAATATATAGGGGGAATCCAGAACCATAGGTGGGGACATTATATACAAATATTACAGTGAAACCCACTATTTTGTATGCTAACTCAGAAATGAAAAAATACTAGGCATAAATAGTAGAATACTGAACACTTACTTGTTCTCTAGCAATTGTATCACTTTGAAAATTCTGCATTTGGCTTTAAATCACCTACTACTAATATAATTAAATGAAGTAGTCAACCTATAGTTTGAACCAGTTTTAGTAACTTACACATTGCTATTGAGGCAAAATTGCTTTAGTTTCTCTGTGCTCCACTTTCCTTACCTGGAAGATCAGGGTTTGGATGACTCCTAAACTCTGTTCTTTCCATGGAATTCAGAGAGGATACTGTTCTATGAAATGTCTTCTCAATACATTTCTAGGTGACATCTAAAATCATAGCATAACCAGTATTAGGAACCATCGTTAATGACACCAGGAAGAAGTAATACACAGTCCTTATTATCAGTTGCCTTTATCTTTGTAAGCAATATGTCACCAAGTCTCTTTGTGTATGTGTGGTAAGAATGGATAAAATAATTGGGAGACTAGTGATCACAGATAGACACTGAGATGAAAGTTTAATTTGGGGTTGACTCAATTTCACAAATGTATTATGAACTGAAATACCTAAGAATTTCAGATTACACTGTGAAAAATATTTATCACATATAAGTATTTTGCACATTTTGGGAAGTTTGTTGAGTATTACTATGCCACAGATTTCTGAATCCAAGCAAACACAACATTGGTCTCAAATGAGTACTTAACGTCAAGACAAACATTTTACAATTGGTGTAGTTTCTATCGATGAGATTGTAACTTGACTGTTGAATAATTCATATACAATATCTCAGAGTGTATATATGGTTCTCTGTGTGTTTGTGGACCTGAAAATACAAATCCACAGACATCATTTTCCCTCAAAACTTGTATAAGTGCCAATGCAGGAAAAGTCATAAGTTTCACATTGAATTTTAAGTACTGGAACTGTCATTAATTTGAATGTTAAAATGCTGTTACACCTTGTAATGGATTTGTCTTTTGAAACTCTCAGACAAAATATAACATATAATGAAATAGAAACCCTTAGCTTTTCATTATCATGTGATGGACAAAGATTTTGTGGCCTCTACAATTTCTTTATATTTCATAAATATTTTAAATCTGATACACATGTTGGTACCATATTCCTTACATATTTTCATGCCAATTTTATTCGAAATAGCAGGCAGGTAAAAACAGGTAAATACACAGTTATTTACATAGATGTACTAGGCAGCCTGAGAGTATGCTTTTGTTATGTTTATTGTTTCATTTACCATAATTCTTTCCAGTAAAATATGAAGTGAAATAGCTAGTTGTTAATAAACTAAACACATAAAAACATTATTCCTCTACAAAATAATTTTCCTAGTTGATGCCAATTTATCTTGATTGGGAGATTAAACAGATCTTCAATTGGAAAATATGTAGCCTCTGTTTGTCAGGCATTTAGACAGTGGAAAATTCTTTTGTTTAGAAAACAAAAGATTTCACAGTTCCTAGCACTTTACAGCTTGATGGTATTTGTTTCCATCATGCCATTCTCCTTATTGTATAGCACATGGGAGAGTGCTTTCGCCTGGCATCAAACGTAGCCCTATAACAGGCATTGTTCAAAGGAAAGGCTCTCTACATGCATCACAATTTCTGCCGTGCTGCTGCCATTTCGTTCACACTTAGGCGATACATCCATCCTCATTACAGAGCACTCTTCTCCTTGGACAGACTATTCCCCACAATCAACCAAACCTGTTCTACTTTTGGATTTAAAATATCCTCCTAACATTCTTTCCCACTGTTTTTCTTTTTATGGTCTCCAACACACTTTTCTTTAAGAATAATATATCCTGCATTCATTCATCCCCTCTATTGTCAGATTTTATGGTAAGAAGTATGTAAACTATACAGAAGCAACAATAAAAGAGCATACCTCCAAATACTGAACTTAAAATAAGCAATGTCTCCCAAAGACCAGTTTTTACAAAGTATGCTTAATCATTGCCAGAAGGGAATGATAAAGCATAACTATTTTATATGTCTAGTCACCTACAGTTTAATATTTAAAAGCATATTTCCAGTTCTCATGAAGTTTAAATATTTTATGATTATTATTTCTATAATTTCATAAGAATCTTCTTAGAGAACTGTTTGGCAAGTTAAAAAATTACCTGATGTGGCCAAGGGAACATATGCATATGAATGACAGCTGATATAATAAAAGACATGTAATTTACTGGGAAATAGTAGATGAGGGTCCATTTTGACTCCTGAAGCCACATTTGTCCTTTAGTAAATTCTATAGTCCATTTGTCTTTTAGTTTTTATGCTATTGCTTTTCTTGTTACTGTGAGTGATATACTATGAGAGCAATTTTAATAGAATGTGTTTATTGTGTTTCATGGTTTCCAAAGTTCTTGTCCATCAGAACCAGTTGGTTTTCTTTGTAACCATGGAATGTAATACATAAGCCTACTAATGATTTTTTTAACCTATGCACAGTAAAAATTATCCTTTTATTAAGAAAAATGAAATATTAAACTCATAAATGAATGGATAGAGCTGGAAACAATAATTCAAAAGATGTATCCCATACCCAGAAATACAAACATCACATTATTTGTCCATTTGTGGATGTTAGCTTTGATTCTTCAGCTATGGGCTTCATTTGGAGTATACATAGAAGGCAGAAGTTAACTAAGAAACCATGGGAAGGAGCTTTTAAACTAACCTAGCAAAATAACAGTGGCAGGTTCTTCTCCAGGGCCTATGACTTGCCTAGCCACAGGCTTTTGGTACAATAAAAGTGGCAGTTACAGGATGCATCATTTGGACCAAGACTTAAATTCAATCAGAACGTGATTGGTTACTTCCATTTGTACTCCTGTTGCACCAGTGGGCATGTCCTGCCAGGAAATCATTATTGGATTAAATGGGTGATTAATCTTCCCGTTCAGTAGTGTATATAGTACCTTCCAGCACTATGCAGTGTAACTAGTAGGAGTGAAGTTTCTGGGTGAGTAGCAGTTTGCTTAGTCCATGGTCTATGACTCAAATATATGGTATTTCAGCAATAGTGTCTAATTATCAGGTTTTGTAGGCTAAACAAAGGATGGGAATGACCTGTAGTGTTTGGGAAAGGGGAATCTGTGGGAACCTTTGACCAATATATCCAAAAGTAACAACCCACTTCTGATACCAGGTTTTACTTGTTAGCTTTTGGTATATAGTGGAGGCCATTTTGCCACATTATTGGGTAGTTTCATTTTAAATCTTCCTCCCTTTTTCACAAAGATATGATACTACACGTACATCCATACATTATCTATTAATATTTATGTTCCATTTCTTACCAGTTTTTAAAATAATATTGTTATTCTAACATGGCTCTGAGAACTAAGTATTACGAACTTTCACAATGAAGAAATTGTGCCTTCAGATAGCTGTACACTTGGCAGAATCACTTAGCTACATGACACAAGTCAGGAGTGCATCTGCAGCTACTTTGCATGTAAGCAAATTCTGCCTGCAGCACTTTAATCATATTTCCAGACACTATTTTAGTCAAAGATGACAGATTTGTAATTTTAAATAGCCTCCTGTACCTACTCTTTATTCTTAAACAAAAGCCTATGGGATGGGAAATTCCTTCAACTATTTCAATTGGTTAAGACAAGGTTTCACGGTCCCATGTGGGAAATTCCACAACACACTGCTTCCATTTTCCATTGACAACATGAGGAGGACAAGATCTCCTAAGCTACTTCCTATATTAGTCACTTGATCAAATATCTTTAAAAAGCTCCTCCTCTTCCAAAAAATTAGCAGCTTTTAATAAGTTTTCCTTTCATGGTTAAACAAACAACCTTAAGGAACGCATTAATCCCATTTAAGTTATCTATGCAGTTTTCTATTATTCCTTTTTAATGGCAAAAAGTCTACTCATACTTCACCACAAGGGCATGAATTTCAAAAGCAGAGTCACAAGGCCACAAATTAATTGAAATATTAGTTTTACTTGTCCATAAATTAATGTGTAATCAGATTAAGAAATTTTGAACTTCTTATTTTTGAAATCCAGTTGAAATTACTTCTAGTAGCGAGCTCTTGTCAAGCTGCCCATTCCTGAAGCTTAATACTTCTTCACCTCATTCTGTAAATACAACGTTCTGTTACATGAATTTACTACAAATCCATGTGCACTGTTTTATATGGTGGTGAGAATGGCCTTATTTCTAAGCAAATATTCCTTGATTCCATTTGTAAAATATTTCTGAAGAAACAAAGATGGCTTTGAACATATTTTCATTTTTCTCCTTTTACTGAGATTATGGTTCTTTGAAAATTCCTCAGATGAATTTCACCTTTCCCTTTTGTCTATTTCAAAGAAAGGGAGCCTTTGAAAAATGTGCCTTTTCTTCTCTTTTAATATATTGAAAGCTTCTCTTATACATAAATGAAATTTCCATGTGCCATTGTAGTTGTCATTGAGGATAGGCTGTATTAAATAGCAAAAGAAGAAAACAAATCCATTTGCAGCTCTTCTTGTGTTTTACCCAGGCAATCCTTGTCCCTGCCACTCATCACATTTGTTGCTTTGCAAATAATATAGGGAGAACAGGCCCTGCATGCAAGTGTGCTTCACCATTGGAATGGCCACTTTCCAATATGGAAACCTGGGGCTGCTTTTGCATGTTTTTGAGTCATGGGCTCAAGATAGGATGTGGAAAACACAAGAAGTCATAATCCGTGTCATCTCTCCAAAGGCATGAGTAGAGACAGATAAAAAGGGAACTACACTTCCATTGTGATGGTTAGTGTAGCAACAATGTGTTTCTTCAATATTAATTTTACCCAAAGAAACTAAAACTTGAACCTTACTCTTGTGAAATTTCTGACAGTTAATCTTTGTTGTCAGTGTAATTAGACCTGGGATCAACTGAGACACACATCTGGGTGGATCTATGAGGGTATTTGCTATAATGGTAAATGAAAGGGAAAGACCTTCCCCACAAAGTCAGCAATATTTTATGGCCCAGACATAAAAAGTTCAGAGCAGGACTGTTCTTTTGCTGCCTGTTTTAACTTGATGTTGTTGCATTGCTATTCTGGTTGCTGCCTTTAGCTAATATCAGAACCCAGTTTCTTCATTCTTCCAAAGAAGGCCAAAGACTCATGACTTTCCAGGAATCCTCCAACCCTTCAGTGCCAAGTCTGGTGAACTATACTGCCTAATGGACAGAACAGATTCTCTGAATGTCCAGTATGGACACAATCATTGTTGGCTTACCAAACCTGCATTATGTATGCCAATCTAACAAATTATTCTTATAATATGTACTTAATATTCTATATTTGGTTCCTACAGAAAAGGAGTAGTGCAATAATGTGAAATCCCACCAAAATGCTGCCAAAAGCTGATATGAAGAAGGACAACAGCAACAGGCATGCTATCATGGAAAGATGAAAGCCCACAAGGCCATTATTGTTATTTTTTATTTAAAGAAAACTCAGAAACTTATCACATAATTTTTTTAGTTCATAAAATCAAACAGTATTGCTTTGCTTGTTTTCTTTGCTGCTGACATGTAAACATTTCAAATAAAATTGTCACTCACTAAGGATTCATACTCAGATACAATATAACTGATTTTTAATATTTAATAAGAAAAGTTTACAACTATTTCCTGATGAATTTTCATTTTCACTTTGTTTTTTTAATTACTTATATTATGTTTTGAGGTTACAATATCATTACATCATCCCTCTTTCCCTTCTCTTTCTCCAAATCCTCCTATATACTGATCCTTACTCTGTTACAATTTCATGGCCTCTTTTTTATTACTTTTTGTTACTTGCATATGTATTCCTAAATGCATATTCTTGTTCAGTAAGGTATATTTACTTGTATTTGCTTATAAGTTTTCAGGACTGACCATTTGATATTGGATAACCAATTAGTGTGTTCTTCCCAGGGGAAGACTATTTCTCCCACTCTCAGCATTCCTCAGTTGTCTGTCTGTCTTTCTATATTTGAGGCTTTGTGGGCTTTCTTCTATCCATGATAGCATGTCTGTCATTGTCAATTGCTTTCCTATTTTGAAATAAGAAACTACAAATTTCAAAGGAAACAAAATGTCCATGATAGCAACAATAAAATAAACTACCCGAGACTAGAAAAGCAATGAGACCTAGAGGAGGAAATCAGGAAAAACATTATAGAAACTTTAAAAAATATATTTGAACGAACAGAGGGCACTACTTGCTCTTGCAGAGGCAGAAAAAATACAACATCTGAAGTTGTCTGCCTTAGTTATGGTTTCTATTGCTATGAGGGGACACCATGATCAGACAACTCTTATAAAATCAATAATTTAATTGAGGCTGGGTTACAGTTAAGAAGTTTAGTGCATTTTCATAAGACAGGAAGTATGGTGGTGTGAGGGCAGACATGATGCTGGAGAGGTAGCTGGGAATTCCTCAGCCAGATCAGCAGGCAACAGGAAGAGAGACACTAGACTTGACTTGAGCATTTGAAACCTCAAAGTCCATTCTTGGGGACGACACACTTTCTTCAACAAGGCCACACCTACTCCAACAAAGCCACACGTCCTAATCCTTTCCAATAATGTCATTCACTGTGAGCATATTGGGGTCATTTTCATTCAAACCATCACATTGGCAATAAATAAAACCACATCATGAATACAACCTTAATGCTACAGAACTAAATATACAGGATACAATGTACAGAACTAAAGCAAATGATGTCAAATGTATCTACAAAAATAAAATATGGTCCCTAATCACTTGATATTTTTTAATCTGTCTTTTACCACAAACATGTAGTATGGGCAAAAAGGCTAACTCCTTCAGGAAATGTTAATCACACCGGTTGAGAATAAGATCACTACCACAATATAAAGACCATAAAGCAAGCTTTAATTAAATATTGGCCAGGTAGATGGGCTCTGGCCAGGTTCATAACTAGGTTCCTGGGAAATGGCGCAGAATCAAGTGTTACAAGGGTATTTACAACCCATTATTCATTGAATTTCCCATCAAGTCCAATAAGGGCAAGAATACTCCCTGAAATATCTCCGGCCTACATCCAATCAGGGGCAAGCAGGTATCTTGAGATATTCCCTGCCTATGTACCTCTGGCTCACAAATGATCAATCACAACTGGTGTAGATAACAATCTTGTTTAGGGGAGTGAAAAACATGTGGCTTGTTATCTCCCACAAACAACAACCTCCAGCATTTCAGGAACTATCTGTTCTTGGGCAAGAGGTTTGCAGATCAGAGGCATTTTTGTTTCATGGATCTCTAAGGCATAGTAATTAAAACCTAAAATATAACTTTGGCTCTCACAGAAGCCCAGTTCTCTACTTCCTGCCCAGAAACCATTGTACACCCTATTGACTCTTTTGCTCTTCACTTGGCAGGTTAATTGATTTGTTTTGCTAGTTTAATGCATGCCTTCTTATAGTTATATTTCAATTCCCACCCATATATCAAGTATTGGTTCATTATCTTACATTCTTCCATATATTTCTATGTGGCTATCTTTATGTCAGAATAGATATTTGCTCTTGAAGTAGGATTTTTTATATTAACATTCAAGGAGTGAATGTAATCCTGGACATTGTTTGATATAAAAATGGCCATGTCAAAGGCCCCAGTGCCTCAAACTCATGGAAATGGCAAAGCCATATCCTGGACCTTATGCAGATATTGAAAGTATGTACAGAACACCTGAAACACAGCTACAGCTTTCTCCTCCAGGATGTTTATAGAATGAACCTGCTCTCTTATGGAGATATTCTACTGAGATTAGTTAAGCCATCATCCTTGTTCAGATGCATACAGTAAACCTGCCTTCTCCATTCAGAGGTATATAACAGGCCAAGTTTTCGGGGTGAACAGATGTACCTTTGTCTAAGCTCATGGCTCACATGTTTCCAGTTTTCTGCACATATGTCTGTGTATGTATCTTTTCTTCATTCCCTTTTTGACCCAGTCAATAGACAGTGGCACTACCAAACATTTTGGCTTGAGTTTATCTTTTCAAAGATGTCACATATATATTACCAGAGTTGAGCTAACTAATGAAGGTCCGGGTTCCAATTTCTTTCTTTGTTCCAGATGTTGCATTTTGCTGTATAAATTTGATCTTGAATGCTAAGCATTCATTGTCTCAATCAATGGCTGCAACAAGCCTGGATATTCTTTGGAAATGGGTGTTCATTTTATCATTATCTGATGATCTGGCAAAAATGCAAGCTTCCTTAATAAAACCAGTCTCAAATGGCTTCATGCTGCCTGATATATATTGCATGAATGTTATAAAATGGAAAAAGTAGAAGGTAGCTCTAATGAAAAATGTGACATTTATCTGCAAGGAGAGAAAGAAAATCTCAGACTAGAGAAAGAGTAGTTTAAGCACTCTCTTTGTTTTGGGTTGAAAACAATTTATTCTCACACAGGTTATAAAGCAAGAGAGCAGAGAAGCAAAGATACTTTTGTTATATCCTGTTAGTTTTAGTCTTGAGAAATCCTCTAAATACTCATTTCTACTGGTATGTTATATTTTGTTAACTTGAAGGAGCTTAAAGTACTGCAGTTCCCTAATCAAAATGTAAATTACTAAGAAAAGCAGAGAGGCATTAGTAAGTGGTGATTTAAGAATGTGGGCTTTGTGAAATGAGCAGACTTGAATTTGAATTTGGGATTTGCCTCCCTGTGGCTGTACAAGTGTTGGCAGTTTACTTAACCTCTCTAAGTCTCATTTTCTCACCTAATAAAGGGAAGGGTCTTCCTTACTGTGAGAATGATCAAAGATTAAAATCTATTTATTAAAATGCTGAACCCTGTCTAACCTTTGGTGCATTCAATAAATTGTAGTTTAAAAATGTAACCTTTATTTTTGTAAAGTACAGAAATGTTCTAGTACTTTTCAATACCTCATCTCAATAAAGAAACCAAAGAGCAGATATTTTACTACTTTTTTATGATACTAATCAGAATTATTCTGTCACTGCCTGAAGCTTTATGCTGAAGTAGTAAACACTTTAAAAGTCAGGAGATATGTTAATATCCCACTATTAATTAAGGTTCTTACCATAATTGAAATATGTAGGATGCTATTTAACCACGGGACAATTTATTTATTTTTTTACTTTTGAATAATGAAATAATGACAAACATTTTAACTCAATGTAGTACCTAAAACAAAGCAAATGTAATTCCTAAACTTTTCTCCTTTTAAGAATCTTGTGTCTTTTGGTGGGTTCAAAACGTCTTATGTGCTTCATAGTCATAGTACAGACAGTCTGATAGATCTGGTGTCTGGAGGGTAGCCTTAAATGTCCTGTGCATCCCACAAGGCATTTCTATAACAGAGAATAATGGACACCTGGCTGCCAGAATGTGGAATTAATTGGATGTTTATAGAAGTCTTCAGGGGTGCAAAATCCTATAAAGGCCAAGTACTTCTCTTATTATTGAATTAATCATAAGGTATGTAGATTTTCCAAATGTCTCTAAAATACTAGGACATCATTACTCAATTTGAGATGAGATAGGGTACATTCAGGGTGAAAAATGTCTGCAGAATACTCAATTTCATGAGATTAATTAAAATGTGAAGTGTTTTATTATGCAATTTCTTGAAAAATTACCGTAACTCTCTAACTACAGGATATATGAGAGGTTAAAAATCTACTTTTCATTGATACTAAATGATCAACAGTAGAGATATATGTTGTTGAAAGTTACACAAAAAATGAACATTCTATGATTTATGTGCACTCATATCCCCTTCATCTTATCAAAAGAGGCTTTCGTATGTGAAAAGATTATCGTTTTTTCTTCTCTTCTTAGTCATGATACCATACTTTCAAAATTCCTATGTCTTTGGTATGAAAATAGTTCATCCTTAATACAAATTCTTACAAAATAAACACGTTTTTTTCACAGTCTCTATAGAAACTTTCAGAAACATGATCAAGCAAATGGAAGAAATGTTCTGAGCAGTAAAAAGTACCAGATTTCAGTGAGTTAAATGATAGCTATGCTGCTCTGTTCAGTGGCTTGTCTAGGAAAATGGGGACGTTAGTAAAATCTTTAGTGGCATATCCATCAGTGGTAATTGAGAATAAAACTCAAGCAAAAACTGAAGAGCTTGAAGGGTTTAGTTTCAGACTCTAGGGCACTTTGAATATAAAATAGTTTTTTACTTAACAGTACTACCTATGAGAATCTATTTGCAGATAAAACATGCTGAGGAAGAACTCTGACGTTCATTCCAGTGGTGTAGAAATGACAAAGTATTGTTGCTATATTCCTAGGGAAGTGAAAAGTAAAATTTACACAGTGTTTCTGAGCAATTTTTCTGCAGATCATAGGAGCTGAGTATTCACTTATTAGGCCATTGACATCTGAGAAACAAAAGGGTGTGTACGTGTGTGTGTGTATGTGAGTGTGGGGTGTGTGTGTGTGTGTTTGTGTGTATGTGTGAGAGAATACAAATATGGTAATTTGTCAGGTAGGTATTGTGAGATAGCAGTGGAAAATGGTTTTAGATCCATGGAAAAGTAATAGTTTTGTCAATAAATGTGTCACCATTAGTTTTGAGTTCAGGGTATAATAGCTTTATATTTACCATTCACAGAGTGAGGTGACCTTGAAAAAATTCCTGAAACACTTTTTTTTCCTTCTGTAAAGTGAGTGGGAGTAAAAATAAATCCTTCATAACAAAATAATATGATAAGCAGTAATGAGAGTACATGTGATATATAGGTCACTTGTAGGAAGCTTTAGGCTAACTTATGCTAATGTACTTAGCTGACCCTCAGCTATGCTGAGTGGTTGTCTCAATATACAGTATTTCTAGTTTTAGAAATGTGCTTAACTCATACTTGAGTTATGTACAACATGATACTCTCTGCCTCTCTCCCATCATCTTCTCTATAATATGGATTAAACAAGTCATTGTGAAATGTGGAAAGGGGGTGTTCCTTAAGGGAAAGAGGTAAATACAAAAGAAGGGAGGAAGGTAAAGTAACAGCAAGGATTACTGAAAAAGTCATAAAAAATAATATTAATTGTTAGCAATTTACCTAAAATAACCTCTAATATATCTAAAACTTTATATAAATATTCACACATAATTTGAATAGACTTTTCTCATCCAGGCTAGCAATGCTCTCTCCAAGAACCAAAGAACGTGTAATACTTTATTTAGTAACAGATATATGAAAATCTCTTTTGAGTTGTTTGTCAGGTATGTTGAAACGATTCCCAAAGCATACAGCCTAGTGCTATTTTCCTTGAGGTAGAAATTAAGTGTTTATTGCTGAAGACACTACGTACTTCTGAAATTGGACCCATGAGCCCTTATCTGGAACTGAGTTGAATGCCTCTTCCCAAGTATGAGCTTTCATGGTACCAGAAGGCACCATGCAAGCTTCCAAAGGAAGGATGCAACCAACAGCCCTACCCAGATATGATGCCCATGAAGCAGAACAACAATCAGCAAGGTACAATAACCCTAAGAGTACAGTAATGGCAAACATACCTCGGGAGTAACCAGCAGCTCTATAATTAACTGAAGTCACAGTCAACAAGAGGGATACCATGCCTGGTACTGGAAACCTAGTCAACTACATGGATGTTAAGAGAAACTTTTTCCTTTAGAAGGAGCCGTTCCGCCAGCCTGGTTCCAGAGCCGCTTTCCTGCCAGCCTGGTTCTAGAGCCGCATCAGTCCCAAATAAACACACAGGAGGCTATATGAATTATGAAGCTGTTGGCCTTGCTTGTTTCTTACTGGCTAGCTCTGACTTAAGTAATTACCCCATAATTGTTAATCTAAGTATGTCTCTTACCAGAGAGGTTTCCGGGCTTCCTACCCCAATGGCGTTACATCTCGAACTCTCTTGTGTTTCTCCTTCCCAGAATCCTCCTGGACTCCTAGCCCCACCTATCTAGATTCCTATAGGCTCAACAGTACTTTATTGACAAATAACAGGACTTCCCCCAACACATGGATAGTTAAATCATGAACTTGGAGAGAACTACAACTTCTACTTTACTAATTCACAATAGTCGCTACCAGAAAAATGAACATTTTTCCTTATATTCATAGATGAGTGTATACTCACCCCTCAACAAGGAAGCTTCTATGTGAAACACAGAGACTATTACAGAAAGATACAACCAATCAAAATGCAAAGTTGTGGAGTCCAATTCAAATACATTAAGTAAATAATAATTGTAATAATAGTAAAAATAAATATAATAAAGGATAAAAAATTGCTGCATCAGGGAACAATGTAGAAAGATTCTAAGAGCCAAAGGATCAGGGAGTTTTCTGTGAGACTGTCTCTTAGGAATGTCAGAAGCTACACCAAAAAGTCTTACCAATGTGATTACCTAAACACGAGCTGAACAAGGATAACAACAGACATGCTAAGATGCACAGACCACTAGGCCTCAACTCTACTCAATGAACTACAGGCAATTAAGGAATGCTGATAGTGGGAGAAATAGTCACTCCCAGGAAACAGCAGGTGAACTGGTTATCTAATACTAAATGATCAGCTGTGAAATCACACATATGAGTAACAAACAAACTGAGAAGGATGTATATGATTGTATATGTATGCACATAAGCATATATACTTGTAACAACCATTAAAGAAGAAAAGAGTCATGAATTGCAGAGAGCAAAGACTGGTATATGGGAGATTTGAAGGTAGGGAAGGGAATGGGGAGATTATGTAATTATATTATAATCTCAAAAATAAAATACAATAATGTGGTGGAAAACAATTAATTTCTGTAAACCAAGTCACAAGCTGGACTACTACACATAGGACTACTAAAGCCATCAGAAGAGGTAAAAAAAAACATTGAATAGGCAGCTATTTTCGACCTCTCCCTTTTTTTCTTTCCAAATACAGACTACAGCTGGCCATGCCATGTACTGTAACAATGCTAGTCCTATAGAACTGAAGTGTATGACCTCATCCACTTTGAAAACGTTATCCTTGTAGCAGAGTCATAGGCTGCAAAGAAGAAAAAACATCTGTGATTTGTGATGCTAAAAAGAAGAACACAAGATAGCAGGGCAAACAGAAAGTGAGTTAGAGCTGGGCTGTTTTAGGAATAATGATCACAATGCCCTTCCTGGATCCCTTAAGGAAGAGAAGATCTCATCATGCAACATAAAACATGTATGTATATCACAGTAGAATAGTTTATGTTGATCTGGTCTCTGATGTCTTTTCACAGGTTGAAACACTCAAATGTTACCTGGAGTATAAAGTCCTAAAGATAACTGAGAGATTGTGAGGTTGTGCTCTCCAGTCTCATCCTGAATGATTGTCCCTATGAAGTGCAGTCATCACAAGGACAGGAATGCTGTGCGGAGTGGAGCATACTCTGGGTTAGTATGCCCATTAGCAAGTGTACTTCCAAAAGTTCCTTTATTTCACTGTTACAGTCAATGAGTATTTAATTTTTTTCTCAGTTCCTTACAAGGGGATTAGTTTATATTATGTCTTTGCTGTTTTATTCCCAATAGTTTTTTGTGAAATAACCAGTGAGATTCTGATTCTTCATTGCCAACAGCAGCCCCAAAGTTCACATTCTGCTCTGATAGAGAAATATCTTCTGAAAATAAAAAATGATCTACATAGGATTAAGAAGAAATCTTGTTCCCCAAAGACTGTGGTGTAAATAGAGCAGAACACGGCCAGCTGTCAAAGGAAATCTCCGGTTTTATTCTCCTCCCAAGAGTGCAGTGAGCTGGGTTTTTTCAGTGTATCCACTGGGATACTAATAAGATGCTAAATGGAAACACCTTTAAGATGTCTGTATCTGCCAGTAAATCCTCAGGTTTATAAACCTAGTGTATATGATGGCATGCTGCTATTTTGTAACTTATACTGAGTATTTATTTTGCAAACTAACCAAAATTTTTAGTATCAGGTACTGAATTCCAAAGAGATATTACTCTATTACATTTGTTTCCCTGCAGCATCCTTGGTATTTCCCTTGAGACATCATCATGTACGTAGTTCTGAATGCAGAGTGATGTAATAAAGTGGAATAAAATATGACTACAGAATACAATGATGACACTATGGCAGACCTCTTTAGCTGTTTTCATATTGAAAATTCAGCAGGACTATTAAAGTGTAATGGCACAGAACATCTTGTTACAAAAAATCCTCAGCCCTGTATGGTCTTCTTGTTTATGGATGATATTTATTGCTTTTGTATTCTTATTGTGTGCTTCGAAGTCAATTGAAATGCAAGTGCTAATGAAACCTCCACCATAACACATTTATTCTTCCTTCCCCAAATGAGTCTACAAGATGTAAATGACTTACATATATCAACTGCTCAGGTTTTATTGTTTTGGGTTAATTTATTCACTGTAATATTCTTAATGAAAGTAATGACTCTTACACTAGTTTGTATACCCGCACACTAGAGTTTTATTAAATCATGCTGGGAAAGTTCACAATGAAAAACCTAAGATAAAGTTTCATGTTTCATCAAATATATAAATGTACTCCACGTACCAAATATCAACACTACATTATTTTGCTAATCATGTCTCTCAAATCAGTTCATAATTTTTTAAAGAAAAGAGCAGCCCATAGCATATATTGTCATTACATCATCTTAAAGAAGAATATTCATCATAATGAACAACTTGTCATTGAAACCCTAAATCCATTTCACAACACATTGATTATAAAAACCTAAAATAACCCCTTTCAGATTTTTCCTCAATATTTGCATTTCTATGAACATTTATGTATTAGACAGGTGTAATCTTTTTCAACATTAAATGAATCCCTCCTAGAATGAAAGCAGAACTGTGTAATTCATTGTACTCTGTCTAGGAATGCAAAACAATCAAAGACTTCTATGATTATGTGATAAAGTCCGGGAAAGCAGGGATTATCCCTAGCAAGGATTCTCAAAATCATGCCTAATAAGCAAACACCCTACTAATAGTTAGCCTGCCATTGGTTACACTTGGCTTAAACCTGGTTTTATAGGTCACACTTTCTTCTTTACTCATTTATCAGGAGATATTGCATCTCTTGCACAAACAGCATTAAACACATGTATTAATCTTGAAGTTGCTCTCTCTAAAGGACCCTTTCTTTCACTTATGCAATGAAAGAAATTTTAAGTACATTTACTTTTCCCCTTCCCCACTGAACATTTTTGGCCTATCTTGTTATGCTACTGACTGCTAATGCAATTCAAATGGTTTTACTGCTACATTTTTTCTTGAGTTTGATGCCTTTTTTGCACTGTATTTATTTTCTCAAACTATGACTTTGATCATGTAATCTCTATACTCAAATATTGCAAAGTTTCTGTCAAATATCACTACCTACCAGGAAAATGCAAAATAAAATTTCCATGAAATTAATTCCATGTCAGTTCAGTCAGAATGAAATCATAGAACAGAGAAATTGATTCTGCATGAATTTGTTTTTGATGGTCTTGATAATTAGTCCATCTAATATGTAAATGAATGCTTTATATATAAACAAGTATTGAACTAAAGGTTGAGCTAACCCAGGTCAACATATCATAAAGAATTTTCACATAAAAATAGAATGTAACACTATTCACAATAGCTTAGCTATGGAATCAACCTAGGAATCTGTCAAAAGTGAATGGTTAACAAAAATATGATGTGATAAAAATGCTGATGTTTGCAGCCAAACAGATTCAGCCACAGGTCATCAGATGAAATGAATTAATTCAAACTAAAAATGGCATATATTACAATTGCAGACCCTAGATTTTCTAAGGTTATTTTAACTCACGTATGTAACTTTTACATGAAAGTAGACACGAAACTCGCCAGGGAAACAAAATAGACTGAGAAAGATGAGGAAGTTGGAGACTATGGAAAACATGTCAAGGAAAAACATGGTCAAAGAGTAGTACATGCATGTGTGCAAACCCCTTTGTGAAATCCAGTAACACAAGCCAACACAAACATTAAGTTTCATTATTATCTGTGTTTCTTAGCACAGGTTTCTAGTCTAGGTTTAATACTTACTTTGTGGTTGTTGACCATCCTCTCTCCTCAATGATACTATATTACAACCAAAGTTTAGTCTCACTACTCCAGACCCCCTTTTTCCTGATTATTATCTCATGATATCCTTAGATCCATATAGGCATTGTCAACAAACTGCAAATTATTTCAATTCTTTGCCATATTGGTCTATAAGCTCCTAGAAAGGAAATTTCTTATTTTGTCTTTGTACTTTTTATTGTATTTAGCACAAAGTTGTACACACTTATCAAACACAATAAACGTGCATCTAATGAAGTTAAGTAAAGTAGTTAAGATAAATTCTTTCCCTAGTATCTGTCAAATGTCTTTTTACTCCATTAAACTTTATTTAAAGCATTATTTTCTATATTGGTGATTATTTTAATTGTTCTCTTTAAAAGAAAAGGCAAAAGGAAGAAAATAAGGAAGGAAAGTGAAAAGAGATAGGGATGTAGGTACTATGAAGAAATCTAGGAAGGTTAAAGCATGTGTGTAATTTAAGGACAGTAGCTGTCAGATTTGGGTTCAGCCTGCTTGGGTGTGCTTCCTGGGGTTAAAAAAAGAAAATACTTTCTTACATTACAAGAAAAGAAAAGAAAAGAATTTATCACATGATCAGCCTTTCCATTAAAAATATGTTTTCTGAGTTTACAAAAGGACTTTCTTTTCACACTGATTTTCCACCCATGTGACAGCAATTTTAAGTCTGTCTTTGAGTGACAGCTCATGTTACATCATTGTGAACTGGTGAATTGATCGCTTCCAAAGAAACAGCCAAGAAGCCCTTCAAAGTATGAAAGAGCTTTTCGTGAATACTCTGCTTTTGATTCAGATCCCTGTGAGAAAGGGCTTTTCAAAAAAGTAAAAATCATAAGTCTCACTGTGCCTGCCCTTGATATCTCTCCATTTAACCATGGGTATCCATAGTGTAATGGTGCTAATTCTTTGTACTCCTGACAGAGAGATTTATTTTTCATTTCTTTTTAAAATTAACTATTCAAACAGTGGAGTAAATTTGTTGAGGCAGACTCATATTTTGATTTTCAACTTAATTTCTCCCTGATTGCTTTTTATTTGCTTGCTTTTCTATTCTAAATTATTACATGAAGGACTGATGCATTTTTTTGTAAAATTTGAAGAGAATATTTTCTAAAAAATATTTCTATTATCTTCTATATTCCAGTGAGTATACAGAAGACACAAATCAAACTTTTTGTTGTTGTTGTTGAGTGTGGGGTTATTATAAGGGTGGAGAGTGGACATAGAAGGACTGGGAAGTGACTGTGATCTGGGTGTATGATGTAACATTCTGAAAGAATCAATAAAAATATTGCATTGAAAAATATTTATATTTTTATTTCATGTGTGTGAGTATATGCCTGAATCCTGTCCATGATACACTTGCTTGCCTGATGTTAGGTAAGGCCAGTTGAATTCATAGGATCTCCTGAAACTAGAATTATAGACATGTTGAAGACCAAAATGTGGTTAGTTTTTCCGCAAACTTCTTTTTCCTCCAATTTTAAATGCACTCTTTGAGGTTTGGCTTGCATTTTTAGGAGCTGATTTTTAATCAATCAATTTTGTTATATGACAATTTCACACATGTGTATAATGAATTCTGACATCTTCCCCACATTCCTATCAACTTCCCCTTGTGAGTAACAGTCCCTGTCGCAGGTAAATGACTCTTGCTTTTGTTTTATGATCCATTTTGTGTAACCGGGGTCTTCTGTGTGGTCATTGAATTGAAACTGTCCATTAGATCCTTATTTGGTCACAAGTGGGTAGGTTACTGATGACAGTGATTTAGCTTTTCCTCCTCAATGGATATGTCAGTAGGAAATAGTTTATCAGTGAGTGTTAGGGCTGTCTGAAACATTCTTCCAACCATATGTGGCTGCAAATGAACCCACTCAGGTACAGACCCAGTGCAAGTATCTGACTTGTTTCTTTTTAAATAACTTATTTTATTCTCTACTTTTCAGAATTTTATATATTAGTGTAGTATTACATCAAATCCTCAATTCTGCTGTTGTCCTCCTACTCACTCTCAAATTATTAAGTCTTATTTTTAGTCATTGTTGTTACATTCACACACATATGAATATATATATATGTACATATATATTCACACACATGCACACACACACACACACATGCAGACACACCATTCTTATTGTTGCTTGTATGTGTTTGATCATGTCAGATTTTATAACCTATCAGGGGAGAAAACTGTTTCTCCTTCTGTAAACAGTAATTGATTGTCTATAGTTCTACATCTAAGGAATGGGGTCCTGTGATGCATCACATATCCACACGGACAAGCCATTTTGCTGATATTGTTCAGACAAGTATATTGTTGAGAGTTCACGGGTGCAGCTTCCATGTCATATATAAAAAGATACTGTCTTACACCAGATATCCTGGTCTTCTGGCTCTTACAGTCTGCCTACCCCCTTTCTGAAATGTTTCCTAAGCCTTGGTTGTAGCGTTTGTAGATATATCAATGGTGCTGGACATACCAAATTAGTTGTTCTCTAACCAGACTTTCCAGCCATGCTTTCTTTAATGGTTTCAGTCTGTGGCAAAGAGAAGCTTCTTTGATTAGGAATGAGAGCTGCACTTATCTGTAGGTATAGGGATAAGTATTTAGTTGCAGTTACAATGTGTGCTTGTTTAGGAAATTGCCTTGTCTAGGGTCTATAGCCTCACCAGCCATAGGTGGTTGGTTAGGTTAACAGTACCAAGCATGAATTCTCTCCTATTGAGTGGGCCTTAAGTTAAATTAGGGAGCTGTTGGTTACTACCAAGATTTAAGTGCCACTATTACACCATTCCAGACATCTTAATGTTCTGGTCATTGTTGTGGTGTGTAGGAGTCACAAGAGGGTAGGATTATTGATTACTTTTCTTCCTTAACAGCTTGTATAGTGTCTTTCTGTACTAAAAGAGCTGTTCATCAAGGAGGAAGCTTCTAGGTCAAATCCATCTTGATCCCGCAAAGATCTATGTCTAAAGTGTGTGATATCTTGAACAATAGAGTCTTGTCTTCAACTTATATGTGGCAACCAAGAGTAATGACAAAAGCCTATATTGTTTTTGAAGTCACTAGGATTGCCCTGAGCAAGTCTGGAAAGGAAGTTTGTATTATTGGCACTGGGTTTTGGTTAGATTTTTACATTTGAGGCAAGCATCAAAGCCTAAGCAGCATATATTCAGTTAAAAATTCATATATCCAACTTTTCATAAACATAAAACCTTATTCCCTGTGGCAGTTTTAAGCATCCTTAGAATTATTTATCTCTTTTTCCTGATCCTTCCTTTCTTTTGGTGTCTCTCCCACATCTTTAGCTTAAGTCATTTCATGTTTTGTTTTTTAAGACTTTCTTGTTGAATAGATTTAATTCTGGGAGTAGATTAGGTTTTGTTCTTCTTTAATTAAGTTCTTTGGAATTTGAAAACTGCAAGCCAGATGGAGACTTTGCATAACAATTAAGTTTTTTTCAAATGCATGACTTTGACATTGCCATATCCTTTTCTTGTTAGTCTTATATATACATATCTATAGATCTATTAATTATGGCAAAGGGTTTTTATTTGCTTGCTTGTTCTACTTTTTATTTCCCTACAGTAATCTTTGTTATGGACAGCTTTCAACTGCCACTAGAGGACACATTATTGGAGACATACATTTATTAGGAATGGTGCCCTGTACCTCCAATGCCAGCACTCATGAGGCTGAGTCATAAAGATTGGCAAATTTTAGGCCACTCTGGGCTCCAAAACAAGATCTAACTTCAAAATAATTAAATTCATTGTATCATTATGTAAGTTTAGTATTTATTTATATGATACATATGATTGATAATCAATGGCTACTAACATTTAAAGTTAGCCTACATTCTATAATAGTAAACACAATTTTCATTGCTGTTACATGATTGAGATGTAAATGCATCACCTGAGAATTTCACAAATGTGTCATGCAAATTAAATAAAAGAAAAAATATTTCTGCCGTGGCATTGCCAGAGAACACTTTGGAGAACAGGCCATGGGCTGTATTCATTTTGCTTTGGTTTTCTCTTGTTAGCATATCCTTTTTTATGATTATCATTAAATTCCTCTTTTTAGAATAGACTTAGCAAGATAACAAAAGTTAGGTGGAAAAGCATCAAGGTAGAAAGCCCATATTCTAGGCATTTGAAATGTAAACTAGACATTATACCTTGTAATAGAAAACACCTGTGTTTTCTCCTGATTTTTATAACTGATAAAAAAAAACAAGAAAAATGAGGAAAGGTGAAGAGGGACAGTGAATAGATGAATAAATGATGTCAGGCAGAGGGTAGTTAAACTAATGCATACTTGGGCTAAGATAAAACATATATATATGTATATATATATATATATATATATATATATGTATATATCTTGTGATTTCACAGTGTTCTCCGTTTTCTATTTTACTTTGAGCTGGTATCTAAATATGAAATTTAAGTATAGTTGCAGACTTTTCACAGTTGATAGTTTTTGCAAGAATACACACTCAATCCTCTCCCTCAAATAATGCTGAGAGAGTGGAAGAATTCTCTTTCCAAATAGTTCTTGGTCATTTAACTCTTAATGTACTCCATTCCAGAGAACAATCTCAATCTCTAGTCCAAACAACATTAGTTTTCTCTCAGGTGTCTGTTTTGTAGCAACCAATTTTATCATGTCATAGTACTATTTTGTGCAAATGATATTTAGCTTGTAAATGATAGGCAGTAACATTATAGTGTTTTTAATGCTATTCAGATTGTGAACAACCAGGAACATCATAGAGCTACTCCGCTATTGAAATACTAAAATAAATATTTCTATTGAAATGCTTTAGATGGTTGGGAAGTCATATACCGAAATAAAATAGAAATGAGATACTTATTCAGAGATAAATTCGACAGGGGATCTCAGAGCTACTTCCTACATAATCATAGTGTGGAGAGTGAGGGGTCCTGTGATAGAATTTACAGCAAGGGTTTAACCTTGAATGGCTATAATAAAGAAAGAGTGCAAGCTTAACATTTTATCACTTACAAAATGATACTTGAGTAGGCTTGGACTGGTTGGGTATAATTCAGCTTCTCTAATTAGATATGTGACCTGATCAAATCCCAGATATTTTTAAAACTGGAAAGAATTTTCCATTTCAATATGCTGCCCAGAGAGTATATGTGCAAAAACACAGTACAGGTTTAGCTCATTGTGTTTGAGTGCCATATGGTAGCTGCAGTTTCCAGGTGTAATCATGGAAGGGGAAAAAGAAATACAGAGAAAAGGGACAGCACATAGAATTAGGCCAGACTGTATCTTTAGGGGTCATATTTATAGAAAGTGATTCAAATATGTGGCATCTTTTTCTGAATAATGGTAGTCAGTTAGTGCTGTACTGTTATTATGTATACAGTGCACACTTATGAATAAGATAACACAAGTGAGTTGAAATAATCATTGACATAAGGGTCATCGCTGTTGTAGAGTAGTACAGTAGTGAGGTAACCTGGCTGTGCATTTATTTTGTGCACAGCAAGATCCTGGAAGATATTATATAAGCATGGCCAGAACAGGGAAAGCAATTGCACTGTAATTGATCTGGAGACTACTATTGAAAAGTTAAAAAAAAAAATATATATATATACATATATGTATATATATATACATAACTTTGAAACAATTAACATTGGAAAGATATTGATATTTGTACTTTAAAATAATCTTAATAGTTAATATCTGTATTTTTGAAAAAGTTTCAAAGGCTAATAGAATTATTAAAGAAATTATTGACTTCAAAGACATTGAATCACAATTTATTGGGTTAAAATGAATTTCACATACCTTGAAAATGAAAAATGTATTTTGCTTAAATTTTTATTTCTTTTTAATTATGTCTGTGTGTGTGTGCATGTGTGTGTATGTGCATATATGTGCAGCTGTTCTTGGAGGCAGGAAAATGGTGTCAGATCCTGTGGTACTAGAATTACAAACAGTTGTAAGCTGCTTGACATGTGTATTTGGAACTAAACTCAGGTCCTCTATAAAAGCCAGAAGTGCTCTTAGTCACTTACATCATCTTTTCAGTCCTTACAAACGTTTTCCTAAATGAGAATTAGTTTGTCAATAGTCTTGAAAATCAGAGATGATTTCCATTTTTGCATTTGAGGTGACATTATAGTCCTATAGCGCATAGGATAAAAAGGCTAAAGGCATATTAAAAACTAGAAATTTTGAAATATCAAACCATAAACAAATAGTACATGTTCGAAGTATATTAACTTGTCTTTTAAAAATATTGTGATTTATCACATGATCATCTCACTAGATGCTGAAAAAGCCTTTGACAAAATCCAACACCCCTTCAGGATAAAGGTCTTGGAGAGATCTGGGATAACAGGGACATACTTAAACATAATAAAAGCTATATACAGTAAACCAAAAGCCAACATCAAACTAAATGGACAGAAACTCAACGCAATTCCTCTAAAATCAAGAACAAAACAAGGCTGTCTACTCTCTCCATACATTTTCAACATGGTACTTGAAGTTCTAGCTATTGCCATACGACAACAAAGGGAGATCAAGGGGATACAAATTGGGAAGGAAGAGGTCAAACTTTCACTGTTTGTAGAAAGCATCTTCAACAAATGGTGCTGGCATAACTGGAGGCTGGCATGTAGAAGAATGCAGATCGATCCATGTTTATCGCCATGCACAAAACTTAAGTCCAAATGGATCAAAGACCTCAACATAAATCCAGCCACACTGAACCTCTTAGAAGAGAAAGTGGGTGGTACCCTTGAATGAATTGGTACAGGAGACAGCTTCCTGAACATAACACCAGTAGCACAGACAGTGAGATCAACAATTAATAAATGGGACCTTCTGAAACTGCGAAGCTTCTGTAAGGCAAAGGACACAGTCAGCAAGACAAAAAGGCAGCCCACAGAATGGGAAAAAATATTCAATAATCCCACATCTGACAGAGGGTTGATCTCCAAAATTTACAAAGAAGTCAAGAAGCAAGTAACCGAAACATCCAAGGACCCAATTAAAAAGTGGGCTGCAGAACTAAATAGAGAGTTTTCAATAGAGGAGTCTAAAATGGCTGAGAGGCACTTGAGAAAGTGCTCAACATCCTTAGCCATCCGGGAAATGCAAATCAAAACAACTCTGAGATACCATCTGACTCCTGTCAGAATGGCTAAAATCAAAAACACCAATGACAATTTATGCTGTAGAGGATGTGGTAAAAGGGGGACACTCCTCCATTGCTGGTGGGAGTGCCAACTGGTTCAGCCACTTTGGAAATCAGTATGGAGATTCCTCAGAAAAATGGGAATAAACCTACCACAAAACCCAGCAACTCCACTCTTAGGCATATATCGAAAAGATGCCCATTCATACAACAAAGAGGTCTGTTCCACTATGTTCATAGCAGCATTATTTGTAATTGCCAGAACTTGGAAGCAACCTAGATGTCCCTCAATCGAAGAGTGGATAGAGAAATGTGGTACATTTACACAATGGAGTTTCAGCAGAAAAAAAACAATGGAATCCTGAGATTTGCAGGCAAATGGATGACACTAGAAGAAACCATCCTGAGTGAGGTAACCCAGTCACAAAAAGAGAAACATGGCATGTACTCTCTCATATATGGATTTTAGACATAGATCTGGGGAGTGCCAGCCTACAATCCTATGGCCAGAGAGTCTGGGAAACAGAAACTTCATTTAGTGGCTGATCGAAGAAGAGGCAGACTCCCTCAGTTAAGTACTGAGCTGAACTCAAGAAAGCCAGTAACAGAGAGGGAGGACTGATGACCAAAGGGATTAAGACTGGGCTGGTTTAACCCTCAGAAACAGCTGACCTGACAAAGGTTAACTATTGAATCCCAGGCATCAGCCTGGGAATCCAGCATGGGACTGATCAAGACCCCCTGAATCTGGGTGTCAGTGAAGAGGCCTAGGGAATCTATTGAGCCTTGGGCAGCAGAGCAGTACCCATCCCAAGTATACACACGGACTTTGGACTCCCATAGAACAATGTGAGTTGCACTCTCACCCAGAACTCTTGGGGAAGGGTCTAGGCTCTGCCCTATATGAAATGACAGACTATGGACATCCCCATAGAGGGCCT
This sequence comes from Mesocricetus auratus, assembly GCF_017639785.1. Lineage (NCBI taxonomy): Eukaryota > Metazoa > Chordata > Mammalia > Rodentia > Cricetidae > Mesocricetus > Mesocricetus auratus. Next base: position 30,142,701 of record NW_024429200.1, on the reverse strand, counting down.
CAGCCTCCCTGGGGATATGAGGGGATAATGGGGGGGGGTTGGAGGGAGGGTATGGGAGGAGGGGAGGGAAACGGAGAGGGCCCTGGAACTGACTTGTGAAGCAACTTTGTTTCTTATCTAAATTTAAACTGAAAAATAAATAAATAAATAAATAAAGACATATACAAAAAATGTGATTTATCACATTTCTTGTTTCTTTTCAAGACAATTTTGTTGTAAAAGATTTATTTAATTGTTTTGTTTCATGTGTATGTGTCTGTGTCTCCATGAGTATGTATATACCATGTGTGCAAGTGCCCATGAAAGCCAGAATGCATTAAATATCCTGAACCTATGGTCACAGAAACGCTGACTGGTGTGGGTTCTTGGTACTAAACTAGGACCTCTGCAAGAGAAGTAAGTTCTTTCAACCACCAAACCATCTCTTTAGGCCCTTTAAAGTATGTGTTTAGATTCATTATTTGCCATAAATGCCTGTGCTTCTATTACAATGGTTATTAACCATTAATTTAGTGCAATGTTTAGAGCCACACTAGTAGAGGCACTGGTTTGTGATTCTATATTGGAAGAACCCTCACCTCTGAGGGATTAGCATTAACTGTGGCCAGCCATGTGTAAAAGGCCACTCAGTCCTCTGGTGACAAAGGGGAATGCCTCATTCACAAAATATTTTACAGCACAAAAATGATGACCTGAAATGGTTCTCCAGCATCCATGTTAAAAGCCTCTTTCAGCAAGTGTTGCTGACTCAGGTTTTGTCCTTGACCCCTGTTTTTTTCTTTAACATACCTGGTACTGAATGTGCTGTGCATATTTTCTTGGTCCATTCTTTGTCTTCAATCTTGGATTTTAGTTTTCTGAAGTCTTACTCACTCTATACTTAGGAGATTACGAATTCCCTCTTGGGGGCTTAGCCTTCTGAACTAGACAATACATTTTCTTCCTTGTATTCTGATAGTGGATGTATCCTTTCCTTCTTTGCAACTGAAACAAGTTACTTTCTATAATCTCATACCTTACAGGATGGCAACCATTCATCTATCTTTAGTTTGTTACTTACAGATTCTAGTGAGATCATGCTTCCCCCCCCTTTCATCTTCATTGTGCCACTATTTATTTAAAGATGTTTTGCAACAACCTTTCTCTTTTCTTGGCATTTTATTATCTATCTATCTAATCAATTACCTATTTGTATATATGTATATACATTGTTCACTTGATGATGTACATTTCAAAAAACTACTTCACATGCTTCACAGGCTTTTATTGTCTGTTCATTCTTTGCTCTAATCATTTGCTTGAGAAAATGGAATTCTTTACCTTGGTTGAGTTTCCTGTTGAAACTCTTTACCAATCTTTCATTATCTTCATTATTTTTCTTAAACTTCAGACTTTCTGTTTTTTAACAAATTCTCTCTCTATTAAATTTCTTCCTCTATTCATGTTTTATTTTTATGGCTTCATGTAGTATTGTTTATGCTCTCTTGTAACTCATTGATACTCTTTAGCGAGATGATTCTGAGTATTTTGCAAACAGTTCAAAGACATCCATATTTTCTGGGTCATTCAGTAGAGGTTTGATTATTGCTTAATGTTGCTATGGTTCTTTAAGATTGTTCCTAATGATATTCTGCTATGTTTATTGATATTGTGCTATGGGTGTAGACTGGAACCTGGCATAATCATCATTCAGACAGGCCTCACCCAGCAACTGATGGGAGCAGATGTAGATACCCATTGTCAAACAGTAGGCAGAGTTTGGGAAACCTCTTGAAAGAGAAGAAGGAAAGATTGTAGGACCCAGAAAGTCAAGGATTCCACAAGAACATGGCCCAAAGAATCAACTAACCAGGGCTCAAAGACTGATGCAACAATCAGGAAGTTAACATGGGTCTGAATAGGTTTTCTGCATATATATTATGGCCTTGTAGCTTGGTGTTCTTATGGAACTACTAATATTTGGAGCAAGGGTGTTTCTTACTCTATTGCCTGCATTTGGGACCCCTTTCCTCTTACTAGTTTGCCTCATCCAGTTCTGATGTGAGGTATGTACATAGTCTTATTGTAACTTGATATGCCATGCTTTGTTGATAACAATGGGAGGCGTGCTCTTTTCTTAAGGGAAATGGAAGAGAAGTGGATCTGGGGGAGAGAGCAAGTGGGAATGAGAGGAACTGGCAGGGGAGGAGGTAGGAAAATCTGCTTTTGGGAAGTAATATATGAGCAAAAAATAAACAAAAACAAGCAAATAATAGGAAAAGGTGTTCATGTTCTTCAGCATTTATTGTTGCTGTGGGAAATGGCATGTTTGATTATTATGTTACAATGCTTCTGACATCATGACTGTGCTAATGCTGTAACCAAAATAGTGGGTTGTATATTATAGAAGTAGACATGCTATAAATATGCATTTACCTCCCTTCTGTTCTCTAATTTTTTACAATTTCTTGTCTCTGTTTTCCACTCTGTGGTGATACCATTGATAGGCTCTTGTGGGATTCTCAAAAGACAGTACCTTTATTTTAGCCACCCTCACCTTTACAGGACAAATACATTTTTTTATAAATTACTAAATCTAAAGTATTCTGTTTTAGAAACAGAAAATGGAGTAAACAACAAGTCATGATTGCTTTGCGCTGTTATCCCTTTGATAAATTCTTAGTTCTTGTGAATCATTTTGTCTTTCAGTTTCCTGCAGTAGTACTCTTGAAGGAATGAGGCTGTGATACACCTATTGGTTAACAGTCCATAACTTTTGCTTTACTGCGAAATTGATGAGGGAAAAATTCACAGGCCAAAGAAATCTAAGGTTTTTGAAGAGTGAACAGAGGGAGTAAGGGCACTGTATGCATACCAGATGATACTGATTAATGTTTCAGATATATATTTTCTGTTGGCATCTATATATTGGAAGTCTATTCCATCCTGCCATGAGTTCAGAGAGCTCAAGTCACTCTTATTATCTTTATTATTTCTTTTTTTTAATTATTTTTTTTATTTAGGTTAGAAACAATCTTGTTTCACATGTCAATCCCAGCTCCCTCTCTCCCCTCCTTCCCCACCCTCCCCACCAGGTTCCTCAGTTCCCCAACCAATCTCCACTCTGATAACCAAGAAGGGTGAGGTACTCCATGGTAGATCTCCAGTAACTGTCATTTCATCCAGGGCAAGGCCTAGGCCCTCCCCCAAGAGTCCCATCTGAGAGAGCCTCACAGATTGTGGCATGGACAGTCAAAGTCTATTTGTAAGCCAGGGGTAAATACTACCCAAGGCACCATAGATTACCTAGGCCTCCTCACTGACACCCACATTCAGAGTGTCTGTGTCAGTCCCTTGCTTTCCACACAGCCATCAATCTGGAGTCCAAGTGCTCCCCCGTGTTCAGCTCAACTGTTTCTGTGGGTTAAACTAGCCCACTCTTAACTCATTTGCCCATCAGTTCTCTCTTTCTGACACTGGATTCCAGGAGTTCAGTTCAGTGTTTGTCTGTGGGTATCTGCATCTGCTTTCATCAGTCACTGGATGAAGGTTCTGTTTCCTAGACTCTCTGGAGGTGGGATTGTATGCTGGTACTCCCCTGATTCATGTATGAAAGCCATAAATGAGTGAGTACATACCATGTTTCTCTTTTTGTGACTGGCTTTCCTCACTCATATGGTTTCTTCTAGTGCCATAACATATTAGCTTCATGGTTGTAGGATGCCCTAACCTCAGTGATGAATGGCTCCTATCTAACAACAATAGATTTGGATCCAGCCAAGTTTACACTCATCCTGAAGGCTAAGTGGTACTTGCTGCTATGGAGTGCCTGAAAGCCAAGTAGTGCCTGCAGCTACTGAGTGTCTTTAGGATTAAGGTAAGTAATTGCTATTTGCCCTTTATACATGATGATAGAAGTCTTCTGCCATTGTCCCCACCATTGGTTGGTTACTTAAGGGAATGTATGAATAAACAGAGACACATTCAGAATTAAGTGATTCTGTCCTCCTGGTATTATCCTATGTTTCCATCTTTCCTTTAACTTCTATAGCTAGCCTTCCCTCATCCACACTCCCCCACTGAGGAACACACCTGTGCTGTTTGGCTGGTCCTGATTGTAGCCCCAAAAACACCAGTCCATGACAGTAAGGTAAGTACCCATTTAGTGTCAAAGTAAAGTCAAGATATGCAGATTATTTCTGTTATTTCAAAGTTGAAATTATAATACCTGTCATATCCCAAATCATCCATTGTATCCAACAAAATTCAGTCATTATACTTTATTTGTCTTACAATTCAGCCATTGCATTGTCCAAATACCATTATTATATCAATTCGATACTGTCATATATTCTGCCATATTTTCCTTAAATAATCAATGAATTAAACAAAACATGTATAATTTTCTTCAGTTTTAAAATTGTGATAAATCTACATACTATATGACCAAAGTGTATTATGTTTTGACTCGGAGACCTATTTATAATAATTGTTTTATTGATAATTAACTAGTCTAGTTAAAATGTGGCATCATTCCTTGATGTTTATTAAAATGAATTGGAGGTTTACTTAAATGCACACATGATCTATGTATGATTTTTTTCATGGCAACTCTATTCATAATTGCCCCAAAACCTTGAGGAAACATACAGACAATTTAGCCTATAGTCACAAGACATCCAGATGAAAGTCACAGGGCATCCAGACAGTCAGTCTTTTTCAGTACTGAAACAAAATTCACTGTCAACCCAACCATGAAAACACACATGGGGAATTTTAATATAATGAATATCATTAAGTAAATAAGTCAGTCATGTGCCTTTTAGAAAGGACAAACTTGTGGAGTTAATAAAATGGATCAGTGGGTGCACAGAATTCAGAAGGTTCAGAAGAACCAATAGACAAAACAAAGGGACACCTTAGGGCAGTGAAGTCTTGTCTCTCTGATTTCTACTATGTGCTGACATAGCTGACAGGCTCTTGTGACATTCTGAAATGACAGCCTCTTTATTTTAACAAAAGTATATTTGCTACCAATTACTAAATCTAAAACATTCTGTTTTAGAAGCAGAAAAAAAGGCAATGAAATTTTTCTGTGTGATACCGCAGTGGTGCCACATTACATACACTTGTTGAAGCCCAAACAATGTGAGACACCAATATAAGTAAAATGATGATGTGTGTCAGTGAGGGTTATAGATTTTTAATCATGTGCCACTGTTGCACATGATGTAGCAAATTACTGGAAGTATAACTGTATGCAGAGTGAAGGTTGATTGGTCAATCTACATGTTTGCTTAGGTTTGCTGTGATCCAAAACAGACTTAAAATTAAATTTATTCATTAAAAATAAGAAATCTATCTATGTGATTATAAGCAAATACAATTTTTAAATTTTTATTATATCTTGTTATATTGTAATGTGTTATGTTAATTTGACTTAGAATATCTATAAAAACTGTAGTGTTAAATCATTTTAAATGATTGCCTTTTAAAATGTGCAGTTGCACAAACTGAGTCTTACAATTTTAGTTTTTATTTCATGGAGGTTATGTCTCCTGGGTAATCTGAAACTCAAAATTCTCACTGTAAATTTGTATGTCACCAACATTTGTTCCAAACCCACTGCCTATTGTAGAAAGGTAGGTGCATTTTAATGATGAAATGGGCAAGAGTTAAGGTGCATGGAGCCAACTAGTAGGTAGGTACATGGAGCCTCACTTATGTGCTAGACACACACACCCTAAAGGCTGCTTTAGCCTAGACACATTGACTTTGTGTCTTTATGTGAGTATCACAATAATATCTTCTTAGGTGATGTAAATGATAGATAGTGCTTCAGGGACAATTAGAAAATAAATGTTTACAGAAATAAGGTAATGGGAAAATAGTTGAGGTGTAATAGTATCTAATGTTAACAAATCCTTATGAGCCCTCAGTGTCTTTGACTGTATGGCATTCTCACTTGGAGTGAGGATGGATTGTCAGGGGGGCCTGTGGTGTGGCAGACTTTTTGCTATGCTATGTAATGGAGTCATAGTCAACCACACAAAACATTTGCAGTTCAAAAGTCAACGCCACAAGAATGTCTAGTGGCTCTTACTCCCAACTTCCCAAATTAATGAAAAATATTTAAGGGTTTTGTTACCCCAACTGAAATAAATTATTGTGTCATTGTAGCACACCATTAACTAAAGCTAGCAATATAGCATCCTTGGGGGAAAACAATAAAAGATCAGGATCTAAGACAAAATATCGAGCCCCACTGGTTCCTTTCTTTGTTAAAAAGGAACGAAGGATTCACAGAGTTGCCAAAGTAAACAGCTGCATTTTCTTTTCTCTTTTCATTTTATTCTCAGTTAATAAAGAGCATAATCTATTTGTACCTGCTTTTGCCTTAGGAGTTAGAAGATAATGAAATATTTTACTATCTGTTTTCAAATTATAAGCTGTTGTTTCCAAAGAAAGTCAAAACCCACGTATATTATCACATTATTGTTCTCAGGAGACTGCAGTCACCATAGTGATTGTAATTACATAGCTTCATTAACTTTATACATCCTACCTGTTATGGGGGGTTCACATTAAGAAAATTTGCATATACAGGAAATGAATGCCATTTGCAGGGAGCTAATATCATTAAACATTTAGGCAGTCCCTATCAACCAAAGGGGTTTCCACTGGGGTATGCTTCTCAGCATGCTGTTTATAGTCTTTGTGGGCACAGAAATGTAGTGTTGAAACACTAAAATTAAAATTATATAGGAAAATATCAGAAAGGGACAACTGTTTTTACCAACCTTGTTTATACTAGGCCTTCTTATTACTGAACAAAAGAAGATGTAATCAAAACAATATATGTCTGGAGATTGTAAATAACTAATATTCTGGGGGATTTTGAAGAGTTTGAACATATGTTTATATGAACATTCATGCATGCTTTCTTGAATGGTAGTGTATGCAGCATTTGGAAATTGATGATTTTATGCCTGTTAACCATGTTGATTTTTTTATTTTCGTTACCCAATTTAATACATTAAAATCACTACAAGTTTAAAATTATTCTAAAGACATCTCTGGCATAGAAATTGCATTAAGCAAGCTACAGACAAAAATGAATGATTAAAAATTGAAACAGAAAGAAGATTCAATTTTTAAAGAATGTGTCCAGACTTAATTCCCATATGATGAATGCATTTGAATTATTTTGAAGGACAAGATAATAAGGAAGGGCTTTATAAATGTTTTCTATTAAATTATATGCTCTTGGCTTTTTGGTAACACTAGAGCTCTGAATATTCTGAAGAAAATGTAAAATATGTGAATAGGGGTGTGACTGTTTGCTTTCCTTCCAATAACTCTTTTGCCCTCAGATTCCCCCTCTAGTATCATTCCAGAACCAATCACTTGCTTTTTCCATGATTTCTGTTTACCTCACTGGGATCAATACTAATATTTAGAATGCTGTCATTAGCAGCAGCAGTCAAAACATGAATTGTTTAAATAGGGAAACACATGATACTTGCAATGTTGGTTTAAAGCATCTCCTTAGGGGCTATCTTAAAAGTCAATTTCAAAGAAACATATAATTTCCTTCTACCTTTTAAATTAATAGTAATTCAAAATAGTAGAAAAATTGTCTATTTTAAGGCACAGAATTATATCCTATAATACTGTATTACACATATAAATTAAGGCAGACCCTTAAATTTTTGGGCCAGGTAATTCCTTTTGAGAAATGACGTAGATGTGCATTGAATGGAAAAAAGGGCTTTATACAGACAACTACACTTAATTATGCCTAAAAGCAACAGTGTTCCCAATAACAGAGTTCAGAGTTCTTAGAAAAATATCAATATTTTTCATCAAATTAATTTTTCATTTTTTATAATTTTCTCTAATTGTGAAACATTCAAGGTTTATGTAAAATAATTTAAAATGATATATGAGGTGAGTTAATTAACTAAAATGCATGCTTTCTCTTCTCTCAGGTAAACACTTTTGAGTTTTTTTGACTGAATCTAAAGCAAAAGTATGAACTTTCCTCAGGCAAAAGTAATTAAGTTTTTCCTCAAAATTACAACTTCACTTCTTGGTATAAGGTCTTATAAGTTAATTTATGTTTACTTCTAAGTTGAAAATGTCCCCAAATCAATGAGTCTCCTTTTATATAAATTTTATATTTGGTAATCATTTTAGAACTTATAATCAATGCCTGTTTTTTTTCATGCTGGGAAAGATAAAATTCAAGGCCTTTTCTAGATTCATGGTGATGGTTATTTCAAAGTACAAGAGGATTTTGGATTTCTATTCATCATCAATTACTTAAATTGTACTTTGGAAATATAGAAATATTTTAGATAATTGGAATATGTTCTGTTTTTGTCCTTACTATGATACTTCAAGGAAATTGATGAGTTTACTCAGCAAAGTTTTGTTTTGTTTCATGTTTTAAACTGTCTGTATTTTACACTAGTTTTCTGCAAACATATTTGTATGCTGCTCTAGCTGGGATTGAGTGTCATTTCAAAGTTCTTATACCAGGATGTTTGGAAGTAAACTCTTGTCCCTGTAAAATGTCTTTGCAGATATCAGATGCTCAACAACTATGGAAAAGCAGTGTTCTAGAAGTTGTTGATATAAGTATCTGTAGGGAAAAGGGATCAGCCAAAGAAACATAACAGAGCCAATGTAACACACTTTAGCCATGCAACCAGAACCAAAGAAATGTATCCTGACAATGAAACCAGTGCCAAAGAAACACACTTTGTCCCTGGAATCAGAGTCAGTAAAAGAAATACACCCTGGCCCTAAAATTGGAGTCAAAAGGCTAAAATGGATCAGAGAAAGAAACACACTTTGGCCCTGAAAACAGAGCCAAATCTGACCCTAACCCTGTGCAGAAAGCTAACCAATCCTCTAGAGCAGGAACAAAATTGCTGCACTGGGCAAATATCCTCAGCTAGAAGACCCTCTCCTGCTTGAGCAGAGCCGATACATTTGGGAAGCCTTTCCCTGAGGTAGGTCTATAAGCAGCTAACCTTACTGCAACCTGTGGTAGCCCTTGGCTCCCGAGCTCCAGGATTCAGATCTTCAAGAACTAAAGATTTGCTTTAAGTGAAAAATCCTTGACACAATTGCAATGACTGAAGACTTCCTGGTGTCCTTGAATATTTACAATGATTTGTCTCATACATTTTTTTAAATTTTGTATTCTTAGAAACTTTCCTCTCTATATCCCTAAGCCAATGTTGGTCACTGCCCTGTGGTGATGGATGTTTTATTCTCTGTCTCTACAAATTTAAACTTGGTCGTTTGTTCAATTTCCATATATAAGCAAGACCATGTAATAGTTGTTTTCTATGTCTGGTGTATTTCATTTGGCAAAATGTCATCTGTTTCTCTCTACATTTTGGCAAATGATATGACGTTACATTTTTAGATCAGGATAGCATTCCATGGCATATTTATGTATGACATTCCAAAAGAATATTGGATGGCAGCAGCAGGAGTCAAGGTACTGTAGTTTCCTGCTCCACCCATGGAACTAGGACTAGACCGGCTGCCTTTGCTTGGGGTCTACTGCTGCATCTTCTATCCCAGCAGTGGGAGCCAATGCTCCCTAGTCTCCTGCTCCATGTACGGGTGCAGGTAAACCAGGGCACATTTCCAGAACCCCCTGCCTGGGTCTGGGCTCTGCCACTGAAGCTTCCATCCCAGAGGCAGCTGCAAGAGCCAAGGTACCATGGCTTCCTGCTCCATCCACAGAACTAGGACTAGACCCTCTGACAGTGCTTGGGGACTGCCATAGCAGCTTCCATCCCAGAGGCAGGAGCAAACTTACCCAATCATCCTAGTCTCCTGCTCCACCCACGTGATTAAGCCTATCAATGCCTGTCTCCAGGTCACACTCCTTTGCTGGGGTATACCACTGTGGCTGCCATCCATTCCAGTGGGATCCAAAGCACCCCAGCATCCTACTCCATTTCTCCACTCACAAGGCCAAGAAGTGGAGAACTACCAGAACAATGGACTTGCCGACACCCACCAGGAGAGGAGGAGGTACCCTCTGGAACCCACTCCAAGAATGGATGGGAAGGAGAAAATATAAAAATACAAGGAGCAACAGTAAAACCAATATGACACCGCCAGAGTCCAGAGACCCTACACCAACAAGACTGGAATAACTCAACACAAATGAACCAGAAGCGAATGACATAAAAAAGCAACTTCATGGAAATGATAGAGGTCCTGAAAGAGGATATGAGAAAATTCCTTAAAGAGATGGAAGGAAAATCAATCCAAAAAATGCAAGAAATAGATCAAAAGACAAAGCAAAAATTGCAAGAAGCAATTCAAACAGTGCAAGGGCCGGGCGGTGGTGGTACACGCCTTTAATCCCAGCACTTGAGAGGCAGAGGCAGGTGGATCTCTGTGAGTTCAAGGCCAGGCTGGACCGACGGCCTCCAAACAATACAGAGAAACGCTGTCTTTTAAAAACCAAAAAAAAAAAAGAGAAACAAACAGTGAAAGGGCTGAAATCTGAAATAGAAACACAACAACAACAAAAAACAGTCTGAAGGAATGCTAGAAATAGAAAATCTGGGAAAACGGTCAGGTACTACAGATGCAAGCATGACCAACAGAATACAAGAGATGGAAGAGAGAATCTCAAGTGTTGAAGACAAACTAGGAGAATTATATTCATTGATCAAAGAAAATTTTAAGTCCAACAAATCCCTAACACAAAATATCCAGGAAATATAGGACACCATGAAAAGACCAATCTCAAGAATAATAGGTATAGAAGAAGGTGAAGAAACCCAGCACAAAGGGCCAGAAAACATATTCAACAAAATATTAGAAGAAAACTTCCCCAACCTAAAGAAAGATATGCCAATGAAGGTGCAAGAACCTTACAGAACACCAAATAGAGTGGATCCCCCCCAAATTCCCTTGACACATAATAATCAAGACCCCAAACATACAGAATAAAGAAAGAATATGAAGAGCAGCTAGGGAAAAGGGCCAAGTAACATATAAAGGCAAACCTATCAGACTTATATCTGATTTTTTTCCATGGAAACTATGAAAGCCAGAAGGTCCTGGATAGTTATTCTACCAACATTGAAAGACCATGGATACCAGCCAAGACTGTTATACCCAGCAAAGCTTTCAATCAATATAGATGGAGACAAAAAGTTATTTCATGACAAAACAAGATTTAAACAATACATATCTACTAACCCAACCCTACAGAAAATTCATGGGACCTCCTGAAACTGAGAAGCATCTGTAAGACAAAGGACACAGTCAACAAGACAAAAAGGCACCCCACAGATTGGGAAAAGATATTCACTATCCCCACATCTGATAGAGGGCTGATCTCCAAAATTTACAAAGAACTCAAGAAGCAAGTCTCCAAAACACCAAAGGAACCAATTAAAAATGGGGGATCAAAGTAAATAGAGAATCCTCAATAGAGGAGTATAAAATTGCTGAGAGACACTTGAGCATGTGCTCAACATCATTAGCTATTAGGAAAAGGCAAATAAAAGCAACTCTGAGATACCATCTCACTCCTGTCAGAATGTCTAAAATCCAAAACACCAATGATAGTTTGTGCTGGAGCGAATGATGAGAAAGCGTAACACTCCTCCACTGCTGGTGGGAGTGCCAACTCTTTTTTTGTTTTGTTTTTTTGAGACAGGGTTTCTCTGTATTGTCTTGGAGGCTGCCCTGGAACTCCCTCTTGTAGATTAGGCTGGCCTCAAACTCACAGAGATCCACCTGCCTCTGCCTCCCAAGTGCTGGGATTAAAGGCATGTGCCACCAACGCCGGGCCTGGGAATGCCAACTCTTACAGCCACTATGGAAATCAGTATGGAGATTCCTCAGGAAAATGAGACTCAGTCTACCACAACACCCAGCAATACCACTCTTAGGCATATACCCAAAAGATGCCCATTCACACAACAAGGATGTCTGTTCCACTATTTTCATAGCAGCATTATGTGTAATAGCTATATCCTGGAAGCAACTTAGATATCCCACAACTGAAGAGTGGATAGAGAAAATATGGCACATTTAAACAATGGAGTACCACTCAGCAGAAAAAATAATGGAATCTTGAAATTTGCAGGCAAATGAACATCACTAGAAGAAACTACCCTGAGTGAGGTAACCCAGACACAAAAAGACAAACATGGTATGTACTCTCTCATATATGAATTTTAGATAAGGATCATGGAAGTCTCAGCTTACAATCCCAGTGCCAGTTTGTCTGCGAAACAGGGAGGTTCCCAAGACAGATGCATAATAACCCAGAGAAGTGGAATTAGGCATAATATCCTGAGCAGATCGGGAACATCGGGGGAGAGGGAACCAGGAAAAATAGAGGTGGGTAAGGGAGGGGAGAAGAAGGCATGTGGGAGCAGGAAGGTTGAGTTGAGGAGAATAGAATGAGAGATACCACAATAGATGGAATCGTTGTAGGCTTGAGGAGAGAGCTGACACTAGTGAGATCTCCAGAGATCTACAAGGATAACACCAACTGGCAAACTAAGCAGTAGTGGAGAGACTACATTAATATCCCCTCCTTGATAAGGTTGATTACTACCTTATATGCCGTCCTAGAACATTCATCCAGTGACTGACGGAAGCAGAGACAAATACCCACAGCTAAACACTGAACTGAACTCCTGGAACCCAGTGACAGTCATGGAGGAGTGATGAGCAAAGGGGTCAAGACTATGACGGTAAAACACTCAGAGACTGCTGACCTGATAAGGTGGAGCTCTTGAATCCCAGACTGATGGCTGAGAGGCCAACAAGGGACTGATCCAGACTCCATTAATGCAGTGTCAGTGAGGAGGCCACAGAAATCACTGTGGCCTTGGGTAGTAAATCAGTGTTTACCATTGTTTATGAATGATCTTTGGGAGCCCATTCCCAATAGAGTGATGCTCTCTCTGCCTGGACACATGAGGAAGGGCCTAGGTCCTGCCCTGGATGAAATGACAGACTTTGGAGATCCCCTCCCCCGAAGGAGGGCCTTACCCTCCCTGGGGAATGAATTGAGGATTGGGGGGATTGGGGGACCTGGTGGAAGGACAAGGGAGGAGGGGTAGGAGAGGGAGCTGGGATTGACATGTGAAGCATTAACGTTTCTAATTTAAATAAAAACATATATTGAGGAAAAAAATCTAATCTAACATAATGTCATCACTGTAAGGCACACACACTCTTTTTAGAGAACAACATTGAGAATTCTGACATATTAAGAAATAGATATGTACAAAATAGACACGTTCAACGCGGGGTGTTGGTGGCGCATGCCTTTAATCCCAGCACTCGGGAGGCAGAGGCAGGCAGATCTCTGTGAGTTCGAGGCCAGGCTGGACCGACAGCCTCCAAAACAGATAAACCCTGTCTCGTAAAACCAAAAAAAAAGAAAACCAAAAATGATGTTCAGAGACTTATTGACTTACAAATTTAAAAAAATACAGATTTACATTTGAAAACATACATAATTTATAGTTCTCCATGTGTCATTCTAAAGGCAAAATTTACAAATATATAAACTTTACAAAATAAGGTTAAGTAGAAAAAATTAAGTGATGTTAGAAATATGGAAGGAGTAGCCGGAGGGGAAGAAAGCAAACCAGGAGCCTATGGCTTACGAAATTATTAATAATATATTTTAGAATGGGGAACCTGCTCTATTCAACACTGATGGCTTTATGATCATGTAGAAAACTGCTAACTAACCACAGAGAATGAAGCTCAATGGTACCTTTCAATTTTGAGCAAGAGCACAAAATCCTAGACTGAACTGTTCTGTGAATGCATGGAAAGTACAGAAATGAAGGAAACAGATGTAATACAAATTTTAGAGATAGATGACTTTTAAAAAACATTAAAGAATTAGTTAAACATTATGCTTGATGCGAAACCTTAATGTTTGTTTTGATTTTAAGAATATAAATATTTATTAGCTGAAGATGGTATGGTGCAACTAAATTCCAATGTTTTGTCATTGTTTCATAGTCTAGTACACTGGTCTTTGGAATGTCCAGAACCATTTCTGTATTTTATGTAACAGTGGGGTGACTTCTAGGTGTCATCTCTAAGCAGCTTCAGGATAAAGACCTTTTAATCTGGGAGGAGATCGATCTACACCTACAGGTTGGGTGATTGACTAACCAAACACCAGTGATTTTTAAACAGTATTTCTTGCATAATGAAATTCCTATACAACTTTCAAACAATGGGGGTCAGGGAGCTTTCTGTTGTAGAGCTGTCTTGATTTCTGTGCATTGTTATGTCATTGTCTTAAATTTGACTGTTCCTAGTAGTATCCTTTACTACAATAATGAGAAATGTGCCTTCTTGAGCTTTTAGTTATTTAAACTGGGAGGGATCATGAGAACTATTGAATTACGAATGCATAATTAGAAGTATAGGTGATTTTCATTGACAATAAGCATAAAAAGTAGGAGAAATCTTGTGGGACCTTTACCTTAATTTACATACTTCCATAGTGTTAGAATTGAAGTGGAAGGTACTCTGTTGACATTCATAGAGACTTGGTGTCAAGATGAAAACATACTTCTCATTTAGCATCAGAAACTGGAGTGACACAGTAGAGGTGACCACATATTATGCTGTAATCACCATCCATACTCATGTCTAAATCTACCTACTATGTGGTAAAAATGAACTTTAATCTTTTGTGTACTAGCACAAGGAACTGGTACTAGTAACTCAAGGCAACTCAAGAAATTTGAAGAAACCTTTCTAGAATCTGAATCATGGGTTGGTGGTTTGCCGGTGAAGTTCTCAGCTTGCTCCTGGAGGAGGAGACGTAAATGACTCTGGTTATCAAAAGGATGCAAAGTAAACTTATTCCATATTTGAGGTGGACATAGAGTTAGAATTTATTAGCTAAAAACTTCTGTAGAGGAAGGGGTAGTATCTTTATTGCAACATTTTTAGGTTTTAAAATGGTATATGTGCTCAATCAGTATTTTTTAAATTGCACCCAAGTTTTAAAATCAGATGGATATCAACAATGGAAATTAATACATAGAGGCTGGCTTTGAAATGGGTAAGTTACAATGAGATCTATTTTATAGGGAGACAGAAAATGTGATGTTGAGCTACAGGCTCTTTCTTGGACGCTGGCTCAGACACTCCTTTCTCATGCCCTACCGTAGATAGAAAGTATGGAGTGAACTAATGTTAGAGAAAGCATAGTGTGAAACAAACTCACCTCCTGATGAAAATGAGCCAAATAGGTGGAGTTTAGATCAGTGGTATTGGCAGTTTAATACTCAGCATAAGGCCACAGTAAACAAGAAATACACACCCTAGTAGCACAGACAAGAACAGCAGACAAACAGGCAAAATGCTAACATTTTGCACAAATGATTAAGCAGTTGAATGGTGTTTGCTGTTCAGAGTTGCCCAATAAATAGAAACATGTTTGCAAATGTTAACACCTGATCAAAGAATAAAACTCTTAAGATGCCATGGGAAAGAATTTTCGGGATTTTAATAAGTAATTTGTTAAGGCAGGAATTCTAGCATCAGAAATGAAACCACTTAGAATCCACTTAGAGTTTGAACCTAATGAAGGTGAAGTTAATATAAGCTTATAAGTTGGGCTTTGCAAGAAAGGTAAATGGTACATGCCCAGGTCTGTTTTATTACAGTAATATCATCTCAGCAATTGTATTAATCACTTTTTATTAATTAATATGCTCAATTTAACAAGTATAAGAGCCTATATATTTTATTTGTACAATTAAAAATCTTTTTTGTGAAAAACAATTTCTCTAAAAAAACATTTCTTTCTATATATAATTTCTATTTCTACTACTTAACACTATGTTACTGAGATAAGTGTTTATTGAATTGACACATTAACATTTCATGTCAGTAAGTTTGACTTTTGTAAATTAAAAACTTAAAATCAAATATATTCAGGTAACCAGAAAGGAATGAACTCTTTGGAACCTGATGAGATCCACGGCATTATTGATTTTGTTCTGTATGCAAATGATTTTACCAGAGACACTCCAGCCACATTTGCGTTTTTTGCAACCTTGGTTGAGCCATTTTGATTGTTTTCAGATGTTTTTTGAAATCTATACCTTTATGGTTGATGAAGAGGGAATAAAACTCTTCTGAATTCACTTGATACTTTAAAGAGAATTGCATGGGCAATCTCCCTTTATTACAGTCAATGGTCCAGTACACAATATAGCTTAAAAATATTCTTTTAGAAGTGCTTTTGTTCAAGAAGGTTCACTAAATGGCATTACTAGAAGTCTTTTTTAAAAACTCTCTTTTTACTGAAAATGCTATTTTAAAAGAAAATTAAGTACTTCTTTTGTGTGAACTTCACCAACAATGATGTGGTCATGTGTGATTTGTGCTTCACACCATTCCTTATAATTCTCAGTTCTCCCAGAAGCTCACATTGGAAATGGTACCACTCCAGGAACCTATACCCAGAGCCAGCATCTATTATGATATATTTAGTTACTATACAATACCTTCTCCTTATTAACATTAATTATGTGGCAAAGGAAATTGGATGATTCATAAAAGCAGAATGTACTTGGCTTGACCACATTATACGGCAGTGCAAATAAGAATTCTTAATGCTGTTTAACAAATGACTTTTTCACTCTTCATTAAAGCCTCTTGTTGCCATCCAATCTTGATTTTAGAAATTAAAGCTAACAACCAGATTGAGAGAATCAGGAAAGTGACAGCATGGGGCAAAGTCTCAAAGCCACAACTAACAGCATGAAGCAAAGTGAACCTCCAGCTATTGCAGCTTCTCAGAGAAGGCTAGGCAGGGGAGGCATGCCTTTGCGGGGAGATGCAATTGCAGCAATCCTCAGCTATAGGAAAGTGCTTGTGAATGTTGACACGAAAGCTTTTTCCCTTAATGTTTTAATTAAATACCTAGAAGCCAACACTTCTTCTCAGTTAGTGTCAGAACACTGCTTCTTGGTGGATAAATGCTTTCAGTGAAAGCTTGGCTGAGGGTTTTGACAAACATGACTCTCAAAACAGAAGGCTTTTGCGGAGGCACTTGAGATCAAGGAAGCAGTAGTGATTATGAAGAAGCAGTGCCATGGCAGGTTGGTTTAATCTACTCAAATGCCAGTCTCTGGTTTTCAAGTTGGCAATCCCACCTTCATCCTCTAACAAAAGGGCATTGGTTAGTCATCTGCTTATTCCTATAGCTTCAGTGTGTCATTTGGACATGGAAGGAAAATCCCTTGATTCAGTCTGCCATTTCTGACAGCCTCCCTCTAGACTCCATTAATAAGCTTTTTAAAGAATGGAATGCAAAGTAGGCAGCAGGCAGTCCACAGTCAAAATGGAGATGGAAAACACAGTAGAAATGTCTCCCCTTTGTGAAGACGGTGCTTAGCTGACCTTTGTTGAAGAGAGATACGCATTCATTGTACAGACCTAGAAAGTGTATCTTTCAAGACATTAAAGCAGAATCTGTTGTATGATAATTTGTAAGGTTGTTTTAAATTTGGGAATTTGTGATAGGATACAAAAAGCCTCAAGTGATATTTACAAAATGTGCAAACAATGACACAGTCAGAAAGCCAAGCTGGCTTTGGGAACGCCTGGGGAATACCCTTCAGAAAACAAATATGCCACTCTTTAATGTGGGTTTGAATCTCATTATAAAATTGCAAGCACAATGAGACACACTTTGCTTTACTTTGCCTCTGAAACAGGGATTCTACAAGCAAATCATCTATTCTCTAACAAAGCAGGCTTGCATGGTTTTAATATTCTTTGAAAGCTAATAATTAGTTAGATTATATTTCTTTTCTCTTGAAACTTGCTTTCAGTTTTTTGTTTGTTAGATAATTTTAGTTGATATGTATATATATTGGGAACAGCACTGTGTAATGCATAAAATGGAAATTAATGTATCATTTCTGTGAAGAAATCCTATTCCAAATAACCTTTCCCTGAAGTGTTGCCTAGTCAATGGAAATATTTCTATTTGCAAAATTTCAGGAGACTCAAGTTCAACCAGTAACAAAGCATATTAAAGGAAACAAATCAATGATTAGATCTCATGATCTTACACTCTGAAATGGACAAGATCATTTAGCCATCAAGACTGGGCCTGAAACTTTGTTTTATTGTAATCAAAGACTAAGAAGCAAGACCACAGAAGAGTAGAGAAAAGTGGAGAAGTCACCTTTATTTATAGTGGAGCAGCAGGGAAGTTGATTATTTTTATCCATTCAATTCCTTAATAAAACACCAATAAAGTCTTTATGTACTTTTATATCTCAGTAAGCCATTTAGGCATAGGTTTTAAAATACAGAAAGGTAAAAACGACTGTTTTCTGCTAGGAATTTATCTAGAAGCTGTCCTTTTTATTAGAACAGATATTAACCTGAATTTCATTTAAGTGAAATAGTAAAAGATATGCATTCCAAAATGCACATAGAATAAACATGCAAAGCAAGCTCTCTCATGCACGTAATGCTTATTGAGGACAAGTGGTTAGATTGCCTAAAAGAGATCTTTCACTCCTACATATGCATCAGTTGTGTTTTCCTGAGAATCACTTGACTTTCAAATAAATTAGATTAAGGCATGGGAAGCTTCAGCCTCACTCAGGTTTTTATTATTCACTGAAGATCCCCCAACTTTTTCCATTCCTATGGTGGTAACAGGTACATTTATCTGGGAGGCTCCCTTGACTGTACCTTGTGGAGACATATGCCCATCACATGATGTGTTTAAACTCAGACTTGGAAGCTATCTATTCATGACCTAGCACATCTTCATGGTTAATTTTACCATATGATATACTTTGTTATTATTTCAGCATTTTATACCTGATCCTTCAGTGTTTTGAGCACCAACTTTATTATACTAGGAGACCTTTACAGTGAGGCATCTATGGATTCAGGGAAGACATATTTAATATGTCAATTTTAATTTAATAGGTCTCAAGAAAACTATCCTGAATATTGCCAAAATTATTCCAAAAATAACTAATTTCTTTGTATTGCCTGCAATTTATGGGTTAGTTATAAGCTCTCAGCTACTGCTTCAGTGTCATGCCTGTCTGCCTGTCGCCATGATCCTCACTATGATGGTCATGGACTAACTCTGAATGTGTAAGCAAATCCCAATTAAATGCTTCCTTTTATAAGTGGCCTTGGTCAAAGTATTGTTCGTAACAATAGAAATCCTAAGCCATGGAGTTATGCAGTGATCTAACATTCCTGTATAGATAAAAAGGAAATGATGGACCACATTTTGGGTAATAGGTGTTTAGACAGTAATAACAGAGGGTATTGCCTTTTTGGTTTTCAAATTTCATATACACCCTTTCCAAACTAACTGACTTGAAGGGAATCAATGTGTTTCCCTAAGCTCAAGATTTTTTGATAAACCTCAAACTACAATTTCATAGATTAATAATAGGAGCTCTTACCAACCATATTTCCTTTAATAATTATTCCAAAGCTATAAAACATCTAAGAAACAATTGTGGAAAATCCAAAAAAATTATCTCTCTTCTTATATTCCAGTCACCTAAAAGTCCATTGCTGGCATGGGTACATATATACCTGTAACTTTACTAATATAGAATTAAAACAATAAAATATAGAAATCCCAGAACTGAGATGAATTTCATGGAGGATTCTAAACACAATACTGCAAAGAAAAATCATCACTTGTTATGCAAAAAAGGATCAGAATTCAAGAAACTTATGACTATCTTTGTCATTTTCAGTATTTGTCATATACTTTCCTCAAGTGGACTTAATTAAATATGCACCTCAAAACTTTTATAAGTGCCAGACAGTTGTGGCATTGGCCTTTAATCCCAGCACTTAGGAGGCAGAGGCTGGTGGATCTCTGTGAGTTCAAGACCAGCCTGGTCTAATGAGCGAGTTCCAGGACAGGCTCTAAAGCCACACAGAACCCCTTTCTCAAAAACAAACAAACAAACAAACAAACAAACAAACAAAAAACCCAAAGAGCAAAAATCTTTTATAAAAGCATAATTGGTGAGGCATAGTAGCACATCTTTAATTCTACTACTTGGAAAGCCTGGGCAGACAGTCCAACCAGGGCTAAACTGTTAGGGTCTGAATTAAAAATAAATATAAAAATCAGGTATACTTAGATACATATGTATTAAAGTTATGACTATCATTAAAGTTTTTGCAATTTTTAGTGATAAGATGAAAAAAATCAAGTGCTGTCTTAATCAAGTACAAAGGGAAAAGTTTCTTCCATTTCTTATATAGGCATGTAAGGAAAAATTTGAGCTCATTTTCATAAAGTGTTGTCTGATTTTCTAATGACAAAGAACAGGAGTCAATAAACTTTGTCTCAAGGAAAAACTGGATGGTGATCTGTTGGTCACTCTGGTGGCTTATTTTGAAGTGGGTGAAGATAAAAGTGTGTTTTATCTTTTTAAAGGTTACATTTTAAATTGCTACTAACTTATCTGTATGGCATTCATAATTTTATCATTTCACTGAAGGAGTATGAAATATTTGCTAATTAGTCAATTAAAAATTGCCAAATGCTGATACAGGTGACCTTCCTATTAGGTGGTTTCCTTCCCTGTCTGTAAAAGCAGATCATTCTTCTATGATGCAGATTTATTAAGGATTGCTTTCATTAGACTCTATGAATGACAGTCTTATTAATTTAAAATTTTTTAACTCTTCCTGCACTTCAGATTCTATTACTGGGTGTTTATTTAAGTCCTCCCATAAGCAGGCACAAACATTATACTAGCTTTGCAAGAAGGTAAGACCCCTGTGAAGAAAATGTTGCACAGAGATGAATGGTGTAGGAAAACCCATCAGAGGGATACAGACATCAGAGCAAGTAAGAAGGAAATAAGAAAGTTGTGGCAGGAAACTTGCTTGATTTTAATGCAGTCCTAAGAAAGTTTTGGCTATTATGATGGGGAATCCTCAAGACAAACAAATGTCCAAGAATTCTGCTGCAAGGGGCCACTGGGTGAAATAAATCATATGAAATAATAAATTCAACAGCTATGTGACAGGTTTATGAGACTGTTGCCAATTATTTCCTCCTATTTGCCTCTAACAGTTTTAATAGTATTTATAGATTAAAAAAGTGAAAAGAGCAGAGAGAAATCAGAGGGAAGAGTGACTGAGGGACTATACATTTTTCTTGTTGCTGGGATGAAATGCTTGACAAGAAACAAGTTATGGTAGGGTTTACAATATCTTGCAGTTATAGAGCAGAGTCTGTCATATTAGGGAATCTTAGTAGCAAAAGTAAGTCTAGTCAGGGAGTGTAGGCAGCAAGTAGAGAATTGCTACCAAAATTCCATGTCAATATAATCACTCCCCAGGTAGGCTTAGCCTCCTATATGTTCCACAACTTCCAACAGAAAGCCATAAGCTTCTGTTTGTTCAAACACAGGAGTCTTTGGGTGTAAGGAGCATTTGTAGTGAATCCACAATAGAGAGACAGAGTGAGAAAGGTGAGGGCATTGAAACAATAGGCCACCATGATTTTGTGAGTAGACTGTTTCAGGGTTTCTGATTTTAATGTCTCTCCAGTCATGTACCCAAGTTGCATAAGTTGTATCCATGCTTCATTCTGTTTTTTTCAATCACAGAATGTTACAACACACATTTAGTAATAGTAATATTTTAGTACTTTAAATGTAGAAAGCACAGAATATTAGTGTTGTGATCTAGAAAAATGTGTGTGAGTGCATGTATAACTGATGGATTGTATTTCAGCGTGTCAATTTAATGTCTTAAATATGTTCTTTTAAACATACATTCTTTCTGTGAGGTACTAGTTGAAATTATTTTCTTTATGAACTCCCATATTCCACATGGCATTACAAACTGGAGATTATTTCTCTACTTCTGCTCTTTTTTTCCACGTTGAATTCTTTTGGTCGGTTTTTTTGAGTTCCATTTCTTTTATTTTTTGAAGATATAGAATAATTATATCATTTTCTCTTCCATTCCTCCTTTCAAACCCTCTCATATATCCCTTCTTGAACTCTTTCAAATTCACTGTCTTTTCTCTCCATAACTGCATATATATTACACACACACACACACACACACACACACACACACACACACACACTTACTCTTAAATATGTAACTACAGCTAGCACATTCTCTATAACATCACTTATATGCATGGTTTTAGAGAGGGCTATTTGATACTGGGTAACAATTGATGTTTTCTCTTCTTGGAAGAAAAACATCATAGTCTCACTTTATGGACACAGCTAAATGAAGTCCTTGTTTCTTATCAAGGATACTGTCTTTGACACAGACAGAGACTATCACAAAAAACTACAACTAATCAAAATTCAGAGTTGTGGAGCCCAGTCCCAATAAATGTTCTGTACCTACGGTTCTGGAATTAATGTGTAAGTGGAGGACATTTTGTAAGAGCCACAGGAGCATACTTTCTGCTGTGAGATTCGATCTCCTAGGAATGTCAGAAGCTATACCCATACAGTTTCACAAACAGAACTGCTGGATATGAACTGCACATCAACAATAGACATGTTAAGGTTTACCAAGGAAATCCCAGACAGCCTCAATCCTGCAGACAGAGCTACAGGCACTAGATTTCTGGGATTTATCCCTTGTGATTTCTTTTTGGAGTTCCATTGAAGAGTCTGACTTATTTTTAGGATGGTATAAAGTATGTTTTCTGTTCCAACTCTTCATATTTGAGCTTTTAAGCTATTCACCAAATTTTAATCCCTAAATATTCAGCTTTGCATATGAAAAATCCAAATGAATTATGTGTTCCCTTAATGGATTTTAAAGCATTTGTCTTAGTCAGGGTTTCTATAGCCATAATAAAATACTATGAGCAAAAGCAACTTAGAAAAGGAATTTTTTCCATTATGAATTAGCTAATTATAGTCCTTAAGGAAAGGAAATGTGGGCAAGACCTCATGGTAGGAAGCTGAAACAGAAGATTGAGTCAGAAAGTGGAGCAGATGTTGTAGAGGAGTGCTGTTTATTGACTTGCTTCCCAAGTTTTCACACATACCTCAGGACCATGAGCCCAGAGATAGCACCACCCTTAAAGGTCTGATCACTCCTCCATTAATTATTAATTAAAGGTATGTGACAGAGGCTTTCTCATAGAGGATGGGAAATTGTTGCTATTGAGGTTCACTCATCTAAAATGACTCCAGGGGATGTAGAGTTGACACAAAACTAGCCAGCATAACATTGAATTATATTTGCTAGCATTTTGAGACAGCATCAAGAAACTAACCATCAAAAACACAAACAACTCAATTTAAAACTGTTCAGGCCCAGATGGTTTCAGTGCAGAATTCTACCAGAAATTCAAAGAAGACTTAATTCCAATACTCCACAAAGTGTTCCACACAATAGAAGAAGAAGTATTATTTCCAAACTCTTTCTAAGAGGAGACAATTACATTGGTATACAAGCCACACAAAGACACAACTAAGAAAGGGAACACTGATCCAAAAAATACTCAATGAACTACTGGCAAATCAAATCCAAGAACACATCAGAAAAATCATCTACCATGATCAAGTAGGTTTTATCACAGTGATGCAGGGATGGTTCAACATAAGAGAAATCTGTCAATGTAATTCACCATATAAACAAAGTTTTGTGCATGGAGATAGACAGGGATCCATGTGCATTCTTCTACATGCCAGCCTCCATTTATGCCAGCACCATTTGTTGATAATGCGTTCTTTTTTCCATTGTATATTTATAGCTTCTTTGTTGAAAATAATATATTCATACATGTAAGGGTTCATATCATTTCTATATTTAACCTGTTGAGTTCATATACTTACTTATGCCTGCTTACATATATGTTTTAGTGTTTAACTCTCACTATAACTCCCTAACCTTGAGATGAACAATAAACAAACATGCTAAACTGGACTGGGACAAGGCCTTAGGCCTCAACCCTACACAAAGAATTACAGGCCAGTGAGTAAAGCTGAGTTTGGGAGTGGTTCTCCCTTGGGAATAACATATCAATTATTTGTCCTTCAACACTTTCTCTCTCTCTCTCTCTCTCTCTCTCTCTCTTTCTCTCTCTCTGTGTGAGTGTGTGTGAGTGTGTTTTGTTTGCATGTGTGTGTGTGTGTGTTTTCTTGACTCATTGATACCACAGACTCTTTAACCCTTGACATTAAAAAATTACTCCTGCTTTTATTATTCTTGGATACCTTTTGAGTATATTCAAATTATGGCTATAGAAACTATAGCACTTTGATTATGGAATGACTTTAAAAATTATAACCAGGCAGGGATATTCTGCTGCTTTCTGACTATATTTTTGCTCTTTGTTTGCTGTTGCAGTGACCACGAATGACCTGATCTATAGTGGAAATTCCCTCCAATGAGGTTCCAAGTTTTATGTTATTATACTCATCATTGCTTCTCTTCCATCTAGTTTCTCTTCTACGTTTTTCATACTTTTCCTCCATGAAATTATTTGATTCATAGGATTATTAAAGTCTGTTCTACTAGCCAAGCATGGTAGCACATGGCTGTTATATGAGTAATAACATTAGCTAATGGAAATATTTTCTTGAATGAGATCCGGGGTAGCTTGACTAATGTAACATTACTCTGTCTCAAGACAACAAGAACAACCAAGTCACCAAAAGAAAAAAGAAATAAAAGAACAATTTTGCTTCTGTTGCTTTTTGTAAATGGAGGTAAAACAAACAAACAAATAAATATGATCAATGAAAGATTTTTAACATCCTGTGGTATTAATAGTTAATTATTCTTTCATTAGACATTGACACACATATTGTTAACTTTTATCTTTAAAAAAGAAATGTCCACACCTACTTTTAACCTATATACTCTTAATCAATTACTAAATGTTCTAGAGCAAGTATTTCACTGTAGTTATTCACATCTGGATTTCATCAATGGACCTCAAGTTATAAATCGCATGGCTTTGTTCTTATTTTCTATTTACCTATCATATCAGACAATAAAATTATTGGTTCTTTTTACCCAAAATCCTTCAGTTTCTTTTTAAAACAAGTTTAACTTCAATGTGTATTTTTGTCCTTTTATAAACTCTTTGTTCTCCATTGTTACTTTCTGTGTAATTTACATCAAAAGGTGGTTGTCTATCATTTAAGTTACATTTTGCCTTATTCTTAAGTGTCCTATGCTTTTTTTCATGGAATTTATATGTGCTTACACATAATTTTAGGCTTGTAAGCATGCATTATTTTCAAGATAAGAGCACTTTGATGGGGAAATCACTGTTGTTTCTACAGAATCTGACACATTTCTCTGCATACTACAGGCATGAAATTGATGCTTTCTGAATGAATGAGTTAACTAATGGTGGAATATGATCAGAAGCCACCAAATAATCCTGGTCCAAGTTCAGTCTCCTGCACATCTACAGTAGATTTTATAATTGCTGCAATTTTTACTTTTATAAAGTGACTGAAGAGATGAACATCGAAAACCCTGTGTGCTAAATGTAAAAGAATATCATTTACATTTTCTTCTAAGTCTTTATCTGTAAATAAGTGTTTAAGAGAACAGGCATAAAGAAACAGGAGAGAACCCATGAGCACTGAAATCTCTTCCCATTGGTGCCCTCATCCTTGATGCTCTGTGTTCTATCACCTATTCATCTAGCGAAAGTCGTTATGCCTGTCCATCTAGGATGCCTAAAAATGTCCTGGCATTGGTATTGCCCCTAAATCACTGAAGCTCTTGAATCTGGTGTCATAGTTATAACCAAAGGAGACAATGTTGAAATGTACCACATATCTGTGCGTTCAGTTCTTCCTAGGATGATGTGGTTCCAATGTTAGGAATATATCTGAATAAGATATTTGTTGTTTTAATATAGGTGGTGACAACAAATTTGATTGATCCTTTGAAAGTAGCTGGCTTCCTGCTCAGGTTTTGTTCTTAACTATCTAACATGTCATCACTAACCATGGCCTTGTACTACACTGTGAAAAAGCTAACGGTGTCTTGAAAGGTTTGTGGCTGGAAAAAATGCTATTTTTGAAAGATGTTGGCTGATGACCCCAAGTTGTTGAAATGTGATGACACTTGTCATCATCTGATGGTTCCAGACAAGCCCATTCCTTCTCAGTTCTTTTCTTGACTATCATCTTCTGAATTAATCTGCTCTTTGTGGTATGAGATAAACAGTTTCTGTAGTGTCACCAAAGAATTAGACAAGAAGATTGCTAAGTCACCAAGTTTTTCCAGAAAACTCTGATGACTTCATGAATATTATCCTTATACCTATAGACCCCAAACTCTACTCTTAATTGGTGGAAGACTGGCCTCAAAACTATCTCAATTCATCTTTTGAGTTTAGATTGGTAAGTAGATGGGGAGAATGATCAAAAGGTTAAGGTCATTTGCTGCTCTTCTAGAAGACCCGAGTTCAATTCCAGTACCTACATAATGTGGTTCAGAACCACCTGTAATTTTGACTTTAGAGGATCTGCTGCCCTCTTCTGGCCTTCATAGGTACCTACACACAGGTGGCATATAATCACACAGACAGACATGTACATATATGAATAAAAATGAAATTAACTTAAAAATGCACTGGTTATATTTGAGAACTGTTTGTGTGTATGTGTGTGTGGTGAAAATATATAATATTTTAATATATATATATTTTATATATTACATGCATATATAAAGAAGTATGCTCATTTCTATCCATACCTTCAGAGGCCAGAGGAAAGTGTAGGTTATCTTCTACTACTTTCTAACTTATAGCCATGACAAAAGGTCTTTCAGTGAATAGGAAGCTCACCATTTACATCAGGTGGATGACCAACACGTTCCCTACTGGGACCCTACTGTCTCTGCAATTTAATGCTCAAATTTTGGGACATGTGGTCATGTTTGTCTTTTTATGTGAGTTCTGGGAATGTCCCTCATGTTTTCAGAGAAAGACCTTTTGTTTGCTGAACCATGTTTCCAGTCCTAACATTATCACTTTTTAAATGAAAACAACTTGACTGATCATCTGTACTTAATTTTGAGATCAGCTAAATTTCAAAGATAACTTTGAATCTCTTAGTGTGAGACATGTATCCTTATATTATGTTATCTAATTGACCAATAAACAAAATGGTTGGAATACATAAGAAAGAAAATATAAGATGGCTCTGGCCCCAAAGAATAACTTTATTAAGTGATATCAAGAATAAACTTCATAGTGTAGCAGTCATAGTTATAATATTTCAAGAAGTAAAAAGAAATGACCCTCAAAAGGGGAGTCCAAGTGACTTTGTTGCTGGAATACACAAAATGCAAGCATCCTTGGCTGCCACCATTTTGTGTAGGTGTTCAAAAAAATGTTTCATGAAAGAGCTGTCTGCATTATAAGAGTAGGTGTGTAGTGTCTTCCCTTGGTGTCGGAAGGTGAGTTGACAATACAAGTAGCTATGTGAAGAACAAGTGAAGAGCTAGACACTGCTGCATGCATTCAAAGGAAATTGATGGAAATTTCATTTTGAAAAGTGTACAAACAAAGCTAAGGGTTTGTTTGAAGAATATATCAAGGCCAGTATAAAAAGTCTTAGGGAAAAAAGAAAGAGGCTGAAAACTACCTCCACCGCAAGGGGAAATTTGAGGGTTTTACTTTTTTGTTTTTACTCCAAATTAAACGAGATACAGCTGTTGTGGGACTTCTCGGACTATTGTAGCATTTGCTTTCAATACCAAATGAACTACCAGGTTCTCAGCTCGTGGGTGTGAGTTAGTGGTTGTTGCTGTTTTAAAGCTAACATATAGTTCACACACACACACACACACACACACACACAGAGTTTTCAGTCCATGGGTGATGTCCCCTTTGTGGATTGAGTGGCTCTTTCACAGGGTCACCTAAGACCACTAAAAAACACAAATTCATAACAGTAGCAAAATCATAGTTATGAAGAAGCAACAGAATAAGTTTATGGTTGGTGGTCACCACAACATGAGGAGCTGTAGTAAGGGTTGCAGCATTAGGAAGGCCCAGAACCACTGCTCTAGAGACTGCTGACAAGTTCGAACCAGCTGACCCCCTTTTCTTTTCTTGAATGATAATTGAATAAAGTTGTTTTTCTATCCTGGAATCAAGACTTTCATACTTGATAGTTTGCCAAAAGTCTAGTGAATAATGTAGGCTGTCTCCTTTAGCTTTGAAAACATTGGTTATGTACTGTGAACTTTACCTTCCTCGGATTTGCGTCACCACCTCTCTGACTATGCAAGCATTGCTTTTGAAGTGTGTAGGCAAATTTCAAGATACAGACATAAAATGTGTGTGTGTGCGTGTGTGCGTGCGTGTGTGTTGTATGTGTACACACACACACACGCACGCACACACGCACACACACACATACACAGATTACATTTCCGTACCTATAGGGATTAGCAATTATAGTTGAATAACGATTTCTAAGGAATCTCCCAAGTGTATCTAAAATGTCGGTTGTGTTATTTCCAGTCGTCTTACAAAGTGTTTCCTTTCTATTTCTACAACATTCTACTTCAGAATAAGCACTTGAGAATGACTCCACCGCACCACACTCTGGCAGCCTGGGAGGTATAATTTTTGAAGAGCAGCTGTTTTTGCTCATCTTCACATTTTAAAAAGTATGCATGTGGATGTCCTTCTTGTTAAAATGGTGTACCTTTTTGGCAAAGTGAATTAATTTAGGAAGTTAGTAATCAAGAAAAGAGTACATAAATATCTATATACTTATATAAATTTTAATGTTGTGAGTGTGACTAGAAAATGCCTCAAGATTCAAAGTTTTATTACATGTACATTTTCAGTGTTGTACTATATATATATGTATATACATATATATAGTATAACTTAAGTAAGTTTCATTTATAAATGGAAACAAACATTTCAAATACGAAAATACTTCATAATAAATTAGTTTTTCTTATTGGATATCTAGGAGAGACATGAGTACAGAGACTATAAACAGGCTTAGTGAATCAAAATCAGTAGTCATCTATTCATTTATTTATTCTTCTTACTAAACATTTATTGAAGATACCATGCATAAACAATAAACATTAGGATAAGCCATAAAACATCAAATATCCCACTGACTAAGCAATGGTAAAGTCTTGGATGAAGGTAGGGTATGGGGTATTAGGTATGCAGGACTTTGTGAGCTGTGAAGAGGAAGCAGTGGACTATAACCCAAACGTTAGGATCTTCAACCCAGCCCCAAGTTGATATATCTGAGATTTGTCCCTAGCTATTTCTGTAATCAGGTTCCTACTTAAAATGTACCCAAATAGAGGCCACTTTGGTTTTCTTCTGGCCTGTTCGTGCTAGCCCAGGGTATCCTTGAAAGGTCACTATACCCCTGGCACCAGAGTGGCTTGCTAGTACCCAGTGCTGTCTTGCTTTGGATATGGAAGAGGTGACACTTTAGTCAATGAAATACTACTTAGAAACAAGATATGGGCACAGGTATCTCTGTAGTTCTCTAGAGTATGAGAATTTTAGTTATAACATTAAAATAATGTTGGCTGTGAAGCACAAGAAAAAAACTTTTTTTTCTGAGATAGGGTTTTCCTGTGTACCTTCGATGGTCTTGGTAAATTGCTTGCCATGCCAAGTGTGCAGACTTGAGTTTGCATCTCCAGAACCCAGGTAAAGCCAGGTGTGGTGGTGCACATCTGAATTCCCAGAGATCCTCAGTAAAATGTGAGGCAGGAACAGGCACATCCACAGAAGCTTGCAGGCCAGCTGACCTGGCCTATGTGTAGCAAACAGCAAAGAGACGCTGTGGAAGTCAAAGACGGGAAGAATGACCTAAGGGGCCATTCTCTGATCTCCATTTGGGAACTGTGGCATGTACAGCCCTGCTCACAACACACACACACACACACACACACACATACACACACACACACACACACATACACACACACACACACACACACACTTACACACACTGCAAAGACAAGAGATTAAGATTATATTCAGCTATGACACCTATGAGAAATCAGACTTGGAATCTAGAGATGACTGAGAAAGATAGAAACTTTCAAAATGCCTTTATCCATCTACAACATGTCAAGAAGCAGGCGTGATACGGACTACAGAAAGTCACAGGTCTAACGCATGGAGAAAAGAACAACAATGGATGGAAGTCAGGGGCTCAGGATTTGCTCTGATGGTCCCTGTACTCTGACTGTTGAATGGAGGAGGACATGGTTGGTGACATTGGTGGCAGGGATGTGATTTGATTCCTTCTTTCTGAGTTTTTCAGTGTACCCAGCAAAGAGGAGGTGAGTTAACAGAGGGATGACTTTATCCTGCACTAGGGGATGGTGTCTCATATGACTCTGAGCCAATTTTGGAGCTGGGAGCAACAACTCAGAGGTCCAGTGTCTTCAAGGAATACAGTAAGTCCTTAACTAACTGGTTGAAAAACTCAGTCAGATACATTTTGTAGCATTTCTCTTTATGTCACTTCAAAAATATTAGAAGAAAACAAATCACCCTTGGCACTCCCTAGCTATTCCAATGTACCTCTGTTAATACAGATCACCCGGGGCAGCACTGAACTAGAGGCTACAGATGCATCCACACACTCTAGCATCCTGGAGTTGTACTTGCTATTCTGAATCAGGACAATTTCATCTGGTGCTAAGCATTATTTTCCCTGACACATCTTCAACATCTTCACAACAGAGGGGAAGCCAGCAAGCACTCTCTCAGCCCTAAGTCCAAGTTTAAAGAAATAGAAAAGCAATATGGTCAAGTCCAGCTAGTTTCAATCCAGAGGGAAAAAATAGAGTTACTACTTTAAGTTAGGAAATTCTATTGTTGATAAATATGAGTATAATTCTTAACCTGTAGTTCATTTAGAAAAGTTTTCTATAGAAATTACCTAGAAAATATGGAGGTAGGTTAGGTTAGGGGAAGTTGTTAGAACTCAATATGGGTTACAATGAATGTATATATACATACATACATATATATTGCAGGGTACTCCAGAAACAGAAGATGGGAAACCAATGGGAAAATAAGAGACATGTCCCTGACAATTTTCTTGGATTTTAATAAAATTAATAGTTGTTCTGTATAGAAGCTATGCTGATTACATGGAGTCAGTCCTAAGTTTCCTTTCTGATTTTGTTCGTGTGTTGCTAGGTTCTTCTAGGTACGGGCCTAACGTGCTTTTATTTTCTAGCTTTGATTCATTTTGTTTCCCATCCTGGAGATGTGAAGAGGAAAACAGTGTGAGTCTCCTGTCTGTACATAAACTGCACCACTCATAACTCACACTCCCCGTAAAAGAGAAGCCGTTGCTGTTATGGTCAGAGCTAAACAAAAGTACACACACTGTAAATATTAGTTGTTAAAGATGTTTAACATGTTTGAAGATGTTAAGCTATGTCTCACAAAGTACCTCATACATATGTGCATTTTATTACATCAAGTAAAATGCTTGCAAAGGAAAGCAATGGAATCAAGTCACCTATGTGGGCACAAGAGCCCACTTGCCTTTTGGTTGATGTAGAAAGTTAGTGACTCTTGATACCATATTTTAGACAGTTCTGCTGTGTTAACCTAAGGTGGTGGTCACAGTTACAGAATGAAAGAGACATGGCCCTGTTAACTCAGGCCTCCAATGTTGGAAGCTACTCAAGTCCATGTACTGGATTGCTCACTTGGTATAAAGTGGATCCAATCTTAGATGGACCAGCTCACTTCAACCCGCCTTAAAAATGCCTTCAATGACCACCTTAATTGCACCCTCATGGCTCTTGTAATTAAACTACCTCCTGAAGTTTAAAAAAAAACTTAAAATCATAAAGGGAAAAAGTACAGCTCAGGTTTCTTATTGGTCTTATTGGCTACTGGCCACCATCAATCTTGGCAGAGATATGAACTATATCAAGAATTCTGACAGCAAAAGCCTTCTGAAAATTATATCAAAGCTGAGAACTTGGCTCATTGTCAATCTAAAGCAAGTGTTATTACAGAATATATTTAAAGGTCATAAAAATCTCTCGGTGAAGCCTGTGACTTTTTTTCTCTCAAATGAATGTGGTTATGGAAGTAATACGCAGGCAGATGTTTAATATAAAATATCCTTCATATCTCAGAATAAACAACATATGGAGCCAGTAGCCATTTTACTTAATGTGCAGAAGTTGAAAATAGTTCATCACAGATGTGTTTGAGTTAGTTTATGTCTATCACAGTACAATGCCTGCCAAGATGGTTCCACACATTACAGTTAACACAGGGCACATCCTTAATTTCTTTTACTTTAAAGCGCTTTTTAAGTAGTCTACTTTGTTCAGTGATAGGACAATGAGAGATAAATTAACATCTAGGGTGATGAGAAAGAAATTTCCTAATTAGCAATGTGATATGTGGGACTTTTATATTCTGAATAAAAAAAGAGAAAGGCATACTAACCTGGGAAATGCTGGAATCAGAACTATTATAAATAGGATTGATCTCTTTAATTGCTCAGATCTTGTCCAGAGAAGTAAATTGAGCTCAACTAATCCATTCTATTCCCTTTTAGCATATTTATGGAAAAATCAGGCAATTAGATGATGAAAGAGAGGGGACAAATAACTGATGAATGCGTTTTATAGACACGTTTTATTTTTAAACAGAACTTCTAGTGTCATCTTATTGTAATAAATTTAACTCTTAAGTTTCTTGTTAAAATATTACATGTAATTGTAATATCCAATTTAAAATTTGTACATTTAAATAACATAAAGGCTAACTGTAGAGAGCTAATATTTTGGGAGGAGATGGCAAGTTTACTTGGAAACGTCTCCCATTACTGCACGGCCTTTTCCCCTAATTAGAACATCATGAAAATATAATCAACAAAGTATTACTTAGTTATTTAATTACTTAAATTAAGGTGTGGGTGAGCCTAGATTTCTATTATGTGTAATAATTTCTTTCAGTATTTCTCAGTCATGACATTTGTAAACATTTATAGGGACAGGTTTTAAGGGACAATTTTAAGTCACCTGTCCTAAAATTAAATACGGCAATTTAACTGCTTAACAAATATTAAAAACAGATTTTTCCTCTTTTTTAATAGGTCTTCGAGAGTTTTATGCAAACTGTTTTGACCATGTTTACTTCCCCTATCTCAACTCTTTCTAGATCTACCTCCTCTTCCCTACTCACCCAACCTTGGTATTTAAAAACCTCTGCCACCTAAAACAAATCACAAATAAATAAATGAGGCCTAGGTAATCTATTGAACCTTGGGCGGTACATCAGTATTTATCCCTGGTATACAAATGGACTTTGGATTCCCATCCAACAATGTGAGATGCACTCTCACCCTGAACTCTTGGGGGAGGGTCTAGGCCCTGCCCTGGATGAAATGACAGACTATGGACACCCCCAAGGAGGGCCTCACCCTCCCTGGGGAAATGAGGGGATACTGGGGGGGTTTGGGAGGATGACACGGGAGGAGGGGAGGGAAACAGAGAGGGACCTGGAACTGACTTGTGAATCAACCTTGTTTTTAATTTAACTTTAAATTTAAAAATAAATAATAGAAAAAGAAAAAATAAATGAAAACAACGACAAATCAAAAAACAAACAAACAACAACAAAACTCATCAAGACAAATTCGTGTTGTTCCTCCACTGGCCTGTAGTCAATTTCCCAGGGGCTGACCTCTCAGGGAAAACTTTTTGTACCCTTCCCAGCAGCTAGTAACTGCCAAGAGCTCCCAGGGTGGGCTTGGAATTTCATACCATCTCTTCTTTCTGTGCTAGGATTTTGTCTGGGTTGGTATTTTTACAGGTCTGTGCACACGGACAACAGCTGTAGTTATGTGTAGTGCCTTGAAGATTTCATATCACAATGCTTCCTTTCTTTAGTCATTCACTGCTTCTGGGTCTTTTCAATGCTTCCACACTAATGTGTGTGTGTGCATGTGTGTAGGAGTCTTCTTCAGTCTTTTATTCTCAACATCTTAACTGATTGTGGGTTTCTGGGTCTCTGCATTAATCATCAACTACTCCAACTGGAAACTTCCCAGATGAGGTGTGAAGCATGCAATGAATTATGGTGTAATAGGTACCTAGGAGTCAGTTTAATTCTATGTCCATTTTACAGGACAAATAGAGGAATAATTGGAACATTTGCTTACTAGTTTGCTTTTTCTTTCTGATGGAAGATAACTTGGTCTATCGGGGTATGATTACTGCCATTTTTGTCCTCTCCTCTGTTTCTAATGTTCTTGGTCTCCTCTTGGAGGTCTGTATTGGACCCTTGGTTACCCAGACAAACTGTCTTCAGCTGGCAAACATCTGGAGGTATGGGAGTCCTTTACTCTACAAAGAAGTAAGGTCATTAGTATCAAAGGCTTGCTTGGCAGCTTTGTTACATCTATATATAATAAAAGGGCATTTTCCCTCTACACATGAAGCAACTTTCTCAGGGGAAAAGCAGAACCTTCAAATCATAATGGAATTGACTTGGCATATAAAATTCCCTGAAAAAACATGTTCCTGTGGGAAGTACCAGCCTGTGAAAATATCCTTATCATATTTCTATATCCATTTAAGATGAAGCAACATTATACCTCATTCACAACCCAGCTATTAAGAATTGGAAAGAAAGATGAACTGATCATCTGGGATTTAGAGTTACACTCACACAGAACTTCCTCTAAAAGTTCTTTATGTTCACTTAATATGAGAACAAAACAAGCATCCTTGGAATCATAAAAGTTGGTGATATGTATATTATATATTTAAAGAAATGGTTTCCACATGATGTAATAATGTAGAAATTTACATTTCTTGACTTATGTGAAAAATATCTACAAAATTCTTATATAATAAATTATTTATTTTTGTAACAGTTATATAGAAATATTTGAAAACAAAACAAAATTAAAGTTTTGAAATTTTATAGATTCTCATAGTTTCAAACAAGCAAAGATAAAGACTTCTAAATAACCAAAATAATATGGAGTATTTACATAGTATTTTCAGAATCAGGCATTATTTGCATAAAATATTTAATTAACTATTCTAGAAAAATCAGGGTATATAATTTTAATATTTGTTAATTGATATTGTGAAATCAAAAAATAAACCAATTTGCTACAAACATGAAATATTTTATAAGATTCTTATATTTACATTATTAAATATTGTCTCATTTATTTACTGATAAGTGTTTACTGTCAAAGTATTTTTTAACAGTTAAAAAAAATGAGTGCTATATATAACACAGACTTTTTAGTCTGGCCTCGAACTTGTGATCTTCCTATGTCCACCTTCTTCAACAAATCCCTCTGGTCACCATAGTCATGCCTCCTTGAAAAGAAATATATGTTTCACCAATTTTTATAAACATTTTTACACATACTTAATACTTTAGAAAAAATAAATTAAGAAGAATAGTTGAATTTCAGACATATATATATATTAAGGTGTTAGGCTATCAAAAGCATAACGTGAATTTTAGTAATTTTAGAAACATTTACAAAACAATTTAGTATTC
Source organism: Mesocricetus auratus (assembly GCF_017639785.1). Taxonomy (NCBI): domain Eukaryota; kingdom Metazoa; phylum Chordata; class Mammalia; order Rodentia; family Cricetidae; genus Mesocricetus; species Mesocricetus auratus. The sequence continues at coordinate 30,107,111 of NW_024429200.1, read as the reverse complement.
TAATTTTTTGCTCATATGTTTCAGAAACAGACTGTCCAATTAGATGCGATAAATTCTATAAGTGCAAAAAACTAGTACTATAAAATTGTATGTATCAGATAGCATTTGGAATATGAACTGTTATAAGTAACTATATTTGGTACTTATAAGGAAAATACAATGTATTCTGATTTATATTTAGTCAGCTTTTGTTTATTATTGGCCAAGATTATGTTTCTACTTCAGGTTTGCTAAGATACCTGGATTCATATACATAAAAATATCAAATGTTGGAACTAGAGATAGACTCAAAGGCCATAATTTTTTTCTTTTATTTTTTGAGAATGTCATAGATGAGTACTTTACATCATTTTTTCCTCCCTCTAGTTCTCCCAGTGTCCTCTGCACCACTCCTTGAATTCATGACCTCTTTTTCTTATAATTGTTACACACACACACACACACACACACACACACACACACACAAACACACACACACCTGCACAAACACAAACATGCGCATGCACACAGGTGCTTAGATCATTTAGTATTTCTCCTATGTGTTTATGGCTGGCATCTTGGAATTGACTAATTTAACAGAGGTCTCATCCTTGGAGAAAATTAATCCTCCTTTTCTCAGCAGTCATTAATTTCCTGTACCTCTTCTTCTATGGGTCAACCACTGTAGGAATTCCCTATGTATTTTGGCATGGCAATTGCTATTGTCATCCTTTGGGTGTTGTTTAAGGCAAACATGTTTGATGGGGTGAAGTCCTTCTTTGTATATGTTTGTCTTATTGTCTGATAAATAAATCACTGTTGGCCAGTAAGGAAGCAAGACAGGTGGGACAAAGAATTGAGGAGGATTCTAGGAAATGGAGGCACAGTCACCATGTAGGAGGCCAGAGAAGTAAGAGATCCAGACCCTTTCTCGGTAAGAGAAGACCACATGGAATTACTCAGATTAGAAGTTATGGGTTAATAATTAAATCAGAGCTAGTCAACAAGAAACCTTACAAAATGGCCAACAGCTTTGATTTGATATAGCATCCTGTGTGTTCATTTGGGACTGATGTGGCTCTGGGATCAGACTGTGGGAAGAATCTCATTACACATGCTTATGTGTAACTTTGGATCAGCTTCCCTGTCATATATAGAAGACACTAACTAGTGTTCTGGACTTCTGGCTTTTATAACCTTTCTGACCATTCTCTAAGTTTGTTTCCAATCCTAAGGTGTAGGAGTTGTATTATGGATCTATCAATTGTGCTTGTGCACTGTATATTGTGTTCTCTTCATTTTAACTCCTGGTTTTTAGAATGATCTCTGATGCAAAGACAGACTTCTTTGATGAGGGTGAGAGCTATGTTTACCTATGTGTGTAAGAATAAGTTCTTAGAATTATGCAGTTAGAAATGATACTGGTTTAGGGAAATGATAATATTAGCTACTCCTCTAGGTTCCATTACCTCAGTGGACATGAGTTGTGAATTAGGTTTACAGAATCAGGCATCAATTACCTCCCATTGAGTGGGTAGAATGTCTGTCCAGGTATCATTTAATAAATATTTGCCTCATGCCTAGGACACACCAAATTGAAATGTTATAATATTTATAATACTTATAATATGAAATGATTTTCATGAAGATTTAAGTAGCACCTGTCCTAGAAGAGCATCTTTAACTTCTTTGTAACTGTATGTATGCATGTTTGCACATGTATTCATGGGGAATATTCACAGGTATGCATGTGAATTTGCATGTCTTTGTAATCTACAGTACAGAGGAAGGCCTCAAGTGTGTTTCTCTTTCACTTATGACATTATTATCTAAAGCACAAGAAGATCCTGATTTTTGGAAGCATAGCAGCCAGAAAATTTTTAACAGTGCTCCATGCTCTGACTATCTCTGTTCTGAGGTTACAGGAGCATTGGGGATCATGCCTGGGTTCTGGAATTTCAACTCCAGTCCTTGCACAGTAGGCACTCTTAATCACTGAGCCATCTCTCCTATACTAGAGAAATTTTAATATGGGATATTTTATTAACACAGAGCTAGGAAACCACAGTAGGTATTTTGTGTGAAAATAAATTATTCACTTTCCATGATGTGTCTTCCACATCTCACTCATTAATTGTGATTAAGTTTTAAATTGACCCTATAATTGAAGTTCTAATTACCATGGATCACTGTAGTCATTTATATACCAGAACAATACATACATACTTCTGCTCCTAACTCCCTTAATTTCTACATATCTCTTGAGTCAACGATTCTCTTAGAAATAGCCTAAACACTTCCTATAGTGAGAAAGCTTCTGTTTTCTACCAAGACAAATACTGCATTAGCAAACAAGAGCCAAAATAGTTTAAATTAAATGGCAACTGGAAGTTAAGCTGTTTAAAAGTAAGGACATAAATAAATTTAAGCATTTATATTATGATTAGTGAGTTGCTATCTATGCTGTAATTTTGTATGATTTTTACTTTCCTTTTAAAATATTTTAACCATGATTTTTAACAACAAACCTGTATCATTTGTATCTATTTATATAATCAGAACAACATATTTACTTTTTTTAGAAAAATAAACTAAAACATGAAAATGTTTGAAAAAGAAAATTAAAGATTAGTGAGCAGAACATGATGCTAAAACATGACCTCATTGCTCTGTAAGGTGTTATAGTATGTTAAAGACATTGTTATTTAAAAGATAACACATCAAAGTTAAGCTATAAATGTAAAATCTTACTGAAATCATATTCTCATGATCACTATGCAAAGCTTTGAAACAACACCTTCAGGGCTGATCAAGGTCTGAACAGGTTTCAGCTTTGACCCCAGAGTTTCACTGTTTCCTGAGCTTGCCTCCAGACATCTTCTCTGTATGCTCAGTTCTTCTACTACCATCTGCTATTCTTCATTCAGCTGATCCTAAATGTACCAAACAACTTCCTTCCCTTTAATTGCTGCCCAGTGTTATTTCCTTGTAAATTGTACACCCGGCCCACTTCCTTGGTGTAATACCACTCATTTTCCAAACCTACCATTTACTTCTCGATTCATCACATTCAGCAGCCATGTGGCTTTGTAAATGTGTTGGGTTAGATTTTCTATTTACCAGTCTTACCCTAAATAAAGAGGATGACCTTTGAGTTAGACTGAACCTGCTCTATCACTTTCCAACAGTGAACAAGAGAAACTTTTGCATGTAATTACACTAATATCATAGCCCTTCAAACACAATATTGAAAGGGGTGGTATTAAAACAAGTAAATGGGCTATGAATCTTGTATATTGTAGTAGGTTGTAATAAAATTCCTGGTGCTGTTAGAAGGATGTAGTATGATTTTTCTGACCTGAAATGTTTCAGTTCCAATACATTTGACAACAATCTGGTAAAAAATTCACAGTTCATTCACTTATTTATTAATATACAATGATTCTTATTTTTTTGTAAATTCAAATGAATATTATTTTTTCTTATTTTAGAGGCAAGAATATTATGCTTGGATTATTGGAATGATTTTTCCCCAAAAATATAAGTTTTCCTAAATTTTTCTTCTGCCTAAAATATTTCAGAGATGATCATTGGCTCCAATTTGAGCTCTAATGTTAAACTGTGACTTCTTACGCATATGTCAATCTACATACTGAGTAGCACTTATCTTGACCCTAATTATATACTCAGGCATTGTGTAAGCACTAACTTTGCTATGCCACTGTGAATGTGCCAGACATTTCCCCCTATGTTATTGTTTATAGAAGTGTCTTTCCAAAGGCTCATATGTTGAGGCTTGGTTATATAGTGAGTGGAACTATGAAGAGGTGACTGGACTTGTAAGATCAAATCTGAGCAGTGGATTAATTCAGTGATAGTTCTCAATTGGATGATTTCTAATATGGGGAAGTGGTAGAAATTAGGAGATAGGTTTTAGTTGGTTTGAGTAAATCACTGGTAAAATGTTCTGAAAGAGCATATCTTGTTCTTACCATTTCATATGTCATTTCTCCTAGATGTCATGGTATAAAAAGCTTGATCATGCCTTCCTAATATGGTGTCTCTATCCTACCAAAAGGCTAAAAGTGACAGAGCAGGACATGTTTGCAGATGCCTGTCATCTTTGCAGTTGTCTAAAGCAGATAACTAAAGGTTCAGGGCTAGCCTGGACTATGCAGTGAGTGTTAAGTCAGTCGGAGCTACAAAGTGACTTCATAAAATAATAATATTTTAAAAAACAAATAAAATCAATATAGCCTGTTGATCCAGAAAGTGAAACCTCTGCAGCTTTGAGTCAAAAATCAAACTCCTATGTAAATTCTTTCTCAGGCATATTGTAACAGCTGTGAATAGCTGACAAATGAAGTATTTGAAAACATTTTTACAGGTTGGTACTTATTACAACACAGTTTCTACAAGGTAAATTATCTTTGTCATGAAGATGCATTAGATACATTTGGCCCTGGTAATTTCTTTCTCTGTTCTCTCACATCATAACTTCTAAAGTCTGTTCTGCCAGCACCATTCTCAGGATATCATGTTTTGCTAACTTAAACCAGTTTAACTGGAAATTAAATTATAAAAAATTATACACTTTATCAAGGTGTCATCTGCAGACTATCTTACATGTCTTTTTTTTTTTCTTTTTGAGGTTCATTCATTCTATAGACCTTTATTATTAAATTACACTGATTATTTATTTCTAAGTGGTGATCAAGATGAAGAACATATTTCAGCAACCAAAACTCTCTTTCCACTATGTGGGTCCTGGAATTTCAGCTCAGGTTGTCATCAGTCTTGGCAGTTGACATTTTAACCATTGAGTAATCTCACCAATCCCATTTAGTAATTTTTATGAGTTATTTATTTATTCATTTTCAAGGAAGGTTTCTCTGTGTAGCCCTGGCTGCCCTGGAACTTGCTATGTAGACCAGGTTGACTTTGATGTTGACTTGTAGAAAATGAAAATAAAGAATATCGATCACTCTGCACAAAACTAAAGTCCCAGTGAATCTAAAACCTCAACATAAATCCAGGTACACTGAATTTGACAGAAGAGAAAGTGAGGAATAGACTTTAATGCATTGGCACAGGAGACAAGTTCCTGTAAAGAACACTAGTAACACAAACATTAAGATGGACAATTAATAAAAGTGACCTCATAAAATTGTAGGTTTCTGTAAGGTAAAGCACACTGTCAATAGGACAAATAGCAGCCTACACAATGGGAAAATATCTTTACCAACCACACATCTGAGAGGGCGATGACTTCCAAAATATATAAGGAATTCAAGAAAATAGATGTCAACAAACAAATAATCCAATTTAAATAAATTTAGTACATGTGTACACAGAAAATTCTTAACAGATGAATCTCAAATGACTGGGAAACACTTAAGGACATATTCAGTATCCTTAGACATCAGTAATATGCAAATCAAAATGACTCTGAGATTCCATTTTGCACCTGTCAGAATGGCTAAGATAAAAAACAAACACAAGCAACAGCTCACCGTGGTGATGCTGTGAAGCAAGGAGGAACACTTCTCTAATGCTGTTGGGAATGCAAACTTGTATAGTCACTTTGGCAATACATGTGGCAGTTTCTCAGAAATCAATGTATTATGAGACCCAGTTATACCTCTCTTGGGTATATACTCAAAGGATGTTACATTATATCACAAGGACACTTGCTCAACTATGTTTCTAGCAGCTTTATGTAATTTCCAGTACATTGAAACACTTTAAATGTCCCTCAACTGAGAAAATGTGGTGTATTTACACAATGAAGTATTATTCAGCTATTAAAAACAAAGACCAGGAAATTTGAAGGCAAATGGATGAGCTAGAAAAAATAACATTGACTCAGGTAAACCAAACTGAGAAAGACAAACATCTATGTACTCATTCATAAGTTGTTATTAGTTATATAATAAATGATAACTATCATAAAATCCACAGACCGAGAGAGACTAGGTAACTAAGAGGATTCATAGAGGGGATGCCAGGATCTCCCTGGAAAGGGAGAATTGAATATATTTCATGAGTGTTTTGATGGTGGGAGGGGATGAGTACATGAGTGGTTATGTTGGGATGGGCAGAGTGGGAAAGTACTAAAAGAGACCACTGGAAACAGGGGAACATTCAGGGTCAATTCAAAACCTGGCACAAGGGAGTCTCCCAGGAATTTACAAGGATAACCACAGCTAAAACTACTAGCAATAGTGGATATGTATTCTGAACTGCCCATCTCCTGTGACCAGATTGGTACCTAGGCCAATTGTCATCAGAGAGACTTCATCCAACAACTGACAGAAACAGATGCAGCAGAAGAATGGATTCTGTCTTTGTACCAAGGGAGGGAGGGAGAGAGAGAGAGAGAGAGAGAGAGAGAGAGAGAGAGAGAGAGAGAGAGAGAGAGAGACAGAGAGAGAGAGAGGATAGAGCCTTGAACTCATATACACCAGAAGAGGGAGAGACCCTCCCATATCACTGGAAGAAGAGATGGGAAGACAACAGTATAAGAACACATACAACAACAGAAAGACTTATATGACAACACCAGAGTCTAGGGAATCTACACTAGCAAGACCTGAACATCCCAATGAAGATGAAACAGAAGAGAATGCCCTTAAAAACAACCTCATGAAAATGATAGAAGCCCTCAAAGAAGATATAAGAAAATCCTTTAAATAAATAGAAGAAAAAACAAACCAAAAATACAAGAAATCAACAAATATATTAAAGAAAGCAAAGAAACCCAAGAAAAAACAATCAAAGAGAAGAAGGAAACAATTCAAACAGTTCAAGACCTGAAAACTGAAATAGAGACAATAAAGAAAATACAAACTGAAGGAATGCTGGAAATACAAACCTGAGTAAATGATCAGGAACTACAGATGCAAGCATAACAAACAAAATATAAGAGGTGGAATACAGAAACTCAGGACCTGTAAATAAACTACAAGAATTGATTCATCAATCAAAGAAAATCTTAACTCCAACAAATCCTTAACACAACATATCCAGGAAATATAGTACACTGTGAAAAGACCAAACCGAACAATAATAGGTATATAGGAAGGCAAACAAGGTGCAGAAAACATATTCAGCAAAATCATAGAAGCAAACTGTCCCAACCTGAAGATGGTCAAGCCTATGAAAATACAAGAAGCTTACTGAACATCTAATAAAATGAACCAATAAAAGTCCCCTTGCCACATAATAATCAAAACACCAAACATACAGAATAAAGAAAGAATATTAAGAGCATCAAAGGAAAAAGTCAAGTAACACATAAGGCAGACGTATAAGAATTTCACCTGATTTCTCCATGGAAACTGTGAAAGCAAGCAGGTCCTGGATAGATGTTCTACAAACACTAAGAGACAACAGATTCCAGCCCAGAATAGTATACCCTGCAAAAACCTCAATTACTATAAAAGGAGAAAAGAATATATTCCATGACAAAACTAGATTTACAAAATACATATCCACAAATTCAGCTAAACAGAAATTTCTGTAAAGAGAACTCCAATCCAAGTAAGTTAGCTACACTGACAATAACATAGGCAATATATAGTCTCATTTTAATTAAATCCAGAAATAGGGGGAAAACTCACACCACCAAAATTGAATTAAAAACAAACAAGAATCAATAATCAATGATATCTCTCAATATCATTGGTCTTAACTCACCTGTAAAAAGACACAGGCTAACAGAATTGGTATAAAGACAGAATCCATTCTTCTGCTGCATAGAAGGAATACACTTCAACTTCAAATAGAGATGCTACCTCAAGGTGAAAGTTTTGGAAATAATTTTCCAATCAAATGGACTTAAGAAGCAAGTAGGTCTAGCTATCTTAATATCTAACAAATTAGACTTTAAACTAAAATTAATCGAAAGAGATGAGGAAGGATATTTTATATTCATCAAAGGAAAACTCAGTAAGGATGAAGTCTGAATTCTGAACATCTATGCCCCAAACACAAAGGCACCCACATTCATAAAGGAAACATTAATAAAACTTATATCACACATTGAACCCCACACACTTATAGTGGGAAATTTCAGGACCCCACTCTCACCACTAGACAGGACCACGAGAGAGAAACTTAACAAAGAAACAAAGGAACTAACAGAAGTTATAACCCAATTGGTTTTAACAGACATCTATAGAACATTCCATTCATAAAACACAAAAGAATATAGTTTCTCCTCAGCACCACATTTAACTTTCTCAAAAACCAACCACATACCTGGCAATAAAGCAAACCTCAACAGATACAAAAAATGGGAATAACATCCTGTATCTTATCAGACCACCATGACTTAAAATTAGAATTAAACAACACAAATTTAAGAAACTCCACAAACTCATTGGAATTGAACAATGCTCAATTGCATCAATCCTGGGTAAAGAAAGAAATCAAAGACTTCCTAGAAATCAATGAAAATTAAGACACAACATATTCAAACCTATGGGATATTCTGAAAGCAATTATAAGAGGAAAGTTCATAGCACTAAGAGCCCAGATGAAGAAACTGGAGAATAGCCACACTAGAGAATTAGCAGAACACATGAACGCTCTAGAACAAAAGAAGAAAACTCACCCATGAGGAGTTGACACCAAGAAATAATCAAATTGAGAGCTGAAATCAATAAGGTAGAAACAAAGAAAACAATACAAAGAATCAATGAAAAAAGAGTTGGTTCTTTGAGAAAAAAAAACACAAGATAGAAAAACCTTTATCCAACCTAACCAAAAGACAGAGAGGGCACATTCTAATAAACAAAATAAGAAATAAAAAAGGGGACATAACAACAGTCACTGGGGAAATCCTGAGAATCATAATGTCATGCTTTGAAAACCTGTACCACACAAAATTGGAAAATTGAAAGGAAATGGATGATTTTCTGGATAGATATCACTTACCAAAATTAAATCAAGAGCAGATACACAATTTAGATAGATCTATTGCCCATAAATAAATAGAAGTTACCATCAAAAGTCTTTCAACACAAATATGTCCAAGGCCAGATGGATTCAGTACAGAATTATACCAGAAATTCAAAGAAGAGCTTATATCAATGCTCTTCAAATCGTTCCATGCAACCAAGCAGAAGGATCGCTGCCAAATTCTTTGTATAATGCTACAAACATGTTAGTACTGAACCACACAAAAATACAACTAAGATAGGGAACTACAGACCAATCTCCCTCATGAACATTGATGCAAAAATACTCAATAAAATCCTGGCAAATGGAATCCAAGAAAACATCAAAAAATCATACAACATAATCAAGTAGACTCCATCCCAGTGCTGCAGGGGTGGTTCAACATACAAAAATCCATCAATGTAATCCACTAAATAAACAGTATAAAAAAGAAAAACCACAGGATCATCTAACTGTGTGCTGAAAAAGCCATTGACAAAATCAAACACCCCATCATGATAAAGGTCTTGGAGAGATAAGTGATGAAAGGAAGATAGGCACAGCAAAGTTAATATACAGCAAACCAACAACAACCTCAAATTAAATGGAGAGAAACTCAAGGTGATTCCTTTAAAATCAGCAACAGGACAAGGTTGTCCATTCTCTCCATACCTTTTCAATATTGTACTTGAAGTTCTTGCTAGAGCAATAAGACAACAAAAGGAGATAAAAGGGATACAAATTTAAAGGAAGAAATAAAACTGTCACTATTAGCAGATAATATAATAGTCGACATAAGTGACCCAAAGAGGTCATGGGGGAACAGGAAGGTTGAGTCGGGTGTAGAATAGGGGGAAGGGGGAATCATAGGCAGAAGACAGATCTGGCACCAGTGAGACATCTAGTGATCTAAAGGGATGACACCAACTGACAAGCTGAGCAATAGTGGAGAGACAACCTTGAATGCCCATTCCTCATAATCAACTTGATGTCTATAACCATCCTGGAGCCTTCATCCAGTGACTGATGGAAGCAGAGGCAAACACCCACAGTTAATCACTAAACTGAACCCATAGAACCCAGTGAGAGAGAGGAGCTATGAGCAAATTGGCAAAGAATGGGCTGGCAAAACAAGCAGAGACAGCTGATCTGAACAGGGGAGAGCTCTTGGACCCCAGACCGACAGTTGGGAGATCAGCATGGGACTGATCCAGACCCCCTGAGTGAGAGTCAGTGAGGAGGCCTGGGCAACCTATGGGGCCTTGGGCAGTGGATCAGTGTTTATCCTTGGCATACAAATGGACTTAGTGTGTCCATAACACAAAGAGGGATGCTCTCTCAGCCTGGACTCTTAGAGGAGTGCCTGGACCCTGCCCTGAATGAAATGACAGACTCTAGATATCCCCTCTGTGGAAGGAAGTGGAGATAGGGTAGGACGCTGGGGTAGAGGGTGGAGGGGTCCGGGAGGAGGGGAAGGAGAGGGAACTGGAATTGACATGTGAAGCAAGCTATTTAAAATTAAATAAAAAAAATAAAAGAAAAGAAAGAATTCTACCAGGGAACTTAGACAAAGTAGCAGGATTCAAGATTAACTCAAAAAAATCAGTAGCGCAATCTACAGAATCAATGCAATCCCCATTAAAATCCCATCACAATTCTTCACAGACCTTGAAAGAACACTTTTTAACTTTAATATCTAAAAAAAAAGCCCAGGCTAGCCAAAACAACCCTACTCAACAAAGCAACATCTGAAGGAATCACGATCCCTGATTTCAAGCTATATTATAGAGCTATAGTCCGGAAAACAGCTTCGTATTGACACAGAAATAGACAGGTAGAACAATGGAATTGAATTGAAGACCCTGATATTAACCCATACACGTATGAATATCTGATCTTAGACAAAGAAGCTAAAAACATACAACTGAAAAAGGGAAGCATCTTCAAAACATGGTGCTGGGATACAGGATGCTGACATTTAGAAGAAGGCAGATCCATGTCTATCGCCATACATAAAACTTAAGTCCAACTGGATCAAAGACCTCAACATAAATCCAGCTCCACTGAACCTCTTAGAAGAGAAAATGGTAAGTACCCTTGAACAAATTGTTACAGGAGACTACTTCCTGAACATAACACCAGTAGCACTGAGATTGACAATAAATGGGACTTCCTGAAACTGAGAAGCTTTTGTAAGGCAAAGGTCCCAATCAACAAGAAAAAAAGCCAGCCCACAGAATGTGAAAATATATACACTAACCCCACATCCACATGGTTATTGTGCCTTTGCCTGATTTTGGTGTCAAATTATAGAATCTTTGATATTTTGAGAATTTATTAAAATGAATTGGTCTTAGAAATTTACATGTTTGCAGAATCTAGCAATGACTATCAATTCTGGCGTTTTTATTATTATGAAGCAGTTCTCAGGTTGGGCTTCCTCTCCATTTAAACCACCAAAGGGCTATGATCTTCTATTTAATAATGCAGTTTAACAAATATTTTGTATACTTTCCTTGTCTATTGTATTGCTTTAGTATATCTTTGATTTTCTTCTTGTTTACTCATTGTCATATATTTCTTTCTCCTAAATATGGGCCTGTATTATTTATGCTTTTCTGCTTTACTGAATCACTTCGTTTGGTTGTACATATGCAGTATTATTTATTTTTTATTTAATTTTGTTATGCACATTTATTGCTATAACGTTTCCTCCTTGCATATTAGTATGTACTGTTTTGGTTAAGAACATACTTTCTAATTATAAGCTCTATATTTATCGTGAATATACACTATTTATTTACTCATTTTGTTTTCTGACACCTTATTTACTCTATGCCGCTACACAACTGATATTAATAAGTTAATTGAAATGAAATGTCTTATTTGTCTATGGTGTTCTTAAACATACATGTATTACTTTCTCCATTAAAACTATTTTTATATCTAATTTTGTTTTACTATAGTTGCTAGGTTTTCCAATACTTCATGTACATTTTTCCCTCAGGACATCCATACTTGCTGGCACCCTGTCTTGTGTCCTTTTTTAAAAATATCTACTTTAATATACAGACATTATACTCTCATACATACTTTGCCCCTTTTTCTTGTTTATTGTTGGTTGTATTTATATTTCTAGCTTTATTTACCTCAAATAATTAATATCATAGAGCATTTCTGTTTTCCACATTTGTGTACTGATTGCTTTCACATTTCATTAGTATTTCTTAGAAGATCAATATTCTTTTGCTGAAATTTTATACTAATTTCTGTCAATATCTAAAAACCCAGAGATGGTGAATATATGTTATGTTTAATGACATTCAACCAAGAGACTTCTCTGTTCAAGACATGTCATCTACTTTTCTAAAAGTAAACATTTTCCCCATTAAGTCACAAATGATGTTTTTAATTTTAAAAGTAATGCCTTCTGATACTCAAGACATCCCAAGAGCCGGGCATTGGTGGCTCACGCCTTTAATCCCAGCACTCGGGAGACAAAGGCAGGCGGATCTCTGTGAGTTCGAGGCCAGCCTGGTCTACAACGTGAGTTCCAGCACAGCTTCCAAAGCCACAGAGAAACCCTGTCTCGAAAAACCAAAAAAACAAAACAAAACAAAACAAAACAAAACCATCCTAAGATTGTACTTGCTGGCCCTCATGTTAAGTAGAAGAAAACCAGATATGATAAAAATGAATAATGTTATAGAGATCAGAACCCATTTAATTAAAAAGGAAACCTTTTGGTTTTTGTCTGTCTAGGTGTGAAAGTTTTGAGGTGAACTTGATTCATTAAAAAGGTATTTTCTTGAGAAACCTTTGGAAAGTCTTTCATGTGCAAACTCAAACTTGAGCTGCTCACAGATTTTAAAATCCAATTTGTTCCCAAAATTACTGTGAACTTAGCTTTCAGTGAGAAAAAAAGACTCTTACCGTGCTCTTCAATTCCAATCTACTATAAGCAAATTAAATCCTAAATCTTATTAATCTAATAATTTTGAGACATATGTGGGATAAATATAATTGGTTTTTCTGGAAGTTCTGTATTTGTGTAATTCCAACTATATTTATATAACTCATCATGCATTCGAATTTATTTCATTAATACATTGTAATTTCTTCTTAAAGCAACACATATTTTATACACCAGAAATATCTAAGAGAATTTCCTTCAAATTAAGTAATACAGAAAATTATGTGTTGTAAATACTTTGAACTAAACCTGTATGGTAAGACAACTTGGAAATGTCATTTTGATGATCAGGTTGGTGCTCTATATTTATAGAGAAAAAATTTTTTCTTCTGCAGAATGTTATCAAAAAAATGAACATTTTTTGAGATATGGTTTCACTGTTTAGTTCCGGATGTCCTGGAACTCACTTTGTGGACCAGGCTGGCCTGGAACTAATGGAGATCCAGCTGCCTCTGCCTCTCAAGTGCTGAGATTAATGGTGTGTGACCCCACTGCCAAGCAAAACCTGAGTTTTTTCATATTCTTTTTTCAACACATTCTTTCTCTACACTCTAGACTAAATTTGGATTAACACAAACAGGAATAAATCATTGTCCTTTGGATTAATCTCTCTCTCTCTCTCTCTCACACACACACACAGGGCACAGGGTTATTAATATTCATAGCCAAAGGAAAATGGATTGCAACAAATTTTTATGGTTGACTTATTTATATAGACATGTACATGTGTGTAAATAGAATGTATTTCTGCAGAATTTTGTTTCACATTTTGTCATAATATTTTAGGGTGGAAAGGAAAGCAATTCTCCCAACCAATTCATTTCATAGAGCCCTCAATAAAAGAACTTATAAAACACAGGTATATACTTGCTAGTTTGACTTTGTTTATCCTTAATTAATTCAGTGAATATTCATTAACATATGTATGAGCTAGACCTCAGGCTAGGTTCAAAGGAAGCTAAATAGAAAGCTCTTCTCTTTTTACTCAGTTTAATTAGAAGCATATACAAGGAAGCACAATTCAGTTATTGTTCCAGTGGTATAATCCGCTGTTACTGGTACTGGAAGAAAATGCTGTATTTTTTCTGACTCCAAAGGTTAAAGGAGTTTTCTGAAAAATAACATTTAAGTTGGTTCTGGATTATGAATAAAAATATAATTGAATATACAGAGGGAAGGAAAACATTCCAGAAGGAGCATTAGAAGCCAGGAATAGTATGCCAGGAAGAAGACCAAAATTTCAATGCTGAGTGCTCAAGATAGTTGGGCAGCCTTTGGGCTCAGCTGGTGGTAAAGACTATCAGGTTATAAAAGACCTTTATATCCCCCTTTCCACTTCTCTGGGGTACAATGCATATCACTTGGGAACCTCCTTGGATCTGGGATTGTGGGCTTACACTCCTCTGATCCATGTCTAAAATCCATATATGAGTGAGTACATACCATGTTTGTCTTTTTGTGACTGGGTTACCTCACTCAGGATGGTTTCTTCTAGTGCTGTCCATTTGCCTGCAAATTTCAAGATTCCATTTTTTTTTTTTTGCTGAGTAGTACTCCATTGGGTAAATGTACCACATTTTCTCTATCCACACTCTTCAGTTGTGGGGCATCTAGGTTGCTTCCAGGATCTAGCTCAGCCCTGTGCCCTGAGTGTGGGAGGAGGGTAGAAGAAGACATGAGGGAGCAGGAAGGTTGAGTTGGGGTAAGAATAGAGGAGATCAGGATGAGAGATACCATAATAGTTGGAGTCATTATAGCTTTGAGGATAGAGTGATACCAGTGACATTTCCAGAGATCTACAAGGATAATACCAACTGGAAAATTAAGTAATAGCAGAGAGACTACATTAACAGCCCCTACCTAATGATAAGGTTGATAACTTCCTTATATGACATCCTAGAACCTTATTCAGTGACTGATGGAAGCAGAGAGAGATACACACAGTTAAACACTGAACTGAACCACAGGAAACCAGTGACAGAGATGGAGGAGTGATGAGCAAAGGGGTCAAGACCATGATGGTGAAACCCACAAAGACAGCTGACTGGAAGAAGACCGACATTTCAATGCTGAGTGCCCAAGATAGTTGAGCTCTTGAACCCCAGACTGAGGGTGGAGAGGCCAACAGGGGACTGTTCAAAACTCCATGAATGCAGTGTCAGTGAGGAGGCCTTGGCAATCTCTGGGCCTTGGGTAGTAGATTAGTGTTCACCATGGCATACAAATGAAGTTCAGGAGCCCATTCCACATGGAGGGATGTTCTCTCAGCCTGGACACATGGGGAAGGGCCTAGGTACTGCCCTGGATGAAATGACAGACTCTGGAGATCTCCCCAAGGAGGGCCTCACCCTCCCAGGGGAAAGATGTGGGGATAGGGCTAGGGGTGGGGGCTGGAAGTGTGGCTGGGAGGGAGAAGGGGGGAGCTGGGTATGACATTTGAAGCATGCATGATTCTAACTTAAATAAAAAGAAAAAAAAGACCTTCATTTAGGTCCAGTAGGAATCATAGAGTAGATTATTCTATTACTCTATAATTCTACTACTTATAAAACTTAATATAGTAAGGTGTTGGGTTAATAAAGATAAACAAAATGTATCTAACCCATCTTTACTATTTTTGTAAGAAACCTATTTATATCGAAACACTAGAACTACATCTGCTTTGTCTTGCCACAATTATAGCTGGTGAGTAGTAAGTAGTAAATGGTGAAATAAATTTGATGTTAAGATTCTGATTGCTTTGTTTATGAAGCATATACTAAGAGTAGCATAAACCAGTCTTTCTAGCAAATGAGGTTTCATCAGACTTATGGATGAATGATTTTAGTTATTTAAATTATAAGCATATTTTCTTTTTAAAAATTTTTTAAATTTTAAATAGCTTGTTTTACATGTCAATCTCAGTTCCCTGTTCCTCCCCTCCTCCCGCATTCCCCTATCCCCTCCAGCCTCCCACCCTATTGTCAATTCCTTCCACATAGGGGATATCTAGAGTCTGTCATTTCACTCAGGGTAGGGTCCAGGCACTCCCCTAAGAGTCCAGGCTGAGAGAATATCCCACTTTGTGCTATGAGCACATGATGACTGTTTATATTCCAGGCCTTCTCACTGACACTCACATTCAGGGGGTCAAGATCAGTCCCATGCTGGCCTCCCCACTGTCGGAATTCAGAAGAAAAATTTCAGAACTGTTTCAGACATACCTTAGTTGTAGAGTGCTTTGTTTGTAGATTTCCACCGCTTTTTTCTTTTGGCTGTTGGTAAAGGTGAAGTATTTGCGTCCTATGTTTTTCTGGTCGTAGTTAACTTCCTTGGGTTGGAGTTTTTCTTCCAGAACTTTCTGTAGTGATGGATTAGTGGATATGTATTGTTTAAATCTGGTTTTATTGTGGGATATCTTGTTTTGTCCATCTATAATGTTTGAAAGCTTTGCTGGGTATAGTAGTTTGGGCTGGCATCAATGGTCTCTTAGTGTTTGTAGCATATCTATCCAGGACCTTCTGGCTTTCAGAGTTTCCATGGAGAAGTCGGGGGTAATTCTGGTAGGTTGGCCTTTATATGTTACTTGGCCTTTCTCTTAGCTTCTCTTAGGAATCTTTCTTTATTATGTAAGTTTGGGCTTTTTTATATTATGTGGCAAGGGGATTTTTTTGTGGTCCACTCTATTTGGTGTACTGCAAGCTTCTTGAGCTTTCATTGGCATGTCTTTTAGTTTGGGAAAGTTTTCTCCTATGATTTTGTTGAATATGTTTTCTATCCACCTTTGATGTGGGTTTCTTCACCTTCTTCTATACCTGTTATTCTTAGGTTTGGTCATATGCAGTACTAGAGCCTTCATCTAGCAGTGGTTGGAAGCAGAAGCAAACACCCACAGAAAAACACTGAGCTGAACTTTGGAGTCGAGTTGCAGAGAGGGAGGTGTGATGAGCAAAGGGGTAAAGACCAGGCTGGAGAAACAGAAACACCCACAGAAGCAGCTGACCTAAACAAGGGGGAGCTCATGAACCCCAGACTGATAGCTGGGAAACCAGCATAGGACTTACCTAGGCCCTCTGAAGGTGGATGTCAGTTTGGAGTTCTGGTTAATATATGGGTCCTCTAGTACTAGATCAGTATTCATCCCTAGTACACAAATGAACTTTGTGAGCTGAATCTACATAGAGGAATACTCTCTCAAACTAGACACATGGGGGAGGGTCTAGACCCTGCACCAAATTATATGCCAGTCTTTGAAGTTCCCCCATGGATGACCTCACCATCTCTGAGGAACAGAAAGGAGATGGGATAGGGGTTTGGTGGGTGTTAGGGGAGGAGGGGAGTGAGAGGGAACTGGGATTGACACCTAAAAGAAGCTTGTTTCTAATTTATATAAAAATAATAAATATTTGTTATGATTTTAATAATGTTGTTTCTTCACAGACATATTTTTAGTGCTTGGTCTCCCATTGGTAGAACTGTTTGGGAGGGATCAGGCGGTATAGCTTTGTTGGAAGAGATGTGGAACTGGCAAAATCCCACTCATTTTCATCAGCTCTCTCACTTTCTCTAATTTATGGTAGTAGTGGTTGTAGGCTTGACGCACGAGCTCTCTGTTACTGCTGCAGCACAATGCCTGCCTGTTTCCTCCCATGCTCCCTGCCATGGTGATCATAAGCTCACCCATTGAAACTGTAAGTAAGCTCCCAATTAAATCTTCTATTTTATGGGTTATTCTCATCATGGTGTCCCTTCACAGAAGTAAAAAAATGTAAGAAGACAATACCTCTGCTGAAATAAAATGTATATACCATATGATTTTCTTTTTAAAAAGGCATTTCTGTAACTGGTGTATTCTGAGGGACATGCAAGCATCATCATTTTATAATTTGAGAGCATTGCTGTGACATTAAATATAATCATTCACTACTTAATATAGCTTCCAATTCTTTTTTTTCCCTGGGTCCTGATAGCCACCAAGCATTTTCTGTTTTCTGGACACTGGGTGAAAATGTTATTATTCAGTGTGTATTATTTTTGTGACTAGGCAATTTATATTGCTGTATCTGTATTTTACCCATGCTGCCATTGATTATATACACATTTTATGTTACAGATTACTATCTTTTGTATAATGTTGCAATGTTTGGCAGAAGTAAATTTATTCACTTAAAATGATTTTATTTTTCTAGTCTTTGATACATGAAAATGTTTTGAGTGCACTTAAATAAACATTCAAAACTTCTTTGATTTATTTATTTTATTTTACATACATGAATATTTTGCTTGTATATGAGCAATGCATGTGTGTGGTACCCTCAGAGGTAAGTTGAAAGTGTATTATCAATTAGAACTTGAACTATGGATGATTTTGAGACTATGTGTGTGCTCGACACTAAAGCTGGGACTGGGACTTCTACAAGAACACATGCTTTGAACCGCTATCTGTCCTGCTCCCTTACATACACAGGTTTGCCTGTATATATGTATTCTTTGTTTGAGTATATACTTATAGTTGAAGAATTAGAGTGCATGGCAACTCACTATCATTTTGATGAATGATCAACTACTTTCAGAATTTGAACCACTGTGTAATCATGTTAATCAAGTGTGATATTTCTGATTCTTACATTTTTTTCATCCATCCTGGGTACTGCCTGTATTTTACATTTTGATTATTATATATTATATTCCACAATATGTATAATCTTCTGCCTCATACCATGCCCTATTGTCTTTTTTAGTTTCTTTTTCTTCATGACTACTGTTATTGTGATGTGTGTGACTGATGTGCTTGTGTGTGAGGGTACACATGGAGCAGAATGCTTGTGGAGGTTAAAGCAAACCTTTTGGGAGTTGCTTTTCACCTTCTACCTTAGCCCGGATTTTGATCTTTCTGCCTGCTGAATTCAGGCAGTCAAGCTTCTACTAAAATCCTTTTACATGGTGAGCCATCTTGCTCAACTGATGTTTATAGTCTTGAAGTCTACATGTGAATGGGTATGTATGGTAATGCACATTTCTAGTCCCAATACTTGGGCAACTATGACAAGAGGCTTATGACTGCTTGACGGAGAGCCTGAGAAAGCAAAGCAAGCACTTGCAAAACCAAACAACACAAATACAGAAAAAAACAAAAACAAAAAACAAAACATCTAAATGCAGCACCTTTTTCCATTTTTTTCCATATTTTTTATTTAACTTTTTACATATGTCATTTTCAGTTCCCACTCCCTCCTCTCATGGGCAAGGGCTTCCATGAGGGATTTTCAGAGCCTGTCATATCATCCTGGGAAGGGTCTAGGTTCTTCCCCATGTGTCCAGGCTGAGAAAGCACCCAAGAGTCCCTCTGTATGCCAGGAATAAATGCTGCTCTACTCTCTAAGGTCCCACAGATTGCCACAGCCTCCTCTATGTCACCCAGCTTTGGAGGGAGGGATATCTGGATCAGTCCCATGCTGGCCTCTCAGTCATCAGTCTGGGGCCCATGTGTTCCCCCTTGTGAGTTTCACCAGCCCAATCTTGATTCCTTTGGTCATTACTCTTCTTTGCAACTGGGTTCCAGGAGTTCAATTTGTTTCACAGCTGTGGGTGTCTGCCTCTGCCTCCATCAGCCATTGGATGAGAGTTCTAGGGTGGCATATAAGGTAGTCATCATTCTCATTATCATGGGAGGACATTTAAGTTTGACTTAATGCCAGTTGGTGTCATTCTTGTAGATCTAAGAAGATCTCACTAGTGTTAGATCTCTCCTCCAACAAATACTGGCTCCCTCTTTTATGGTATCTCCCATCATTTTCTCCTCTATTCTTATCCTGGATCAACCTCCCTGATCTCCCATGTTCTTCTCTCCCCTCTTGTTTTCTCCCTCTCTTTCTCCCATCTCCTTCTGCCCTCCTCTTCTTCCCCTCCAATCCAATTAGGAGATGGCATCCCCTAACCCTTCTCCAGGTTACCATGCATATCTCTCTTAGGGTCCTCCCTGCACCCCAGACTTTCTTGGGGTGGTATTGTGGGATGGCAATGCACTGCTCCATATCTAAAATCCATATATGAGTGAGTACATGCAATGCTTGTCTTTTTGTGACTGGGTTACCTCACTCAGATGGTTTCTTCTAGGGCCGTCCATTTGCCTGCAAATTTCAAGACCCCATCTTTTTGTCCTGCTGAATACTACTCCATTGTGTAAATATACCACATTTTCTCTATCCACTCTTCAGTTGAGGGACATCTAGGTTCTTTCCAGGTTCTGGCTATTACAAATAATGCTGTTATGAACATAGTTGAGCAGATGTCCTTATTGTATGAGGGTAAAATTTTGGTATATGCCTAAGAGTGGAATTACTGGATCTTCTGATAGACTGATTTCCATTTTTTGAGGAATCTCCATACTGATCTCCAAAGTGGCTGCACAAGTTGGCATTCCCACCAGCAATGATGGAGTGTACCCCTTTCTCCACATACTCTCTAGCATAAACTGTTGATGGGGGAAGTCCTATGTATATGTCAATAAAGCACTGTTGGGCTAATAGGGAACCAAGATAGGTGGGACTAGGAGTCCAGGAGAATGCTGGGAAGGAGAAACACAGAGAGGCAAGATGTAATGCCATGGGGTAGGATGCCCCGAACTATTCTCCGGTAAAAGAAATACTTAGATTAACAATTATGGGACAAATACTTAAGTCATTGCTACCCAGTAAGAAATAAGCAAGGCCAACAGCTTCATAATTAATATAGTCTCCTGTGTGTTTATTTGGGACTGATGCGGCTCTAGAACCAGGCTGGTGGGAAGGCTTCTCTCAAGGAAAAGGCTTCTCTTTACAAACTGTCATTAGTGTTTTTGATTTTAGCCATTCTGACATGAGTGAGATGGTATCTTAGAGTTGTTTTGATTTGCATTTCCCAGATGGCTAAACATGTTGAACACTTTCACAAGTGTCTCTTGGCCATTTTGGACTCCTCTATTGAGAATTCTCTATTTAGTGCTGTACCCCATTTTTTAATTGGATCCTTTGTTGTTCTGGAGACTTGCTTCTTGAGTTCTTTGTAAATTTTAGAGATCAGCCTTGTGAATATCTTTTCCCATTCTGTGGGCTGCCTTTTTGTCTTGTTGACTGTGTCCTTTGCCCTGCAGAAGCTCCTCAGTTACAGGAGGTCCCATTATTAATTGTCAATCTCAGTGTCTGTGCTACTGGTGTTACGTTCAGGAAGCAGTCTCCTGTACCAATTCGTCCAAGGGTACTTCCCACTTTCTCCTCTAAGAGAATCTGTGTGGCTGGATTGTTGTTGAGGTCTTTGATCCATTTGGACTTACCTTTTGTGTATGGCAATAAATATGGATCTATCTGTTTTCTTTTGCATGCCAGTATCCAGTTATGCCAGCACCATTTGTTGAAGATGCTTTCTTTTTTCCATTGTATATTTTTAGCTTCTTTGTCATAGCTCAGGTCTTCAAGGGTGTGGGTTGATATCAGGTTCTTCAGTTCGATTTCCATTGGTCTACCCATCTGCTTTTATGCCAAAATGAAGCTGTTTTCAGGACTATAGCACCATAATAGAGCTTGGAGTCAGGGATGATGATGCCTTCAGAAGTTCCTTTATTGTACAGGATTGCCTTGGCTATCCTGGGTCCTTTGTTTTTTCCATATAAAGTTGAAGATTGTCCTTTCGAGGTCAGTGATGAATTGTGCTGGTATTTTGATAGCGACTGCATTGAATCTGTAGATATCTATTGGTAAGATTGCCATTTTTACTACATTGATCCTACCTGTACAAGAGCATGGGAGATCTTTCCATTTTCTGATATCTTCTTTAATTTCTTTCTTTAAAGACCCAAAGTTCTTGTTACACAGGTTTTTGACCTGTTTGGTTAGAGTTACCCCAAGATATTTTATGGTGTTTGTGACTATTATAAAGTGTGATGTTTCTCTGATTTCTTTCTCATGCCCTTTGTTTTCTATATATAGTAAGGCTACTTTTTTTTGAGTTAGTTTTGTATCCTGCCACTTTGCTGAAGGTGTTTATCAGTTGTAGTAGTTTCCTGGTAGAATTCTTTTGGTCACTTACCTATATTATTATATCATCTGCAAATAGTGAAAGTTTGACTTTTTCCTTTCCAATTTTTATCCCCTTGATCTCTTTTTGTTGTCTTATTGCTCTAGCTACAACTTCAAGTACAATATTGAAGAGATATGGAGAGAGTGGATGACCTTGTCTTTTTCCTTATTTTAGAGGAATCACATTTAATTTCTCTCCATTTAGTTTGATGCTGGCTGTTGGTTTGCTGTACATAGCTTTTATTATGTTTAGGTATGCTCCTGTTATCCCTGTTCTCTCCAAGACCTTTATCATGAAGGGGTGTCGGTTTTTGTCAAAGGCTTTTTCAGCATCTAGTGAGATTATCATGTGGTTATTCTTTTTCAAGTTATTTGTATTGTGGATTACATTGATGGATTTTCATATGTTGAGCCATCCCTGCATCCATGGGATGTAATTGTAGTCTCATAATAAGAATTGGGCAGTCATCCTTCTGCTTCTATTGTGTGGAACAATTTGAAGAGTATTGGTATTAGCTCTTCCTTGAATTTTTGGTAGAATTCCACATTGAAACTCTCTGTACCTGAACTTTTCTTGGTTGGAAGACTTTTTATGGCTGCTTCTATTTCTTTAGGGGATATAGGTTTGTTTAAATTGTTTATCTCTTCTTGATTTAATATTGGTAAGTAGTGTCTGTCCAGAAAATCATCCATTTCTTTTAGATTTACAATTTATTGGAGTACAGATTTTCAGTGTATGACCTGATGATTCTTTGGATTTCCACAGTGTCTGTTGTTATGTCCCCTTTTTCATTTCTGATTTTGTTATTTAGCATGTTCTCTCTCTGTCTTTTAGTTAGGTTTAATAAAGGTTTGTCTATCTTGTTGGTCTTCTCAAAGAACCAACTCTTTATTTCATTGATTCTTTGTATTTTTTTCTTTATTTCTACTTTATTTATTTCATCTCTCAATTTGATTATTTTCTGGCATCTACTCCTGGGTGAGTTTGCTTCTTTTT
Source organism: Mesocricetus auratus (assembly GCF_017639785.1). Lineage (NCBI taxonomy): Eukaryota > Metazoa > Chordata > Mammalia > Rodentia > Cricetidae > Mesocricetus > Mesocricetus auratus. Next base: position 30,084,187 of record NW_024429200.1, on the reverse strand, counting down.
GTTCTAGAGCTTTCAGGTATTCTGTTAATTCTCTAGTGTGGCAATTGTCCAGTTTCTTCATGTGGGCACTTAGTTCTATTAATTTTCCTCTTTGAACTGCTTTCAAAGTATCCAAAAGGTTTGGGTATGTTGTGCCTTCATTTTCATTGAATTCTAGGAAGACTTTTATTTCTTTCTTTACCCAGGAGTGATGCAATTGAGCATTGTTCAATTCCCATGTTTCTGTAATTTGTGTTGGTGTTGTATTCTAATTTTAAGCTGTGGTGGTCCAAAAAGATACATGGGTTTACTACAATTTATTAGTATCTGTTGAGGTTTGCTTTACTGCCAAATATGTGGTTGATTTTAGAGAAGGTTCCATGTGGGGCTGAGAAGAAGGTATATTCTTTTTTGTTTGGGTGAAATGTTATATAGATATCTGTTAAACCCAATTGGGTGATAACTTCTGTTACTTTCATTGTTTCTTTGTTAAGTTTCTGCCTGGTTGACCTGTCCAGTGGTGAAAGTGGAGTGTGGAAATCTCCCACTAAAAGTGTGTGGGGTTTAATGTGTGATTTGTGTTGTTGTTGGGGAAGTCCTATGTATATGTCAATAAAGCACTATTGGCCTATGGAAGCAAGATAGGTGTGACTAGGAGTTGAGTAAGATTCTGGGAAAGAGAGCTGGCACAGAAGTAAGAGGTCTGGATCCTTTTCTCCGGTAAGAGAAATACTTAGATTTACAATTATGGGGTAAATAGTTAAGTCAGAGTTAGCCAGTAAGAAACCAAGCAAATGTCCAACAGCTTCATAATTAGTATAGGCTCCTATGTGCTCATTTGGGACTGATGCAGCTCTGGAACTAGGCTGGCAGGAAGGCTGCACTCAACAAGTTTTCATAATGTTTCTTTTATGAACATGGGTCCCTTTATATTTGGGGCATATATGTTCAGAATTGAGACTTCTTCCTGATGGATTTTTCCTATGATGAATATGAAATGACCTTCTTCATCTCTTTTGATTAATTTTAGTTTGAAGTCTATTTTGTTAGACATTAGGACATCTACACGCACTTTTTTCTTACATTCATTTGATTGGAAAGTTTTTTCCCAACCCTTAACCTTGGGGTAGCATCTGTCTTTGAAAATGAGGTGTGTTTTTTATATGCAGCAGAAGGATGGATTCTGTCTATGTTTCCATTCTGTAATTCTGTGTCTTTTTATAGGTGAGTTAAGACCATTGATATTAAGGGATATTAATGACCCTTGATTGTTGATTCTTGTTTACTTTGGATACATTTTTGGTGGTGGTTTTATGTGTGTGTTTTTCTCCTATTTCTGATTTCTGGTAAACTTAGGTTATCTATTGCCCTTATTATTTTGAGTGTAGTAGTTAACTTCCTTGGGTTGGAGTTTTCCTTCTAGAACTATCTGTAGGGCTGGATTTTTGGATATGTATTGCATAAATCTGGTTTTGCCATGGAATATCTTGTTTTCTCCATCTACAGTGATTGAGAGTTTTGCTGGGAATAGTAGTCTGAGCTGGAATCTGTGGTTGCTTAGTGTTTTTACATCATCTATCCAGAACCTTCTGGCTTTCATAGTTTCCATGGAAAATTCGGGTGTAATTCTGATAGGTTTGCCTTTATATGTTACTTGGCATTTTTCCTTTGCCGCTTTCAATATTTGTTCTTTATTCTGTATGTTTGTTGTTTTGATTATTATGTAGCAAGGGGACTTTTTTGGTGCAGTGTATGTCGTGTTCGGTAAGCTTCTTGTAGTTTCGTATGTATCTCCTTCAGGTTGGGAACATTTTCTTCTATGATTTTGTTGAATATGGTTTATGCACCATTGAGTTGGGCTTCTTTGCCTTCTTCTATACCTATTATTCTTAGATTTGGTCTTTTCATAGTGTCCCACATTTCCTGGATATTTTGTGTTAAGGATTTGTTGGATTTAAGAATTTCTTTTGTCGATGAATCTGTTTCCTCTAGTTTATCTTCAGTGCACGAGATTCTGTCTTCTTGTATTCTGTATGCTTGCATCTGTTCTCCCTTTTTACTGTCCATGGCATGGTTATAATTTTCAAGTATGCTTTAATCTGGAAACAGTTTTTTACTCCTGCTTGTTAATATTATTTGTTTTTTCCTCAGGATTTTCTATTTGTATGATTATGTTGCCCATAATTAATGATTATTTTAATGTATTGACAGTCTATATTCTTATTATTCATTTTCTTTTTTAGTGGCCATGATTGGAAACTTTGACAGTGCTGAAGTAGTGTGGAATCAGACATCCTTGCTTTGATTTGCATAGTAGGGAGAAGTTCTTCGCTGGGGCTTTCCAAAAGGAATGATTTATCCTTACTAAGGTAAGTGTTTTCTGTTTTCACTTTGCTGAATTAGTTTTACTTATATTAAGGAATACTTAATTCTGTCAAATATTCTCTGTATTCATGTTTTTTGTTCTTTATAATACGAGCAAGTTATAATACATTCATATTTGGATGCTAAACCAGCTTTGCATTTCTCAGAAAAATATTTCTTATTGGTAATTAATAATCTACAATAAATTTTGTTGCATTGAATTTGCTTGTATTTTGTTGATTATTTTGGGGCAATTAAGCGAGAACCATGTTTGAGTGGAGTTTTATTATAACACTGGTGTCATCCTTTTTGTCTGCTTTTAGGAATAAATTTCAAAAAATCAAAGTATTTGTTAGACTTAGCAAATAATGTTTTTAAAATAATCTTTATGTGATGATTAAATCACTAACTAGTTTAATCATTTTACTTGAATACATTCAGATGTTATTTATTAAAGACATTATGGGAAAGACTTGTCAATATTGAAGATTTTCAAACAGCCAGTTTTTATTTCATTGATTTTTCCCAGTTGTTGAAGCTTTTCCCCATCTTTCCATCCTCTGTAGCTTTGTTTATCTTTGACTTTTATTTATGATTTTTAAAAATTAAGATTAGATTATTTTCTTATGGAACACATCCTACCACCTGTTTCCTCTCTCTCTACTCCTTGTGGACCCCATCACCACCCCTCTCTCCAGGATCCATTCCCTGACTTCATTTGCTCTTCAGAATAGAGCAGACCCCCAAGTTATAGCCAAGCTGAACAATGCAATGTACATTAAGACAAGCCAAAACTGCGCACACTCAGACTGACCAAGGCAAGCAATGGGGGGGAAAGAGTTCCAAGAGCAGCCAAAACTGTTCAGAGATACACTGTTAGGAGTTCCACAGAATTGCCATTCTAAAAGTCCTGTCATACACAGAGAGCCTGGTAGAATACCCATACATGCCTAATGGTGCTGTCACCTCCTTTTTTCCTCTCTCTGTCCTGTAGTAAATTCACAATGTTCATTCAAATTACATTTCATGTGCACAGCAGTGCTATTTTAAGTAAGGGTAATAGCTAGTTTTTAGAAATAAAATTTTCTGTGACAGAAAATTTCAGTTGCTCATTATTGACTCAGTTTACCAATAAGATTGTCCGACATGGCATTTAGTGTAAGGAAGTGGCTTTCTTCGCTTTTTAGATTATTGAGCATTTCTAACATCTGAGGTGTAGAATATTTCAATCTATTAATATAATGATATTGCAACTTTAGATATAGCTACACTAGATTGAGTCATTCCATGTCTTAATATTTGTTTACTGAAAAATCACTAAATTATATAGATTCTGAACACTATTCATAGATTGACAGAGATTTTTAAAAATTATTTGTTAGAGCTACTGAGCTTTGCTTCAGATATCCATGTATATGCCTGAACATCATTTTTTGCTGTGTAGGGAAAAATGTTTACTTTTCAAGTAAAGGAGTATGGTATTACTTTTGAGTATCTACACAGCAATGTACATTTGCAACCATTTGTAAATCTTCACAAATATGTGTGAGTTTTTAAAAGACTTCTAAGGAAAGATGGTCCTACAGACAATAGTGTTGATTTTTGTTAAATTGTTGGTGTTTTCCTAGCTTTACAATATCAGTCTTATGTATTGTTAGTCAAAAGCCTCAGAATTATTCAACAATTACTCTAATTAGAGGATTTTCATGCTGTTTGAACTCTGAGTTAGGTCATATAGGAACAAATTTTGTGAATATGACTTTTTTTTTCCTTTTGTATTTTTTTTATTCTTTTTTTTTTTAAATTAGGTAAGAAACAAGGTTGCTTCACAAGTCAGTTCCAGGTCCCTCTCCCTTTCCCTCCCCTCCTCCCGTGCCCTCCCCCCGTCCCCCCCCCGTTATCCCCTCGTTCCCCCAGGGAGGGTGAGGCCCTCCATGGGGGTGTCCATAGTCTGTCATTTCATATAGGGCAGGGCCTAGACCCTTCCCCAAGAGTTCTGGGTGAGAGTGCACCTCACATTGTTCTATGGGAGTCCAAAGTCCGTGTGTATACTTGGGATGGGTACTGATCTGCTGCCCAAGGCTCAATAGATTCCCTAGGCCTCCTCACTGACCCCCAGATTCAGGGGGTCTTGATCAGTCCCATGCTGGATTCCCAGGCTGATGCCTGGGATTCAAGAGTTAACCTTTGTCTGGTCAGCTGTTTCTGGGGGTTAAACCAGCCCAGTCTTAATCCCTTTGATCATCAGTCCTCCCTCTCTGATACTGGCTTTCTTGAGTTCAGCTCAGTACTTAACCAGCCACTAAATGTAGTTTCTGTTTCCCAGACTGTCTGGCCATAGGATTGTAGGCTGGCACTCCCCAGATCTATGTCTAAAATCCATATATGAGAGAGTACATGCCATGTTTCTCTTTTTGTGACTGGGTTACCTCACTCAGGATGGTTTCTTCTAGTGTCATCCATTTGCCTGCGAATCTCATGATTCCATTATTTTTTTTCTGCTGAATAGTACTCCATTGTGTAGATGTACCACATTTTCTCTATCCACTCTTCGGGTGAGGGACATCTAGGTTGCTTCCAAGTTCTGGCTATTACAAATAAAGAGCCTGCAGATCGCCTGGGAACTGCACAGAGCTCCCAATCCCGGCAGGAGCCAAGCACCCCAGACTCCAGATCTTCTCTTCCACCAACGAGACCAGGAAACTAGAGGAGGCTGGGAGTACAGGGAAGTAGCTGTCCCTCCAGCAGCATCCGGTAAACAGGCCGGCTTCCCGGCCTGTGTTCCAGAGCCTGCAGATCGCCTGGGAACTGCATAGAGCTCCCAATCCCGACGGGAGCCAAGCACCCCAGACTCCAGATCTTCTCTTCCACCAACGAGACCAGGAAACTAGAGGAGGCTGGGAGTACAGGGAAGTAGCTGTCCCTCCAGCAGCATCAGGTAAACAGGCCGGCTTTCCGGCCTGTGTTCCAGAGCCTGCAGATCGCCTGGGAACTGCACAGAGCTCCCAATCCCGGCAGGAGCCAAGCACCCCAGACTCCAGATCTTCTCTCCCACCAACGAGACCAGGAAACTAGAGGAGCCAGGGAGACCAGGGGAGTAGCTGTTCCGGATCAGGTACGACAGGACCCAGCATAGGGTCCAGGGGACCAGGTAGGAGGCTAAGCGCCCCAGATTCCTGTTCTTCTACACCCACGGACTACAATTTGGACAAGGTATAGAAGAACCAACAGATTATTGGACTTGCTAGCACCCACCAAAAGGGAACTCTGGTCCCCAGACCAGTAAGGGGCTCTTTCTGCACCCACTAGAAGAAGAGATGGGAAAGAGACAATACAAAAACACAGTCAGCAACAGAAAAACAAATATGACACCGCCAGATTCTAGAGACTCCACACCAGCAAGACCCCAACATTCCAATGGGAAGGAAGCAGAAGAGAACGACCTTAAAAGCACTTTCATGAAAATGATAGAGGCCCTAAAAGAGGATATTGGAAAATCCCTCAAAGAAATGGAAGAAAAAACAAACCAAAAAATGCAAGAAATGGAAGAAAAAACAAACCAAAAAATGCAAGAATTGGAAGAAAAAACAAACCAAAAAAGGCACGAAATGGAAGAAGAAATGAAGCAAAAATGCAAGAAATGGAAGAAAAAACAAAGCAAAAAATGCAAGAATTAGAAGAAGAAACATACCTAAAAAGGCAGGAAATGGAAGAAGAAACAAAGCAAAAAAATGCAAGAAATGGTAGAAAAAACAAAGCAAAAAATGAAAAAAATGGAAGAAGAAACAAACCAAAAAAGGCAGGAAAAGGAAGAAGAAACAAAGCACAAAATCCAAGAAATGGAACATAAAGCAAACCAAAAAATGCAAGAAATGGAAGAAAGAACAAACCAAAAAGTTCATAAAAGGCAACAAACAGACGAACAGATAAACAGAAAATTGCAAGAAGCAATGCAAACGCTGCAAGGGTTGAAAACTGAAATAGAGACATTAAAAAAACACAATCTGAAGAAAGGCAGAAAATAGAAAAGCTGGACAAACAGTCAGGCACTACCAATACAAGCATTACCAACAGAATAGAAGAGATGGAAGAGAGAATCTCAAGTGTTGAAGATACACTAGGAGAAATGGATTTATCAACCAAAGAAAACCTTAAATCCAACAAATCCTTAACACAAAACATCCAGGAAATATGGGACACCATGAAAAGACCAAACCTAAGAATAATAGGTATAGAAGAAGGAGAAGAAATCCACCTCAAAGGGGCAGAAGGCATATTCAACAAAATCATAGAAGAAAACTTTCCCAACATTAAGAAAGACATGCCAACGAAGGTAAAAGAAGCCTACAGAACACCAAATAGAGTGGACTACAAAAAAATCCCCTCACCACATAATAATCAAGACCCCAAGCATACAGAATAAAGAAAGAATATTAAGAGCAGCTAAGGAAAAAGGTCAAGTAACATATAAAGGCAGACCTATCAGAATTACACCTGATTTCTCCATGGAAACTCTGAAAGCCAGAAGGTCCTGGATAGATATTCTACCTACACTAAGAGACCATGGATGCCAGCCCAGACTACTATACCCGGCAAAGCTCTCAATCACTATAGACGGAGAAAACAAGATATTCCATGACAAAACTAGATTCAAGCAATATGTGTCCACTAACCCAGCCCTACAGAAAATTTTGGAAGGAAAACTCCAACCCAAGGAAGCTAACTACAACCAGAAAAACATAAGCATTAGAGAATCCTTCTCTACCAACAGCCAAAAGAACAAAGGGGTGAAATTCCACCCATAATTCCACCAACATTAACCATCGCAAATCGAAGAAGGATGAGCAATCAATGGTCATTAATATCCCTCAATATTAACGGCCTTAAGTCACCCATAAAAAGACACAGACTAGCAGAATGGATTCGAAGACAGAACCCTTCCTTCTGCTGCATAGAAGAAACACACCTCATCCTCAAAGACAGACATTACCTGAGAGTTAAAGGTTGGGAAAAAGTTTTTCAATCAAATGGACCCAAGAAACAAGCAGGGGTAGCAATCCTAATATCTAACAAACTAGACTTTAAAATAAAATCAATCAAAAGAGATAAAGGAGGTCATTACATACTCATCACAGGTGAAACCCACCAAGATGAAGTGTCTATCCTGATCATCTATGCCCCAAATACAAAGGAATCCACATTCGTTAAAGAAACATTACTAGCATTTAAATCTCATCTAAAGCCCCACACAGTTATAGTGGGAGATTTCAACACACCACTCTCACCACTAGACAGGAATACCAGACAGAAACTCAACAAAGAAGCAAAGGGTCTAATAGAAGTAATGACCCAACTGGGATTAACAGATATCTATAGAACATTTCATCCACATAAAAAAGAATATACCTTCTTCTCACCACCACATGGGAACTTCTCAAAAATCGACCACATACTTGGCAACATATCAAACCTCAGCAGCTACAAAAAAATTGGAATAACTCCATGCATCTTATCAGACCACCATGCCTTAAAATTAGAATTCAACAACAACACAAACTGCAGAAAACCTACTAACTCATGGAAATTGAATAATGCTCAACTGCACCATCCCTGGGTCAAAGAGGAAATAAAAAAAGAAATTAAAGACTTCCTCGAATTCAATGAGAATGAAGACACAACATACCCAAACCTATGGGACACTTTGAAAGCAGTGCTATGGGGGAAGTTCATAGCACTAAGTGCTCACATGAAGAAACAGGAAAACAGTTATACCAGAGAATTAACATCACAGCTAAAAGCTCTAGAACACAAAGAAGCAAACTCCCCCAGGAGGAGTAGACGCCAGGAAATAATCAAATTGAGGGCTGAAATCAACAAAGTAGAAACCAGGAAAACAATACAAAGAATCAATCCAACGAAGAGTTGGTTCTTTGAGAAAATCAACAAGATAGACAAACCTTTGTCCAAACTTACCAAACAGCAGAGAGTGAACATGCAAATTAACAAAATCAGAAATGAAAAGGGGGACATAACAACAGACTCTGAGGAAATCCAGAGAATCATTAGGTCATACTTTGAAAACCTGTACTCCACAAAATTCGAAAATTTAAAGGAAATGGATGACTTCCTGGACAGCTATCATTTGCCAAAACTAAATCAAGAACAGATAAGCAATTTAAATAGACCTATAACCCCTATGGAAATAGAAGCTGTCATCAAAAGTCTCCCAACCAAAAAAAGTCCAGGTCCAGATGGCCTCAGTGCAGAATTCTACCACAAATTCAAAGAACAGCTTTTACCAATTCTTCTCAAAGTGTTCCACACAATAGAAGCAGAAGGGTCCTTGCCAAACTCTTTCTATGAGGCTTCAATAACCTTCATCCCCAAGCCACACAAAGATACAACCAAGAAAGAGAACTTCAGACCAATATCCCTCATGAACATTGATGCAAAAATACTCAATAAAATACTGGCAAATCGGATCCAAGAACACATCAAAACAATCATTCACCACGATCAAGTAGGTTTCATCCCAGGGATGCAGGGATGGTTCAACATACGAAAATCCATCAACGTAATCCACCATATAAACAAGCTGAAAAACAAAAATCACATGATCATCTCATTAGATGCTGAAAAAGCCTTTGACAAAATCCAACACCCCTTCATGATAAAGGTCTTGGAGAGATCTGGGATAACAGGGACATACTTAAACATAATAAAAGCCATATACAGTAAACCAACAGCCAACATCAAACTAAATGGACAGAAACTCAACGCAATTCCTCTAAAATCAGGAACAAAACAAGGCTGTCCACTCTCTCCATACCTTTTCAACATGGTACTTGAAGTTCTAGCTACTGCCATACGACAACAAAGGGGGATCAAGGGGATACAAATTGGGAAGGAAGAGGTCAAACTTTCACTGTTTGCAGACGATATGATAGTTTACATCAATGACCCAAAGAACTCTACCAGGGAACTCTTACAGCTGATTAACACCTTCAGCAAAGTGGCAGGCTACAAGATCAACTCAAGAAAGTCAGTAGCCCTATTATATACAGATGATAAAAGGGCTGAAAGAGAAATCAGAGAAACATCACCCTTTACAATTGCCACAAACAACATAAAATACCTTGGGTAACACTAACCAAACAAGTGAAAGACCTGTATCGTAAGAACTTTGAATCTCTAAAGAAAGAAATTAAAGAAGCCCTCAGAAAATGGAAAGATCTCCCATGCTCTTGGATAGGTAGGATCAATGAAGTAAAAATGGCAATCCTGCCAAAAGCAATCTACAGATTCAATGCTATCCCCATTAAAATCCCAGCACAATTCTTCACAGACCTTGAAAGAACAATAATCAATTTTGTATGGAAAAACAAAAGACCCAGGATAGCCAAAAACAAACCTGTTCAACAAGGCAACGTCCGGAGGCATCACCATCCCTGACCTCAAGCTCTATTACAGAGCTATAGTCCTGAAAACAGCTTGGTATTGGCACAAAAATAGACAGGTAGACCAATGGAATCGAATTGAAAATCCGGGTATTAACCCACACACGTACGAACATCTGATCTTTGACAAAGAAGCTAAAAATATACAATGGAATAAAGAAAGCATCTTCAACAAATGGTGCTGGCATAATTGGAGGCTGGCATGTAGAAGAATGCGGATTGATCCATGTTTATCGCCATGCACAAAACTTAAGTCCAAATGGATCAAAGACCTCAACATAAATACAGCCACACTGAACCTCATAGAAGAGAAAGTGGGTGGTACCCTTGAACGAATTGGTACAGGAGACAGCTTCCTGAACATAACACCAGTAGCACATACAGTGAGATCAACAATTAATAAATGGGACCTACTGAAACTGAGAAGCTTCTGTAAGGCAAAGGACACAGTTAGCAAGACAAAAAGGCAGCCCACAGAATGGGAAAAAATATTCACTAATCCCACATTTGACAGAGGGTTGATCTCCAAAATTTACAAAGAACTCAAGAAGCAAGTCTCCAAAACACCAAAGGACTCTATTAAAAAGTGGGCTGCAGAACTAAATAGAGAGTTTTCAATAGAGGAGTCTAAAATGGCTGAGAGGCACTTGAGAAAGTGCTCAACATCCTTAGCCATCCTGGAAATGCAAATCAAAACAACTCTGAGATACCATCTCACTCCTGTCAGAATGGCTAAAATCAAAAACACCAATGACAATTTATGCTGGAGAGGATGTGGTGAAAGGGGGACACTCCTCCATCGCTGGTGGGAGTGCCAACTGGTTCAGCCACTTTGGAAAGCAGTGAATATGACTTTTAAGGGTAACTTTTAAGAGACCAAGTGATATTGAATTTTCTGAGGTGGCAAGTTGTGGTGAGTACTAGGGATGTCATGTTTCCTCTAGCAGAGGTGATCACTTGTTGCTACTTTGGTTGCCATTTCTATGATTGCAATATTAGGTATCTGAGGAGTTGCGGGACAGTATGAGGAACAGATCATTTTGAAATGAAATATATATCTTAAAGTACAAGCTTTTAAATAAACATTCCTAGAATTATTCTGGTTAACTTTCAGAGTTTTAAAAACTTAAATTTGTAGATGTGTTTACAAGAATGTCTGCCTACTCACTACCTTCATCATTCAAAGAGCACGTATCTACTAATTTCATAATTTAACAAAATTTTGTAGTGTATTCTATTACTCAGTTTTAAATATGAATGTTATCTCTTCAGTGTGATTCCTTAAACACATGTTATTTACTTTATTGAAATTTATTCCATCTGTTAAATTCTGTAATGTCATCTTTTGAAGCAAAGTGAGACATAAAAAGACATGTGCCATTGATACCCCTCAATTCCATATTAAAACTCAGATATCAGCAGTGCTCTGTGGCTGTGAATATTTCAGTTCTTCAGAACAAAAAGAATTAGTAGTGCTAAGCAATTGCCTCTGCATTCACTTAGGATGACAGTTATTCTTTAACCCCTTCACTGGTATGGAAAACATTGCTTTCAAAAGATAACATTGTGAAAATAAAAGAGCTCATATTTCCATGCCAAAGTTGATTTCATTGGAGGAGAATTTAAGGTTGATTTGTAGATGAAGCTAATAGATGAGTACATGCTGAGAGTTGAAGACAAGTTCTATCTTTCATGATTGTGCCTTGGTGCCAAAATTCCCATGTGCACCACCATTTGTTGAAGCTGTGTACCATGAACATTACTCCATTGTTTCTAACTGGATAAATTTCAGTTGCATTAGGAAACCTCTAAATATTTAGCCATAGAAATAACACCCATTTTCTAACAAAGATCTGATACACTTTGACTCTGAAAAAACGGTACAGAAAAGTGCTTAATATTACAAATCTACAAGTACTAGATACTGATGCACTTTTCAATGAACAATTACTGCATTATGAAACTGCCAACAGATTAGGGGTCTAAATGAGATGGTTTTTATAGCCATGTCTAGCTTCACTATTCTCAATATAGGATTCGTGAACTATAAAAGATGCTTATGTTTAATTAAAATAAATTAATAATTCTTATATTACTGTTGACAAATTGGCATCATTATCTCAGGTAGAAGTCAGAATAGGAGAATCTTTCATGAAGACTAAATTTTGATTTAAATGAAACTGCAGTCATTTTTGAATCAGTTTATTTAATAATCAGCACACACTGATTATATGTAAGATAAAGGAATATGAAGTGATTATCACTTGGGAGAAATTAAGCTGAAGCATACTATTCAGTGGGAAATTCTGTCATTTTGAGACATCCCATGATTTGATCATGAGTTCATTTGCATGTGCTGTTGGCATTTTCCTTTATTTGGTTCTCATAGTGCTCTACTTGAAAGAGCGTGCTTCTCAATTTGTTTGTTATATAGAGGTTGATAAAAAATACTCTAAAAGAATTATGATTAAAAGTATAGCAAAAGAATAAAATTAGAGATTAAAATTGAATCACTGAGTTGATTTGTTACTTAAGTGATAAATTTAATAAGAAAGAATTTCAGCAAAACCATTAACGTAGGTATCAGATCACAGTAAAATATGAAATGTAGAAATTACATAGAAAGAACAGAAGGCATATAAAATGGTTATTTCTGAAAGAGTTGAAACAGAAAAAATATAAGTAGGCTGGGAGATGTAGGTCAGTAATAGAACCCTATTCTTTCATGTAAAAGGTGCTAGTTTGTTCTCCATTTCAGACCCAGACCCAGACACACACACACACACACACACACACACACACCTAGACACATGTACACATATAATAATGTGAACAAGGAAAAAAGTCATTGAAAGACAATGTAATCATTTGTAACTTGTAAATGTCACAGCCATATACCTGAGAGAATCTCTTTTAATTAAAGCTTTAAGATGCTTACAGGTAGTACTGCACTGAGAAAAGTACTGATTTTAGAAGTAGATCAAATGACTCTGACATAAGATCATGATAGATTCCCCAACTACATGATAACTTTTGATAAATAATGCAACTATCCTGGGTCTCATATTTATAGTTTTTGCATTAAGAATTTTGGAATATGAATTACTTGTAGCAATTCACAGAAAAGTTAGCAGCAATTAATGGGAAACAAACATAGACTATTAATATTTTGCCTCTTGTAAGGGTTTGCACTGAAAAGTCCAGATGGAAATGTACTGCTCTGGGTATTAGAAAAAGACTAAGAAAGGCAACTGAAATGGTCACTTCAAACTTGAAGGTCTTGGAGCTCTTTAGAGGAAGTTTCTAGAAGTCCTAAGGCATCCAAATTCATTACTGTAGTGAGAGCTGATATTAGAACTCAGAGATCTTGGGTCTGATGTGCTTCTTTCAAATCATTAACCTAAGATTGTTCACGGTAGATGTAGCATCTTTCAATGAAAATATTAGAGTAGCTCAAAAGATTAGCAAAGTCAAAGTCAACCCAGAGACAAAACTTTTTATTTTTCATTTACATACCAACCACAGTTTCCCCTCCCTTCCTGTCTCCTGTCCCTCCACCCATTCTCACTCCCTATCTATTCTGTAGAGGGGACAATGACTTCCTTTGAGTGACATAAGACAGCGAGGCAGGACCAAGACCTTACCCCCTCTATCAAGGTATCTCACCACAGGGAAGAAGTTCCAAAAAGCCCATTCATATGCCTGGAATAGGCCCTGATGCCACTCCCAGGACCCCTCCTCTAACAGATTAAGTCACATAACTGGCACCCACATTCAGAGGCTTTAGTTCAGTCCCATGCAGGTTCCTCAGCTTTCAGTCCACAGTTCATAAGCTCCCACTAGCTTGGGTCAGCTGAGACAAAAGTTTTTTAAGTAATGATTTTTTACATGAAAATTTGATAAATAGGTGTGAGCTTAAGCAATCTGCCTACATACCTCTCATATTTGCCACCACTTCTCTATCAAACTGATATTCTCACTCCCTGCAATGAACCCAATCTGTTTTGCCCACCTATTATTGGTGTAGATACAGCCCTGGGGTATGTGGTTAGCACTACCAGAGGGCACACTATTGAAAAAAACTAATTACTACTTCTAAAAAGCTATCAAATTCCAATATCTCATCATCTATGGGTGGGACTTCCATGCTGAGGTATGATTTGGTTTGAGAATGTTTGAGTCTTGTACATTTTGTCACAATTGCTTTGAATGCATAGGGGTTACTGTCTTGTTATGTTTGGGAAATACTGTTTCTTTGAAGTCATCCACTGCCTCTGGTTTTTACAAACTTTCCAGTTCTCTTCACATATATCTGCAAGTCTTCAGGTGAGGAGTGTTTGAAAGTGCTGAAAGTATCAGTAAGACCTGCCAGTTTCTGATATAGTTTATAGGGACTCTTGTGTATTTAATCATGTTATTTGAAACTACAAAGAACTGATTTTGTTCTTTGGTATTTGTATCCCTTCATTTTCCCTTCTGTTTTCTAGCTGTAACTAGGATTTTAATATATTAATTCAAAGTGGTAAGAATGGGTAGCCATATTTTGTTCCAGATAATACTAAGAATGATTAGCATACATTCTTCTCCATTTAGCACACTGGTTAATGTATATTTGTCATGCATAGTATTTTTTCCTTAATTTGGCTGAAGGTTGTTAATTTTACTTTACATTTTCAAAGAACTGTATTTCTTTGATTTTTATTTTATTTTATTTAGTTTTTTTTACATCAATGGATATTTTATTTATTTTTTCATTGTTATCACTTTTTATTTTAATTTTAAATAGCTTGTTTTACATGTCAATCCCAGTTCCTTCTCCCTCCCCTACCCCCGCACCCCCCATCCCACCCAGCCTCCAACCCTATTGCCAATTCCTTCCATATAGGGGATATCTAGAGTCTGTCATTTCACTCAGGGTAAGGTCCAGGCACTCCCCTAAGAGTCCAGGCTGAGAGAGCATCGCTCTTTGTGCTATGGGCACACGATGACTGTTTATATTCCAGGGATAGACACTGATCCACTGCTCAGGGCCCCATAGGTTGCCCAGGCTTTCTCACTGACACTCACATTTGGGGGGGTCCAGATCAGTCCCATGCTAGCCTCCCCATTGTCGGTCTGGGGTCCAAGAGCTCTCCCCTGTTCAGATCAGCTGTCTCTGCTGGTTTTGCCAGCCCATTCTTTGCCAATTTGCTCATCACTCCTCTCTCTCTGTCACTGGTTTCTTTGGGTTCACTTCAGTGCTTAATTGTGTGTGTTTGCCTCTGCTTCCATCAGTCACTGGATGAAGGCTTCCAGATAGTTATAGACATCTATTTCTTTTATTTTTATATCACTTGGCTTTGTTTTGTTTTAATTCTACTTCATTAACTTTTAAACTGATTTTAATTATTTCCCTCTGTCTACTTATTTAGGGTTTGATTTTTTTTCTTTTTTCCAGTAACTAAAAGTACACCATTAGGTTCTTTGAAATCTCTATCTCATTTATACATAGGTACTTAAAGGCTACGTATATAATCATACAATCTTACTAACGTTTTTAAAAGGTTGCTTTTATTATATCCCATTGTTTTTGCATATTGAATCTTTGTTTTCATTTAGTATTCAGGGTGATATTTATATTATTATTTACGATAAAACATAAAGACAGCACACAAGCAACAAAACTAAATCAAAAGTACAGACTGATCTCACTAATGAGTTTATATTCAAAATTATCAATAGAATATTTGCAAATTGAATTCAATATCACATCATTAAGATCATCTACCATGGTCATGGTGAATTTATTGCATTGAGGCAGAGACGTTTCTACATTTGTAAAACGTCTAGCACATAAATCTGTTAACATAAAATTGCATGGTTATCAAAATTCAGGCACAAAAATAAGTTTGATGAAAATTCACATCTGTTCATGATAACAGCTATGGAAAGGCTATAAGCAGAGGTATGTATGCTGACCTCAGTGCAATAAAGACATATATGACAAATCTATAATTAATATTACACTAAATGGAAAAAATTCAAGGTATTTCAAACATGATAGTAAACAAGACAGGGTGTCCAATTTCTCTATTTCTATCCAATAGTCTTGGATAAAACATCAAAGAAACAAATGAAGCAAAGTGGATATATATAGGAAAAGAATAAAGTTTTCCCATTTTGTATGTAACAACATACACATAAATGATCCTAAAGAGTCAAAAATTTTTAGAGGAAATAACCATATTCAGCAAGGTGTTATGATACAAAGTAAATGTACAAAATTAGTAGCTTTAGTTTATAACAATGAGAAACATAGTAACAAAGAAATGAGAGAAACAATCCTATTCCAATATTCTGTTTCTATTTTTCTCTCTATATATATTATATGTATATACATATTACATATATGTATATATATATATCAGGTAATATAATTCAACAAAAAGTTAAGACACCAAGAAAGGAAACTGAAGAAGACAATTGTAGACAGAAAACCTCCCATAGTTATGAATTATTCAATCATGGAAATTGACATCCTACCAAAAGCAATCTACAATTACAAAGTAATCCCAATGAAAAGTTCAACAAAATTATTTACAGATATAGGAAAAAGTAAATAAATATGAAGGGTTAAAAGACAAATAATACTGAACATAAAGAAAACTTCAGGAAGTATCACCATACCCAATTCAAATTTTACTATTGAGCCATGAGGAATTATGGTGGGACAGCAAATTGGTAGTAATAGATTCTTTTCTAAGGTCCATGACTTCAATAACCCTGGGGATATGAGTAGGTTTTTAGTACCAGGTAGGATTTACTACCTGTTGAGTGGGACTTAATCCAAATAGACAGATTTTGGTTACCACTGACATGTAAGTACCACTTATAGCATCTTTAAAATTATTAGGCTGGTCATTGTCATGGTTCACAGCTGTTGAAACTGGGTAGGAAAGTTTGATTGCTTTTCTCCTTTAACAGTTTCCATAGAATTTCTGGAACCATGGATGCTAATCTTCAGGAATCTGAATGAATCATTGAGTCCTGAATCCTAAATATGCGGTGTCTTTAGAAATAGTGCCCATTCCCACCCATGTTAAGCAATCAAGGGACACACTTATTTTGTACTACCTTGACTAACTGTAGTGGTTGGAATGAGAATGACTCCCATGTATTTGAATACATGATCCTTGGTTGGTGGACCTGTTTGGAAAGAATTATGAGGATGGACTTGATGGAGGAGGTATCATTTAGGGAAGATAATGAAGTTTCAAGAGAATTCTTTTGTTCACAGTTCTCTTGCTTTTTTTTTCCTTGTGGATGTGGATCAAGATCTGAGTTCTCAGCTGCAGTTTTGTTGCTCCATAATGAACTCTAAAACTCTGAAACTACAACCTAAATTAAGCAGTTTGTTTTGTAATATACTTTAATCATGGTGTTTTATCACAATAATAGAAAAGGAATTTAGATATCAACTACTTGAAAGGAAGTGTCCTGTGTCTAGAACTAGGGTTTTTGTTAGCCTATGGTTCTATTTTTTAAATTTTATTTTCATTCCAACCACCTCTTCCTCCCTACCCCATCAACTATCCCCCAGCTCACCCACATCCACTCCTCCCAAAGGGTAAGGCCTCCCATGGTGAGTCTATAAACCTGGCACATTAAGGAACCAACCTTTCTCTTCAGTTGGAATATACTTTTGTTTTTCAGTATACCCCATCAAGTAACTAGTATCCCGCCATTTCCTTTTTTTTTAACTCAGAAGATTTTGGATTTTATAATATTCATGTAGACTTGAAAATTTGACCATTTTTAGTTAAAAAACAAAATAGAATAAAGTCAAAACACCCCTAAACCTTTTTCTATAATGTTTTGAATCTGAAATTATTTTGGATTTTTGGATTTGAGATGTAACATTGGTGATCTTAGATGCTTAGACTTTCAGATTCCAGGATGCCTGTTTCTTTCACAGTTTCTAATTGGTTTTGAGGCCTACACCAAAGAACTGAATTTCTTTCTTGGTAGTGTAATCGTGGTAAAATGGCTACAGGTTCTAGAGTAGAATCTACTATTATTATTTTGCTCAATGCACTTTCATCCAATTGGTACTCTAGATGTTTATATTTATTCTTAGAGATCTCAGCTGTTCTCAACTTCAGTTTTAGAATCCTTTAACTGAAGTGGGCAACAGTGACTGCTGAAATGCATAAGTGGTCAAATTGCTGCAAACAAGGGACTGTCTATGAAGCCCTAAGTGGGTCATTTTTATTAGCTCTTCTCAGGGAATAGTAAGTGTATGACAGTCAGAAACAGAAAGTAGAGAAGGATACTGTAAAGTGCTGTCTTTTGGACTTGGCGTGGCTGTGATAGTTATCAACTCACAGCAGCAGTAGTTACCTCTCCAATGACTGCACAAGATTAAGCTAGCACAGATAGGGATGTCTTTTTCAGGCATCATCTCTGGCTGAAGGGCTGTTGGTATGTGCCAGCCACTGGGAAAAAAAGAATCATTCTGATTTGAATGTGCGTGCACTGGTTGATATCCTATATTCAAGTGGATATCCTTATATGTGGATAACAGTAATAGGGCTTAGAATGAACATGAATTCTGGACAGTATCTTGTCATATGGGATTGGGAGTGAGATGGATATGATCATGTTTTATTGTATACATGTATGAAGTTCTCAATTAAAAATAAAATTTCTTTGAAAACAGAAAATTCCTTTAAAAGATAAAAGAATGCAAAACAATTTTAAGTTTCTCTGCAGTTGTCCAGACTCTTAAGGCTAGAAGCTTGTTAGTGAGGACAGTTCTTGGCCTACTCATGATCACCCTGGCTTACTGGTGCCATTGTGATAATGTACCTTTACTTTCAGAGTAAGTCTTCTGAGGTCTTCCTAGAATGGTTAACTTTGAAGAATTATCAACTAAATTGATATTTTTATAACTCTTATTCTGAAAGATAAATTTGAAGATTTAGCCTAGGCACTCACACCTATTATTGAAGGAAAGATTTTCAAATCTCCTACAGTAGTCTGCCAGACTGCCCATATCCTGTGGTGCAGTGCTGTGCTGCAATATTCCCACGGAAGGACCTATAAAAATTCTGGTTTCAATTCTTAATTTTCAAACATGGAAACTCCACCACACAGGCTATAAAAACAATGTGATTCATGGAACCTTTCAGGAAGTTGTCACAATGTAAAGCAGACTATATTGAGAAGAGATGAGTTCAGGACTAAATAAAACCAAGGAACAGAAGAAACAGAACATTTTACTCAAATTCATTTAAAAATAGTTTTTAAATGAATCATAAATTACATAGGTAAAGAAGTGATTTGGAAATCATTTCATAATGGAAGATTTTGGTTCTATTACACTTTGAATTTGAAACTTCTTCATGAATAAAAATAACTCAGCCATCTGTGCAACCTAAGGAAAAATTTTGAACATAGTTAATAGCATGCTTACATCTGCTACATTTGTGAAGGAGAAGGTAGCAGGGAAGAGCAAGAATGGGTGGGTCTGACTGACAATGATTAAGTAAAGTGCCGACATAAGAGAGATGATGGAGTATGACCACAGTGAGTCACTATGCCTGAATAGACTTTTCTATTATTGAAGGGGACAGTGTACATGTGGACATGGATGAGTGCTGACTGCCTTTGAGAAGAATGAGAACACAACTCACAAGACTGTTCAACCGACTGTATGCCAAGGAAATGATTAGTGGCCTCCCTCATAAGAGAAAACAAAAACTAGGTTTCTCTTGAGAAATGAATAGTGCTGAATAGGGGCAATTATTAGCAGCCATTATCCCCTAACCTAGATCTCATTTCTTGATGTTGCATTAAGGTTTTTGTAGAGGAAAGCTTTGTTTGAGCTTTCTTTTGTTTTTGGAGCAGGTTTTATGAGCCTGATAGCAGTGAGCTGAAATAATGCTGGGAGAGGTGTGTGTGTCCCACTTAATCTTGTGTGACACTTGTTATTTTATTACAGTTTCATCCACTTTACTGCAGGCGAGTGATACAGTAGCTCTTTCTTCATATGTCAGATATGTCCTGCCTTTGTTACACATGACAGCCTAGGTGTCATAGAGTCACGGATCTCAGGATTCTAGGAAAAGAGAGGTGAAACAGAACTTCTATACTCCCTACCCTACTGACTGAAACATCCAGGAGCTGAAAATTAGACCATAAATAACAAAGCCTTTACCCTAAATTGAGAATACACATTTCTCCTGTAATCTTCTCCTGCCCAGTGATGAGAAAGCAGGAGATACAACAAAAGGACTAAGGGGGTAGGTGGGTTTCTGGAGGCCAGGTTGGTTGTGGTTACATTAGCTCTGTTTGCCTATGAACTTGCACATCTCCACAAAGATGTCTTTTTGCTTCTAATATGTGTTTTCCTGTCTGTTTCATAGCACAAAATGTTTGGTTCTTGTTAGTTAAAATAAGATGAAAAAACATTGTCTAACTGCTTGCTTTCTTTCTTTCTTTAAACAAGAGTAACAAAGAAGAAATTAGATCATGAATTTATTGGACTATGTAAGGGTGTGACTGAATTGGTTCATTGTTAGTTCAGGCACAAATGGTTACATATTACAGTGTTGCCTTGAATACAACAAACATTTAGTCACAACTGCACTGACAGAGATGTTTTGACCAAGATAAAGACGGTAGGGCCTGACAGATGTGTGCTCATGGAAAAGAGGTAAGAATGTTAGAAATCATAACTCTGTAAAGATCTAAGGTACAAATCTCTATCTCTGTGTTTCTATTCTTCCCCCTATCCTTCTACCCCTCTCATTTGCACCATGCTGTCTCAGTCTTCAACTCCATTTCTGTCTCCCTCCTCACCTTTGAGGCATCCAGTATGGATTTTCCAGTAGTTGAAATTCGATAAGTTTCTTTTCAAAAATGTCTCCACATAAACCATGGCATGTGCTTGATTTACTGGACCTTATTTCCTCCATGAAGAGATGACTGATCTACATGAAAACAATTGCAATTGTCATAGGAGACTACACAGGTTTCCCTTTGGGGAAGAAAAAAATTACCACTAATTTTACTCAACATTGGGGGATATCCCATATGTTTGACAAAAATACAGGGAGACTTCAGGTGAGATATGACAGGTTAGTTTGTGGACTTAGCAGGTTGTGGACAAACCAGGTAGGTAAAAAGATTCCTGGGCAGATAATCACATGAGCATTGCCTCACTAACAAATTTATTCAAATCATACTGATAATCCCCCCTTTTTAATTTTAATTAGAAACAAGCTTGTTTTTCATGTCAATCCCATTTTCCTATTCCTCCCCTCCTTGTCTGCCTCCCACTGACCCCCTATCCCATCCCCTTTTGTCTCCCCAGGGAGAGTGAGGCCTTCCATGTGGAATCTTCAAAGTCTATCATATCATTTGGAGTAGGGCCTAGGCCTGCCTCTCTATGTCTAGGCTGAGAGAATATCCCTCTATATGGAATGGGCTCCCAAAGTCCATTCCTACACTAGGGATAAGTACTGATCCTCTACCAGAAGCCATATAGATTGCTAAGGCATCCTAACTGACACCCACATTCAGGGCGTCTGTATATGTCCTATGCTGGTGTCCCAGCTATCAGTCTGGGGTCCATGAGCAACCCCTTGGTGAGGTCAGATGTTTCTTTGGGTTTCACCAGCCTGGTCTTGACCTCTATTCTCATCACTCCTCCCTCTCTGCAACTGGATTCCAGGAGTTCAGCTCAGTGTTTACCTGTGGGTGTCTCTGTCTGCTTCCATCAGCTACTGGATAAAGGCTCTAGGATAGCATATAAGATACTCATCAATCTCAGTATTGAAGAAGGGCATTTACAGTAGCCTCTCCACTATTGCTTAGATTGTTAGTTGGTATCATCCTTGTAGATCACTGAACATTTCTCTAATGCCAGATTTCTCTTTAAACCAACATACAACGGCTCCTTTTATTATGGTATCTCTTTTCTTTCTCTCCTCTATTCTTCTTCTTACTCAACTTCTGCTCCCTCATGTTCTCCTCTCCCATCATCTTCTCCCCTTCTCTGTCTCCTAACTCCCTCTCCCCTCCATTCTCCCAATTAGTTCAGGAGATCTTTTCCCTTTCCCCTTCTCCAGGGGATCATGTATGCCCCTGTTAGAGTCCTTCTTGTTTCCTAGATTCTCTAGAGGTGTGGATTGTAGGTGGTAATCCCCTGCTCTATGTCTAAAATCCATATATGAGTAAAGATATACCATGTTTGTCTTTTTGTGACTGGATTACCTCACTGAGGATGGTTTCTTCTAGTTCCATCCATTTGCCTGCAAATTTCAAGATTATATTGTTCTTTTTTTTTCTTTTTATTTTCCAGTTTAAATTTAGATAAGAAACGAGGTTGCTTCACAAGTCAGTTCCAGGTCCCTCTCCCATTCCATCCCCTCCTCCCGTGCCCTCCCCCCCAAGCCCCCCCATATCCCCTCATTCCCCCAGGGAGGGTGAGGCCCTCCATGGGGGTGTCCATAGTCTGTCATTTCATATAGGGCAGGGCCTAGACCCTTCCCTAAGAGTTCAGGGTGAGTGTGCACCTCACATTGTTCTATGGGAGTCCAAAGTCCGTGTGTATACTTGGGATGGGTACTGATCTGCTGCCCAAGGCTCAATAGATTCCCTAGGCCTCCTCACTGACCCCCAGATTCAGGGGGGTCTTGATCAGTCCCATGCTGGATTCCCAGGCTGATGCCTGGGATTCAAGAGTTAACCTTTGTCAGGTCAGCTGTTTCTGGGGATTAAACCAGCCTAGTCTTAATCCCTTTGATCATCAGTCCTCCCTCTCTGTTACTGGCTTTCTTGAGTTCAGCTTGGTACTTAACTAAGGGAGTCTGCTTGTTCTTTGATCGGCCACTAAATGAAGTTTCTGTTTCCCAGACTCTCTGGCCATAGGATTGTGGGCTGGCACTCCCCAGATCTATGTCTAAAATCCATATATGAGAGAGTACATGCCATGTTTCTCTTTTTGTGACTGGGTTACCTCACTCTGGATGGTTTCTTCTAGTGTCATCCATTTGCCTGCAAATCTCAGGATTCCGTTATTTTTTTCTGCTGAATAGTACTCCATTGTGTAGATGTACCACATTTACTCTATCCACTCTTCGGGTGAGGGACATCTAGGTTGCTTCCAAGTTCTGGCTATTACAAATAAAGCTGCTATGAACATAGTGGAACAGACATCTTTGTTGTATGAATGGGCATCTTTTGGATATATGCCTAAGAGTGGAGTTGCTGGGTCTTGTGGTAGGTTTATTCCCATTTTTCTGAGGAACCTCCATACTGATTTCCAAAGTGGCTGAACCAGTTGGCACTCCCAACAGCAATGGAGGAGTGTCCCCCTTTCACCACATCCTCTCCAGCATAAATTGTCATTGGTGTTTTTGATTTTAGCCATTCTGACAGGAGTGAGATGGTATCTCAGAGTTGTTTTGATTTACATTTCCCGGATGGCTAAGGATGTTGAGCACTTTCTCAAGTGCCTCTCAGCCATTTTAGACTCCTCTATTGAAAACTCTCTATTTAGTTCTGCAGCCCACTTTTTAATAGGGTCCTTTGGTGTTTTGGAGACTTGCTTCTTGAGTTCTTTGTAAATTTTGGAGATTAACCCTCTGTCAGATGTGGGATTAGTAAATATTTTTTCCCATTCTGTGGGCTGCC
This sequence comes from Mesocricetus auratus, assembly GCF_017639785.1. NCBI lineage: Eukaryota > Metazoa > Chordata > Mammalia > Rodentia > Cricetidae > Mesocricetus > Mesocricetus auratus. The sequence continues at coordinate 30,060,707 of NW_024429200.1, read as the reverse complement.
TTTTTGTCTTGCTGACTGTGTCCTTTGCTTTACAGAAGCTTCTCAGTTTCAGTAGGTCCCATTTATTAATTGTTGATCTCACTGTCTGTGCTACTGGTGTTATGTTCAGGAAGCTGTCTCCTGTACCAATTCGTTCAAGGGTACCACCCACTTTCTCTTCTAAGAGGTTCAGTGTGGCTGTATTTATGTTGAGGTCTTTGATCCATTTGGACTTAAGTTTTGTGCATGGCGATAAACATGGATCGATCCACATTCTTCTACATGTCAGTCTCCAATTATGCCAGCACCATTTGTTGAAGATGCTTTCTTTATTCCATTGTATATTTTTAGCTTCTTTGTCAAAGATCAGATGTTCATACATGTGTGGGTTAATACCCGGGTTTTCAATTCGATTCCATTGGTCTACCTGTCTATTTTTGTGCCAATACCAAGCTGTTTTCAGGACTATAGCTCTGTAATAGAGCTTGAGGTCAGGGATGGTGATGCCTCCGGACGTTGCCTTGTTGAACAGGTTTGTTTTGGCTATCCTGGGTCTTTTGTTTTTCCAAACAAAATTGATTATTGTTCTTTCAAGGTCTGTGAAGAATTGTGATGGGATTTTAATGGGGATTGCATTGAATCTGTAGATTGCTTTTGGCAAGATTGCCATTTTTACTACATTGATCCTACCTATCCAAGAGCATGGGAGATCTTTCCATTTTCTGAGGGCTTCTTTAATTTCTTTCTTTAAAGATTCATAGTTCTTACGATACAGGTCTTTCACTTGTTTGGTTAGCGTTACTCCAAGATATTTTATGTTGTTTGTGGCAATTGTAAAGGGTGATGTTTCTCTGATTTCTCTTTCAGCCCTTTTATCATCTGTATATAGGAGGGCTACTGATTTTCTTGAGTTGATCTTGTAGCCTGCCACTTTGCTGAAGGTGTTAATCAGCTGTAAGTGTTCCCTGGTAGAGTTCTTTTTTGTGACACATTTATTACAAACGACCTCATGAGCAAAGTCAACATAAAAGTCAAATAAATTATTGTGAAGGGAAATGACAGACTTCATGGCTTGCTCATGGGAAAATATATGAAATATTCTAGTTTGTTATACAGTAATGGAGAGTGCTGAGCAAAGCATGAGATTAGTTGTAAGAAAGATTGACATGGAGATTTCCAAAGGTATCTTTTAAAATCAGTATAAATCACCACAATAGAGAAATTTGTCCATATAAACGGAAATTAAAATTTTAAGGAACTGGGGAGATGGCTCAGTGAATAAGAGGACTGTCTGTTGTTATAGAAGACCTCAGTTTGATTCCCAGCATCCACACAGTATCTTACACCTGCCTGCAACTCCTGCTCCCACATTGGATGCCAATTTCTGTCCTCCATGGACACCAGTCATGCATGTGATTCACAGACACAAAAACAGGAAAGAGTACACATAAAAGTACAAATAAAATCAAATACATTTCATTATTTTTTTAAATTGCAATTTTAGGTAAGAAAAAGACAACAGGGCAATTTGTCTAGTGCATGTCTCCCTCCCTCTCTGTGTATGTGTGTATGTCTGAGGCTATGTTAAACTTAGATCAATAGAGGGTGAAACAGAACCATGAAAATAAGAACCACATTGCTATTTTTATTACTTTCCCCTTGTCACTGACATTTTCATACAATCGTGTAAATTCCCTATTAGAGCTAATCAGCTATTAGTGGAAACTATAATTTTTATAATATTTTTGATTTCAAATCAATCTTTTTTCATTTTATATACCAATCCCAATTCCTGCTCTCTCCCCTCCTCCTGTTTTCCCTACCTTCCCCCAAACTCACACCCATCCACTCCTCAGAGAGGGCAGATTATCATTTTTTCTTAAAATAATTTTAAGTTGAGATGGTTTTAGAAATAATGATTCATTTTCCTGAAGTATTAGTGATAAAATGGCATATTTCTTTATTGTTTCCTAATTTTTATTTTCACTGAAAATTTGATAATTTTAAATGAACACTTGCTTATCTTTTTCTAGAAGCAATGTTTACCTTACTGATAACTATTTTTAAAAATTAGTTATTGTGGTATGTATTTATTAAACTACATTTTTTCCATTTCATTTTCTCAACTTTTTATTTCTCAGATGATTGTCCTATATCTCTTCTTTAAATGTAAAGTATATTCATTGATTTGTCTAATGCTTTATAAAAACTATGATATGTAATTATAGAGCTAATATTTTTAATCACTGTAATTTTTTGTGAAAGTTGAGGGTGCTATGATGTCTTTGGTTGTCTGTTCCCTTCTACTATGCAGAACATTTAAGTCTTTCCATGACTGCATAATTCTCAGCAGCCAAGACAACACTCCTGTTACACATGTGTACATCTCTAAAATTTATTCAGTAAGCTCTAGGGAAGTCTTCATATTTTGACTAAAGACAAAGGCCAGGGATATTTATTTGGACAGTAAAGATGGCTGGCATTTTATGTCTTATGGAAACAATGTTGCTGTGCACATCAAATTTGGCATCAGAGGATTTTTTAAAAACTTTATTGTACTATGGGGCCATTATTTTTACCATTGACTCTCATAATCTAGATACATCATTATCATTCCCCTTTCAGAGGAAAAAAGTGAATTTAGAAGAATTATATACTATGTAAATACAAACAGAATGTGTCACTGGTACAGAATTATAATGTCAGTGCTTACCACTAGACTAGCTACCTAGTCAAGGTTCTGAAGTTTATAAACACATCGTTACTTTTTTCTTGCAGATGTTTCATATCTAGTACTTAATTAAATGTGTAAATCTTAAGTTCTTAAGTCTTAGATTTCCCAGAAGTAAGAAAATAATTAAATATCATGTGTGTATATGCATATATTAGCACAATCACGAATGTATATATTATTCAATTGTGCATATGCATATATATTTGTGTGCTCATCTGAATTCTATAATGAATATAAATATACCAGAATTACATATATGCAACAATTTATAGCTATATATCATCTGTATCTATATATGAAGATGTCTTAGATAGATCTGGTCATATATATCATTATTCATTTATTGGCTTTGTCTCTGCCCTGCCTTTTCATTTAAAAATGAAAAGCTCAAAAATGAAGGGTCTGTAAAAAATGATCAACTCAGTTTTCACTTTTCTCATTCATTTTTCAGGCTTTTACCTGATCCTCTTAGCCAAAGCAAAGAATATGTGTGTTGGAATAACTTAATAATTAAATAAATTGCAATGCATGCAATCTATACAATAAGTAGTGTTTTCCAGTCTCTGGTGCCCTTTCAATTCTCTGCATGATGTTCCTGTCTAAAAGGCACTAATAGAGACATTCTGATCTTGAAAAGAAAAGTGAGGAAAATCAACATCTAAAACTCAGAAAAGTCCTGGGTAGTAAAAGGTCTTTGTTCTGCCGAGTGTTCTCCCACAGAGGAACAGAATTTTCTTTTAGCTTTTACATTTGACTCCCAGCCTCTGAAATACAATAATCAAAGCTCTTTGCTAACTTATGTTGAATCTCTTGTACGTAAAATCTTTTTATTTAGCAAGAAATGGGATTCTACCCCCAAATAAGTTTTTTTGAAAGCTTGAACATTTGCCAGTTAATAATATCTTTTTTTATTATGATGTTACAGAAACTTCTTGGTAGGCCATCGGGATAATTAGAGAAGAGTAGAGGATGTTTAATGAGTTTTCCCAGTGCAGTTGAGAGTGTATCATATACCATCATGTGCTGCTGATAATTTTATCCTTCATTCTCTGGGTGGCATGGTATCCTGGTGATGGAATGCTTAAATTAGAGATCCAAGAAGCTGCAGACATCTGGAAAATAGTAGGTTTTTAAAATATTTTCTTAAGTAGATGTGAGGTTTCACCCTCTGTGGGCTGCTCTAGTCCTTACATTCTTCTTCATTTACTGATCAGTTGAAGCAAACCAGTAGCTCATCTCCAGGGAAAGCCTTTTGCATTCTCAAAGAATGAAAATGTCAGAGCTTTTTTAACTGAAAACAAAACAGTAAGGGGTGGCCTTGGAATTTGTCTGTTCATTATGCACCAAGGAACTCTGTCCAGCCTTTGGGATTATGTAGGCCAGAACTTCAAGTCAGGTCACTTAAGCTAGATCTTTCCTCTGTAGAACCCTGAATACTTTAACATACATATTTGGCAACAAAATTTATTGGGGGGATTCTGAGCTAGAAAAAACTCAACAGAGAAGATGCAGATGATTGAAGGTTCTTTGTTTTTCATTGCTAGGATGGAGAAGCTATGAAGTCTCTTGGATTGTGATAGACACAAACAGAAGTACCAGCACACCAAAGGTGTTCTGCTCTACAGCCTGTGCTCTGGAAGAGTTTAATTATTTTAGAATGGTTTCAGGACAGTGGGACCAACCATGTTGGATAGGATGAAATACATAAATGTGATTAATCCCTTGTAGCTATTTAAAGGCTACCTGCTTCAGAAAATGTAGCCTGGGTAAAGAGGTAGCATTGTTATCATCAAACTCTCATGGCTCCAATAAGTGTTGATTTAAGATAAGCATCATTCTATTGTAGGTATATTTCTAAGACCCGGATCCCTTAGATGTAAGTCAACAAATAGTAACCCCTAAGAAAAATCTGTCGAGTAGTTTTTGGTGGAAGAAGCTTGATTGGAACATAGCCCTATTGATTAGCACTTTTTTTTAAAGAAAATGTGTATCACAGACAGAAAGTATTACCTACTTTTCTAGCTAAAGATAGTGCATGAGGGTAGAGTTGAGTAGTTGTAACTCATACCTTATGACTTACTAAACTTACACTATTTAATATCTGATGGGTAAAAGCAAATATCTGCAGATTAATATCTTGGTGGTCATGATAAACCATTTTGCTGTGTTGTATCAGACAAATCAGAAGCAATTTCATGGCAGCTGTGCTACAATATATAGTAGTGATATCATGTAGACAGGTACTTCAGAGAGAAAAATGCAGTATGAATCACTAAATTTACTAATATTTCACATATCTCCTAGAAAGTTTTAAATTTGAGCTTGCCTTTTACAAGAAGGAAGCAATCTCTTGGCAAGACAAAAGTGTATTATAATAAAGTGAATATGATTAGTGTGCTTAACTGTGGCTGCTTGAAGAGAAGAAATGCTCATTCTTTTAGGTCTGTTCTTTCATTTCTTTCCCTGGCATTCAGGTATATGAAAAAGCAAGGTGTAACCTTTTTATAGTCACTAAGAAATAGTCACTGAGAATATGATCTGTGCACTAGAAAAGCTACAGTATGTGTGTACATGGCTGTGTGTGTGTGTGTGTGTGTGTGTGTATGTACAAGGTACATGTATGTATGTGTGTCTGAATGTGAAGGCCCTAATTCAAGTTAAGGTATCTTCTACAAATTCTCTACATCTCACTATTTGAACATCTCTTATTGATCTGAAACTCATAGGTATGTAATAATCTCCAGGAACTTTCCTCTACACACTCTCCAGAACTGGGGTTACCAATAGAAGCTAATATATCAACTTTGTCTGTTTGCCTTTGTGGAGGTGAATGTCATTCTTCATGTTTATAAACACTTTACTAACTTATCCATGTACCAGCCCCACAAAAACCCTTGTACCCTGTTCTATAAAAGATGACAGGATCTGAGAAACACCTTGTCCCGACCTGCAGGAGACTCAATGTGAGTTTGGTAGACACCTAGAAGAAAGAGGGGGGACAGGGGACAAAAGGACAGATGCCAAGATAGGCGTCTGATCAAGGCGACAATTTTATTTCACCCCAAAGGGATTTATATAGGGGAAGGGAGGAGGGAAAGAAATGGGGGATGTGCTGTAGCTGCAACGAGCCTGGCAGAGTAATGGTCAGTGGGATGGGTAGGTCATCCTGTGTCCTCTAGTAACCTAACTGCAGATTCTAACTTCATCTTTCAGATTCCACCTTCTATTGTTTAAGCCTATGCCCTGGATGAGCCTCAGGTCTGTTTCTGGAATGTGACAGGTAGCAGGGTGGTCCAGAGTCACATACGCTCTATGAGGGTTGAGTCATGTCTTATGAGTACATGAGGCAGTAGTACCTGGTTGATGGCTGGAGGACCCTGACAGCTCCTGGAAGACAGAACCTGTTATTGTTATTTCTTAATTAGGCACACTATCAAATTGCCTTCTAAGTAATTCATAGGCAAAGTTGATTTCAACCTTCTTTGAAAAAGCATCTATTTGCAATGGGCAGCAAATGGTAGCAATTTAGGGTGTTTTCTCATCCTGTCTTCTGGACTTGAAGTGACAATTACACCTGTGAAATCATTGTTTATTTGCAGAAGACATGTACAAGATCAACACAGCAAAAATTCCAGCAAATATGGGGTCGATTATTTCCAGGTCCTACTTATCCACACTGGCTAGCTATTGGAAGTTTATAGTTACTGCTTGAGGCAAAGTCCTTCACTCTGGAGGATATGTCCATAAATGGGGTTTATATGCTCCAAAGAATGGTGCTGTGCCCATGCACATATGTGCAACACTAACTGAACTTAGTGGATTATCATAAAAAAGACACACATTGAGAAGTTGATGGGGTGGGGTAGTGAAGGAGAGAGTAAGGGGAAGTTATAATCTTATTTCATCATACAACTTTATGAAATATTCAAGAATAAATGAAAATGAAAGAAAAGTGAATTTCTTATAATATCTTAGGCAGTATTTTTTTATTTATTGAACTTAAATGTTTTGTAATACAAATCTGCATGGTAGAATAGCTTAGGTTCTTTACTTTCCATTTTTTAAATTTAAATTAGGACCAAGCTTCTTTTACATGTCAATCCCAGTTTCCTCTCCTTTCCCTAGTCCCCTTCCCTCCAATGGTCCCCAATCCCATAACCTTTTTGCTCCCCAGGGAGGGTGAGGCCTTCCATTGGGAATGTTCAAGTCTGTCATATCATTTAGAACAAGGCCTAGACCCTCCCCTGTGTGTCCAGGCTGAGAAAATATCACTCTATGTGGAGTGGGTTCCGAATTCCATTTGTATACTAGGGATACATACTAATCCAGCGCTAGACGCCACATAGATTAACCAAACCTCCAAACTGGCATCTACCATCAGGGGGTTTGGACAGTTATGTGCTGGTTTCCTAACTATTAATCAGGGGTCCATTTTCTCTGCCTTGTTCAGGTCATTTGTTTCTGTGGGTACCTTCAGCCTGGTCTTGACCCCTTTGCTCATCACTCCTTCCTCTCTGCAACTGGACTCCAGAGTTCGGCTCAATGATTATTTAAGGAAGTATATTTCTGCTCCTATCAGCTACAAGATGAAGGTTCTTGGATGGCGTATAAGGTAGTCATCAATCTCATTATCAGAGAAGGGCATTTAAGGTAGCCTCTCAAGTATTGCTTAGATTGTTAGGTGGGGTCAACCTTGTAGATATCTAGTCATTTTCCTAGTGCCAGATTTCTCTATAAACCTATAATGGCATCCTCTATTCATGTTATCACTTTTCTTGCTATCCTCTGTTCATTCACTGACTTGATCTTCTTGCTCTCTCATGTCCTACATTATACCCCCTCCTCTCCTCCCCTTCTCTGTCTCTTAACTCCCTTTCACTGTCCCCCATTCTCCCAATTAGCTCAGGAGATCTTGTCCCTTTCCACTTCTCGGGGGGAACATGCATGTCTCTCTTAGGGTCCTACTTGTTTCCTAGCTTCTGTGCCAGTGTGGATTGTAGATTAGTAATCCTTGGCACTATGTCTAAAATCCATATATATGAGTGAGGACATAACATGTTTGTCTTTATGTGACTGTATGTCACTCAAGATGGTTTCTTCTAGTTCCATCCATTTTCCTGTGTATTCCAAGATTCCATTTTTTTTGGCTGAGTAGTAAGAACTACATTGTGTGTAGGTACCACATTTTCTCCATCCATTGTTCAGTTGACTATGCATCTAGGTTGCCTCCAGGTTTTGACTATTACAAATAATGCTACTATGAACATAGCAGACCAGATGTCCTTGTTGTAGGAATCTCCACCTTTTGAGTATATGCCTAAGAGTAGATTTGCTTTATCTTGTGGTAGAATGATACTATTTTCATGAGGAAACACCACATTAATTTCCAAAGTGACTGTAGGAGATTGTACTCCCATCATCAGTGGAAGGATTTTCCCCTTTCTGCACACCCTCCCCAGCATAAACTGTCATTGGTGTTTTTGATTTTAGCAATTCTGACAGAAATAAGATGGCATCTCAGAGTTGTTTTGATTTGCATTTCTATTGAGAATTCTCTATTTAATCCAGTACCCAACTTTTTAATTGGATTATTTAGTGTTTTGGTGACTAGCTTCTTGTGTTCTTTGTATATTTTGGAAATCAGCCCTCTGTCAGATGTGAGGTTGGTGAATATCTTTTACCATTCTGTGGGCTGCCATTTTGTCTTGTTGACTATGTCCTTTGCCTTAGAGGAAGTTCCTCAATTTCAGGAGGTGCCATTTATTAATAGTCCATTTCAGTGTCTGTGCTACAGGCATTATGTTCAGGATGCTATCTCCTATATCAATTCATTCAAAGGTACCTCCTACTTTATCTTCTAAGAGGTTCAGTGGTGCTGAATTTTTGTTCAGGTCTTTGATCCTTTAAGATTAAAGATTTGTACATGGTGACAGATATAGATCTATCTGCACTCTTCTGCACACCAGCATCCAGTTATGCCAGCACAATTTGTTGTAGATGCTTCCTTTTTTCCATTGTATAATTTTTGCTTCTTTGGCAAAAGTCAGTCTTTCATAGGTGTATGGATCCATATCAGGGTTTTCAGTTTGATTATGTTTGTTTGGCTGTCAAATTTTATGACAAATACAAGCTGTTTTAGGTACTATTGATATATAATAAAGTTTGAAGTCAGGGGTGGTGATGCCCTTTTATTGTACAGGGTTGTTTTGTCTCTCCTGGTTCTTTTGTTTTTCCATATAAAATTGGAAATTGTTATTTCAAGGACTGTGAAGAATTGCACTGGGATTTTGAAGGGGATTAAGTTGAATCTGTAGATTGCTTTTGGAAGATTGCCATTTTTACTAATTGTTCCTACCTATCCAGCAGCATGGGAGATCTTTCTATTTCTTTGTATCTTATTTAATTTCTTTCTTTAAAGGATCAAAGTTCTTGCTATACCCATTTTTCACTAGTTTGGTTAGGGTTACCCTAAGGTATTTTATGTTGTTTGTGGCAATTGTAAAGGGTGATATTTCTCTGATTCTTTCTCAGCACATTTATCTTCTGTATATAGTATGGCTATAGATTTTTTTTAGTTTATCTTGTATCCTATCATGTTGCTGAAGGTATTTATCAGCTGTAGGGGTTCCTGTGTAGAGATTTTTCAGTTCACATATATAAATTATCATATCATCTGAAAATAGTGAATGTTTGACTTCTTTTCCAACTTGATCTTCTATTGTTGTCTTATTGCTCAAGGCAGGATGACAGGTAAAATATTGAAGAGGTTTGGATAGAGTGGACAGCCTTTATTTGTTTCTAGTATTAGAGGAACTGCATTGGATTTCTCCCCCAGTTGTTCGATGTTGGGTCTTGGTTTACTGTATATTGCTTTTATTATGTTTATATAATATTCCTGTTATTTCTGATCTTTTAAGACCTTTATCACCAATATGTGTTGGATTTTGTCAAAGGCATTTTCCAGCATCTAGTGTGATGATCATGCGATTTTTATTTCTCAGTTTGTTTATATGGTTTATTACATTGATGGATTTTCATATGTTGAACCATCCCTGCATCCCTTGGATGAAGCCTACTTGATTATGGTGGATGTTTTTTTTTTTCATGTGTTCTTGGATTAGATTTGCCAACATTTTATTTTATTTTATTCCCTCAGATATCCCCTCATTACTCCAGGGAGGGTTAGGCCCTTCATGGGAGTATCTATAGTCTGTCATTTCATCCAGGGCAGGGCCTTGACCCTCCCCGAGAGTCCAGGGTGAGAGTGCATGGATTGGTGCCCAAAGTCCATTTGTATACCCAGGATAAATACTGATCTACTACCCAAGGCTCAATAGATTACCTAGACCTCCTCACTGACACCCACATTCAGGGGGTCTTGATCAATCTCATGCTGGATACCCAGCCATCAGTCTGAGATCCAAGAGCTATCCCTTTCCAGGTCAGCTGTTTCTGGGGGTTAAACCAGCCCAGTCTTAACCCCTTTGCTCATCAGTCCACCCTCTCTGTCACTGGATTCCTTGAGTTCAGCTCAGTGTTTAGCTGTGGGAGTCTGCCTCTGCTTCTATCAGCCACTGAATGAAGGTTCTGTTTCCCAGAGTCTCTGGCCATGGGATTGTAGGCTGGCTCTCCCCATATCATTGTATATTTTTAGCTTCTTTGTCAAAGATCCGATGTTCATACATGCATGGCTTAATATCAGGGTGTTCAATTTGATTCCATTGGTCTACTTGTCTATTTTTGTGCCAATACCAAACTTTTCAGAACTACAGCTCTATAATAGAGCTTGAGGTCAGGGATGGTCATGCCTCCAGATGTTGCTTTGTCGAGTAATGTTGTTTTGCCTATCCTGGGTCTTTTGTTTTTCCATACAAAATGATCATTGTTGTTTCAACATCTGTGAAGAATAGTGCTGGTATTTTAATGGGGATTGTATGAATCTGTAGATTGCTTTTGGCAGGATTGTCATTTTTACTACATTGATTCTACCTATCCAACAGCATGGAAGATCTTTCAATTTTCTAGTATCTTCTTTAATTTCTTTTTTAAAGACTTAAAATTCTTGTAGTACAGGTCTTTCACTTTTTTGGTTTGCATTACCCCAAGGTATTTTATGTTTGATGCTTCTCTGAATTTTTTTCTCAGTCCTTTTATCATCTGTATATAGTAGGGCTACTGATTTACTTGAGTTGATCTTGTAGTCTGACACTTTGCTGAAGGTGTTAATCAGCTGTAAGAGTTCCCTGGTAGAGTTCTTTGGGTCATTTATGTAAACTATCATATCATCTGCAAACAGTGAAAGTTTGACCTCTTCCTTTACAATTTGTATCCCCCTGATCTCCCTTTGTTGTCACATAGCTCTAGCTAGAACTTCAAGTACAATATTGAAAAGGTATGGAGAGAGTGGACAGCCTTGACTTGTTCCTGATTTTAGCAGAATTGCATTGAGTTTCTGTCCATTTAGTTTGCTTTTGCCTGTTGGTTTTCTGTATATATTTAGTTATGTTCCTGTTATCCCAGATCTCTCCAAGACCTTTATCATGAATCGGTGTTAGATTTTGTCAAAGGCTTTTTCTGCATCTAGTGAGATGATCATGTGATTTTTGTTTTTCAGCTTGTTTATATTGTGGATTACATTGACGGATTTTCAAATGTTGAACCATCCCTGCATCCCTGGAATGAAGTCTACTTGATCATGGTGGATGTTTTTTTCTCATGTGTTCTTGGATTTGATTTGCCAACATTTTTTGAATATTTTTTATCAGTGTTCATGAGGGATATTGGTCTGTAGTTCTCTTCCTTAGTTGTGTCTTGGGTTCCAAAGTTATTGATCCCTTGTACATATAGTCTTGTGATGACCCTTCTGCTTCTATTATTTTGAATACTTTGAGTAGAATTGGTTTTAGCTTTTCTTTTAATTTCTATTAGAATTCTGCTATGTACCCATCTGCCCCTGGCCTTTTTTTGGTTGTAAGATTTTTATGACTGCTTTTATTTTATTGGGGGTTATAGTTCTATATGAATTGCTTATCTGACTTTGATTTAATTTTGGTAAGTGATGTCTATCCAGAAAATGGTTCATTTCCTTTAGATTTTTGAATTTTGAGAACAGTTTTTCAAAGTATGGCCTGATTATTCTCTGTATTTCTTCAGTGTACATTGTTATGTCCACCCTTTCATTTCCAATTTTATTAATTAGCATGTTCACTCTCTGCCCTTTGGTAAGTTGGGAAAAGCGTTTGTCTATCTTGTTGACTTTCCAAAGAAGAAACTCTTTGTTTTACTGATTCTTTGTATTGTTTTCCTAGTTTCCACTTTATTGAGTTCAACCCTCAATTTGAGTATTTCTTGGCTTCTACTCCTCCAGTGTGTGTTTGCATTTTGTTTTCCTAGACACTTCTATTGTGCTGTTAATTCTCTAGAGTGACTATTCTCCAGTTTCTTCATGTGGGCACTTGGTGCTATGAACTTTCCTCTTAGCATTTCCCATAAGTTTCAATATATTGTTCCTTCATTTTCATTGAATTTTAGGAAGTCTTTAATATCATTTTTTATTTCCTCCTTGATAAAGAAATGGAGCAATTTCACATTGTTAAATTTCCTTGAGTTTTTAGGTTTTCTGCAATGTGTGTTTTTGAATTCTAACTTTAAAGCATGGTGGTCTGATAAGATACAGCGGGTTATTCTATATTTTATGTACCTGTTGAAGTTTACTATGTTGCTAAATATGTGGTTGATTTTATAGAAGTTTCCATGTTGAGCTAAAAGTAATGTATATTCCTTTATATTTTGGTAGAATGTTATAGATGTGTGTTAAAGCCAATTATATCATAACTTGTATTAGTTCATTTTTTCTTTGTTAAGTTTCTCTCTGATGGTTCAGTCCAGTGGCGAGAGTGATGTGTTGAAATCTCCCACTATAAGTGTGCAAGGTTTTATATGTGATTCTATTTTCAATAATGTATCCTTTAAAAATGTGGATATCTTTGTATTTGGGGCATAGATATTCAGAACTGAGACTGCATCTTGAAGGATTTCTACTGTGATGAATATGAAATGACCTTCTTAATCTCATTTGATTGCTTTTAGGATATAGTCTAATTTCTTAGATATTAGAATTACTATCCCTGCTTGTTTGTTGGGTCCAATCAATTGGAAGATTCTTTTCCCAGTCCTCAACTCTGAGGTCTTTGAAGTTGAGGTGTTTAAAGTATGTAGCAAAAGGACGGATTCTGTCTAAATATGCATTCTGTTAGCCTGTATCTTTTTATATATAAGTTAGGACCATTATTATTGAGGGAAATTAATGATCATTGATTGTATAGTTTTCTTTGTTTTGGATTTATTTGTAAAGTGGGATTATCAATTGCATATATTTTCTGGTTGGAATTAACTTCCTTGGGTTGGAATTTTCCTTCCAGAAATTTCTGTAAGGCTGGATTAGTTGTAGGGGGAATTTAGGACTCTGCCATTAACCACATGGCACTCTAAAGACACAAACGGATGTGGATGTGTATTGTTTAAATCTGACTTGGTTTGGAATACCTTGCTTTCTCCACCCATAGTTATTGAAATCTTTGCTGGGTATATTAGTCTAGGCTGGCACACCGTGGTCTCTTAATGTTTGTTGAATGTCTATCTAGGACCTTCTGATTTTCAGAATTTCCATGGAAAATTGATCCTACCAATCCAAGAGCATGGGAGATCTTTCCATTTTCTGGTATCCTCTTTGATTTCTTTCTTTAGAGACCCAAATTTATTGATATACAAGTCTTTCACTTCTTTGGATAACATTATCCCGAGATATTTGATGCTGTTTATGGCTATTGTAAAGGGTGATGTTTCTCTGATTTCTTTCTCTGCTACTTTATCATCTGTATATAATAGGGCCACTGATTTTTTTTAGTTAACCTTGTATCCTGCCAATTTGCTGAAGATGTTTATCAGCTCTAGGTGTCCCCTTGCGGGGTTTTTCAGGTCATTTATGTAAACTATCATATCATCTGCAAATAGTGAAAGCTTGACTTCTTCTTTTCCTATTTGTATCTCCTTGATCTCCTTTTGTTGTCTTATTGCTCTAGCTAGAATTTCAAGTAAAATATTAAAGAGATATGGAGAGAGAGGACAGCTTTGTCTTGTTCCTGATTTTAGAGGAATTGTTTTGAGTTTCTCTCCATTTAGCTTGATGTTAGCTGTTGGTTTAATGTATATTGCTTTTATTATGTTCAGGTATGGTCCTGTTATCCCTGATCTCTCTAGGACCTTTATCATGGAAGGGTGCTGGATTTTTTCAAAGGCTTTTTCAGCATTTATTGAGATGATCATGTGGTTTTTCTTTTGCCATTTGTTTATATGGTGGATTACATTGATAGATTTTCTAATGCTGAACTGGGATGAAGCCTACTTGATCATGGTGGATGATTTTTCTGATGTACTCTTGCATCCAGTTTGCCAGTATTTTATTGAGTATTTTTGCATCAATGTTCATGAAGGAAATTGGTCTATAGTGCTGTTTCTTAGTTGTATCTTTGTGTGGCTTGGGTACCAAGGTAATTGTAACCTCATATAAAGAGTATGGCAGTGAGCCTTCCGTTTCTATTGTGTGGAATATTTTGAGGAGTATTGGAAATAGCTCTTTGAATTTCTGGTAGAATTCTGCACTGAAGCCATCTGGGCCTGGGCTTTTTTTGGTTGGGAGAATTTTGATGACTGCTTCTATTTCATTAAGTGTTGTAGATCTGTTTAGATTGTTTATCTGTTCTTGATTTAGTTTTGGCAAGTGATGTCTATCCAGGAAATTGTCCATTTCCTTTAAATTTTCGAATTTTGTGGAGTACAGATTTTTAAAATATGCACTGATGATTCTCGGGATTTCCTCAGTGTATGTTGTTATGTCCCCCTTTTCATTTCTGATTTTGTTAGTTAGCATGCTCTCTGTCTGCCTTGTGGTTAGTTTGGACAAAGGTTTGTCTATTTTGTTGATTTTCTCAAAGAACCAACTCTTTGTTTCATTGATTCTTTGCAATGTTTTCCTGATTTCTACTTGATTGATTTCAGCCCTCAATTTGATTATTTCTGGGTGTCTGCTCCTCCTGGGTGAGTTTGCTTCTTTTTCTTCTAGAGCATTCAGCTATGCTATTAATTCTCTAGTGTGACTGTTTTCCAGTGTGACTGTTTCTTCATGTGGGCACTTGGTGCTATGAACTTTCCTCTCAGCATTGCTTTCAGAGTGTCTCATAAGTTTGGGTATGTTGTGTCTTCATTCTCATTGAATTCCAGGAAGTCTTTAATTTCTTTTTTTTATTTCTTCATTTACCCAGGGATGGTGCAATTGTGCATTGTTCAATTTCCATGAGTTTGTACGGTTTCTGCGTTTTGTGATTGTTGAATTCTAATCTTAATGCTTGGTGGTCTGATAAGATACAGGGGGTTATTCCAATTTTTTTGTATCTGTGGAGGTTTGCTAGGTTTCCTATTATGTGGTCAATTTTAGAGAAGGTTCCATGTGGTGCCGAGAAGAAGATGTATCCCTTTGTGTTTGGGTCGAATGTCTGTTAAACCCAGTTGGGTCATAACTTCTATTAGTTCTTTTGTTTCTTTGTTAAGTTTCTTTCTGGATCTCCTGTCTAGTAGTGAGAGTGGAGTGTGGAAGTCTCCTACTACTAGTGTTGAGATTTTATGTGTGATTTGAACTTTAGTAATATTTCTTTCACGAATGAGGGTTTTGGGGCATAGATGTTCGAAGTTGTGACTTTATCTTAACAGACTTTTCCTTTGATGAATATGAAACTTCCTTCTTCATCTCTTTTGATTGATTTTTGAAGTCTAAATTGTTAGATATTAGGATTGCTACACCTGCTTTTTTCTTGGGTCCGTTTAATTGGAAAATCTTTTCCCAACCCTTTACTCTGAGGTAACGTCTGTCTTTGACATTGAGATGTGTTTCTTGTATGCAGCAGAAGGATGGGTTCTATCTTTATATCCATTCTGCTAGTCTGTGCCTTTTTATAGGCTAGTTGAGACTGTTGACATTGAGGGATATTAATGACCATTGATTGATCGTTCTTGTTGGTGCTTGAATTGTTGGTAGTGGAGTTATTGTGTGTAGGTTGTCCTCCCTTTTTCTTTTTGTGTTTGGTAAAGTGGGATTATCTATTGCCTATGTCTTTGTGAGTGTAGTTATCTTCATTGAGTCTAGGTTTACCTTCCAGTACTTTCTGTAGAACTGGATTCATGGATACGTATTGTTTAAATCTGGCTTTGTCATGGAATATTTTGTTTTCTCCATCTATGGTAATTGAAAGCTTTGCTGGATATAGTAATCTGGGCTGGCATCCTTGTTTCCTTAGTGTTTGTAGGACATCTGTCCAGGATCTTCTGGCTTTCATCATTTCCATTGAGAAGTCAGGTGCAATTCAAATAGGTCTGCCTTCATATGTTACTTGGCCTTTTTCTTTAGCTGCTCTTAACATTTTCTATTTATTCTGTAGGTTTGATGTTTAGATTATTACGTGATGAGGTGAAAGTTTTGCCTTTATTTCTTATGTGACTTTTTTCCTTAGCTGCTCTTAATGGTCTTCTTTTATTCTGTGTGTTTGGGGTTTTGATTATTATGTGGCAAGGTGACATTTTTGTGGTCCACTCTATTTAGTGTTCTGTAAGATTCATGTACTTTCATTGCCATGTCTTCCTTTAGGTTGGAAAAGTTTTTCTTCTATGATTTTGTTGAATATGTTTTCTTCACCTTTAGATGGATTTCTTTCCCTTCTACACAAATTTTTCTTAGTCTTGGTCTTTTTCAGTGTCCCATATTTCCTGGTTATTTTGTGTCAGGAATTTGTTGGACTTAATATTTTCTTTGGTTATTGAATCCATTTCTCCTAGTGAATCTTCAATGCCTGAGATTCTCTCTTCCATCTCTTGTATTCTATTGGTCATGGTTGTATCTGGAGTCTGTAGTTCCTGATCATTTACCCAGCTTTTCTATTTTGAGCATTCCCTCAGTTTTTTTATTGTCTCTATTTAAGTTTTAAGATCTTGAAGTATTTGAATTGTTTCCTTCATCTTTTAATTGATTTTTCTTGGCTTTCTTTAAAAGAGTTTTGATTTATTTTTTCATTTGTTTTTTCTTCCAGTTCTTTAATGTATTTTCTCATATCTTCTTTGAGGGCCTCTATCATTTTCATGAAATTGTTTTTAAGGTCATTCTCTTTTGTTTTATCTGCATTCGTATGTTCAGATCTTGCAAGTATAGACTCCTTAGACTGTGTTGGAGACATTCTGTTGTTGAATGTGTTTTTATATTGTCTTCTTCCCATCCCTATTTCCAGTGGGTACAGGAGGAGTCTATTCCTCTCCTGGTTGGTACAGAACCCAGGTTCCTTTCTTGTGGGTATAAGCAGGTCCAATATTCTGATGGCTTTCCATTCCCTGTGGGTGGATGTGGGAGTAGTACAAGAGCCTTGGCAGATTCTGGGTGGGCTGGACCACTGAGATTGCATCCCCAGTGCACAGTCCCCAAGCCTTAAGCAGCCCTGATCAGGACACTGGAATGAAATAAAATATTTTAACCATGAGTGTTGTTGTGTATGTATGTGTGTGTCTCTAATTTCATTTTTTTCTTTTGACTATGACTTATACAGCTATCATTTCAGATTGGGTTCGAAAGTGTGAGGAAACTCTGTTTCTTCCTTGTAGATAGAGCCTTTACTCATCAGTTCTCTATTACTGACACTGGAATCCAGGAGTTCAGTTCAGTGATTTTCTGTGGGTGTCTGCCTATGATTTCATCAGTCACTTGATGAAGATGCTGTTTCCTAGACTCTCTGGCAGTGGGACTATATGCTGGCACTCCCTTGATTCACATCTAAAATCCATAAATGAGTGAGTACATACCAGGTTTCTCTTTTTGTGACTCGGTTACCTCACTCAGTATGTTTTTTTCTAGTGCCATCCATTTACCTGCAAATTTCAAGATTCCATTGCTTTTTTTTCACTGAATAGTACTCCATTATGTAAATGTACCACATTCTCTCTATCTGCTGTTCAGTGGAGGGGCATCTAGGTTGCCTCCAAGTTCTAGTTATTACAAATAATGCTGCTATGAACATAGTGGAACAGATGTCCTTGTTGTATGAATGCACATATTTTGGGCATATGCCTAAGAGTGGAGTTGCTGGGTTTTGTGGTAGGCTTATTCCCATTTTCCTGAGGAATCTCCATACTGATTTCAAATGTGACTGTACAAGTTGGCACTCCCATCAGCAGTGCCCCCTTCTCCACATCTTCTCCAGCATAAACTGTCATTGGAGTTTTTGAAGCCATTCTGACAGGAGTGATATGGTATATCAGTGTTGTTTTCTTTTGCATTTCCCAGATGGCTAGGGATGTTGAGCACTTTCTCAAGTGATTTCAGTCATTTTTGACTCCTCTACTGAGAATTCTCTATTTAGTTCTGTACCCCATTTTTTGATTGGATCATTTGGTATTTTGGAGACTTGCTTCTATACCTGTCATCTACATTGGTTACTTAAAAGAACCATTTTTTAAGGATTTTCTCTGAACTCTTTGGCTTTCTTAGTTTTTCATCCTCACCTTTTCAAAATGGCCATTGTTTTGTATCTATTTTTCACATCCTCCTTTATGACCTGAAAACCATATCTCTTGGAACTCTGCAGCTTAGTCTCAGATCAGTCTATGACTACCGGTCTTAAGGGTTTTCTCAGGGCAAGACACCCATACCAACAGATGAATTCTCACTTGGCAGGGACTAGTAGTCCAAGAGACAGTAACAGAATTTCCAAAATTTGTACAGCTTGTGAACTTTTGTCTCTCTTATTATATTTGTGATTCTTTGGGCAGTTTTTTTCTTTTACTTTGCCAGTCACTCAAGCAATAGCTGTATTTTTTCATGGAAATTTATTCTCTTTAAATGTTTTCCTCTAAGATTCATCTGGGGGTTAATGATTCTTAAGTCTCTTACTTAGAATTACTGACTACATTTCTTAATCCTGGAAACTTTTGACTGCATAGAGGCAGCTAGGTACA
This sequence comes from Mesocricetus auratus, assembly GCF_017639785.1. Classification (NCBI taxonomy): domain Eukaryota; kingdom Metazoa; phylum Chordata; class Mammalia; order Rodentia; family Cricetidae; genus Mesocricetus; species Mesocricetus auratus. The sequence goes on along the minus strand of NW_024429200.1, from coordinate 30,041,947 downwards.
TATGAGAAAACAAAACTTGGGATATTAACCATGTCTGACAATTCTAGAAAGGAGAATAGGGCATGAATACACAAATAGGGTAAAGGCCTCAGGAATAGATACAGTGCCAACTGTTGAGAGTAAGTTTCCTGGACACCAAGCATAGAATCATTGGTAAGATCTGGTATGCTCCAAGAGGAAAAGCTACAACATAAAATAGGGGATCAATAAATCCATCAGTTCCACACACATGGTATAGTGGAATGGCAAAAATTGCATTATCAAAGTCTGCCTTTTAAAGAGAGATTGATAAATGGAACCCTCTTGTAGAAAAAGGAACCTTATAAAAGCATATGTTACAGATATAAAGAATTGTCTGGATTTGAATATTGTTTATGTTAAAGAATTGTGTTCATGCCTATTATTTTTTAAACTTTAGAACCAAAAGTACCTGCCAGCTGACATAAATACTGTGGGAGCAGTATATGTCTGGCTCGGTATTTACTTTAGCCTGAAAAGGGGCTGGATTACTGTTTAGAATAATGTTATGCGAGGGGGTGTATTTGGGGGAAGCATGAAGGGTATGATGGGAGCTTTCATAATGATCACGATGTATTCCATAAATATTGATGGATTTCTCAAGTCGAAGACACTAATAAAGCTGCTCATGTTACCCTAGTAAGAAGAATTCTGTTTAAGTATTAGTAAAGATGGCCTGAGCAATTATGGGTCACTTGAGTGCAATCCACTTGGTGGTCAGAAAGTTTCATTGTGCCAGCATCCTTTCCCTGTCTTGGAACCTGAACCCAAGCCAAGGCTGGACCCTGACACATAACCATGTCACTTGCAAAAGAGAATATATCCCCCCCAACACTTTTTAGAACAAAGTCTTAATCAGAATCTTCTGTTGTTTGCTTGAGATATGCTTAGTCAAGTATGAGTAAGAGAAAATAAAACCCTTTGCCCTCATAAATCTATAGCTCTTTAATATCAGAAACAAAATATTAATTTTATCTGTCTGTATCCTTTTTCTATATAAGAATTTGTCTACTCTGAAAGTATGTGAGATGAAGGTTATTGTGTGATGCTATTCCTGGGAATGCATAAGTAAGTGTCTGTTCAAAACATATAGGGACCCCATGGCAGAGGAAAGGAGGGATATCATCAAAGTCCCACTTGGTGAACCAATGATTCTTCTTAGAATTACGTACAGGAATGTAAATGAGAGGTTACTTTCAGGAGCCTAAATGATTCAAGATGTCTGTCTCACACAAAAAGTCCACCCCAGCATAGATGACAGCTCATGAATGTAGAAATATGGAGTGTACTACACAGCCTGTGTAAGTGTTATAGTTCTGAATGGGAAGATATCTTGGCAGTTGGAAGTCAAGGAATACCACAAAGTCACATTGTACAACAAATCTCATACATGAGAATTATTGGAGAGGACACAAGAGGTTGGCTGCCCTGCTTAGCTGAGAAGCAGCAGTGAACTGAGCAGGAAGCAGGTTTTATATATGACATCTTTATGGGGCAGAGCTTTCCAAGGTGGTATGGCATTAGTAGGAGTTTTGTGACTTGATCATGGGGCTAGCTTGTGGTCTTCTGGGATTCTGGTTCTTGGCTGTGGTCTCTGGGTAGGAGTCATCAGTGGCAAGGTGTTCTTCCCCTTGGTCATGGTCTTTGGGTCAAGTCAGGAACCTTCAACACTGTAGTCAATCCTTTAAACTGAAGGAAGCTGAACAGCTGGGAGGGATAACTCTCCAGCTAACTCAGTCTGTCTCCCAGGCAAGTAAACTGACCTCTGACCCTTTTAATGTAGTTCATTGGTCTTATCCTTTTATAGGCAGCTCAGCTTGTCCAAGAGAGTCTCTCTGCAGTCCTGAATGCTTTTATCTTCCTGGAGAGGGAGGGACCCATGGTATCTGGTCAGTCTCAGGGACTAGCCTTTGGGGTGTTAGTTTCCTGAACTTAGTGAGCTTCCCTACAGAATGCAGTGTTTCACTTTCCCTTAGAACACTCAGCTATTTTGCCTCTCCTTAGAACACCCTAATTTCATCTTCCTTTAAATACCCTGCTTCTAATTAACTTCTCCCCAAAATGGAGGTTTGTCTCAGAGGAAATTTCTATATAACAAAATTCTCACTCCAAAATAGTCATGGCCAGCAGTTGTGGAGGCTGCTTGTTTACCTAATGAAGCTGCTCTTTGTAAAAGCTGATTATATTAGAGTGTTAGGTGAGCATGAAAAAACACATTGTGAAATAAGTCAGGGGAACTGAGAAATTTCCTTAGTGAAAAGCTAATCCCAAATCTTAGTTTTTGATAACTTTCCATCTCTCCTGTTATTCACTGCCACTTTCTTTTTTTTAATTTTCCACTTTAAATTTAGATAAGAAACAAGTTTGCTTCACAAGTCAGTTCCAGGTCCCTCTCCCTTTCCCTCCCCTCCTCCCATGCCCTCCCCCCAACCCCCCCCGTTATCCCCTCATTCCCCCAGGGAGGGTGAGGCCCTCCATGGGGGTGTCCATAGTCTGTCATTTCATATAGTGCAGGGCCTAGACCCTTCCCCAAGATTTCAGGGTGAGAGTGCACCTCACATTGTTCTATGGGAGTCCAAAGTCTGTGTGTATATTTGGGATGGGTTATGCCTTGGGCAGCAGATCAGCAGATCACTGCCACTTTCTTGGGAAGTCGAAAAAGTGTTACATATTGGTGTTCTTTTTAATTATATTTTCTTTTTCTGCTATGAAGCTAATAAGACAGAAAAGACCCCAACATAACCATCGCTTTCATCACTGTTTTATCACTGTTCTCTCTTTAATGCTGGAGGTAATGTCTATGTGGTACAAACACATCTTTGTTTCTTTTAGTTTGCAAATTAAAAAGTTAGCATGAGTGTATTCTCTGGCTAAGAGAATACTAAGATCTAAAAAAGTAGAGAAATGTATTGAAACTTCACTCACTCAACTTGATAGCCTATTTGCACGAATATGATGCTAAACTAGGGTGTACATTGAAGGTCAGGGGATAATTAATTATTGCTTTATAAACAATGCTTTTATCAATTCATTAATAATTTTATACAATGAATTATGATCACTTTCATTTCTCTCCCTCTAACTCATTCCAAGTTCTTCATTACCTATTCACATCTCTCTCTCTTTTTCCCTCTCTGTCTCTGTCTCTGTCTCTCTCTCTGTCTCCTCTTTCTCTTTACCTATTTCCAACTAAGTCTATTTGGCTGACTATTTCTGGGTATAGGGCTTTTTCTTGAGTGTGGTCCTTGTACCATGTGTGACACCATTGAAGACCGACGTTCCCCATCCCAGAAGCATTTGGCACTAGTTCCCCACTAGGGGTAAAACTTCAGGATAAGCTCCCCTCTTCCATGCCAGGAATTTGTTAGACCTAATCTTCTTCATGTTTTGTACATACTGCCCCAATTGCTGTGAGTTCATATGTACATCTGCCCCTTGGGTCTGTAAAACACTATTTTCTTGATGTCATATGCCTACAAACTTTTAGGCCCCTCCCTCTTCCCATAGACTAGTTTTGAGCATGGGAATATGATATAGATTTCTCATTTAGGTCTAAGCATTTAAATCTCTTACTCTTTTAATATTGACCAGTTGCCTGTCTCAGAGTTACTTGTCATGATCCTGGCAACATATTTGATCATTTCCTCTCTTCTACCTATCACTGCAATGCTTTGTGTAAATCAACCTTTGAATCTGAAATCAGAAAGTTAAACAGGAAAGTGTATTTGTATCCTGTTAACTCTTCTCACAATAAAATAATTACACCATGAACCTTTTTATCTCACACATGGCCTACTTGAATTATTATATCTAGAAAACTTTCTATTCCAACTGAGTATTTTTAACCCATCTATTTGATTACTGCCTGATTATCCTGTGACAAGGCAAAGTATTCTTCCAGTGAATGCTAGCTACTTGAACAGGAATTTCAGGAAAGCTATTGGCTAAAATGGGAAAATGTATATTGCATTACAATAGCAAGTCTACTTCATATAGCACTTCAAAAAATAATGATAAAATACAGAAATATAAAAAAGACTTCCCCAAATAAATATACTATCTCATCTCATTTTTACCATGATTGGATATCTTACCTCAATGATCTGCCAGATGTCATTTGCCCTTGAAGACTGTGTTAGTCACAGTTCTAATGTTAAGAAGAGACACTAAGTCCAGGCCAACTCTTATGAAATAATGTATTTAATGTGGCACTTGCTTACAGTTTCAGAAGTTTAGTTCATTATCATTATGGCAAGGAGCATGGCAGCATGCAGGCAGGCACTGGAGAAGTAAGCAGCTGAGAACTATGTCCCAATCCATAGATAGAGAGAAAAACTCTGGACTTAGCATTGTCTTTGAAACCTCAAAGGCCATCCTCAGTGACACACTTTATCCAACAATGTCATGCTTCTTAATCTTCTAATTCATAAATAATGCCACTCCCTGGCTACGAGATAATCAAATATATGAGTCTATCCGGGGCCATTATTACTTAAACCACTACATTCCACTTCCTGCCTACCATAGATTTGTAGCCATATCATAATGTATAAATATATCCAACTCAACTTCAAAAGTTCCCATAGTGTATCACAGCCTCAATGTTGTTTAAATTTGAAGTTCAAAGTCTCTTCTGAGACTCAAGGCAGTATCTTAACTGTAAGCCTCTTCAAAGCAGATCACGTATTTACAACATGGCACAGGATATACATTACCATTCCAAAAGTGAGGAATGGGAGCATAGTGAGGAAATACTGGACTAAAGTAAGACCTACAACCAGTAAGACAAATTCCAAATTCTATATCTCCATATCTGATGTCACAGAGCTTTCCAGATCTCTCTCTCTCCCTCTCTCTCTCTCTCTCTCTCTCTCTCTCTCTCTCTCTCTCTCTCTCTCTCTCTCTCTCTCTCTGTCATCCAGTCTGTATCTGTTCTTGGCAGGTATTCCAGGACTCTGGCATTTCCAACATCTTGGGGTACCCAGTGAAATCCAGGCTTCACATTCACAGCTTCATGCAATAGCCTCTCTGCATTGCCTGGCTTCAGCAGCTTTCCTTACCCCCAGAGGGAGATTCCACAACTCATTTCTAGCAATCTTAACTCTATACCCAGAATCACATGGTCAAAGCTGTCAAGCTCTGTTTATTGATTTGGCTTGTTCTTTGTCTCCTCCTTCATATACATCTGCATCAATTTTCTGTTATCAATGGTTTTCTTCGTTGTTTAGGCTTTTCTTTAATTCCTTTTCCCAAGATGGAAGTTTAGCTAGGTGGCTTTTTGACCCAGGTTCACAACTCCCTTTATTTTATTTATCATCAAGCTTTTCTGTAAATTTTTTATCTGCTTCAGCACTGGACTTAGCTTCATTACAATTCCTAATGCTCCTTTGCTCTTCTAACTATCTGTGTTTTTCCTTTTTATTGTAGATCTGCGTAAGAATGACCAAATGACCACTTGTGACAATACGACACAGTCAGTAATAGACTGTCTACTTTTGAAATTAACACTCACTGGCATTAATCCAAATCTTTTTAGTTGATCTTCAGGCAGATTTTTAGAACAAAAATATCAGTCACATTCTTTGCCAAAATATTACAAAAACAGTCTCTAGGCTACTGAATAACATTATTTCCCCCTGAAACCTGTCAACTGGGGCCCCCAGATTTCAAATCACACTCAGCACTGTCTTCAATGCTCCTACTGGTGTGGTCCAACTAAATTCTACTTAAATCTTCCAATCACTTTTCTCATCCAACATCCTAATATCTCCCCCATTCCTCCAATAAACAGCATGGTCAGGCTCTTTACAGAAGTATGCTACTCACTGACACCAACATCTATCTTTTTTACAATGCCATTGCTGTGAGGAGACATCATAATCAAGGCATATCTTATAAAAGAAAGCATTTTGTAACGGAGGGTTGTTTCCAGTTTCAGAAGTTTAGTTCATTATCATAATATCTAGGAATATGGCAGCATGAAGGCAGGCATTGGAACAGTAGTTGAGAGCTGCTTCCTGAACCACAGGCATTGAAAAAGAAACACTGGCTCTAGTATGGGAAATTGAAACCTCAAATCCTACTTCCAGTGACATACTTCTTCCAACAAGGCATACCAATTAATCCTTCTCAAACAGTACCAATTCTTGGTGACCAAGCATTTACATATATGAGCCTGCTGATTCAAATCCTCCAAATTAATTCCATAGCTAATGTATCCAAGAACCACCCCCATTCAAAGTAGATGACATTACATATTTTCTCTTTTACCCCTATATGTGTCTATTCATCATTCTCTCCGTTCCCTTTATCCCCTCATCCTACCATCACTTCCTTCCTATCTATCTTCACAGGCATATATGTATTGCTAAAACATTTCAAGATGAACTGTCTATTTTTAGTAAAATGGACCTTTTATTCCTCAATAAAGGAAATGGAATAAGTGAGTTTCCATTTTACTTTCCTCACATTGGATTTTTGAGACAAAAACAAAACAAACATATAAAAACAAACAAATGAACACCCACCCCAAATGTTTACAGGTCAGGATGGTAATTACAAAGATTTTGAGAGTCGGCAAATTTTATATAGTCACAGTTGTTCCTTGCAGGCCCCTTCCACTCCATCCTTAAGCAGGAATGTAAATACCTCACATTCCTGTGTAGGAATGATATGTTGGGTATCCCTGTGACATGGAGAGACTATTTGAAGTCACAGGGATTTTTTTCTCCCACATTGAGTCCTGATAATAGGGATGGCCAGGAGAGAGCCTGAAAATAACTAATCTCCATGAACTACAGCTTCTTCACTATTACATTCTTTCACACACCCACCGGCCTCCCTCTTTTTTAATGAAATGAGAGCTCTGGATAGAAGCTATAATTTATCTTTCTTTTTTTGGTGGTTATATTAAAGTCAGTGAATTTCATATATACTGTCTTATCCCTTCATTTCCTTTATGTATTTGCACTTTTTAAAAGGGATTGTTCACTACCACAAGTTCACAGAAGGTTTCTGAGGAACAAAATTCCTGACAAATTAACACAGTTAATCTATCCACATTGAATCCACATACATAGTTGGGGGATTCATCAAATATACACTCTGCTTCCTAAGAGTTCTGATTTTCATAATTATCTTTGTCCATGAGAGAATGAATACGGTTACTACATTTTCAGACACTAAATTTGGAAGTCAGGCAGAAAGTAGAAGCCAGGAGAAAATTAAGGACCAAATTCTTTTTAGATGACAGAGAATTAAGTTTCCATCCCTTTTGACTAGAAAATGGAATCTCATGAACCTGTATGAACATAGGGAATTTGGATCATTTGTTTACTATTCCCCAGGTAAATGGGAAAAGACTGAGAAGAATACCAAGAGTAAAGAAACTCATGGTGCCAGACACAATCTGTTTTTGGAAAATGAGGAGACATTATTTGAGATAATAAGAACAAATTTTGTCTTTTAATCTTATCTCATTTTTCTTAATCAAAGACTTTCCTAGAAGAAAAACACATCACAGAAGAACACCAACTGGAGGTAATTCATTTAAATGATGAATCCTAGATAAGGATAATTTGATGTTGATAGAAGTTTTAGGGCTGACTGGCTAATAATATTTAAAAGTTTTTTCACCATGACAATATCATCTTAACAAATTGATGAATCCAACCATTTTCAAGTTTTCTAATAATCATTTGTCAATGAAAAGACATATATGAATATGGTATGCAGATAGGAAAATAGTAATAAAACTGTTCAAATGATTTCCTATATCAAACTTTCTCAGGTCTATTTAGAAGGAAAACATACAGAAATATTTTGTTATTCTGATTAGTCCACTTTCATCTATGAATAATATATTTTATGTCAACTACAAAAGTTTGCTCAAACATATATAGGATACATGAACTAAGCACTATTTCATAAAATGAGGCACGAAGATGCAAACACAGAAACCAAGAGGCTGACATGAAGGACTGCAAGTTCTATCCTTGCCTGAGCCACATACTAAGAGCCCAATTCAAAAACATAAAAAATTGGAAATATGTGAACAAAATCATAAACATTTATGATTTTATATTTACAAAAATATCCACCTATTGCTATAAAGTATGAACTGTTTGGATCTCTGTCCCGACCCGTAGGACATTCAACGTGGGTCTGGTGGACACCTAGGAGAAAGATGGAGGACAGGGGATACAGGAATGGATGCCAAGACAGAATTCTGATCAAGGCGACAACTTTATTTCATCACAAAGGGATTTATATAGGAGAAGTGAGGAGGGGAAGGGAGGAAAGTGTACTTGCAGCTACCTAATCTACAGGGCAAGAGGTCAGGGGTAGGAATTCCTATGTTGCTTGCTAACCTGACAACAGAATCCAATCCTATCTATTATAATTTACTACTGCTCAGGCCTATCTCCTGAGGACTTTGTAGTTTTTCCAATTAAGCTAATCTTTAACTGATTGGTAAACCCCAGGCTTGTTATTTGGAATTTGCTTTATATCAGAAAGGGTGGCAGGGTGGTCTTAGTGTCACGTCTTCTCTATGAGTATGTGATACAGCCTAGCTGACTGATGGCTAGAGGTCCCTGACAGATTTCCATATATTGAGGCTCTAGGTCACTAACCCATGCATGCTTTATTTCTTCTGTATATTTGATTCCATAAAACAAAACAAAATTTCTTTTGTTATCTATTGTTCATTAAAAATTAGCCATAGTCTCTGCTTTATTTTTGTACTGCATGAAAATTATTATTCTTTAAAGATAATCTAGTGTTAGATAATGGAGAATTCACAAAGTACTATAATAATATTATTTATGATTTATTAAAGCTTGCCCGAGGATTCGTAAAGCAACGTCAGCCACAAACAATAGAAGTCTGGCATACACCTATAATCCCAGCAATCTGAAGTTAGGTGGTGATATAGACATTTAATCCTAGGACTCAGGATTAAGAGGTAGACAGATCTCATATCCAGAATTAAAAAACAGTGAATCAGTCTAAAAGAGAATTATAGCTCACACCTTTAATCCCAGCACTAGAGGGGTATAAAAGACAGTAGCAAGTATTTGGTAGCATGCATTCATTCTCCAGCTAAGCTGAGGAGAGGTTATAGTCCAAGGCTTGGTGTGAGTTTATGGAGGCAGGATCAGTCTGATAGGGATGTTCTTCTGTATATATTTTTCTCTCATTGGTTGATGAATAAAACACTTTTCGCCAATAAGGCAGGAAGATGGGTCGTACTAGTTGAAGAGGAGAATTCTGGGAAAAGTAGGCAGAAATGTTTTCCATGTAGGGCACCAAAGGAGTAACATGTCCAGATCCTTCTCCTGTAAGATAAAACCACATGGAAATGCTTAAATTAACAGAAATGGATAAATAATTAAGACAGAGCTAGCCAAAACAACTCCAAACCATTGGCCAACAGGTTCATAATTAATATAACATCTGTGTGTTTATTTGGGGCTGAAGCAGGGGCAGGACCCAGCCGGGACAAAGAACCCCACACAACTTCAACCCATTCAGCCTCAGGTAGAGGTAAGAAGCTAATGGCCAGCCGCTTTGCTTTTCTGATATTCAACTCGAAGTTTGAACCCCAATATCAGTCTCTGGGTCTTTTATTTATTCATATTACAGAGTAGAGTTTGCTCACCTCTTGCTGGATTTTGCTTCCTTTGTTTCTTTGCATTCTGTGTTTGTCAGTAACTGAAATTCTGTGTCACAAAATAGGCTACTTTGAGTGATTTACTATATCGTTAATCAGGAAATAATACAAGAAAATACTGAGGTCAAGGATCCAATGGCATTAAAGGAAACAGGATTTGCTGAACTTTGAAAGTAAAGCAAATGGACTTGGGGAGCCCATTTCCTATGAAGGGATACTATTGCAGGCCTTGCGGAGTGGGTGGGGGGTGGGTAGTGGGGGTCAGTGGGAGGATGGGAGAGTGAGTGAGTGGGGAGATTCATATGTAAAATAAGATTTCTTCTAAAATAAAAAGGAAAATTAAAGCAAAGATATTAGATATAAAATAAATATATTGAAATACCACTACCTTCATAGACAATAGACTGAAAAGAGTAAAATTGCTGCAAGCTGGGTGTTTGCTGAGACATGGCACTGAGCACAATGCCCTGATTTCTAAATAGCTGAAATCAATCAAGGAAGTGAAATGTGAAGTTTGACATTTTTAATAAATTACACTATTTACCTTAATGCAAGTGACATAATTGAAGTAAATTAAACAGTGGAAAGGAACAACTGGCCTGTAACTAAATCATGTTTTAGTCAATGCTCAAAGTTTTCTTTACAATGTATGCAGAATTTTTAACTTCTGGAACTACAGAAGTTAGTTCTTTATATAATTCATACTATCAGTCATCTCAAGCTGGAGAACAATGAAATACATTCATACATCTATATTCTAATGACAGTGGTGAAAGAACATGGACATTTAGATAAATAATGGTAGTATATACATATGTTTATGAACAGCATTAGCTTAAAGCACTTAGCATTGGCTGAGTATAAAATATTTTCTATTGTTAATATTGTCCTGAAATTTTATTTCCAAAACCACTGACATCCTTTCATTCAAGATTATTAAAATATAAATATTTTTTCTGCTGAATAGTACTCCATTGTGTAAATGTACATTTTCTCTATCCGCTCTTCAGTTGAGGGGCATCTAGGTTGCTTCCAAGTTCTGGCTATTACAAATAATGTTGCTATGAACATAGTGGAACAGACATCCTTGTTGTATGAATGGGCATCTTTTGGATATATGCCTAAGAGTGGAGTTGCTGTGTCTTGTGGTAGGTTTATTCCCATTTTCTGAGGAATCTGCATACCAATTTTCAAAGTAGCTGAACAAGTTGGCACTCCCACCAGCAATGGAATCCTGAAATTTGCAGGCAAATGGATGGCACTAGAAGAAACCATCCTGAGTGAGGTAACCCAGTCACAAAAGGAGAAACATGGCATGTATTCACTCATGTATGGATTTTAGACATAGATCTGGGGAGTGCCAGCCTAAAATCCCATGGCCAGAGAGTCTGGGAAACAGAACCTTCATTCAGTGGCTGATGGAAGAAGAGGCAGACTCCCATAGCTAAGCACTGAACTGAACTCAAGAAATCCAGTGACAAAGAGGGAGGACTGATGACCAAAGGGATTAAGATTGGGCTGGTTTAACCCCCAGAAACAGCTGACCTGACAAGGGTTAGCTCTTGAATCCCAGACTGATTCCTGGGAATCCAGCATTGGAGTGATCAAGACCCCCTGAATGTGGGTGTCAGTGAGGAGGCCTAGGTAATCTATTGAGCCTTGCGTAGTAGATCAGTATTTATCCCCGGTATACAAATGGACTTTGGACTCCCATCCAACAATGAGCACTGAGATGTATTCCTGGAATCCAGTTCTAAAGAGGGAGGAGTGATGAACAAACGTGTCAAGACCATGCTGGAGAAACCCACAATAAGAGCTAACCTAAGCAAGTGGGAGCTCATGGATCCCAGTCTGACTGCTAGCGAACCAGCAGAGGACTGAACCAAGACCCATGAACTTGGGTGTCAGTTAGGGGGCCTAGGAAGTTTGTGGGGCCTCTGGTCATGGAAGCAGTATTTATCCCTAGTGCAGGAATGTATTTGGGGAGCCCAATCCCTGTGGTGGGATACTCTCTCTGCCTGAAAAAATTCTTAAAATTTAAAGTCTCACATTGTCATCTTTTATCTAAATTACAACACTTTCCTTTGTCTTTACAGTTTTTAATTACTTCTTTTATTTTTGAGCTCAAAATTACATCACTTCTGTTAGTATTCAGGCATATACACTGACCTGTCCTTGAGTTCTGACAAGATACTCCCTCAGCTGCATCCACTAAGAGCAGGACCTGTGCACATTCACTATGTTCCCTTTTAAAAGGGCATTAACTATGTTCCCTTTTAAAAGGGCCATGCCCATCTCCCATCCTTCTCTTTCTTTGTCTTACTCTCTCTGTCTGTCCCCCTCCTCTTTTCTCTCTCCTGCTACTCCCATCCCCAGAGACTGATCTCCCCGCAGCTCCCCCCATTTTATGATCCCCTTCCCTAATAAAAAAATCCCTCTGCTTGCACCCTATTGTATGGCCTCTTTATTTCTTGTGCTGCTTTTCTTAAAATACAACAGTTTCCTTCTTTTTTACAGATATTTAAATAATAATAATCATATAAAGATAAAATGACAACAAACTAGAATATGACAAAACAATTAAACAGAGAAAAAAGAGTAAAGAAAAGCACAAAAAATACAAATTGATGTTGAGACACACATTCCTATATGCAGAACACCCATAAAAACAAAATCAGAAACCATAGTATACAAGTACCAGAGCTGTAAGCAAAAAGAGGGCCACAGAAAGCATTGTGAGAGAAGCTCAACCAATACCATTGAGTTCATTTTCTGTTGGCTATCTACTACCTGGCATAGAGCCTGTGTTTCATTTTGATTTTATTTACCCAGTGAGACTGCTGGAGAAACCTACTTATTTCTTTGCAAACAGTTATCAATATAAATAGCTTCTTGGTTAGGAATGGAATCTTGTATCCAATTCCCCTTTCAGTTCTGGGCCCAATCAAGCAGAGATCCCTGCAGGATCTTTGCAGGCTGTCACATTCTCTATGACTTTATATGTGCATTGAGCCTGCTGTGTTTAGAAGGCCTCCTTTTCATGGTGTCCTCCATCTGCTCTGACTGTGCCACTCTTTCTGCCTCCTCTTCTTCAGGGTTCCTTGAGTTCTGAAGGTAGCGTTTTGACAGAGACATTCCATTTAGGACTGAGTGTTCCAAGGTCTCTACTCTCTATATTTTTTTATCTTTGGGTCACTGTATTTGTTTTCATGTGCTTCAGAAGAAAGCTTCTCTGAGGATGGTTGAACAAGGCACTCAACTCCAAGTGTAAATGAATTTTATTTTAATGCTATATTCTTTTAGTAGGACAGAGGTATTTAGTTTTCCCCCAGGTTATCTATTCTCAGGTTTTTGGCTACATGAACTGTATTGGGCATTGGTTCCATCTCATGGAATATATCTTACTTCAAATCTTATAGTTTTTGGCTAGTCCTGCTACTGCATCACCATACCTTAATGCCAGTCACCACTGTAGCTTCAGTGTTTCATTAATTTGTTCTACTAGATCAAGAATAGCTTTCAGAAAAATAAATAATCTGATAGAAATTCATTCTATACTATGAGTCCTAGAAAAAAATCTTCTAAAACATATTTTCAAAGTGAGCATTATTGCCACTCTAGATTAGTACAAGCATGCCATATCATAGCATTATAGTTTTAAGAGTTCCAATGGTAGGCACAAAGACATATAGTCACATAGTCAAAATAGGTATTAATTATCATACAATTTTATTGGGAATTTAGGGATTAAGTTAAAGTACCAAGAGAGTTAGCCAGGTTTTATCTGATTAATTTTCCCCACTAACTATGTTGTATCTAGTGTCACAGAGTATCCCATCTCTGCTGCTACAAGAAGATGGTATTTAAGGACAGTTTCATTTTTAGTATTCCAAAGGATAGATAATCCATGGTCCTGGGTCCACCTGTTGAGAGTATAATCTCCGATATTTTCTTGTATCTGTGTTTCTGATCCTTATGCATGATGCTCCCATACAAACTAGCTTAGACTTTGTCTAAAGAGTCTAATGTCTGGTTGAACCCTTGTTCTATGACATAAATCATACAGCGAGTTTTGACATGAAATTCAGTAATTGTCATTGAGGCCAATGCCAAATATTCTCCCATAGATCACATCCACATGTCCTTTTAATCCATTCATATATTTTCCATTAGACCATCTAAATGGCCATTCTATCTGCCATACATAAGAAGTTGATATAGACCTGAAATTTTGGGCTTTCTCAATTTGAATAATCTGAAATACAGCATAGAGTTCTGCATATTGAGTACTCATATGTTGTCCTCATGTTTGTATCATCTTTTACCATTTGGATTATAAATAGCAGATTTTCAAAGGTATAACCATTGGCTCACTTAGTAGCCCCATCTATAAGCCACACACAGGTCTGGGGTCCAGGAGATAACCTATCATATTATTTTCTATACTTACTTGTATCCTCTACTATGACTCCTAAATATGAGAGAGAATAGCCTCTTTCCTATCATGGGGAATGCTACTTCCTGTTTTTTACATAACTAAGAGAATCCCATTCAGTCGCCTTTTGCTGTGTCCTTTAATACTGCTGAACTCCTGTACAGGATTTTTAATGGTCTATATTCAGCCATTATTCTTCTTGATACAATTTGTTTTTGAACCACTCCATTGCAATTTTCAGTTTAGTTATTGTATTATTCAGCTCTATGACTTCTGCTTAGTACTTCATGTAGTATGTAATCTATTAAAATTTTCTTTTGGCTGCTAAATTTCTGCCTTAATGTGCTGGATCTCAATTGTTACTTTAAGTACTTTATCGAGAAATTTGCTTATTATTATTAAATTATCTTTATACAGGTCCTTAAAATATAGCTACACAAAATTTTATGATTATTAAAAACTACAAATGTATGATTTTTATTTGGAAAACATTTTCTTCCATCTTCATTTATTTTGATTCTGTGTTCTTTTCCTCAAAGTAGGTACATTTTTCATTCCACTTCATGTTGTGTCTCCTCACGTTAGAGTAGAACTTCAATAATCTGCTCAGTCAAAGTTCCCCAAAAGCTGTAAGGTATTCTCCAGACTCTTATTTAGTTGTTAGCACTCTACTGAAAGTTAGAAAGTTTAATTTTTTGCTGACTTTCTAAATAAGTAAGATAGAATCCCCTCCCTAGGTAAAGAGATGGAGAAGTTACATTGCTACTTATGAAGCCTAGATCCTTTTTATCCCAGTGGTACACTAAAGCTCACAATTTTACCAACTTGTTCCATGCTACGTAGCATGTATTGACAAACCTGCAGCATATTGTGTTTGAGATGGTACAGTCCTTTGCATGCATGATTGTAGCAGATGTCAGGTCTCAAAGTAGTGAAAGACAAATGGCACTCTAACACTGGAGCAAGCCCAGGGCAGGGCAGCTGTGGAAGTACTTACACACCCATTTAGCATCTCGGAGGACTACTAATCGCCTGCCCCATCAGCTTCCAGATGCGGACTATTAACAGCTTGATAGATAGCAGTAGCTGGGAAGGATAGGGTATGAGACAGGCATTCAAACCTTTTCCAGTTAGAAACTTGGAGCACAGAATGTTTGAGCTGAGCTGAGCTGGGAAAGACGGGAGACATTCACTTAATGGGAAGACGGGGAGGAAACAGAATCAGTTCTTTATTTTCTTTTTTGTATTTGTGCCAGTATTTGGTACTGGCAAATGGTGAGTCTTGTCAGATGCCAGCATTAAGTCAATAATTTAGTTGGGCTTTGAAAATTGGGATGTTCAAAAGTAAGATAAGTCCTCCAGAAAAGTGATGAAGATGAAGAATTGGTTTAAATCTCTGTACACACTGAGTTGAGGAGAACAGACTATTGGGTATCTCCACATACTTGGTAAGACTGGCATATCTTACTGATCCTATGCCCACATGACACTCCCATATAAAGCCTAGTTAAAGAAAGAAGCTAACACAGCCCCATGGAAACATACTGTACACCTTCCAGAATTAATGGGGGACTGAACATCATTGTCTGTTAGTGCTTCCCTGAACAGCAGGAGACTGCTAATTAAAAAGTGGTCATAAACCCATTTAAGGCTCACTTTGAGTTGCTGGACTCCAAGGACATGGAGCAGCCACTTCCTTAGGAGAGACAGGGAAAACATGAGATATTTCAAGTACACTACAAATTTCTGTCTTCAGAGAGAGTATGTAGGTTGGGGTATCCTTGTCAAAAATAAGGTTTTAAGGCATTAGAAGTCTCAGCTTTTCCTAACTAAGTATGCAAGTATGGTATTTTCAATTGTGCTGTGAGTAGGGATCTCTCAACTTGTTCCTACATTTCTCTTAAAGGGGATTTGTTTTTGCTTTTCTGTTTATTTCATTTGCACATGACATCACATACTGGGGCTTCCTATTTTTCCTTCTTTCTGATGTGACACTTCCTTTCTTGCATTTTTTGTGAAAAAATATATATCTTGTATTTTTTCATGAAAATTGTCAAACTTCTCAAACTTTAATTACCTGTAAACCTGTTAACACGCATGTACTCACATACTCACATGTGCACGCTGCTTTTTATTAAACAATTTAAGATGGCCTATTCACTTTTAGACAAAAGAATGAGCTGATTAACTGATTGAAAAAAATAAATGTGAGAGATAACCAAATAGACTTTAATCTCATAGTTTGTTTCCTTTGTGAGGTTTTGTTTTTCTTTCTTCACCTTACCCTGGGTGCTTATTCACAGGTGATAATTTCAGAGGGAATTCCAATCTCTAGACTGCTTCATAAGAAAAAAACTTGTTTTTGTTTATACACTACTCCAACATATTATTTTTTGATTACCTAAAATAAAATTTTCTCTCTATTAGCATAATTGCATACTGAGGTTATTTTAAAAAGACACATTTAAGTTTTAGAATAGAAAATAGGAATAAAATCTACCTATTTTCTAGTACAAAGATTAAAATATGTCTAAATACTACCCCCTCAGAAATGGTTCATTAAATGATTTAAACATTTTCAGTCTAATTTACCTATTCCTTTTACATTTAGGAAGTAATTAAAAATACCACCCTTTAAATCCTCACTTTCAACCCACATAATCTTCACCTTCTTGTTTGCTAATTGCATATTGTGGGCCACACACTATAATAGATGTGTGGACATAGAGAATTATAAAATTTCTTCCCTGAAGGAGTTTACATTTTATCAATAATTAAGATGTATAGGTGGGTTAATTTTAAAAATGCCTTTTATGATGTGGGGGTACTTCTATTTTCTTTAAATGCTGTAAAGGATAAAGGGCTTAAAGTTTCCAGGGGTGTTATGAAAGGTAATGATCCATGGGGCTGGCATTCTGTTTTCTCCCCCTACTCTGCAAAGGAAGGGGTAATGATGTCTGTTGTTTATCATCTACTAGGCCAAACGGGCAAATCTTAATGCTCTGTATGTTATTATTAATATGCACTGCATATAGTCCTTGTACTTAAGTATTAAATAGAAGGGTAAATATCAGGGAAGCAATGGAAATAAGAGGAGGAGGAATGAAAGTGACAAGGAAATTCTACTCAGCTATGTTGCTAGATTAGAAGATTATAGTTAAATTCAAGTATTTACAAAAATCCATTTTATGAGAGAGTTTAAATAGGAATTTAGAAAGTGGAAGGCTGAGTTTCTTGGTTTCAGTGAGATTAAAGAAATTAGCATTTGGGAACTCTGGTATTATCTTTATTTGTTGTATAATCTTGTCTCAGTTCACTCTTGAGCTGCATGACCCTTTGAGGATGAAAAGGAAGCTGAAACAATCTCTGTGAGAGAGTTATCTGTATACTGCTGTCTATTACGCTGAACTAATAAGATTATTTTTTATTTATTTAAATTCAAAACAATATTATTTTATATATCAATCCAAGCTCCCTCTCCTCCCACACTCCCATGCCCTCCACTGACCCCCCATCCCATTAGCTCCATAGAAAGAGTGAGTCTCCCATGGGGGATCATCAAAGTCTATCACTTCACTTGGGGCAGGGCCAAGGCCCTACCCTTGGTGTCTATGCTGAAAGAGTATCCCTTTATGGGGAATGGACTCCCAATATTCATTCATACACTAGAAATAAATACTCTTCCATTACTGGAGACCCCATAGACTACCCAGTGTCTTAACTGACACCTATATTCAGGGGGCCTGGTTTACTATTGCTTAGAATTATTTTTATGAGCATCATGTTTCTTGAGAAAGGATATGTTGCCATTGATACAAGAATCTCCAGCCATTGTGGGTCACTCATTTTCTTTTTCTTCACATTTAGATGTGAAATAGTTGAAGCATGAAGAAGGAAAGGAATAGAAAAATAGAAGTTACATTTATCTTTTTAGACATGTGGAGAAAAAGAAAAGATAGTTACTGAACTTTGCTATTGCAAAGTTAAAAATAGCTCATAATCTAACTTTTATCTCTGAATGAAATTTAGGTTGCATTCCTTTCTGATTACAGAAAGAAGATTCAGGGATTTTGGAAATCTTTTCTCTGCTGATGCAAAGAATGGATAAGGCAGTGTAAATACAATAAACACATCCTTATTACTATTTCCTCTGTAGTAAGCCAAATAATTTTAAATCAAGGTAAAAGGGAACATACATTAAAAATTGTTCTAAGTCTTCATTATGAGAGAGAGAATCTCAGCAATGAGGACCAAGGATTGGTACTTGAAGTGGGAAAGCAATCTGAAGAATTGTACTACTATACATAGTTCCATGGATCTTGAAAGGACAGACAGAGAGAATATGAAGAAAATATGAATCTTCTTTTCCCTTAAAAGCCAGGGAATACTGCATTAGCAAAGATAGGCACCATATCATGTATGGCACAACAGGGTCCTAAGCATACCTGTAGGGTAGACCCTTCAGCTCTGGGAAACAGATTTTTGATGTTTGAGAAAGACAAAAGGAAAGCCAGAATGTATGAATTTAACAATACTCAGCTTGCAAATTTAAGACAATTCTATACCAGTGATGGGAATACAGAAGGGAAAATGATCTATTTTCGATAAATGTCTAAATAGAACTTCTTTAGGGAGGTAAACCTCGATAAAGGTTTCTCTTGCATTTCTCACTTTGCTGTCATTTAAAAAATTATAAACAGGCCGGGCGTTGGTGGCACACGCCTTTAATCCCAGCACTCGGGAGGCAGAGGCAGGCTGATCTTTGTGAGTTAGACGTCAGCCTGGTCTACAAAGCATGTTCCAGGACAGCCTCCAAGACAATACAGAGAAACCCTGTCTCGAAACCCCCCCCAAAAAACATTGTAAACAGAGTATACTTCTTTCCAAATGGTGAACATGTAGGAAACATTTCTCTAATTTAAACATAGTGAGATTAATTTCAATCCATTAGATAGTTCCATAATTTATAAACGATCTCTGTTGAATTAACTTAAGTTCCAAAGGTTATTGCTACATCTATATTTCAAATGTCCGTAAAAATTATAAAATTTATTCTGCCCATCACCAAAAGCATCAATCCACCATAATTTTCCACTCTTAGTCATGCTTCCTAGTTGTTTTACAGCTAGAATTCTACTGAAAATAATCACCACTGTACATTTATCTATTGTCCTTTGCTGCTCCTTAAATACACTAGCATTGAAATACTCTGTGGCATAAAAAATTAACTATGTCTTTGTACAAACTAAATGAGCTGGACTCCTAGTATATGTGTTTCTGCTCAGTCCATAAAAGACACATAATAAATGAAAATCTTTTACTGTAAGAGCAACTTATCCATAAACTCTGAAACCACATCCTGAAGTAAGACATTGGGAAGCACAGTTGTGTGGAGATTAACAATGAGAGTGTGGATTCACAAATGGGAGTAATGTTCTTCTTATACCATGAGGATAATGAGAAAATGCCTGCTGTGAACCACAACACAATCTTAAATGACACTGATTCTGTTTGTGTCTTGATATTACATTTGCCAATTTCTGCAGTATCAGAAGAAATTTACAATAATTGTAGATCACTTTTATTGTTTTTTTTGTTTTAATAGCCCCCCAGAAGACTGCAATATTTTACTAGTATTTGTAGTTTTTGTCATAAAATTATTTGTGTGGAAAATCTGAAACATAGTATAGGTTTTATCTTAATAGTCAATACTGATGTGCTGGTTTGGATGCCTATGGTCGTGAGTATTAACAACAGATCTAAGGATAAAACCCAGTCACTGCGGAAAACTGTGATATCTTATATCTATTCTCTATCACTCTAAACATAGGGTATTAGTTAGGTTTCCAATCCCTGTATGAACAGATCATTCATGGAATGGTTCAAAGGTCTTTGCACTTATTTCAAGCTACAGAAACACTTTTGTTAGTGGGCATTTGTAGAGATGATAACTTTGATCATATTCTAAACAATATATTTACAAGTACTAGGAATTCCTTTTTTCTTTTTCATATAAATTAGATACAAGTTTTTTTACATGTCAATCCCAGTTCCCTGTTGCTCCCCTCCTCCCCTGGCCCCCACCAATCCCCTAGCCCATATCCTCTCTGCTCCCCAGGTAGGGTGAGGCCTTCCATGGGGTTCTTCAAAGTCTGTCATATCGTGTGAAGCAGGGCCTAGACCTGTGTGTCCAGGCTGAAAGAGTATCCCTCTATGTGTAGTGAGTTTCCAAGGTCTATTCCTGTACTAAGAATGCATACTGATCCCCTACCAGAGGACTCATAGATTTCCTATCAAACTGACATGCACATTCAGGGGGTCTGGAACAGTCCTATATTGGTTTCTCAGCTATAAGTCTGGGGTCCATGAGCAACCCCTTGGTCAGGTCAGATGTTTCTGTGGGTTTCTCCAGCCTGGTTTTGACCCCTTTGCTCATCACTCCTCCATCTCTGCAACTGGATTCCAGGAGTTCAGCTCATTGTTTAGCTGTGGGTGTCTGCTTCTCTTTCCATCAGCTACTGTATGAAGGCTCTAGGATGGATTTAAGGTAGTCATCAATCTCTTTATTGGAGAAGGGCATTTAAAGTAGCCTCTCCATTATTGCTTAGATTGTTAGAGTTATCCTTGTAGATCTCTGGACATTTCCTAGTATCAGATTTCTTTTCAAACCTATAATGGCTCCCTCTATTACGATATCTCTTTTCCTCTCTCTTCTTCCCCTGACTCAATCTTCCTGCTCCCTCATGTCTTCCTCTCCCCTCCTTTGCTCTCATTCTCTTTCTCCTAAATCGCTCTTCCCTCCTCCCCTGCTCCCAATTAGCTCAGGAGATCATGTCACTTTCCCCTTCCTCTGGGGACCCTGTATATCTCTCTTAGGGTCTTTCTTGTGAATGAGCTTCTTTGGCAGTTTGGATTGTAGGCTGGTAATCCTTTGCTCTATATCTAAAATCCATATATGAGTGAGTACATATCATTTTTTTTCTTTTTGTGACTGGGTAGCCTCTAGTGCTTTCTTCTAGTTCCATCTATTTGCCTGTGTATTTCAAGGTTCCAATGTTTTTTGTTTCCCCTGAGTAATACTCCATTGTGTAAATTAACACATTTTCTTTATTTACTATTCAGTTGAGGGGCATCTTAGTTGCTTCCAGGTTCTGGCTATTTCAAATAATGCTGCTATGAGCATAAGTGAGCAAACCTTGTATATGAATGTTCATACTTTGGGTTTGTGCCTTAGAGTGGAATTTCTGGATCTTGAGATAGACTGATTCCCATTTTCCTGAGGAATCACCATATTGATTTCCTAAGTGACTGTACAAGTTTGTACTTTCACCAACAGTGTAGGAGTGTTCCCCCTTGTCCACATCCTCTCCACCACAAACTGTCATTGGTGTTTTTCATTTTTGCAATTCTGTCAGGAGCAAGATGCTATCTCAGAATTTTTTTGACTTACGTTTCCTTGATGGCTAAGGATGTTGAGCACTTTATTATGTTTTTTTCAGCAATTTTATATTCCTCTATTGAGAATTCTCTATTTACTTTAATACCCCACTTTTTAATTGGATTATTTGGTGTTTTGGTGACTAGCTTCTTGAATTCTTTGCAAATTTTTGAAATCAGATTTCTGTCAGAGTGGTATTGGTTAATATATTTTTCTATTCTGTGGGCTGCCGTTATGTCTTGTTGACGGTCCTATGCCTTACAGAAGCTTCTCAGTTTCAGAAGGTCTAATTTATTAATTGTTGATTTCAGTCTCTGTCCTACTGGTGTTATGCTGAAGAAGCAGTCTCCTATACTCGTATCCACTCTTTGGTTGAGGGGCATCTAGGTTGCTTCCAAGTTCTGGCTATTACAAATAATGCTGCTATGAACATAGTGGAACACAAACTGAACACAATTCCTCTAAAATCAGGAACAAGTCAAGGCTGTCCACTTGCTCCATACCTTTTCAATGTTGTACATGAAGTTCTAGCCATTGCCATATTACAACAAAAGGGGATCAAGGGAATACAAATTCGGAAGGCAGAGGTCAAACTTTCTCTGTTTGCAGATGATATGATCGTTTACATCAATGACCCAAAGAACTCTACCAGGGAACTCTTACAGCTGATTAACACCTTCAGCAAAGTGGCAGGCTAAAAGGTCAACTCAAGAAACTCAGTAGCCCTACTATATACAGATGATAAAAGGGCTGAGAAAGAAATCAGAGAAACATCAACCTTTACAATTGCCACAAACAACATAAAATACCTTGGGGTAATGTTAATCAAACAAGTGAAAGACCTGTATCACAAAAATCTTTGAATCTTTAAAGAAAGAAATTAAAGAAGCCCTCATAAAATGGAAAGATCTCCCATGCTCTTGGATAGATAGGATCAATGTAGTAAAAATGGCAATTCTGCCAAAAGCAATCTACAGATTCAAGGCAATCCCCATTAAAATCCCAGCACAATTCTTCACAGACCTTGAAAGAACAATAATCAATTTTGTATGGAGAAACAAAAGACCCAGGATAGCCAAAACAACCCTGTTCAACAAGGCAACGTCTGGAGGCATCACCATCCTTGACTTCAAGCTCTATTATAGAGCTATAGTTCTGAAAACAGCTTGGTATTGGCACAAAAATAGACAGGTAGACCAATGGAATTGAATTGAAAACCCTGATATTACCCCACACATGTATGAACATCTGGTCTTTGACAAAGAAGCTAAAAATATACAATGGAATAAAGAAAGCATCTTCAACAAATGGTGCTGGCATAACTGGAGTCTGGCATGTAGAAGAATGCGGATTGATCCATGTTTATCGCCATGCACAAAACTTAAGTCCAAATGGATCAAAGACCTCAACATAAATCCAGGCACACTGAACCTACTAGAAGAGAAAGTGGGGTGTATCCTTGAACCAGTTGATTCAGGAGACCGATTCCTGAACATAACTCCAGTAGCACATACACTGAGATCGACAACACTGAGGCTGACTTGTAGAAGACTGAAGATAGATCCATGTAAATCACCATGCACATAGATCCTTGTCTATCGTGATGAACAAAACTTAAGTCCAAATGGATCAAACACCTCAACATAAATCTAGCCACACTGAACCTCTTAGAAGAAAAAGTGGGAGGTACACTTGAACGAATTGGTACAGGAGACCACCTCTTTAACATAACAACAGTAGCACAGACACAGATCTACAACAAACAAATGGGACCTCCTGAAACGAAGAAGCATCTGTAAGGCAAAGGACACAATCAACAGGACAAAAATGCAGCCCACAGAATGGGAAAATATATTTACTGATTATTTCCTGGCGTCTACTCCTGGGTGAGTTTGCTTCTTTTTTTTCTAGTGTGCCTATTCTCCAGTTTCTTAGTGCTATGTACTTTCCTCTCAACATTGCTTTCAAAGTGTCCCATAAGTTTGGGTATGTTGTATCTTAATTCTCAGTGAATTCCAGGAAGTCTTTGATTTCTTTTTTTTCCTTGACCCAGAGATGGTGCAATTATGCATTGTTTAATTTCTATGAGTTTGTAGGATTTCTGTGACTTGTCTTGTTATTTAATTCTAATTTTAAAGCATCGTGGTCTGATAAGATACAAGGTGTTATTCCATTTTTTTATATCTGTGGAGGTTTGTTATGTTTCTGATTATGTGATCAGTTTAAAAAAGTGTTCCATGTGGCACTGAGAAGAATGTATATTCTTTTGTGTTTGGATGGAATGTTCTGTAAATGTCTGTTAAACTCAATTTGGTCATAACCTGTTATTTCTGTTGTTTGTTTGTGAAGTTTCTGTCTGGAGCAGAGTGTTAAGTCTCCTAGTAATAGTGTGTGAGATTTTATGTGCAATTTGAGCTTTAGTGATGTTTATTTCACAAATGTGGGTCCCTTTTTATTTGGGGTATAGATATTCAGAGTCTTCATCTTGATGGACTTTTCCTTTGATGAATATGAAATGTCCTTCCTCATTCTTTTGATTGATTTTAATTTGAAATCTAATTTGTTAGATGCTAGGATTGCTACACCAGTTTGTTTCTTGGGTGGTCTGTTTTATTGGAAAATCTTTTCCCAACTCTTTACTCTGAGGTAACATCTGTCTCTGAAGTTCAGATGTGTTTCTTGTATGCAGCAGAGGGATGGGTTCTATCTTCTTATCCATTCTGTTAGTCTGTGGCCTTTTCTCTTAGTGTTTGATAAATTGGGATTATCTATTGCCTATGTCTTTGTGAGCGTAATTATCTTCGTTGGGTTGAAGTTTTCCTTCTAGTACTTTCTTTAGGGCTGGATTTGTGGATATGTCTTGTTTAAATCTGGTTTTGTCATGGAATATCTTGTTTTCTCCATCTATGATAATTGAAAGCTTTGCTGGATATAGCATTCTGGGTTGGCATCATTGTTCCCATAGCATTTGTAGTACATCTGTCCAGGATCTTCTGGCTTTCACAGTTTCCATAGTTGGGTGTAATTCTGATAGGTCTGTCTTTATAGGTTACATGTCCTTTTTCTTTAGATGCTCTTAATATTTTGTCTTTATTCTGTATGCTTGATATTTTGATTATTATGTAGTGAGGGGACTTCTTTTTCTGGTCCATTCTATTTGGTTTTCTGTAAGATTAGTGTACTTTCATAGGCATATCCTTCTTTAGGTTAGGGAAGTTTTCTTCTATTCTTTTGTTGAATATATCTTCTGTACTTTTGAGCTGTATTTCTTCACCTTCTGCTATACCTATTATTTTCAGGTCTAGGCTCTTCATGGTGTCCCATATCTTCTAGATATTTTGTGTTAGGGATTTTTGGACTTCAGATTTTCTTTGGTCAATGACTGTATCTCCTCTAATAAGTCTTCAACACCTGGGATTCTCCCTTCCATCTCTTTTATTCTATTGGATATATTTACATGTGTAGTTGCATATCATTTATCCAGCTCTTCTATTTCTAGCATCCCCTCATTCTGTGTTTTGTTTCTATTTCAGTTTTCAAGGCTTTTACTGCTTGAGTTGTTTCCTATACTTGCTTGGTTTTTCTTGACTCTCTTTAGATTCTTTAATAGATTTGATTATTCAATTTTTTTATTTTTCTTCTTTCTTTAAGGGATTTCCTCATTTCCTTTTTGAGTTTCTCTATCAACTTCATCAAATAATTTTTAAGGTCTGTCTCTTCTGATTCATTTATGCTGTGCTTTTCATGTCTTGCTTGTGAGGAGTCTCTAGATTCTGGTGGAGTCATATTGGTCTTTCTATTGCTGAGTGTGTTCTTATACTGTCATCATCCCATTTTTTCTTTGTGTGGGTGCAGGTGGGGTCTCTCTGTCTCCACTGGTCTCCCTGGGTGTGTTGGTGTGGGGAGAGCCAAGGGTGGGGCCTGGCAGGTCTCAACTCTTTCCTCTCTGGGCAAGTATACTTGATGTCAGGAGCAGGTCCCCAGAAGGTCAAGGGTGCATGGGTGATGGGTGGGGTTTGGGTCCCCTGGGTGGCCCATGCTCATCTGAAGCCATGCACGCAGTGCACGCAGGTGTGGGGAGAGAGCCTCCAATATTTTTTGTACCTGTTGAGTTTTGGTATGTTACCAAGTATGTGGTCCATCTTAGAGAAGGCTCCATGTGACATTGATAAGAAGGTATATTATTTTGTGTTTGGATGGAATGTTCCATAGGTGTCTGTTAAACCCAACTGGCCTGTAACTTGTATTAGTTCCTTTGTTTCTTTGATAAATTTCTGTCTGGTGATTCTGTCTTATGGTGAGAGTGGGGTGTTGGTGTCTCCCACTATAAGTGTGTGAAGTTTTATGTATGATTTCAGTTTTAGTAATGTTCTTTTACAAATATTGGTGCCTCTATATTTGGGGCACAGATGTTCAGAAGTGACTCTACATCCTGAGGAATTTCTCCTTTCATGAATATGAAATCACCTTCTTCATCTCTTTGGATTTTCTTTTTAGTTTAAAGTCTAATTTATTGGCTGGGTGTTAGTGGTGCATGCCTTTAATCCCAGCACTCGGGAGGCAGAGGCAGGTGGATCTCTGTAAGTTCGAGGCCAGCCTGGTCTACAAAGTGAGTTCCAGGACAGCCTCCAAAACTACAGAGAAACCCTGTCTTGAAAATCCAAAAAAAAAGTCTAATTTATTAGATATTAGAATTGGTACTCCTGCTTGTTTCTTGGGTCCAATTGATTGGAAAATCTTTTCCCAAACTTTAACTATGATGTATTCTCAATCTTTGAAGTTTAGATGTGTTTCTTTTAAGCAGCAGAGGTATGGATTCTGTCTTCATGTCAATTCTGTTACCTTGTGTCTTTTTATAGGTATTTTATACCATTAAAATACTGGGGGATAGAAATGACCATTTATTGTTCATTCTTGTTTGTTTTGAATTTGTTGTTGATCATGGTATTGTATGTGGATTTCTTGCCCCTTTTTCATTTGGCGTTTTTTAAAAAGTGGAATTATTTATTGCCTATTTTTTGTGGGTGTCGTTATATTCCTTGGGTTGGAGTTTTCTTTCCAGAACTTTCTGTAGGGCTGGATTAATGGATGTGTAATTTTTCAATCCGATTTTTTCATGGAATATCCAGTTTTTTTTCATCTGTAGCTATTGAAAGCTTAGTGGGTACAGTAGTCTGGTCTGGCATCTGTGGTCTCTTTGTGTTTGTAGACTATGTATACAGGACCTTCTGGCTTTCAGAGTTTCCATGGAGAAAGCAGGTGTATTTCTGTTAGATTTGCCATTATAAGATACTTGGCTTGTTTCTTTTGCTCCTCTTAATATTCTTTCTTTATTCTGTATGTTTGTGGTTTTGATTATTATATGGCGAGGGAACTTTATTTGTGGATCACTCTGTTTGGAGTTCTATAAATTTCTTGTCATTTTATTGGCATGTCTTTCTTTAGGTTGGGAAAGTTTTCTTCTATGATTTTGTTAAATATGTTTTCTGTACCCTCGAAGTGGGTTTCTTCACCTTCTTCTATACTTATTGTTCTTAGGTTTGGTATTTCAATGATGTCCCATATTTGCTCTTTATTTTTTGTTAGGGATTTGTTTAACTTAAGATTTTCTTTGGTCGATTAATCTCTTTCTGCTAGTGTATCTACAAAGCCTGAGATTCTTTCTTTCATCTCTTGTATTCTCTTGGCTATGCTTAAATCTGTATTTCCTGATCATTTACCCAGCTTTTCTAATTCTATCATGCCAATCAGTTTTTGTTGTCTTTATTGTCTCTATTTCAGTTTTCAGATCTTGAAATGTTTGAATTGTTTCCTTTATCAGTTTGATGTTTTTTTCTTCACTTCCTTTAGGAGATTTGTTGATTTCTTTTATTTTTTTTTGGTTTGTTTTTTCTTCCATTTCTTTAAGGGATTTTCTCATATCCTCTTTGAGGGTCTGTATCATTTTCATGAGGCTATTTTTAAGGTAATTCTTTTCTGCTTCATCTTCATTGGGATGATCGTGTTGCAGAGACCCTAGACTCTGGTGGTGGCATATTGATTTTTCTATGGTTTCATGTGTTTTTATATTGTCTTCTTCCCATCTCTCCTTACAGTGTGCAATGATTGAGTTTCTTTCTCTCCTGGTGGGTACAGGTCCAAGTTTCCCTTCTGCAGCATGCAAGCAGGTCCAATACTTTGATGGCTCTCCTCTTCCTGTGGGTAGATGGTGGATTAGTACTTGGATGTTGGCAGGCCCTGGATGGACTGTTCCTCTGGGATGTGTTCCTCCCTGTGAAGACCCCAATTCTCTGGAGGTTGTGAGTAGGACATCAGTAGACCAACTGGTAACAGGTCCAAGCTTACCTTCTCCTGTTGTTGAAGGTTAGACCAGATTACTGGAAATCTCTTGATGGGCTCAACTCATGGGATGGGTTCCATAGTACGCAGTCCCTAGGTCTCAGGTGGCTCTGAGCGGGGCATCGGAAGGCAGGCAGTACTAGACATACTATAGTGGATAAAAAGGAAGTAGTGCCCTGGTGAGCAAGGGCAAGCAAGAGGCAATTCAAAACCTATATTATATCAATAGGTATATTTACATATCTATGTATTTATACATTTATGGAATCAGTTCTCTTCAATTATAATAGCAAGCATCCTTATGCTGCTTTATTTTATAAAATGTAATTCAATGTCATATATATTTAAATATGAGTAAAAAAGGTCTCCTTTGCTGGTTAGTTTTTGTCAACTAGACATAAACTAGATCCTTATGGGAAAAGTGAACCTCTGTTAGGAAATTGCTTCCTTCAGCTTGGTGAATGGGCAATCTACAAGTAATTTTCTTGATTAATGATTTTCTTGAGAGGGCCCAGCTTAAGAATAGCAGTGACATCCCTGGTCAGCTGGACACATTAGTGGAAGCAAGCCATTAAATGACATTGATTCCTGTGATCTTTGCTTCACTTCCTGAATCCAGGTTATTGCCTTGGAGTAACACCATGTAGGGCTTTATGTTTTTTTCTCTCAATGGAGCATAACACCAGCAGCACAAACACTTAGACTGACAATTAGTAAATGGGACCTCCTGAATTGAGAAGCTTCTGTAAGGCAAATGACACAGCCAGCAAGACAAAATGGCATGCCATAGATTGGGAAAAGATATTCACTAATCCCACATCTGACAGAGGACTGATCTCCAAAATTTACAAAGAACTCAAGAAGCAAGTCTCCAAACCACCAAAGGATCAAATTAAAAATTGGGGGACTGAACTAAATAGAGACTTCTCAATTGAGGAATATAAAATGGCTGAGAGACATTTGAAAAAGTGCTCAAAATCACTAGCCATTAGGGAAGTGCAAATCAAAACAACTCTGAGATATCATCTTACTCCTGTCAGAATGACTAAAATAAAAAATGCCAATGACAGTTTATGCTGGAGAGGATGTGGAGAAAGGGAAACACTCCTCCACTGCTGGTGGGCATGCCAATTAGTACAGCCACTATGGAAATCTGTATGGAGATTCCTCAGGAAAATGGGTCTGAGTCTACCACAAGACTCAGCAATTCCACTCTTAGGCGTATACCCAAAATATTCCCATTCACACAACAAGGATGCCTGTTCCACTATGTTCATAACAGAATTATATGTAATAGCTATATCCTGGAAGCAACCTAGATGTCCCACAACTGAAGAGTGGATAGAGAAATGTGATACATTTACAAAATTGAGTACTACTTAGCAGAGAAAAACAATGGAATCTTGAAATTTGCAGACAAATGGATGGAACTAGAGGAAACCATCCTGAGGGGATAACCCAGCCCCAAAAAGACAAACATGGTATGTACTCACTCATATATGAATTTTAGATATGGATCAAGGGAGTGTCAGCCTACAATCTCAGTGCCTGTGAGTCTGGGAAACAAGGAGGTTCCCAAGAGAGATGCAAGATACCCCAGAGAAGTGGAATGAGGCAAGATTCTTCTGAGCACATTGGGAACATCGGGGGAAAGGAGAGGGAACCAAGAAACACAGAGGATGATAAGAGGAGAGGAGAAAAAGGCATAGGGGAGCAGGAAGGTTGAGTCGAGGTAAGAATAGAGAAGAGCAGGATGAGAGATACCATAATAGATAGAGTCATTATAGGTTTGAAGAGTGAGCTGAATCTAGTGAGATCTCCAGAGATCTACAAGGCTAACACCAACTGGAAAACTAAGCAATAGTGGAGAGACTACATTAATTGCCCCTACTTGATGGTAAGGATGATGACTACCTTTTATGCCATCCTAGAGCCTTCATCCAGGGATTGATGGAGGCAGAGACAGATACTCGCAGCTATACACTGAACTGAACTCCTGGAACCTAGTGACAGAGTTGGAGGAGTGATGAGCAAAGGAGTGAAGACCATGATGATGAAACCCACAAAGACAGCTGACCAGATAAGGAGGAGCTCTTGAATCCCAGACTGATGCCTGA
Organism: Mesocricetus auratus; assembly: GCF_017639785.1. Classification (NCBI taxonomy): domain Eukaryota; kingdom Metazoa; phylum Chordata; class Mammalia; order Rodentia; family Cricetidae; genus Mesocricetus; species Mesocricetus auratus. Next base: position 30,011,927 of record NW_024429200.1, on the reverse strand, counting down.
GAGGCCAACAGGGGACTGATCCAGACTCCATGAATGTAGTGCCAGGGAGGAGGCCACAGAAAACACTGGGGCCTTGAGTAGTAGATCAGTGTTCACCATGGTTTATGAATGAGCTTTGGGAGCCCATTCCAAATAGAGAGATGCTCTCTCAGCCTGGACACAAGGGGAAGGGCCTAGGTTCTGCCCAGGATGAAATGACTGACTTTAGAGATCCTCCCAAGGAGGGTCTCACCTTCCCATGGGAATGATGTGAGGATTGGGTGGGGGGGCTGGGGGACTGGTGAAGGGACAAGGGAGGAAGGGTGGGAGAGGGAGCTGGGACTGACATGTGAAACATTCACGTTTCTAATTTAAATAAAAACATATATTGAGAAAAAAGTAAAAAAAAAAGAATTTCAGACATATATACTACATGTCTTCTAGATCCTCCACTCAGAGAAAGCACTTTTGCGGTTACATTTGGAGAACTCAATTATTTAAAGGGTCAGAAGATGAAATATATTATAATAACTAAAACACCATACTGAACATCTGCAGAAGGAATTTAAATCTATCCAGAAACCTAACGTGCATTTCTTATTATTAGTGTGTAGCAGGAAATTTAAACAAAAATATTTTTGTAACTATACTAGAAATATCTATAAGTAGAAAGTCAGTGTTAATTCCTAAGGCATTTTTTATTAACCAATAATTCCAAAGGGAGGAAGTTACTAAGTGATTCCTGTAAAGTAAAAGAAAGCATGCTATGTAAATGTTAATGTGTGGTGAAATTAAATAATGAAATAAATGTATCTTGAGGATTGGTCTTTGGTGCTGACTAAAGATCATCTTAGATCTATCTGGCAGCACTTTGAGATGTTCCTCTCAGTCCACCTCCATTCTTATGTGATTCTGTGAACCCACAGAACCCTCTTCTACCAAGTACCCACAGTGAAAGCAATATACAGCAAACCAACAGTCGGCATCAAACTAAATGGAGAGTAACACAGCATGATCCCGCTACAATCTGGATGAAGAAAAGGCTGTCCATTCTCTCTGTATGTCTTCAATATTGCAGTTGAAGTCCTAGCTAGAGCAATAAGACAACAAAAAGAACTCAAGGGGATACTAATTGGAAAGGAAGAAGTCAAACTTTTAGTATTTGTAGATGCTATGATAGTTCACACAACTAACCCAAAAAAATCTAGCAGAGAACTACAGCTGATAAATACCTTCAGCAAATAGGCAGGATTCAAATTTAACTCAAAAAAACAATCAGTAGCCCTACTATATACAGATAATAAATGGGCTGAGAAAGAAAGCAGAGAAACATCACCTTGTACAATAGCCACAAAGAGGATAAAATATCTTGGAGTAACACTAACCAAACAGTATTATCCTGTTGTTTATTATCTCTCCAAGTCTTTTATCATGAAGGGGTGATACTTTCTTGGAAGCATGTGGGGGGAGTGGAGTGACATGGTAGGGGAGATGGTTGAAGGAGGGAGGAGAACAGGAAAACTGAGACGGGATGAATAGAAGAGGGCAAGAAAGTATATACCTTTATAAAGGGAGTAAGTATAGATTTGGAGAGAGGTCTGGCACAGAGGAAATGATAGAGGATCCACAGGGAAAACCCCAACTAAGAATCTAAGCATTGGTGGAGAGGCTGCCTTTGATGCCCTTCTCCTATATTGAGATTGATGACTATTTGGTTGCCATTCCTAGAGCCTTGACCCAATAGCTGATTGAAGAATAAACAGGCACCCACAGCTAACCACTGAGCCACACTCCTGGAATCCAGTTGCAGAGAGGGAGGAGAGATGACCAAATGAACCAAACAGAATTGGAGACACCAACAGAAACAGATGACTTGACCTAATGTGAGCACACTAACCCTACTTGTAAAGGGGGGAAACCAGCATTGGACCAAACCAAGCCCTCTAAGGCCAAGGCAGTCTATGGAACCTCTAATAGTGGAGCCAGGCTTCATTACTATGTCACAAATGGATTATGGGGGCCCATTACCTATAGAAGGATACTTTTGTAGTTCAGATATGGAAATGAAGGCCTGGGGCCTCCCCCAAATAATGTGATGGACTTTGATGATCCACACGGAGGGTCTCACTGTCCTTGGGGAGTGGGTGGTGGGTGGGTTGAGGGGTTGGTGGGAAGCATGGGAGGATGGGAGGTTGAGGGATTGGGGAATGGATATATAAATAAGAGTGTTTCTGAAAAATAAAAAATACTCAAAAAAGCAGACTTCAAACTAAAGCTAATCAAAAGGGATAAAGAGGGACACTACATCGTCATTTTAGAAAAATATTGCCAAGTTTATATTAAAATTCTAAACATTTAAACACCCACATTTATAAAACAAACACTACCAAAGGTAAAATCATAAATTTTCCCTAACTGTTATAATGGGAGATTTCAATACGACATTGTCACTTATAGACAGGTCATCCAGATAAAATTTAAATAGAGAAATTCTAGGGTTAAATACTTTCCTAAATATAATGGACCATGTACGTATCTATTGAACATTCCAAACACTTAAGTTCATACTGTTTTCTTAGCTGCCCTTAGCATTTTCTTCAAAATTCATTGTGGTAAGATATTGAGGAATTAAATTGAAGAAGACTGCAAAACATTTGGAAAGATATACCATGATTGGGGATCAGTAGGATTAATGTGAAAATCCCAATCAAAATTTCAAGATGATTGTTCAAAGAAGCATAAAAACAAAACATCAACAAAACCAAGTCTTCTCAGTGTCATTGAAACAATTATTCCAAAGGTATCGTCATTCCAGATTCCAAAATATACTGTAGGTCTAGAGTAATAAAAAAAGAACTATATTGGCTAAAAACAGACACATTGATCAATGTAATCAAATTGAAGAACCAGTCATGTAGAAGGAATTTCTTTCCTGCCTTGTCCCCCTGCCATTTGGCCCCAAAATAAACAAGGTCTTATATTAATTAAAAACTCTTTGGCCAATGGCTTAGAGTTCTTACTTACTAGCTATCTCTTATATATTAACCCATTTCTATTAAACTATGTATTACCATGACCTGAGGTTTACCCATAATCTTGTATATTAGACCTTCAGCATCTAAAAGGTGTCTCCCTGGCATCTTCTCTCTGCCTTCATCTTCCCAGAATTCTCCACATCTGGTAGTCTTGCCAACATCTCTTGCCTGTCTACTGGCCAATCAGTGTTTTGTTTCATCAACCAATAGGACAAACATATATACAGAAGGACATTCCTCCATAATCCCCTCTTTTCTGTCTAAATAAAAAGAAAGGTTTTTAACTTTAACATAATGTAATTATATGCAACAAAACAGCTATCAAGCAAAAAGTATAGTTAACAGTATTTAGTCCGTTCACATTAGGCAAAATTTAAAGAAAATAATCTATCATCTATCCTATCTTTGTGAGTCTAAAATTTTATATGTAACTTATCTTTTATCATAACAAAGGAAAATCATAACCATAACTGTCTTCAACTACATCAAAAACCCCAGAAGTATACTATATAAACTCTAGGATTATCAGAAACATCTCCCTTCATCTACAGTCACCCAAAGTTTCTCTGTAACTTTGGGGCATCCATCTTCATCTCAAAGATATAGAGTTTCTTGCAGACTTCTCAGTGAGCAGGAAATTTTAAACTGTCCTGCCTGTATTTGCAGTTTGTCAGTCATTTTTCTCTGTGTCCTTAAGAATGTCTGGTAGATACTTCCATGAAGCAGGAACCCTGAATGACTATTGCATCTTGTTTTCTCAAGTTGAGAAGTCCCATTCCTCTCAGTACTGCATGTCAAGTATATACAGTATACAATCAAACAGTCCTAGCAAGAGCAGTTTCTTGCCCAAATGGCTAGTCTTGCTGTATTGAAGGCAAACTCCATAATGAGTTTCTTTGATGTCCATCCTCTCTGAAATAACTGTCTCACTGCCATGAAAATCCCTAATAAACTATTTTAAATGCCTTTTTCTGAAGGTCTTAGAAAGGTTTTGAAGAATACCTATTCATGTGAAACATATCTCTGTATACATAGAAAATCTAAATTACATAACTGTAAGTTTTGACCACTATAGGATACCATACACAATATCTAAACAAGAGTAAAAATATACCTATAACAAAATTGACCTTAAATATATATCAATAAACCAAAATCCATACAATGCAAAGCATTTAATTATATATCACATTCCCCCCTTTTTACTATAAAAAGAATTTAGCTGTGACCATTAACCAAACCATTTAAAATGAAAACAAACATAAATAATGTTTGGGAATTTGGAGCAATTTTCACCAAAGTGTTTCCTGATATTTGGGTGTGCTGCCCACAGATTTTTTTTACCTCCTATGGAAACAAGAGCAGAACTTCTTTTACAAAGTAAGATGTTGTAGATATAAATTTTGAAATCAAGGCATTTTCAGAATACACAGATAGGATTAATCCTCCAGCTTTTATAATCAAATGTGTTTTAGCAGCTGTTGCTCCTCAATAGTCAAACAATTTAAAGAAACACAATAACTTACAGTATCCAGATTCTCTGTTTATTTTCCATCTTTACAAGACATTTTAAAATATTCTTTTTTCTTTTTTAATATTTTATTTAAATTAGAAACTATCTTGTTTTACTTATGAATCCCAGTACCCTCTCCTTCCACTCCTACCCTGCTCCCCTCCTATCACATACCCTTTCTGTTCCCCAGGGAGGATGAAGCCTTCCATAGGGGAATCTTCAAAGTCTGTCATATCATTTGAATCAGGGCCCAGGCCCTCACCCCTGTGTCTAGACTGAGAAAGTATCCTTCTATATGAAGTGGATTCCCAAAGTCCATTTGTGTACTTGGGATGGATAATAATTCACTACCTGAGGACCCTTTGATTTTCTAGACCTCCAAACTAACATACATGTTCAGAGGGTCTGGAACAGTTCTATTGTAGTTTCCCAGCTATCAGTCTGAGGTCCATGAGCTGCCCCTTGTTCAGGTCAGATATTTCTGTGGGCCTCTCTAGCCTAGGCTTGACCTCTTTGCTCATCATTCCTTCTTCTCTGCAACAGGATTTGAGGAGTTCAGCTCAGTGTTTAGCTGTAGGCATCTGTTTCTGCTTCCATCGGCTATTGGATGAAGGCTCTAGGATGGCATATGAGGTAGTCATCAATCTCATTATCAGAGAAGGGCATTTAAGTTAGCCTCTTCACTACTGCTTAGTTACTTAGTTGGGGTCATGCTTTTGGATCTCTGGACATTTCCCGAGTGCCAGACTTCTCTTCAAACCTATAATGGCCCCCTCTTTTATGGTATCTCTTTTCATGGTTTCCTCTATACTTCCCCTGACTCAAATTTCCTCCTCTCCTCACCTCTTCTCCCCTTCTCTTTCTCCTAACTCCCTCTCCCCTCCCCCCATACTCCCAATTTTTTCAGCAGATCTTGTTCCTTTCCCCTTCTCCGGGTATATGTCTAAGTGTGGAATTTCTGGATCTTGAGGTAAACTGTTTCCCATTTTTCCTGAAGAAACTCCATACTGATTTCCATCATGGCTGTATGAGTTTGCACTCCCACCAGCAGTGAATGAGTAATCCCCTTTCTCCACATCTTCTCAAGCATAAACTGTCATTGCTGTTATTTATTTTAGCCATTCTGACAAGAGTAAGAAGGTATCTTAGTGTTGTTTTGATTTACACTTCCCTGTTGGCTAAGGATGTTGAGCACTTTAGATTTCTCCATTGAGAATTTTCTATTTAGTTATGTACCCCACATTTTAGTTGGATTGTTTGGAGTTTTGGTATCTTCTTGAATTCTTTGTATATATAGGAAATCAGCCCGGATTTTCAATTCGATTCCATTGGTCTACCTGTCTATTTTTGTGCCAATACCAAGCTGTTTTCAGGACTATAGCTCTGTAATAGAGCTTGAGGTCAGGGATGGTGATGCCTCCGGACATTGCCTTGTTGAACAGGGTTGTTTTGGCTATCCTGGGTCTTTTGTTTCTCCATACAAAATTGATTATTGTTCTTTCAAGGTCTGTGAAGAATTGTGCTGGGATTTTCATGGGGATTGCATTGAATCTGTAGATTGCTTTTTGCAGGATTGCCATTTTTTCTACATTAATCCTACCTATCCAAGAGCATGGGAGATCTTTCCATTTTCTGAGGGCTTCTTTAATTTCTTTCTTTAAAGATTCAAAGTTCTTACGATACAGGTCTTTCACATGTTTGGTTAGCATTACCCCAAGGTATTTTATGTTGTTTGTGGCAATTGTAAAGGGTGATGTTTCTGTGATTTCTCTTTCAGCCCTTTTATCTTCTGTATATAGTAGGGCTACTGATTTTCTTGAGTTGATCTTGTAGCCTGCCACTTTGCTGAAGGTGTTAATCAGCTGTAAGAGTTCCCTGGTAGAGTTCTTTGGGTCATTGATGTAAACTATCATATCATCTGCAAACAGTGAAAGTTTGACCTCTTCCTTCCCAATTTGTATCCCCTTGATCCCCCTTTGTTGTCGTATGGCAATAGCTAGAACTTCAAGTACCATGTTGAAAAGGTATGGAGAGAGTGGACAGCCTTGTTTTGTTCCTGATTTTAGAGGAATTGTGTCGAGTTTCTGTCCACTTAGTTTGATGTTGGCTGTTGGTTTACTGTATATAGCTTTTATTATGTTTAAGTATGTCCCTGTTATCCCAGATCTCTCCAAGACCTTTATCATGAAGGGGTGTTGGATTTTGTCAAAGGCTTTTTCAGCTTCTAGTGAGATGATCATGTGATTTTTGTTTTTCACCTTGTTTATATGGTGGATTACATTGATGGATTTTCGTATGTTGAACCATCCCTGCATCCCTGGGATGAAACCTATTTATCGTGGTGAATGATTGTTTTGATGTGTTCTTAGATCCGATTTGCCAGTATTTTATTGAGTATTTTTGCATCAATATTCATGAGGGATATTGGTCTGAAGTTCTCTTTCTTAGTTGTATCTTTGTGTGGCTTGGGGATCAAGATTATTGAAGCCTCATAGAAAGACTTTGGCAAAGACCCTTCTGCTTCTATTGTGTGGAACCCTTTGAGAAGAATTGGTATAAGCTGTTCTTTGGATTTCTGGTAGAATTCTGCACTGACGCAATCTGGACCTGGACTTTTTTTTGTTGGGAGACTTTTGATGACTGCTTCTATTTCCATAGGGGTTATAGGTCTATTTAAATTGCTCATCTGTTCTTGATTTAGTTTTGGCAAATGATAGCTGTCCAGGAAGTCATCCATTTCCTTTAAATTTTCGAATTTTGTGGAGTACAGGTTTTCAAAGTATGACCTAATGATTCTCTCGATTTCCTCAGAGTCTGTTGTTATGTCCCCCTTTTCATTTCTGATTTTGTTAATTTGCGTGTTCACTCTCCACTGTTTGGTAAGTTTGGACAAAGGTTTGTCTATCTTGTTGATTTTCTCAAAGAACCAACTCTTCGTTGCATTGATTCTTTGTATTGTTTTCCTGGTTTCTACTTTATTGATTTCAGCCCTCAATTTGATTATTTACTGGTGTCTACTCCTCCTGGGGGAGTTTGCATCTTTGTGTTCTAGAGCTTTCAGCTGTGATGTTAATTCTCTGGTATAACTGTTCTCCTGTTTCTTCATGTGAGCACTTAGTGCTCTGAACTTTCCCCGTAGCACTGCTTTTAAAGTGTCCCATAGGTTTGGGTATGTTGTGTCTTCATTCTCATTGAATTTGAGGAAGTCTTTAATTTCTTTTTTTATTTCCCCTTTGACCCAGGGATGGTGCAGTTGAGCATTATTCAATTTCCATGAGTTTGTAGGTTTTCTGCAATTTGTGTTGTTGTTGAATTCTAATTTTAAAGCATGGTGGTCTGATAAGATGCATGGAGTTATTCCAATTTTTTTGTAGCTGCTGAGGTTTGATATGTTGCCGAGTATGTGGTTGATTTTTGAGAAGGTTCCATGTGGTGGTGAGAAGAAGGTATATTCTTTTTTATGTGGATGAAATGTTCTATAGATATCTGTTAATCCCAGTTGGGTCATTACTTCTATTAGACCCTTTGCTTCTTTGTTGAGTTTCTGTCTGGTATTCCTGTCTAGTGGTGAGAGTGGTGTGTTGAAATCTCCCACTATAACTGTGTGGGGCTTTAGATGAGATTTAAGTTCTAGTAATGTTTCTTTAACGAATGTGGATGCCTTTGTATTTGGGGCATAGATGTTCAGGATAGACACTTCATCTTGGTGGGTTTCACCTGTGATGAATATGTAATGACCTCCTTCATCTCTTTTGATTGATTTTATTTTAAAGTCTAGTTTGTTAGATATTAGGATTGCTACCCCTGCTTGTTTCTTGGGTCCATTTGATTGGAAAATTTTTTCCCAACCTTTAACTCTCAGGTAATGTCTTTGTTTCTTGTATGCAGCAGAAGGAAGGGTTCTGTCTTCAAATCCATTCTGCTAGTCTGTGTCTTTTTATGGGTGAGTTAAGGCCATTAATATTGAGGGATATTAATGACCATTGATTGCTCATCCTTCTTCGATTTGTGATGGCTGTTGTTGGTGGAATTATGTGTGGAATTTCACCCCTTTGTTCTTTTGGCTGTTGGTAGAGAGGGATTCTCTAATGCTTATGTTTTTCTGGTTGTAGTTAGCTTCCTTGGGTTGGAGTTTTCCTTCCAAAATTTTCTGTAGGGCTGGGTTAGTGGACACATATTGCTTGAATCTAGTTTTGTCATGGAATATCTTGTATTCTCCGTGTATAGCGATTGAGAGCTTTGCCCGGTATAGTAGTCTGGGCTGGCATCCATGGTCTCTTAGTGTAGGTAGAATATCTATCCAGGACCTTCTGGCTTTCAGAGTTTCCATGGAGAAATCAGGTGTAATTCTGATAGGTCTGCCTTTATATGTTACTTGGCCTTTTTCCTTAGCTGCTCTTAATATTCTTTCTTTATTCTCTATGTTTGGGTTCTTGATTATTATGTGGTGAGGGGATTTTTCTTGTGGTCCACTCTATTTGGTGTTCTGTAGGCTTCTTTTGCCTTCATTGGCATGTCTTTTTTAAGGTTGGGAAAGTTATCTTCTATGATTTTGTTGAATATGCCTTCTGCCCCTTTGAGGTGGATTTCTTCTCCTTCTTCTATACCTATTATTCTTAGTTTTGGTTTTTTCATGGTGTCCCATATTTCCTGGATGTTTTGTGTTAAGGATTTGTTAGATTTAAGGTTTTCTTTGGTTGATAAATCCATTTCTCCTAGTGTATCTTCAACACTTGATATTCTCTCTTCCATCTCTTCTATTCTGTTGGTAATGCTTGTATTGGTAGTGCCTGACTGTTTGTCCAGCTTTTCTATTTTTTGCCTTTCTTCAGATTGTGTTTTTTTAATGTCTCTATTTCAGTTCTCAACCCTTGCAGTGTTTGCATTGCTTCTTGCAATTTTCTGATTATGATTTCTTCTGTTTGTTGCCTTTTATGAATTTTTTGGTTTGTTCTTTCTTCCATTTCTTGCATTTTTTGGTTTGCTTTTTGTTCCATTTCTCGCATTTTGTGCTTTGTTTCTTCTTCCATTTCCTGCCTTTTTTGGTTTGTTTCTTCTTCCATTTTTTTCATTTTTTGTTTTGTTTTTTCTACCATTTCTTGCATTTTTTGCTTTGTTTCTTCTTCTATTTCCTGCCTTTTTTGTATGTTTCTTCTTCCAATTCTTGCATTTTTTGGTTTGTTTTTTCTTCCATTTCTTGCATTTTTTGCTTCATTTCTTCTTCCATTTCCTGCCTTTTTTGGTTTGTTTTTTCTTCCAATTCTTGCATTTTTTGGTTTGTTTTTTCTTCCATTTCTTTGAGGGATTTTCCTATATCCTCTTTTAGGGAGTCTATCATTTTCATGAAAGTGCTTTTAAGGTCGTTCTCTTCTGCTTTGTTCGCATTGGAATGTTGGTGTCTTCCTGGTATGGAGTCTCTAGAATCTGGCGGTGTCATAATAGTTTTTCTGTTGCTGAGTGTGTTTTTGTATTGTCTCTTTCCCATCTCTTCTTCTAGGGGGTGCAGAAAGAGCCCCTTACTGGTTTGGGGACCAGAGTTCCCTTTTGGTGGGTGCTAGCAAGTCCAATAGTCTGGTGGTTCTTCTATTCCTTGTCCAAATGCTGGTCCCGTGGGTGGAGAAGAACAGGAATCTGGGGTGCTTAGCCTCCTACCTGGTCCCCCGGACCCTATGCTGGGTCCTGTTGTACCTGATCCGGAACAGCTACTCCCTGGTCTCCCTGCCTCCTCTGGTTTCCTGGTCTCGTTGGTGGGAGAGAAGATCTGGAGTCTGGGGTGCTTGGCTCCCGCCGGGATTGGGAGCTCTGTGCAGTTCCTAGGCGATCGGCAGGCACTGGAACACAGGCCGGGAAGCTGCCGGAGGAACAGCTGCTTCCCTGGACTCCCAGCCTCCTCTTGTTTCCTGGTCACGTTGGTGGGAGAGAAGATCTGGAGTCTGGGCTGCTTGGCTCCTGCCAGGATTGGGAGCTCTGTGCAGTTCCCAGGCGATCTGCAGGCACTGGAACACAGGCCGGGAAGCCGGCCTGTTTACCTGATGCTGCCGGAGGAAAAGCTGCTTCCCTGGACTCCCAGCCTCCTCTTGTCTTGTGGTGTGGTGAAGTCTCCCAATATAAGTGTGTGAGGTTTTATGTGCGATTTGTGCTTTAGTAATTTTTCCTTTGCAAAAGTGTGTGTGTTTGTGTTTGGTACACAGATGTTCAGAATTAAGACTGATTCCTGATGGATTTTTTTCTATGATGAATATGACATGACCATCTTTGTATCTTTTGATTGATTTTAGTTTGAAGTCTAATTTGTTAGATATTAGGATAAATACACCAGTTTGTTTCTTAGGTTCATTTGATTGGAAAATCTTTTCCCAACCCTTTTCGATGAGGTGATGTCTGTCCTTGAAGTTAAGGTTTGTTTCCTGTGTGAAGTATAGGGACAGATTTTGTCTCTGTATCCATTCTGTTATCTTATGTCTTTTTATAGGCAACTTAAGACTATTAATATTGAGTGAAATTAATGACCATTGATTGCTATTTCATGTTTGTTTTGGATTTGTTGTTGGTGGTGTTATTGTGTGTGATTTTTCCCACTCTTTATTTTGACTTTTGGCAAAGTGTAATTATCTATTGCCTATATTTTCGTGTGTGTTGTTAACTTCCTAAGGTTTCCTTTTTATACATTCTGTAGTGCTGAATTAGTGGATATGTATTGTTTATATATGACTTTTTCATGGAATATCTTGTTTCTCCATCTATAGTGATTGAAAACTTTGCTGGGTATAGTATTCTATTCTGGCATCTGTGGTCTCTTTGTGCTTATAGAATATCTATCCAGGACCTTCTGGCTTTCAGAGTTTCCATGGAAAATTCAGATGTAATTCTGCTAGGTCTGCTTTTATATGTTACTTGGCCTTTTTCCTTAGATGCCTTGAACATTATTTCTTCATTCTGTATGTTTGGGGTTTTTATTATTATGTGGTAAGGTGAGAGTTTTTTCATGGTCGACACTATTGGTGTTCTTGTACACTCATTGGCATGTCTTTCTTTAGGTTGGGAAAATTTTTTTCTATGTTTTTCTTGAATATTTTTACAGCTCCTTTTAGTTGGATTTCTTCACCTTACTCTATACCTATTATTCTTAGGCTTGTCCTTTTCACAGTGTCCCCTATTTCCTGTATATTTTGTGTTACGCATTTGTTGGAGTTAAGATTTTCTTTAGTCAGTAAATCTATTTCTACTAGTGTATCTTCAATGCTTGAGTTTCTCTCTTCCATCTCTTGTCTTTTGTTGGTTATGTTAGCATCCCTAGTTCTTGATCTTTTAGCAACGTTTTCTAATTCTAGCATTTACTCAGTCAGTTTTTTTATTATTTCTATTTCAGTTTTCAAGCCTTGAACTGTATTAATTGTTTCCTTCATTTGGTTATTTTTTTTGTATTTCCTTTCTTTAAGAGATTTGTTTATGTCTTAAAATTTTTGGTTTGTCTGTTCTTTCATTTCTTGATTTTTTTTATTCTTTTCCTGGTTCTTTAAGGGATTTTCTCATTTCCTCTTTTAGGGTTTGTATCATCATCATAAATTTGTTTTTAAGGTTATTCTCTTGTGCTCCATCTGTGTTGGGATGTTCAGGTCATGTTGGTGTAAAGTCCCTAGACTCTGGTGGCATTCATATTGGATTTTCTTTTGTAGAATGTCTTCTTCCCATCTCTTCTTCCAGTGGGTTCAGCTTGGTTATCTTCATCTTCTGGTGGGAATGGGTCCATGGTTCTCTCCCACTGGGTGCAAGGAGGTCCAATTTTCTGATGGCTCTCAAGTTGCATGCAGGCATATCTCATATACTCTCTCTCCCAGTGGGTGGAGGTGGGATTAGCACTGTGATTGCAACAGACTCTTTATGGTTTGATCTGCCAGGGGTGCATTAACCTGCCTTTTGTTCCCAGGCCAGGATATACCAAAGAAGGCAGGCAGAAGACGGGAATGAGATAGCGATCCATGCTCTCCTTTCAACTGAGTGAGGGATGAGACTAGCATTTCAATGTCATGGATGGTTTTGTTTGCCAGGGGCAAGTTGACCTGCTATAGCCCCCAGGACAGGACACCCCAAAGAGATCAAGTAGAAGTTAAGCCTGAGACAGGGGCCCATGCTTACCTCTCCCTTGAGGCTTTCTTTTTTTTAATTCAATTTACATTATTTTTATTATTTTTCTGTTTTTTAACATTGCTTTTCTGTGTACTTTTGCTGTCCTGGAACTTACTTTATATACCAGGCTGGCCTTGAAATCACAGAGATCTGCTTGCCTTTGCCTCCCAAGTTCTGGGATTAGATTCATGTACCCCCACACCCAGCTACTGTATTTTTTAAGGAATTCTTTATCAATTTTTTTTCTCTCCAATGTCTATGTATATTTTAAACACCCTGGAGTACATTTAGAGGTTTTTCTTCATCTGAATCTATCGTTACTGTATATCTCTTTTACTGTATATATCTCTTTCTGACCATGAGTCTTTTATCTGCTAAACAGCATGGCTAAAATTAAAGTAGGGCTTGCCCCCACCTTACTCCTTGGCTTTTTGAAAGTCTTGCTTCATGGCAGAGTACTGGTGGTAGGTATGCTTATTACCACTACTCTTCAGAGTTTCTAGGCTAATACCACCAACAAGAAGCATGCTGATGGCTGCTCTTAAACACCATTTAGTTGTTTGGTAGCAGGATCTCTTGAAAACCTGTACTCCACAAAATTTGAAAACTTAAAGGAAATGGACAACTTCCTGGATAGTTATCACTTGCCAAAACTAAATCAACAACAGATAATCATTTTAAATAGACCTATAACCCCTATGGAAATAGAAGCAGTCATCAAAAGTCTCCCAACAAAAAAAAGTTCAGGTCCAGATGGCCTCAATGAAGAATTCTACCAGAAATTCAAAGAACAGCTTATACCAATTCTTCTGAAAGTATTCCACACAATAGAAGCAGAAGCATCTTTGCCAAACTCATTCTATGAGGCTTCAACAACCTTGATCCCCAAACCACACAAAGACACAACTAAGAAAGAGAACTTCAGACCAATATCCCTCATGAATATTGATGCAAAAATACTCACTCAATAAAATACTGGCAAATCGGATCCAAGAACACATCAAAACAATCATTCACCATGATCAAGTAGGTTTCATCCCAGGGATGCAGGGATAGTTTAACATACGAAAATCCATCAACGTAATTCATCCTATAAACAAGGTGAAAAACAAAAATCACATGATCATCTCACTAGATGCTAAAAAGCCTTTGAAAAAATCCAACACCCTTTCATGATAAAGATCTTGGAGAGATCTGGGATAACAGGAACATACTTAAACATAATAAAAGCTATATACAGCAAACCAACAGCCAACATCAAACTAAATGGACAGAAACTCGACACAATTCCTCTAAAATCAGGAACAAAACAAGGCTGTCCACTCTCTCCATACCTTTTCAACATGGTACTTGAAGTTTTAGCTATTGCCATACGACAACAAAAGGGGATCAAGGGGATACAAATTGGGAAGGAAGAGGTCAAACTTTCACTGTTTGCAGACGATATGATAGTTTATATCAATGACCCAAAGAACTCTACCAGGGAACTCTTACAGCTGATTAACACCTTCAGCAAAGTGGCAGGCTACAAGATCAACTCAAGAAAATCAGTAGCCCTACTATATACAGATGATAAAAGGGCTGAAAAAGAAATCAGAGAAACATCACCCTTTACAATTGCCAGAAACAACATAAAATACCTTGGGGTAAAGGTAACCGAATGAGTGAAAGACCTGTATCCGAAGAACTCTGAATTTTTAAAGAAAGAAATTAAAGAAGTCCTCAGAAAATGGAAAGATCTCTCATGCTCTTGGATAGGTAGGATCAATGTAGTAAAAAGGGCAATCCTGCCAAAAGCAATCTACAGATTCAAGGCAATCCCCATTAAAATACCAGCACAATTCTTCACAAACCTTGAAAGAACAATAATCAATTTTGTATGGAAAAACAAAAGACACAGGATAGCCAAAACAAACCTGTTCAACAAGGCAACGTCCAGAGGCATCACCATCCCTGACCTCAAGCTCTATTATAGAGCTATAGTCCTGAAAACAGCTTGGTATTGGCACAAAAATAGACAGGTAGACCAATGGAATCAAATTGAAAACACTGATATTAACCCACACACACATGAACATCTGATCTTTGACAAAGAAGCTAAAAATATACAATAGAATAAAGAAAGCATCTTCAACAAATGGTGCTGGTATAACCGGAGGCTGGCATGTAGAAGAATGCAGATCAATCAATCTTTATCACCATGCATAAAACTTAAGTCCCAATGGATCAAAGACCTCAACATAAATCCAGCCACACTGAACCTCTTAGAAAAGAAAGTGGGTGGTACCCCTGAACAAATTAGTACAGGAGACAGCTTCCTGAACATAACACCACTAGCATAGACAGTGAAATCAACAATTAACAAATGGGACCTCCTGAAACTGAGAAGCTTCTGTAACGCAAAGGACACAGTCAGCAAGACAAAAAGGCAGCCCACAGAATGGGAAAAAATATTCACTAATCCCACATCGGACAGAGGGTTGATCTCCAAAATTTACAAAGAACTCAAGAAGTAAGTCTCCAAAACATCAAAGGACCCAATTAAAAAGTGGGCTACAGAACTAAATAGAGAATTTTCAATAGAGGAGTCTAAAATGGCTGAGAGGCACTTGAGAAAGTGCTCAACATCCTTAGCCATCTGGGAAATGCAAATCAAAACAACTCTGAAATACCATCTCACTCCTGTCACAATAGCTAAACTCAAAAACACCAACGACAATTTATGCTGGAGAGGATTTGGTGAAAGGGGGACACTCCTCCATTGCTGGTGGGAGTGCCAACTGGTTCTGCCACTTTGGAAATCAGTATGGAGTTTCCTCAGAAAAATGGGAATAAACCTACCACAAGACCCAGCAACTCCACTCTTAGGCATATATCCAAAAGATGCCCATTCATACAACAAAGATGTCTGTTCCACTATGTTCATAGCAGCATTATTTGTAATAGCCAGAATATGGAAGCAACCTAGATGTCCCTCAACCGAAGAGTGGATAGAGAAAATGTGGTACATTTACACAATGGAGTACTGTTCAGCAGAAAAAAAAACATTGCAATCCTGAGATTTGCAGGCAAATGGATGACACTAGAAGAAACCATCCTGAGTGAGGTAACCCAGTCACAAAAAGAGAAACATGGCATGTACTCTCTCATATATGGATTTTAGACATAGATCTGGTGAGTGCCAGCCTACAATCACATGGCCAGAGAGTCTGGGAAACAGAACCTTCATTCAGTGGCTGATCGAAGAAGATGTGGACTCCCTCGTTTAATTACTGAGCTGAACTCAAGAAAGCCTGTAACAGAGAGGTAGGACTGATGACCAAAGGGATTAAGACTGGGCTTTTTTAACCCCCAGATATGTCTGAACTGACAAACGTTAACTCTTGAATCCCAGGCATCAGCATGGGAATCCAGCATGGGACTGATCAAGACCCCCTGAATGTGGGTATCAGTGAGGAGGCCTAGGTAATCTATTGAGCCTTGGGCAGCAGATCAGTACCCATCCCGATTATACACACGGACTTTGGACTCCCATCCAACAATGTGAGGTGCACTCTCACCCTGAACTCTTGGGGAAGGGTCTAGGCCCTGCCCTATATGAAATGACAGACTATGGACACCTCCATGTAGGGCCTCACCCTCCCTGGGGAAATGAGGGGATAATTGGGGAGTTGGGGGGAGGGCATGGGAGGAGGGGAGGGAAAGGGAGAGGCACCTGGAACTGACTTGTGAAGCAACCTTGCTTCTTATCTAAATTTAAACTGAAAAATAAATAAAGAAATAAATAAATAAAACAGAAAAATAAAATAAAATAAAAAATAAAGAGCCTGCCTTGCTTTTTGCCATTAATGCTGACTCAACATCCCTCTCTTACAGACTCTTCAAGCCTCTCTTTGCTGCTGGAAAACAGAGCCCACTGAGAAATGCTTCTACCAAGAAGCTGTGCTTTGTCTCTGTTTAGAATATCTTTTTTAAGCTTTTGTCAGATTTACATGGAAATTCTTGCCCTACATTTAGGACACCGTTCTGTAGCTGGAGTTTCTTTTCTGCCTTGTCACACATCCATTTAGTCCCAAATAAACACATAGAGGCTTATATTAAGTATAAAGTGTTTGTTTGGTGACTCAATCTAGTTACTGGCTATCTGTCACTTAATTACTAACCCATTCCTATTAATTTGTGTATATTCACAAGCTCTTGGCTTACCCAGTGATGCCTGGACATCTTCCTTTCTCAACAGCTACATCGTGTCTCTCTCTTTCAGCCAACTGTCCTCATCCTCTCCCCAGTTTTGCCAAGTCTGATAGGTCCACCTATACTTCCTGCCTGGCTACTGGGCAGTCAGTGTTTTATTCATCAACCAAGAAGGGAAACATGTATATAGAAGGACATTCTCCCATTACAGACATATTCCACATATGCATGAACACCTAACTTTTTAATTTAAAAAAATCCCAAAATACATATTGAAAGAAAGCAACTTCTTTAACAATTGGTGTTGTTCAAAGTAGATGGCTGCATAGAAAAATGAAAATAGACTCCTACCCACTACCATATATAAAACTCTACTGTAAATTGATCAGGGGCTTCTTTGAATCTAGATATCCTAGATCTGACAGAAGATAAGTAGGGTAGAGTCCTGAACTAATAGGCATATAAAAGGACTATTTGAACAGGACAGCAAAAACATAGGCACTATAAACAATAATTGCCAAATGGTAGCCCAAGAAACTGAAAGCTTTCTATATGGGGAACAACACCATCATTCATACAAAACAACATTCTACAAATTGGGAAGGAAAAGCTAACCAATAATACATCTGATAGAATGTTAGTATATAGAAAACATATATAACTAAAAACAAAGAAAGCCTATTCCCAAAAAACATTTACCACCAACAAAACCTCTGAATATCAAGAAAGCAAATGAACCAATTAAAAAATTTAGTACAGATCTAAATAGAGAGTTTTAAAAAGATGAAACACAATTGACTGAGAAACACTTACACCATGTTTAACGCTAACAGTCATAAGAGATATGCAAATTAAAACTGCTCTGTGATTTCATCTTATTATAGTACTAATGGTCAAAGTAAAAAAATGAGTGAATTGGCAAGGATGTAGGGAATATTATTTACTGCTGCTTGGAGTACCAACTGGTACTGGCCTTGTGAAAACCAGTGTGGAGTTTCATTAACAAGTTGAGAATTGGTCTGCCTTGTGACCCAGCTACACCACTCTTAGGACACATGTCCAAAGAACTCCTCATCTTACTACAGAGATGCATGCTCATTCATATTCACAGCTGTTATTTTCATAACACCCAGAAACTGGCAATAGTGTAGATGTCCTTCAACTGATGGGAACATAATGAAAATGTGGCATACTTACACAATGGAATGTTATTCAGCTGTTATGCAAAATGAATTTCACAGGAAAGTGGAAGGATCTGGAAGCACAAAATTCTGAACGAAGTAACAGACAATTCTTCATGTTTTCTGTTATCTGTGGATGTTAGCTGCGAAGCTTTCAGTATGTGTGGTCCATTACAAGTAATCAAACATTTTAGGCAGCTGGAAGGGGACTAGGTGGAAGGAGAGTTCTTCCAAGGAAGGAGAAATGGAACTTGTTGCTTTAAAGAAATAAAGGGAACTACAATAGATTATTGACAAAGGAGTATTGAAGAGCTGAGTAAAGAAGGGTGTATGGTGATGAGTACTTAACACCTAAGACCTCTTGAAAAGCCATATAGAAACCTAGTAGATTAGGCTATATATACTTGTATATATATCAAGTAGATATCTTATGCCACCAAGTAGTATCTCCAGTGCCAAGAATGAGGTATAACATATCTAGACGTTGGCCAAAAAGGAGTCCATATATTTCCTGAAATATAACAGACTATTTCTGAAGCTATTGGTTACACAGAGAGAGAGACAGAGACACACACAGAAAGAGAGAGAGAGAGAGAGAGAGAGAGAGAGAGAGAGAGAGGGAGGGAGGGAGGGAGGGAGGGAGAGAGAGAGACAGTGACAGAGACAGAGAGAGAGAGAGACAGAGAAACTTTGGAGCATTTAATCCCAAAAGGTATGTTTTTTAAAACAAACTTCTACCCTCAAGGCTCTATAAACTATGTGGATGACCATATGGAAAGATTACAAGATCCAGAGCTGCTGAATGACTTTGAGGAAAGAGTGTCCTCCAGACACCATTCTACTGATCCATATATGCACTCAAAGTGGCTGTTACATTACACACAAGAACTGTACAAATTCCAACTCAACAAAATCCCAGCATTGGGTCTGGATTGTGAAACAGAACCCCATCCTTAACCAAAAAACTGTTTTCAATTGATACATGCTAGAAAAACCAGGTTCCATGCTCAGGAATAGTTGGCCAACACACAGTAGAATTTGTGTTTTTTAAAGGTGATAATCGTTTTGTATAGTTTGAATATTTTTTGTCTTACTAATTTTCTCATTTCTAAATTTGTATATTTAGATTTTTGTGTTTTGGTTTTTAGTATTTCATTTTTTTACAGAGAGATAGATATAAACAGGATGTGAGAGAAAGTGAATTTGGGGGATAGGAAAGTAGACAATGACCTGGGAGTGGTTGGGGAAGGTGACAGAATGCTATTGAAACATATTGTATAGCATTTTAAAAATAGAAGTACAAAAGAAAAATATCTTGATAAGACACATGCTGTTAAATTATAATTATATGATGCAATATTACTTCTGAAGTATAGACATGTTTATGAAAAATGTATATGCTCTAAGAAATCTAAAAATAATAATTTTGATTAATGGTTCTCTTTTCATGCGTGAATTGTGAGCCTCTCTCTCCTCTTTCTCTCTCTCTCACTTTCTCTAAGTTCTTTCAAATTTCCATGAAGAACGTTCACTTCTTGGAAAAATAACTCTTTAATTGGAAATGATAAGCCCTATGCTCCCTGTTACTTGCCTTCTGAGCTCTTCCCCTCACATAAGATCAGCCAATGTTTACCACCGTGGCACAAAAGGTTCCAAATATTTACTTGCTAAACAGTAGGAAGGGTTTTCAAGGCATTTGTTGGTTGTAGGCACTTGTACAGTGAGTTGATTAAGATTTGTATACCCCTAAAAAGTGTGGAGATTAAAGGAGAGGCCTGAAAATGTATGCATAATTAAAGAAGGAACTGTGGTTGTGTTTGGGACGTGATTAACTGGTAATCAGTGAAGAACAACTGATTATTAGCTGTTCAATTCTTGTTGGTCTTAGGGGATTCCACTCAGTGCCCTAATTAAAGTGAGCTTCAAGTCTTCACATCTCCATTCAGTGGCAATTTCGTTATAATATTCAGTTCTTTGCATGAGATCTGCCTTCCCCCTCTTTAATCATATGTTTTGCATTTGTGTAACACCTTCCTTGATTAGTTTCTCTACAGGATTAGCTCTTGATAACTGCATGGTTTATGAAAGCAAATGTCACATATAAGACAATCTGGATTTTGAGATTTATTGTCAGCCTTGGAATTTTTCAAAAGAGAAAATCAAACAAAAGACACGTACTTGCTTTAATTAAAATGCCTTTCTTTGTTTTCTGAATTGTTTGCTTGGCTCTGAAAAATTTTTATAGACATGGTTTTAGAGAAAATGAATATCTCAATGACTCTAGGGAAATAAAAAATGCATTTTCATCTTAGACTCAGGGGATTTTTATTAATTGCATTATTCCCAGTATGTTGGTCATTGCTAGGAAAACAGTAGGTCTATTTGGGCTCTGGGGTTGCTTCTTAGACTAAAAATACTCTGTGCTTTGAAACATGCAGCACAGAGTCTAGTCTAAATGTGTGCTTTTGTAGTTCTAAACAAAATAGTGGTTTAGCAATTACCCTATTAATTTGATCAGAGTTGACATCTGAACTAGGGCTTACTTGAAAAATGTAGTCCTTCACATGAATTTTTGTCTACAAAGCATTTGTTTTAGCTATCTAATTTATTGATAAATGAACTCAATTAAAAATCCCCATTTTTATTATGCCTTACATAAGCCTAGACAGACAAGGTTCAGTTCACCCTAAATATGTGGAAAGAGAACAGTTTCAGAACTGTGATATAGCAAAGATATAAGCATGACTGTTTGATATCTTGATACTATTAAACTGTGATTAGCAATAAAAATATTCCAATATTTCCAGTGTTTGACCTATGTTACAGCCTTTACCATTAAACAAACATTTTATTTTCAGAAGGTAACATGTCTTGGCCACATTCCATATATGCTACTAAGTAGGTTATTAGGTACAAAATACAGAACCACATCCAACATTGCTTGCATTTTCAGTACGGTGGTATTACACAGAATTGCTTATTAAAGGTGGCTACACATATGTTTTTCTATGATGTCTTGGTAAAATGAATAATACTAAACATTTTCACTTGACCAGATAATGGCCTTAGTTTTGGACATTTTAATAATAGATGGATATATTTTATTTGAAATGCACTATTATAAAATTGAAAAGATAAAATATATGAAAAAGTCTGTGTTTTCAGTATAACATGCCAACATGGAAAAGTGAAGGTTATATTAATAGCTATATGACAATATCTAGGCAATTTTTATGTAAGCAATGTGTTATCATTACAAAAATGTTTGAAAAAACCCACAGGGCTGTCTGGGCATTTGATGATTGAGTCCAGATTCTTAGTAGTTTATAAGAATTAGTCAACTCACAGGGAAAAATACTACTCAATAAATTCTAAATAAAGGTGAATATTAATAATAGAATATGTATGAAACACAGACTTGTATTTTCATGAAGCCAATGGTTTTTCACCTATGGATATTTCTAACTGCTGGTATAAAGATTGCATGCTAGGAACACGGAAAATTTGAAATGAATGAATAATTTAATGCCATGAGCCATGAAAGTCAAAACTCTGAAGGTTATTCAGCTCTGTTTGGGTTCTTTCCCTAATCTTGTTGATTTGATGAATAAACAAATACAATGCCATCTTCATGATAACTGTCATTGTTGCTTCATTATTGCTGTTAATAGATACAGTGTTTTATTAAATTTGGCATCTCAAACTGAGTACATTCCTTTATTTCCCAGATATATATAGCAGTCTTCATCGGATATTTTAAAATAACTTATTTTCTAATTGCTTAATGGAAAACAATTTCAATCATTAAATCATTGTTATGAAAATCTTTCAACATTAGAAACTTCAGCTTATTTGGTAATAGAAAGCTCGTATCAGTAGTGATAAATTGCAAACTTTTGTGAGTATGCATTTTGAATGCCTCATTCAGTAATGTGTGAAGTTTTTGAAGCTTGTTTATTATTAAGCTATTCAAAACTGAGCCTTATTAATACAGTGATAGCTGCTAATTCATGATTAGTGTTCTGATAAATATGTCCATAGGAAATGTTTAGTGCAACCTCTAGATACATCTAGAATTTATATGACAAAATGCGAGGGGGGACGTGGAATGCCTGCTTTATAGTCTTGATTTAATTCTAAAATGATACCTTAATTTGACTCAACAGATAGAACATTCCTATTCATAATATAATTTTTACAACCTATCTTGAAGTAATACAGTGATGTTATATAATTAACCCACAATATAAGTATTAATTCTTTGTGTTAACATTTCATGTTTTTCTACATGTTAAATGTATCAAAATATGCTCCTATAATATAGCAATTTAATAGCCCATCTTCTTTCATATTCACACTTTAATTCATTGAAATTTCATATGTCCCATTCATATAGATTCATAATATACTGTGTTAAACCTATTCAACAATAAATAAGTGTATGATGGGGGAATGGGTGTTGTATACATGTGAGAATACCTCTGTGTATCAATGACTACCTGTGCATGCAGGTGTGAAAACCAAAAGAAGACATAAGGTAATTTCCTGTGCTCTTGCACAATAAGCATTCTTACCCACTGTGCCATTCCCAGAAACCTTCAAATAAGTTTAGAATTCAGATAATTTGGAGGCTTTCACCACTTTGCATTTTAAATATTTTTGTATAATTTGTATTTCACAGAATATAACATATTTGTCCACTACATTTAGCTTCTATCATAAGTATTGGATTGATTCATATTTCAACTTTTATGCTTATTTTAATATTGTGGACTCTAGAGGTGGCTCTCTATCAACACTTGTGATTACTTTGAAGCCACCATCACTTTCTATATTCTTGTCATAAGTATTTCATAATATTCAGCACCTTGTATATAAAAGTATGCTCTGTGAGCTAAGGAAAATTTCACTGTGTAATGATTGGGGACATTGATTACAAGTATTGTTGGCTTATAAATTGACATTTGGCTGAAACTGTGCCCATACTTCAGTAAACTGAATTAATCTGTTATTTCTTCAACGTGAGTCCTCATAACTAAGTTATTTGCCTTAGACATTTTGAGTAGGGGATGAGTTGGTCATACTCATGGTGTTGGAGCTCATTCTCATTGGCCTTTGATTCTGGCACATCTCAAGACCCAAGCACTGAAATGTTATACAAATATATGCAGTTTTCTTGATTTCTAGTCTTTTTCTTAGTGCCGTCTTTTTTTTTTTTCTTAACAAAATAAGAGTGAGGATGGATGGAGTCATGTCCTGAGAAAAAGAGGCCGCTTATTTTGTCAGCTCATATATTTAAGTAATGACCAGCTGATATCTTCTGTCCTTGGGAATTCTCTTACAATCATCCCTCTGTACTTTTGAATTCAGACCACGTGAAGGCATAGCTTTAGAGGCTGCCTTGTTCTCAATTTGCCTGTTTGAACTAGATTATTCTTAACTATTAACAAAAAATTCATTATTTTCTAGATCCTAATAATAAAAAGTAAGACATCTTTATGTCTCCAGATTTCAGTCTTTCCAAATTAGAAACAAGTTTGATTCACATGTCAATCCTAGCTCCCTTTCCCTCCCCTCCTCTTCTCCTCCCCTTCATCCCTTCCCAAACCCCTCTGCCAGTCCCCACTTCACTCTCCAAGGAGGGTGAGGCCCTTCATGGGGGACCTCAAAAGTCAGTCATATGATCTGGGCAGGACCTAGGCCCTCCCCCATGTGTCCAGGCAGAGACAGCAGCATCCCTCCATGTGGAATGGGCTCCCAAAGTCCATCTGTATGACATGGATAAATGCTGATTTATTGCCTGAGGGCCACAACATGCTGAGGCCACCTCACTGGCACTGACATTCAGGGAGTCAGGATCAGTCCCATGCTGGCCTCTCAGCTATCAGTCTGGGGTTTATGAGTTCCCCATTGTTCAGGTCAGCTGTTTCTTTAGGTTTCACCTGCCAAGTCATAACCCCTTTGCTCATCACTCCTCCCTCTCTGCAACTGGGTTTCAGGAGTTCAGTTCAGTTCAGTGTTTAGCTATGGGTGTCTGCCTCTGCCTCCATCAGCCACTGGATGAAGGCTCTAGGATAGCACACAAGGAAGTCATCAATCATGTTATAGGGAAAGGCATTTAAGGTAGCCTTTCCATTATTGGTTAGATTGCCAGTAGGTGTCATCCTTGTAGGTGTCTGGACTTCTCACTAGTACCAGATCTCTCTTCAAACCTATAATGGCTCCTTCTATTATGGTATCTCTTATCCTTCTCTCTTCTATTATTCCCCCTACTCAACTTTCTTTCTCCCCCATGTTCTCCTCTCCCTCTTCCTCTTCACCCCCTGTCTTTCTCCCAGCTTCCTCTACCCCATGCCCATGCTCCCAGTCCCCTCAGAAGATTTGTCCTGTTCCCTGCCTCTGGGTTGCCATGAATAACTCTTTTAGTGTCCTGCCAGCTCCCAGACTTTGTAGGCTCACACTCCCCTGTTTCAGGCCTAAAATCCATACGTGAGTGAATACATACTATGCTTGTCTTTTTGTGACTGGGTTACCTTACTCAGGGTGGTTTCCTCTAGTGCCGTCCATTTGCCAGCAAATTTCAAGATTCCATTGTTTTGTTCTTTTTGTTTTTTTCTGCTGAGTAGTACTCCATAGTATAAATGTACCAATTTTCTGTATCCACTCTTCAGTTGAGGGGCATCTAGGTTGCTTCCAGGTTCAAGATATCACAAATAATGCTGCTATGAGCATAATGAAACAGAAGTCATTGTATTAATATGCATATTTGGGTATATGCCTAAGAGTGGAATTTCCCGATCTTGAGGTAGACTGATTCCCATTTTCCTGAGTAATCTTCATACTGATTTCCAAAGTGGCTGTATGAGTTGACACTCCTACCAACAGTGGAAGAGTGTTCCCCTCTCTCCACATCCTCTCCATCATAAATTGTCATTTGGTATTTTTTTATTTTAGTCATTCTGACCAGAGTAAGATGTTATCGCAGAGTAGTTTTGATTTGCATTTCCCTGATGGCTAAGGATGTTGAACACCTTTTGAAGTGTCTTTCAGCTATTTTAAACTCCTTTGGATCATTTAATGTTTTGGAGACTTGCTTCTTGAGTTCTTTGTGAATTTTGGAGAACAGCCTTCTGTTAGATAAGGAATTACTGAATATCTTTTCCCAATCTGTGGGCTACATATGTGTCTTATTGACTATTTCCTTTGCCTTACAGACGATTCTCAGTTTCAGGAGGTCCCATTTATTAATTGTCAATCTCAGTGTCTGTGCTACTGGTGTTATGTTCAGGAAGCACCCTCCTCTAACAATTTGTTCAAGGGTACCTCCCACTTTCTCTTCTAAGAGGTTCATTGTGGCTGGATTTATGTTGAAGTATTTGATCTATTTGGACTTAAGTTATGTGCATGGTGATAGACATGGATTTATCTGCAGTCTTCTACATGCCAGCATCCAGTTTTGCCAGCACCATTTGTTGAAGATGCTTTCTTTTTTCCATTGTAAAGGAAAAAAATAAGGTTTGTCTATCTTGTTTATTTTCCCTAAGAACCAAGTCTTCATTACATAGATTCTTTGTGTTGTTTTCCTAGTTTCTACTTTATTGATTTCAGCCCTCAATTATATTACTTCCTGGTGTTCTACCCCTCCAGGGTGAGTTGGGTTCTTTTTGTTCTAGAGCTTTCAGTTGTGCTGTTAATTCTCTAGTGTGACTATTCCCTCTTCTTTTTCATGTGAGTACTTATTACTATCAACTTCCCTCTTAGCACTGCTTTCAAAGTGTCCTATATGTTTGGGTATATTTTGTCTTCATTCTCATTGAATTCTAGGAAGTCCTTAATTTTTTTTGTTTCTTGTTTGACCCAGGAATGGTGCAATAGTGCATAATTCAATTTCCATGAGTTTGTAGGGTTTCTGCGATTTATTGTTGATATTTAATTCTAATTTTAATGCATGATGGTCTGATGAGATACATGGAGTTCTTTCATTCTTTTTGTACCTATTGATGCTTGCTATGTTTGCTTGCTGAGTTTTGAGAAGGTTCCATGTGGTGCTGAGAAGAAGGTATATTCTTTTTTGTTTGGATGGAATGTTCTATTGATGTCTCTTAAACTCAATTGGGTCATGAGTTCTATTATTTCCTTTGATTCTTTGTTAATTGTCTGTCAGGTAGTCCTTTCTACTGGTGAGAGTAGGGTGTTGAAATCTCCCACTATAGGTCTGTAAGGTTTTATGTGTGATGTGAGTTTTAGTTAAGTTTCTTTTTACAAATGTGAATGACGTTATATTTGGGGCACAGATGTTTTGAATTGAGACACCATCTTGGTGTATTTCTCCTGAGATGAGTATGAAATGACATCTTCCATCACTTTTGATTGATTTTAGCTTAAAGTCTAATTTGTAAGATATTAGGATTGCTATCCCCACCTGTTTCTTGGGTTTGTTTGACTGGAAAATTTTTTCCTAACACTTAACTCTGATGTCATGTCTGTGTTTCAGCTGAGGTGTGTTTCTTGCATGCCCCAGAAGAATGGGTTCTGTCTTCGAATCCATTCTGTTAGCCATGTCTTTTTATGGGAGAGTTAAGCCCATTAACACTAAGGGATATTAGTGACCATTGATTGTTCATTCTTTTTTGTTTTGGAATTGTTGTTGGAGGTGTAATTTTGTGTGGATTTCCACCCTTTTTTTCTTTTTGCTACTGGTAAAGTGGAATTATCTATTGCCTATGTTTTTCTGGTAGTAGATAAATTCCTTGGGTTGGTGTTTTCTTTCCAGAACTTTCTTTAGGGCTGGATTGGAGATTGTTTAAATCTGTTTTGTCATGGTATATCTTGTTTTCTCCATCTATAGTGATTATAAGCTTTTCTTTAGGTATAGTAGTCTGGGCTGGCATCTGTAGTGTCTTAGTGTTGGCTGAATATCTACCTATCTTCTGGCTTTCAGAGTTTCCATGGAGAAGATGGGTACAATTCTGAAAGGTTACTTGACCTTTCTCCTTTGCTGCTCTTAATATTCTTTATTCTGTATGATGAGGGTCTTGATCATTATGTGGTGAGTGGATTTTTTTTTTTAATTTTGGTCCACTCTATTTGGTCTGTTAGCTTTTTTTTTTTTTTTTTACTATCATTGGCTTGTCCTTCTTCAGGTTCGGAAAGTTTTCCTCTATGATTTTGTTAAATATGTTTTCTGCCCCTTTGTTGTGGGTTTCTTCACCTTCTTCTATAACTATTATTCCTATTGGTCTTTCATGGTATCCCATAGTTCCTGGATATTTTGTGTTAGGGATTTGTCGGTCTGATGATTTTATTTGGCTGACATTGGTAGTGCACCCTGTTCTTTTATTTTTTTTTTTAATTTCAAGCTTGCTTCATATGTCAAACTTAGCTCCCTATCCTTCCCCTCCTCCCCCAAACCCCACCAACTTCCCCAGGCCCCCACCCCATTCCCTAGGGAGGGTAAGACTGTCTTGGGGGATCCCCAGAGTCTGCCCTTTCATTCAGGACAGGGCCCAGTTCCTTCCCGAAGAGATCAGGTTGAGAAAGCATCCCTCTCTGTTGGAGGGGTACCCAAAGTCCATCTGTATGCCTGGGCTAAACACAAATCCACCGCCCTAGGCTCCACAGATTGTCCAGGCCTCCTCATTGACACCCACATTCAGGGGATCTGGATCAATCCCATGCTAGTCTTCCAGCCATCAGACTGGGGTCCAAGAACTCCTCTTTGTTAAGGTCAGCTGTTTCTGTGGGTTCACCAACCTGGCATTGACCCCTTTGATCATCATTCTTCCCTCTCTGTTACTGGGTTCCAGGAGTTCAGTTCAGTGTTTAGCTGTGGGTGTCTGCCTTTGCTTCCATCAATCACTGGATGAAGGTTCTAGGATGGCATAAAAGGAAGTCATCAAACTCACTATCAGGGATGGACATTTAGGTTACTTTCTATGCTATTGGTTAGTTTGCCACTTGGTGTCATCTCTGTATCTCTGGAAATATCACTAGTGTCTGGTCTCTCGCCAAACCTATAATGACTCCCTCTATTATGGTACCTCTCATCTTGTTCTCCTCTATTCTTCCCCCATGACTTAATCTTCCTGCTCCCCCATGTCCTCCTTTCCCCTTTTCCTCTCTGGCTCTCCTATTCCCAGCTCCTGCTCCCCGCCCCTATGCTCTCAGTCTTTTCAGGAGATCTTGGCTCTTTCCCCTTACCGATGGTACCATGCATATCTCTCTTAGGGTCCTACCTGATTCCCACACTCTGACAATAGAATTGTAAGCTGGTACTGAGCCAAGTCTAAAACCCATATATGAGTGACTACATACTATGTATGCCTTTTTGTGACTGGGTTACCTCACTCAGGATGGTTTCTCCTAGTGCCATCCGTTTGTCAGTAATTTTAAGATTCCATTGTTTTTTCCTCTGCATAGCACTCCATTTTGTAAATGTGCCACATTTTCTCTATCCACTCTTCAGTTGAGGGGCATCTAGGTTGCTTCCAGTTTCTGGCTGTTACAAATAATGATGCTATGACCATAGAGGAGCAGATGTCCTTGTTGTATGAATGTGTATATTTTGGGTGTATGCCTAAGAGTAAAATCTTGTGGTAGATTGATTCCCATTCTCCTTAGGAATCTCCATAATGACTTCCAATGTGGCTGTATGAGTTGGCATTCCCACCAGTAGTGGAGGAGTGTTCTCCTTTCTTCATATCCTCTCCAGCCTAAATTATCATTGGAGTTTTTGATTTTAGCCATTCTGACAGGAGTGTGATGGTATCTCATAGTTGTTTTGATTTGCATTCCCCTAATGGCTAAGGATGTTGATAACTTTTTCAAGTGGCTCTCAGCCATTTTAGACTCATCTATAGAGAATTTTCCATTTAGTTCTGTACCTTTTAATCCAAGCACTTGGGATGTGGCAGCAGACTGTTCTCTGTGAGTTAGAGGCCAGCCTGGTCTATATGGTCATTGAGTCTATTTCTCCTAGTGTGTCTGCAAGGCTGATATTCTCTCTGCCATTTGTTGTATTCTGTTGGTTATGCTTGCACCTGTAGTAACTCACTATTTGTGCATCTTTTCTACTTCCAGAATTCACTCAGACTGTGGGTTTTTTATTGTCTGTATTTCAGCTTTCAACCCCTATACTGTTTGAATTGTTTCTTGCAATTTTGCTTTGTCTTTTGCTCCATTTTCTTGCATTCTTTGGTTTGTTTTTTTCTTCCATTTCTTCATGAAATTTTCTCATATCCTCTTTGAGGGCCTCTATCATTCTCATGAAGTTGTTTTTATGGTCATTCTCTTTTGCTTCATCTACATTATGATGTTTGGAGTCTCTATGCTCTGGTGGTGTCATATTGGTTTTTAAGTTGCTGAGTGTGTTTTTATATTGTCTGCTTCCTGTCCCTTCTCCCAGTGCAGGCAGATTGAATCTCTTCCTCTCCTGTTGGGTGCAAGGAGTTCAAATACTCTGGTGACTCTCCTCTTCCCACGGATGGAGGAGGTCCTAATACTGGGGCCTTAGCTGTCTCAGGGTGGGCTTAAACCTTTCTGGATGGGATCTGCAGTGTGCAGTCCCCAGGCCTCAGCAATGTGTGTAGCATACAGGAAGGTGGACCGGAAACATGCCCATGCTTGCCTAGTCCCATGAATGGAGTAAGAGACTCAGATGCTGGCAGTCTCTTGGTGGATTTGCTCCAGCCCTTGTAGGATCCAAATATGATACTTCCATATAAGCCTCAGCTCAATTCCAGGAGGTGGAATCTCTTATAGTCTTGTAGATGTTGGCTGGTTACTGTAGGATGGCCTGGCCACAGTGGAGAATGACTTCTAGTTTGCATAACAATAGACCTAGGCCCCACACCCATCATGGGGCCAAGCCTAGGGACGAGTGAGATATAACTGAAGACTAATGAGATGTGCATTATGAGAGGTCTGAGTGTTTGTGTAGGTGCATGCATTCAAGGACTATCTCTAGGGTTAAGGGAAGTCTCCAGTATGGACTGAGAGCCCTCCTGAAATGAAAAGATGTCTCTGTGTCATTCTTAATGCCATTGGGTAGCTAGGACTTCCCTGATCCACACTCCCCCACTCAGGGTCAGTTCCAGGCCTGTTTGGCTGGTTCTGAACACAGCCTTAAAGACATCAGTCCATGATAGATGACTCCAGTAGCATAGAACTGATAAAGGCCAGACCCCAGCAAGCCAGAATGGGAATCACAGTGGCAGTACCCAGGCCTCAGCTCATTACACACAGGGTGCTCCATTAATTGGTTTTACACACATATATGTCTCTGGATACATATACCAGACTAGGCAAACAGAACATTCTCAGTTTGTATGATTTTCAGAGCTGACTATTTGGTACTAGATAACCAGTTCATGTGCTCTCTTCTAGAGACTATTTCTTCCAATGCCAACATTCCTAAATTGCCTACAGTTTTTGTCTAGGGTTGAAGCCTGGAGGTAATCCCTTTCAATGATAGTATGTCTACTCTTATTCTCTTTGTTAGGCTCATGTTTAGCCTAAAATACTAGTAAGATTCTCAAGTATATAGATTCTTACATTCCTAGGATACATACTGAAAACTTCCAGTACCTCTACCTCTTACAGTCTTTCTATCCTCTTTTCCAAAATGTTTCCTGGGCCTTAGATGCAGAAGCTGTAACACTTTAATAAATCAACATAATACCTAATTGCATTCTGAATATTCATCCTTATACCCACAGCTAAATGTAGTTCTTACCCTTGTCAAGGAGGCATCTCTTGTAACAGAGACCATTACAGAAAGCCTCAATCAATTAAGACACAGAGTTGTGGAGCACTGTGACTATTGATAAACATATTAGTATTTGTCTTAAATTAAAAACCTTAAAATTACTTTCTTCAATTTGAATTTTCTAAAATTGAATGCAGTAATCTTCACGAGTGCTAGCATAGATTAGAATCTCCTCAAATTCCACTTGTATTCTTTCTTCCCAGATCTGAGTTGCATCATTCTAGAGCTTTTAAATAAATATAAGAACAAGTTAAAGGGAAATTTTACTCTATTATAAATATTTGAGAAGTAAAATAATGGAGTGTGATTATTGTATGATTACTTTTATTTCATTATCACTGAAAAGTTCTACTCTCTTTAAAAGGTATCATATAAGCATATTCTACAACAGTGAAGGTTACAAAATGTTACAGATATGATATTTTGAGATTATTTGACAACTGATGAGAATGGAAATAAAATATGCAAATAAAAATGTTGTTAATTACTTAATTTTTTATTATTTTATTTAAATTAGAAACAAACATGCTTGACATATTAATCCCAGCTCTCTCACCTTCCCCTCCTCCCCCCAATCTCCCCAACCCCACACCCCATTCCCCCTCTGCTCTCCAAGAATGTAAAGACCTCCATGGGGAGTCTTCAAAGTCTGTCATATCATCCCAGGCAGGGGCTAGGCCCTTCCCCATGTGTCCAGGCTGAGACAGCATCCCTCCATGTGGAATGGACTCCCAAAGTCCATTTGTATGCCAGGGCTAAATACTTGTCTACTATCCAAGGCCCCACAGATTGCTGAGGCCTCTGCACTGACACCATAGGAAGTAATGGAAATTTATTTGTGAATAGAGAATATATCATGGTCTCATATAAAAGAATAAAACAGTGTCCCATGAAGGGAATTTTATATATTTCTAATTTTGTTCATTCAGAAGTATTCTAAGTTAAAATACATCATTCATATATAAATCTTTCTAATTCCCCTATAAGACAATTTTGAAACATGTCTGTAGGTCTTATATGAACAGAAAAATTATCTTATGTCATCAGATTCATTAATATTTAGACTATGATGATTACTCATAATTTAGTATAGTCCTTAAACATACTGTATTGCCTGGAATACTCTTGCACTTGATTTCCTAAGTATCTTAATTTCTACAAATCCTTTCCTATTTTTAAAACAGTAAAAAAAAACAGTGTTATAAAGATGCTGCCTTTAGGACCTTTGTTAATTTATTATATATAAGTGCAATAGAAATTAAAGCTATTTTTCAGCCAACTAATGATAGGGAAGGGAAATACACCAGGGTTTGCTGCTGTTTTTCCAGGTCCCATGTTGGTGCTTGAATGAATTTTATCTTTTTTTTCTGGGCTAGAAAACATAAATACTGAATATCAACAGCTTTTGGTCTTAAAAATAGAGCAGGTGTCTTGTTCCTGTAAGTAGAGCAAGTTGCTGAGAATAATAGACAAATGAATACTCAGTCCCAAAGGAGACTATGATAAAGCTTTAGGAACTTTGCATTATGGGAAAGGGAATGGAAAGTATGTAAGAAGTTGATGATATGGAGGGAGGGCTGTGAAGAGTCCTCTTCTGGGATAGACACCACCATTGAAATTATGAACACAGAGAGCTGTGAATAACAGTCCCTACAACTCACTGATGAAATGTTTGTGGATGGTCAAAATCTGGAAGTTGGATGGCTCAGAGACCTAGGGTAGAACCAAACAGGAATACACCAACCCCAAGAAGTTCAATGAAATTATTTCTAATGATTGTGCTATACTTATAGTGTAGATTGGTGCCTAGCCCAACCATCATCAGGGAGCCTCTCTGACTCAGTTTCTTCAATGGTGAAACAAAATCACACATGGTTCTTTCTTAGTCACTTACTGAACTAAAGATTCTTGTCATTTCAGGGATGAGCCAGAAACATAGGCTGCATATTAAAACAGTCTCTCTCTCTCTCTCTCTCTCTCTCTCTCTCTCTCTCTCTCTCTCTCTCTCTCTCTCTCTCTCTCTCTCCCGTGTGTGTGTGTGTGTGTGTGTGTGTGTGTGTGTGTGTGTGTGTGTGTGTGTGTGTGCATGTACTGAGGGCCCACTATGACATCCTACTTCATGGAGTAAAAAATTTGGGTTCTAGCACTTTTGGTCAGGAGACAGACATTTTTGGACTAGCCAGACTGAGACTTATAAACAAATCTAATAAGTAATAACTGTGTCAGGTCTATTCTTCTAGAGCATCCTGACTAAAACAACATAACAATCATTTCCAAGTTTGGCAAGTTTTTGTGGACTGAAATATTTTGACTCATTTGACTAAATATCAAGGACTAGGAAGTCTGGAGTGTGTATGCCCTTCCCCTATAATGAGCCTAATGACTACCTTAAATGCCATCCGTGAGCCTTCATCCAGTAGCTGATGACAACAGAAGCAGAGATCCACAGCCAAGCACTGAGCTGATCTCCTGGAATTCAGTTTTAGAGAGAGAGTGGGGTTGAGCAAAGGGGTCAAGACCATTCTGGTGAAACCCACAGAAACTGCTGACCTGAGCATGTGGGAGGTTATGGACCCCAACAAGACATCTGGGGAATCAGCACAGGACTGACCCAGGGACCCCAAGATTGGGTAACAGTTAGGAGGCTTTACTTAATTGTTGATTACTTAATTGTAATCAGAGGTAATGATCAGTTGTGTGAGGTGAGGAACTGCATGGCTATAATCCTGTGTTCAGATGTAGAGACAGTCCTTTCAATACTTTTAAGCCAGTCAGAAATACAGTGATATTATGTCTCTAGAAAAAAACTTGACTAAAGTCTCCATAGTGTCAAATATTCAGTCCACATTTGCTTGTTTGCCTGCTTCTGTGCTACACAGTTTGTATTTTAAGTCAGTATTGCATCAAAATATCAACATGTCTTTTATATGTAAATGTCCTCAGATTATACTTTTCTCATATCACATATTGATTGTGCACAGTATAAATTTATCATTACATTTACATGTGCCCATAAAATGCACTTGGATAATTTTCATCTTTCAACTCAGAATTTTTTTATGTTTTTAGTGTACATGTGTTTTACCTAGATGTATGTGTCTGTGCAAAATGTGTATCGCTGGTTTACTTGGTGACCTAAGATGTTGTCAAATGCACTGGATCAGGAGTGACAGTAGTTTTATAGCCTTCAGTTCAGTGCTGGGGACCAAATTCAGATCCTAGGGACCATATACTTAATTACTGAGCCTTCTCTACAGATCTCTGTGATTGTTTTATCATTTTGCCATGCAACTTGTTATTTTTAAATTTTGTATTTAAATTATTGATTTCTAAATTATGTTTTCACCTTCTTTCCAGTGTAGTTGTTGATAACATCTGGCTATTTGCTTTCCTGTATTTGCAACTTGAGGTTCTGGTTTCATTATAATAATTGTCTTTGGTTTTTAAAAAACTTTGTAACAGTATATTTATAAATGTGCATCCTATTCCTATTCATTATATAATATTCTTTTCTATTAGGTCTTGAAGAATTTTACACAGTGTATTTGACATTAGTCACCCACTTCTCCCAGACTCCACTTTCCCTTTCTGAACCATCCAACTTGGTTTTATCCTTCATTTTTTCCTTTGAAACCCATTTATGAACCCAGGTTGATTGATTCGGTATAGGACAGACTTAGGCACTCTGCAAATAATATAGTTGTATAGCTTTTTTACTATGGAACTCCTAAGAGTGGAGCAGGGACTATTTTTGATTCTTTTACTAGCTTTGACACCCTATTCCTCATATTGTTTTGCTCTATTTAGCCTTAATACAAGGGAAGGTTCTTTGTTTTACTGCAACTTGATATGCTATGTAATGTTGATATCCATGGGAACCTGCCCTTTCTGAATAGAAATGGAGGAGTGGATGGGGTGGGGACAGAGGGAAGTTGGAGGTGAGGGATTGGCAAGAGAGAGAGAAAACTGTTACTGGGTTGTAAAATAAATGAATCAATACATTTATTAAGAATGAATGGTTCTGATAGAAACAAAAATTTGAAAAGTTAGGAAGCACTACTCTTTTAATTAGGAAGTATGATCTTGTTGTTGTGATGGGGAAAGTCTTTCTGTGTACATATTGATAAATAAAGCACTGTTGGCCAATAGGGAAGCAAGATATGTGGGACTAAGAGTCATAGACGATTCTGGGAAATGTAGTGAAGAGTGGAGAGTCATGGCCACATGATCAAGGAGAGAGGATGCATGAGGCTGAGACCTAGGTAAGATAAGACCTTATAAAAGATGACTGTGAATAATCTGTACCCTCAAGTCTAAGATCCAGCTCCAGCAAGCAGAAGGATTTCACAGCTTTGAACATGTGGTTCTGGCTGTAGAGTCAAGGATACAAAAAGGAGCTATGACATTTCCTTCCACAGCTAAGGGAAACTGCTAAGGCCAGACATGCGTCCCTGTGTGTAGGCCTAAAGAAGGAATGAATTGAATGAAACTCTAAGGCAAAGCCTGGACTGTAATAGACACTTCAAAATGTTCTTGATCCAGAACTATCGGCTACCTGCCAAGGAAAGATTCTGTCAGTGAGTGGAATCATCCCAAGAGAGAGAAGTGTGTTGTAGTCAACAAAGCTGAAAAGAGTTGGGGATCTGAAGAGAGCTTTTGATATCAGACATGGAGATACAGACTTTGGGGTTTGCCTTGCTGGTTTTCAGTCTTGCTTTGGTCCAGTATATATTCTCTTATGCTCCTTTATATCTGTTTGGAATGGGAACGTACATTCTATATCAATATTTGTTGAAAGCGCATGGTCTACTTTTTGATTTTCATGTTCCAGGGAGTTACAGTTAAGGGATTGCCATAAGCTCCAGAAGAAACTTTGAACTTTGGACTTTTAAAAGTGTTGAGACTCATATACTGTGGGACTGTAGAAGCTGGACTGAATGAGTTTTTATTTTTTTATTTTTTGCCATTATAATATGACTACAAGACTAGGGGCCCCAGAGAATAGACTGTGGTTGTATATATATTTGAATGCTTAGGCAGTGACATTATTTGAAAGGATTAGGATGTATGGCTGTGTTGGGGTAGGTATGGCCTGATATAAGAATTGTATCACTGGGGGTTGATTTGAGGTTTCAAATGTCTGTGCCAGGTCCTGAGTCTTTTTCTTCCTTCTTTCTGCAATGTAGATGCAGAGCTCTCAGCTACTTCTCCAGCATCACATTTACCTGTGTGTCACCATGCTTCCGACTATGATGATGATGTACTAACTTTGAAACTGTAAGCAAGTCCTAATTAACTGATTTTATTGTTGTCATCATGGTGTCTCTTCACAGCAGAAGAACACTGGTTAAGATACCATCAAATACAGTTGATACTGCCTGTATGTGCTTAGGTGTGTGGCTTTCCACTGGATCATGATCAACCCATCAGAGGCCACATGTTTAAAGAATACTGACTCCTCCATTATTAGTAGCCATCAATTGTCAATGGCTCTTTAGTTAGGCAAGGGTCTTCCTATACTTCCCTCCACAGTCCATGCTAGCATTTTAACAGTTTTGAAAACATTTCCTTGTAGTCATACACTCCCCTTGGTTCCTATAGTATTCTTGCCTCCTCTTCTGCAATTATCTCTGAACTTAGGAAAGAGGAAATGTACTGTAAATGTCCCATTTAAGATTCAATAATCCACCTCTCATATTTGCTTCTACTTGACCAGTTATGGAACTCTGTAGTAACTACCATTTACAAAAAAAGAAGTTCTCTAATTAAAGGTCAGAAATGGACCAATCTATTGGTGTAACAATCATAAGTATTTAAAAATTAGTTTAGTATTATTCCAATTGATCAGTTTAATACTAATACTTCTCCCAGAGTCTTGGCCTCAAGATCAGTGTCAGATATGGCTTTAAATTCCATTCAAAATGACTGATTACCTCATGAGTTCCCTCCCACTAATGTAACACTGGTAATGTCTTGCCAGGTTAATACTTATTATAGCTAATAGGGTTCATAGCTGGGTAAGAAAGGTGATTACTTTTTTACTCCACTAATAGGCATAGCACCTTCCATAAGTATGATAGCTAGCTATTAAGTTTGAAGCTTCAAATCAGTACTTACCTTGATTTCTTCACGTACTATACTTAATCATTTTTTGGCAATAATAAACCCATACGCTATGGAGGGCAATCAGTATCATTGGCAATGTTCTGTAGTATTTGCGGGTCTACAGGGCCTCACTTGGTAAAAACTCCAAAATTTCTCACTCATTCTTGACACATCCTTTTTTATTTGCTAGTTTATGGTCTTCAATAGGGCATTGTTGCTCCATTATAGGGCAACTACATTTAAATTATTTTTTGCATATGAGTATGCATATATTTTAAGAAACTTATATACTATTAGTTTTCTCTTTGAATTTTGAAATTTATCACTAATTGTAGTTATTCATTCCCTTTCCTGCTTCCACTCTGCTATCTCATCTAATAATTCCTGATCTATTAATCCCTTTTAAATATTTATACTACTCTAAAACATTTTTCAAATAATTAAATATCTAGTGTGATGGCTTTCTGTTGAACAAAAATCTCATAATCCCTAAATACACTATAGTGATTTCATTTTGAATTCTACATATAAATTAAAATGGTGTCAGGATATCATTCTGTTTTAAAATTTGGATAGATGAGTGCAGTGAATTACTTTCCTTAGTTATTTTCATAACATGACACACATTTTATAAGAAATACTGATAGAATTGCTTAATTGTTTATCTGTAATATTTTCAAAATGATTGAATGAGTTCCTTCCACTATTATATTTGCTTAGTTTTCAGATAGTATTAAAATTATATTTGTCATGTGACTTGTGTATTAGCACTGTTTTTTCCAATAGATATTGATTGTTTTTTTTTCAGAAGAAATCTTTATGAATTGACTCCTGTAATTTATTTATTCATTTAAATTTTGACTTATTGTTAAACTTGTGTTCTACAAACTTGTTTTTATTTTTAATTTCTAAGTTGTTACTGAAAAATGAGGTACAGCATGGTAATGTGACACATGTTTATAGCATGTACATACCAGGAAAAAAGAAGTTAGCATGAAATTCCTTTATGCATTTAATTTTTGTTTATTCTGTAATATTTTTAGGCTCAACATAAAAGTAAAATGATCATGGACAAATCAGGTAGTATTTTTGTCTATACTTTATGCATAATGGTTTGGACTAGCTCTCATTTGTTTTACTAACAGCAGATTGTTGTGATTCATAGGCTTTATCACTAGTCCATCAAAGAGGAGAACTTACTTCTTCTGTTGAACACTATTGAGTACATTAATTATCTCCTCACATTGAAGTTCCCAGTGTTGCAAACATTTTTTGGAGAAAATGTTTATTCCACAAAAATACATAATGAATATTTAACATACCTAATTATATCACAATGACCATACCAATAGTAATTAATGTTACTTAAAATGCTATTACCCCACAGTTTCTGTTGGTCAAGGTTGAAACCACAGCTTAAGTGACTCTCTTAGTGTCTCCTTCAGCCATAATGAAAATATAAACTTAGCTGCTGCATTCTTATCTGGAGAAACATTCAAGTCAATACTCAATCACATGTCTGTTAGAGTGTTGGTGGGAAGGAGGAAGAGATGGGAAGGAGCGGGAGACAGAATTAAAGACATTTAAACATAGTTTCTCTATGTGAGAGCAAACCTTCAATATTTGTCTTTCTCCTTCCCCCTACTTCTCCTATTCTTTCTCCTATCTATGTTTAGAGTAGATTATTCACACCACTTTGTATGATAGATGGTCCAGTTGTTTTCCTGGCTTGTATCTAAAGGCTGGTGCTATTCTCTTCTAATTTATCAAGACTAAAAAGAGAATTGTCAACTTCAAAGGCAGACAAGTCCCTCCTTTAAAAGATGCTAATTGATTAAATTAGGTCTATCCAGGATAATCTCCCACTTGATTGATCTGAACCTTTAATTACCTCTGAAGAGTCTCCTTGCCATTGTCCTATTCTATCCATAGAAGTCAGCCACAGTTCTAAACATACTTTTGGGAAGTTGGTTATTCAGGGTGTTAATACACAGGAACAGAGCCCTTGGCTGTCACTGTAAGATTCTGTCTGTATCTAGGATATTACTATTAAAATAAAATTTCTTTTTGGAATAAAGTATTCTTGAGTATGTGATGTGCCTTGCAGACCCAGTATATGAAATGTATTTCATGACTCGTGAATGATATTAGGCCTTGTATTGGAGAGAACAGAATGTGGCTAAAGTCAAGTGTCTGGAATTAAAGGAATTATGAGAAATTTGACAATTCTGGAACCCTGAATCAATGTTAAGAGAAATGTAGAAAAGACTTAGAAGGATGTATTGCAGACACCTCTAAGCCTTTGTCGATAGACTAGAATCATTCAGAGAGAGTCTGAGAGACTTGATGAGAAATGTAGCTATGGAGTTTATACTAAAAACTAGGAGAGAATTCTAAAACATGTAAAAAAAAAGATCTGAAATATTCTATTATGCCCTCATAATTAAATACAAAACCTAATCATTAAAAGGTTTGCTTTGTTTGTAGAGAGTGAAAATCAAAGGTCAAGTCACCACTGTAAAATCTAGAGACATGTGAATACATAGAATCACTGAGTGGTGGGTGCAAAAGCTCTTAGTGGTTTCTACCGTATGCCATTTGCTCCTCTTTCCTCTATGACAACATCACCTCACCCTGACTCTGACAACCACTGCACTTAATCTTCCTACTGATCTTTTCCATTCTCTCACTGTTCAGGCATTTTGCAATCTATTCTAGGCTACGTAGGTTTAGGGTGCCTTCTCCACCCTGGCCAAAAAGTGTCTGTGCTCTTCACTCTCCTGATGCTGCAACGATAAATGGCACACTTACTGAAAGTATAAGTAAGTATTTATTGTAGAAATTACTCTCAAGAGACAAACAAGTAACCCAGATGAGCCAAGTAGTTTTCCACCGCTGAACTGAAAGCTGGAAAGGCAGAAAAGAGAGCAAGACTTCTGCTGCTCAATCTTTTATGCCTTCCTTTGTATCACCCCTAGCCATGTCCAAAAGTGGGCCTGGCTAGTGACGTAGTTCACTGCCTACATCCCCGTATATGTCTTTAGCCATGCCTAAAGTGGGTGAGGTTAGCAGTGTGGTAAACCACCCTTTTATTACCTCATCTGTATGTGCCTCTAATAAGTCAAATGGCTAGTGGTGTTCTGTTTTCCTCCTACAATTCCCCTTTTATGACAATGCCCATGTGTTGGTGTGGTGTCCTCCATGAATTTTCTCATCTCTGCACATTGTGATAAATCATATTTTCAATTGCCCTGTGCTCTTCACATCCCACACAAATTTTGGAGTCTCTACCGTGCGTTTGCTTTTTTTTGTTTTTGTTTTTGTTTTTTTTTTTATATTTCTTTTAACCTGGTCTTTACATCCCATGCCGTAATAAGGGCTTTTACAACTTATGTTAGAATGTAAACTGTCATGCTTGTCATGTAAGTTGGTATATACTGGAAGCCCCCCAAAATCAATAAAAAATTTATTTGTGCTATTTCCTTTAGCTGTAGCTATGTCTTCAGGGATTTGATAGTTATATTATAATGATTCTCATGGAATTTTATGACAATTAAAAGATAATCTAGATTCAAGAGAGATAAGAAGATAGCCAAATATATCTCCTTAATGTCAGTGGGATTGACAAAATAAATAAGGACAGTTACTTTGACACACAAATTCATGTTTCATGGATGCTTGTCTTGGTGCCTATTCACAGAAAATGGAAGGAACCAAGATATAAATAATATTAGAAAAATGGATCAAGAACTTCTTGGACTTTGGGCATCTAGGTCAACCATATGTATTCACCCCAATTTCTTGTGACCGGAGTAAATTCTGAGTGTGAAAGAAATGGAAAGTCGTAAGTTGAACCCAGGTATCCCATACCTCCATCATTGTATTTATGGTGTTTTTAAAGAAAATGATATGTAGGTTGACATTTCTGTTCCACCAGCAGCTGCGAAACAATTACACAGAGGCTTATATTAATTACAAATAATCAGTCAATAGCTCAGACTTGTTTCTAGCTAAGTATGACATTTAAATGAACCCATATTTCTTATCTATGCTTTGCCATATGGCTTGCTACCTTTTCTCAGTATGGCATACCCATCTTGTTTCTCTCTGTGTCTGTTTGTGACTCCTCTGACTCCACCCTTCTTCCTCCCAGCATTCTCCATTTGGCCCAACCACCTAATCTTACCCTTTTCAGCTATTGGTCAGTCAGCTTCTTTATTAAACCAACTGTAGCAACATATATTCACACAATGTAAAGGATTATTCCACAGCAATGACATCCAAATGTAGTAGCACTATTATGAGGTATAGCCTACTGTGGAAGTGTGTCAATGTGGGGGCAGGCTTTTAGGTTCCTATGCTCAAGATACCACCCAGTGTCACTGTCTGCTTCCTGTTACCTACAAAATGTAGGACTCTCAGCTACTTCTCTAGCACTGTGTCTGCCTGGAGACTGTCATAATGATAACTGATTGAACCTTAAAATTGTAAGTGAGCGACTCCAATCAAATGTTTTGCTTTGTGGAGTTTCAATCGTCATGACGTCTCCTCACAGCAATAGAAAACCTAAATAAGGCAGTATCGCTGTGCAAAGCATGGTGTACACTTTATTTATCTTTTTTAAACCTTGCTTATAGTACTTGGAAAAACTTCCCATTTTAGAGAATTTAATATCAATATAAATCTATGGAATTATTTTCTAAAACCAAAAAAAAACTGAGCTGTATTATTTTACCAAGATGCATAAAACTCTTGATCTAACTATCCTAAGATCTTTGACAAAAGTATTGGTTATTGATATTAAAGAGACAACTCTGGGAATCCAGCCAGATTCAGCATCCAGACAGGGAATTGTATCTGTGAATTAGTACAAAGAAAAATAAGTGTTTTCTGCCAGAAGGTAAAAGATGTGAGTTAGATGGATTGCATTCTTCTCTTCACAACTAGCTATGAAGGAGGACCTTTCTTTAATGTAATATCTATGTGACAAGAAAGAATGCAGAAAGCTTCATAGGAGTAAGAGGACTGCAAGTAAGGATAAGTATTTCCTAGTTAATGCTGATAATCTAGAACAGAAAACTAGATGGAGAAACAAAAATACTATGTTAATTAGCCTCTTCATATTTGGATAATTCAAAGTTCATATCAAGTTGAAGGGAATGATCTAAATATTCTTTAAATAGTTTATTCAGTCGCTACCAGTGAAGTGATGATAGCATCTTGTAGGATGTAGATTATTGTATCACACTTCAAACTCAGGCCCTCATACTCCGATGGAATATGTCAATTATTACAAGTATCTTCATATTGCATTTCATAATATATCTCGTGAGAATATACCATAACTGCATCATTTTCCCATTTACTCTTTTCTCTCTAAACACTCTTATGGATATACTCATACCACATACCTCCAACTGTGGTTCCTCTTTTATCTTGGCAATCACTAGATAGTGTCTTTTCTATTTTTTAAGAGCTTTATGCTAATTGAATCATGTAGTACATATCCATTGTATAAATTATCTTACTCAGAAAACCTCTTTTGGATCTCTTAAGATTATTTTGTACAGTTACATTTTTATTTCTGAATAGCATCCCATGGCATGGATATACAAATCACTTCTTCTGTAACCATATCCAAAGCAATACCTAAAGGGTTTTCAGTGTTTGGCCATTACAAATAAATTTACTATAGACATCTGTGAATACAATTTTACATGATTATTACTTTTCATTTCTTTGGATATGTAACAAGGAATGTTATAACTAGGTGTGTTTCATGTATCAAGTAATAGTCACACTGTTATGCAGTGTACTGAGAATATTTCATATACCCAATAC
This sequence comes from Mesocricetus auratus, assembly GCF_017639785.1. Classification (NCBI taxonomy): domain Eukaryota; kingdom Metazoa; phylum Chordata; class Mammalia; order Rodentia; family Cricetidae; genus Mesocricetus; species Mesocricetus auratus. The sequence goes on along the minus strand of NW_024429200.1, from coordinate 29,969,186 downwards.
CAATGGGATATAATTTTGTGACTGTATTTTTATCTCTTATAGAACATTTCCTCCACTGTCCTGCCCCATTGCCATGTCCTACTTGTATTATTCTAATGTGCAATATTATTATAAGATGTGTTTATTTGTTTATGCTGTTGACCATTTTTAATGTTGCTTTTTATGTTTAATTTGTTTAAGTCTGTGAAGCCGTGATACTTTGCCTGTTGAAAACACCTGATGGCCTAATGAAGAGCTGAGCAGTCAATAGCAGGCAGGAGAAAGGATAAACAGGGGTGACAGGAATAGAGAATAAATAGAACAAGAAATCTGGGAGAGAGAGACAGCAAGAAGAGGAGGACACTAGGGGCCAGCCACCCAGCCACACAGAGTAAGAGTGAAAATAAAATATATAAAAGTAACAAAAATAAAAAGTCCAGAGGAAAACAGAGATGGAGGTAATGTAAGAAAAGCTGGCTAGAAACAAGTCAAGCTAAGGCTAGGCATTTATAAGTAATAATAAGCTTCCATGTGTGATTTATTGGGAGCTGCATCGCAAGCTCTCAAAAGAGTAGAGAGGCTAAAGAGTAAAAGTCAACTAACCCTGATCCCTTTCCCATTCTCATTCCCAAATAGACACTCCTTTACTTTAAAGTCACTTGTATTCCTTTATCTCCTTTTGCTTCCTTCATTAATGCTTTTCCCTTCTTCTCACAGTCCACCTTCTTTTTTTTTTTTTTTTTTTTTTTTGGTTTTACGAGACAGGGTTTCTCTGTATTGTTTTGGAAGCTGTCGGTCCAGCTTGGCCTCGAACTCACAGAGATCCGCCTGCCTCTGCCTCCCGAGTGCTGGGATTAAAGGCATGTGCCACCACCGCCCGGCACTATTTGTTTTCTTGATATCTAGCATTTTGAGTTCCTTGCATATTAGTCCTCTTTCAGATGTGGAGTTGGTTAAAATGTATTCCCATTCTATATGCTACAGTTTTGTCTGCTTGATGGTGTCCTTTGTCTTATAGAAGCTTTTCATTTTCATGAAGTTCAATTTATTTAATTGTTCATCTCAGTGCCTGTTATGGTGCTTTTCTATTCATAAAGTCTTTTCTTGTGCCAATGAGATTGAGGCTATTCCCCACTTTTTCTTCTATCAGGTTCAGTGAATCTGGTTTTGTGTTGAGGTCTTTCTTTCCATTAGAGTTGAGTTCTGTGCAGGATGATCAATCTGGCTCTATTTAAATCTCTTATATGTGTCCATACAGTTTGTAGTATTATTTATTGAAGATGTATTTTCCACTTTGTATTTCTGTCTTCTTTATTTAAAAATAATCTCACCCACCCTCCAAAAAAACCACTCCACCAGGTGTCCATAGGTGTGTAGATTTATGTCTGGGTCTTCAATTTAATTCCATTGATCAGTGTATATCTGTTATTATACCAATACCATGATGTTTTTTTATTACAATAGCTTCCTAGTATAATTTGAAGTAAGAAATGGTTCTTTTATTATTCAGGGTTGTTTTAGATCCTGAATATTTTGTGTTTCCATATGAAACAAAATATTGACTCTGTGAAGAATTTTGTTGCGATTTGGATTAGGATTGCATTGAATATATAGATAACCTTCTGGTAGAATGGGAAGTATTACTATATTAATCCTACTGATGCATGAGCATGGGAGATTTTTCCATCTTCTGATGTTTTCTATTTCTTTCTTCAATGTCTTAAAGGCTTTTTTGTACAAAATTTTCACTTTTTTTGGTTAGATATATCATTTACTCTTTCAAGTCTTTCACTTGCTTGTCTAGAGACAACCCAAGGTATTTTATATTATTTGAGGCTATTGAAAGTTGTTGTTTTGTAGTTTCTCTTTTAGTCTATTTGTCATTCATGTATAGGGGTTGATGATTTTGTGGATTACATTTGTATCATTCTACTTCACTAAAATTATTTATCACCTGTAAAAGATTCCTGGTGGAATTTTAGGGTCACATTTATATATTTTATCATCTGCAAATAAAGATATTTTGACTTCATTTTTTCCAATTTTTATTCCAGTGATATTGCTTAGTTGCCTCAATGCTCTAGCTAAGACCTTAACTATTATATTAAATAGCTATGGAGAGAGCTGGTTGCCTTTTCTTTTTCCTGATTTTAGTTGAATTGCTTTGAGTACTCTTTTCCATTTTAGTGGAGATTAACTATGGTTAGTGGAGATTATAACTATTGCTACAGACTATCTTTATTATGTTGCATTAGTTACCTTGTATCCCTAACTTTTCTGGGCTTTTATCAAGAAAGGTTGTTGGATTTTGTCACAGACATTTTCTGTATCTAATCATGTGATTGTGATTTTTTTCAGTTTGCTTATATGAAGGATTTCATTTATCAATTTAGGCATAGTTTATCACAGAGATTCGGGAATAGTTTATCAATTTTAACTATTCTTGAATCTCTGTGATAAAGCTTATTTGATTAAGATACATAGTCATTTTGATGTGTCCTTGGGTTTGGTTTGAGTGTGTGTGTGCTGAGGGGGTCCACATAAAGCAGGGTGTGACAACATGATCTGCTTACTTCCCTGTGAATAGGTCCAGATTGTTAAGAGAGGACAGAACAAGTAGTTTGTTCCCGAGCTAAGGATGAGACTTGGGGATTACTTAAGGAAGCCTGGAAGAAGAGTGACTATCAGAAGCTTACCCATCCACTTAGTTGCCCTACTTTCTTATCTGGAAGGCTTCGTGTGTTCCTAGGAAATGTCAGTTGGAGCTGGGAGCTGTAGCAAGAGGAAGAATGGGGACAGAGTTTGAAGGAGATCTGAGCAATCCACTCAAAAGTGCACAGCAATGAGTTTGGTTCAGAAGATTGTCTGATGCAGAATTAGGAGTGAGACTGGCAGAATGGATTACAAGAAGAAGTGAATATCTCTAGTTAGCCTACCTGCTTCCCTGGGTAGAATGGCCATTGAGTTCTCTCGGGAATTCCTATAGGTGTTGAGGTTTGGGATAATAGGATGAGTGCAGGCAAGGAATTTTGGAGGGGAAGATCTGTTGGACCCATTAGAATTTGGAGAAGGATGTGGAAGACAAAGCAGGTAGTCAACTACAGAGCTGGGAATGAGACTTGGTTAGATGGATTTATGTGAGAGGAGGAAGTGATGAAGATCTGCGGTTAGCCTACCTGCTTCCTTGGCACTCTTAGCTGGTGGATTCCCAGGGAATCAAATTATACCATTTTTAAATGCACTCATGTATATAGATTAAACACCATTTAGATGGGTAGGATAAAATAAACTACCTATCTTCTTTATATTTTTATTTAGCATTGAATCTGAGTTACTCTCATAATTTCACTCATATTACATATTTAGATATAACTGCTATCACTTGATATGTGCAGCACTATAGCTCATTAATTTAATGTCAGAGTGAAAGGACAAATTTCCTTGTTCTTTCTTTGAAATTAATATGACAATATCATTGCTTTTTGAAATTTGCTCATAAATTTTTCCTTCAATAACTGTCAAATAAAATTTGAACTTCTTGTTTGTTAGGTTCCTAAATTATTTTTTAGAATACTTCAAAGGCTGTTGTAGTATAGTGTATGTGTACATAAACTCAGGTTTCTGCTTTTGTGTTTACCTCAGCACAACAGCATTGATAAAGCATTGAGTGACTATGTATATACTGTAATTGTAAGATAGCAGCATATTGATATTAGGAATATATGTGTCCACAAAGTTATTTACAAACTTATATAAGATAAGTGGATTTATAACTTTGCATGTTATTAACTAAATGCTACATAATAATTCTTCCTTCTGCTATAATTTATTCATTTTATTTTCCTTTAATACTGTGTTTGAGAAACTTCTTAACTTCCTACAGTTTTACCAATCATACAGATCTTTTGTTTTTAAACTCATATTTTATCAGAACAATCACATGTAACGTGTTTTTCTGTTGTATAACAAGTTCTTCAGAGATTAAGAACTTCCATTTCGGTGGGGAAATTCCTAAGACAGGATGTTGACAGGAAGGTGAAACAACCGTATTTTCTAATGGAGGTGAGATAATGCAGGGAAGCTCATTTAGTACACAACTCAAAATAGCATCAAGAACTCCCTGAAACTGACCAGATTTATTAGCCTTCCTTCTGCAATAATATGTAAACTGTAAAGACTGCTGAGGGTCAGTAACTGCAAATAAATGTCTCATACAAACATAGTCACATGGAAGAAGCAGGTAAACAATCTAGAGAAAGCTTAGACCAGGAAAACTGCCTGGAAGATATCCATAACACCTGTGCCATAAGGAAAGGACACTTTGCAACCTGTTGAGTGAGATATGCAGTGTGCTACACCCTTACCTCTTTTGAGAGCTGTCACTGAGCCTGGGATGAGCTTTGCTGATGCAGCTCTTTTTGAGTCTTTTAAGTCTGCTCCTACATAAGTAACCCCTCACTCATCTTCTGCAAATCACCCAAATAAACTACATTAACTCACAAGCTTTGACTCTTGGTAGGACCCTAATTAGTCTGTGGTAGGCTCCCCATCTAGTGTGAATATCTGTATGTGTTACATCTCTCAAGGAAAGTCTCTCACACAATATTTGCTATGCATTTTTCTTTCCTAAAATACGCAACTTTTGTTCAGTCTAAAATACAATAACATTCCATAAAATTTAACATTTCTACAAAAGCAAATACTAAAAATTACACTATGTGTAATAATGTATTTTATGTACTTGTTAACAGGAATGGTATTTCATCCATGGAATTTGCAGAGATATTTTTAAATATTTTGTTTAGGGTGAGACTTATCTTAAAATTGAATATTTTAATATTTACTAAGTCTGACAACATAGTAATATCTAAACCATGCAAGAAAATATTCATCAGCCTATTCAAGATCCTCTCCCATTAATATCGCAAGTCTTTGTGTTTATTAGTACTTGGATGGTAGTTGTCATCCTTAAAATGCATTTATTAGCAAATATTATTTGTACAGAAATGGACTTCATTATGAAATTTCATAAATGTGTATAATACATTCATACCTATTACCCTCTCTTGATTCCTTCCACTCCTGATGATTAATTTTCTCTTCCCACGTATGCCTACTTCCACTTTCAAGTCTCTTTCCTTTTCATTTTTGCCTCAACTTTTTTGTCACATGTTCAAACTAGTGTACAATAACCTATGTAACAATAACACCTCTCTTATCTCTCACTTCTTACCTTATCTCTTATCTCTGTCTTCCCCCTGCAGAATCCATATTTTACAGATGACTACTTTTCTAACCACCTTCCTCCATCTCTCCCCTCCCTTGCTCTCTTTATGCTTTGTATAGGTTCTTAGAACTTCTCAGAAGTCAGTACTTCTTCTTGTTCTTCCCCATCCTCTGGATCAAACAATCATTCCACCGTCTCTCCTTTGAAATTTCCTAGGACTAGAGAGGGTGAAACAGATGTTCTGTTTAGGGTCACACATTCAATGATCAACCCTCTTACCACTAAAAATACTCCTTTTGGAAAGTATTTATATTGTAAACAATGAAACTACTTCAGAATTTATTAGGAAAAAAAGTGGTGACAATGTTTTGGGAATCATCTGTAAACCCTAGTTAAATCAATGGGGTTCTCAAAATTTCTAGTCAATAACAATATTTTGCTCTTTGAAAACTTTATGTGGTCATATGCGGAGTCACATGCATATCCAAAATTTGATGAAAAATGTGTTGCAGTTGTTTCAATATCATTATTAATTTTGTGTCCTTCTGTATTCTGCATCGGTAACATTAAGGTAACTTTCAGAGAGATTTAGATTTATCTTAATTGATTTTCCAAATCATTTGGATCCATCAAAATGTTTTCTTTCCTTCCCAAATATTATAGATACGTAGGCATTAAACTCAATCTTATGATTATGGATGTTAACATTGGACCTCTGGAGGATACACTGCTTTTCTTGTTATTTTATTCAGATAGTGCTGTATCTGCTTCAATTGCTCAGTAAGTCAATTAATCCTAATTGTTTTCATCTTTATTATCACTTCTTCCCATGGGACATTTCCTATTATAAAGATTTATTGAGTGACTTATTTTCTTCTTGACTCTCTAGTAGTACCAATTTAAGACATTTTATTGAAATGCAAATTTTGTACCCTTAAATTTTAATGTACTTGAATATATATGTTTAATTAAAAGGTATGCATGGGATGGTGGAGACACCACGACAATTATAATGTTTTTTTCTCAAAACAATTTTCAGGAGAAAGAACCTTTTACACATGCAAATATGTCTCATTACTTCAAGGCAAATTGGAAACTGAGGGGGATAAAACTCTTGTATGACCACCCAAAATACAATTAAGAGTTAATGCCATGTATTTTTATGGCCCCTCTGTTTCTCTCTGCCAATCTATAATCAGGAATGAATATTAAAGTATTTACATAAAATTAAAAACTTAGCCCTTGTAGCCATGTTTCACTTCTGAGAATTTGTAGATATACAAATATTTCACAATTATGTGTACCTCTACTTCCCATTTGATGATTAACACTGTACATTATTGATAGGTTCTTCTAAACTTTATATAATGCATTTCCTATACAACATTAACACAACACTCATTTGAAAAATGAGTACCTCCTCATATCTTTATTATTTAGAGATTCATAAAGATTTTCAAGAGTCTTGCTTTTAGGATATTTTCCCCTTAATTGAGGCACTGAATTGTTAAGAAGGTAATGAATTCACAGACCAAGATCAAGTCTAGACTTACACAGTATCAATGTATGATGATGGAGAACATTCCAGTGCTTGAAATACAAACTTCATATTGCTTCTCATTTTCATAATTTTTTAACTGCAGTGAATCAATATAAAAGTAAAAAGCATTTTTGCTTAAAACCCCAACTGAGCTGGTTTCAAATGGTAAGCACAGATCCCCTTGTAGAGATAAAAGCACAGATGTACAATTTAGCTGTGACATAAAAATTACAGGTTCCCAGACTAAAAATAGTTCCCTTAATATGTAAGTGTTGTATCATCACTGCCACTCTTCCTAAAAGGATGAGACTGGCAGCTGTTATTAATAAGTATGTTGATTGTGGGTATCTTTTTCACTACACTAAGACCTAAGACCTCTGGAAGTTTTTCAGAGAAGGTATTTCCACATTTTTACCATTATTATTTTTGTCTTTTATGACAGTCATGTATATGGCTATGACTGGCATAACCTAGATATACTAACACAGAGTGGCTGTGGACTCTTCTCTTGGAGCTAGAGACTTGCAAATGAAGAAAGAGACTATAGGTGTGTCTCACCAGGTATAGCTATGTATTTTAATTACAAGATTTGAAATTAATCAGTCATGTCTAATGCAAGTTAAAATTTTGTTGTGTTCTTAATATGATTTTTACATTTAAATTATCTATATCATTCATGCTTGAATATAAAATATCTGTTATTGCAAAGTGAAATTACACAGTGTTCTTATGGAAAAATAAGGTTGTTCAAGGACAAAAAAATATGTGACTATTTTTCCTTACCAAAAGGAAAATAATTTTTATGTATGTTTTTAAAATTAGAAACATGTTGGGGAAGTCCTGTTATTTGCCTGTGCATTTGTCAATAAAGTACTGTCTGGCCAATAGGGAATCTAGATAGGAGGGACTAGGAGTCCAGGAGGACTCTGGGTAGGAGAAACACAAGGGAGTCAACATGTGACGCCATGGGGGTAGGATGCCGGGAACTATTCTCCGGTAAGAAACATACTTAGATTAACAATTATGTGGTAATTACTTAAGGCAGAGCTAGGCAGTAAGAGACAAACAAGGCCAACAGCTTCATAATTAATATAGCCTCCTGTGTGTTTATTTGGGACTCATGCGGATCTAGAACCAGGCTGGCGTGGCAGAGCCCAGGCGACTGGCGGGGGATAAACCAAAGCGGCTAGCAAAAGAAAAAGCTTCTCTTAAAAGAATGGTGTCAGAAGTGGGATCATGAATTTCCACGCAAAATAACAAAAGATTTAAAGGAATTTTAAAAACAGAAGAACAGAGAGAAGCACAGATTTTGGTAGCAGCATTTTTCTCAGGTGTGCTCTGTTTTGCTAAGGACAAGCCGAGATTCACGCGGCTCATTTACTGGAGTCTTCCTGACTAGGCATAAAAAAAAAAAACAACAACAAAGTCCTTTTAAGAGACTCTGCTAACGATTAAAAGGTGTGTACGTACAACTGGAAGTGGCAGCTTTTGCTGGATGTCAGCACGGACTGAGGCGGTAAGCTGGAATCACGCTTACGCCCACCATCTTTAAACTACAGTTTAAAACAGCCGCGATTTTACAAATAAGACACGTGGCCATAAAAACATAAAGATTTACAGTAAAGTCAGACTTGGATAAAGAAAAACCTCTAAAGGTTTACAGTGTGTTTAAAAATATTCGTGAGATTAAGAAAGAAAATAAAACAGCAAAGTGGTATATAAATACAAAGGCCGGCGTTGTGGTGGCGCACGCCGGTAGGATTTACTCCAGAGGCAGAGGCAGGCAGATTTCCAAAGAGAAAGCCTGTCTCAGAGAAAAATAAATGAAAGTAAAAGAAATAAAGTAATAATAGATAAATAAATAAGCCACGTAAAGATGGAAATCACACAGAGAGTCTGGATACTGTACACTATTGTGTTTTTCAGTTTTTTCATTGCTAAGGAAGGAGCAAATGCTAAAGTACATTTGATTATAAATGCTGCTAAATTAATACAACTTATATCTTTTAAAAATACCTTGACTTCAAAATTTAAGCATAAGGATATGTTACTCGAAAAAGGAGTTTTTATTTATGTTTCTACAAAAAATAAAAAGCTAAGGATTCCTTCCAGGCTTTTGTGGTTTGACGAACCAAGACCCCCGGAAGCAGTGGACCAGGTGTTCCAACAATCAAAACAACAAAGATGATACAGTCTTACAGACCCCCAAAATATGGACTTATACAGGTTTCTGAGTTTTGTCATGATCCCCATGGTATAAACAGCGCCCCCTTCCAGCAGGAAGCAGTTTAAAATGAGCGACATCCCAATTCCCATCTTGTTTATAAATCTTTGTTTTCATTTAAATGGGATTGTTTATAATTGATTAATGATCACAACCAATCTCCTCTTAATGGTAAAAAGGGAAATTATAGTATGGATATTGTTTTTCATTTATTGATACAAATTCAAAGTCAATTTTGTAATGTGTATATTTCTCCTCTTGATTAAGTATTGTGCTTATACTGATCTTTTACAATGTAATACATAATTAAATACAGATTATAGATAGTTACTTATAATAGTCAGAACTTATAGTTAGGTAAGTTAGGTTTTCTAGATATACAAAAATATATTTGAGATAGACAGTCTTCAAATCTCTCAAAGACCTTCAAAACATGAAAATTAAAATGGTTTAGGGTTTTTCTTGACAATGAGAAATGTCTGCTCCTGGCAGCACTAATTACGTCTGAGAGAAAGATGGGCATCAAAGAAACTTGTTATGGAGTTTGCTTTCAACATGGCAAGATTAGCCATTTGGGCAAGAAACTGCTCTTGCCTAGACTGTTTGACTGTTACTGTATAAACTGGACATGCAGGACCCACAGAAAAGTGAATGCTAAACTCAGTCTTACAGGGTTCCTGCTTCATGAAAGAGTCTACGAGACTTTCTACAGGACAAAGAAAAATGACTGACAGACTGCCAACACAGATGGACAGTTTAAAATTTCCTGCTTTGCTGAGAAGTGTTCCAGACACATTGTGGCCTATGGGCTAAAGATGGATGCCCCAACGCTACAGAGGAACTTCAGGTGACTGTCCAGGCAGTAAGATATCTCTGTCAATCCTAGTGTTTATATATTATCCTTCTGTGGTCTTTGATGGAGTTGAAGACAGATAGTTATAATTATAGTTTTCCTTAGTTATAATAAAAGATAAGCTACATATAGGACTTTAGACTCACAAGGATGGGATGGATGATATTTTCTTTAGATCTTGCTAAATGTTAATAGACAAAATGTTGTAACTGTGTTCTTACTTGATAACTGTTCTGTCATATACAATTTGACTATGTTAAAGTTAGGACCTTTCTTTTTGTTTAAACAGAAAAGAGGAGATGTTGGGGAAGTCCTGTTATTTGCCTGTGCTTTTGTCAATAAAGTACTGTCTGGCCAATAGGGAATCTAGATAGGAGGGACTAGGAGTCCAGGAGGACTCTGGGTAGGAGAAACACAAGGGAGTCAACATGTGACGCCATGGTGGTAGGATGCCGGGAACTATTCTCCGGTAAGAAACATACTTAGATTAACAATTATGTGGTAATTACTTAAGGCAGAGCTAGGCAGTAAGAGACAAACAAGGCCAACAGCTTCATAATTAATATAGCCTCCTGTGTGTTTATTTGGGACTCATGCGGATCTAGAACCAGGCTGGCGCGGCAGAGCCCAGGCAACTGGCGGGGGATAAACCAAAGCGGCTAGCAAAAGAAAAAGCTTCTCTTAACAGAAACATGCATACTTCAAATGTCAATCCCTAGCCCTATCCCCACATCTTTCCCCTGGGAGGGTGAGGCCCTCCTTGGGGGGATCTCCAGAGTCTGCCATTTCATTCAGGGCAGGACCTAGGCCCTTTCCTATGTGTCCAGGCTGAGAGAGCATCCCTCTATGTGGAATGGGCTCCCAAAGTTCATTTGTATGCCATGGGGAACACTAGTCTACTAGCCAAAGCCCCAGAGATTTCTGAGGCCTCCTCACTGACACTACATTCATGGAGTCTGGATCAGTCCCCTGTTGGCCTCTAAGTCATCAGTGTGGGGTTCAAGAGTTCCCCATCGTCCAGTCAGGTGTCTTTGTGGGTTGGTGACTACATAAGGTAGTCACCAACCTTATCATCAGGTAGGGGCTATTTATGTATTTTGGAGATCAGCCTTCTGTCAGAAATGGGATTAGTTAATATCTTTTCCCAATCTGTGGATTGCCTTTTTGTCTTGCTGACTGTATCCTTTGTCTTACAGAAGCTACTCAGTTTCAGGAGGTCCCATTTATTAATTGTCGATCTTAGTGTATGTGCTACTGGTGTTGTGTTCAGGAAGTGTTCTCCTGTACCAATTCGTTCAAGGGTACCTCCCAATATGTCTTCTAACAGGTTCAGTGTGGCTGGATTTATGTTGAGGTCTTTGATCCATTTGGACTTAAGTTTTATGCATGGTGATAGACATGGATCTATCTACAGTCTTCTACATGCCAATATCCAGTTATGCCAGCACCATTTGTTGAAGATGCTTTCTTTATTCCATTGTATAATTTTAGTTTCTTTGTCGAAAATCAGCTGTTCATAGGTTTGTGGGTTAATATCAGAATGTTCAATTCTATTCCAATGATCTACCTGTCCATTTTTGTGCCAATACCAAGGTGTTTCCAGGACTACAGCTCTATAATACAGCTTGAAGTCAGGAATCGTGATGCCTCCAGATATTGCTTTGTTGAGCAGAGTTGTCTTGGCTATCCTAGGTCTTTTGTTTTGCCATACAAAGTTGAGAATTTTTCTTTGAAGGTCTGTGAAGAATTGTGCTGTTATTTTGGTGGGGATTGCATTGAGTATGTAGATTGATTTTGTCAGAATTGCCATTTTTACTACATTGATCCTACATATCCAAGAGCATGAGAGATCTTTCCATTTTCTGGTGTCTTCTTTAATTTCTTTCTTTAAATCTCAAAGTTCTTTTGATACAGGTCTTTCACTTGTTTGGTTAGCGTTACCCCAAGGTATTTCATATTGTGTGTGGCAATTGTAAAGGGTGTTGTTTCTTTGATTTCTTTCTCAGCACTCTTATCTTCTGTATACAGTAATTTTCTTGAGTTGATCTTGTAGCCTGCCACTTTTCTGAAGGTGTATATCAGCTGTTAAGACTTCTTTGGTAGAGTTCTTTGGGTCACTTATGTAAACTATCATGTCATCTGCAAATAGTGAAAGTTGTACCTCTTCCTTTCCAGTTTGAGTCCCCTTGATCTCCTTTTGTTGTCTTATTGCTGTAGCTAGAACTTCCAGTAAATATTGCAGAGGTATGGGGAGAGGGGACAGCCTTGTCTCATTCCTGATTTTGGTGTAATTGCCTTGAGTTTCTGTCCATTTAGTTTGATGTTGGCTGTTGGTTTGCTGTATATAGCTTTCATCATGGTTAAGTATGTTCCTGTTATCCCAGTTACCCTCAAGACCTTTCCATTAAGGGGTATTGCTATTGCCTTTTTAAGCATCTAGTGCGATGATCATGTGATTTTTGTTCCTCAGCTAGTTCATATGGCGGATTACATAGATGGATTTTTGTATTTTGAACCAAACCTGCATTCCTGGAATGAAGCCTACTTGATCATGGTGGATGAGTTCTCTGATTTGTCCTTGGATCTGATTTGCTGGTATTTTAACATCAGTGTTCATAAGGGAAATTGGTCTGAAGTTCTCTTTCTTAGTTGTTCCTTTGTGTGACTTGGATATCAATGTTATTGAAGCCTCATAAAAGGAGTTTGGCAGAGACCCTTCTGCTTCTATTGCATGGAATACTTTGAGGAGAATTGGTATAAGCTCTTATTTCAATTTTGGGTAGAATTCTGCACTGAAGCCATCTGGCCCTGGGCTTTTTTTTTTTTTTTTGGTTGGCAGATTTTTTATGACTGTTTCTATTTCCTTAGGTGTTATAGGTCTATTTAAATTGCTTATCTGTTCTTGATTTAATTTTGGCAGGTGATATCTACCCAGGAAGTCGTCCATTTCCTTTAGTTTTTCGAATTTTGTGGAGTACAGGTTCTCAAAGTATGACCTGATGATTCTCTGGATTTCCTCTGTGTCTGTTGTTATGTCCCCCTTTTCATTTCTGATTTTGTTAATTTGCATGTTCACATTCTGCCATTTGGTGAGTTTGGATAAAGGTTTGTCTATCTTGTTGATTTTCTCAAAGAACCAACTCTTCGTTGCATTGATTCTTTGTATTATTTTCCAAGTTTCTACTTTATGGATTTCAGCCCTCAATTTGATTATTTACTGGTGTCTACTCCTCCTGGGGGAGTTTGCTTCTTTGTGTTCTAGAGCTTTCAGCTGTGCTTTTACTTCTCTAGTGTCACTATTCTCCAGTTTCTTTATGCAGGCATTTAGTGCTATGGACTTTCCTCTTAGCACTGCTTTCAAAGTGTCTCATAAGTTTGGGTATGTTGTGTCTTCATTCTCATTGAATTTTAGGAAGTTTCTAATTTCTTTTTTTTGTTTCTTTTTTGACCCAGGCATGGTGCAATAGTGCATTATTCAATTTCCGTGAATTTGTAGGAATCCTGCAGTTTGTGTTGTTGTTGAACTCTAACTTTAAAGCATGGTGGTCTGATAAGATACATGGAGTTATTCCAACTTTTTTGTACCTGTTGAGGTTTGCTATGTTGCCAATTATGTGGTCAATTTTTGAGAGTGTTCCATGTGGCCCTGAGAAGAAGGTATATTCTTTTGTGTTTGGATGGAATGTTCTATAGATGTCTGTCAAACCCAATTGGGCCATAACCTCTATTAGTTCCTTTGTTTCATTTTTAAGTTTCTGTCTTGTAGTCCTGTTTAGTAGTGACAGTGGGATGTTAAAGTCTCCCACTATTAGTGTGTGAGGTTTTAGTGTGGTTTGAGTTTTAGTAATGCTTGTTTTACGAATGTGGATGCCTTTGTATTTGGGGTATAGATGTTCAGATTCGAGGTTTCATTTTGGTGATGTTTTTCTCATCTCTTTTGATTGATTTCAGTTTAAAGTCTAAAATGTTAGATATTAGGATTGCTACCCTGCTTGTTTCTTGGGGCCATTTGATTGGAAAATCTTTTCCCAACCCTTAACTCTGAGGTAATGTTTATTTAGGTGTATTACTTGTATGCAGCAGAAGGGTAGGTTCTCTCTTCGAATCCATTCTGGCAGCCTGTGCCTTTTTATGGGCGAATTAAGACCATTAATATTAAGGGATATTAATGACCTTTGATTGCAGGTGCTCATTTGTTTTCGAATGGTTGTTCTTGGTGGAATTGTATGTGGATTTCCACACCTTTTTTCTTTTGGGCATTGGTAAAGTGTGATTATCTATTTTCTATGTTTTTCTGGTTGAAGTTAACATCTTTGGATTGGAGTTTTCCTTCCAGAACTTTCTTTAGGGCTGGGTTAGTGGATATGTATTGATTAAATCTGGTTTTGTCATGGAATATCTTGTTTTCTCCATCTATAGTGATTGAAAGCTTTGCTGGTTATAGTAGTTTGGGCTGGCATTCATGGTCTCCTAGTGTTGATAGAATATCTATCCAGGACCTTCTGGCTTTCAGAGTTTCCATGGAATAGTCAGGTGTAATTATTATAGGTTTTCCTTTATATGTTATTTGACCTTTTTCGTTAGCTGTTCTAAGTATTCTTTCTTTATTTTTTTATGCTTGGCATCTTATTATGTGGCAAGGGGACTTTTATTGTGATCCACTCTATTTGGTGTTCTGTAGGCTTCTTGTACCTTCATTGGCATGTCCATGCCTTTCTTTAAGTTGGGAAAGTTTTCTTCTATGATTTTGTTGAATATATTTTCTGTCCCTTTGAGTTGGTTTTCTTCAACTTTTTTTATACCAATTATTCTTAGGTTTTGTCTTTTCACGGTGTGCCATATTTCCTGGATATTTTGTATTAGGGATTTATTGGACTTCAGATTTTCTTTGATTGATGAATCTATTTCTGCTAGTGTGTCTGCCACACCTGAGATTCTCTCCTCCATCTCTTATATTCTGTTGGTTATGCTTGCATCTGTAGTACCTGTCTGTTTCCCCAGTTTTTCGATTTCCAGCATTCCTTCAGAGTGTGTTTTTCAGGTCTTCCGGATGTAGAATCTCTAGACTCTGGTGGTATCATATTTATTTTTGTGTTGCTGAGTGTGTTCTTACATTGCCTTTTCCCCATCACTTTTTCCAGTGATTGTAGAAAGAGTCTCTTCCTCTCCTGGTGGGTAGGCAACCAGGTTTCCCTTTCAGTGGGTGCAAGTAAATCCAATACTCTCTGGCCTCTGCTCTATGCCCTCTGCCCTGGGTTTGGGTGGAAGTGGAGTAGCTCTCTCTGCAGGCTCCTGATCGCTTGGTCGTCCTTCAGGTTGGAGTCGACCTGGCTGCAGTCCCCAAGCCAGGAAATCCAAGAGAGGGTGAGAGTGCTCAACTCTGCCCTCTGCCCTGGGTTTGGGTGTAAGTGGAGCAGCTCTCTTTTTTCAGGCTCCTGGTCACTTGGTTGTCCTTCGTGGGGAGGGGGGGCGGGAGTTAGTTGACCTGGCTGCTGTCTCCAAGCCAGGGGATCCGAGAGAGGGCAAGAGGAAGGAAATGGGGTCTAAAATGGGGACCTGGTTCTCACCTCTGTCCTCTGCCCCGAATGTGGGAAGAAGTGTACAAGCTCTCTCTGCAGGCTCTTGGTGGCTTGGTCATCTGTTGAGTGGGAGTTGACCTTGATGCAGTCCCCAAGCCAGGGGATCCGAGGGAGGGTGAGCTTGCTCACCTCAGGAAAATAGTTTTATTAATTGTGAAGTTTTGCTTAGAGTATGATTTTTTATAAAGAGTACAATTATTTAAAATAATTTTTAGTGGTGCAAAATCCTTTCTTTTTGATATGCTTATTTTACAAACAAAAATTATACAGATATGTTCTTATAGTCATAGGTTAGTAGAGGCCTGACTATAAGCTTCATGCAGTGGAGGAGTAGTTCTCTGCTGTGAGAGCTCAGGGATGTAGATCAATATCTATTGAGGGGACTTGACAATTATTAAAAAATCAGTAAATTGTCAGCAATGAAGCTTAATCATAATGTGGTATCTTGTATACTATATTGAGTGTGTTTAGGAAGTATTAGCATATATATTTCCATGTATATATGAAATATATTCTTCTAAAAATAGCACTGAGGCACATTTTTGTTTGTGTATTTTGTTTTGATTCTCTGTGTATGTTTTGCCTACATGTGTATATGTGTACTGTGAATTGCAACTTGTTCCCACAGAGTCCAGAACAGGGCATTGGATTCATGAAACAGAGTTACAGGTGTATATGAGCAGCCATGTGGTTGCTGGAATCCAAATACAAGTCCTCTGCAAAACCACTTTTCACAAAACACTTGTCTGTGTACAATCACACACTTAAGACTCAGGGAACATGGCAGAACAGGGTTTGTGGAAGGAATGGGCACAAAGAGTTTAAGAGCCAGAGATTCTGAATATTTGCTGAGGAATAGTCTCTTCTTTAACAAAGAATCAGAAAAAAATATAAATAAGAGAAAGTAGAGGTGACTTAGGGAGGAGAAAAAGATGGATCTGGGAGAAGATGGAAGCCAGACTATGATCAATACACAGTATATGGAATTATCAAACCATTAATAAAATATTATAGTATTAAATTGGAAATGATTGCGGGGTGTTGGTGGCTCACACCTTTAATCACAGCGCTCAGGAGGCAGAGGCAGGCAGATCTCTGTGAGTTTTAAGCCAGCCTAGTCTACAGAATGAGTTTCAGGACAAACTCTAAAGCAATACAGAGAAAAACTGTCTTGAAAAACCAAAAAAAGGGAAAATTATCTTTAAATTTCATTTATTATTCTTGTATGGAAATAAAATTTTCACCATGTTAAATTTATGTTGTGTCCCTTTAAGGTAAGTTTTCATGATTTCATCAAATTATATATTTGGGGGGTGTGTGGTTCCAACTCCAGTATTCTTCTTAATGCAAATAAGCTATTTTCTTTCATGAGCTATGTAGATATTTCTGCAAACCCATCTGCTTTAAAACACCAGCTTGAATTTTAATGAAGCAATATTATTTACTGTACTTTTTCCAGCAAATTTTCTAGTGCTTGACTGTCTTGATAATTCTTTCTGAGAATGGGTCAAATTATATCTGCCTTTCTGGAGAAGCTGGCAGTAAGTGTTGAAACTTGATTAGTCAGTGAATCTCAGGAATGTGAAAATTTAAGGTCTATGAATTCAAATAATTGGAGCTGAGACTTTAAACAAAAAGACAAATTTAGGAGCTCTCCAAAACATCCTTGAGATTGTAAATGACCATCATATCTTACATAGAGAGACTAATATGTGTCTTAAATGGCACCTCTGTGACATTTTAAGAGGTCATTCACATCTAAAGTGGGAGAAATATAATTATGTCCATCATAGTGTTTCTATGAAATGATCTTCATTTGTAGCATTAACTAAATTAGTTTCTTTGCAGAACTGTCTTGATAACTTTAGTGTGAAAGTAAATAATATCGGAATAAAATTATGGCATAGATATTTAAAGTTCATATTTTCCTTGAGCAGCAATGGAGAGGAGTATGCTTATTGTCTTGTAAAAATATTAACAATTTTCATTCCCATTATGTTTGTTTTCTTGCATGCAAGGAGAGAGTTTAATATGGGTGCTCACACCTTCATTTCCCTTAGGAGAACAATCCTGAAAATGAATGATCCCACAAAGTCTAAGTCATTAAATAAAACGAATGAATTTACAGAATGGTATAGATTTTCAGCGGTCTTAATTAAAGTTCAGAGAACTTTAGAAAATTGAGAAATGCCCTCTCTTGACACTTTGTCTACTGTTTGGTTTCTGATTTAAATACGGTTTAATTAGTTATTCTTAGTATGCAGTAATATAGGGAGATTTGGGCTGAATGCTCCTTGCTTGGGAGATGATTTTTCATCTTTTGTATCAGTGAGGTTGCTGTAGTGTGTTAACCAGCTTCCCCCACCCCATAAACATACCACAGTCTTTGTAAAGTACAGAGAATAATGTACAACAGAGCATGAAGATTCACTTCCTCAGAGTAACATCTCAGAGGCACAACAGCAAATCTGCTTTCTCACATGCAATACATGAAGATTTGAGCATCTTAAAGGTGAAATATCTCCAACAGGTACTAGGAATAAGGGCTAGTGGTAGAAGAATTGGCAATTTCAAATAGTGTGTATCTGGGTCCAGTCAGATGTCTCTGTTTGAATAGAGCTCCTCGAGCATCACATTAAGGACCCAGAGTGTCTAATGGAAATGTAACTTCTAGCCTATTTGATGCTAGGAAACTGTCCTCCATGTACCCCAGTGTATTTGAAGATATTTCAAGAATGAGTACCTAGCTAAGGGACACAAACGACTACCACTGTGCTACCTTAATAAGCTCCTTGACTGCAAACAGAAGCTATTTTGTAACAGAGGGTTAAAAGTCTAGAAACATTTTTCATCGAATCTTGCACTATTCTTTGAAATTGAGGCTGCTCTTCCAGGCATGCAATGTAAAGGTGGCATTTTGGATCAATAATATTCCATCTCCTAGAAAATAGCTCATATAGTGAACTGTTCCTGTGGGGAAAGATTACTTGGGGGTTTAAATTTGCTGCTTGGTTTTGCTGTTTTATTTTCCCTAGAATTCCCTTTCCTTATGACTTGGCATCTTTTGACTTATGGTTTTAAATCTGACAATTAAAGTCCTGGCTCATAAGCCCAGCATAGTTTTGAAAGTCACATGTGAAAGGATACACACAGAACTGTGTCTACCAAGCACTCAGCCTGATGTGCTGCTGTAATGCATCCCTTCACCCTTCTCTAAAGCAGCATTCTGTTTTCTCATGTTTTGGGCTGGATAGTAGTCAAACAGAAACATAATGGCCTAAAAAAGGTGCTGAAATTTATCCACAATCAAGCAGATCCATCTCAGGTTCATATTAAATGGGAATTAAAA
Source organism: Mesocricetus auratus (assembly GCF_017639785.1). Lineage (NCBI taxonomy): Eukaryota > Metazoa > Chordata > Mammalia > Rodentia > Cricetidae > Mesocricetus > Mesocricetus auratus. Next base: position 29,950,435 of record NW_024429200.1, on the reverse strand, counting down.
ATATATTATTAAAGTTATATTTTCCACTCAAGAAATCTTTCTTAACCTTGAATTGACTAAGACAAGGTGGTTTGTCTCAAAAACTCTGCCATGAAAATGTTTCTCAGTCTTTCAATGACCACGCAGTATCTAAAATTCAATTACTTACAAGCATTTATGTAGGAAGGGAAAAATCCAGTGGGGATGGAAGGTACACCACATAGAAACAAAAATGTAACTGCAGTATATATTTTCTATTTAATAATAATACTTTATCATTAAAAAGAAAGAACACTCAAATTGTTCTTCATCATACCCAATTCACATTGGTTTCTCATGAGAAAATATATTAGGAAAAGTGCCATCTGATCCTGAATCAAGAGGAATGTACTCAAATTCCTTATGTAGTTGTAAATATTTAAATTTAAGTATACATGAAATTTTGAGATTTTGTTTCTCGTTATTACTCATGTTCTAGACAGATAAACATGAGCTATTTGTCTTTTTTCTATTTCAGAATATAAATTATTGTGCAAAAGAAGGGAGCCTGGTTATGTAAAGACTAGACTCAAAAATTCATAATAAATTACTTTTGTTACAATGTATTAAAAACTTCAAACATAAGCAATTATATGCAGAAACAGAAAATCATATATTCTATGCATGAGCTTTTTATTTTCATCCATGCAGAAAACAAACAAAGCTATCATAATTTCAACAATTCAAATTCTAAATTGACATTTAGAAATTAAATATGTTCAATCCTATTCATTGGGTGGTTACAGTTTAAGGCAATTTCTTGACTTCCCTAATACTTCATGTATTACTTCCTCCTATAATGTTATAGAGATCTGTGTAACAAAGCCACTCATGATTTCACCATTGGTACAACTCTAGAACTTGGAAGATGACATAAAGAGCATAGTGAAAGATGGCATTTCAGTTTTGTTTATCTTAAGGCATATATGCCAGACTGAGTAAATTCAGTTAGAAAACTCTTATCCTTTTTGTTAATGAAAAAATAAACTCATTTGACTGCAATGTAATTTACTAAAAAGCTCCATACACTATTGTGTTCTTAAGTGCAGATCTTCTACTGAATTGTTTCTACTTCATAGAAGACTCTGTTTAAATGGATTCAGTGTTTCTTTTTTGTTTGCATTCTCCCTAGAGAGTCAACTAATACCTAGTAGTTTCATCTAGCAAAAGTATGCTTAAAAGTCATTGTATCAAGAATAGTTGAGTAGATATTGCTATTTCAAGCATTTGAGAACCAAAACAAGAATTCTTCCAGAATCAGAGGTAGTTCTGCTTCCTTTATGTCTCCTGATAACAAAGAGAATTCTTTGTTTTAGATAACCCACAACAGGACTGACAGGAAATGTCATTACCACTAATTGGAATAAATGCTTACCTTTCCTGTTGTAAGTCAGTGCTGCTCAAGATTTTTTGTCTGATAATGTAGCAAGAGTAGCCTCACTTTCATCTATTAATGTCATCTCTTGTGTGCCTGCAAAATTTGCCAGAACTGATTAGAGCAGATATTAAATGATAATTGGACATTTAGTGCTCATCAAACAGAAAGTGACAGATGGGGCACTAATTAAATTATAGTTCTGACATTATTCACAATGGTTTATGACCCTTCAGTGACGACCTTCATGCATCTCTTCTTCAGGAAACTCCCCCTCCCCTTTGGTGGGGAAAGGAGGATTACAGTTTGACTAGCAGAAAGAAAAAAATGTTTAATAATCACTGAGCAAAAAGGTGAATTTGGAAAGTCCCACTATGTTGAGCCTACCTATCAAGATAAAATATTGTTTAATGGTGAAATGAATAATCACAAAACAAAGAGAAAACTTACTATAAAGCTAATGAAGTAGGAAGAAAATACCTATGTTGTCTTGAAGAATGCAGGAAGACAGATGACAATGACCTTATTTCTGAGAATGGTAAAGACTTTTGTTCTGATTTGAATAAAAATGTAATTTGGATATCAGAAGTGAAGATGCAGTACCTTTTTTATCATGCCTTTTCAGTGTGTTAGCTCATTCTCGCATTACCACTCATCTCCACCAGCTAAATGAAGAGAGAGCATTTTCAAACAAGGGCAGGGGTGAGGGAGAGCTTAAAAGAAACTCTAGGCAATGTTGCTGAACCAGGGCTTCACTTTCTGTTTCAATTAATAGAGAAAAGGTAAAGTTGATTACTTCCTAACCTTAGTTTCTTTAATTTCATTCCAGTGTTTAGTAGTTGTCAAAAATGATTTTAAAAATAAGCTGACAAAGCCAAGTGTAACAACTTCAATGAGTCTGAGGTTTCTCCTTAGGCTCCATTAGTGAACACCTCTCTGTTAAGTGGATAAACAGTGCAAATTTTAAATAAATCATGACTTGTGTTTCCTATGGTTTTCTAAGAAAACACTGTGCTGACAGAGCCACACAGCCTTGTGAGTGATGAGATTTGGTTTAATGACTAATAAGAACCCATGTTCTTCCCTTCCTTGCTTTAGAATGAGTGAAATATGAAGGAAGATTTCTTCTTTGGATTGTAGTATTCTCTTCAATGTGTAATGAAATGAAAATGAGAATGTAATGCATGAATTTATGTTTTTTGAAGATGATCTGAAAATAATTTGTTGTGCTGGTATAAAAATAAACTGACATGTTAAATATAAGGAATTATATATAGATTCTGTGCTGCCTAGCTAGCCATCTTAATTTGGAGAAATTTCTTTACTTGAAAGTCTTTATTGCCTCATTGATAAAATCATATAACTTTAATAAATATTTAAAAGTGTTTTCAGACTATCAAAATATGGTACATGTTATAGATGACTTTTGTTTTGCAGTCAATGGAATAAATGTATGTCAACAGAAGTTTATTTCTAAAGAAATTGTATTATGCCACCGATAGTATAATGGGTCCAAGAAATGTAAATATGTTCGCCTACTATAACAGAACAGTGGTATTTTGAATTTTTTCTCATTAATATCTGGACATCCAACTATTCAATATCCTTACAATGTTTCTACTTTTCCTGTTTACTGACTGATAATAAATGAATACTATTACAGCTGCAACTGAGCTTGCCAAAATCACTTTTATATGTTTATATTTGCCTCTTTATCAAGTATTATTTTAGCACTGAGGTGTTCAATATTATATTGATGAATAGAAACATTATATTCTTTGTTTTTCCATTATGTTAAATCCAATGGAGTAAAATGTGTAGTTACTGGACTATTATACACTCTTGAGAACTTTATACACTATGATTTTATTTATTCTTTCATAGGTTCACATAAATACAATTTTTTCATAATTTTACCTTTAATTTTTATTTTGTTTAAACTATTTTAATGTGATTTTCAAAATTAAACATCTATAATATATAGTACTTTTTTGTTTTCTCTTTGAAAATCATAGCATTTAACTTCTTTGTGTCACTTTTTGTTTCTGATATTAGAAAGAAATCACTCTCAATAAAAGTATTTCTATATTTACACTTGGAACGTATTTCAGCCCCTTGAAATGCACTAACTGGTGTTTTATTGTCATGCTAACTATAGCTTCTGTTATGTCACTCATAAATATTCTTGGTACAGTTTACTGAGTTCTTTAAGAATGAAGGAAAGTATAACAACAGTCACATACTTCTGCTTTCTCTTTTGTTAAAATGTATTTGATTCAAAGGACATCAGGGTTCTCGTTTCATAGTCTCCAGGTTTTTTTCATTAAATAATAATTCACTGATTTATACTACCCTTTAGGTTGTTTAATCTGTGAAGCTTGGGCTGATACAGAGCTGTTGTGATCATCTGAAGGAACTTTTAACCTTAGACACATTAAATCTGTCTATTTCACATAAAACATTTCAGTAAGTGGTGGAGCTGCTAGAAGCATAAGATATTGTTAAGATTAGCTTGTTATTTTAAATCGAGATAATTATAGAATATTAAAATTTTAATGTTATGCATTTATCTATTTAGCACTGTAAACCTCAATGAATAATTTAAATGTCAATAGTTTGCATTATGTATATGAATACATCATTAAGCATTCAAATTCTTTAGGAACAATCATAAAAATCTTATAAGAAATACAGGTGTAGTAACTACTTTCATAGAACCACACGCTGTACTAAATGAATGTTCAGGCTAGAAGAACTCACAGGAATTATTTAACACTATATCTTCAATTTGAGAATACTAGGAACCATACTTGATAAAACTTCTCATTATTCCAATCAGTGAATAGTGTTATCTTATTTCAAAACAAACAAAAAACCCAACTGTCTTTTATGTGTCAATGTGGCTGCTAAAATTTATTTACTCTAAACCAAAGAATGTAACATATTTTCTGCAGGGTTCTGGAGGGTCAATTGTATCGGTTTTCCTGGCTTTGTGACATCTTGCAAACGCTGAAGTATGTAGGTATAGACTATATTTTAAGCCAATGAACACAAATTATTTCAGTGCAATCCCAATCAATAACAGATGGCTTTCTTTACAGAAACAGGAAAAAATTCCTAAAATTTGTATGTAAGCACAATAGACCCAGAGAGCTGAAACAATTCTGAGCCAAATCAATTCTGGTGTGATCATCAGACTGGCTTTCAAGATACATTAGAGAACTGTAGGAATTAAAACAGTATGGTACTGTCATAAAGACAGACACATGGATCAATAGAACAAAATAGAAAATCTTAACCCCAGTACAGATATCTATAGCCATTGGCTATTTGACAAACGTGACCAGAGGAAAGGCTTAATATAATGCAGGTTGGACAGGAAAAACTGGACGGTGCCTATAGCACAAAGAGAGATGCTCTCTCAGCCTGGACTCTTAGGGGAGTGCCTTGACCCTACCAAGAGTAAAATGACAGACTCTAGATATCCCCTATATGGAAGGATTTGGCAATAGGCTGGGAGGGAGGGGGAGAAGGGGAGTGTGGGAGGAGGGGAGGGAGAGGGAACTGGGATTGACATGTAAAACAAGCTATTTAAAATTAAAATAAAAAATAAAAAAAATGAAATTAAATCAACACCTATTCCTTTGCATGAAATAGCAACTCCAAACATACTGAAAAAACAAAACAAAACGAAAAACAGTGTAGAACCTGAAAGGATGCAACTGCTAGAGAAAGAAATAGATGCAGTACCCTAAACTATATAGATATAGGAAGAGCTTTCCAATTAGGGCAACATTAACTCAAGAATAAAGTCTAACAAATGACAAATAAGACTACAAATCTTCTGTAAAAAATCATGTAACAGAAATAGTGGAGTGGAGATGAAACACATAGAGTACAAAAGAAAATTGGCCAAAGCATATATCTGGTAAAAAACTATCAAGAATGTACAAAGAATTCAAGATTTAAAAGTCCAATAAGCAAACCACAAAGCCACCTGACCCCAGGAAAGCAATGGCCTAGGAGTTGAACAAAAAGCACATCAAAGTAATGGGGCTGGCCGGACTCTTGGAGGAGGGCCTAGGTCCTGCCCTGGATGAAATGACAGTCTCTGGAGATCCTCCATGGAGGGCCTCATGCTCTCTGAGGATTGGAGAGGAGATTGGGTGAGGGCCTGGGGGACCTGGTGGGGAGGGCAGGGGAGCAGGATAAGAAGAAGGAGCTGGGATTGACATGTGAAACAAGATTGTTTCTAACCTAAATAAAAAAAAATAATTTAAAAAGTACATCAAGTAGCCAGTTTTTCCAGCAAATGGAGACCAACAAGATGAACTGCTTAACACAATGCACAGGAAGCATAGGCAGGGAGATCGTATTTGATAGAGTACACCATACTACAAAAAACACCTTAATTTGATCACACAAAATGAGACTGCCTCTCACACACCTTCAGTTTTCATCCTAACAACTCAGGGTTATTTGGGAAGAGTTTCACTTCCTCTTGAATGGCCTTAGTTGGTTATATTTCTCCTTAAATATTCTTACCTATAACATAGTTTTATGTCATTTCTTTTCTTTATCTTTTGTCTTTTCTGTTTAAGTATTAATACCCAAGACTCGATGGAGCCTGAGAATAGCCATTGAAACCCATGACTCCAAAAAAATCTCATTATAGCATTGTTTCCAGCTTTTTTCAATATTTTGTCTCTGGGGTTTTCTCTCAGTTTTTTGAAAGCTCTAACACATATTTAAGTAATGCTTGCTTATACTGAATTTTTGGGTTTCTAGATAATTTTGAATTTAAGCATGCTGGGGTTAACTAGATTGCAGTATTGTAGGCCATAGACGTGTTCATATCATTTTTATAGCTGCATTTAGTCTTACAGGAGTATGGAAAACTGCAATGAAAATACTGAACTTGTCTAAATGGAAGACATTATCCTTAAGAGTAAGAGACATATGGCTATTTCATAATGCCACAGGGGACAGATTATATTTTGCTTTTAGTTGCTTGAAGTTGATTTTCTTGTAAATACTAGTCTCTATTGAATACTGTTGCTCACTTATACAGTACTATTACTGTTTTGTGAAAATTAAAAACACAACATGCTTACAAAATAAGCATTCTGTTCTCAAGCTAGAGAGAGATTTCATACTTCTTGGAGTTTCTTAAAGACTGATAATTATATAATTCAACTAAAGACTGTAATCACAGGGAAAGATGTTGTCCTCAATTTCAGTGGCTTGGGGTTGAATTTCCTCTACTTATGAAGAAAGTGATGATCCTATATTACAGTAGGAATCATTTATTTCTCTTCTTTTCATTGCTCTTTCCTCCTATCTTTGTCTCTCTTCCTATCATCTGTCTATTCTATATCTCCTAACTCTGTCTCCTTTACTTAACTTTCTCAAATCATTCCCTAAAGAATAATTTAATCAAATTAATTAAAATACAAAATTGTGGCAATAAATACAGTAATAAATTGTCCTTATAGATATTATTGACATTGATATTGATATTGATCCTGAAACTTCTCACTTAAATCATAAATTTATTCCTTCAAGAAAGCTTGATGATGACTTTTAATTTCATACACTGTTCTAGATGCCATGGTATGCAATGAAAATCCTTATATAGTCCTTGACTTACAGAACTTACTTTCTATCAGAATAGCAGAGACAATATATAATAAATTAAAACTTTTCATTTCATGAAATATTAATTAAAAGTTGTGGTAACTGCTATTATAAAAAGCAAATATTATGAGTGATATCATTGAAGGCAAATGGAATTGAGATTGTGGCATGTGAATGAAAGTCATGCAAATAAAATTTTTAGGTGATCAACCTTAGCAATATGATCAGAGTGACATGCTAGAAAGAACAAACAATACAAAGCTGAAGGGAAGCAGGATTGTCATGTGCAAGAAATACAAGAAACCTTATATTATTTTTTCTTTCCAATATTTTATATTAGATTCTGCTCTTCACATTAATCTGAAGAATCTCATGTCCAATTCATAAATTACCAAGGCTGTATAAATGCTGAAAACCATTTGATGAAATCTGACTTCTGATGTCTAGTTCTTGTAAGTTTATAGATATATAAGCATGTACAAATGCTCCTTCCCTTATTCTTTACACACACAGTAAAGTACTTGCCTCCAGTGCTCACCTCCTTACTAAACATGATAATGAGTTATACTTTTTCTGGTCCTCTGTTTCTCTGCATGCATGCCATTCATAATGCCTTCACAAATGATTTACTTTCTGCCTGAAATGTCATTATTTCACATTGTACTCGCATCGTGTCCATCATATTTAGATTAATAATTCCCAGAAAGGACTTTCTTAGTCAACCCACCTAATGTCCTGTGCCTAGGTTCCATTGGCTCCTATCACAGGGAGCTAATGTATCCATTCTTTGGTTTATTTTAATACTGGTCAGCAGGTAGTGACAGATCATAATTGCTGAAGTGAGGAATCAAATATGATCAGTCCTATCTCACACTACACAGCTTCCTCAAGGAAGTTTTCAGCTGTTAGAGCAGGGAACTAAAAGGCACACAGAGCTTAGTAAGACTTAGTGATGCTCCTAAGAAGGAGTTTGGGAATTCAGGATAGATAGGGTTAAAGGGACTTAATGACAATATGGACAGAGCTTCCTAGACATGTGGAGATTTTGTGTATTATAAGGAGACTTCCTCCATTCTTCAGTTAAGGAAAGATGGTACATGCATGTGAAGGTATTTACAAAGCCTAAAAATAGAGAGTCCTACAATGAAAAAGAAAAAGAAAACCTTTTGGTGGGAGGAATCAAGGACCAGAGATAACAATAACCCAGCATCTTAAGAAAAAAAGACATGAAAACAGCTACAGGGAAATAAATGTTTTTCTATAAAGAGATAGATAACACTGTGAGCATGTGCACATGTGTGTGGGTGTGTGTATAACTCCACTGAATTTACCCAGTTGTGAACCATAGAACAAAAATAGACACAATTGTTGTGTATGTCAAGGAACATAAAAAAAGTGGCCCATGGTCCCAATTTTCTTTAAAAGTGACTTAAGCTTTATCTACAAAATTTAAAAAGATGTCTTGAAGTCATTCAGTTTTTTACATATAATTTAATTCTACATTAGAACAAAAACAATAAATGATTTACAAAATTACACTAGAATATAAGACATGAAGTAAATAGAATTACAATGGAAAAAATCCTCAACTCCTTAAAGACTGGGAAATAATAAATTGTAAGAGAGAAGATGCCAGATAATCATAGCTATGTAAAAATAGAAGCAATCACAGAATTAAATGAAAATAAGTTAACACTGATATTGAATCTATTGTTCACATATGCTTAAGATCACAGGGAAAGAGTGAAGATGCATAGCAGTAGAAAATATAGAAATTAGTTTTCTAGAAATAATAAAAGATCTGGCAAAAAAAACCAATCCAACAGTGCATTTCCCATGGAGAGATACTCTCTCAGCCTAGATACATGGGGGAAGGCCTAGGTCCTTTCCCAAATGATGTAACAGACTTTGATGATACCCCATGGGAGACCTCATCATCCCGGGGGAAGGGGATGAGGAGTGGGATGGGGTTTTGGTTGAGGGCATGGGAGGGAGGATAGGAGGGTGAGGGAACTGGGATTGGTGTGTAAAATAAGACTGGTTTTAATTTAAATAAAAAATCATTTGCCATGGAAACTTAAAATTGAAACAGTGAGATGTTGCAGCATCTTTATTAAAATCATTTAAATTCCAAACCTATGTATTCAGAATGGGAAGGAGACGTTAGAGCAACAGGGTTGCAGACTGTGATATGTACAATGCTAGGATCACTTTTGAAGAGAGTTCAGTAAATTCTTTGCTGTTGAAATTGCGGTATTTGAGATAGGATTTTATTTTATAGTGCAGGTAGGCCTATAATTTACTGTATAAACCAGTTCTGCCTCAAATTTCCAGCAATTCTTCCTTGGCCTTTCAAGTGATAGGATTAAAGACCTGAATGAACTCAATCAGTCAGTCTAAGAATGTTGTGAACTATCAAACTCATACCTGTCATAAATCTCTTATAATGTCCATAATAAGAGAGTAACATTGTTTAATTTTCATATACTTACTGATTATGATAAACATCTGTACATATTTCAAATGTCCATTAAAGATTAACAGAGCAAAACCTTATGATGGAATATACATTCAAATCAATACACCAGGGATTTTAAAAATGAAGTAAACTAGTGATAATACATGAAAACGTAATGGACCACAAGAAATCATTCTGTGTGAAAGAAGCAAGATCCCACATTACACAGTAAGTAAGGCATGATTCATTTACATACAATTCTAGAAAGTAACAAAGAGTGATAGATTATAACCTCCAGCAACAGGAAGACCCTATGATGAGTTTCTTCTGCAACAGGAGCATCAAGTGTCTGTTTATCATTTTGAATATTTTGATATTTATTTTAGTTTATTGCATTAGTGTGTGTTTCTGCTTGCATATGTGGGTGAGTTCCATATCCATGTAGTTGCTATGTATGTGAGAAGAGGACCTCAGATCCTCTGGAACTAGTGTCACAGATAATTGTAATCCATGATGTACATGCTGGAAACCAAACATGCATTCACAGCTTGAATCACAAGTGCTCTTAATCGCAGAACCATCTTTTCAGCCACTTGTTGATTATTTTGACTTCGTGGGTTTTTAAAGAAGTATTTATTTCATCATTTGAGGTTAGAATACAATTGCATAATGTCTCCTGTCACTTTCTTCCTTCCAAACTTTCCCTTATATTTCTCTTTGATCTTTTTAAAACTCTTGGACAGTGTTCTCACTAGCTGTTGTTACATACATACATGAAAGATAAGCAAATAAGGAATGCTCAGAATGGGAGAAATTAACGTGCTGTTTTATTATCGATTCTATCAGGCAGCATCCTCATGAATTCTCATAATTTAAATGTGTACAGGCTGGTGTAAATATTTTTAATTTAATGAATTAACCTATCAACATTAAATAAAATGTCTTCCCATATGTCAGAAAATATTCTTTTCAGATCCCTAATGAATATGCAGCCATTTTTCATTTGTCCTTTATGACATTTTCCAATCATTAATTGTCATGCAAAATTGCTTTAGAACTTCTTTAGAATTTAAATATTAATATTCATTTTCTGATGCGTTTAAAGACTGGCAAAAGCTATGTGTGCCAAGTTTACTGCTGCTATAGTCATCCCAAAGACAGGATATCAGAGTCATTTCAAAATCACTTAAGTGGCTGGTGATTGATCTACATGTTGGCTAGGGTGATGACCAGACAAGTACACTAACCCACTGAGTATTATTGCTTGGCTTTCTTCCAGTACTGTTCATGGGTTTCTTAAGTGAGAGAGAGGCAGAAACTCTATCTTTTAGTATGACATCACCTTAGAATTCATGCAGTACTACTTTGATGGCATTTTACTTTTCAAAACATATACTTAATCTGATCCACATTCAAGAGGAGGAAATATTGTAGACATGTTTGAAACATAACAAAAGTGATAATTTATGCTTATATATTAATTTTGGCATTAATTTTATATTAGTTCATTAGTCTAAATACTTCAAGGGTAGATAATTTCAAGTGATAATTTAATTAATTGAATAATTCATGTAGGAAATAATTTTTAATTAGAGTGTTTTTTTCATTTTCCAGTAATGAAGCTACTCTGGATATACAGTTCCATGCAATCCATGATTATATCTGCCTAAGTTCATTGCTATTGCTTTGGATCAAAGTGGAGCTAAATCTAGGTCTATTGTACAAGCCAGTCTCTAGTGATGACAGGTGATTGATTGTTAAATGCTAGACAGTATTTTTTGGAATGCCTTGATTAGAAATTTGATGATGCATGTGGAAAATAAGTACAAGATTATGAAATCTATTTTTTATTACCCCTGTATTATTCTGCATTTCCTAATTAACATTTTCAAGCAAAAATGATAATATTTTCAACCTGTTTAGCATAAAAGATCCATTTTTTCAGTTTCTTGTAAAATTAAGCATGATTCTGGAGTGAAGTAGTACAGTTGTATTTGAATGCATAATTGAAAATTAATTACTTCAAGACTAACAGCATAAAAAATACTTTGTGAATAGTTCTCACATTATTGAAATATAAAGTTGTGTGGTTTATATTTCATACTTATTAAATATAGCCAATAACAAGTCTTTCTTTGCATTATTTTACTCTATCATTAAATGATGAAAAATATATTAGCATTCAATATATATAATTGATTTATAATTTAACTTTTAGATACTATTAATTTGAATAATGTTAAACATTTAGAAAGAGTATTTAAAACTAGGCCTTTCAACCTATTTATATTTGCTGATTAATTTAAAACTACTGATCTACTTAGTTCACACATTAAAACTATACCATGAAAGAATTAAAATCTTTTTCAGTACATTCACTGATTTGCTCTCTTTCTTAAAGCATACATTTAATTTATCCTCTCCATGGCCAGTGCTCCCCAGAAACCCCTCAGCACACTACAATAGACACAGGTAAAACCCACACCAGTTGGAAGAACAAATGAGTATATGCCCATGTAGGAAAACATTCAAAAACAGAAAGGGCCAATATGGTACCACCAGAACCTAGTGATCCTATAAAAGCAAGACCTGAACTTTCCAACATAGCTGAAACACAAGAAAATGACCTTAAAAATAAATTTTGAAGGTGTTGAAGATAGGATAGAAGAAATGCATTTATTGGTCAAATAAAATGTTAATTTCAATAAACTCCTAACTCAAAACATCCAGGAAATCTGGGACACCATGACAAGACTAAACCTAAGAATAATAGGGATAGAAGAAGAATAGCAGCTCAAAGGCATAGAAAAAGTATTCAACAAAATCATAGAAAAATAATGTCCCAACTTAAAGAAGGACATGCCTATAAAAGTACTTAAAGCTTACAGAATAGAACACCAAACATTCTGGGTCAAAAAATAAAAGTCCTCTCACCACATAATAATAAAAACACTAAACATACAGAATAAAGAAAGAATACTAAGAGGTTTAACAGAAAAAGACCAAATAATATATAGAGACTCATCAGAATTACACCCAAATTCTCAGTGGAGACTATAATAGCCACAAGATTTTGATAGACATTTTGTAGACACTAAAAGACGATGGATGCCAGGCCAGACTACTATATACAGCAAAACTTTCAATCACTACAGATGGAGAAAACAAGATATTTCATGACAAAATCAGATTTAAAAATAGGTATACATGAAGCCCACCCTACATAAAGTATTAGAATGAAAACTCCAACCCAAGAGAAGTTAGCTGCACCCATGAAAACACAAGCAATAGATAGCCAAAAACCAGCAAGACTCAAAGAAACACACACACACACACAACTCACAACAACCACTAAAACCAAAACTAAATGAGAAATTAACAATCACTGATCATTAATATTTCTTAAATGCCAATCGGCTCAATTTTGCCAATAAAAACATACACGCAAACAGAATGGATACAAAAGCAGATCTATCCTTCTGCTGCATACATGGAACACACCTCAACTTCAAAGACAGATATTAACTCAACGTAATGGGTTGGAAAAAGATTTTCCAATCAAATGGACCTAAGAAGCAACCTGCTGTAGCTATACTAATATCTATGAAAATAGACTTAAAACTAAAGGTAATCAAAATAGATGGAGAAGGACATTATATATTCATCAAAAGGAAAATCCATCAAGAGGAAGTCTTTATTCTGAACATCTATGCTCCAAATAAAAGGGCACCAACATTTGTAAAATAACTATTACTGAAGCTTAAATCACACATGAAAATCCACACATTAATAATGGGACACTTCAACAACCTACTCACACCAATGGACATGTTTGCCAGAGAGAAACTTAACACAGAAATAATATAACTGACAGATGCTACGGCTCAAATGGACATAAAGGAATTGATATATAATATAACATTGCTTCTAATTTAATTTAAAAAATAAATCAAAGATAACCTATGAAACATTTCAGCCAAACATAAAATAATATACCTTCTTAGTAGTACCTCATGGAACCTTCTCTAAAATTGACTACATGATTGAGCACAAATAAAATCTCAGCAGAAAAAAAAGGTAATAACCCCCAATAATTTATCAGATTACTATGGATTAAAGTTAGAAACCAATAACAACAAAAACTACATAAAACCTACAAATGAACAGAAACTGAACAACTCTTGAATGAGTCATCACTGGGTCAAGGGAGAAATAAAGAAATAAATTAAAGACTTTCTAGAATTCAATAAAAAATTAGTCCACTACATATCAAAACTTACGGTACACTATGAAAGCAGTGTGAGGAAGAAAATTTATAGCAGTAAGTGCCTAGATAAACAATTTGGGCCAGGGCTTTGGTGGCAAAACCTTTAATCCAAGCACTCGGTAGAAAAAGGCAGGTGGATCTCTTGTGATTTTGAGTCCATCCTGGTCTACAGAGTGAGTATCAGGATAGGCTCCAAAGCTAAACAGAGAAACCCTGTCTTGAACCTCTGCAACCCCCCAAAGAAGGATTTGGAAAAATCTCACACAAGTGAATTAACAGCATACCTGAAAGTTCTTGCACAAAATGAAGAAAACTCATACAGTAGGTACAGAGGGCATGAAATAGCCAATCCCCAAGCTGAAATCAATAAAATAGGAACAAGGAGAATGATACAGAGAATGAATGAAATGAAGAGTTAGTTTTTTGAGTAAATCAACAAGATAGATCAACCCTTATCAAACAATATTCAAATTATCAAATCAGAACAAAAAGGGACATAAACATCAGACACTGAGGAAATCCAGAGAATAATTAGGTCACATTTAAAAAACCTGCACTACATAAAATTGGAAAATGTGAAAGAAATGGGTAAATCAAGTCAAGACCTGATAAACAATTTAAGTAGACCAATAATCCCCACAGGAAATAGAAATAGTCATTAAAAGTATCACAAGAAAAGAAGGTCAGGGCCAGATGGTTTCAGTTCAGAATTCCAACATAATTTCAAAGAAGATCTAATAACAATATTCCCCAAATTGCTTGGCACAATAGAAACAGAAGGAACAATGCTAACCTCTTTTTTTATGAGACTACAGTTACCCTGATACCCAAATACATATAGATGTAACAAAGAAAGACAAAAGAGACCAATCTAATGCAGGCAAATTGATAAAAAATGCATATCAAAAAATCATACAACATGATCAAATGGACTTCATCCCACAGATGCAGGGATGTTTCAACATATGAAATTCAGCCTATGTAATCTACCACATAAATAAACTAAAAGAAAATACAAACAAATTGTCATCTCATTATATTCTGAAAAATTACAAAACCCCTTCATGATAGAGGTCTTGGAGAGATAAGGGATATAAGGAACACACCTAAACATAATAAAAGCAATATATAGCAAGCTGACAGACAACATCAAATTAAATGGATAGAAACTCAAAGTAATTGTGATATAATCAAGAATAAGACAATGCTGTATACTTTAATATCTATTCAATATTGTACTTGAAATTTTAGTGATAACAATAAGACAACTAAAGGAGATCAATGGGATACAAATTGGGAAGGAAAAAGTCAAAATTTCACTATTTGTAAATGACATGAGAGTATACATAGGCGGCACCTGAAATTCTACCAGGGAACTCCTACAGCTGCACAAATACCTACAGAAATATGACTGATACAAGTTTTATTAAAAATAGTTCAATAGCCCTCCCATATGCAAATAATAAATGGGCTGAGAAAGAAATCAGAGAAACAACACCTTTCACAATAGCCACAAATAATATAAAATATATTGCAGCAAATCTAACCATCAAGTAAAAGGCCTGTATGACAAGATATTTAAGTCTTTGAAGGAAGAAATTAAAGAAGATATCAGAAAATGGAAAGATCTCCCATGTTCAAGAATTAGTAGGATTAACATAGCGAAAATGGCAATCTTACCAAAAGCAACCAACTGATTCAATGCATCCCTCATCAAAATTCCAACAGAGTTCTTCACAGACCTCAACAGAATAATATTCAACTTCATATGAATAATTAAGAACTCAGGAGAACTAAAACAACCCTGTATAATAAAGGAACTTCACCTGTATTATAGAGCTATAGTAATAAAACCAGCAAGGCATTGGCAAAAAAATGACAGGTGGATCAATGCAATTGAATCAAGATCTCTTACATAATTGTAGAGACCAAAGGACACTTGGTTTTTGCCAAAGAAAACAAAATTTAACAATAAAAAAGAAGGCATTTTCAACAAATGGTGCTGGCATACCTGGATGTTTACATGTCGTACAATACAAATATATCCAAATATATTGCCCTATACAAAACTAAGTCCAAATGGATCAAAGACCTCAACATAAATCCAGTTACCTTAAAGTTGATAGAAGAGAAATTGGGGAGTAGCCTTGATTTCATTGGCACAGGAGATAACTCCATGAATATGAGAGCAGTAGCACAGACACTAAGAGCAACAATCAATAAATGGAATGTATGAAGCTGAAAAGATTCTGTGAGGCAAAGCACACATTCAATAACACAAAACTGCAGCCTATAACCACCCCACATCTGGCAGAGGTATGATGTCTAAATATATATAAGGAATTCAAGAAACTAGATATCAACAATCCATATAATCCAATTAAAAATGAGGTACAGATGTAAACAAATTTCAACATAAGAATCTGAAATGATTGAAATACATGTAAAGAATTGTTCAACATTCTTAACCATCAAGGGAATGCAAATAAAAATGACTCTGAGAATCTTACTACTGTCAGAATGACAAAGATCAGAAACACTGATGACAGCCTATGTTAGAGAGGATGTGGACTGAGGGGAAGATTCCTACACTGCTTGTGTGAGTACAAATACATACAGCCACATTGGAAATCTGTATGGTGGTTTCTGAGAAAACTGGGAATCAATTTACCTCAAGACCCGGCTATACAAATCTTGGGCTTATAATCATAGCGTTCTCTATCATACCATAAATATACTTGTTCAACTATGTTCATAGCAGCATTATTTTTAATAGCCAGAACCCTGAAACAAGCTAGTTTCCCCTCAACTGAAGAATGTATAAAGAAAATGTGATACATCTACACAATGGAGTATTTACTCAGCAGTAAAGATCAATGATATATATCACAAAATTTGAATGGCAAATTCATGGAAATACAAAAAATCATCCTGAGTCACATAACATAGACCCAGAAAGACAAACATGTTATATACTCATGCATAATTGGATATCAGCAATAAAGTAAATGATGGCCAGACTTCAGTCCACAGATCCAGAGAAGCTTGGTGACAAGGAAAATCCAAAGAGAGACATATGGATATTCCTGGGAAGGGGAAACAGAATTGTTCTCCTGTGTAAACTTGAGGTGGTGAGGTTGGGTGAGGATGGAGGTATGGAAACATGATAAATCAGTTTGGACAGGTAGCAGTGGGAGAAATGGGGAGAATGATGAAATAGATACCTTGATACATGGTATTTTGGGGTTACAGAGAAACCTGGTGCCAGGGAACTCCCAGGGCTCCACAAGACGCTGCAATAATGGAGAGGATTCCTGTACTGGCTATTTCATGTAATAAGATTGGCTGTCATCAGATGGCATTCATCCAGTAACTGATGGAAGAAGATGGATAGACTCACAGCCCAGCACTGGGCCCAACTCACAGAGTCCTGTGGAAGAGCCAGAGGAAGGATTTCAGGAGCCAGGTGGGGTCAAGGCCATGACAGAGGAGCCAATGGAGAGAGATAACCTGCACTGGCGAGAGCTCCCCAAATCTAGAGGAATAGCTAGGGAGTCTGCAAGGAACCAACGTAGACCCTTTATGTATGAGTGACAGCTGTAAAGCTTGGTCTCTTTGTAATGTTCCCAGCTTTTGGATCAGGACCTGTTCCTGGATATTGCTTAAGCTGGCTTATGGGAACTCATTCCCCATGCTGGGTTGCCTCTTCCACCTTGATGCAGGGAACGGAAGTTGGTCCTGACTCAACTTGATGTGTCATACTTTTTAGACTCCAATGGGAGGCCCACTCCATCTGAATGGAGACAGTGAGGACTGGATGGGGGTGGCAACAGAAAAATAGAGGAGGAGGGACCTGGAGAGGAGTAGCGAGGGAAATTGTGGGCAGTACATAAAATAAATGGAAAAATAATAAAAATTTGCGTTCAGTCTTAAACTTACTTTCTTCTCAGTTTTAGTCTTTACTTTGATTACTTTGACTTATGTCTGAGAATTATCCTCTGCTACAATCAAAGTACAAATGTAGTAGAGGCTTAGCATACTTTCTTAAGTTTTCATTGATGTTTCTTTTTGTCTTTTTTCCTTATGGATATATGACTTTCTTTAGGATGTTTTCATTTTTTCCCATCTTAGGCACACACTATATATATATATATATATATATATATATATATATATATACATATACATATATATTCAAGTCGTATAGATAGAACTTCAAAAATTCAAAAATTCTGTGTTATTCTGCAACCTTCTAAAACACCACCAGCTACAATATATGAGCTTGTGCATACACTTCATATTTAATCTACAACCCCTAACTTACAGAATCACTTTTATTTTCTAGGCACTAGATTTTCCAAATCCTCTTTCCTGTACACTAAAAAATGTTCTCTCTTTGTATGAGAAGAATTCTGTAAAATACTAAAAATACATTATACAATTAGAGGTAAAATTCCACTTGTTTTCAAAATGATTTTATCTGAGACCAATAGTATTCAGAATTTAATTTCAGCAGCTGAAATTGACAGTCATAAAAGGAATGTAAATGTTTTAATTTGATAAAATACATATAATGCAAAAACAATTGGTAATTCTTTACTGAAATAAAGTAACCATCATGAGACTGCAGAGGACAACTGTAGTATTTATTTGACATTTATTAAAAACAGTTTAATGGTGGTGACATTTTATTCTAATTTATCAATTTAATAGTTTTCATGAGAGTGGTTCATTTACTTAGACACTTTATGTATCTTTTCTAATCTCAGTAATAATTTTTGTTCACTTCCTATTGAAGCAGGTTGTCTTGAAATATAGCATTAGAAACAGAAGAATACAGCTTCATAAAGCACTATCATTAAAAGCTACCTAGATTAAGAAGTAGTACGTAATTACCATTTTAAAGGATTATTTTTAAATTTGTCTCAGTGACAGTAAATCATTAAGCCTGAAAAGTCGTTGAAATAGATCCATAGATGCAAGCCAGAGGTCATCTTTGAAAACATCATCATACATTATTATGAAGTCCCAATTTATAATAGTTTTTCTACTTTAAAAAATCTTTAGTGGTAATCTTTTCTAATGAACATGATGAATTTGATAATCATCAAGAGAGTTTAGCTTCAAAAATTTTGCTAACTCAGGAGAACGCTTCAGGTGAAATAATAAGTAGACAAATGAGGTTGATCTACACCTTAGTAATAGATATGTTACATCTAACGTAATCCTGTAACTGACCTTAAAGTTTCAAGAATGTATGTTTATGAGTAATCTATCAGTAAGTTCTTACATTTTGAAGCTTAGAACCCAAGTAGATTTATGTTTTCTGCTGAAAGTATTTTTTACTTCCTATGTTTAGAGGGATTAAAGGTGCAGATGTGTGTTTCCTGAAGACTTGATCATTGGCCACACTGAGAAAAGATGGTTGATAAACACCCAATTAACTAATATTAAAATTTCAGTGTAGAAGAGACTTGTATCTTTATTAACCCCTGGCAACTTCAAGGAAAGTTTCTTAATAGAGTAGTCTGTTAGATGAAATTTTACTCTGTAATCACCCTGAATGGGTTGCTTGTTGAGGAGCTGCAGGCTAGAGTTTGTGAGGTGGTTCAAAAAGGCCAACTAGCAGACTAGAAAGTGCTGATTTGCATTAATCTCAACAACAGCATTAAATAAAGTATTTAGAGAGTAAACCTACTTTTCCTGTCTCTTGTGTAAAATTGAGTCATTGATTATAACGCTTTTCTGAACTGTTCTATCATCTTATAGCTTACTAAAAATTTTGTTATGATTGTGTTCAGAAACAATATTAATTTCTAGTACTTTCCAGTTTATATTCAGTAGATATTAGACAAATGGTCAAGTGTTCCCTACAAATAACATTAACAGATTTAAAACACACACATACATTCCCATTTTTATAACTCAGTACCACTTGTAGTGTTTTTTTTTAAATCTGTGTGAATCAAAATAAAAGTGAAGATTTAAGAAATGATGGATGGCAAAAAGGTACTTGTACACATGAAGAAAACAGCAGTTTAGTGGACTTCCTTTGCAGTGAAAATTGACATCTGGAAGAATCATTTTCTTTTCTCTACAGTGTCTAGTCATTGGGTTATTCTGGTATCTATTCTCATTTCTAGGTTATTGGAGAGTCTCCTAGAATGATTGCATCTGTATTTGATTTATATATAATACTAATAAGCATGATGATTGAAAAATAATTCCAGTAGTGATTCCAATTTTTCTTTTTTGTCCAGTGATTTATTACCCTCTAAGTCCTAAGTAAAAATAAATATGAAAGAATCTCACAATAATCTTAAAGCCTAACTTTGGATATTAGCTTGAAGTATGTTTATGTGTTTACATATTAATATTTTTAATAATTTGAAATTAGTATTTCTAATAAAATAAAACCTATATATATTTATTTTATAAATAAAATTATTGACTTATGGAATATATGCATTTGTTCATGGACAGTTTATCCAGTACAATGTACAACTCCCCAGAACCTGGATTCATATTGAAAAACTAGAACTTTCATTCCTGTTTTGTAGTCATGATATTCTTTGTCTCTTAGGGTAACCACTGATAAACTTCAAGGTTTTCAAAGAAATGATATCACTAGAGAAACATATGTGTGATATTGCACAATGTCATGATTTCTTATCCTTGTTAGATCTTTACAGAAAAACAGGATATCTTGGCATACCATTTAGGAATCATACAAATCCAGAACAATTTCTATATGACTGACAAAGCAATTAAAATATTTCAAAGCATAATGATACAGGGTAAAAATATCTTAGTGAATCATGACTGCTCATGCCTTTGATTTTCTCAAAATAAGGAAGAAGATTATCATAAATAAATAATAATGAGTGATAAGGTAAACATTGTGTGGTAACTGTGTATTATTCACTATTTAAGTGCATCTTAGTATATCATCTTAATTTATTTTGGGTGAATATTATAAGGTGTATATACTATTAAGCCATTTTCCTTTAGGTATTAAGAGAGTAGTATTAACACCTGTTTAGTTAATTTTACCACTGCTAAGTGGTGTAACTGAATAGAGAAATAATTCTGTTTGAGAATAGAACATAGGAATTCTTGCCAAAATGATATTGCCACATCAGGTAAAAATTGATAGGAAGTTTGTGTTCCTTACATAATCAGATAGACCATAATATATTGATGGGGAAACAAAAGATTTCTGGCGTATACATATACCATTTCAGACAGGACATAAGTGTTAGAGATATTATGAGTTTGGTATGTAGAATTTTGTGTGTTTCTTTTTGTGTATGTGTTTGAGAATATATTGCTCACATAACACAAATATGCACTGAAAAATTTTTGCTAATATCATTATACTATGTTTCAGTGGAAGGGTCCAATGTTTTATAAATGCAAAAGGAAGAACAAAACAAAAAAATACAAAACCCAAATAGTAGTAGCTTAAATCACTTAGTAATATTATAACACTATTTATCACCACTGCTGCTTGTTAGCAATATTAAAATGCATAGACATCTACAATTCTAAGATCAACCATGCGTTTAGCATATAGTTCAATTTAAGAGTAAATTTCAAACTGAGGGATTTCTTATTATTATCATTGTTTTATATTTTTGTGTATATGGGTATTTTTTCTGCATTTATGTAGTGTATATACATTTAGCACCTATAAAGGCCAGGAGAGAGCATTTGATACACTGAAAGTAGAGTTAATGATGTTTGTTAGCCATCATATATCTGTATCTACATCTATATAGATCTGTCATCTATCAATTATGTATCTAATTCTATGTATCTATCTATCTATCTATCATCGATCTATCTATCTATCTACCTATCTATCTATCGATCTATCTATCTATCATCTATCTGTGCTGGGAATCAGATTTTAGCTGGGTCAGATTTCAATCCCTGAGCTTAGGATGCCTAGGTCTCCTGCTCAGCGATTGGGTACTTTTCTGCACAGGGTTGGAGTCAGATTTGGCTCTGGTTTCCTGGTCAGTGTGCATTTCTTTGGTTCTGGTTGCAGGACAAAAATGTGTTTCTTTGGCTCTGCTCAGGATGTGTTTCTTTGGCTGGACCCTTTTCCCTACATGAGCAATCAGTGTACTTATCTTCTGAGTCATCACTCCAGCACCAGGAATTTTCTTTTGAAAATATCAATTTTGGGGATGAAAGACAACTCAGCTACTAATGATTGTTCTGCTATGTAGACTGATCTAGCCTCAGAAACCACGTAGGAAAAATATAGGTAGGTTGCACACTTTTGTTAGCACAGTACCAATAATGTTGAAATAGGCAGATCTTATTGGTTACCAACCATCTGAGCCAACATCGCAAGTTACAGGCTCATAAGAAACTGTCTCAAGAAACATGGTAGAAGGCTTCTGGAATGACACTGAATATTGATGTCTGACTTCTTCATCTGTTCATGTGAACACATTTGTAAAGCCACACACAGATATTCACACATGTAGCACAGAAGAAGCACAAAAACATCCTTAGGATCTGTATATTGTCTGTCATAGCTAGTTTCAATGCCAAAATGGCCCACCTTGGAAGAGGAGAAATGAAGGATTTCCTCCTTAAGATCGTCCTGGAAATATGTTTGTGAGATTATTTTTTAATTTGCTAATTGATGTAGGGAGTCCCTCTCATTATGGCTAGTCCTATGCCTAGGCCTGTGGGCTTGGATTTTATGAGAACGGAGACTAAACACAGCATTGCTCTGGGCTCTCTGCTTCAAGATCCTGCTTAGAGTTCCCCTTGGATTCATTGGGTGGTATACTGAAACTTGTAGTATGAAAGCTTCCTTTCTTCCTCCAGTTGGTTTCAGTTAGTGTTTACATAATACAATGCCTCACACATGTTGGGTTGTGTTTACATAATACATAGCCTTACCCATGTTGGGTAGAATTTTAAAATTGTCTATAATAAAAAGGCACAGTTCTAGAATTGCTTGCGTATCTTTCAACTGCTGAAATAGTGAGCAAGATTTTGTATTATGAAGAATAATACAAATTAAAAGATGGGTAATTGCCAAACTAGCAGATGTTACTTTTACTGAATCTTTAACATCCCTGCTGATAATTACTTTGAAGCCTGTCTTGTGGCTTTAGCCCAGAAAGAGATAAGCAGCAACCATGTGTTGTGTTGTCAACATTTTTCTCTTTTGTTCAGTGTCTGCTGATGAGACACTCATTACATAATACTCCCTTGTTGTTCACTTTATAGCATGTATGTAGATATATGTCAGGTTGGTAGTATCTGGGAAAACGTTTGTGAATAATTCTCTGGGAGAAAATTATGACAAATGTCTAATCACATTGTTAGATGTCACTTTTTGTCTACACTTTATTATTAACTATCTATCTTTAATTTTACATAAGTGTGTATGTATAAACATATCTAAGTACATAAGTAATTGTTTATACTTTATTTATATTATTTATACATATTTATTTCTAAGTAGAGAAACTGTCTGCACTATTCTTCCACTTACCTTCTTATCCTTTCTCAGTCATTCACTTGCTCCAAAAACTTCTGCACTGCTCACTGTCATTTCTCATGTTTTGTGGTATTTGTAAAGTCAGCAGGCAAAGTAGATTTCTGGAATATCTGGAGTGTCTAGTTCTTAAAAAAATAGGCAGTGCTTTGTAAATGAGAGAAAATGGGGAAAGGAAGTTCAATATAATGCTGTACAAGGCCCATATGGTAAAATACTATTTAAATAGATTGAAGTCTATTGTATTTCTTTATGTGTCTTTCCGCACATTTCTATTGTATATGATAATGCCACTTTTGAGTAGTGGCAGCAAAGAAGGTAACTGAATAGGTAATGACGCTAATTTGCCTCATCCAGGAACTGTGCTAAAGTGTCCTTTTATATTTACTACGTTAAAAAGAGAAAGTGATGTGGGAGTTTGCTTTAGAAATACATGGTATGAAAGGAAAATTGATCTTTGCCTGTGTTTGTCCTCTTTTGTTGATGTGGGAACAATATTGAATGGCTTCTGGCAACTACTAATCAATTGCTATCTTCCTCCTAACAATCTTTCCTGTCATTGTTTGATATTCTTTTATCTCTTTCCCCAGATATCCTATATTAGTGCTATTCATTCACTCAAACATTTATTGAGTGCTTACCTGTGGTCCAAACTATACTAGGTGTGCTAGAGAGTAAATATAAGTACAGAAGAAAAATGGTTTCTGTCTTTAAAAATGTCAGCTCTTCTCTATTCAACAAAATAACCTGGGAAAACATATTAGTATGCTCCAGAGCATTGTGTACTTTATAAATCTTGGCACTTATTGTTAGAATGGGGGCTAAGTAGTTTCTAGTTTTAACCCCTCTTATATCAGAACACAAGATAATTATTATAAAAGGTCCTAACTAGCTAGTGAGTTAGTTAGTTTTGTTCTTCATTAGTTTCTCTGGCTCTGAGCAGTGTGGCAGAACCAGTAGGAAAGGAGCAGAAAAAGAATAACTATCGTCAGATTTTAAGCCAAAAAATTTACCAAGTGAGAGCAGTAGGAACAGTAAACAGGTGATGTAGATACCTGTTTAACAAAGTGAAGAAATAGTTGTGACAAATTGCAAGCTTTCTTAGAAAGTTGTGGATTAATTCCACACTGATCATTCTGCAACCCATTATTATACTCTAGAAAGTATAAGTAAACACAATCACAATTAAATTAATTTCTATGAATTTCTTAGGGAAATTGGTATGATTGATTACAGTGTAGAATGACCTTGCTTTAAGATTATTTGGAAACAATGTTGGAAAATAATGGTAAGACTGTGATACAAAACCTGTAGCATTCTGTGATAATATTTTATTTTTAACATGAAGACCCCTTTGTTTACTTTAAAATATAATATAATTAAAATAAATAATCCATGAAAAAATTTTATTTTAAATAAATATAAATGTTGCTTTATTTAGTTGGTCTTTGTTTCTTTTTTGAGAAAGAATTTAAATTTGAGAATTTAGAAGGATTGTGAAGACAGAAAGAATATGATTGAAGTATATTTAAACTGAAAAAAGTTTTAATACTTCCCTATTTAATCTTACAAATTCCCTTATTTCAATATTTTAATTACCTCTGTATTTGTCTTTTTTATACTTTATAGTTTCATTTCACAAAATCCTGCTTTGTGTTCTCAGATAGTTTGATGTATCTATATATGAACATGTGCATTCAAATGAATTAATTTTCATAGAAACAAGTTTAGACAATAAATATTTACTGGCTATATTGAATCTAAGAAGAAGTTGCAATTGTATTTTTCTGAACTAAGTATTAGCAGTACAAAATTTTCTATATAGTCATATTAGTATTTTATAGTTTATTAAAGTCTTATTGCATTTATTTTGTTTTCTACAGTTGTGACCATTATATTATTCCTGTGATAAGTCTTTCCTTCTAGTAATTATAAAGAAAAGATTTTTTATTTTTAGTTTAATGATGTATTTGACTTACTGGAAATCAGTCTGCCTAAATTAAATACCCCAAAGAATTTTATTGTATAAGCTTGGAATACTCATAGTAACAACAGTGATATGCTCTTTGTGAATAATTTTAATCATTGTAATATATGAGATATACAGATCACTACATACAGTAGAATTGAAAATTCAAGGAGCTACAGGTTTTGATTTACTGAACAAGAATTACACAGCTAGATGATCTCATTATAAGAATGAACTGTCTTCCACATACTAACTCTCAGTTCAGT
Organism: Mesocricetus auratus; assembly: GCF_017639785.1. NCBI lineage: Eukaryota > Metazoa > Chordata > Mammalia > Rodentia > Cricetidae > Mesocricetus > Mesocricetus auratus. The sequence continues at coordinate 29,924,916 of NW_024429200.1, read as the reverse complement.
TATAGATGAATATATATATATCGTGTATGCTTATAGCTGACATTTTAAAGGCAAGATAGCCCACAGAGTTCCTAGTTATATTGTTTTAGAACTAAAGAACAAATTAGATATGAAATTTCAAGTCAAACAGTGACCTTTATATTCAAGTGATATTTCTGATTAAATTAAATTTAAACTAAATTTTTTTCAGTTTCCTTTTGCCTGCTATTGTCTCAAATTGTCATTGCTTTTGTTTTCAGTGTGGCCTTTGAAATGCAGTTTTTATTAAATTAATACTTTTATTGCTAAATCAGTATTCTACCTTAACATTTGGGGAATTATCAATAAAATGAAAGGTCACAGCTCTATATCTTGAAGGTGTGTGTCTACAGCTTCTATAAGTGTTATTTAAATTCAGTTAATACTTATGGAGTTTTTTCCCCTAATTATAAGCCACCCCTCAAATCTGACTCCAGAATTCATAATTTCAGGCAACTACTAATAAGAATATATATAAAATATATTGCACTGTATCAATCACAAATTTACTTTTTCCTGTCATTATTCTCTAACAATAAAATATAACAATTATTCACATAATTGTATGATATATTATAAGAAACCTAGTGATGATTTACATACATGATGATACATATAAGTTAAAGAAACTTTTGTTCAATTTTCAAGGAGTCATGATCATTTATAGACTTTTCTATCCACAGTATATAGAACCATTATTCCACAAATGTTGAAGGGTAAGTTCATAAATGATTTAAGAATGAGTATAGGAGAAAATATTCTGAAAATTGTGCTGAATAGTTTTATGTCAACTTGACACAAGATGGAGTCATGTGAGAGGAGGGAACCTAAACTGAGAAATTGCCTCTGCAACATCAGGCAGTAGGCCGTTTTCTCAACTGGTGATTTAGCAGAGAGGGAACAGCTAATTATGGGTGGGAATACCTCTGTGCTAGTGGTCTTACTTCAAGTGGAGGCACTGGGATACCAATTCATCCACAAACCGTTGATCTTCAGTCTGCCCTACCTTTGGTATGTGCTGGGGAAGACTGGCCTAGACATTGAGGCAGTGGAAAATCAATAACGAGTCTAGCCTAAAACCCATGCCAGGAGATTAAACACATCCCTGACACTGCCTGGAGCACCAGGATCCACACACTGCATGACCCAGAGAACTGAAAAAAATCAACATAACGATGCATAGTGATATTCTGTTATACTCATAGATTAGTGCCTGACTGATAGAAATTAGAAAGGCTTCATCCAGCAGCTGATGGAAAGAGATGCAGACCCACAGCCAGAAAATTGGCAGAGATCAGGAAATCCTGAAAAGAAACTAGGGATGCGGATGATTGCAGTCAGTGGGGTCAAGGACACCAGAAGAAAACCCAAAGAATTAACTAACACATGTAACATGAATAATAAACCCACAGACAGACATTGGGGTTCAATTAGAAGATCAGAGAAGCAAAACATCCAGCCACTAGCTCTTACCTCTACCCGAGGCCAAATTGGCTATCCTGCCTCCATGAATCTTCAGAGTGAAATCCTGACTTGACTTCTCTGCACCAAACTTCAGACTGCTATCCCAGACTGTTATTCTCTCTTCAATGAGGTTGGAGATGAATTCTGTAAGCCTGATTTTGCTCCTTCCTTATATACATCTCTAGTGCTTAAAGGCATGTGATTCCACATGTTGGGATCACCTGTTTGTGAGCTATTTCTTTCTTAGACTGGATCATGTAGCATAGTATGGCCTTGAACTAACAGAGATCTGCCTGCCTCTGTCTCTCAAATTCTGGGATTAAAGGGATGTACCACCACTGACTAGCTTCTATGGCTTGTGGCTAGGCAAGCTTTATTAAATCATAAATAATGTGTCACCACAAACCTAGGATAAAAGGGACTCTCAGAGACTGAACCAACAACGAGGGAGCCTGCATGGGACTTACACAGGCATTCTGCATATATGTGACAATTGTCACTTGGTCATCTTTAGGGACTCCTAAAAGTGGGAGCAGGTACCGTCTCTGTCTCTGACTCTTGATGGCTTGTGGGATTCTACTCTTCATAATGAGTCTCCTTACTCAATCATAATATATAGATGGGGAGGTTCTTAGTCTTGCTGCAACTTTGTATGCCATGTTTTGTTGATATCTATTGAAGACCTGCCCTTTCCTGAACAGAAACAGAGGAGTGGATCAGGAAGGGTGGAGACAGAGGGAAGGTGTGGAAGGACTGGGAGTAGTGGAGTGAGGGGAACTGAAGTTGGGATATGAAATAAACAAACAACCAAAAAAAGAGAGAGGGAAAGCAAGCTCAGTAATGCATGAGGAACAAGCCATAAGCAGTAACTCTCCTTTACTTCCATATTAGCTTGTGACTCCAGGTTCCTGCCCTGTTTATTTTCCAGTCCTGACTTCCTTAGTGATGAATGGTGATGTGGAGGCTTAAGCAAAATAAACCCTTTCCTCCCCCAACTTACTTGTTCTTTGTAGTGTTTTATCACAACCACCACAGCTCTAACTAAGAAGAGAAGAATCTACGTCACCACATTTTGTATGAGTGAGAGAGTCTCTCCGTCTTCTTTGTTCTTAACCCTTCCTTCAAAGAGTGCTCAGGTGAAGAGTCAAAAGGGAATAAGGTCCAATATTGTGAGGGTCTTATTCTAGGAATCACATCTGCTCTGATTTCAGGACTGCAACAAACTGCTCTGGCTTAGAGGACAGAGTTCCACAGCAAATATCAAACTGTGGTTCATGTTATCATAGAGAAGACTACCAGGTATTTAAGGGGCTTGGTTACATATGTAACTTACACTTCAAGCTTCTCAAAGTGTAAGTTATGTTCTCTAGTTCTTCCTCCCCCAGATTGTATGATTATATTTTTCTGGCCAGTGATAGACAATCTTCTCAGTTTGCCAAAATTACTTAGGCTAGTTGACATAAAGCAGATGAAAGAGAAACAATCACAGAATTCATGTTCACAGAATCATTTATTCCTTGATTTTCAGTCATTAAGTAGTCATGTAAAACCTGTCTTTGTCAAAATTAATAAGTTTGAATGGGGTTGCAAGAAAGCTGGTAAAACTTGGATAATTGCAGAAATACATTTAACCCATCCCTCAGGTCTAAATGTCGGCTATTATAATGTTGAATTCGGATTTACCTTTAGATCTATCATTTTCAAATGCAAAATAATTGTAGGATTGCAAACTTTTGACCTTTATAAATGTCAAAAGACAGGAAAATGTCTACTATAAGGCCAGTCCTCTGCAAACCATGTAGTGATTTGTTTCTTTACCATATCTCTGAACAGTTTTGATAGCTAACTAGACCCCTTTAAAACAAGCAATGCAGAAGAATCTGTTTCCTTGCTGGACTGAAATGATGGTGCTTTGTGGGTTAGATTGGTTTTATGTAGGAAAATTATTTTTTATACTTTGGGTTTACTCTGTCCATATTGAATAGCCTAATTACTAATGGCACGCCAGCCAGGATTTTACACAAAAACAGGACAGAAGAAAGAGAGACAAGTCATACTGATTGGCAGATGGAGATTTATGGCAAAAATTGGCTTATCTGGTTATTATAAACATAAAGAACTTACATTCTGTAGAACCTGTGAGCTAGAAACAGTTGAAGAACTGTAAGAATACATTTAAAGAAGAATTTCTACTCAGGGAAGCTTCAGGTTTTTCATAAGACCCGTCCATTAATTAAACATGTCCCACATACATTTGTAAATCACAATTTCTTTTTTTCAACCACAACAGAGTATAAATATGAGTCACAGGAACAGTCATACTAGTGTTGAGTAGCTGGCTAATATTATCTAATTACACTGAAAACAATAAAGCTAGTATTACACTGGTTAAAATGAATTATACAAAATTAAGAATTTATTTTACTAGGGAATTAGCAAAAGCCTACATTTGAAGACTTTTTTAGTTTTAATCAACATTTGTGGTTAATTAACCAAAATTTTCCTATATTGTACAATAGAAATTTATACTCAAGTTTATTCTTTAGTTTTTCCTCAACTATATGCAGATACCACAAAGCAATTTTTTTACTTCAAACTATGCTACTCACATATAATTAAAAGATTAAAGGAGTTAAGTGAATGAATATAGCTCTAATCACATAGACATTCAGGACATATACAAATTCGAATAAGCTATAAGGATCAAAATGATAACTTTTAGAAATAAGAAATAGGTTAGAAAATTAAGAATGCATGTGATGCAGGAAGAAACTAGCATCCCCTCTTGGGTTCTCAATCTCATTAATTAAAGAATTTTAAAATGGATGCAAAGGCAGTGGTTGGGTGGTTGGGGGCTATACAGACAGAGTACAAAACCCAAGGTATCAGAAAAGCATAACTTAGGCCAGGACCCTGAAAACAAAATAAAAAAAGGAAAAGGTAAAGCTGCACTTTTTATGTACCGGAATAGAAAAGGAGAGATGGCTCCAGGAAACATCATGGAAGCTCCCAGGGACTGTGCTCAGGGTGTGAATTCTGAGTGTCTTGTTAAAGGAAAAAAACCCTACTATCTCTTTGGCTGGTCTCTTGGCCAGGTACATTGACAGGTCCAGCTTAAATGTCTTTTGTTCCTTATTGGGCCTTTCTTGCTACTCTAATAACTGCCCATGTAAGATTAAAAGCCACTTAAAGTTTTAGTTCACTAAGTATACTAAACTGGAAACAAAATGCACTAGGTTGCTTGTAAACAGCAAACACTTATTTCTTACTGTCTGCAAGGGAGGAGTTCAAGACTATTATGTAGATGGTTTTGAAGTCTGAATATAGTCCCTTGTCTGACTCCTGGATACACCCTGTAAAAGGAATGTCAAGAGGGCTCTGTCCTTAGCAATTCATCATTTTCCAAAGACCTCCTTTCTTGATATCATCATCTTGAGGTTAGAATTTCAGCATCAACGTTTTAGGAGACACAAAAATTCTGGCCATAAAAATTGTCCTGTAATATCTTCTGTTTAGGGTCATGTCACCTTTCTACTTCACTATTTTACCCTACTCTTCTGTATAGTCTGTAGATCTTTAGGTATGTTTAGCTTTGACCTGTAATCTGCATGATATTTCAGCAAAATAAAACTTGCCTGGGTGTCTTTTTTTACTACAGAAGTTTCTCATAAGTGAAACACCAGTTAAGTATTAACTCACAATTATTTATTTCTTTAGCAATATGTGTAATGACAATCTCATTTCCCATTGTATTCCCTCAGAGGGAAAAATGTACCTTTTTCAAGGAGTTAGAGAATTTTCTTTTTGTCTAATCTTTTTTTTAATTATTTTTTTAAAAAAAGAGCTTGCTTCACATGTCAATCCCAACTCCCTCCCTCACCCTTCCTCCTGCACCCCGTACCATCTCCCCCAATCTCCCACCCTATCCCCATTCCCTTCCACATAGGGGATATCCAGAGTCTGTCATCTTGCTTCAGGAAGTGTCCAGGCTCTCGCCCAAGAGTCCAGGCTGAGAGAGCATCCCTCTTTGTGTTATGGACACATAAAGTCCATTTGCATGCTAGGGATAAGTACTGATCTACTGCCCAGGGCCCCATAGGTTGTCCATGCCTCCTCACTGTCTCACACATTCAGGTGGTCTGGATCAGAACCATGCTGGCCTCCCAGCTGTTGGCCTGGTGTTCAAGATCTCCCCCTTGTTCAGGTGAGATGTCTCTGCTGGTTTCGCCAGCCCATTCTTTGCCCAAGTGCTCATCACTCCTCTCTCTCTGTCACTGGGTTCCAGAGGTTCAGTTCAGTGTTTAGCTGTGGGAGTTTGCCTCTGCTACCATTAGTCACTGGATGATGGTTCCAAGATGGCATATAAGGTAATCTTCAAGTTCATTATCAGGAATGGGTATTTAAGGTAGTCTCTCCATTATTGCTGATCTTGCCAGTTGGTGTCATCCTTGTAGATCACTAGAGGTCTCATTGGTGCCAGATCTCTCTACAAACCTACAAAGACTCCCTCTATTATGGTATTCTCATCCTGTTCACGCCCCTATTCTTCCCCCAATTCAACTTTCATCCTCCCCCATATCTTACGCTCTCCTACTCTTCCTCTCCTCTTCTTCCCAGCTCCCACTCCCCCCACACCCCTGTCATTTTCCCAATCTGTCAATCTGTTCAGGAGATCTTGCCTCATACCTCTTCTCTAGGGTACCATGCATATCTCTCTTACATTCTTTGCTGTTTCCCAGACTCTCTGTCAGTGGAATTGCAGACTGACACTCCCCTGATCCATGTCTACAATCCATATGTGAGTGAGTATATACCATGTTTGTCTTTTTGTGACTGGGTTACCTCACTCAGGATGGTTTCTTCTTCTAGTGTCATAGATTTGCCTGAAAATTTCAAGATTGCATTGTTTTTTTTCCAAAGAGTAGTACTTCCTTGTGTAACTGTACCATATTTTCTCTATCCACTCTTCAGTTGAGGGGCATCTTGGTTGCTTCAAGTTCTGGCTATTACAAATAATGCTGCTATGAACATGTTGGAACAGATGTCTTTGTTGTATGAATTTGCATCTTTTGTATATGTGTCTAATAATGGAATTGCTGGGTCCTGTGGTAAATCGATTTCGATTTTCCTAAGGAATATCAACAATGATTTTCAAAGTGGGTACACAAGTTGACACTAACAGCAGCAATAGATGAGTGTTCCCCTCTCTACGCATCCTCTCAGACATAAATTGTCGTTGGTGTTTTTTAGCCATTCTGACAGGGGTGAGATGGTATCTCAGAGTTGTTTTGATTTGCATTTCCATGATGACTAAGGATGTCGAGTACTTTCTCACGTGTCTCTCAGCCATTTTATACTCCACTATTGAGAATTATCTATTTAGTTCTGTATTCCACTTTTTAATTGGATTCTTTGGTGTTTTGGAGACTTGCTTCTTGAGTTTTTTTGTAAATTTTGGAGATCAGCCCTCTGTCAGATATGGGGTTAGTGATTATCTTTTCCAATTCTGCGGACTGCCTTTTTGTCTTGTTGACTGTGTCCTTTGCCTTATAGAAGGTTCTTACATTAAGGAGGTCCTATTTATTTATTGTGGATCTCAGTCTCTGTGCTACTGGTGTTAGGTTGAGGAAATAGTCTTCTGTACCAATTCTTTGAAGAGTATCTCCCAATTGCTCTTCTAAGAGTTTAAGTGTGGCTGGATTTATGTTGAGGTCTATGATACATTTGAACTTAAGTTTTATGCAAGGCAATAGACATGTATCTATCTTCAGTCTTCTGCATGCCAGTATACAGTTCTGCCAGCACCATTTGTTGAAGATGCTTTCTTTTTTCCATTTTATATTTTAGCTGCTTTGAAAAATTCAACTGTTCTTTGAGTATTTTTGCATCAATGATCATGAGGGAAATTGGTCTTTAGTCCTCTTTCTCAGTTGTATCTTTGTGTGGCTTGGGTACCAAGGTAATTATAGACTCATAAAAAGAGTTTGGGATTAAACATCCCACTTCTATTGTGTGGAACACTTTGAAGAATATTGGAATTAGCTATTCTTTGAATTTCTGGTATAATTCTACACTGAAACCATCTGGACTTTCTTTGGTTGGGAGACTTTTGATGACTGCTTATATTTAATTAAGGGTTGTAGGTCTGTTTAGATTGTTTATCTGTTCTTGATTTAGGTTTGGCAAGTGATATCTCTCCAGAAAATTGTTCATTTACTTTAAATTTTTTAATTTTGTGGAGTACAGGTTTTCAAACTATGCCCTGATGATTCTCTGGATTTGCTCAGTGTCCATTGTTATGTCCCCATTTTCATTTCTGATTTTATTAATTAGCATGCTCATTCTCTGGCTTTTGGTTAGGTTGGACAAAGTTTTGTCTATTTGTTGATTTTTCTCAAAGAACCAACTCTTTGTTTCATTGATTCTTTGCTCCTGGTTTCTACTTTATTGTTTTCCTGGTGTCTACTCCTCCTTGGTGAGTTTGTTTCTTTATGTTCTAGAGCACTCAGTTGTGCTATTAATTCTCTAGTGTGACTGTTCTCCATGTGTGCACGTAGAGCTATGAACATTCCTCTCAGCACTGCTTTCAAAGTGTTCCATAAGTTTGGGTATGCTGTGTCTTAATTCTCATTGAATTCCAGAAAATCTTTAATTTCTTTTTTTATTTCTTCCGTTACCCAGGGATGGTGCAATTGTGCATTGTTCAATTTCAATGAGTTTGTAGGGTTTCTTGGATTTGTGTTATTCTTTAATTCTAATTTTAGTGTATGATAGTCTGATAAGATACTTAGGATTATTCCAATTTTTTTGTATCTGTGGAAGTGTGCTGTTTCTGATTATGTGGTTGATTTTAGAGAAAGTTACTTATGGCACTGAGAAGAAGGTATACCATTTTGTGTTTGCATGGAATGTTCTATAGATGTCTGTTAGCCCAGTTGGGTCATAACTTCTATTAGTTCTTTTGTTTCTTTGTTAAGTTTCTGTCTGGAGGTCCTGTCTAGAGGTGAGAGAAGAGTTTGGAAGTCTCCTACTACTAGAGTTTGAGATTTTATGTGCGATTTGAGCTTTAGTAATGTTTCTTTTACGAATGTGGGTGCCTTTGTATTTGGAGCGTAGATGTTCAAAATTGAGACTAATAAGTCACATGGCTAATGGTGGCACCCAGTATCCTCCTACAGAAAGCTTTGCTGGATACAGAAGTCTGGGCTGGCATCCTTGTTACCTTAGCGTTTGTAAGACATCTGTCCGGGTTCTTCTGAATTTCATAGTTTCCATTGAGAAACCAAGTGTAATTCGGATGGGTCTGCCTTTATATGCTAGTTGGCCTTTTTCTTTAGCTGCTCTTAATATTTTCTCTTTATTCTGTAGGTTTGATGTTTTGATATTATGTGGTGAAGGGACTTCGTTTTTTGGTCCAGCCTATTTGGTGGGCTGTAACATTCTTATATTTTCATAAGCATATCCTTCTTTAGGTTAGAGAAGTTTTCTTCTAAGATTTTGTTGAATATGTTATCTGTACTTTTGAGCTGTATTTCTTTGCCTTCTTTTATACCTACGATTCTCAGGTTTGACTTCTTCACAGTTTCCCACATTTCCTGGATATTTTGTGTTAGGGATTTTTGGATTTGAGATTTTTGTTAATTGATGGCTATGTATATATATGTTCTAATGAGTCTTCAACACCTGAGATTCTGTCTTCCATCTCTTGTATTCTTTTGGTTATACTTGTACATGTATAACCTGATCATTTACCCAGCAGTTTTATTTCCAGCATCCCCTCTTTCTTTATTGTTTGTATTTCAGCTTGCAATCCTTCAACTGTTTGAGTTGTTTCCTTCACATATTTGGTTGTTTTTTCTTGGTGCTCTTTAGATAATTTAAGAAATTTGCTTATTTCGTGAATGTTTTGGTGCGTCCTTTCCACCATTTCATTTATTTTATCTTTTTTTCTTCTATTTCTTTAACAGATTTTTTGTTTCCTCTTTGAGGTTCTCTATCATCTCCATAAAATAATTTTTAAAGTCTGTCTTTTCTGCTTAATCTATGTTGTGCTTTTCTGGTCTTGCTAAGTAGGGTCTCCAGATTCTGGTGGAGTCATATTGGTCTTTCTATTGCTGGATACAAGCCTACACTAAGGCTGATCATTCATAATTAATAGGTCTTCATGTCATAATTTTGGGACTGGCAGTCAAAGAAAAATCTAGCACCATCAAAATTTAAGAGGAATTTCTATCTAAATGTTGGTAAATAATGGGTGCATAAAAGTAAGTACTAATTGTTGTGGGATTTAAAAATTTTACTGTGATAAACATTTTAGTTATAAAAATCTAAAATAAATATACATCCTAGTGAAAACAATAGAGTTTGAAATAGTCTTTTATACTAAATACTAATTTTTATTACTTATTATTTTTTAAATTTTATATGTGCTTTTCTGTGAATGTACCTGTACATAGGCACACAAACAGATCATAAGTGGTTTTGGAGCTCTTCTTACTGAAGTTTCAGGAGAATAGGAATCTTCTGACTTCAGTGCAGGGAAGAAATCAGGCCACCCAGACAGGTAATAAATGCTATTAATCACTGAGTCTTCATCAACAGGAGATATCTAGTACAGATTTTCTGTGTGTTGTTCCATACTGCTTTCTTTTCCATTTCATCACGTCTTTCCTAATCAAAGAGACTAGGAATCAAATGTGGTCATATATTTGTGTAAAAATGGCACTCAGCTGGCTGACAATTCTCAAGTTCAAGTTCATACAGAGTAAGACATAGTCAAAAACAAACACATAAACAATAAAAACACAAAGCAAAGAAAATAGATTAATAACAAAAGGCTGAGCTGCTGGTATAGCTCAATTGTAGAGAGTGAGCATAGCAATCATCAAGCCTTGGGTTTAATCCTTAATGTCAGGTGATACATCTATGTGGAGATGCACAGCTAATCATAACTGAAGTTTACATTTGTTCATTTATTTCCAGTTTTAACTTTTTAATACAGTTTATATTTTCAAAATTAATAGACAAGTTAATTTTACTTAAAAAATTAATCTAACAATTTTTGCAATTAATGAAAATACATGATAAATATCCATATTACTTATTTTCTTTTTCAAATTAAAATACAAACATAAGAATAAGTAAGTATTATACTACCCCATTTTCCATATATAGTAAGTACTAATATATGGATTTTAGACATGGAGCAGGGGATTGGCAGCCTACAATCCCACTGCCAGAGAGTCTGGGAAACAGGGAGGACCCTAAGATAGATAAGCATTGTACCCCTGAGAAGGGTATGACAGGATCTCCTGAGCAGATTAGGAGCATGGGAGAGGGAAGAAGGAACTTGGAGAAAGAGAATGGGGAGAAGAGTAGAGAAGCAGGGGACATGGGGGAGCTGGAAGGTTGAGTCAGGTGAATAATAGAGGAGAATAGGATGAGAGATACCATAACAGAGGGAGTCATTATAGGTTTGAGGAGAATTCTGACACTAATGAGATTTCCAGAGATCTACAAGGATGACATCAACTGTCAAACTAAGCAATAGCGGGAAGGTTACCTTAAATGCCCTTCATGATAATTAAATTGATGACTACTTTATATGCCATCCTAGAGCTTTCATCCAGTGGCTGATGGAAGCAGAGGCAGACACCCACAGATAAACATTGAACTGAACTCCTGGAACCCAGTTGCAGAGAGGGAGGGACAATGAGCAAGGGGGTCAAGACCAGACTGGTAAAAACCGCAGAGACAGCTGACTTGAACATGAGGAGCTCATGGGCCCCAGACCAAAGGCTGAGAGGCCACCATGGGATTGATGCAGACCCTCTGAAAGTGGGTGTCAGTGAGGAGTCTTTGGCAATCTACTGGCATTCAGGTAGTAAATGAGCATTTATCCCTGGCGTACCAATGATACTGGGGAGCCCATTCCACATGGAGAGACTCTTTCTCAGCCTATTCACGTTGGGGAGGACCAAGGCCCTGTCCTGGATTATATGACAGAATTTGCAGATCCCCTATGGATGGCCTCACCCTCCCTGGGGTTAGGAGAAGGGATGGGGTTAGGGAGAGGGAGCTGGTTTGACATGTGAAGTAAGTTTGTTACTAATTTAAATAAAAATAAAAATTAAAAATAATTTAAAATATCCTGTTTTTACCTAAAGAAAAAACATACTTTCAAAGAAATTTTGTTGCTTTTACAGTGAAAAATTATCTATAATATCCAAAACTTTATAATATCAAAATTTTACTTACTTTGAAATATTATTTTTAAAATTTTGCTTAATAAAGCAGCACTAGATTAGGAATATAGTTAGCATTTTCTACAGGGGTAGCTCTGGCATTTCCTTCAGGGATTTTATGCTATCATCCTCATATTGAAGAATATAAAATATAATTTCTATGTGTAAATCTCTAAGAAGGAATGTTAGTGAAGGGGTCCAATTATTCCTAACAATCTGCAAAATTTACTTGATAGTTTAAGCAAGAGCCTCAACTAGAATTTTTGAGTGCTCTGCCGTAACTGAAGAAGGCAGGAAGTCCCCTATTCAGAAGTCCACAACACAACTCCACACATAGAGTAGATTTCTCAAATTCAGTGCTTTCAGTTAATGTCTTCCTTTTTTACTCTTTTTTTTAAAACTTAAATTAGAAACATTACATATCAATCCCAGTTCCCTATCCCTCCTATCCTCCCATTTCCCCAACCATCATATCCCCCTTCTCCACAGGAAGTGTGAGACCTTCTGTGGGTGTCAAAGATCTTGTTTCTTTTGATCAACATTTCCATTCTCCTAGTCCCTCAGCCACAGAAACTAGCTATATTGCACTAGGCTGTGAGGTCAAGTATTTCTAGACTGGTCAAATGGTGAGATCATAGATTACATTTTGTTCCTGCCCCAGACTTATCCATTTAACATTACTTCCTCCAGCTATACACATGTTGTCACAAGCAACATGATTGTCTTCTGAAAACTACCAAAATTACAAGTTTCAGGTCAAGGATTTTCTAAAAAGGAAAATGAAGATGGATGTTGCTTTATGGCAAAATGTTGAATAACTATCACAGAAATGGCAATGTCTCCCATTTGTGGCAGTTTTTAAAAATATCCATCACTATTACAAAAGAGTAGCAGTGGACCTTTTAATGACTTAGTGATCTTCAGCACTTGTAAAGCATCTAAATATAACCTCTTGTTTGAAAAATATAAGCAAAAATCATTACTGAGTCATGAATAGATCTCAGTGTAAAAATCAAAGGTAAAATTTACAGTCACAATTAAAGGTTTCATCCCAGAAGGCAGTATTAGTGAAAACAACAATTCTGTATCACTCATTGGATATCTCGATTTCATCAGACTAAAGGTTCATCAACTCACACACCCTACACACATGCATTTTATTGTTTTTTTTCATTTTAGGTGTGTGTGTTTATGTGTGTGTGTGTGTGTGTGTGTGTGTGTGTAAGAGTGAGTACAGGTGTGTGTAAGAGTGAGTACCTTGGTAGCAAGGTAAGAAGGAGATGCCAGATTCCTTGGAGCTCAATTGACAGGGTTGCATATCACTGGACATGGGTTCTCAGAACTAAACTAAGGTCCTTTCTAAAGCAGTGTGTGATTTTACTGACATAAAGCCATGTTTTTTTGAAGACTAGAGAAAACTGAGGTTCATGAGTTATATTAGATGAGATATCTTTAAGATTCTTTTAGCTCATATCTAGGAAATGCCTGGTATCTTTGTTATTATTAAGGAAACTTTCATAAGAATATCATTTATTTTAAAAATGAATACAAAGAAAGATCATAACATCTCCTTGCTTCATGTCCCTTACTAGTTTCCTGCAATCTGTGATTACTACAATTTAAATGTACATATCTGAATATACAAATCTAGCATTCATAATAAGAGGAAGTATGAAGACTTTGCCTTTTGGGGTCTAGGTGATATCAATCATAGGGCTCCATCCATTCACCTGTGAACTTAATAATGTCATTTTTCTCTAAAGCTGAATAATATTCAATTGTATATATAAACTAGATCTCCATTATATATGCATCCGTTTATGGACATCTTATCTGTTCCCATGTGATTTTGTGAATGTAAGAACAGTGAACTCGGATTTCCAAGCTTCTCTTTAGTTGGTTATATATTCCTTTAAGAAGATTCCCAGGAGTAAAGACATAGCATATTATATAGCACAGGTGCTATGACTGGGAAATGGAGAACATTGGTAGCGGAAAGTTATGGATTAAAAGAAAAGGAGGAAAAAGATGTGATGGAGTACTCAGTATCCCCTTCTTCCCAACTCTGGATGTGATTTGACTGCTGCCTCAACTTCTTGGTGATATGCCTTCCCTGCAATGATTGACTATGCACACATGATTTAGCAGACATAACCTGTTCCTTCCATAAGTTGCTGTTGCCAGGTAGTTTTTATCAAAGCAGCAGGAAAACTAACTAATTTACTGTCTAGGTTAATTGTAGGTTTGATATCAATTCACAATACCTGCTGTGTTTTTACAAGTACTGACATATCCCCAGACTGACTCACCAACCCATATTGCATCAGCTAAATAAATAAAAGTAAAACAGAATAAAGTACTGTGTGTGTGAGTAGTGTCTGTATCCCTTATAGGAATGATTTCTTTGTCCATGGGAAGGGCAGAAGACAATGTTTTGAGCATAGCATACTATTTATCAATAGATACATTCCAGTAGAGACAGGAAAACAATAAAATTAGGCTCTAGATCAGTGGTACTCAAATTGTAGTTCATGAAGTCTTTGGGAGGGATAGAACAACACTTTCACAGTGGTTGCCTAGCATATATTTACATTATGATTTATAACAGTGGCAAAATTACAGTTATGAAGCTGCTACAAAATAATTTTCTGGTTGGAGATCACCACAATGTGAGGAACTGTGGTGAAGGGTCTCAGCTTTAGGAAGGTTGAGAATCATTGATCTAAATGATTTATGACATAAAAAGAAGGAAAAGATGATCTTAAATTTGCAGAAAACAAAATACTTTGGAGAACATAGCCCTAACTGGCTCTCTATAAGACTGCACAATAAAAGGTTCAGGGGTGTACATAGAAGAGGAGGCAGAAAGAGTATTAGAGCCAGAGTTAGTGGATGAAACCAAGGAAAGAACATCATAACATGCAAGAGGACTGAGAGACATGTGAAGTCACAGAGACAGCAACAGCACGACCAAGAACTACAGAAAGTTTAAAGCAAAAAAAATCACAACACTGAAAAGGTGAGGTGGACACAGAACCTACTCTTACCCAAGTAGAATCTGTATGCAACTGATAACTGCTGAGAAAGGGAAAATCAATTTCTCCAATGTCATGTCACTCTATATCTCTACCAAGTTCCAGTGCAGAAACCATGCTCAGAGTGATTGGTCAACACAAAATAACTCCATGTGTTTTGGTTCGTTTGCTTGTTTGTTCATTTGTTTCATTGATTTTTTTTTGCTTGTTTGTTTTGACTTTTATAAGAACAAAAACTTGAGTGACTACGGTGGTAGAGAAATTCTCGGAGAAGTTGGAACACGAATACTAAAAGACCCAGAGACAGATATTAGGGTTCAAGCTTCAAACTGAAGATCAGAGAAGCAAAGCAGCCAGTCAGTAGTTCTTACCTCTACCTTAGGCTAAAAGAACTGATGCTGTTTCCACAAGCTCTCACCAACCTCAAACTGACCTCTCCCTGAGAGTGGTTGGAGAGTGAATGCCTTCCTATCCCGAATGTTGCTGCAGAATGAATGCCAGCACTAAGATTCTGTTCCTATCTTAAATACATCTCATGTCATGAGTCCTGGGTTTAAAGGCATGGGCTCTGTTACCTTATAAACTGATTCAATCACTGAGTGGCCTTAACTTCTGAAGGATCCAACTGCCTTTGTTTCCAGAGTCCTGGGATTAAAGGTGTGTGCCACCACTGCCTGCTTTTATAGGTAGCTAGTTTGACTGTTTGGGTCATTTGATTTCCAATAGCTATATCACCACACGAATTTGGGGGAGTAGAAAATTTTGATCTAAAACATATTATGTGAAAAAATCAAATGCATATTTTTTTTTGTTTTTTTTTATGAGACAGGGTTTCTCTGTATTGTTTTGGAGGCTGTCGGTCCTGCCCGGCCTCGAACTCACAGATATCCGCCTGTCTCTGCCTCCTGAGTGCTGGGATTAAAATTGTGCGCCACCACCGCCCGGCTTCAAATGCACATTTTTTTTTTATTTTTAAATTTTATTTTCCAGTTTAAATTTAGATAAGAAACAAGGTTGCTTCACAAGTCAGTTCCAGGTCCCTCTCCGATTCCCTCCCTTCCTCCCATGCCCTCCCCCCCCCGTTATCCCCTCATTTCTCCAGGGAGGTGTGCATAGTGTGTCATTTCATATAGGGCAGGGCCTAGACCCTTCCCCAAGAGTTCAGGGTGAGAGTGCACCTCACATTGTTCTATGGGAGTCCAAAGTCCGTGTGTATACTTGGGATGGGTACTGATCTGCTGCCCAATGCTCAATAGATTCCCTAGGTCTCTTCACTGACACCCAGATTCAGGGGGGTCTTGATCAGTCCCATGCTGGCTTCCCAGGCTAATGCCTGGGATTCAAGTTAACCTTTGTCTGGTCAGCTGTTTCTGGGGGTTAAACCAGCCCAGTCTTAATCCCTTTGATCATCAGTCCTCCCTCTCTGTTACTGGCTTTCTTGAGTTCAGCTCAGTACTTAACCAAGGGAGTCTGCTTCTTCTTCGATCAGCCACTAAATAAAGTTTCTGTTTCCCAGACTCTCTGGCCATAGGATTGTAGGCTGGCACTCCCCAGATCTATGTCTAAAATCCATATATGAGAGAGTACATGCCATGTTTCTCTTTTTGTGACTGGGTTACCTCACTCAGGATGGTTTCTTCTAGTGTCATCCATTTGCCTGTGAATCTCATGATTCCATTACTTTTTTCTGCTGAATAGTACTCCATTGTGTAGATGTACCACATTTTCTCTATCCACTCTTCAGATGAGGGACATCTAGGTTGCTTCCACATTCTGGCAATTACAAATAAAGCTGCTATGAACATAGTGGAACAGACATCTTTGTTGTATGAATGGGCATCTTTTGGATATATGCCTAAGAGTGGAGCTGCTGGGTCTTGTGGTAGGTTTATTCCCATTTTTCTGAGGAATCTCCATACTGATTTCCAAAGTGGCTGAACCAGTTGGCACTCCCACCAGCAATGGAGGAGTGTCCCCCTTTCACCACATCCTCTCCAGCATAAATTGTCATTGGTGTTTTTGATTTTAGCCATTCTGACAGGGGTGAGATGGTATCTGAGAGTTGTTTTGATTTGCATTTTTAATTTACACAGTTTAAAATAAAAAGGTGTTTCTTCCCAAAACTCATTACTGGACAATAAGGATGGCTTAGTGGGTAAGAATGTGTCCTATGTATGCAGTAGAATTTTAATTCGAAACCACAGCACCTATGTGAAAAGTCAGGTATTTTTACTGCATTTGCAATTTCACCATCAGAGGTCAGAGGCAGACACATGTTAGGAAAATGCTGGCAGGCCAGTCTAGCCAAAACAGCCAGTTTCCATTTCAAGACGATAAATGGAGAAGTGATTCAGGAACACTCTCAGCATTCTCCTCTCATTATCATTTGGGAAAAGATACTCCCACAATCATGTATGTGTACCAAACACAAATAACAAACATAGATCCTCACTATTCATAATAATATACACAACTCTCATAGAAAAATACTCATTATGATGATAACAATATTATCAGTTGAATTTTATTTTTGCTGATTTTACAGATATAGGTAAATATGTTAAGCCTTTTCACTCACTGTTTTATAATCCTATATTACCTATTGTATTTGTATGACCAATATGAACAGTGACCAAAACATGATTTAGTATTCCACAAATAAACTTGTAATAAAAACTGCCCTAAATACCACCACCTCCCTCATCTAATTTTTCCATGCTAATAGCACAGTATTATTTTCCATGATGAATTTGAGCAATGTCAAATCTGGCATTAGTATTTATTTGTCTTCACTGTTTTCCTCTATTATGAAATTGTCACTTGTTTTCCATTGCTCAGCAAGAAAAAATTGTATGTAAGGGACATTTTGCAATTATTTCAAGCTCATTCTTTGCAACTCTAAAACAGAATTAGAGATTATCAGATTAAATGAATCTATAGTTTACTGTAAGCCTTATGAGATTTGCCCATTTCCTGACTCAATACTTTTCCTGGAGTTTCTATTAGCTTTTGATGGCATCCTAGTCTTTCTTTCATATAGCCTTCTCTTTTATTATGACAGAAATAAGAAATTGAGTCTTTCTTACCTTGAGGAACATTTCTCCAACTAATATAAACAAATTCCAAATGTCATACAACTTCTTGGAAGACACTCTAATTTAATATGTGTTTGGCTGTAGCATGAAGTTCAAACATGGCCAGCACTACCAGGATGATGGTATTGCCTCTATAGATATCTACCCTGTGCTTCAGGAATGGGTTGCACTGCTCTTGATTGGTGCTGCCTAATTTATATACATTTTCTGTTATTATTATCTGGCATAAGTTGCATTCATAATTTTTATGTCTTTTTTAAAAATTAGGAACAAGCGTGCTTCAAAAGTCAATTCCAGTTCCCTCTCCCTCATCTCCTATACTCACCCCACCAATCATCCAAAGTCCCAACCCATCCCCCTGCTGCTCCACAGAGAGGGTGAGGCCCTCCATGGGTGATCTCCAAATTCTGTCATATCATCCAAGACAGGGTATAGGCCCTCTTCCATATGTGCAGGCTGAGAGAGCATCCCTCCATGTGGATAAATACCGATCTACTACCTGAGGCCCCAAAGATTGCTGAGGCCTCCTCACTGACACCCATGTTCAGGGGATCTGGATCAGTCCTATGCTGTCCTCTCAGCTATCATTCTGGGGTTCATGATCACCCCTTCTTCAGGTTAGCTGTTTCTGTGGGTTACACCAGCTCGGTCTTGACCCTTTGCTCATCACTTCTCCCTTTATGCAACTGGATTCCAGGAGTTCAGTTCAATTTTTAACTGTGGATCTCTGCCTCTGCTTCCATCAGCCACTGGATGAGGACTCTGGGATGGCATATAAGGTAATCATCAATCTCATGATTAAGAAGAGGCATTTAAGGTGCCAGATCTCTCATCTAAACATATAATGGCCCCTCTATTATGGTGTATCTCATCCTGTTCTCCTCTTTTCTTCCCAAAACTCAACCTTCCTTCTCCCTCATATCCTACTTTCCTCTCCTCGTCTTCCCTTCTCTTTCTCCCAGCTCCCTCTCCCCTTCCCCATGCTCCCAGTTATCTCAGGAGATCCTGCCCTATTCTCTTTCTCTGGGGTACCATACATATCTCTCTTAGGGTCCTCCCTGTTTCCCTGGAATCCCTTTCTGGAAGTGGGATTGTAGGCTGGCAATCCCCTGTTCCATGTCTAAAATACAAATATGAGTGAGGACATACCATGTTTGTCTTTTTGTGACTGGGTTACCTCACTCAGGATGGTTTCTTCTAGTTCCATCCATTTGCCTGCTTATTTCAGGATTCCTATTTTTCTCCTGCAGTGTATCACTCCATTTTGTAAATGCACCACATTTTCTCTATCTATTCTTCAGTTGAGTAGCATCTAAATTGCTTCCGGGTTTTGGTGACTATAACTAATGCTGCTATGAACATAGTTGAAGAGATGTCCTTATTGTGTAAATATGCATATATTTGGTATATGTATAACAGTGGAATAGCCTGATCTTTTTTTATTCACATCTCAGTTGCTTTTTCCATTGTTCTCCTGGTCTGGTAAGTCTGCCTATCCTTTCTGCCTGGCTACATCCTGCCTGTCCAGTTACTGAAAAATCTTTACTCATCAACATCCAATAAGAGGAAAATATGTTCACAGTATACAAAAATACATCCCCCACAAAATACCTTTATGATAGCATCAAAACATTTAATATCATGATATATATCTGATCAATCAAGTGAAATACTTGTATGATAAAAATTTTAAGACATTGAAGAAAGAAATTGAAGACAAATTGAAAGACAAAAAGATCCCACATGCTCATCCATTGGCAGGATTAACATAGTAAAATTGCCTATCCTACCAAATGCAATCTACAGATCCAGTGTGATCACCAATAAATTCAATATAATTCTTCACAGGACTTGAAAAGAAATTTTTAACTTTATATAGACACATAAAAATCTCAAAATAGCAAGACTCTCATAAATAATGAAAGAATACTTGGAGGTATTACCACCCCCAACCTCATCTTGTACTACAGAGTTATTTTATTCTTTTTTCATTTAAATTAGAAACCAATTTGCTTCAAATATCAATTCCAGGTCCCTCTCCCTTCCCTCCTACCCTGCTCTCCACCAACACTCTCAACTCCATGAGGGATCCTTCATGAGAGCTCTCCAAAGTCTATCATATAATCCAGGGCAGGGCTTAGGCCCTCCCCCATGATTCAGGCTGAGACAACATCCCTCCATGTTTAATGGGATCCCACGTTCCATTCATATGCCAGGAATAAATACTGACTTAGTACCCGAGGCTCCAAAGATTGATGAAGCCTCCTTACTGACAACCACTTTCAGGGGATCTGGATCAGTGCCATACTGGCCTCTCAGGCATCAGTCTGAGGTTCATGAGTTCCCCCTTGTTCAGGTCAGCTTTTTCTGTTGGTTTCACCAGCCCAGTTTTGACCTCTTTGCTCATCACTCCTCCCTCTGGGCAAATGGGTTCTAGGAGTTCAGTTCAGTATTTAGCTGTGGTTGTCTAACTGCTTCCATCAGCGACTGGATGAAGGCACTAGTATGGTATATAAAAATAGCCATCAATCTCATTATCAGGGAAGGTCATTTAAGGTAGCCTCTCCACTATTGCTTAGATGGGCAGTTTGTGTAATCCTTGTAGATCTCTGGAAATCACACTAGTGCTAGATCTCTCATTAAACCTATGTTGACTCCCTCTATTGTAGTATCTCTCATCCTGTTTTCTCTCCTTCCCTGGTCTCAACTTTTCTCCTCCCCCATGTTCTCCTCTCCTCTTCCCCTCCTAACTTTTCCCTAGCTCCCTCTCCCCACCCTCCATGCCCCCAGTCAACTCAGGAGATGCTGTCCCATTTCCCTTCTCTGGGGTACTGTGCATATCTCTCTTAGGGTCCTCCCTGTTTCCCAGACTCTCTGGAACTGGGATTGCAGGCTGGCACTCCCATTCTTCATATATTACATCTGCATGTGAGTGAGTACATACCATATTTGTCCCTTTGTGACTGGGTTACCTCACTCAGGATGGATTCTGATGGGAGATGCCATTCTGTAAATCTGAATCTTATTGGTTGTTGAATAAAGCACTGTTGGCCAATAGGGAAGCATGATAGGTGGGACTAGGAGTCAAGGAGGATTCTGGGAAATAGAGGCAGAGTCAGAGACAATGTAGCCTGTCAGAGGAGTAGAGGTCCAGACCCTTTACTCTGGAAAGAGAAATATCTATATTAATAATTATGGCTTAAATACTTAAGTCAGAGCTAGCCAGTAAATCACCAAGCAACTGGCCAACAGCTTATAATTAATATAGCGTACTGTGTGTTATTTTGGGACGGCAACTGTGGCAGAGCCCAGGCAGCTGGCGGGAGAAAAACCAAAGTTGCAGGCAAGGAAGACTACACTCTACAGTTCCATTCATTTGCCTGAAAATTTCAAAATCGCATTGTTTTTAATTTGTGGAGTAGTACTCCATTGTGTAAATGTACCACATTTTCTCTCTCTATCCATTCTTAAGTTGAAGTACATCTAGGTTGCTTCCAGGTTCTGGCTATTACAAATAATGCTGCTATAAACATAGCTGAACAGGTGTCCTTATTGTATGAATGTGCATCCTTTGCGTGTATGCCTAAGCGTGGAATTGCTGGATTTTGTGGTAGACTCAATCCCATTTTCCTAAGGAATCTCCATACTGAATTCCAAAATGGTTGTATCAGTTGGCACTCCCACCAGCAGTGGAGGAGTGTTCCCCTTTCTCCACATCCTCTCCAACATAAACTGTCATTGGTGTTTTTGATTTTTGCCATCCTGATGTGAGTGAGATGATATCTCAGATTTGTTTTGATTTGCATTTCCCTAATGGCTGAGGATGTTGAACACTTTCTTATGTGTCTCTCAGCCATTTTAGACTCCTCTATTCAGACTTCTCTATTCAGTTTCACGCCCCACTTTTTAATTGGATTATTTGGTGTTTTGGAGACTAGCTTCTTGAGTTCTTTCTAATTTTTATATCAACCTACTGTCAGATCTGGGATTCTTTAATATCTTTTCCCATTCTTTGTGTTGTCTTTTTGTCTTGTTGACTGTGTCCTTTGCCTTAGAGTATTTTCTCCAGGAGTTTCTATTTATTAATTGTCGATCTGAGTGTCTGTGCTACTGGTGTTATGTTTAGAAAGGGATCTCTAGTACCAATTTCTTCAAGGGTGCTTCCCATTTTCTCTTCTGAGTGATTCAGTGTGACTGTTCTTTTTGTGGATTTCATTGAATTTTGGACTTAATTTTTGTCCATATTGACAGATAAGCATCTATCTTCAGTCTTCTATGTGTCAACATCCAGCTATTCCGCAAAAGTTTTGTAAGATACTTGCTTTTTTCCATTGTATAGTTTTAGATTCTTTGTCAAAGATCAAGTGCTCATAGGTGTGTGTGTGTGTGTTAATATTAGCTTCTTTAATTCAAATAAATTGATCTACCTGTCTATTTTTGTGATATTATCATTCTGTTTTCATCATTATAGCTACATAGTGGACCTTGAAGTCAGGAAATGTGATGCTTACTGAAGTTCCTTTATTGTACAGTGTTGTTTTGGCTACCCAGGATCGTTTGTTTATCCCTATAAAGTTAAGAATTGTCCTTTAGAGGTCTTTGAAGAGTTGTGCTGGGAATTTGATAGGGATTGTGTTGAATCTGTAGATTGCTTTTGGCAATAATGTCATTTTTACTATGTTGATAATACTTATCCAAGAGCATGGGAGATCTTTCCACTTTCTGATATCTTCTTTAACTTATTTTTTTGAACACTCAAAAGTTCTTGTCATACAGATCTTACATCTATTTGGTTAGAGTTACCTGAAGACTTTTTATGTTGTTTGTGACTATTGTAAAGAGTGATATTTCTCTAATTTCTTTGTCAGCACTTTTATATATCTATATGGCTACTGATTCTTTTGAGTTGATGAGGTATCCTGCTACTTTGCTAAAGGTGTATATCAGCTGTAGGAGTTCCCTGGTAGAATTCTTTGGGTGACTTATGTAGACTATCATGTCATCTACAAAGAGTGAATGTTTGAATTCTTCCTTTCCAATTTGTATTCCCTTTATCTCCATTTGTTATTTTATTGCACTAACAAGAACTTCCAGTACATATTGAAGAGATATGGAGACAGCAGACAACCTTGTCTTGTTCCTGATTTTAGAGGAATGGACTTGAGTTTCTCTTCATTTAGTTTGATGTTGACTGTTACTTTTCTGTATATTGCCCTTATTATGTTTAGGTATTTTCCTTTTATCCCTGTTCTCTTCAATACCTTTCTCATAAAGCAGTGTTGAATTTTGTCAAAGGATTTTCAGCATCTAGTGAGACGATCATTTTGTTTGTCTTTTTCAGATTGTTTATATGGTGGATTTATTGATGGGTTTTCTTATGTTGAACCATCCTTACATCCCTGGATGAAGCCTACTTGATTATGTTGTCTGATTTTTTGATGTGTTCTTGAATTCAATTTTCCAGTAGTTTATTGAGTATGTTTGTATCAATGTTCATGAGGGAGATTTTCTGTAGTTCTCTATTTTATTTGTACCTTTGTGTGGTTTGGGCACCAACGTAGTTGTAGCCTCATAAAAAAAAGTTTGACAATGATCATTCTGCTTCTATTGTGTGAAGAAATTTAAAGAATATTGCTATTAGTTATTTTTTGAATTTCTGGTAGAATTCTGTGCTGAAACCATCTGGACCCGGTCTATTTTTTGTTGGAATACTTTTGATGGCTGCTTCTCTTTTTTATGGGTTATTGGTCTATTTAAATTTTTAACTGTTCTTGATTTAATTTTGGTAAGTGATAACCATCCAAAAATTGTTAATTTCCTTTAAATTTTCCAATTTTGTGATATACAAGTTTTCAAAGTATGATCTGATGATTCTCTGAATTTCTCCAGTATCTGTTGTCATGTCCCCCTTTCTATTTTAGATTTTGTTAATTAGCGTCTTCTTTCTCTGTCTTTTGTTTAGGTTTGGTATAGGTTTTTCTATGGTGTTGATTTTGTCAAAGAACAAACTCTTTGTTTTATTGATTCTTTGTTTTGTTTTCTTTGTTTCTACTTAATTGATTTCAGCCTTCAATTTCATTATTTCCTGACATCTACTCCTTCTGGGTGATTTTGCTCCCTTTTGTTCTAGAGCTTTCAGGTGTTTTTTTAAATTCTCTAGTGTGGCTATTCTCCAGTTTCTTCATTGGGTCACTTAGTGCTATGAACTTTCTTCTTAGAACTGCTTTCAGAATTTCCCTTAGTTTTGGGTATATTGTGTCTTCATTTTCATCGAATTCTAGGAAATCTTTGAAATTTTCTGTCTTCCTTTACCCAGAAATGATACAATTGAGCAGTGTTCAATTTCAATGAGTTTGTTGGGTTTCTGCAATGTGTTTTGTTGTTGAATTTTAATTTTCAGCCTCAGTTGTCCCTATAAGATACAGGGAGTTATTCCTATTTTTGTATCTATTGAGGTTTGCTTTATTCTCCAGTTTGTCTTTGATTTTAGAGAAGGTTCCATGTGGTGTTGAGAACAAGGTATACTCTTTTGGGTTGGAGGGAATGATTTTTGATGTCTAGCAAGTCCAATTGTGCCATAACTTTTGTTAGCTCCTTTATTTCTTTGTTTAGTTCCTTTCTAGTATTCCTGTCCAGTGGTAAGAGTGGGTTCTGAAGTCTTCCACTATAAGTGTGAAGGGTTTAATGTGTGATTTGAGTTTTAGTAATGTTTCTTTTACAAAGTTGGGTGCCTTTGTACTGGGGAAAAATGTTCAGGATTGAGACTTCATTCTGATGGATTTTTCCTGAGATGAATATGAAATGTCCCTCTTCATCTCGTTTGATTAGTTTTATATTGAAGGCTAATTTGTTAGATAATAGGATAGCTACACTAGCTTGCTTTCTTAGGTCCAATGATTGGAAAATCTTTTCCCAACTCATAATTCCGAGGTAACACGAGTCTTTAAAGGTGACATGTGTTTCTTGTATGCAGCAGAAGGATGAGTTCTGTCTTTGTATCCATTCTGTTAGCCTGTGAGTTAAGATCAATGATATTGATGGATATTAATGAACATTGATTGTCGATTCTTTTTTGTCTTGGATTTGTTTTGGTGGTGGGGTTGTGTGAGTTTGCCTTCTCCAATTTTTGGCTTTTGGAAAAGTAAGGTTATCTATTACCTATATTTTTGTGACTGTAGTTAACTTCCTTGGGTTGGAGTTTTCCTTCCAGAGCTTTCTGTTTGTCTGCATTTGTGGATATACATAAATATATGTTATGTAAATCTGGTTTTATCATGGAATATCTTGTTTTTTCCATCTATAGTGATTGATAGTTTTCCTGGGTATAGTAGTCTGGGCTGGAACATGTGGTCTCTTAGTGTTTGTAAAACATCTATCTGGGACCTTCTGGCTTTCAAAGTTTCCAAAGAGAAATCAGATGTAATTCTGATTTTTTTTGTCCAGTCTATTTGTTGTTCAGTAAGCTTCTTGTACTTTCATAGGCATGTTTTTCAGGTTGTGTAACTTTTATGATTTTGTTGAATATTATTTCTGAACATTTTAGCTGGGCTTCTACACCCTCTTCTATACCTATTTTTCTTAGGTTTGGTCTTTTCACAGTGTCCGATATTTCCTTGATATTTTTTGTGAATTATTTTTTGGATTTAAGATTTTCTTTGGTGGATAAATCCATTTCCTCTAGTTAATATTTCACTCCTGATATTCTGTCTTCCATTTCTTGTATTCATTTGGTTATGCTTGCATCTATAGTTTCTGATCATTTTCTCAGGTTTTCTATTTCCAGCATTCCCTCATTTTATTTTTTTGTTTATTGTCTCTATTTCAGTTTTCAGGTCTTGAACTGTTTTAATTTTTTCCTTCATCTATTTGTTTGATTGATTGTTTTTGCTTTTGTCCTTCCTTGTTTTATTTAAAAGATTTGTTGATTTCTTGAATTTTTGGGTTTGTCTTTTCTTGCATTTCTTTAAGGAATTTTCTCATATCCTCTTTAATGGCCCTTTTCATTTTCATGATGTTGTTTTAAGGTCATTCTCTTCAGTTTTGTCTGCATTGGGATGGATGTTACTGGTGTAGAGATCATAGACTCTGGTAGTGTTATGATTTTCTGTTTTTGATTGTGTTGTGTTCTTATACTGTTATCTTCTCATTTTTTTCTTCCAGTGGGTATGAATTCAAGGCTCTCTCCTCAAGTCTCTCTGTCTCTCTGTCTCTCTGTCTCTCTCTCTCTCTCTATCTATCTATCTATCTATGTATCTCTCTCTTTTTCTCTCTCCCTCTGTCTCTACCTGAGGGAGAAGGGGCAAGCCTGGAATGGTGGCTGATGATGCTGGATGCTATGTACTGCCTCCAGGTCCTTTTCAGGGATTACTTGGCAGGAAGGGTCTGGGAGCAGAAGTTCAGGGTACTCGAAGAGGGGAAGGTGGACAAAAAAAATCAAAAAAAACATTTTGCTTCATAATTCCCTTAAAGCCTAGAAAATATTTGTAAAGTACAATTTACAACTTAATAACTGTGTGGCATTTTGCTTCAGAGTCACATTTTTCTTAGAGAAAACAACCTGTTACTTGACAATTTTAGAAATAAAGGAAAATATATCAAGGCTGTGGAGGTTCACACTTTTAATACTAGCATTCAGGAAGCAGGGGCAGGAGGATCTCTGTGAGTTCAGGGCCATCCTTGTCTACAGAGTGAATTCCAAGACAGCCCCTGCTACACAGAAAAATCCTCTCTAAAAACCAAAATAAGTGAATAAAATAAAAACTAACGTAATAAAAAATAGAATCTGGAAAAAATAACTGTTGTATTTAGGATTCGAAGGTGTAATAAATATTACAATTACAGAATAATCTGAAAAATCTTTCAAATTTCAAAGCTCAGATAAAATATGCAATATTTATTAAAACCACAACTAGAAATCACTGTTTTCATTTTTCCTTGTTGCTTCAACAGTCATAAAATATGAAGAGTTAGTTAACAAGGGCAGGATGCATCTTTTGTGTTTATTTCTGAAAAGATATTTCTCTAGGGAATGTAGAAGGATCTAAAAATAACAGAATGGTATTAGAAAAAAATAGACAGATGAAAAAGCAAAATTATGAAAGAAAGGAGGAAAGTTGTTAATGTAAAGTGGTATTCATTTTTCCCTCAATATATGTTTTTATTTAAATTAGAAACATGAATGTTTCATATGTCAATCCTAGATCCCTCTCCCACCACTCCTCCATTGTCCTTCAACGAGGACTCCCAGACCCCCACCACTTCCACATATCACCCAGGGAGGGTGAGGCCCTACTTGGGGGGAACTCTAAAGTGTGTCTTTTCATCCAGGGCAGGACCTAGACCCTTCCCCATGTGTCCAGGCTGAGACATCATCCCTCTATTCAGAATGGGCTCCCAAAGATCATTCATACACCATGGTAAACACTGATCTACTCCCCAAGGCCCCAGTGATTTCTGTGGCCTCCTCACTGGCACTTCACTCATGAAGTCTGGATCAGTTCCCTGTTAGCCTCTCAGCCATCAGGCTGAGATTCAAGAGCTCCCCGTTATCCAGTCAGCTGACTTTGTGGCTTTCACCATCATGGTCTTGATCCTTTGCTCATTAATAGCCCATCCTTTATGATAAGGTTGATGACTACCCTATATGCCAGCCTAGAACCTTCATCCAGGGACTGATGGAAGCAGAGACAGATACCCACAGCTAAACACTGAACTGAACTCCTGGAACCTATTGACAGAGATGGAGGAGTGACGAGCAAAGTAAAGTGGTATTCTATACAGCCACTTCTACTTAGGAATTGGGTATCATTGTTTTTTTTAATCTAACAGTTCAGTTATATCTGTTTGTAGTTATTATACTTTGCTATCATGATTAATTTTCTCATTTATCCTACAAGTTTGTATTTTTTTTCTTTTTGGCCTCAAAATGTTTAACTCCATGGTCAAAATATTCTTTGTAACGTCCATATTAGACTGATGGCATTGGGCTCTAAAACCATTTTCAGCTTTACAATATCAGTAAAACAAGGACTCTTCCCCCAGCTGCTTTTTTCATGTGAATCCCTTTTCTCCAAACCACTATTCAACAACATCCTCCTCACTGTCTACTGAAGTTCACCCAGTAGTTTATAATCCCTGAGGATGTTTTGGGGGAAGAAAATTTGAGATCCTACTCTGTGAGTCAGAGTATCTCATGAGCTGAATCTAGTCAGTATCTTAGAACACACTTGAGTAGGTACCAGAGCCAAGGAGCTGCAGTAGTTTGTTACTGACTTGACATCATAGAGGCTTTGCTGCTTCCAAATATCAGCTGCCACATCTGTTCTGGCATTTTCTTCTGAGTCATCAATGGAACTGTCACTAGCAGTGATTCATAGAGACTTCCCATGAGGACATAAAAGACAACAGACAGAACTATTGTGAGAAATTAAAGCTACAAAACAGCTGAGAGCCATGACTGCTGGGGAGAAAGTTTTGCAGAAAGCTGCCAGAGAGTAGCCCACAGCCAGAGTACAGAGTGCCAAGAGTGTTAGCATCCTACTCTTTGAGCTGGACACTCTTCGCAGATATCCAAGGTGCTCACCTCACTTTACCACTGGGTTCCACATCCCCCAAAACTCAATACTTTCTAAAGGTTCTCAGCATTATGAACTCACAGTAACTGACACAAAAGCAAGTGATCTTCACCTATTCACAGCTTCATCCCAACATAGCAACAGAATTCTCAGCAAGTTGGTGACAATGATCAGCAACTTAGCATTTCTTAAACTCTTTATTTTCATATCTCCATATATGCATTTTAATTTCCTTTGCAAGTTTGTTAAATGTTTGCATATTTTATGCTCATTTGCATTATATTTATTTGAAAAAGTATATTGTAATCATTAAAATTACTTGTTCTAGATCTAATAAATTAAGATTACAAAAATAAATAAAATAGGTACAATGGAAATGAAAACAGTCAGCTGAGAGTGTCCACAATTCTCCAACATGTTGCATGCATATATTTATAAGCATCGTTTCTGGTGTAGATGGAAGTTTCTATTAGGATGAAGGTGTAATTAATAATGAACAGTTTTCTTTTCTGTCCCTGCAGGATGAAGAACTAATGGCCAGTGAATCAATACTTTGCACCATAGTGTTGCAGTTGAATAAATGGTACACTAAGTAACTGGTGCTCTAACTTGTTCAATTTAAATATCAAAACGGTATTTTCTTGACTACTTAAAATATGATGGCACAATAACTATTGATCCCTGGGGTTTGAGAGGTTTTTGGATATGTAGAGCATGATGTTCTAGGAAGTTCTGCAAAGCAAAGGATGTCTGTGTGTTTTCCAAATTTGGCTGCCTGTGAGAACTTTCTGGTGGGAACCCTCACAAATGCTGCCAGGAAAGAAAACAGCATAGATTTTTCTAATTAAAAGAGCCCCTTGTTTTAAAAGCACATCAATGAGGCCTTTGCTTTTAGATTCTATTTGAACAACTACCTTGTAATTTGGAATGCTCATCAGGAACTATGTGTCATTAAGCCGAACAATGTGACTTTGTAAAGGGTCCACTTTAGAAATTACATTCTATTTTCTACTTGCCTTTTCTGGAAGAACCTAGTATTTAAGGGATGCTCCCTTCTTCCTTGGCTTCTGTTTTGTATTTGTCATTACATGTGAAAACAAATTTTACCACTTTTTTTGCATGTGTGCTTGTTTATAGGAAAATTTAGAAATGTAATTAAATTCCAAGGAATTTCAAATAAAATTTAATTGTATATTGTTAATGTAGTCTGCCTTTTATGGAATCATTCTCTTTACTTTTCAATAATCAGGTACTTAAATAATTGCTGCATTAATTATTACCTTTATTTTAGTTAAGTGAAACATGGTCATTGTGATGGAGAATCTACTTTTGACTTGCATGTTCATGCAAACTATTAAATGGAATCATATCTCACACTTATGTTCATGTTCTTGTGATTAGGGACTCCATGTGTTATTACTTCTCTTGATCAAAGTTCAAAAATCAGAATATCTTCTATCTTTCTAAGAAAGTATTAATTTTTTTCCATCTGTTTATATATTTCTGACCCATATAATGGAGTTTTTTCTATGTATTTATTTACCTTATTCTCTATTTCAGTGCTATAATGTGTCTCCATATTGAGGAATGTATATTTAGTATTATTGGTCATGGATGTACTATTTTAAACAATTTCTGAAACAATACCATTAGAGAAATGTGTGGTTCAAAGCAAAATATTGTCATCAAAATTGACCCCAGTCTTCAAAACCTGTCAGGTGGCCTGCATTATAGAAAAGATATAGCAGGATGATAGTGACATCAGACCCATTACCATATATTTTCCTTGGTTGTTTTACCAACACCATGCCCTGAGATCCTACAGGAATTAGACCTTCTTTTCTGAGAGAGGTTGTTTAAAGTACCACAAGAACACTGGTCCTGTGAATTCTGACCCTTCCATTTAAAATGATTAAAAACCATTTCACCTAAAACATAATTCTAAAAAATTATTCATGAGACTTGCAACTGTTCTAATGTATTTGATGACAATTTTGATATCTCCTGTTGGAATTCAGCTATGATACCATGTTTTGACTAGACACCTCCATGATGATTAGAGAAGTAGTTACTCTTCCTTTCAGTTTTAACTGATATATCTGTAGGTTTTATGTGATTATTTAACACTATTTTTGTCAACATTTAATATCTACTTGGATATTGCATCAGGCTATGATCATGGAAATGGTATCTTCCTAATATTGTACCCAAGTCACACAAACATTGTATGTTAAATTTATCTTTTGTTAGAAAATGAAGTAAAGGTTTCAGATGGAAGAGGTTTGTGATGGGGAAGCATATTGCTAATAAAAGAATTTTGACAAATGTGTTTTATAATTCTTTGGAGGAAAGTGTGGGAGTTATGGAGCAAATTTGTAATAATCATGTTATATTTACTTCAAATTTGCTATAGAATCTAAAGACTGACTTTTAAATGGAAAGGAAGAAAGGAAGTTAAGATAGTTCATTTCAACGTATAAGGACTGACTTATAGGAAGTACTGTTGGGACTTGGGAAGCAGGTGTGCTCAACCATGAAGAAGAAGGCAAAAATAACCAAATAAATATGTTCATCATAAAGGATTTTCTGACTATTAATTTCAGGAAACTGAAGAGTTCTCTAGTCATTATTACTATTTTCTGTTTGTATGACATTAGTGATTACCTTTAAACTATATGAATTATTGCCCACAATCATTTGTGTCATAGAGAGACCACACTGGAGTTTTCCCTTAATCTATTCCATAGTTTCTTTTTTTCCTTCTAGGTTATCCTACCTTATTTGAACTCAATGAATACAAATTATAGCCTATTTTGTTTTCTCTTATTTTTTGTTTATTTCCTTGCATCATTTTTCTTTGTGATATACTACTTTTCCTTGTGGCATAGAAGGCTAGTAAAAGAGTATGATTTAGGTTTTTATAATTGTTTCCTGCACAACTTTAACACAACAGCAATGTATGTCTTTATAATTTATTGAACACCAAACACAAATGCAATATGACTCAGTGATTAAAGTATCAACTGTTAATGCCAATGTTAACCAGAATTATGAGGGTGAAACAAAATACTTGAAAATATATCAGCAAAAAGAAAGGAGGGATTATTTCTATTTGTACTTTTTGAGAGTTTGGTTGATGGTAACTTGTCTTTGTGAAGTTTTTTTTTCTATCATGGCATGAGAAAAATGATGGACTCAATGTGACATTAAAGGAAAAAGTTTGGGACTTGAGATGATACAGAGAAGAGTAAAACAATGCAATATATGTCTTTCAGAACAGCCTCAGTGCTCCACTTTGTCCAGTTGGACATCAAATCTTAAATATTTACTATTTTTCTGTTCAACCCATGAACTTTTATTTACAGAGTTTTAAATGTTTTACTTTGTGTGTGTGTATGTGTGTGTGTGCTCAAGCACATGTGTGCATGTGCATGCATACATGCCCGCACTGTACGTGTGTTACTGTGTAAAATTTTGCACACACATTTGTGTACTCTTGTACACATCTATGCACACATCTATACATATGCAGAAACCAGTGGAGGGATTTAGCTGTCTGTTCTTTCACTCTTAGCTTTATTCTTTTGAGACAGAATCTCTCACTTTATCTGCAGGTAGGCTAGCAGCCAGCAATCCTCATTGATACTACTGGGTCTGCTCAACAAAGTTCTATGTTCCACGCATGCTTGGGACCATACTAAACTTCCTGTATAAAAGATATCAATTTGATCTCTGTTGCTCACAACTGTGTAACAAGGACTGTTACCTGCTGAGCCATATTCCCAGTCTCCAACCTATGGACTGACAAAGGTACATCTCAAATGCAAAGTATAATGCCTCATGAGCATTTGTCCAAGTATAAAGATGCATCTTGAATACAGAGTATAACATGTCATGAAGATTTTTATATGGATACACAGTGTCATCAGAATCTTACAAAATGATCGTTACTTAATTAAATAAAATTGTGTGTCTCATTTATGTTATGACACATTTTTCTGTGCTGACATCATGTGAATATTTGCTAGCTAACATGTACTAACCTGTTTATCAAGCCAGTAACAGAGACGGAGGACTGATGACCAAAGGGATTAAGACTGGGCTGGTTTAACCTCCAGAAACAGCTGACCTGACAAAGGTTAACTCTTGAATCCCAGGCATCAGCCTGGGAATCCAGCATGGGACTGATCAAGACCCCCTGAATGTGGGTATCAGTGAGGAGGCCTAGGTAATCTTTTGAGCCTTGGGCAGCAGATCAGTACCCATCCCCAGTCTACACATGGACTTTGGACTCCCATCCAACAATGTGAGATGCACTCTCACCCTGAACTCTTGGGGGAGGGTCTAGGCCCTGCCCTGGATGAAAGGACAGACTATGGACACCCCCATAGAGGGCCTCACCCTCCCTGGGGAAATGAGGGGATAATGGGGGGGTTGGGGGGATGGCACTGGTGGAGGGGAGGGAAAGGAAGAGGGACTTGCAACTGACTTGTGAAGCAACCTCGTTTCTTATCTAAATTTAAACTGAAAAATTAATAATAAAAATAAAATAAATAAAAAAGAATGAACTTAACCCTAACAAAAAATTAGGTATCCTTTTTAAAAAATTTACACACATAGGGAGTTCATAATTCAGTATGTAGTAGTGGATAGATAGCCATAACTAATTAATAAGCAAAATATTGTGTAAAAATAGTTCTATCTGCCACCAGACTTTTTTTTCTCTGATTTCATCTATATATTTAGGGATTTTATAATTAGTTGATCTTGAAAGTCTCAGAAATTGTTTTCAGAGGTATCTTGTAAACTCAGAGAAATAAAATTTTATGAACTGTTCTCTCACATCTAACCTCTGTACAATGCTCATCCAATATGGAAAAGGGCAGAAAATTGGCCACGAGTGACTATGCAAAATATTTGTGGATATTATTTATTAGGAACATTAATGATGTTTTCCCTTGCTGGAAACAAGAAAGTCACATGAATAACTTCTAAGAGAAGTGCTGTACAGCCATTTTATATGATCTGTGTTTTAAACTTGAAATTCAATATTTTTCTCTCAAATAGTTTTCTGAACAGTCAAAATTGGTAAACCGGCATGAGGTTGTTTTGGAAATAATTAAGAGAGGTAGTGAACTGTGTACAAACTGCACATATTAACCAAAATAATCAGCATTCCCAAGGTTTTCACTGCCGTCTTGTATCACGTTGTCTTTAGATATTTGTATAGCCCTAAATAATATTGTTTCAGTAGTAGGCAGTATGGCTTTTTGTAATATACAGATTAATGACTTTCTTCTTACGGATCATATCTTTCCCTAAAATGGGAGTTAAGGATTATTTTCATTTAAAAATAACCCAGACCAGGGTTATTTGTGACAACACTGACAATAACACAAATCTCATTGCATGCAGCATAAAAATCTTAAGATGTCATCTTATTAATTGAAAACCAAAATCACTTGAAGAAGAGATTTAGGGATTAATTTTTAAATCAGTTTTAATCTTCTTTTTCATTTTTCATTACAGTACAATGAAAATTATAATGAAAAATGTAGTCCTTAACCTTTAATACTTTTTATTTCAATACATTTTATTATAAGGACTTTAAGGTTCTTTCCTCCAGAGAAACAGACCAGAATGTAGATGTTTATAGCCAAGAGACGTTAGGCCATGAGTTGTATAAAATTCAGCTTTTGAAATTCAGCCAAATTTCTAGACAAGGTTGTTTGTTCTAAGAGCTGTTTACTGATTCATATTGGGCTTTGGAGACGGAACAGTATGTGTGGAAATGGAAAACTGAGTTTAAAACTGAAACTGGTCTAACAGTCTGTGAAGTCAAGTTTCAAAGTGAATGATGATATGTAGTAACACGAATTATACTAGTATATATGCTTTTTCTAATTTAGTTTCTATTATAGTACATTGTCCATATGAAGTATGCATATGTTTATTTCAGTTAGTTTCTTTTTAACTATGATTGAAAAAAATATTTAACTGAATTGGGTATAAATAAATTGATGTAAATACTGGAATTTTTCTATACTTTGAAATTCTCTCACTAGTGTCTTGTAATTAAGACAATGTTAAATAAATCATGCTGAGCAAAGTATTCCATACAGTGAAAGACAAATATTTTATGTGTTCTCATATATATATGAAATCACATAAGTTAGCTTTAGAGTAAGGGACTAGGGTAACAGGTAGATCTCATTAAAAATGGGATTAAAATAGGTATGGATGGAAGGGCTGATGAAAGGAGGAGCAAGTGAATAGCGTCAACAGAAAGGAGAATGATGCAGTGGATACAGGGAGAGACAGCTAATGTTAAGGGCCATTTGAGGGGTAATAAGGAATTCTAATATATTAGAAGCTTTTTAAATATATACACAATAAATATGATCTAAATGTAATTAATAAATAATGTGGATATTTAGCTTCAACTGAACATTTCTTGTCACCAAACGAAACTTCCAGTACTGGAATTGTGTTATATCTAATTGAGCTTTTGGCCAAAGGGGTCTCAAAGGAATTCGTAAACTACTCATGCTCTGTAGAGAACACAAGTTGTTCTTCATAACCTCACTCAAGACCCAATTGTTGAAGAGACCTGCACAACTCATTAACTATAGAGAATTTGAGCTTGCCTATATGGAACATTTACCCCTAATACTAGCTTCTTGGTGTAGGAAGGTTATATGCATACTAAAAGGGGAAACATAAACACCAAGCCAGACATGAACCATTTTTACCTAAAATGGTACATTCCCTCCTGATACTCTAGGGTAATGGTGACACAGTTTGTGGAGGGACCAACTAATATCTGAGCCAAATTAAGGTCTACTCCATAAGAATGGAGCCCATATTTGACATTCTTGAGTGACAAAGGACCTGAGACTAGATAGCCCTAGGGGCCTAGGGAAAATAACTTACTATTGCTGTAAAACATAATGAAAGTAACAATAAACTGATTCCTAATGACAGGCTGCTGTACACATAGATCAGTGTCTTGCTCAGTCATCATCCAATAAGATTTTTTTTTTCTGAAACTTGTCTCCACCATCGGGGATCCATAAAAAACCACTAAACTGGAAGCCATAATATATACACAGTGGATCAGATGCAGACCTGTACAGGCCTTGTGCATGCTGTCTCAGGCTCTCTTAATTCAAATATATTTCATGTGGTGATTTGGAGGGTCTGTACAGATGGGAACAAATACAGTTATACATTATGCAGAGAGTGAAAGAGCTTGCAATACTAAGCCCTAAATGGGATGTCACTATCAAATAAATTCCTTTTCTCAGGGCACAGAAAGCCACATGGAAGAGGAAATAAAAAGAGTGCAAGAGCAAGAGGGAATGGAGAACACACACACACACACACACACACACACACAACACACACACACACCTTAAACCAAGGCTATCTAAATCAACACAAAGTAGACATTTGAATTCAGAATGATTGACGTTGCATGTGCACGGCCTGTACAAGTTTGTACCAGCTCTCTATATATTATGACTTCCTATTTAGCTTTTTTATGGGTTTCCTGAGTGTGCAAATAAGTGGGACTTTTTTGTGTGCTTTTTGGGGGGCTCTTTTTTCTATTTACCTTATCCAACTCCAATCTGTCATTTTTTGTTTTATCTTCCTTCTATGAATATATGTATCTATTTATCTATCTATGTATCTATGTATCTATCTATATATCTATCTATGTATCTATCATTCTATCTATAAGGTTTTCTTTTAAAACCTTGTTTTTTTTCTAGTGGGAGACACAAAGGGAGTGGATCCAAATTGGAGGGGAGACGCAGGTAAACAGGGAAGAGTATAGGGAAGGGAAACCATATATTATGTAATTTTAAAACTCAGTTTACCGTAAGAGGAAAAAATGTTTAGGTATGGGTATTTTGGCACTTGCCTGTAATTCTGTGTGACAGATGCTGGATGAGTGTGGGTTTGAGGTCATCCTGAACTTTAGAGAGAGCTCAAGGTAAACCTAGGGTACAAGATGAGAGCCTGTCTCTCATATGTGGACCTTAGCTTTGAGTTTTTAGATTTGTGTGATTCGCAAAGAATGTTTGTAGATATCAGAGACTTCAATGCTTGAGACAATAGCAGAACACATGTGATTAAAGGTAGAGGATAACATACTGAAGTTTAAAGGTTCAATTGGAATGGTAGGATAAGGCATGGGGGAGAAGAACAAATAGGAGAGTAGGTTAACTAAAAATAACAATGCATAAAAATTAAAAACCCACTATTTTATAAGATAATCAAAATTAAAATAAAAGTGCTACATTCACAATATTGACAAAAACTCAAAAATCCTAAGACAAAAAAACAAAAATCAGACAGACAAAAAAAAACGCCTTATCATCTTGAAGCTAATGTATTACTTAGGAAAATATTATCTTTTAGGGAAAACAAACTTGTCACTCTAACCTTTTCAAACTCCATTCAGTAAGGCTATCTGTTAATCCAGGTGTATCATGTCATTGGAAAAGACCAAATATCAATGCAATTTTTCTAGGCTGTTGTTTTCCTATGCAGAAGGTGCCAATGTTGTCTTGTAAGTTAAATAATCTGATATAGTGGCCCGTAAATAAAGAATTGTACTTGTGTGTTTAAACTATTTGTAGATATACACTCTTTAAACTATAATAGACCACAGATGCCAGCCCAGATTACTATTCCCAGGAAAACTATCAATCTACAATTGAAAATAGAAATAATCAAAATCTTTGACAATACCAAGTTCAAGCAGTTTTTAAATACCACCCCAGATTTATAGAAGGCACTAGATACAGAATATCAGTTTGAAGAGGTTAACTTGTTTACATGTTTTCAAAGACCAGCTCATAGATTCATTGATTCTTTTTTGTTGTTTTTATTTTTTTTCTCATTCATTTCGGTTTTAATTTTTTCGTGAAGCACACAGGTCTATCTTGGCTTAACTTTGAGAGGTCTCAATTTATAAATCATAGAACGTTTTAACTTTCTTTTTGAGATTAAAATTTAATTACAACATATCCCTATCATCTTTCCTTCTGACAAACAGTCTACATATCACTTCATGGTCTTTTATATTCTTGGCCTCTATTTATTTAAATAACTGTTATTACATGAATATAACATATATACTTTTAAATATAACTTGTTCAGTCCATATAACAGTAATGAAGAATATACTTCTGTATATATGTTTCACTTATAGGTTGATGAATAAAACAGTTTGGCCAATAGCCAGTAGAGGCAGAAAGTTAGGTGGGGCTACGAGACAAGGAGAAGGCTGGGGAGAGACCTGATGAGAAGAGATGCCATGTAGCTGGAAAAGGAGTAACAGGTATGGGCATTCACCAGCAAGCCAAGACAATGTGGAAATACACAGATTTATAGAAATGGGCTAATAATTAAGCCAGAACTAGCTAATAGGAAGCCCTATGAATTCTCTGTGTGATTATTCAGGAATGAAGGCGCTTCAGGACCTTGGGAGAAAAGATACATATATAAAAGATATATATATATATATATATATATATATACATACATACATACAGATATATATACATACATACATACATACATATACATACATATATATACATATATATATATATATATATATATATATAGAGAGAGAGAGAGAGAGAGAGAGAGAGAGAGAGAGAGAGAGTGAGAGTTTTCAGAGAGGACTGCTTGGCACTGGTTAACCAATTGGAGTGATCTTTCCAGGGAAGGACCAACTCTGCTGTTTCCAGGATTCCCCAGTTGCATATAGTTCTTTATGTAGTTTTGGAGCCTCATGGACTTTTCATCTACAGTTTGATATGTTCACTGGTGTTTTCCTTGTTAAGTTCACATTTGAGAAATCATATTGTTAAGATTATATGCGCATAGCTTCTGATATTACTAGGAGACACAAACTCACAGAAAACTACCTAATATTCTGATGTTTACAGTTTGTTTTAATATTTATTATTTCTTCCCATTTACTTGATTTTGGGAAATGTAGATTTAAAAAGCCTTTAGATTTCATCTTATCCCAGTCCAAATCGCAAAGATCTACAAAACAACACATAATAAATAAATTCTCACAAGAGTATAGGGAAAGTGCATATCCTCATTTACTGTTGGAGAGAATGCCAAATGGTGTACCCCTCTAGAAATCAGTCTGAAGAATTTTCCTGAATAAAAATTAAGTACACAATAAGACACAGCTTTACTTCTATTTTTTCATTTTTTAAAGGGCTCCGTATCCTGCTCTACAGATACTTATTCAGCAATGTTCATAGCTGACCTATTCAAAAAATTGATTTATTGTAAGAGAGCCTACTATTCTCACTCGATTAGACCAGTATAATTTCCTACTACATTCCCCGGACTTAATCTTATACCCTCAGATAAGAGTAGCTCTCCTCACTCATCAAAGGTAGTTTCCTTGACAGAAAACTCAGCCCATCACAGAAAGCAACAACTGGACACAACATAGAGATCCAGAGATAGTCTTGAGCCTAGCCCCACTGGACACATCAGCAGCAGAACTCTTGCATGTAAGGCTCTAGCACAAGAAAGGATAGAAGATAGCAACCTAAATAGGCTCCAATAGAAGAATGGGTAATGAAATTAACTGTGAGACTGTTTCCTAAAAATGGCGTATGTTCAGGAAGAGTCTCCTCTACCAATTTGCTCAAGTGTACCTCCCACTTTCTCTTCTAAGAGGTTCAGCATGGCTGGATTGTTGTTGAGGTCATTGATTCATTTGGACTTAAGTTTTGTGCATGGTGAGAGATACAGATTTATTGCAGTCTTCTACAAGCCAACATCCAGTTATGCCAGCACAATTTTTGAAGATGCTTTCTTTTTTTCCATTGTACAATTTTAGCTACTTTGTAAAAAATCATTGGTGTTAGTAGGTGTGTGGTTTAAAATTGGGGTTTTCATTTCAATTCCATTGGTTGACCTGTCTATACTTATGCCATTACCAAGCTGTTTTCAGGGCTATAATAGAGCTTCCTTTTTTTTGTACAGGGTTGTTTCACTATCGTGCGTCTTTTGTTTTTCTATATAAATTTTATTATTGTTCTTTCAATGTCGGTGAAGAACTGTGTCGGTATTTTACATCAAATATGTACATTGCTTTTGGCAAGATTTGCCATTTTTGTATATTGTTCCTACCTATCCAAGAGCATGGGATATCTTCCCATTTTGTTGTGTCTTCTTTAATTTCTTTCTTTTTTAATTTTAATTTTTAAATTTAAAGTTAAATTAGAAACAAGGTTGTTTCACATATCAATTCCAGGTCTGTCTCCCTTTCCCTCCCTCCCTCCCATGCTCTCCCACCAACCCCCCCCCCCAAAATACCTCTCATTTCCCCAGAGAGGGTGAGGCCATCCATGGGGTTGTCCATAGACTGTCATTTCATCCAGGGCAGTGCCTAGACCCTCCCCCTAGAGTCCAGGGTGAGAGTGCATCTCTCATTGTTGGATGGGCACCAAAATTTCATTTGCATGCCAGGGATAAATACTGATCTATTACCCAAGGCCTAATAGATTGCCTAGGCCTCCTCACTGACACCCACATTCAGGGAGTTTTCATCAGTCCGATGCTGGATTCCCAGCCATCAGTTTGGGATTCAGGAGCTAATCCCTGTCAGGTCAGCTGATTCTGGGAATTAAACCAACCCAGTCTTAACCCCTTTGCTCATCAGTCCTCCCTCTATGTCACTGGGTTCCTTGAGTTCAGCTCAGTGTTTAGCTGTGGGAGTCTGCCTCTGCTTTCATCAGCCATTGGATCAGTGTTCTGTTCCCCAGACTCTCTGGACACTCTCTGGCACTCCACAGATCTATGTTCAAAATTTGCATATGAGGGAGCACATGCTGTGTTTGTCTTTTTGTGACTGGCTTATCTCACTCAGGATGGTTTCTTCTAGTGCCCTCCATTTGCCTGCAAATTTCATGATTCCATTGTCTTTTTTCTGCTGAATAGTACTCCATTGTGTAAATATACCACAATTTCTCTATCCACTCCTCAGTTGAGGTGCATCTAGGTTGCTACCAAGTTCTGGCTATTACAAATAATACTGCTATGAACATAGTGGAACAGATGTCCTTGTTGTATGAATGTGCATCTTTGGATATATGCCTAAGAGTGGAATTGCTGCGTCTTATGGTAGGCTTATTCTAATTTTGCTGAGGAATCCCCATACTGATTTCCATGGTGGCTGTACAAGTTGGCGCTCCCCCAGCAGTGGAGGAGTGTTCCCCTTTCTCCAGAACCTCTCCAGCATAAACCATCATTGGTGCTTTTGATTTTAGGCATTCCTACAGGAGTAAGATGGTATCTCAGAGTTGTTTTGATTTGTGTTTCCCAGATGGCTAGGAATGTTGAGCACTTTCTCAAGTGCCTCTAAGCCATTTTACACTCCTTTATTGAGAATTCTCTATGTAGTTCCGTAGCCCAGTTTTTAAATGGATCCTTTGGTGTTTTTGGAGACTTGCTTTTTGTGTTCTTTGTAAATTTTGGATATCAGCCCTCTGTCAAATGTGGGGTTAGTGAATCTCTTTTCCCATCCTGTGGGTTGCCTTTTTGTCTTGTTGACTGTGTTCTTTGCCTTACAGAAGTTTCTCAGTTTCAGGAAGTCCCATGTATTAATTGATAACCGCAGTGTCTGTGTTAGTGGTATTAGGTTCAGGATGCAGTCTCCAGTACCAATGCTTTGAAGGGTACCATCTACTTTCTATTCTAAGTGTTTCAGTGTAGTTGAATTTATGTTGAGTTCTTTGATCCATTTTGACTTAAGTTTTGTGCATGGCAATAGACATGGATCTACCTGCAAGCTTCTGCATGCCAGCATCCAGTTATGCCAGCACCATTTGTTGAAGATGATTTCTTTGTTCCATTGTATACTTTTAGCTTCTTTTTCAAAAAATCAGATGTTCATACATATATGGGTTAATATCAGGGTGTTCAATTAGATTTCATTGGTCTACCTGTCTATTTTTGTGCCAATTCCAAGCTGTTTTCAAGACTGTAGCTCCATGATTGAGCTTGAAGTCAGGGATGGTGATGCCTCCAGATGTTGCTTTGTTGAATAAGGTTGTTTTGGCTATCCTGGGTCTTTTGTTTTTTCATACAAAATTCATTATTGTTCTTTCAAAGTCTGTGAATAATTGTGCCGGTATTTTAATGGGGATTGCATTGAATCTATAGGTTGCTTTTGGCAGGATTGCCATTTTTACTACATTGATTTTACCTATCCAAGAGCATGAGAGATCTTTCCATTTCCTGAGGGCTTCTTTAATTTGTTTTTTTAAAGACTCAAAGTTCTTGTGACACGGTTCTTTCACTTGTTTAGTTAGTGTTATATCAAGGTATTTTATGTTGTTTGTGGCAATTGTAAAGGATGATGTTTCTCTGATTTCTTTCTCAGCCCTTGTATCATCTGTATATAATAGGGCTACTGACTTTCTTGAGGTGATCTTGTATCCTGACACTTCGATTTAGGAGTTCCCTGGTAGATTTTTTTGGATCACTTATGTAAACTATCACATTCCTGCAAATAGTAAATGTTTGACTTCTTCCTTTCCAATTTGCATTCCATTCGTCTCCTTTTGTTTTCTTATTGCTCTAGCTAGAACTTCAAGTACAATATGGAAGAGATATTGGAGAGAGTGGGCAGCCTTGTCTTGTTCCTGATTTTAGAGGAAACAGGTTGTGTTTCTTTCCATTTAGTTTGATATTGATTTACTGAATATAGCTTTTATTATGTTCAGGTATATTCCTGTTATCCATGATCTCTCCAGGACCTTTATCACATAGGGTGTTGGATTTTGCCAAGACTTTTTCAGAATCCAGGGAGTTGATCTTGTGCTATTTCTTTAGCAATTTTCTAACATAGTGGATTACATTGATACATTTTTTTATATTGAACCATCCATGAATCCCCGGCTTCTTGATCATGGTGGATGATTTTCTGATGTTTTCTTGGATTTGATTTGCTAATAATATATTTTGTCTTTGTGTGGCTTGGGTACTAATGTAATTTTAGCCTCATTAAAAGAGTTTGGTAATGAACCTTCTTTTTTTATTATGTGGAACAATTTGAGGAGTGTCGGTGTTAGCTGTTCTTTGAATTTCTGGTAGGATTCTGCTCTAAAGCCATGTGTGCCTGGGCTTTTTGATTAGGAGAGTTTTGATGACTGTTTTCATTTCATTAGGGGTTATAAATATGTTTAAATTGATTATCTGTTCTTGATTTAATTTTAGTAAATGGTGTCTGCCCAGAAAACTGTTCATTTCCTTTAAAATTTAGGATTTGTGTAGTACAGGTTTTCAAAGTATGACCTTAAGATTCTTTGAATATCCTCAGTTTCTGCTGCTATGACCCCCTTTTCATTAATGATGTTCTTTCTGCCTTTTGATTAGGTTGGTTAAGGTTTGTTTGTCTGGTTGATTTTCTCAAAGAACCAACTCTTTTTTACATTGATTATTTGTTTTGACTTTATTAATTTCAGCCCTTACTTTGATTATTTCCTGGCATCTACTCCTCTGTGGTGAGTTTGCAAGTCTTTGTTCTAGAGCTTTCAGTTGTGCTGTTATCTCTCTAGAGTGACTATTTTTCAATTTCTTCATGTAAGCACTTAGTGCTATGAATTTTCCTCAGTACTGCTTTCAAAATTTCTTATAAGTTTGGGAATGTTGTATCTTCATTTTCATTGAATTCTAACAAATCTTTAAGTCCTTTCTTTATTTCTTCCTTGACCCAGGAATGGTTCCATTTTGCATTGTACAATTTCCATGAGTCTGTAGAGTTTATGCAATTTGTGTTGTTGTTTAGTTCTACTTTTATGCCATGGTGGTCTGATAAGATACAGGGGGTATTCCAATTTTTTACCTCTTTTTTATTATTTTTATTTTTATTGTTTTAATTTTAAATAGCTTGTTTTACATGTCAATCCCAGTTCCCTCTCCCTCCCCTCCTCCCATATCCCCCCCAGCCTCCCACCCAATCACCATTTCGTTCCACATAGGGGATATCTAGATTCTGTCATTTTACTCAGGGCAGGGTCCAGCTGAGAAAGCATCTCTCTTTTTGTTATGGACACACAATGTCTGTTTGTATGCCAGGGATAAACACTGATCCACTGTCCAGTGCCCCATAGATTGCCCAGGCCTCCTCACTGACTCTCACATTCAGGGGATCTTGATCAGTCCCATGCTGGCCAACCAGCTGTCAGTCTGGGGTCCAAGAATTCTCCCCTGTTCAGATCAGCTGTCTCTGCTGGTTTTGCCAGCCCATTCTTTGCCAATTTGCGCATTGGTCCTCTCTCTCTGTCACTGGGTCCTTGGGTTCAGTTCAGTGTTTAACTGTGGGTGTTTGCCTCTGCTTCCATCAGTCATTGGATGAAGGCTCCAGGATGGTTATAGACATCAAGTTCATTATCAGGAATAGGCATTCAAGGTGGTCTCTCCATTATTGCTTAGCTTGCCAGTTGGTGTCATCCCTTTAGATCACTAGAGGTCACTCTGGTGCCTGATCTGTCTTCTAATCTATGATTCCCTCTTCCCCCTACTCTACCTCTCACTCAACCTTCCTGTTCCCCCATGACCTACTCTCTCTTCCTCTTCTCCCCCTCTCTTATTCCCAGATCCTACCTCCCCACCCCTTGTCATGAGGCAAGATCTTCTTTTTTGTACTTCTTGAGGTTTGCTTTTTTTTTACCAAGTATATGTTTGAATTTAGAGAAGGTCCAATGTAGTGTTGAGAATCAGGTGTATTCATTTTTGTTTGGATGGATCATTTTATAGATGTGTTTTAAACCCAATTTTGCTATAACTTCTGTTAGTTCCTTTATTTCTTGTTAAGTTTCTATCTGGGATCATGTCTTGTGGTTAGAATGGGGTGCTTAAGTTCCACACTATAACTGTGTGAGGTCGTATATGTGATTTGAGTTTTAGTGATATTTCTGTTATGAACTTGGGTGCCTTTTTTGGGG
This sequence comes from Mesocricetus auratus, assembly GCF_017639785.1. Taxonomy (NCBI): domain Eukaryota; kingdom Metazoa; phylum Chordata; class Mammalia; order Rodentia; family Cricetidae; genus Mesocricetus; species Mesocricetus auratus. Next base: position 29,880,482 of record NW_024429200.1, on the reverse strand, counting down.
GGCATTGATATTCAGAATGACACGTTTTCCTGATGAATTTTTCTGTGATGAATATGAAATGACCTTCTTCATCTCTATTAATTGATTTTAGTTTGAAGTATAATTTATTAGCTAATTGGATAGCTATAACAGCTTTTTGCTTGTGTTCATTTGATGCGTAAATTTTGTCCCAACCCTTTACCCTGAATTAATACCTGCCTTTGAAGTTGAGATGTGTTTCTTGTATGACACAGAATGATGGATTCTGTTTTCACATCCATTCTGTTATTTGTGTCTTTTTTTAGGCAAATTAAGACAATTAATATTGATGGAAATTAAGTGCCATTGAGTGGTAATTCTTGTCCTTTTGATTTGTTGTTAGTGGTGGTATATTTTGTGGATTTACTCCACTTTTACTTTTTCTTTTGGTAAAGTGGGATTATCTGTTGCTTATATTTTTGTGAGTGTGGTTATCTTCTTTAGGTTGGAGTTTTCTTTCCAGTACATTCTGTAGGGCTGGATTAGTAGACATGAATTGTTTAAATTTGTTTTTTCATGGAATATCTTGATTTCTTTATCTATAGTGATTGAAAATTTTGCTGGGTATAGTAGTCTGGTGGGCATCTGTGGTCTATGAGTGTTTGTAGTATATCTATCCTGGACCTGCTGGCTTTCCATATTTCCATGGAGAAATCAGATGTGATTCTGATAGGTTTGCCTTTATACGTTACTTGGCCTTTTCCTTTGCTGCTCTTAATAGTCTTTCTTCATTCCTTATGTATATTGTTTTAATTATTATGTGCTGATGGGATTTTTTGTGGTCCACTCTATTTAGTGTTCTGTAAGCATCTTGTACTTTCATTGCATGTCCTTCTTCAGGCATGGAAAGTTTTCTCCTATGGTTTTGTTGAATATGTTTTCTGCACCTTTAATTTGGTTTCTTTACCTTCTTCTATACTATTATTCTTAGGTTTGGACATTTTATTTCCTGAATATTTTGTTTTATGGATTTGTTCCTCTTAAGATTTCTTTGGTTGATTAATCTATTTCTCCTAGTGTATCTTCAATGCCTGAGATTCTCTCTCCCATCTCTTTTATTCTGTTTCTTATGTTTGCATCTGTAGTTCCTGATAATTTACTCACCTTTTCTAATTCCAGCATTTCTTCAGACGGTGTTTTTTTTTTTTGATTGTCTCTATTTCAACTTACAAAATTTCACTGCTAGAATTTTTTTTGCAATTTTTGGCTCATCTTTTCTTCCATTTCTTTATAGGATTTTCTCAATTCCTCCTTTAGGGTCCCTATCATCTTCATGAAGTTGTGTTTAAGGATGTTTTATTCTGCCTCATTTGTATTGGGGTATTCAGGTCTTGTTTGGGTATGGTCCCTAGACTCTGGTGGTGTCATAGTGTTTTTTTCCTGTCTTTGAATGTGTTTTTATAATGTTATCTTTCCATCCCTTCTTCCAGTTGGTACATGTGGGATCTCTTCCTCTCTTGGTAGGTATGGGTCCAAGGTTCTCTTCCAGTGGATGCAAGCAGATCCTATGCTCTGCTGGATCTCATGGAGGGTGCCAGTGTGTCTCAGGTCCTCCCTTTTCTGGTATGTAGGAGCTGGATTAGTTCAGTGATGTCAGCAGAATGGTAGTTTCTTGGTGAGCCTGGGGTGAGTTGACCTGCCTGCAGTTCTCAGGCTAGGAAATCCCAGAGTGAGCAAGCAGAAGTGGGGCCCAAGTTGGGAGCCAGAGCTAACTTTGGGCATTTTGGGGTTAGGAGTGGCCCAGCAATCTCAGCAGGCTCTTGTTTGCTTGGTGAGCTGGGAGCAAGTTGATCTGCCTGCAGGCCCAGGCCAGGAGATTCCAAAGTGGGCAAGTGACCCAAAGTTTATTTCCTAAGTTAATTCAAACATATACATGCACTCATAATGCAAAAAAATTCAGTTCTGCTGAGTAAGTGCAACTATAACCCATACAATATACTCCAAAGAAGTATTTCCAAATGATTCTTAATGAAAAATGGGCTACAGAAGTATTTCTTTGATCATTCGCCCAATCGCTTTGCTTTAACTGATATATGCTCATTGAAAATGTACCTATGTGCTGTTTTTACTATTTTGCCCAAATATATAGTCATTCTGGACATTTTATTTTGGGGTATATTCATATTATTTGCTAGAAGTACGGTAATGAACATCAATCTTCAAATGCTTCAGAATGTCTTCTTTAAAAATCCAAATCTTTGTGTCCTGAAAATTGGTTTTTCTCATCCATCACTTCTGCACCATATATCAAACATTAGAAATACTCATTTTTTATCAAGGAAATTTGGAGCTTTTTTTCTTTGGACCCCAAACTAATGGCTGGGTGGACAGCATGCGACTGATCCAGACCCCCTGAATGTGGGTGTCAGTCAGGAGGCCTGCATAATCTATGGGGCCTTGGGTAGCATTTGTCCCTGGCATACAGATGGACTTTGGGTGCCCATCTCACAATGAGGGATGCTCTCTCAGCCTGTACACATGGAGGAGCACTTCATCCTCCCTAGGGATCAGATTGGAGATAGGGTGGGGAACTGGGGTACTTGGTGGGGAGGGTAGGAGAAGAGGGGAGGAAGAGGGAGCTGGGATTGACATGTGAAACAAGCTTGTTTCTAATTTAAATTAAAAAAAGAAAAAAAGGAATTCTGTATATTTTATTTTAGAAATTAAATTCTGTGGAATAGACTACTATCTGTGATTTTTCTAACAGCACTTCTCTGTATACAAATTAAGAAAATAACCCATCTAGGTAGATCAAGGAGAAGTAACACAATTTTAAAATCCATGTTTCCTTCTTTCCTCCTTTCTCAAAGAATGATAAATCTCAATTCAAAACACATTACAGTTAGTTAAAGGGGCAAACATGGCAAAAGGAAGAAAGGAAGAGAAATAGCAAAATCTTATCTGGACATGCAAAACAGATGTTATAACTATTATTAATATAATCATGTAGCTTTGTGAGCAAAAATAGGGAAGTGGTTTTAAAACCAAAAACAATACTTTCTCCTTTTGCCCTAGTATGTGATAGATATGGCTTTTATGAGGATATTGGCTTCAATAACTGTCTACTTTTTATCAGAGTTCCAGAAAATGTACTTCAGAAAGTTGTGAATACGTACAAGTGAATTCAGACTATCCATTAAAAAAAACAATCAAAATTTACTGAAAATTTGCTGGTTGCTGGCAAAAACTTATTTTCTGCTTCATCTTGAACATTTTATTTTTACATTTTCTAGATGAGACAATGTTGGTTTTAAATTTAGCTTCTGAATACTTCTTGATAACTTTGAGGATTTATTTATATGATTGCACTGAGATGGGCTATGTCTCTGAAGATAATCTCAAGCGCAAATAAAGACTGGTTATTTGTAGCACAAACCCATGGTTTTTTCCTTCCTCAGAGTGCATCCAAACCCAAACAACCTAAAAGAACAAACTCATCTCCATAAATTGTGATTTATAACTGGCTACAATCCTAGTTTCAGATGCTGTTTTATTCTTTAAATAATCAGTGGATGCAAGAATATGAACATACAAATTTGTTACTGCTGAAGATAAAAATACCATGCCAGGTGACTGAAGCAATAAACAAACAAACAAACACACACACACACACACACACACACACACACACACACACACACAGTTAAGGTAAATTAATACAATCATTATTGTCTGAAGTTTTATGTAAGAGATTGTGCAATTGGCATTCATTTAGGTTTTGCAGCTTTATTTGAAAGAGTTAAATGTTTTTGTTGTTGTTGTTTTGTTGTTGTTTTTGATTTTTTAATAGGCAATTGAAGAATTTGCTCAGTGGGTCACAACACTGGATGTTCTTCTGGAAGACCTAGGTTGAATGCCCAAAACTCAGTGGAGGTTGACGAACATTTGTAATTCCAGTTCCAGAGGATTCTTCTGGACTCTGTGGGTACTGCACACATATGGTGTACTCACACCTATGTATCCAAAATAACTATACACAGAAATGTAAGTAAGCACAGAATTTCGGGTCTGCAGGGGTCACAATCAAACAGGGACAGCTGGCCCAACCTGGGCATGAATTGTAGATGTGCACAAGTCAGCAGAACAGGAGGAAGGAATTCTAACCCTGGCAGGAGAACTCTTGGTAAATGGCCAAAACCCACTATAGGTGCAGGGCAATTGGACGCTATAATTATCTCCTTTTGATGAAGAAGCCACTCCGGGATCTAAAGAGAAAACAGACCCACCAGTTAGCTTGCAGCACCAGTCAGAAGGCCACTATGAGAGTGAGCAAAAGGTACTGTATGGTGTCTTGTGGGAGACAGAGAGAGAGAGAGAGAGAGAGAGAGAGAGAGAGAGAGAGAGAGAGAGAGAGAGAGAGAGAGAGAGAGAGAGAGAGAGAGAGAGAGAGAGAGAGATGAGAGAGAGATTGAGAGAGATTGATTCAGGTCCTGTTGAACGAGGCATATATGAAGATAAGAGAGTGGAGAGAATAAAGGAGCGGGCGTGGGCTGAGATGGTGAGGGTGCTGACTTCTTGACCAGTGGTTATGTAAAGGAAAAGTAACCCTGCAATTTTTCTGGGAAGTACAAAGGATGACCCTGTGTTGATGAGAGCACAGGTGAGCCATACATGAGGATGTGAGCCTAGGAGACCTAGTCCCACCCCTCATCTGCCACATAGTGGCGTGGTCTGGGACAAGATGTTCTTCCCCCCCTGCCCATCCATGCCTGGGGCAGGACATCATAAGAGAAGGAGAGTTGTCCTTCAACAGCTGCAACACTTGGCAGAGTGGACCCTGAACATCACCAGGGTAGCACAATAGGCCCAACACTTTTAGCAGAGTTGTGGGTGAGCCGGCACCTAAACTGTGACCATTGGAGAGCTGTCCCATTACCCATCTATATTATGGCAAGGGAGAATTGGCATGAAGTTGAGCTTGCCCTGTGGTCACTCACAAGAATGGGAGATCCATGCCTGACCTCCACCAACCTCAAACTCAAAACTCAGAAGATCAAGATGTACACCTCGCCAAGAAAGCACAATAGAGGCAACATTGTTAGGGTAGATCTTTGTGAGCCAGTCCCGAAACTCTGACCATGGGAAAGCTGTTCCCATTTCCTATTGGGCGGGCCAACCTTTCAGAGCCCAGGTCCAGACCCAGGGTTATGACTTAGCCTACCCAAACATCCACCCCGTCTATGATCTACTAGAGCATTTCACACGACCTGACCCACAGACCCGAAGCCTCAGAATCTCCACAACAAAGGGCAGAAAGGGGATGTCCAGGAATAGTCCTAGTGGGGACGCAGGATTGAAAGCATAAGGGAACCAGACCAATGACTTCTTGCAATAAACACTCGCAAGCAGAAATGTGTAGACAAAAGTGTATATGGCATGACTTGAGGGGTCGCACGGAAGCTTGCATGAAAGATTTTTTATTCCTACCCGTTTTTTATTTTACTCACTTAAGTTTCTTCATTTGAATTTTGTCTCTTTTGGGGGAATGGAGGGATGGAGAGTGGTCCTGAAGGAACGGGGAACAAATGGGATCAAGATATATGATGTTAAAAACACATACAATAAACAAATTATATTTAAAAGTAAATGAACACTAAATATTTAAAAATAACAAAATAACCATAGGTTTTATATAGAGATAAACATATTTACATATAAATGTATGTATTTCCTAAATATCAGTGTCAAAAAAATGTAAATAGTTATGACAATAAATTCACAGAATAGGATTTTTAAACAATTATTTCTACATAACAGTATTTCAAATCTCCTTGGTAGAAAAATCCAGTTTATGATAAAAAAGATTTTACTGAGAGAAACGTTTGAGATGAATCTTGGATATTTCCAGTCTACTAGAAGATAAGATAGTCCCTAAAATAGTTGTTTTCTCAATATACAAGGCGTAGTTACAGGTCAAATTGGTCATTACAGAGAATAAAGAGTTCAATTGATTTTGAGATCTTGCATATATAGATAATCTTATTTTTAGTTGTAATTGTCAACAAATGGAAAGGCAAAGAATATCTATTTGCTTATTACTATATGTACCATGAATTAAATGACAAAATGTTAAGAGTAGTGCAGACAAGAATAACCAATTTAATGGTATCTTCAAGGTCAAAAATCTCTAAATTGTGTGTGTGAGAGAGAGAGAGAGCATTTAATCTGCAAGAAGAATGAGTAAATTATTATTTAAAGACCCCTAGTAAAGTTAGAGCCCAGTAAAAAACTTAACCTTAGTGTTTATTTGCTCTTTGTTTTCTCAGCTGTCAATTTAGGAAAATAATTAATGAATGTCGACTCTGTGTTTTCAGTGTTACATTTTTTTCATTTCTTCAAAATAAAAAGTATAGAAAAGAATATAGGATTCCAAATCATGAAGAAAGCAATTGTGATTATAGTGTTCTTCACAGAAATATGGGAAATTAGAAATGACTTTAGAATATTAAAATGTTCATAATAGACCTACGAGTTGTGTGTAATTTGCAGTTTCTTATTTCTTATTTTCAATAAATCATCAATAGGCAGGGGATTAATATGGATCTGACATTATACGGCCCAGGGGAATTGTTATAAATGCAATTAAGTAGAATTAAGTTATAAATGAAGTAGACATGCTGTGAATCATAACTCTAAAGTAAAGTGTGGGCATATGTGAATATATTAGGGTTTATTGTAATGTTCATTTAGTTTATATGCCTTAAAATTTCTGTAAAATTGTGAAAGAGTGTGTAATAAACCTGTAGTACTTAGCGTTTAGTGACAGTGAGAGAAGATAAATGAATGACGAAGCAAGTACTGTGTTTGACAGCTACTTTCTAGGAGGTTGGAAATCTGTCAGATCAGCTGGAATACTTTCCTTCTGAGAGCTGAGTGTGTGCTCATTTGGCTATGTGCTGATATGCCAGTTCCTGCAGGGTGATCTGACTTGAAGTTCAACTGTAGATGACAGCGTGCTGGAGAACGGAGAAGATGCACAAGAGAATAGTCCAAGTGTAGTGATTTAACTACAAAGAATCCCTACAGGAAAAATGAGCTGAAGAGCCCTGTTTTAAATGCTCATCTAAAATAGGCCTCAAAAAGTAGGATGCATTCCATGAAATGAACTGAAGCTGAGGCTATAACAGAATATCTGATGGGAGTGTAGTGATAAAGGCAAAAGTTGCAAGTGCTGTATTTAAGGGTAGCTTTTCAGTCACTAGGGGAGGCAGTTTGAACAACCATCATTCTTCATGCTTGCACATGATCTTTGACAGAGGAGCAACTTAAATGTTAACTGATTTCCAAAATTAAATGCTTTTCATGCCTTAATGTCAATGCAGAAGTAAAGTATCTTTTGCAAAAAAAAATGCTTTAGAATTGTTTATCTTTATTTTCTGCTTAACCATACCTCAAAATTATTCTTTAACAAAGAACAGATGACATCAAAAATACTAAAGATCATGTTAAGAAGTACATTCATTTTAAAAGTATACTTTAGGGATACAATTATGCAAAGAAAAAAAACTTATTTTCTTAGCCTGATTCTAATTCTGCTGTAGGCAGAGCACAACCTCAATGCACCATCTCTGCCCTGCAAGGGACAGTGGGCAGACCCATTCCTTGTCAGATTATGATCAGTATTTGTGGTTTATAGGCACAGACATCATGTGCCATCTTTTCTGGAGGATGTATGAGCTACCCAAAGATTTTAAATAGTTCTATACCTATTAAAGTCAACAAGGTTTGGCATCTGGTTTTGGAAGCTAAGGACCTTGCAAGCAAAATATCAACAAGAGTGAATCACAGATTAATTAGCATCCTATTAGTGTTGAATTAGAAAATGTCTGTATTCTACCAAAGAGTAAAGATAATGATTCTATGGAATCCTGTGAATGCAGTGAAAACACAGGGAGATTTTAAGTATGTTTAACTGTAAGACTGAAGACTGGTGAGACATCCACAGAAAATAATAAATTTAATAATATTAATTTCAAACACTGAAAATATTTAGATTTCAATATTTTAATAAGGTTGTACCTTGAATATTATGTTTCATTTGCCTATAGTACACAATTCAATAGTTGTTAAGAACATTAATTAATCATTTATACTTATTACTGTAATATAATTTTGGGATATTCCCAAAGAAGCCAAATATTTACTAGCAATAAGTATCGATTTCCCTCCTTTTCACAGTATTCTTAAGATTTATTTCTTATTCTTTGTGTACGAAAGTTTTGTCTATATAAATATGTAGTGTACTAGGAATGTAACTGGTGCTTGTGAAGATCAGAAGAGGGGCTTGTATTCTCCGGAACTGGGATCCAGATGTCTGTAAACTCTGGTGGAATCTATGAAATGAACCAAGGTCCTCTTCAAGAGCAATGTGTGCTCTTAAAGGTTTATCCATAACTTCAGGCCCCATTATTCTAGTTTTAATCATTATTAATGCACTCTGTACTGACATACATATTCTGAACATTTTAAAAGAGTTGAGTCACATAATATGTTGTCTTTAGTAACACACATGATCACTTGAGACAAACCGATCTTTCACCATGTATATGGACTTTAATATTTCTTTGGAAGAAGTAATATTTTCTTACAGAAATATAACACTCATCAATAAACTGTTACAATAATGGCAAACTTGAAGTTCCTTCTGTGTCTTACTGCCCATAAACCACTCTTATCTACTTAATTATCAATTTCTTGCATTGACTACATACCAAGTTTACATATAATATATGTATACATTTATATTGTATTTCCTTGATTTTATGCAATTGAAATAGAGCAAATACACAGTAAAATGCTATGCTTTCTATTAGAAAACTTTAGATTCATCATGGTTTTTCAGTAGATTATTTCTTCTAACATATTTATATTATTAAGTGAGGTATATTATATATTAATTATGGTGTCACTAAATGTAAAATTGTATTAATGTAATGTAATTAGAAACTATTAATAGTCTTAAATATTTTTTATCAGATTATAGTAACATACAGTTTACACATATTTGACAGTATGTTAGTATTTAACTAAATTTAGCATAATCTAGAAACATTGATATTTATTCACATATGCAATTTAGTACATATATACATAAATATTATTTCAAAATACACCTGCCTATGATGAAAGTTTTTGATGTTTAACTGGAAAGAAATATTTAATGTCATATGCCAATTGGCAGTGTCTCCAAAAGTGTGTGATATTGTTTGCAATTCTGCATACTGACATTTACAGTAATTATTTTAGAAACATTGCTACTGAGCTTTTAGTTTATTTAGAGTTTAATGTGTAAACCTTAAGCAACTTGGTGAGCTTGGTAAATAAATATAATCATGTAATAAACATCTTTAATTGTGTTTAGACTATTCCAACTGCTCTGAAAGTCTGTTCATAATCAATATCCTAATTTCCAATCAGTTTTTAATTTTATACATACATCAATTTTGTCTCTTCTGAATTTAATATACACTGTTGAATGGAGTATTCACTCTTTTCACTAATCTTTTTTGTTTTAGCATAATGCCTGAGGCCATTATCCATATTGTTGAATTAAAGGCTCATTCTTTTGGTTTCTTAGCAGAATTTTATCATAAAAGTGTGCCTATAATACTTATTCATTTATTTGACAGATACACTTGAAATGTTTTTAGAATATTTTTACCTGTTAAAAGTAAGATTTATATATGTATTTGCTAAGTTGGCTTTTTCTAAAGATTCTCAGGAATTATATTAGACACATGCATACCTATATTTGGAGGAAGGAATGCATGCTCCAATAATGCTGGGCATTAATATGGTAAATGGTTAAAATGACATTTTTAGAAATATTGTAGAGACTTTTATAGATGGAAGTTTCTGTTCTCCTACACCCACAGCCATTTAGTAACAAAATTAACACATAGAGGCTCATAATAATTATAAACTGTTTGGCTTATTGCTCAGTCTTATTGTTCACAAATATTTTAACTTAAATTAACCCATATTTCTTATCTGCGTATAACCACGAGGCTTTGTAACTATTCATTTTTTCTTTACTTATTTAGAAACAATGATTTTACATATCAATCCTCCCATTCTGTCTTCCTCCCACCTCGCATGCCCCCTACCAATCTCCCAACCCACCCTCCAACCCTCTCCTCAAGGATGGTGAAGCCTTCCATGTGTGATCATCAAAGTCTGTCACATCTTTTAGGGGAGGGCTTAGGCCCTCCTCTGTGTCTGGGCTGAAATAGAATCTCTTCATAAGGAATGGGCACTAGGAATAAATTCTGGTTCCACTGTTAGAGATCCCATAGACTGCCCAGGCCTCTTAACTGGCACCCACATTCAGAGGCTTTGGTTCAGTCCAATACTGGTACCCCTGATTTATGACTGTGAAGCGTGTGCTCTCACTAGATCAGGTCAGCTGGCTCTGTAGGTTTCTCTAGCATGGTCTTGACTCCTTTGCTCATTCATCCTCCTTCTCTACAGCTGGATTCCAGGAGTTTGGCTCAGAGCTTAGCTATGGGTGCCTGCTTCTGTTTCCATTAGCTACTGGATGAATGCTCTACGATGGCAATTAAAGTAGCCATCAATCTCATTATAAGGGAAGGGCATCAAAGGTAGCCTCTGCACTACTGCCTAGATTCTTAGTTGGGGTCATCTTTGTAGATATGTGAACATTTCTCTAGTGCCAGATTTTTATTTAATCCTATGCTAATTCCCGCTATTAGGGGATCTCTTTTCTTGTTCTCCTCTCTTCTGTCCCTCTCTTAGTCTTCCAGATCCCTTTTGTTCTTCTACCCCCTCTTCCTCTCCCCTTCTCTTGTTTTTGCTTTCTTCCCGCCTCACCCCAAGCTCACAATTTGTTCAGTTCTTGTCACTTTCCCCTTCTTTGGGAGACCAAGTATTTTTCTTTTAGGGTCCTCCTTGTTTTTCTGGTGGTGTGGATTGTAGACTCGTTGTCCTTTGCTCTATGTCTAATATCCGTATAAGAGTAAGTATGTATCATGCTTTTCTTTCTGTAACTGGATTACCTCACTCAGGATGTTTCTTCCATCCACTTGCTTGTGAATTTCAAGATTTCATTTTTTTCCACTGAGTAATGCTCATTGTGTAAACGTACCATAACTTCTTCATCCACTCGTCAGTTGAGGTGCATCTAGGTTGCTTCCAGGTTTTGGCTATTACAAACAACACTGATATGAGCATAAATGAAAATAATGTCCTTCTTGTATGAATGTTCATCCTTTAGGTATTGTTGGGGAAGTCCTGTTATTTGCCTGTTATTTGTCAATAAAGACTGTCTGGCCAATAGGAATCTAGATAGGTGGGACTAGGAGTCCAGGAGGATTCTGGGAAGGAGAAACACAGGAGCGTTCGAGATGTAACCGCATGGGGTAGGAAGTCCGGAACTATTCTCCGGTAAGAAACATACTTAGATTAACAATTAGGGGTAATTACTTAAGTCAGAGCTAGCCAGTTAGAAACAAGCAAGGCCAACAGCTTCATAATTAATGTAGCCTCCTGTGTGTTTATTTGGGACTGGTGCCGATCTAGAACCAGGCGGGCAGGAAGGCATTCTCTCAAAGAAAAAGCTTCTCTTAACAAAATGGTGATCAGGAGTGGGATGATGAATTTCCACGTAGAATGACAAAAGCTTTAAAGGAATTTTAGGAACGGAGAGAAGCACAGATTTTTGGTAGCAGCATTTTTCTCAGGTGTGCTCTGTTTTGCTAGCCACAAGCCGAGATTCACGCGGGTCGCTTACTGGAGTCTTCCTGTCTCGGCATTAAAAGAAAAAGAAAAAAAAAGCCAACAAGGTTGTTTTAAGAGACTCTGCTAACGATTGAAAGGTGTGTATGTACAGCTGGAAGTGGCAGCTTTTGCTGGATGTCAGCATGGACTGAGGCGGTAAGCTGAAATCACGCTTACGCCCGCCATCTTGAAACTGCAGTTTAAAACAGCGCGGTTTTACAGATAAGACACGTGGCCAGAAAAAAGTAAAGATTTACAGTAAAGTCAGACTTGAATGAACAAACCTTTAAACGTTTACAGTGTGTTTAAAAATATATGTGAGATTGAGAGAGAAAATGAAACGGCAAAGTGGTAAATAAATACAAAAGCCGGCGTTGTGGTGGCGCATGCCGGTAGGATTTACTCCAGAGGCAGAGGCAGGCAGATTTCCAAAGAGAAACCCTGTCTCAGAGAAAAATAAATAAAAGTAAAATAAATGAAGTAATAATAGTTAAATAAATAAGCCACGTAAAGATGGAAAATACACAGAGAGTCTGGATACTGTATGCTATTGTGTTTTTCAATTTTTTCATTGCTAAGGAACAACTAAAGTACACTTGATTATAAATGCTGCTGAATTAATTCAACTTCTATCTTTTGAAAATGCCTTGACTTCAAAATTTAAGTATAAGGATATGTTACTCGGAAAAGGAGATTTTATTTATGTTTCTACAGAAAATGAAAAGCTGAAGATTCCTTCCAGGCTTCTGTGGTTTCACGAACCAAGACCCCTGGAAGCAGTGGACCAGGTGTTCCAACAATTGAAACAGCTAAGATGATGCAGTCTTACAGACCCGAAAATATGGACTTATACAGGTTTCTGAGTTTTGTCATGATCCCCATGGTATGAACAGCGCCCCCTTCCAGCATGAAGCAGTTTGGAATGAGCGACGTCCCAATTCCCATCTTGTTTATGAATCTTTGTTTTCATTTAAATGGGATTGTTTATAATTGGTTAATGATCACAACCAATCTCTTTTTAATGGTAAAAAGGGGAATTATGTTATGGGTATTGTTTTTCATTTATTGATACAAATTCAAGGTCAATTTTGTGATGTGTATATTTCTCCTCTTGATTAAGTATTGTGCTTATACTGATCTTTTACAACGTAATGCATAATTGAATACAGATTATAGATAGTTACTTATAATAGTTAGAATTTATAGTTAGGTAAGTTAGGTTTTCTAGATATACAGAAATATATTTGAGATAAATAAACAGTCTTCAAACCTTTCAAAGACCTTCAGAAAATGGCATTTAAAATGGTTTAGGGTTTTTCTTGACAATGAGAAATGTCTGCTCCTGGCAGCACCAATTATGTCTGAGAGGAAAATGGGCATCGAAGAAACTTGTTATGGAGTTTGCTTTCAACATGGCAAGATTAGCCATTTGGGCAAGAAACTGCTCTTGCCTGTACTGCTTGACTGTTGCTGTATAAACTGGACATGCAGGACCCACAGGAAAGTGACTGCTGAACTCAGTCTTACAGGGTTCCTGCTTCATGAAAGAGTCTAAGAGACTTTCTACAGGACAAAGAAAACTGACTGACAGACTGCCAGCACAGATGGACAGTTTGAAATTTCCTGCTTTGCTGAGAAGTGTTCCAGACACATTGTGGCCTATGGGCTGAAGATGGATGCCCCAACGTTACAGAGGAACTTGGGGTGACTGTCCAGGCAGTAAGATACCTCTGTCAATCCTAGTGTTTATATATTATCCTTCTGTGGTCTTTGATGGAGTTGAAGACAGATAGTTATAATTATAGTTTTCCTTAGTTATGATAAAAGATAAGCTACATATAGGACTTTGGACTCACAAGGATGGGATGGATGATATTTTCTTTAAATCTTGCTAAAATATTGTAACTATGTTCTTACTTGATAACTGTTCTGTCATATACAATTTGACTATGTTAAAATTAAGACCTTTCTTTTGTTTAAACAGAAAAGAGATGTTGGGGAAGTCCTGTTATTTGCCTGTTATTTGTCAATAAAGACTGTCTGGCCAATAGGAATCTAGATAGGTGGGACTAGGAGTCCAGGAGGATTCTGGGAAGGAGAAACAAAGGAGAGTTCGAGATGTAACTGCATGGGGTAGGAAGTCTGGAACTATTCTCCGGTAAGAAACATACTTAGATTAACAATTATGGGGCAATTACTTAAGTCAGAGCTAGCCAGTTAGAAACAAGCAAGGCCAACAGCTTCATAATTAATACAGCATCTTGTGTGTTTATTTGGGGACTACAAAGTGGCAGAGCCCAGGCGGCTGGCGGCGGATAAACCAAAGCGGCTAGCAAAGAAACAGCTTCTCTTAACAGGTATATGCTCAAGAGTAGAATTGCTAGACTGATTCCCACTTTCTTGAGAAACTTCCATACTGATTTCCAAAGTGACCACACAAATTTGAAGATTGCAGATAGATGCATATCTACTGACATGCACACTTAATTCCAAATGTTTCAAAGATCTCAACATAAATCCAGCCACACTGAATGTTTTAGAAGAGAGATTGGGAAGTACCTTTGAATGAATTGGTACAGGAGATCACTTCCTGAACAAAACTCCATTAACCTGAGCTCAAGAATTAATAAATGGGACCTCCTGAAACTGAGAAGCTTCTGTAAGACAAAGGGCATAGTCCACAAGACAAAATGGCAGCCTGCAAAATGGGAAAAGATCTTCATGAATTCTCCATCTGACAGAGGGCTGAATTCCAAAACATACAAAGAACTCAAGAAGCTAGTCACCAAAACACCAAACAATTCAATTAAAAAGTGGAATACAGAACTAAATAGGGCATTCACAACAGAGGAATCTAAAATGGCTGAAAGAAACTTAAGAAAGTGTTCAACATCCTTAGCCATCAGGGAAATGTAAACCAAAACTAATGTGAGATACCATCTAATACCAGCTAAAATGGCTAAAATAGAAAACACCAATGACAGTCTGTGCTGGAGAGGAAATGGAGAATGGGGAACATTCCTTTGTACCTGTTTCTAAGTAAGGAATACTCATCTTGCTCCCTCTGCTTCTAGCTGGTGATCCTTCTCTCTGCTTTCCTCTTCCCAGAATTCTCCTAGTCTGGTCATCCACCTATATTCTGCCTGGCCAATTTTGTATTAATAAAACAGTGTGAGTGGCAAATCTTTACAATGTAAAAGAACATTATTCTACATCAGACTTGCTTACTCTATACATGTAAGATCAGAAATCTAACATCTAAATCTTTCTGTTAATCACCCAAATAACAGACCCTAATTTGCTGAGTCCTTGGCAGAATTTCATGTGCTCTTAGATGCTCTTCCAGATGAGATGAGAACCCAGGTTGCTCAGGTCATAGCCGTAAATCCTGGAAGTGATTGTTGCAAAGACCAAATCAGTAGAAATTAAATGAAAAAAGCAAAATATGTTTAAGATTTTTTTGACATGGTGTATGTAGACTGATTTGTAACCATTCTATGACCCTATCTCTATAATTATGCTACTTTCTTTCGGATACTCATTATAGATGGAGTTGTTTAGGGTTTTGGTACTGTATATTGAACGCAGTCATCAAATTTCAGCAAAGTTTTTCTAATTATCAGTTTGAGGTTGAAATTTGACATTCCATATAAAACCACAAAATAAGTAAACTCTTCCCAACTATCCAACATCAAAAATAAAAAAAATCTAATATATTTAGTAATAAAATTATTCTGACCTTCATGATTCCTTTTAAGAATTTTCTAAGCCTGGGGGCAAATAATAGAAAGCTTTTCCACATCAATAGATTTAATTAGAAAGGTTGTTTCCAACTCTTGCTTTCTCTAAAGTTCAATATATTTTCTCACTCATTATGGTGACATGCTTACCATACACACAGGATGAAATACTCTCAAGGTAAGTGATAGTGGCATTCACTGCAAACAGGAAATCATATGAACTACATTTTATTATTTTCCTCTGTATTATTCCCTCCCCGTTTTAGTTCATGTAACTTAATTGTATTTCTTGTTGGTTCTAACAAGGGCCATTTATTTTAAAAATGAGGCATGGCAGTGACAGCATATGATAATACTTAAGCTCTCCCATTCTGATGTATCAATGCAGCTTTTCAATTTGGGACTATTCTGGTTCAGTCTTGCTGTGAAATCTATTGTCAGTACATTGTCTTGAAGAATAAGTGTAATAACATATATAAACATCACTACACATAAGAAAAAATATATACATGGAAAGAATTAGATTCAGATTATTAAGACTCTAATAAGGCTTGACCTATTTTTATGACTGCTTGAAAATACAAAGAAAGAAGAAAAGTTGAGTTAGATGTATCTCTTCACTCACACATGCACAAATTGTTCACTGGTAATATGTTCTGGAATAAAAATAATCACTTAATTTGATTTCTAAGGCACAATTTCAACTGAATTCCCCTGATAAATTAAGTCAGTCATATTTCTCTGGTTCACAATGCTACAAGACTTGTGGGATGAGAGCAATTTGGATTGGTGACGAACAGATTTTTCCACATAATTTGCTGTGTCATTCATTTTAAATTTTTCCTTCTTAAAAAACTGCTTAAATTACAGATTCAAAATGAATGATTGCATTTGTATATAGTCTATATTACTAGTATATTACAATTTTAGAATGAAGGCATTTTTATTACATTAAAATGTAGTACAATATTATCTATATTTTTTTGCTGGAACTGTGATAGTTCAATTACAGACATGCAAACACTTCTAGGTTTGTTGTTAAATTCACAAATGCAACAAATATTGTCTCTGAAACAGTTAATTTTTCTCATTGACTTTTAGGTATTTGTGACTGAGATTTCATTCTATGTTTTGGAAATAATTTTGTCTAGAAATTTATTTGATATTTTACCACACAAAGAAAATGAACCTTGAAGTCATCCTATAGCTAATTTAAAAATGTCAGTTAGTTTGTTTGATACTTGCTATGATATCACCATCTTACTACTATCACAGTGATTCCTTTAAGACACTAGAATATTTATGAAAATTTCAAAAATAAATTAAAATATTATTCTAAAAACAACAGGAAAAGATAAGTGAGAAACAGTGAACTTGAGAAAACCAGATTTCTGTGCTCTTGTTATTTAGAAGGGTTCACTTGTCACCTGCTTCACAATGCTGCTTCCCAGGTATGTCTTTTTGGTCCATTGTGATTAAAAAGAATGTGATGGAATGGTGCAGATACCAAGAAGAATTCAATGTTAAACTATGCTTTATTTCTTCCTGTAAAATATTTTTTCAAAGAAGTTATAAGTAACTCATAACTAGGACAAATCTATATAAATTGAATTCCAAATTATGTTTTTATATCATAAATAATAGTATGACAATTTCTCTTATAAATATTGGTATATAATTATATTACTTGTGCTGATAAATCTCAGTAAAAACAATGTTGAAATGTGAAATTGGGGACTATTTTGAAAGATCAAGATAGAAATATTTTTTAATATACTTCACAAGATAGACTAGGAATTCGTTCCAACATAAAATACCAGATCACAAATAAACCAGTAACCATTAATTATTCAAATATTTTAATTTTCCACGTGAATTTCATATGTAATGTCTTTTCATCACAGTATCCATATCCTCTCATATCCATCCCCACTTTCCAAACCCACCAAGCCTTTGTCTTCATTCATTTATTTTCAACCATCTAGTCCACCTTGTACTATCTATATAATCTTCAGTATAAGGCCATCCACAGAACCATCTTAGATTCCCAGGATTCACACCCTTAAAGAAAGGTACCTCTCTCTTTCTTAAAATTTATCAATTAGCAATATCTCCATAAAGAGTGGTGGGATTTCATGCCCACTTCTTCTGCCCATTTTATCTAGCTTAAATGTGCATAGGTCTTGGGTATGCTTTCACAACTGCTATAAGAAAATGAGCTAGGCCATGTTGGTTGGGAGAATCTTGTTGCCAGACTAGCAGCCAGAGTGCTTCTTTAGTTGTAAAGAATTTAGTAACGAAGGAAACATTCATGATATTCTAAAGCATGTATCATATACTTCTTGGTTTGGGATATGTGTTGAGCATTTTCCCTTGTTCATCTTTTAGTCATTGTTAATAAACTATGACAGAACATTTACCATTTCCAATAAATTTCCCTCAAATTTTTACATCATTGATACAGAGTTACCTTTCATAAACATTTTTATTCATAAACCCCATAACCCAATTTCTAAGAATCTAGATAAGACATATGGCAGCCAGTTTTTTATGCTGGTTGCTTTTGTGGATATAAGGACACTGGACCAAACCAATCTTCAAATCATCATGGGTATACTGCCATGTCGCAAGTAGTGTATTATTAACTCTTAATGGTCAGCATGCCCAAGAAACATCCTCAGGCCAAAGCTGCTGTAGTTATTATTCAAATCCTGGCATAATACAATGTTTACATTTTATAACTTTATAGAATACTTTCATCATATTTATACAGCATTCTTTGCCCATCAGTATAAGTCTGGCTGTCCAACAGAGGTAACTTTAGTTAATCTAGTTTTATTGCTGTATATAGTAAATACCATGGGATTGCCTGAGTGTAGACTGGGAAAAGGCTTGAAAACTGATCTATGGCCACCTCCACTAGCCCAACAAATGGTCCTTTTGAGTTTACTTTGTTTTGAATATTGTGTTGCTGTGTAAGCACAGCGACTGATGTTTCAAGAGTGTCTCACAGCCTCATGAAGAAACCTCGGGCTTCTTTATGTGTGTCAAAACCTCCAAGGTGTAAAGAAGATCTTCAAGTACATAAGGATATCTCCCTAAAAGATGTAAGGATAGTGTGTTCAGGACTTTCCTGGGGAAGCTTAGAAGCAGTGCTCCTTAGAGAAGGCATAAATGATTTATGAGAAATTTTCCATAAATATTAAAAAGCTACAAAGCATGCAACAGGTGGAGATTGAAATCAAAGGTGGCAGGGCAGCCATCATGCGGCTCAGCTTTGCTGGGTTTTGTCACATAGCTATGCCGACCTTATGACTTTTGCCATTCCCATCAGATATTGATGTGCCAGCTTAGGACTGAACACTCCTCAGTCACTTGTTCTCTGTACTTTGCCTAGTTTTGAGACTGTTGTTTGCCATATACTTAAAACAGAAGCTTCCTTGATGAGGGTTGAGGGTTCTCCAACTTTTGGCTATAACGAAAAGTTATTTTTTAAAAATGTGGGTGTATGAATGAATTTCCAGCATGGATATCTGTGAACAACATATGTGCCAAGTTCCCTCAGAGGCCAGAAGAAGGCTTGCGATCATGTAGAACTGGAGGAACAGATGGTTTGGGACTACTATTTCTGGACTGGACAAACTCAGGTCCTCTGGAAAAGCAGCTAGTACTATGACCCACTAAGACGTGTCTCCAACCCCATGAAGAGTTATCTAAATATTACGTGCATTTAGCAGAATAATAGCAGTATGTTCTTTCTTAGTAACTATGATATATCTAGCTATCAGTACTTAGTTTCCTTAACAATAGCAGGTATGGTTTCCATCTCCTGCAACAGGCCTTAAATTCAATCAGAAAGCAGTTTGTTATTCCCATGACACTTTGTCCATGAATGCATGAGTGGGCCGATCTTGTCAGGGAGGTCAATATTATAATGATCAGGGTTTGCAGCTGTGTATGATTGCTGATTACTTTTCTCTTCTTATACCACCATTAATGCTTGCCAATAATGACAAAGTCCAGTTCAGTAAAAGCTTGATTTCTTCTTGTTCTGACTGCCCTTTGCCTATCCTCTGACCCTCCTCCATCAGCTGCCTTGCCAAGTAAGGATCTTAGACTCCTGTTGACAACTCTGTTCCGTCTTATAAGAGTTGACTAAACACTGAAAAAGAAAAAAAAAGCTATTTTCAATGGGTGAATTTTCTCTTTGGCAAAATAGAATGAAATATAAATACCAATCACACTCAAGGAACAAAATTTTCTAATGATACTTAATGAAACTAGGACAAGGTATCATACCACTAATCACAGTTTTGACCAATTGGTACTTTGGCTGTAGTGGGCTGGAGTAAAAGACTTTAAGTAAGTGTGCAAAGAGAGGCATTTTTGAAACATTTTGAAAATTCAGAAAAAACTTTCATTTGTACACATTTATACTTTCAATATTTTAATATTGAAGCATTAAGTCTGGGTAATAAATATTAAATACGTCTATCAGAGGTAGAAGTGTTTCTGAACATAATGAACCTTAGCCATACTTATAGAAGGAAACCTGGGTCTGAATATCTTAATGATCTTGTGGAAAAATGAGTGAAATATTTCACATTTTTTCCAGTGGAGTTGAAAGTGAATGTTGTGTATAATGCCACTAAATATAAACTCAAGGAAAGGTAGATGAAGATTAAAAAAAACCACATTAGCAAGAAGAGATGAAAATAAAAGAGAGAGGAGAAAGTTGTGATACAAGAAAAATAATAAAATAACTGATTAATTAGGAAGAATAATAGAAAAGAAAATACAAATGACCAATGTCAGGAAATCAAATAAAAGAATATGGCAATAGTCAGAAAATAATATGAATATCTTGTAGACATTAAGTTTTGGTCACATAAGTGATGGCTTAAAATATTGTCTTGAATTATTTTTTCCTACATTTGAGAAGCATTAATAAGACAAGTTAAGTATGTTTAAGTTGTGTGTTAATTTTCAAAAACCTATTTCTTTCACATCTATTTTTAATTTTCTATTTTGGCAAATATCTATTTCATCAAGCTTGGAAAATTTCTCTTGTTTAGTGATTATCCTTCTGTAATTGTTTGTCAAGAGGAATTTCTTCATTTGAGTTTTTGTTTGTGTAGTTTTTTCTTCTATGAATTTCTCCTATATATTCTTCTTTGTTGTTGTTTGTTGTGTTTTTCCTTTTTGAGACAGGGTTTCTCTGTAAAAGTCCTGACTAACCTGAAACTCACTTAGTAGACCAGGTTGGCACTCAACACACAAATATCCTCCTGACTCTACCTCCGAAGTTCTGGGATAAAAGGTGTGTGCGACCACTACCAAATTCCTATATAATCTTGGATGCAGATTATAATGAAGACTCTTTTGACTTCTCTCTGTCTCATAAAGGTGTGTATGTTTATATTATGTTATATTTTCCTGGGTTTTTTGCATACAATTGCTAACTGAATCTCATGTATCTAGATTTCATATTTCCTTGGAAGTAAATGATATTATGTTGTTCTGTTTTAGATAATAATGTAGGTTACAACACAAGTAATTAGAAACATCTTGATTTTTGTAGGTAGAACAGCAAATGTCTAGCATAAAGAAGGATATCAGATCCTTTATCGGACTGCCTCAGAGCCTCCCATCCCAGCAGGAGCCAGGCACCCCAGATCCCATGTCTTCTCTTCCACCGATGAGATCAGAGGACCTTCAGGTCCAGGTGAACAGGGCCCCACATCCAGGCCTACCTTCCAGTAACTGGGGAATGCATACTGACTGCCACAGAGCCTCCCATCCCGGGGGGGGGGGCAAGCATGCCACATCACAGGTCTACTCTTCCACCAATGAGACCAGGGGACCAGCAGGTCCAAGTAAATAAGGCCCCACATTCAGGCATGCCTTCCAGTGCCTGGGGACTGCCTACTGACTGCCACAGAGCCTCCCATCCTGGAGGAATCCAAGCAGGCCAGATCCCAGGTCTTCTCTTCCACCAATGACACCAGGGGAGCAGCAGGTACAGGTAAACAAGGCCCTGCATCTGGGCCTGCACTCCATGCCTGGGGATTGCCTGTGGGCTGCCACAGAGCCTCCCATCCCAGCAAGACCCAAGCATCCCAGATCCCAGGTCTTCTCCTCCACCAACTGGACCAGGAGACCAGGTGGGAGAATACACACCCCAGATTCCTGGGCTTCTTCTCCACCCACAGGACCAGTACTAAGACCAGGAATAGAAGTACTCCCAGAGTATTGGACTTGCTTGCACCCAATGAAAAGGAACTCTGGTCCCCTAACCACCAGGCTATTAAGGGGCTCTTTCTGCACCCACTAGAAGAAGAGAGGGGAAAGAGACAAAACAAAAACACCCTTAGCAACAGAAAAACAAATATGACAGGGCCAGATGTTAGAGACTGCACACCAGCAAGACCCCAACATTCCAATGCAAATGAAGCTGAAGAGAATGACCTTAAAAACAACTTCATGAAAATGATAGAGTGCTTAAAAGAGGATATAGGAAAATCCCTCAAAAATGGAAGGAAAAACAAAAAATGCAAGAAATGGAAGAAAAAGTAAACCAAAAAATGCAAGAAATGGAACAAAAAACAAACCAAAAATTTCATAAAATGCAACAACAAATGGAGTAAAAGACAAAAGCAAAAAATGCTAGAAATAATTCAAACAGTGCAAGGGTTGAAAACTGAAATAGAGACAATAAAAAACAAAACCTGAATGAAGGCTGGGAATAGAAAAGCTGGGCAAATGGTCAGGTAGTACAGATACAAGCATTACCAACAGAATAAAAGTGATGTAAGAGAGAATCTCAGGTGTTGAAGATACACTAAGAGAAATGGATTCATCAATCAAGAAAATATAAGTACAACAAATCCCTAACACAAAACATCCAGGAAATATAGGACACGATGAAAAGACAAAACCTAATAATAGGTATAGAAGAAGGTGAGGAAAACCACCTCAAAGGGGCAGGAAACATAGTCAACAAAATCATAGAAGTAAACTTTCCCAACCTAAAGAAAGACATGAAAATGAAGGTACAAGAAGCTTACAGAACACCAAAAAAAAGTCCAATTGCCACATAATAATCAAGAACCCAAATATACAGAATAAAGAAAGAATAGTAAAAGCAGCTAAGGAAAAAGGCCAAGTTACATATAAAGGGAGACCTATCAGAATTTCACCTGACTTCTCCATGGAAACACTGAAAGCCAGAAGGTCCTGGATAGATATTCTACAAACATTAAGAGACCATGGATGCCAGCCCAGACTACTAGAAACAGGAAAGCTCTCAATCACTATAGATGGAGAAAACAAGATATTCCATGACAAAACTAGATTCAAGCAATGCATATCCACTAACCCAACACTATAGAATGTTCTGAAAGGAAAACTCCAACACAAGGAAGTTAACTACAACCAGAAAAACATAGGCATTAGATAATCCCTGTTTACAACAGCCAAATCCACACATAATTCCACCACCACCACCCATTCCAAAGCAAAGAAGTATGAGTAATCAATGGTATTAATATCCCTCAATATTAATGGACTTAACTCACCCATAAAAAGACACAGGCTAACAGAATGGATTCGAAGACAGAACCCATCATTCTGCTGCATACAAGAAACACACTTCACCCTCAAAGACAGATATTACTTGAGAGTAAAAGGTTGGTTAAAGACTTTCCAATCAAATGGACACAATAAAGAAGTGGGGGTAGAAATCCTAATATCTAACAAATTAAAATCAATCAAAAGAGATGAAGGAGGTCATTACATACTCATCACAGGCAAAATCCACCAAGATGAAGTTTCAATTCTGAACATCTATGCCCCAAATACAAAGGCATCAATGTTCATAAAAGACATATTACTAAAACTCAAATCACATATAAAGCCACACACACTTATAGTGGGAGACTTCAACAACCCATTCTCACCACTAGACAGGAATACCATACAGAAACTTAAAAAAGAAGCAAAGGGTCTAATAGAAATTATGACATAATTGGGATGAACAGACATCGATAGAACATTCCATTCACATAAAAAAGCATATACTTTCTTCGCACAACCACATGGAACCTTCTCAAAAATCGACTATACAATTGTTAACATATCAAAACTCAGCAGCTACAAAAAAATTGGAATAACTCTATGCATCTTATCAGACCACCATGCATTAAAATTAGAATTCAACAACAACACAAATTGCAGAAACCCTACAAACTCATGGGAATTAAATAGTGCACAACTATATCATTCCTTGGTCAAAGAAGAAATAAAAAAAGAAATTATAGACTTCCTAGAATTCAATGAGAATGAAGACACAACATACCCAAACCTATGGGACACTTTGAAAGCAGTGTTATCAGAGAAGTTCATAGCACTAACTGCCCACATGAAAAAACTGGACAATAGTCAACAAGAGAATTAATAGCACAGCTTTAATCTCTAGAACACAAAGAAGCACACTCCCCCAGGAGGAGTACATGCCAGGAAATAATCAAACTGAGGGCTGAAATCAATAAAGTTGAAACTAGGAAAACAATACAAAGAATCAATGCAACGAAGAGTTGGTTCTTTGAAAAAATCAACAAGATAGACAAACCTTTGTCCAAACTTACCAAACAGCAGAGGGTGAACATACAAATTAAAATCAGAAATGAAAAGGGGACATAACAAGAGTCTCTGAGGGAATTCAGAGAATCATCAGGTCATACTTTGAAATCCTGTACTCCACAGAATTTTAAAATTTAAAAGAAATGGACAATTTCTGGATAGCTTTCACTTGCCAAAATTAAATCAAGAACACATAAGCTATTTAAATAGACCTATAACCCCTATAGATATAGAAGCAGTCATCAAAAGTCTCCCAACCAAAAAAAGCCCAGGTCCAGATGGCCTCAGTAAAGAATTCTAACAGAAATTCAAATTGCAGCTTATACCATTCTACTCAAAGTATTCCATGTAATAGAAGCAGAATGGTCTTTGCCAAACTCTTTCTACCAGGCTTCAATAATTTTGATCCCCATGCCACACAAAGACACAACTAAGAAAGAGAACTTCAGACCAATATCCCTCATGAACATTGATGATAAAATACTCAATAAAATACTGGCAAATCGGATCCAAGAACACATCAAAACAAACACTCAACACGATCAAGTAGGTTTCATCCCAGGGATGCAGGGATGGTTTAGCATACGAAAAATTCATCAATATAATCCATCATACAAACAAGCTGAAAAACAAAAATCACATGATCATCTCACTAGATGCAGAAAAAGCCTTTGAAAAAATCCAACACCCCTTCATGATAATGGAATTGGAGAGATCTGGAATAACAGGAACATACCTAAACATAATAAAAGCTATATACAGCAAACCAACAGCCATCATCAAACCAAATGGACAGAAACTCAACGTGATTTTGCTAAAACCAGTAAAAAGACACTCTCTCCATACCTTTTTAATATTGTACTTTAAGTCCTAGCTAGAGTCATACTAAAACAAAAGGAGTTCAAGGGGATGCAAATTGGATAGGAAGAGGTCAAGCTTTCACTATTTGCAGATGATATGATAGTTTACATAAATGATCCAAAGACCTATTCCAGGTAACACTTACAGTTGATTTACAACTTCAGCAAAGTGCCAGGCTACAAGATCAACTCAAGAAAATAATTAGCTCTACTATATACGGATTATAAAAGGCCTGAGAAAGACATCAGAGAATCATCACCTTTACAATTGCCACAAACAACCTAAAATAACTTTGGGTAACGCTAACCAAACAAGTTATGGACCTGTATCGCAATGATTTTGAGTCTTTAAAGAGAGAAATTAAAGAAACCCTCCAAAAATAGAAAGATCTCCTATGCTCTTGGATAGGTAGGATCAATGTAGTAAAAATGGCAATTCTGCCAAAAGCAATATACAGATTCAATGCAATCACCATTAAAATCCCAGCACAATTCTTCACAGACCTTGAAAAAACAATAATCAATTTTGTATGGAAAAACAAAAGACCCAGGATAGGCAAAAACATCCTTACTGAACAAAGCAACATCTGGAGGTATCACCATCCCTGACTTCAAGCTCTGTTATACAGTTGTAGTCCTGAAAACAGTTTGGTATGGGGACATAAATAGACAGGTAGACCAATGGAATTGAACTGAACACCTTGAAATTAACCCACACATGTATGAACATCTGATTTTTGACATGTATGAACATTGGATCTTCAACAAAGAAGCTAAAAATATACAATGGAACAAAGAAAGCATCTTTAACAAATGGTGCTGGCATAACTGGATGCTGAAATGTAGAAGAATGCTGAAATATTCATGTTTAATGCCATGTACATAAAAGTAAGTCCAAATGGATCAATGACCTCAACATAAATCCAGCTACACTGAACCTCTTACAAGAGAAAGTGGAAGGTACCCTTGAACGAATTGGTACAGGAGACAGATTCCTGAACATAACACCGGTAGCACAGACAGTGAGGTCAGCAAGTAATAAATGGAAAGAGGAGGCTGGGAGTCCAGGGAAGCAGTGGTTCCTCCAGCAGCATCAGGTAAACAGGCCGGTTTCCCAGTCTGTGTTCCAGTGCCTGCAGATCGCCTGGGAACTGCACAGAGCTCCCAATCCCGACGGGAGCCAAGCACCCCAGACTCCAGATCTTCTCTCCCACCAACGAGACCAGGAAACCAGAGAAGGCTGGGAGACCAGGGGAGTAGCTGTTCAGGATCAGGTACAACAGGACCCAGCATAGGATCCGGGGACCAGGTAGGAGCCTAGCGCCCCAGATTCCTGTTCTTCTCCACCCACGGGACCAGCATTTGGACAAGGAATAGAAGAACCACCAGATTATTGGACTTGCTAGCACCCACCAAAAGGGAACTCTGGTCCCCAGACCAGTAAGGGGCTCTTTCTGCACCCACAAGAAGAGATGGGAAAGAGGCAATACAAAAACATACTCAGCAACAGAAAAACAAATATGACACTGCCTGATTCTAGAGACTCCACACCAGCAAGACCCCAACATTCCCATGCGAATGAAGCAGAAGAGAACGACCTTAAAAGCAGTTTCATGAAAATGATAGAGGCCCTAAAAGAGGATATAGGAAAATCCCTCAAAGAAATGGAAGAAAAAACAAACTAAAAAATGCAAGAAATGGAAGAAAAAACAAACCAAAAAATGCAAGAATTGGAAGAAAAAACAAACCAAAAAGGCAGGAAATGGAAGAAGAAACGAAGCAAAAGGTGCAAGATATGGAAGAAAACACAAAGCAAAAAATGCAAGAATTGGAAGAAGAAACATACCAAAAAAGGCAGGAAATGGAAGAAGAAACGAAGCAAAAAATGCAAGAAATGGTAGAAAAAACAAAGCAAAAAATGAAAAAAATGGAAGAAGAAACAAATCAAAAAAGGCAGGATATGGAAGAAGAAACAAAGCACAAAATGCAAGAAATGGAACAAAAAGCAAACCAAAAAATGCAAGAAATGGAAGAAAGAACAAACCAAAAAATTCATAAAAGGCAACAAATGGACGAAAAGATAAACAGAAAATTTCAAGAAGCAATGCAAACACTGCAAGGGTTGAAAACTAAAATAGAGACATTAAAAAAAAAACACAATCTGAAGAAAGGCAAAAAATAGAAAAGCTGGACAAACAGTCAGGCACTACCGATACAACCATTACCAACAGAATAGAAGAGAGAATCTCAAGTGTTGAAGATACACTAGGAGAAATGGATTTATCAACCAAAGAAAACCTTAAATCCAACAAATCCTTAACACAAAATATCCAGGAAATATGGGACACCATGAAAAGACCAAACCTAAGAATAATAGGTATAGAAGAAGGAGAAGAAACCCACTTCAATGGGGCAGAAGGCATATTCAACAAAAACTTTCCCAACCTTAAGAAAGACATGCCAACGAAGGTACAAGAAGCCTACAGAACACCAAATAGAGTGGACCACAAAAAAAAATCCCCTCGCCACATAATAATCAAGACCCCAAACATACAGAATAAAGAAAGAATATTAAGAGCAGCAAAGGAAAAGGTCAAGTAACATATAGAGGCAGACCTATCAGAATTACACCTGATTTCTCCATGGAAACTCTGAAAGCCAGAAGGTCCTGGATAGATATTCTACCTACACTAAGAGACCATGGATGCCAGCCCAGACTACCATACCTGGCAAAGCTCTCAATCACTATAGATGGAGAAAACAAGATATTCCATGACAAAACTAGATTCAAGCAATATGTGTCCACTAACCCAGCCCTACAGAAAATTTTGGAAGGAAAACTCAAACCCAAGGAAGCTAACTACAACCAGAAAAACATAAGCATTAGAGAATCCCTCTCTACCAACAGCCAAAAGAACAAAGGGGCAAAATTCCACACATAATTCCACCAACAACAACCATTGCAAATTGAAGAAGGATGAGCAAACAATGGTCATTAATATCCTTCAATATTAATGGCCTTAACTCACCCATAAAAAGACACAGACTAGCAGAATGGATTCAAAGACAGAACCCTTCCTTCTGCTGCATACAAGAAACACACCTCACCCTCAAAAACAGACATTACCTGAGAGTTAAAGGTTAGGAAAATTTTTTTCAATCAAATGGACCCAAGAAACAGGCAGGGGTAGCAATCCTAATATCTAACAAACTGGACTTTAAAATAAAATCAATCAAAAGAGATGAAGGAGGTCATTACATACTCATCACAGGTGAAACCCACCAAGATGAAGTGTCTATCCTGAACATCTATGCCCCAAATACAAAGGCATCCACATTCGTTAAAGAAACATTATTAGAACTTAAATCTCATCTAAAGCCCCACACAGTTATAGTGGGAGATTTCAACACACCACTCTCACCACTAGACAGGAATACCAGACAGAAACTCAACAAAGAAGCAAAAGGTCTAATAGAAGTAATGACCCAACTGGGATTAACAGATATCTATAGAACATTTCATCCACATAAAAAAGAATATACCTTCTTCTCACCACCACATGGAACCTTCTCAAAAATCGACCACATACTTGGCAACATATCAAACCTCAGCAGCTACAAAAAAATTGGAATAACTCCATGCATCTTATCAGACCACCATGCTTTAAAATTAGAATTCAACAACAACACAAATTGCAGAAAACCTACAAACTCATGGAAATTGAATAATGCTCAACTGCACCATCCCTGGGTCAAAGAGGAAATAAAAAAGAAATTAAAGACTTCCTCGAATTCAATGAGAACGAAGACACAACATACTCAAACCTATGGGACACTTTGAAAGCAGTGCTACGGGGGAAGTTCATAGCACTAAGCGCTCACATGAAAAAACAGGAGGATAGTTATACCAGAGAATTAACATCACAGCTGAAAGCTCTAGAACACAAAGAAGCAAACTCCCCCAGGAGGAGTAGACGCCAGGAAATAATCAAATTGAGGGCTGAAATCAATAAAGTAGAAACCAGGAAAACAATACAAAGAATCAATGCAACGAAGAGTTGCTTCTTTGAGAAAATCAACAAGATAGAAAAACCTTTGTCCAAACTTACCAAATAGCAGAGAGTGAACACACAAATTAATAAAATCAGAAATGAAAAGGGGGACATAACAACAGACTCTGAGGAAATCCAGAGAATCATTAGGTCATACTTTGAAAACCTGTACTCCACAAAATTCAAATATATTTAATGGAAATGGATGACTTTCTGGATAGCTATCACTTGCCAAAACTTAATCAAGAACAGATAAGCAATTTAAATAGACCTATAACCCCTATGGAAATAGAAGCAGTCATCAAAAGTCTCCCAACCAAAAAAAGTCCAGGTCCAGATGGCCTCAGTGCAGAATTCTACCACAAATTCAAAGAACAGCTTTTACCAATTCTTCTCAAAGTGTTCCACACAATAGAAGCAGAAGGGTCTTTGCCAAACTCTTTCTATGAGGCTTCAATAACCTTGATCCCCAAGCCACAAAAAGATACAACTAAGAAAGAGAACTACAGACCAATATCCCTCATGAACATTGATGCAAAAAACTCAATAAAATACTGGCAAATCGGATCCAAGAACACATCAAAACAATCATCCACCATGATCAAGTAGGTTTCATCCCAGGGATGCAGGGATGGTTCAACATACGAAAATCCATCAATGTAATCCACCATATAAAAAAGCTGAAAAACAAAAATCACATGATCATCTCACTAGATGCTGAAAAAGCCTTTGAAAAAAAATCCAACACCTCTTCATGATAAAGGTCTTGGGGAGATCTGGGATAACAGGGACATACTTAAACATAATAAAAGCTATATACAGTAAGCCAACAGCCAACATCATACTAAAAGGACAGAAACTCAATGCAATTCCTCTAAAATCAGGAACAAAACAAGGCTGTCCACTCTCTCCATACCTTTTCAACATGGTACTTGAAGTTCTAGCTATTGCCATACGACAATAAAGGGGGATCAAGTGGATACAAATTGGCAAGGAAGAGGTCAAACTTTCCCTGTTTGCAGACGATATGATAGTTTACATCAATGACCCAAAGAACTCTACCAGGGAACTCTTACAGCTGATTAACACCTTCAGCAAAGTGGCAGGCTACAAGATCAACTCAAGAAAATCAGTAGCCCTACTATATACCGATGATAAAAGGGCTGAAAAAGAAATCAGAGAAACATCACCCTTTACAATTGCCACAGACAACATAAAATACCTTGGGGTAATGCTAACCAAACAAGGGAAAGACCTGTATCCTAAGAACTTTGAATCTTTAAAGAAAGATATTAAAGAAGCCATCACAAAATGGAAAGATCTCCCATGCTCTTGGATAGGTAGGATCAATGTAGTAAAAATGGCAATCCTGCCAAAAGCAATCTACAGATTCAATGCAATCCCCATTAAAATCCCAGCACAATTCTTCACAGACCTTGAAAGAACAATAATCAATTTTGTATGGAAAAACAAAAGACCCAGGATAGCCAAAACAACCCTGTTCAACAAGGCAATGTCCGGAGGCATCACCATCCCTGACCTCAAGCTCTATTATAGAGCTATAGTCCTGAAAACAGCTTGGTATTGGCACAAAAATAGACAGGTAGACCAATGGAATCGAATTGAAAACCCGGGTATTAACCCACACACATACGAACACCTGATCTTTGACAAAGAAGCTAAAAATATACAATGGAATGAAGAAAGCATCTTCAACAAATGGTGCTGGCATAACTGGATGCTGGCATGTAGAAGAATGCGGATCGATCCATGTTTATCGCCATGCACAAAACTTAAGCCCAAATGGATCAAAGACCTCAATATAAATTCAGCCACACTGAACTTCTTAGAAGAGAAAATGGGTGGTACCCATCAACAAATTGGTACAGGAGACAGCTTCCTGAACATAACACCAGTAGCACAGACAGTGAGATCAACAATTAATAAATGGACCTACTGAAACTGAGAAGTTTCTGTAAGGCAAAGGACACAGTCAGCAAGACAAAAAGGCAGCCCATAGAATGGGAAAAAATATCCACTAATCCCACATCTGACAGAGGGTTGATCTCCAAAATTTACAAAGAACTCAAGAAGCAAGTCTCCAAAACATCAAAGGACCCAATTAAAAAGTGGGCTGCAGAACTAAATAGAGAGTTTTCAATAGAGGAGTCTAAAATGGCTGAGAGGCACTTGAGAAAGTACTCAACATCCTTAGCCATCTGGGAAATGCAAATCAAAACAACTCTGAGATACCATCTCACCCCTGTCAGAATGGCTAAAATCAAAAACACCAATGACAATTTATGCTGGAGAGGATGTGGTGAAAGGGGGACACTCCTCCATTGCTGGTGGGAGTGCCAACTGGTTCAGCCACTTTGGAAATCAGTATGGAGATTCCTCAGAAAAATGGGAATAAACCTACCACAAGACCCAGCAACTCCACTCTTAGGCATATATCCTAAAGATGCCCATTCATACAACAAAGATGTCTGTTCCACTATGTTCATAGCAGCTTTATTTGTAATAGCCAGAACTTGGAAGCAACCTAGATGTCCCTCAACCGAAGAGTGGATAGAGAAAATGTGGTACATCTACACAATGGAGTACTATTCAGCAGAAAAAAATAATGGAATCATGAGATTCGCAGGCAAATGGATGACACTAGAAGAAACCATCGTGATTGAGGTAACCCAGTCACAACAAGAGAAACATGGCATGTACTCTCTCATATATGGATTTTAGACCTAGATCTGAGGAGTGCCAGCCTTCAATCCTATGGCCAGAAAGTCTGGGAAACAGAAGCTTCATTTAGTGGCAAATCGAAGAAGAGGCAAACTCCCTTGTAATGTTAGGGAGTAGATTACATATAATGTTTTTTTTATTAACTATATAAAAGCACTGAGCTGAACTCAAGAAAGCCAGTAACAGAGAGGGAGGACTGATGATTAAAGGAATTAAGACTGGGCTGTTTTAACCCCCCAAAACAGCTGACCAGACAAAGGTTAACTCTTGAATCCCAGGCATCAGCCTGGGAATCCAGCATGGGACTGATCAAGACCCCCTGAATGTGGGTGTCAGTGAGGAAGCCTAGGTAATCTATTGAGCCTTGGGCAGCAGATGAGTACCCATCCCAAGTATACACACGGACTTTGGACTCCCATAGAACAATGTGAGGTGTACTCTCACCCTGAACTCTTGGGGAAGGGTCTAGGCCCTGCCCTATATGAAATGACAGACTATGGACACCCCCATGGATGGCCTCACCTTCCCTGGGGGAATGAGGGGATAACGGGGGGGGGGGTAGGGGTTGGGGGGAGGGCACGGGAGGATGGGAGGGAAAGGGA
This sequence comes from Mesocricetus auratus, assembly GCF_017639785.1. Lineage (NCBI taxonomy): Eukaryota > Metazoa > Chordata > Mammalia > Rodentia > Cricetidae > Mesocricetus > Mesocricetus auratus. Next base: position 29,848,092 of record NW_024429200.1, on the reverse strand, counting down.
GAGGGACCTGGAACTGACTTGTGAAGCAACCTTGTTTCTTATCTAAATTTAAACTGGAAAACAAAATTAAAAAGAAATGTGACCTCACCAAAAAAAATTAAAGTAATAAATGGGACCTCCTGAAACTGAGAAGATTCTCTAAGGCAAAGGCCACAGTCAGCAAGACACTCAGAATGGGAAAAGATATTAACTAATCCCACATCTAACAGAGGGCTGATCTCCAAAATTTACAAAGAACTCAAGAAGCAAGTCTCCAAAATATGAAAGGATCCAAATAAAAAGTGAGCTACAGATTTAAATAGATAATTCTCCATAGAGGAGTCTAAAATGGCTGAGAGGCACATGATTAAGTTTTCAACATCCTTAGCCATCCAGAAAATGCAAATCAAAACAACTCTGTGATACCATCTTTCTCCTGTCCGAATGGCTAAAATAAAAAACACCAATGGCTATTTATGATGGAGAGGTTATGGTGAAAGGGGGACACTCCTCCTTATGCTAGTGGGAGTGTCAACTTGTACAGTCACTTTGGAAATCAATATGGAGATTCCTCAGAAAAATGGGAATCAACCTATCACAAGACCAACAACTCCATTCTTAGGCATATATCCAAAAGATGCCCATTCATACAAGAAGGACATGTGTTCCACTATGTTCATAGCGCCATTATTTGTAATACTCAGAACTTGGAAGCAACCTAGATTCCCCTCAACCGAAGAGTGAATATAGAAAATGTGGTACATTTATACAATGGAGTACTATTCAGCAGAAAAAAACAATGGAATCCTGAAATTTGCAGGCAAATTGATGACACTAGAAGAAAATATACTGAGTGAGGTAACCTAGTCACAAAAAGAGAAACATGGCATGTACTCTCTCATATATGGATTTTAGACATAGATTTGGGGAGTGCCAGCCTACAATCCCATGAACAGAGAGTCTGGGAAACTTAACCTTCATTCAGTGGCTGATGAAAGCATAGACAGACTCCCACAGCTAAACACTGAGCTGAACTCGAGGAATCCAGTGACAGTGAGGGAGGACTGATGATCAAAGTGGTTAAGACTGGGCTGGTTTAACCCCCAGAAACAGCTGACCTGACAAGGATTAGCTCTTGAATACCAGACTGATGGCTGGGATTCCAGCATGTTACTGACCCAGATTCCTGAATGTGGGTGTCAGTGAGGAGGCCTAGGTAATCTATTGGGCCTTGGGTCCAATAGATCAGTATTTATCCCGGTTATACAAATGAACTTTTGGTGCTCATCCAACAATGAGAGATGCATTCTCACCCTGGACTCCCAGGGGAGGGTTTAGGCCCTGCTCTGGATGAAATGACAGATTATGGACACCCCCATGGAGGGCCTCACTCTCCCTGGGGAAATGAGGGAATATTGGAGGGTTTGGTTGGAGTGTGTAGAGGAGGGTAGGGAAAAGGAGAGGGACCTGGAATTCATATGTTAAGCAACCTTGCTTCTAATTTCATTTTAAATTTAAAAATAAAAATTCAAAATAAGATACTTTATCTAGAAATTATAAAGTTTAATTTTTTAAAGAGAAATCTATATGTAAATACAGATAAATGTAAGTGCATGGATAATAATAACGTCTTACACAGAAACTGGCTCTCTGTCTCATATCTAGGCACACAGAACCTGGTAAAAATGGCAGAGACTACTTGATGATAATACCGCAAAAATGTCTCTGTGGAGCTAAATTTCATTCTTGAAAAAGAGATTCATAGTTTTGAAACATCCACTAAGTAAAAAGAGTATAAGTATTTGAGGCAGATAAACAGAATAATATGAAGGATAAAAATAAGAACATAAGTGTCGTATTGTATTTTCTTCATGGGACTGACCCAGATCCCCTGAATGTGGGTGTCATTGAGGAGGCCTAGGTATTCTTTGGGGCCTTGGGTAGTATTTATTCCCGGCGTACAAATAGACTTTAAGGGCCCATGACACAATATGGGATGTTCTCTCAGCCTGTACACATGGAGGGCCTAGGCCCTGCCTTGGATGAATCGACAGTCACTGGAGATCCACAGTGGAGGGTTTCACCCTCTCTGGGGATTGGAGTGGAGACTTGGTGGGAGTCTGAGTGACCGACCTGGTGGGGAGGGCAGGGGAGGATGAGAGGTAGAAGGAGCTGGGACTGACATGTAAAACAAGCTTGTTTCTAACTTAAATAATAAAAAAAAATAAAACAAAGATTTTTAAGAAAGTATAAAAGTCCATATTAGTCTACATTTAGTAATTTATTATTTCCCATATTTTTAATGATTTTACATATTTTGTATAATTATGGACTTAATACATGAGGTTGTATATAATATAATCTTTTTCTATCTTATAAGCAATCTTATTTTACATCATATCAGTACCGTCATCCCCTTGCATTTCCATTCTCCATGCCCCCCACTGAATTCCCTGAATCCATTCCCCCATCCACTCCCCAAGAATAGTGAGGCTTTCCATGGGGGACCAACAAAGTCTGTCATTCATTTGGGGGATGCTCTAGGCCCTCTTCTGTATATGTGGGCTGAAATAAATATGTTCTTAATTTACATTTTACTCCTTGAGAAATAAGAAATTATATATAGATAAATGAAAAACCATATCATTATATGTTCCTTTTAAAAGCAGACACAAACATTTTACAGAAAATCCATATTTTGGATCGCTTTAATATATTTTGAGTTAAGTTAATTTAACTGAGAAAGTAAACCTTAATTCAGGACAGTATATTTGATATACTGTACAACTTCAGATAATTTCCAGGGAGGTACATATAGTACATATTTCAGAAATGGGGGACAAAAGGAGAACAAAAGCACAAAAAGAAACTATCCATCTAAGATTAAATCTTAAGAATAATAAAATGACTTAAAATAGTTCTGCTTGATGAAAATGAATGATTGGATTTCCTGGTATTTAATCGTTAATTAATGATTAAATTTGTCAGAAGTACTATTAACACAGATGCCTTTAACTTCATTTCCCAGTTAAGAATTTCCCTAGGAGAGTGCCCTACAGGGGCCCCCATAGCAACTTTGCCCACAAATATTCTAATTAACTGTACCAGAGGGTCTGCTGTGCTGCCTTGTTAATGCTTTCTATCCGGTTCTTCAGTGCCCATCATGTATCATTGTTCAGCGAGTGACAGCAGTCAGGTTATTAAAGGTGTAGATATTAAATTAACAACAGTAGTAAACATTGTAGCTGTACTTCACATCTCAGCAGAACCAATGAAGTGGATGACACTGAATCCATGCTGATATTCTGCAGTGACAGATGGGCGTCATTTAACACAATACATCAGTGAGCAACCCACGTACCACAGCTGTCCTCCACTAAATGAATTAGATCAGGGTAATTAATCTAAGGCAGAGAGTATTACTAAACTGGATCCTTAGCAGAATTAGAGAAGAATGAACTCCCCTGCTAAAAGTCAGAAAAGAATTTTGCATTAACCATATTTCTAGTGCTCATAAGTTTTTGAGAGGATATCACACTTTCTAAGACATATATAAACCTTGCTTTTGTTAAAACAGTAACAACAATAACACAATAGCAAAGACCCTCCCATTTGAGCCTAAATTGGGTGATGTATTTTCTTTTATTTCTGTACTAAAAATAAGCGCTAGCAGCAAATGAGGCTTAACCTGGGACGTCTTTAACCTAAATTCCATCTCTTTATCCATTATCACATATGTTTATTCTCAGCTCTAGTGCTTACAACAATAAGATTTTAATTGTTAAGTTCTCATAGTTTTTTTTTATTTTTCATCATTGCTGAATTGATATTGGTTAGTTGGATGGGTAGAGTGAAAGACAGCTAGGCTTTCTTGTTGATTTCAGTTTCTATCACACCAAAGGATATTTGGATTTACAAAATTGGTCTTATTAAAATCCAGATATACATGCTTAACAGTGTGAAACTGCATAAAAGCATTCATAATTTTAAGAAATTTTTCAAGACACACTTTAATACTTATATTATCAATTTACCCTCCTCTTTGCATAAATACTTAAGTCCATATTAAAAAAAACAATATTTTTTAATTTTCAAGTGTTTATATGGTGCTAATGGAATATTCTGTGATGTTTGTCTCTATAGAATAAAATACTCACCATTAGGAAAAATATCAGAATCTTTATGAACCACTGGTAAAGGTACATTCTTCATCCTGTTAGTGTTAAATTCGTTGTGTTCAGTTATACTTATTCTTTTATTAATCTTAAAAATTACAAAACTCTGACATAGTCTTTGAATTCATGAATATCTTCTGAATTTAATTTCTAATTTCTACTGCAAAAAGTTTGATGCTTTCTTCTAAAGTATGTTTACAACTGGCCATTGATCAAATGGCTTGCTGTGTGCTCCATTGTTACAGTCCCCTCTGGCTCATGTCTGTGTATCTCCTCTGCGGAAGTTCCTTTCTTCTGCTTATCATGGCAAGGAGGAAAAGCATGCTGCTAATTGTGGTAGCTGAAATTTTTAGCTCAGCAGGAAATATCCAAACACCACATCTTCCTTTATAAAGAATTTACTGGTTTCTTGTTAAGCTAGTATGTCTTTGTTGGAGGTCTGCACCAATCATGTCCAATATTGTATGTTTATTGTAGAAGCTTAGCAAACTACCACTGGGGAAAGCTACTACATGCAGAGTATATGATTTTTAAAAATTTATTATCTTTATCATCAGTGATTAGAGTACATTTTAAACTGACTGCTTGCACATTTAAGTATTAGAATTAAACACATGTTTCAAGAGAAGTATAAAAATCTTAGCATAAAGTATACTCATGCCTATCTATATTAAATTGCATTACTGTTATCATCAAACTTGTATCTATTTTGACATAGTGATTATATTAAAAAGAGAGGAAATATAATATTCAATTAAACTTCAGAGAATGATAACTGTTTTATATGCAAACTTAGATTGAATATGACCTGTCTACATTGACTAAAATTTTCAGTTTATAATAATTTTTAAATATCAGTAAATGTTAAACATAGTGGTTTTACTTTATTCTTTTTTCTGGTGTCAAACTTTAATATGATATGTTATATTTGGAGGACCACTGACCAGAAACTCTTGAGAGATGAATTTTAGTCATTGCTACCTAGAAATATTTTCATTATGTTCGGAAGTATTTTGTCCATAACACACTCTAGTGTCACCATATAGCTTAAATTCTACACTCAAATTGGCAACAATAAAATACCACTATAAACTAATTTTACTGCTATAACCTATGTAAGAACAATGTAGGAGATTGTAATATCATATTGTCCTTTATGTAAAAGCATTACTAAGTACCTTTCATGGCTTGGATTTAAAATGTAACAGAAAGACTTGTATGTTGAAGAATTGCTTGCCAGCCCGTTTTGATAATTTAGGACGTAGGGTGGGTGTTACGGCAGGTAAGGAGAAGATAATTGGAGGAAGCTGGTTATTGTCTATGTGCTCTAGGAGGGGTTAAAGTCTCTGGTCATTTTCTGTCTCTATTTCTCTCTGTCATTCTTTCTGTCTCTGTCTCTCTCTCTCTCCCTCCCTTTCACCCCCCTCCGCTCCATGTTACCTTATACTATTCCTGGTATCTCCATGATGATGCTAGTCTCACTGTGGCTCCAAACCCAATGATTCTCCCTCTCCAATATTTTGACAGTGATGAAAAGTCAATTATGTTATTATTAACATTTTAGCCTTTTGGAGATAATTTCTATTTTTTTACTTCAGTATATTATCTCCATTGAGTATGATGATTTTAATCTCTAAAATGGGAGAAAATTACTTGATTACATCTCAAATTAGCAAAAGAAATCTTAACTTCAACAGATAAAACTTAAGGATTTGTTGAAAACTATTTCCGTGTTTTCTATGATTCAGGACTGTGGGTTCATACTCATTGCCATACAACTACAGTTTCTTGAGACAAGTCTCTTTTCTGATTACCCAAACTAATATAACGGACTCTTTCACCATCTAGATAGACCTAACCTCCATAAAAAAAGAAAAAATAATAAAACAAGCAAAGTATATACTTGATAGTGATTGTTAGCTGGCACAGCACCTTTCAAAGATATCGTGTTGGATTTCAGATCTCAGTGATACAGATACATACTTTCTTTGGGCATAGCTGCAAGGATGATGCTTAAGCTTATATTTGACTAATGGAATCTCAGTATAATATATGTCATGTTTCTGTATGTTAAGTCTTCAATTTTAAATTATTAAATTTTGTAAATACTATCTTAACTATTGTATATAATGGCTCAATTTTCTTACAATGTGTAAGAGTAAAATAGCAGTGTCAGGTATTTGATATTGGCTAGCACAGAGGTCACAGGTGAAAAATACACACATTTATGTATAACACAAGATTGTCTCCTACTATTCCCAGTTGGGAGAACTGTTTGGGAAGCATAGGAAGTGTGGCCTTATTGAAGGGAATTTATTACAGGCTTTGAGATTTCGAAAGGACATGCTATTCCCAGTTAATTCTCTCTTTGCCTTGTGGTTATTGTCTCAAAATATATGTTCTCAGCTACTGCATCATTGCAATGTCTGCCTTCATGCTGCCATGCTCTCAGGCATGATGGTCATAGACTCTACCATTTGTAACTATAAAGCTCTATAAACTCTTTCTTCTGTAGGTTGACCCTTGATCCTCACAGCAATAGAAATATAACTAAGACTATAGTAAAAGTTCAAATTATATTTAGTTTTAAAAGTCTTAGTCCTAAAAAATATTGCAATAAATTAAAATGAGATTCATAAGTCACTATAAATATGTATATATAAACTAATAAGTTAAAATAATTGGCAACAGATCTTTTCATGTCTGTCTTACTCATTCTGATTAATATTTGTTAGGGTTTTTCAGGCTGCTGAGTGTTGTCATGTTGGATAAATAAGGGCAAAACCTTGTTAATGTGTTTCAGTGGAAAAAGTCATACATTCACTCAGACATAAATGCAGAATATTTATTTTTTATTTTATATCTCTCAATATGAAAAAAACATAAATGCTTAGATCTGGCTATAAAAATATGTTCGCATATAGGAATTTATTTCTATTATTCTTCATTTTTTTATTTTTTGAGACAGGATTTCTTTGTGGCTTTGGACACTGTTCTGTAGCTATCTCTTGTAGACCAGGGTGGTCTTGAACTCACAGAGATCCTCCTGCCTCTGTCTCCCGAGTGCTGGGATTAAAGGCATGCACCACCACTGACTGGCTAATATTCTTCTTATACACTGCCTATTAATATACATTGAGTAAGAATCTACTGGCCAGCTTCTGCTTTCTTGGTAGTCATGTAAATACTAACCTTGATTACATCTCAAACAATAAGTAGTTCTTTTTCCTTCCCTGTGATAGTAAATACTTTACACTTTAACACAATTTAAGCAATGCTGTTCAAATGCTGAGCCTATTCTGCATATTGTCAATGTTGGTAGGAAATTAGCATAGTCAATGAGTCACACAGAAGATCTATCATGTACTTAATCCTTTTTTTCCTAAGGTAACCTAAAGGCAATATAATTTTACAGAGAGATGAACTTGTCTTTGAACAGAGGCTATTAATCTCTCTCATAACAGGCTGCTGAATCATTCTCATTCATTCTGTCATTGTCACTTTATAACTGAGTTTCAGACAACTTTTGCAGGAATAAGATGTATAAGCATTTGAAGTGCCAAGTGTTCCTAATTATGTCTTTAGCTTGCATTTGCTTAAGGCTTTCATGTTGCAGTAATCCTCTTTTCAATTTATCCCATCTTTTACTGTGTCATATTTGACTTGTGCTAGTACTACACCATTGTAAAGCTGTTAATTCTCTACTAACCATGAATAATTAGAAGTTTTGGTGAAATATGTAGAAGTATTGATCCAACAGACAAAATACCTTTCTACAAACTATGCTGAATCAAAGACACTTATATGTCAAAATGAGTATTTTCTCTAAAATATAATATGATTTATACTTTCAGATAAAGAAGTGAATACTTTTGTACCTAATCCCTGTAGAAAGAAGGCATTTCCTCATTTTCCTCTTCAGAATGACTTCCAAGTTCATTTCCTCTTTATGATTTTGTCTGTGCATGATGAGTTACTACAAGTAAATGTCTTTACCTAACAAAGTCATGTTTCCATTCAGCATATTAAATGTACAATAATTCCAAAACCTGGGAAAATATATTTTACATCAATTGACATTTCTTTCCGTGAAGATTGACTATAACCTTCTAGAAATTTAAAAATTATATTTCTTGCAAAACTGCCATACTATTAATGATATATATGTGGAACATTTTTTCAAACGTAATAAAACATTGTAATTCGCTATTGTTACTTAAAGTCCGTATGTCCTCATAGCCATTCCGTTCCCTGATTTTAATCAATATATCAGATTACTAAATCATTATATCTCCTTTCAGGAAGCTTCTTTTAAATTCTTCAAGTTGAGAATTTTGACAGATTTGAGGTAAACTGATCAGGTGTAACTGAATATACTTTAATGAGGATGTCACATTCCTGTGTAATATTTTATTAATTCTAGTAAATTTCACATGTTCACACAGTAAAGTTGAGTCATATCTCCCCCACACACCTCTCTTTAACACTTTCTCATAAATTTCCAGCATGAAAACCCCACTCAATTTCCCACTTCGTCCAATTTATGCTGCATGTATGTGAATGGAAGCATCGCCATCCATGGAGAATAGGAAATCTTGATGACACGCCTCAAGAAAATAGGCAATCCCTCCGTCCTTCCCTCCCTCCATTCCTCCTTCCACAATAGCCATCAACTGTAAATAGAAGGCAGGAAGGGGTGCAGGACTTGTGCCCTTCCCTCTGTATGCTATAATTTTAATTGGCTTTATTTTGTACCGATTTTGTGTAGTAAGCTACAAATGTTGTGAATCAGTAAGTCCAACTGCCCTATAAAGTCCAAAATACATGATTTCATTCTAGCTTTTCTGAACACATGGATCTTAAAATATCCAGCCCAATCTTGGAGTTTGCTGAGTATCAGTGGGAATGGATGTGATACAGATACCCAATTTATGGCTGAGGACTCCACAGACAACTATTATCTGAAGTTCGACAATATGTGAATTTCTGTATTAACCACAGTCTAATGCATGAAGAAGCTTCCACGGTGAAGAGCGAAATATATATTAATCTATACACACACACACAGACAGACAGACAGACACACACACACACACACACACACACACACACACACAAAATTTTAATGTTATGAAAAGACGCCATGACCACAGCAACTTCTCTAAAAGAAATCATTGGGGCTGGCTTGCAGGTCACAGGTTTAGTCATTTTCATTATGACAGGAACATGGTGGCATGCAGACAGACATGGTGCTGAGACTTCTACATCTGAGTTCTCAGGCAGTGGAAAGAGATCATGAGTCTCTATGCCTGGCTTGAGTTCTGCAACCTCAAATGCCAGCTCCAGAGACACTTCCTCCAATAAGGCAGTAGCTACTCCAACAAGGTTACACTTCCAACAATGCTATGCCCTATGAGCATCTAAGGGACATTTTTATTCAAACCACCATATATATTTGCAAATATGCCAAGCCTTTCCAGGCTTGTCATTGTTGAAGTTCCTAAATACAATAGCTGGTTACACTATTAATGACATTTCTTGTGTTTTAGCCTCCTCAGCACATTCATTGTGTATTAGGAACCTATTCAGTTTATATATGTAAATTGTGTGTGTGTGTGTGTGTGTGTGTGTGTGTGTGTTTGTGTGTGTGTTGCATTCCTGGGCCTATGAGATCAAAACCCATTGACAGTTTGGTCTGGTTTACAATACCTAGCCTATGTTTTCTCCTAGACACTCTCATAACATTTGTATAACTCTGCTACCCATAAACAAGTCTTCTAAGGCTGCTTATCATTGGCATGCTCACATATCACAGCTGGATAAAATTGTTGATGATTTTTCTCTCCTTGCATCCTACTTAACACCTTCCTTGGATACTATGAAAGCTATTCAGTAGGAATGAAATTTCTAAGTCCTTGTAAGTTTAATTTCTCAATGACCTCTGACCAAAAAAATGTCATAGTCTTAAGTCAACCAGAGATAAATGTGTATAAAAATATATTGGTGCACTAGTGAAACAAATATTTTGAGAATAACCAACCACCTTTAGGATAGGTTTGAGAACTACTTTATAAGGGAGAACCCATGTATGGCACTGCTGAGGTGGTCAACATCCTTAGATTAGAACATGTACCTAGTGAAAATTTACTACTACTAATCTGCTAAAAAGAAGACAGAAATAAAATTACTCCTAATGACATATTTCTATACACATATATCAGAGTTATCAAGCAACAAATACAGTTACTTCTATAACTTCCAGACATTCTGCAGGACGTAGAAGAAAGCAACTAGTTCAAGGGCAAGCAGAACTTCAAATTTCCTCCTTCACTGAGAAATTGTCCAGGCACTCAAGCCTATGGGCTGAAGATAGATTTCCCAAAGTTATAGAAGAACTTTGGGTGACTGTCCAAGAAGCCAGATATCTCTGTAATTTTTAGCATTTTGGAAGTTTCTTGCAATGCCCTTTCTGTTTATTTATGTAATATTATATCATTCTGGGGTCTTTGATGGAGATGAAGACAGATAGTTATAGCTAAAGCTTTCCTTAGTTATGTAAAAGATAAATTATATATAAAATTTAAGATTCACAATGATAGGATATATGGTAGAGTATTTTCTTTATTTTTTCCAAATACAAATAGACTAAATATTATAACTGTATTTGTTGCTTGATAACTCTTTTGTTATATGTAATTTTCTTATATTGAAGTTAAAACCTTTCTTTTTAATTAGAAAAGGGGGTGATGTTAGATATCCTTCTGTATGCTGCATATATGTGTTGTTTGGTTGGTTGATGAATAAAACCGTTTTGTCCAATGGTCAGGTAGAACAGATACAGGCAGATAATCCAAACAAAGACATGGAGAGAAAGAAGACAGAGTCAGGGAGACTCCAAGTAGTAGCTGGGGAAGCAAGATGTGAGAAAACAAGCCATGGGCCTTGTTGGAAAATATAGTATAATAAGAATGGGCTAATTTAATTGTAAGAGGTAGTAAGTAATATGCCTGTGCCATTGGCCAAACAATTGTAATTAATATTAAGCCTCAGAATGATTATTTAATAAACAGCTGCACAGACTGGCAGGTGGGAGAGAGACTGATCCAGGTACGGACAATGAAGAAAACATGTATTTATGTATGCATGTATATATATGTGTGTGTGCGTGTGTATGTATGTATGTATGTATGTGTGTGTGTATGTATGTATATGAATGTGTAGTATAACCCAGCTTTAGATCTTCCTCTAAAGCGAGTATTTTCATCTGTTGTTGATAAATAAGCTTCAGTATTCATACAAAGGCAAAGTGACATAAGATCTGCTCTTAAATATCTGTGGTGATTTTCCTGGTAGCAAATATATCAAGATTGTCACTTAGAATTTCTAATCTACAGCACCCATGAAACCAACAAAATTTCTATAAAAATTTACAGACATATGAGGAGCCTAATTTTGTGTCATGAATCATGATTAATATATTTCATAGATATTTTTCTTCCACCATTATACAATGGCAGAGTTGTAACAAACTACATGATTTTGTTTAAAAATGTTGATTTAATATTTTATTTTATGTATACTAATGTGAAGTGTGCCTGTGTTAGTGTCTGTGCATGCCAGAAGAGGGAGCTGTATCCAATGAACTGGAGCTAAAGATGACTGTCAGCCTGTATGCATTAGTGGGAACCCAGCTATCTTCTGTATGAAGTGTGACGGTTTGAGTGAGAACTGCCCTCATAGACTTATATGTTTGAGCACTTGGTCACCAGTAAGTGCAACTGTTAGGGAAGCATTAGAAGGTGTGGTATTGCTATAGGTATGCCATAAGTGAATGACTTTGATATTTCAATGCCCCATACCATTCCCAGATACGTCTCTGTCTGTCTCCTGATTGAGAATAAGGGCATGTGCTTTTAGTATTTCTCCAGTGCCATGCCTGCGGGCTGTTGTCATGGTCCCTCCCATGATGGTCATGGACTCACCCTCTTAAAATGTAATCCCCCTGTAAATGCTTTATTCTATAGGTAGCCTCAGGCATGTGTCTCATCATATCAACAGAAAAGGAACTAAGACTAATAGTAAGTGCTCCTAACTGTAGAGTAGTCTCTCCAGTCATCAAAAAATATAACACTCATATATCTATAAATGTATGTACTCTTAAATTGCCTTGGGCTGAGTAGACCATGTGGCAAGTATTTTATAAATACTGGATATAATTTATATTGAGAGAGTATATTTCTTCCATGGGAAAATGTCACTTAGTGGTGTTAAGAATTTTTTCCTGCTTATGAAGCTTCATCTATTTATGTTTTGAACAGAAAAGTTCTGAATTTGTACAGAAAAGCTTTACAATGTTAATATAATAGTACATTGCTTATATCTTATCTTTTTCTTATTCAGGAATTATCTATCATAGAGACTCATTTTCTGTGTCTAATTCTTCCATAACAGACATTTCTGCTATTATTTTTCAGAAGACTGAATTTTTGGTATTCAGAAGAGTTAAATATATTATTCTCATATTTAATGTGAAATTTTAATTATGCTCATCAATTTATGTTCATTATTTTATCAAGTTGTTCTTTTCTTCCTAAAATTTTAGCTTCCTTTTGTTCCAGCCCAAGCATGTAATACTCTCATTTTTCTCTTAATAAAGTCGTATGGTAGGGACTATCAGTCATAGTTACAGTATATATTTAATTCAATTCCTATCAACATAACCGTCATCATACCCTTAGTGAGTAATGCAGTCACTGGTGCCTGCATGGTCACTGAATTTCTCTAGTTAAATAACAATAGTATATTTAGCCTCAAGTTTTCAAGATACTTATATGATTTTGTCTTTTTGGGAGCATCAAGGAATTTTTGAAGTTCATCTCTCCGAGAGAAGTTTCTGGTAGGGGTTATGTTGGTCTTAAATATCTCCTTGTACTGGTTCATGTAGGATGTGGCAATTAAAAACTAAGCACAATCAGCAACTGAGCTATACATGTTGGCTTTTGTCATCTGCTGAAAGGAGTATTACAGCTGCCTCAAACTCTTATTCAAAAATGCCAGCTGGAGGCTACCCTGGATCTTAAGTATGGTTCAGTTCTCTCTTCGTTGGTTGGAGTTTACTGGCTTCAGGTGCTCAGGGTAGCACAGGTAATTTATCTCTTATTTTAGTGGATATTGGGCAATAGCTAAGAATAGAAAATACACAGTAAACTACTTTTAGAGGAAGTATAAAGAATATTTTCTTTTTGGTGACCCTTGTTCTACCTAATCTCCACCAAACAAGTTCTAAGAGTATAGCAATGTAAATGATATTAAATCTTAGAGATACCTACTATGGAATGTGGTATTTTTTGGAGACCTAATAAAATTTAACAAAAATTTCAACATTCTAAAAGTCCTGAGTTTTGACTTCAAAACATACTGAAACTTTTAAGCCTAAATCTTTGCAGATTTGTTTACTTATTCCTCAGGAGCTTCCTCTTATCTTTTTGTGATAGTTGGCATTTCATATTTTGATTCATGTGTTAAACTGTCAATTATAATACAGACAACAAAAGCATTAGAAGACAAGAAAAACAGTTTCTGTGTTTTTACTACCCCTTGTCAGCATTTTCTTGTAGAGAGTCACTGCTACTGTCAAAGAAGTTATGAAGATAAAACAGAAGAGTTATACTTATATTAAGTGTTCTGAAAGTGAACACAATCAAGAAACTAGAAAGTCAAATTAAACTATTGCTAGTTTACTTGTATCTGTAATAGCTAAAAAGTGGGAGGGATCATGAAATTATATAATAATTTCAAAAATAAAAGAAATAATAAATAGTGGCATAGTATCTTTGGTAAAGGAAAGACAGGTGTGAGATAGCTAGTCATTCTGATGTGCCATGCTCCTGTGGTAGGCACTAGGGCTCCCATCAGAGGGTCACGGCAATTAACCCTAGCAGTTTAATACTAGGGAAGCCCTTCCTTTCCTCCTGAAATCCCATAGAACTAACTATGGTCACCCAAATGAATGCAGGAGTTACTGCATATACACAAGTAAATAAACACAGTTGTAACTTTGTTGTGAGCAAATACAATTGGTCAATTGTTCTGATTTTGGCCCTAAGCAACCATTTATAGTAATATTATTAAAGGATGATGACACACCCTTGATAAAAGGTAGGAGAGTTACTAAACATACAACGTGGTTAGGATTTCTTAACCACAAAATCTTAGTTTGTGGTAAGCTGAGAAAAATATTTGATGCTCCAGGATATACTTTATTAATATTTCCACTCTTGGTATAACTGCAGCCAGTTATTTCTCTGAATTTCCTATGAAATTGACTTTGCTAAATGTTGTCACAAACTGGAACAGGCTATGAGAAAAACCTGGAAACAGGATTTAGTTGTCTGTGAGTTTGAAATTAGTGAGATTCTTTTCTCCGTTTGTATATTGGTAAATTTTGATTGCTTTTCTCAATTAAATACTTAAACTAAACACGTCTGCCACAGCAAATAAGAGGAATTCACTGTCACCTGGAATCACTGATGACTATTCAATTATATTAATACTTTATCCAAAATATGTACTACTGAATTAATTTTATTATGTGAAATAATATAATCAGAGCTGGGTGTTGGTGGCACATACCTTTAATACAGCACTAGGGAGGCAGAGGAGGGCGGGTCTCTGTGAGCTCAAGACCAGCCTGGTCTACAGAGTTCCAGGGCAGCAGGACAGTCTCCAAAACAATACAGAGAACCCCTGTCTATAAAAGCCAACCAAATATATATATATGTATAATCAGAGAAATGCAATTAGAGGGAAAAGATTTTATTCTACAGCAATGTTATCCACAGAATGAGACCTAATATCTTTAAATTTTTTCATTACTATCATTTTATTTTTAAATACTGGAAGAAATTAATTAGTAAAACATAGTTCATTTATATTTTTCCATCTTAACACAAATTTTTTGTATAGTTTTGTTTTCTTTCCTGTGTTCTCATAACAGATTTTCATTTTTATATATGAATTTTTAAGTTACTGATTAATATGCAATTATTAGAAGAGCTTGTTGAGGCACACATTTAATCACTGCAATTGGGAGGCAGAGGCAGGTGGGTCTCTACGAGTTCCATGACACCCTGGTCTACATAGTGAGTTTGGGGCCAGTCAGGGCTACAAAGTGATACCCACTTGACAAAAAGTAATAAAAGAACATTCCTCATATACATATATATATATATATATATATGGCTTTGATTACTCATTGCTAATTATATATTTAAACTAAGTAGAAAAAATATTAACTGTGTGTTGATATATTACTAGAAATAAAGGTGTACATGTGTGCACAATTACAGATACAACTTCGAGATTGATACCTTATATTAAGCCCATGAAAATAAATACATCAACATAATAAATTTGGATGACACATAATCTGAAATCACACCTGGTAGTTTGAAGTGCGTATCAATAAAGAGAAATAATCAGAAAATAAGAATTAGTTTTAGCATCATCCAACTTTCAAACCATTATCATACTTACCAAATCTTCCTCAGAACTTTCTAAAATCTGAGTATTCAAGTTTCTCATGAGTTTCTATTCGTAACTGAATTCAATACTTTTTGCTATTAAAGAGAAAGAACAAAAGAAAGACAGAAAGGAAAGAAGGAAGGAAGGAAGAAAGGAAGCTTTTCCAAGGAAATGACTAAAAATAAAAATTATATGTAAATCAGGAAAATATTTCTTTGGTTTTAGAGATAACATAACTACTCAATTGTGCATGGAATTTTTCAAGTATCTGAGAGATGGGATGGCTCCCATAGCCCTTCCCGGGATTTCGTCTCGTTCTCCCCAGGGACAAAGGCCATGAACTCAGAAAAAGCTAGCGTTCTTCCCCTCGCTCAGCCTTAGCATTTTCCTGAAGCTGCTTAAAGACTAAAGAATCAAAAGAAGGATGACATGGATTTTCTTATGTAGGGAGGAGTGGTTTAGGAGGAGCTTTGAATGGGATATAGCAGCCTTGTGTCAAGTCACCAGCACAGGCATCACTAATTATTTATATCCTGCTGTTAAGCATGAAACACGCTTCTCTGCCCTTACACCAGCTGCAGTCCTGCCACATGTGCGGCACCATGAACTTTATGTGGGAGCTCTCCTGAAGAGCTTGCAGGAGCATGGGGCACTACAAGCAGGTAGAATCATTGTCAGAAGAGCCTTCTGAAGAGGCCTGGTGCACTGGCAGTAATTAATGCAGGTGGTATTTTAGACAAGGGCGCTAATGAGCTTTGATATGCATGCAGGTGAGGGAGTGCTGAATCAGTAGAGCCATTAATGAACCTATGACAGCCTAATTAGCTACAATTTAAAATCTATGGAATCTAATCAGAGGAGCTGAACACTGCTGCAAATCTGTGTATGAATGAGTCTTTCTAAATACTCCAATCTGTTGCTTAGCCACTGATTGATAGTAATTGCTTTTTTTCCTCTATTGTGTATAGGAAAATGCCCAATTTTGCTCTGATAGGGGAGGACACAACATTGAAGTTAAATGCCTAAGATGTTTTAGCTGCTTAAGTTTAATCAGTAGCTGTTTAAAAGAATTCAACACAAAATTAATTTTCAGCTCTGAATATAGATGATTTAAAATATATCACCAACTTTCTTATATATTGAGTTGGCAAAGATAGAATAGCTGTTAATCAACTCCAAAAGCATCCCTGGGGAGTAAGCAAAGGTGCTGTAATACACAAATTCTTAAAATATATGTACTAATTCATGATTTCTAAAAAACGTTTTATTTATGCTAGTTATCAGAAATAACAGGGAAGCATAGGTTTATTGAATACATTAGGTAAAAATAGTTTTCGAAGGTTAACACAATCTATTAAACATTTTTCAAGTGCCTGAACTAAATACTCTACCAGAAAATGAGACAGGTTTTCTGAAGTTGTGCAGGTATCCTATTTTGTAGTGCCATTTGGTAACAACTGACACATAAAAGGTACAAGCAGTTTTTCTACTTTGACATTTCACCCTTATACAGCACAATTCATCTGAGAAACTTAAAGAACTCTGTAGCTCTGATTTATACAGTCTTATAACACGTCTGGAAGACAGGTCACTATGTCTATCCTCCTTTTACAGTCAGCTCAACTGAGCTCCATTTGTTGAAGGTCACAAGGGAGTCCCTGGAAGAACTATAAAAAGAAAAGCCGAAAGGTATGGGTACATGTCCCATACCTTTTTCTGGTTGATAAATGGTACATTTCACAATTCTGACATTTAACAAAATAAAATAAAATCTATGCATTTATGTATCTAATATTTGGATATAAATAGAAAAATTTCTGTGAAATGAAATATTCCATTTGTGAATTATTTTTAAAAAGGTAATACACTGTTCTTTACGTTATGTGCATTATATTGGTCTAAAATCAAGTGAAATGAAGCACAACATCTTGCTGTCAGAACAAATCTTGATAAAGAGTTATTTTTTCTTAGACTAGCTACCAGGACTAAGGATGAAACATAAAACAAAGGCAAAAATACAAAATTTCCTGTATTTAGATTACAAAAATAAGAAATGAAAGGAGCAAGCAAGGAAGGAAGGAAAGGGGTAAGGATTTAAGTAAAGAATGGAAGAAAGGATAAAGGTAGGAAGGGGGTGATGGGAAAGAAAGAAAGAAAAGATAAGAAAGATGGAAGGGTGAAAGGGATTGAGACAGATTGGAAGACATGTGCAAGAAAGAGAACACAGAGCTCCTGCAAATAAGGTTCCTAAAAGAAATTGATGGAGGCTGTACTAACCTGATGCCGCATACAGAAAAAAGGTGCACATCTCCTTAAATGCCTTATTTCGTGGGAGCATTTGCTATCCAGAGGAAAACAAGAATGCAGATGAGTAAAAATAATATTTAAATATTTTAGTTCACATGCTAGAGTTTCTGTATATGCTCTTCACCGATAAATGTGTGTTCCTCTATGGTGATTTCAAGAAATGTATATTTAAAGACATTGTTTGTTACCTAATGTATAGCAATCTCAAATTTCATAATATACTTGCTTCTTGGCCTTTCTGATAAGCATCACTGTAGCACTCCATCTTATCAGTTTAATATAGGATCTGTTCTCTATCTGAAGATAAAATACCAGAGTTCTTGATTTAGGAGATTGATAGGAGGTTGCTTTGCCCACTCCATTCATTGACCCAGGGTTTGCAGTTCTTCCAGGAACTGTGCACCCCCATGGGGCAAAGAGACTTGATGAATCTGAGTGCAAATATTTTAACCTGTTTAGACGAAGTAAGGGATTTCTATAAGGTCACTTCCAGAGACAGTGTGCTATTTTCTCGTTAGCAGGTTCATAGGTTCCATTAAGAATGTGATATTGCATTATTCTACCCATTATATATTAGCTTTTTAAATTCCATCCATAATGTATTAGTTTTTAAAGTTATTTCTTCTATTTTTAAGATTATAATTACATCTTTCTCCCTTCCCTTTCCTCTCGCAAAACTCTCTTATATATCCCTCCTTACTCTCTATCAAATTCATGGCCATTTTATATACATAAAAATTCCTAAGTATACATAGTCAACCTACTCAGCTTTTATATGTATTCATTTGTGAGGCCAATAATTCTCTTCACAATAGTTTTTCAATGTCTTTCTCAATAATAATGTTTACAAAAGTGTCAATTTTCCTTTCTAAAAAGCTATTGAAGTGCTGTATAAACTTGAGGATATTGTGTGAAACATACTTTTACAAAGCAGACATATTAATCAAATTTTGTCATAGTTTGTCTTGTACTAGCAGTGTCAAGAGAACCGTTTCCTGTTTGCGTACACTCTGCAGAAATATAAAAATATAACCAATTTAAATTTGAATTAAAGTCATTGATTTATTTTTTAAATGATATAAGAATGATGTATTTAAAATGATTGGTTATTTATTGTATAAAATATATGTATTAATAAAAGTGATCATACATGTAAGATCATACTTGATGTATACTCACTTGATAAATAAATAATAGATATTTTAGAATCAGAAGACTCCATCTAGAAAATTGTAAGTATATAATTTTACTATCCGTATAATTTTTGGTTTTACGATAAAGCTAAATATGAATGGGTATAAACAATTAATTTCACAAACATAATTTTAACTACAGTTAAGATTTCAATTTGTAATAATGTCTTTAAAATTTACCTAAATATAATAAGTTATATATTATTATTGTTCAGCTTGTCTTTAACAATCATATGACCTCATTTTAAGTAACACAAAGTAGTTTTTGATAATACCTGAGGTGAGAGCCTATGCTGGAGACATAGGGGAAATAGGAGGCAGACTGACAATCTTGGATCATGCTTTTATAATTAAAGAACCATTGACATATTCATTGAATATATGTCTCTTTCAGTTATCTAGGTTAGCACTTCATAGTCAGGGAATCAATGTGAATGTTATCCCTTTTTAATGGCTTTTGTCTTCTTTCTCATCTCCCAATTCATCAATTCCAGTGCTATTGAGTATCATCATCTCCTTTACCTCTAGTCATTCACCAAAGGGCCCTGAGTTTCCAAGTATGGATGTCAGAAAAATAACTTACAGTCCATGCCAATACTTCACTATGGTAAACACAGGGGCTGCAGAGATGGCGCAGTGGCTGTGAGCATTTGCTCTTCAAGCCCAGAGAATTGAGTTGAGATCTTAGAACCTGCAGAAAAAGAATGGCTCATCTGTCTATGTCTGTAGCACCAGCTTTGAGGGGTAAAGATGGGTGGAACCCATGAGTTCATTGGCCAACTGGAATCACAAACATCCAAGCATGAGAGAAACTTTCCTTTTTTTTCTTCTTTTTTTATATTTCACCAGCATTTGTTTTAATGTAAATTAAAAGCAAGCTTGCTTCACATGTCAATCCCAGTTCCCTCTCCCTCCCCTCCTTTCCCAGGCCCCTTCAACCATCCCCCAGGCCTTCACCCAATCCCTACTCCACTCTCCAAGGAGGATGGGCCCCTTAAAGGGTGCCCTTAAGGGGAAAGTCTGTCATATCATCCAGGGCAGGACCCAGGACCTTCCCCATGTGTGCAGGCAGAGACTGCATCCCTCCATGTGGAATGGGCTTCCAAAACCTTTTCTTAAGATATTGAGATACAGTGATGAATAATATACTTTATGTTCTGTCTAGCCTCATTATGTTCATGGCCACACCCCTGTGCATACAGCACACACACATATACAATATAAAATGATACAACAATATTATACAAAAAGAGCATATAATAGTAGATTTTAACACTAACAAAAAAGATATAACATCAAAATATGTATCCCATAGGTTGTCCAAAAATGGTCCTTTAATTGCTTTGAAATGTTTTAAGTAATTTTAAGTCCATTCTTATATATCTGTAATTTAACAAAAATATGAATCTCATAGACTTAAACATCACAAAATGCAGAATAAAAATACAAATTTTAATATTATTACATATAATTAATTGTCCTTAGTTATATAATAGCACAAAATTTACTGTTTAAATTTTACTGTCCTTCCACTGAGGAATTTTTTCTGTTTTATTTTTTAGAAATGTTTTGAATTTAAGAACAACAGTTAAGAAAGTGAAACAATTAGTGAAATATTCAATTATTTCATGCAGATAAAAATTTGCCAAATGACAAGGCTGGAGAGATGACTTAGTAGTTCAGAACATGTGCCAATGTTTCAGAGATGATAGCACAGCTCCAATGCTGGGAAGATCACCATCACTTCCATCTCTGTCTGTTGGGGAATCTGGTGGCCTTCACCTTCATGGGAAACAGCATACATATGTTCATAAACTCTCTCACACACACACATGATTAAAAATAGCAAAAGGAAATCTTTAAAAATATTAACAATCAAGATAGTAATGTTACTTGTTTGAAGTAAATTTTATTAAATCAAAAGTTAGAGCACAAAAACTATCACAAGAAACAGAATGCATATTCATCTTAAATGTTTGT
This sequence comes from Mesocricetus auratus, assembly GCF_017639785.1. NCBI lineage: Eukaryota > Metazoa > Chordata > Mammalia > Rodentia > Cricetidae > Mesocricetus > Mesocricetus auratus. Next base: position 29,826,935 of record NW_024429200.1, on the reverse strand, counting down.
TCATAATACTCAAAAATGTGCGTATTTTTATATATTATCATATAGGAATTCCTGACTGAAATGCTTAATATTTACTTAATATATATGAAAACAAAAACTGATCACCTTATAATGATGGTCAATAACTATTTCCAAAAGTGAAGAATGTATCATTCCAATACAAAGTCAATTATTTCTTGAGACAGGGTTTATCTGCAGCTTTAAAGTCTGTTCTGAACCTTGCTTTGTAGACCAGGCTGACCTCAAACTCACAGAGATTCACTTGCCTTTGTCTCCCAAGTGTTAGAATTAAAGGCATATGCCACCACCCCTAGTTGGCATTCTTTTTTTTTAATGGGAAATAGTTTGAACCAGAATCAGAATTTTTTCATGATTTCTATTGTGAAAAGTTATAAAAAATCATACATGAAATTTGGCTTGTCATTTTTTACTTGTGTTCAGTATGTATTCTCATTATTCTCTCTTCTGCAGTGATATTGCCTGGTAATAGTTCACCCTCTCATTTGTCTTTAAGCTACAACAAAGACAATGAGTTGCATGTTCATACCATCAAAGTGAGAATAAAGAATTAAACTAACTTTATACAGCATCATTTTTGTTTGTTTTGGATTTTTGTTTTGTTGGAGCTATTTAAGACAGGCTTTACCTAGGTATGTCTGGCCATCCTAGAACTTACTGCATAACACGGATAGGCTTTGAGTTGTGACAAAACCCCTGGTTTAGATTCCTATGTGCATTGAATGCAGTTACATATGACCACCACTAGTTTCAGGATACAACTTTTGAGAAAATTTGATTTTTATGAGGGCTTCAATTTACAATGCTTTGTCATATATGATATATCTTCTCAAATCTTATAATTTTTAAAAATGTGTTTAGATCCATAAGGTGGCATTTATTGAAAGCAAATACTGAGGAATTTGATGTTACAATTTAAGACCAAGTGGATAAAGACTGGCCATGGAAATCAATCTAATCCTTGGCTAAGTTCTTCTATCTTTACAGGAACTTGTTAATATCTCCATTTTCCTTAAATATGATTTGTCTGATGATTCAAATGGAACAAACACCCAGTTGTTCTTATCAACAAGGAATGGAAACTTAGTTTACTGGCGAATGCCTTGGAAAAGTAGTCCTAAATGTTTCAGCTGATTCAGTATTATAACTTTTGAAATATCAGCCAATTTTGTATAGCAGACTTAGAAAAATGTGGTGAAAAAAAGAAAGCCATTTCTTCCAAATTACTGAGGTCAGACATCATAGACACTACACAAAATTTGATTAAACATAACTAAATTTTCAAAGCTACACTGCCTTTGCCTACCCTACCCTCCGAAATGAAGCCCAAGACATGCTAGACTGCTGCTCCATGGGCTTCCTTTCCTTCCTTATTTCTGCTTTGCTCAGATGTGAAGCTATCCTGTGAGTGAGCATCTCATAGTGAGGAGTCAGCACTCCGGCTGCCGTTGAAAGAGCTATATTGAGCATTTTATTATGCTCATCTGAAAAGCAGAATCAGTGATTATGAGCAACATACAGGACAGCTGAAAGCAGTTAAATCATTTACTTGTAATACTCCCAAGATCTTAAAATGCTCCAATGTATAAAACACATTCAAATGCTGCAGCTCTTTTACACTCAGACAGCCCTCTGGAATCTGTGAGAGCTTTTCATTTCATTCCTTTTCTCCCTATTCTGTTGGAAGACAAAGGTTTCTACAAGTAGACAGTTTCCTGCCTTTTGCTTGAACTAGAGGCTTAAATTCATAGACTTTTAAATGCAGGAAAAACAAGCAGCATTTAGCAAAAAGATTCTTTTCTATTGATACTGCCTAGTTTGAATTTGGAAAGGTCCGTCTATGTAGAAATTTTTGGGCAACATGTTCCAGTTCTAGCTGTTCATTTTTTTTATCCTCTGGCTAGGAGATTCATGATCAAGGTTGACTTGGGGGTTGGTATGTAAAATAAAAATAAAGTTATTAAAGAAAAAAAGAAAAGAAATTGAGAACATAACATTCTACACTTGCTGGGTGGTAGTGAATTCACAGAGATTATCCCAGCACATTGGATGATCTCTGGGAGTATGAGACCAGCCTGGTCTACAGAGTTCCAGGAAAGGCTCCAAAGCTAGAGAAAAACCATTTTTCAAAAAAATCAAAATTATAGTAACAATAGCAGCTTAATTTTCTTAGCACTTCCCTGGTTAAAAGTGAGATAAAAGAAAAATTATGTGACTAACAGTGAAGTTTTCTAGAACCAGATGGTTAAAAAATATCTGATTTATATGAGTTGACAGACACACTTAAGCAAAAGAATATATAGTCTTTTAAACAAGTTTCTTATCACGGATGAACTATTAAAAACAATACAAAGAGATTCTTTATAAAGTTAGATGGATATTTAAACAACATATATGTAAGGTGGGAGCAAAATAGATACCATGTTCCATGTCTAGGTCTCTTGTTGAAACATTACAGATGAATCAAGTAAAGGATTATTGTGTAATTCACAAACTTAGATCTCACTTTCTTCTTTAAAGAAAGTTCACAACTTAACTTGATGCTTTTCTTAACCATGTCCCTGACAACACTGTAGCAGGAACATTAAGTTACTCATGGTGTTACATCAAATTCAGATTAAGAGAGATAATAACATACTTTTTAGTCATCCACACCCATCCTCAGCATTATTCTGCACCTTCTCCACGTCATCATTTCCATTATCAACCTAGAGACTGAGTAGTCACTAATTTGTTCAAATTTCCAGCTCTTCTATTCACTTGCAAATCTTTTTATATACTTTTGTAACTGAACCCTAGCAACTAGTGCTATGATGGAATGGCCAATATGAGAACAAAGACAAAATATATCAACGTTCACTGTTCTAGAAGTCTTGATTTTGGCTTCTTTATTTAACTTCTAGATAACTGTTTTCTGTAATTGAGGTGTGTCAACACAGGATGTGGTTTCTGTGTTCCAACACCTAGAAAAGCTCAGAATTGTATTTAGGTACTAAACACTCAGTGTAACTGCTGGAAGGCTAATAAAGACTGTGTATTGTCTTGAACCCAGTAGAAAAAAATAATGATATTCTCTGGTGTGTACTTTACAACATTTCCTTGACTGAGGCATCTTATCGTGTTTGTGACAGTATGTATAAAATCTGTGCAAATTCAAGGCAGACAAAATCCTAGCCTTGGAAGGAAGAAATATATGTATGTATATATGTATGTATATGTGTATATTCCTACCCTTAGCTGAGGGACTATTCCTAAATTTATAGCTTTTCAGCTAGGGAGAAAGAGGCTTTTCTTTGATTGTATTATGTCTTCTGGTTGTTTGAACATTCTTTGAGTGGATACCCACAAAACTGAGAATACATGGATAGAATAAATTAGAGTTAATAAGTTCATAGAAGAATAAAGATTAGGTGGAAGAGGAGGTGTGAAAGAAGAAAAACACTATTTTGAGTGGGAAGGAACTGGGTAGACTTGTGAGAGAGGTTAAATAATATCAAGTGCATTGTATGAAATTCTCATGGAACTAATAACAATAAAAAAGGAAGAACAAAAAACACAGTATGCCCACTGGTCTTCTCAAAAAGTGTACTAAATATAAAATAGGCTCTCAAGAAAGTTCTTTGTATTTTCCGTATATTTCTCTAAGTTTGTCTTTCACTATCCATTAAATTACAAGAATTCTAATAAATGACTGATCCTATGCTTTCTGTCGGGCTCACTCTGTATACCATCAATGCATAAACACACACTTAAACAGTTATTTATTTTTAATCATTTAATTAACCTTCATTTTGCCTTAGAAAAAAGAAATATTGCTGTACACACTCAGACCTGGAGCATAACCACATTTCTAAGAGTCATCTCCCAATACACAACAACACGTTTTCCTTGGAAACTCCGGCGGCCAAAATTATCAGTACCAACAATGTCTTTCTATGAGGCAACACACGGGTATCACCCTCCAAAAAATCTAGGGACCTCTGGCTGTGTGAAATAGTGGGTCTCTGATTCTTGTGTCTGTTCTTGGGGCTCTTTTCTTTTGAGTTGCTTTTGTCCAGCCTTCATAAGATGGGTTTTTAATTTTGTTATATTATTATATTTTATCTCACCATGTTTGATTGTTATCTGCCTCTGCAGCCTGATTGCTGAGACTAAAGGTGTATGCCAACACTTTGGGGTACCCTTACCTTCCTAGTAAGAGACAGAAAAGGATTGCATTCTTAGGGTTGCAGAAGTGTGGAGGACCTGGGTGGAGAAGAAAGAGGCGAAGGAAAGTGTAATTAAGATATATTGTACTATAAAAGAATCTATTTTAAATAAACAACAAAAAAGAATAATCATAAATTGGCAACCCCAATTTTCTTTTCATATCTGGCCAATGTTGTATTGGTAGTTAACCACCCACTGGGTAACTTTGTCTTCTAAGTTTTATTATTTTTTAACCTACACATTCAGCTTTCTGGAAAACCACTTTTCTGTTTAGTTGATCAGGCTATCTTTACACACACTCATTCACCATAAGAGAAATCTCTGCTTTTAATACCTTGAAAACTTTGATTCTCTGACAATTTAGAAATTATTAATTCTTTATTGACAAGAGCCCTTCATATTTATTTTAAACTAGAAATAATTACCTGGTTCTACTAGGGCACTTCATATTTAACAATTTCAAACGGAACATATTCAGGAAAATTGATGTTATTTGATTCATCGACAATATTCTGCATGGCCAAAGTTCTATGCTTCTACACCAACATTTCAATCTACTGTTTTAAACAATTAATTATTTCTTCAATTAGTACAGACAACAGAGAAACTGTCTTCAATTTGAACTCCCATTTAATTCCTTAAATTCTTATAAGTTGAGGACTGCTGTGGCCGCACATGCTGATAAACATAGCATTTGGGAGGATAGTATAAGAGGATCAAAAATTCAAGATCTTCAGAAAAGCTTCATTCTGTATATCCATTTAAAAGGAAATTAAGTATCTTTTCATTGTCTTGTGTGACTTTTTCTTTTCTGTTTCTCTGACTTCAATAATTTCTATTCTTACTTCAATACTATGTACTATCACACAGGAAATTTCTTTATTGTGTGATTATAGTTGACCATTTTTATATTCTGGACACCATGTTGATTTCTTTTGGTATAAACTGTTCTGTCTATGATATATGTATACAGCATAGGTATCTACAGCTGTGATTCAAATCTTAACTGACTTTCAAATATTAACTGAAATTATTTTTTAGTATATATGTTTCCCTGAAAACACAACCTACAGAGTACTTTTTTCCATCATCAATGTCTCTTGATGTTGTCATTATTTATGAAAATATTATTCATCATATGCTGTACTATCTTGTTCCGGTTTTAGAAGTTCATTATATTGTCTCCGCAAGATTTTAGTTTCACAAGAACACCATGTATGAACGTGCACGGCCATAAGCCTAGGATATAGAATTAAGACATCTGGCACAGTGATAGTCATATTTCAAATAGTTTTTAACTAACCTGTGTTACACTCATTAGCATGTTCTGTGTAGAAGAACATATTAATTTAAAGCATTGCAAAATTATAATATTAAAAACTTAGGATTACATAACAATAGTTATAGACTCTGAAATTCTATAAGAACCAAATCTATATATGCAAATAATAGAAATTCTAGCACTGTTGAGACTAGTACTATTAATTGGTGAATGGCATTTGTTTCTTAATTTTATGAGTTTCCTATACTATGATATTAATAAGAAGGCTAATTTTAATTTTAAAATAAAAGACTGAATTATTTGATAAGGCTATACATTAAGAATTAAAATATTGGTAACAATATTTACATGAGAAACACTTTCAGGATGGTACAGGTAAGACTTTAGAAGCACAATACCTGGCAGGTCAAAATAAACCCTTACAGAACCATGACATCAACCAAACCTTTGAAATATCCCCCATGGTGTCGATTCAAGAAACAGCTAAAGTTGTAACAGCAGCTAATGTTTCAACTTGCTCTTGTTTTTCCATGTCTTTCTCACTTGGAATTCTTTTGAGGAATAGTAATTTCACAATAGCTGTGACAATCCTTAGCCACACAGTGGCTAGGGAGAAGATGAATAATGACACCGATGTTCTTCAGCCTGCATCAGGCTTAAAGAAAGCTCACCGTCTGGCTTCTCTGGCCTATCAATAAAACCTTACTTGAGATGATTTAAGGTTCTTTTGTGAGAGCAGAGCTCTTCTCTCGATGTTATAGAGTATGTGTTTGCAGATACATGACATGGCAAAGCCATTGTGGGCAAAGCCATTATATATACCTATACATGTTATTAACTGAGAAGTTACTTTTAAATAAATGTTTAAAATGCAAAAATTTAAAAGATGTTAAAGTTTAAAAGTCAAGAATGGGCATGAAGAAATAAAACTGTTTGTTAAATCTGTTACAATGTTGAAGTTTGTTAAACATGTTTGCAGGACAAAAGACCATGATGTATCATTAATTTTAGTCCATAAACAAATAAATAATCTTACAGTTGAAGTTTATATCCTTCTTTAAGCTCAGTTCCTGGTAACAATCATTCTTACCTTAGTTATGTTAGACTTTAAAATTTTTATTTAGAATCTATATATAAGGGAGGAGGGGTGAGATTGGGAGCTGGAACTGACATGTGAAACATTCACGTTTCTAATTTAAATAAAAGCATATATTGAGAAGAAAAAGAAAAGAATCTACATATAAAATGAGCATGCAGTATGTATTTCTCCTTATTGGCTTCATGTTGTTTAATATAATTTCCTCAAATATTTTGTACACTAAAAATTTGTGAGAATGAATCTCAAATATTTTTACCATATATAGTTACTATGTGAAGTGACAGGTATGTTAATTAGCTAGATTGTAGTAAATATATCACAAAATAGCTATTTATATCCTAACATGATTTATATTTGCATGCAAATTGGATCTTATATTCAAACCTTAACAATTATTTATCTATTGTATAATAAATAATTAATTGTCATAAATTATTATGAAAATATAAATATTCAAAAATCACTTATAAAAGTTCTCACAAGCAGGAAACAATTTGAAAAAATATAAACATATTAGTAACATTATTAACAGAACAGTTGAAATACTTGTACACTGAAAATCATATACTATCATTAAAGTAAACTAAAATTAATGAAAAATTTACTTTTGTAAAGGTGTTTGAAGATTTGGTATTTCTAATATGTCAGTACTCTACAAAATTAATCTGTGTAGTCAATCTAATCACTACCAAAGTATTAAATATCATTTATTAATGTTTAGAGAAAAATCATCTTAAGATAAATACGTGAATATAATAACAATAAATATGGAAGGATTTAGATCCTCTACACATCTTAACACTAAATTTAATAAAGGTTAGAGCAATCAAGGGTACATGCTATATGGTGAAGATAATTATTTGAATTGCTGAACTTGAAAAGGGACTTAACAAAATAATATCATTTTTATTTTTAAATTTTTTATTATAGAAGCACCCTTCTTTACATATCAATCCCCCCATTGACCTCCCATTGTCCCATGATACCCACGAACCCCTCCAATTCACTCCCCACCCACTCTCCAGGGATAGTGAGGCCCTCCACTGGGGGGCCATCAAAGTCCATCACATCATTTGATATTGGGCCTAGGCTGTCGTTCCCATATCTGGGCTGCATTAGCATCCCTCCACACTGAATGAGCTCCCAAAGTCCATTTGTGCACTAGGGATAAACAATGGCTCCACTGTTAGAGGTTCCATACATTTCCCTGGCCTCCTAGCTGGCACCAGCATTCAGAGGGCTTGGTTCGGTTCAATGCTGGTTTCCCAGCTTTACGACTAGGGTCTCCATGCTCTCACTAAGTCAGGAAACTGTTTCTGCAGGTTTCTTCAGCACCACCTTGGCTCCTTTGCTCATCCCTCCTCCCTCTGTGCAACTGGATTCCAGGAATATGGCTCAGTGTTTGGCTGTGGGTGCCTGCTTCTGCTCCAATCGGCTACTGGATGAAGGCTCTAGGAGTGAAAATCAAGGAAGTCATCAACCTCATTATAGGGGAAGGGCATCAAAGGCATCTTTTCTACCACTGCCTAGATTCTTAGTTGGGGTCATTCCTGGCGATCCCCTAATAATTCTCCTGTGCCAGACCTCTCTCCAAACCTACGCTGGCTCCCTCTAACAAAGCATCTCCTTTCTTTTTTTTTTTTTTTTTTTGCTTTTATTTATTTATTTATTTATTTATTTTTATATATTTTATTTTCCAGTTTAAATTTAGATAAGAAACGAGGTTGCTTCACAAGTCAGTTCCAGGTCCCTCTCCCATTCCCTCCCATCCTCCCGTGCCCTCCCCGAACCCCCCCCGTTATCCCCTCATTCCCCCAGCAGGGTGAGGCCCTCCATGGGGGTGTCCATAGTCTGTCATTTCATATAGGGCAGGGCCTTGACCCTTCCCCAAGAGTTCAGGGTGAGAGTGCACCTCACATTGTTCAATGGGAGTCCAAAGTCCGTGTGTATACTTGGGATGGGTACTGATCTGCTGCCCAAGGCTCAATAGATTCCCTAGGCCTCCTCACTGACACCCAGATTCAGGGGGTCTTGATCAGTCCCATGCTGGATTCCCAGGCTGATGCCTGGGATTCAAGAGTTAACCTTTGTCTGGTCAGCTGTTTCTGGGGGTTAAACCAGCCCAGTCTTAATCCCTTTGATCATCAGTCTTCCCTCTCTGTTACTGGCTTTCTTGAGTTCAGCTCAGTACTTAACCAAGGGAGTCTGCCTCTTCTTCGAGCATCTCCTTTCTTGCGCTTCCCCATTCTTCCCGTCTCAGTCATGTTCTCCTCCTCCCTCCCCTTCTCCCTCTTACCTCTTCCTACCTCCCTCCTCTCTCCCCTGAACACCCAAATTGCTCAGGGGTTCTTGTCCCCCTTCCCTTCTTTGGGGTCATGCATTCTTCTCTTAGGGTTCTCCTTGTTTCCTAGGTTCTGTGGTGGTATGGTTTGTAGGTTGTTAGTCCTTTGCTCTATTTATAATATCCGTATGAATGAGTGCATACCCTGTTTGCCTTTCTGTAATTGGGTTACCTCACTCAGGATGTTTTCCTCTAGTTCCATCTATTTGCTTGTGAATTTCAAGATTACATTGCTGTTTTCAGCTGAGTAATACTACATTTATATAAATGTACAATATTTTCTTCATTCATTCTGCAGTTGAGGGACATCTAGGTTGCCTCCAGGTTCTGGCTATCACAAAAACACTGATATTGTTGCATGAATAGGCATTCTTTGGGTATATGCCCAAGAGAGGAATTTCTGCATGTTGAGGTAGACTGATACCCATTTTTCCAAGGAACTGCCATAATGATTTCCATAGTTTCCATACAATTATGTACTTCCATCAGCAATGGAGGAGTGCTCCTCTTTCTCCACATCATCTTCAGAATGTTTAGCCATTCTGGCCAGTTTAAGATGATATCTAAGAGTTGTTTTGAGATGCATTTCCCTGGTGGCTAAGGATGTTGAGCACTTTCCTTAGAGTTTTCCAGTCATTTTATATTCCCCTATTGAAAATTCTCAATTTAGTTCTGTACCCCACTTTTTAATTGCATTGTTTGGTGTTTTGGTGGCTAGCTTCTTGAGTTTATTGTGTATTTTGTAAATAACCCTCCTGTCAGATTTGGGGTTGGTGAAGATATTTTCCCATTCTGTGGGCTGCCATTTTGTCTTCTTGACTGTGTCCTTTGCCTTACAGAAGCTTCTCAGTTTCAAGAGGTCCCGATTATTAATTGTCTATCTCAATGTCTGCACTACTGTTGTCATGTTCAGGAATCAGTCTCCAGTAACAATTCTTTTAAGGGGACCTCCCACTTTATCTTCTATGATGATCAGTGTGGCTCAATTTATGTTGAGGTCTTTGAACCATTTGGACTTAAGTTTTGTGCAGGGCGATAGATATTTATCTGTCTGCACTCTTTGACATGTCTGCATCCAGTTATGGCAACACAATTTGTTGAAGATGCTTTCGTTTTACCATTGTGTAACTTTAGCTTCTTTGTCAAGAATCAGGTGTTATAGGGGTGTGGGTTAATATCAGTTTTTTTCAGTTCAATTCCTTTTGTCTACTTGTATAATTTTGTACTAATCCCAAGTTGTTTTCAGGACTATGGCTCTATAGTGGAGCTTGAAGTCAGGGTTGGGGATGCCTCTGGAAGTTTCTTTATTGTACAGGGCTCTTTTGGGTATCCTGTGTCTTTTTTCCATGAAGTTTATTATTTTTCTTTCAAGGTCTCTGAAGAATTGTGCCGGTATTTTGATGGGGATTGCATTGAACCTAGAGATTGCTTTTGGCATGATTGCCATTTTTACTATGTTGATCCTACCTATCCAAGAGCAGGGAGTTCTTTCCATTTTCTGGCATCTTCATAATTTCTTTCTCAAAAGACTCAAATTTCTTAATATACAGGTCGTTCACATGTTTGGTTAGTGTTACACCAAATATTACATATTGTTTGTGGCTATTATAAAGGCTGACATATATCTGATTAATTTCTCAACCCATTTATCAGCTATATATAGTAGAGCTTCAATTTTTTGAGGTAATTTTGTATCGTGCTACTTTGCTGAAGGAGTTTATCAGCTGTAGAAGTTCCCAGGTAGAGTTTTTCGGGTCACTTATGAAAACTAATATCAACTTCAAATAGGTAAAGTTTGATTTCTTTCTATCCAATTTGTACACCTTGTTCTATATTTGTTGTCTTATTGCTCTACTAGACCTTCAAGGGCAATATTGATGATATATGGAGAGAGTGGGCAACCTTGTCTTGCTCCTGATTTTAGAGGAAACAGATTGTGTTTCTTTCCATTTAGTTTGATGTTGGCTATTGGTTTACTGTATAATTTACTAATTTCTTCCTTGCCACAGGAATGGTGCAATTGAACATTGTTAAACTTCCATGTGTTTGTAGGGTTTTTGCAATTTGTGTTTTTGTTGAGTTCTAACATTAAATCATGGAGATCCAATAGGATCCAGGGAGTTATTCCTTTTTTTCTGTTGATTTTTGCTGTGCCCCCTAGTAGGTAGTTGATTTTAGAGAAGGCTACAAGTGGCACTGAGAAGAGGATACATTATTTTGTGTTTGTTTGGATGTTCTAAAGATAATCTGTTAAAAAAATTTAGTCAGAACTTCTCTTAGTTTCTTTTGGCTCTTTGTAAAGTTTCTGCCTTGTGGTCTTGTCTAGTGATGAGAGTGGGGTGTTGAAGTCTCCCACAATAAGTGTGTGGCATATAATGTGTGATTTGAGATACAATAATGTTTCTTTTAAGATTGTGGGTGCTACAGATACAAGCATAACCAACAGAATACAAGAGCTGGAAGAGAGAATCTCAGGTGTTGAAGATACACTAGGATAAATCGACTCATAGACCAAAGAAAATCTTAAGTTCAACAAATTCCTAGCACAAAATATCCAGAAAATATTAAAAGACCAAACCTAAGAATAATAAGAATAGAAGAAGGTGAAGAAAATTTTTCAACACAATCATATAAGAAAATTTCCCAACCTGAAGAAAGACATTACAGTGAAGGTACAATAAGCTTACAGAACACCAAATACAGTGGAACACACAAAAAATTCCCTCACCACATAATAAATCAAGACCTCAAACCTATAGAATAAAGAATGTAATGAGCAGCTAAGGAAAAAGGTCAAGTAACACACAAAGGCAAACTTATCAGAATTACACCAAACTCTGAAAGCCTGGATAGATATAGGATTCCAGCCAAGACTGCTATACCCAGCAAAGCTTTCAATCAATATAGATGGAGAGAACAATATATTCCATGACTAAACCAGATTTAAACAATATGTATCCTCTAATCCTTTAATCCGTTAAATGCCCATTCCTGATTATGAACTTGATATCTACCCTATGTGCCATCCTAGAACCTTCATCCAGTGACTGATGGAAGCAGAGACAAACACCCACTGTTAAACACTGAACTGAACACATGGAACCCAGTGACAGAGAGATTGGATCGATGAGCAATTTGGCAAAGATGGGCTGGGGAATCGAGCAGAGACAGCTGATCTGAACAAGGGGAGCTTTTGGACCCCAGACCGACAGCAGAGAGGCCAGCATGGGACTGATGCAGACCCCCTGAGCCTGCGAGTCAGTTAAGAGGCCTGGGCAACCTATGGGGCCCTGGGGTAGTAGATCAGTGTTTACCCCTGGCATACAAATGGACTTTGTGTGTCCATAACACAAAGAGGGATACTCTCTCAGCCTGAACTGTTAGGGGAGTGCCTGGACCCTCCTCTGAGCATAATGACAGACTCTGGATATCGCCTATTTGGAAGGAAGTGGAGATAGGGTGGGAGGCTGAGTAGGATTGTGGGCAGGGTATGGTAGGAGGGGAGGGAGAGGTAACTCAGATTGACATGTGAAGCAAGCTATTTAAAATTAAATTAATAAAAATGAAAATAAGAAAATTAGTAGCCCTACTATATACAGATGACAAAAGGGCAGAGAAGGAAATCAGAGAAATATCTCCTTTTACAGTTGCCACAAACAACATAACATGCCTGGGGTATCACTAATCAAACAAGTGGAAAATCTTTATTTCAAGAATTTTGAGTCTTTAAAGAAAGAAATTAAAAAAGACACCAGATAATGGAAATATCTCCCATGCTCTTGGATAGGTAGTAGCAACTTGGTTAAAATGGCAATCTTGCCAAACGCAATCTACAGATTCAATGCAATCCCCTTTGTAATCCCAACACAATTCTTCACCAACCTTGGATGAAATATTCTCAACTTTATATGGGAAAATAAAAGACCCAGGAAAGTGAAAACAATACTTCTCAACAAAGCAAAGTGCAGAGGCATCACCACCCCTGACTTCAAGCTCTATTATAGAGCTGCATTGCTGAAACAGGTTGAAATTGGCCTGAAAATAGACAGGTAGACCCATGGAATCAAATTGATCAGCCTGATCTTCGACATAAAAGCTAAAATTATGCAATGTGAAGAAGAAAGCATCTTCAACAAATGGTGCTGACATAACTGAATATTGTAATGCAGAAGACTGCAGATATATCCATGTCTGTTTCCATGCACAAAACTTAAGTCCCAATGGATCAAAGACCTCAACATAAATCCAGCCTCACTGAACCTCATACAGGAGAAAGTGGGAGGTGCCTACTTTCTTTTGTCTTGTTGCCTGTGTATTTTGCCTTGTAGAAGCTTCCTCGGTAAAATTTGAGTCAGTCAACTCAAGACCCAGCAACTTCACTTTTAGGTATATACATTCTTCCAATATATTCATAGTAGCATTATTTGAATACCCCTCAATTGAAGAGTAGATAGAGAAAATGTGGTACATTTATACAAGTTTTTACTATTCAGTGGAAAATAACAATGGAATCTTGAAATTTGCAGGCAAATGAAGGACACTAGAAGAAACCATCCTGAGTGAGGTTACCCAGTCACAAAAATACAAACATTGTATATACTCACTCATATATGGATTTTAGACTTAGATCAAGGGATTGCCAGCCTGTAATCCCAATGCTAGAGAGTCTGGGAAACAGAACTTTCATCCAGCAACTGATGGAATCTAAGGCAGACACCCACAGCTAAACACTGAACTGAACTCATGGTATCCAGTGACAGTGATGGAGGACTGATGAGCAAAGGGGACACTACTGAGATGATTTAACCCAAGGAATCAGTTGACTTGAATACAGGGAAGCTCTTGGCCCCCAGTATGATGGCTGAGATGCCAGTATGGGCCTGATCCAGACCCCCTGAATGAGGGTGTCAATGAGGAAGCCTAGGCAATTTATGGGGCCTTGGGTAGAAGGTCAGTATTTATCCGTGGTATACAAATGGTGTTTGGGTGCCCATCCCACAATGAGGGATGCTCTCTGAGCCTGCACTCTTTGCGAAGGGACTGGGCCCTGTCATGAAAGAAATGACAGACTCAGTAGATCCCTCAGGGTCAGTCTCACTCTCCCTAGGGAAAGTAGGGAGAGGGACCTGAGGTTGTCATGTGAAGCAAGCTTCTCTCTTATTAACATAAAAAATCCCAAAAAAGTATGTGGGTGTCTTTGTATTTGGGGCATATAAGTATTCAGAATTGATGCTTCATCTTGCTGGACTTTTCCTGTGATGAATATGAAATGCCCTTATTCGTCACTTTTTATTGATTTTAGTTTGACGTCTAGCTTGTTTGATACTAAGGTGGCTACAACATCTTTTTTCCTGGATCCCTTTGATTGGAAAATCTTTTACCAACCATTTACTCTGAGGTAATGTCTGCCTTTGACATTTAGATGTATTTCTTTTATGTAGCAGAAGGATGGATTCTGTCTTTGTATCCATTTTGTTATCCTGTATCATTTTATTGGCAAGTTAAGACCAGTGAAATAGAGGGATCTTAATTATTCTTGCTTGTTTTGGTTGGTGGTGTTATTGTGTGTGGATTTCCCCCATTTTTGTTTTGTTGTTTGGTACAGTGAGATTTTTTTATTGCCTATATTTTTTTGAGTACTGTTATCTTCACTGAGTTGGAGTTTTACATTCAGTACTTTATGTAGGGCTGGATTTGTATATATGTATTGATTAAATCTTTTTTTGTCAAGGTATAGCTCGTTTTCTCCTGAGATGGCATCTATGTTCCTGTATCATTTGTAGAACATCTACCCAGGAAAGTTTCCACTGAAAATTCAGGTATAATTGATATAGGTCAGCTTTTATATGTTACTTGGCCTTTTTCTTTTGCTGCTTTTAATATTTTTTCTTTATTCTGTTAGTTTGGTATTTTGATTATTATGTGGCTAGAGGACTCCTTGCTTTTAGTCCAGTCTATTTGGTGTTTTTTAAGCTTCATATACTTCCATACACATATCCTTCTTTAAGTTGGAGAAGCTTTCTTCTATGATTTTGTTGAAGTTGTTTTCTGTACCTTTGAATGTAATTCTTCAGCTTTATCTATACCTATTATTCCATACATTTGGCCCTTTCATGATGTCTCATATTTATTCCATATTTTGTGTTAGGGATATGTTGGAGTTGAGAATTTCTTTGGTTGATAACTGTATATTCTCTAATGAGTCTTCATCACCTAAGATTCTCCCTTCCATCTCTTGTGTTGGGTTGATTACACTCATATCTGTATTTCCTGATCATTTACACAGTTTTTCTGTTTCCATCATCCCTTCATTCTGTGTTTTCTTTATTGTTTCCATTTCATCTTTCAAGCCTTGAACCATTTGAATTATTTCCATAACTTGTTTGGCTGTTTTTTCCCTTGGCTTTCTTTAGATTCCTTAAGAGATTTGTTTACTTCTTGAATTTTTTGTTGTCTTTTCTTCCATTTCATGTATTTTTTGTTTGTTTTTTCCTTCTATTTTTTTAAAGGTTTTTCTTATTTCCTATTTAAGGGTCTCTATCATCTTCACATAATATTTTTTAAGATCCTTCACTTCTGTTTCATCTACTTTTGGCTTCTCAGGGGGAAAATAATTATTTTAAGAAACTGAGGTCAGGAAATTTGGTAAGAAGTGTTGTCAAGCATGGCAAATGAATGTACTATCTTCTGTTGTTGATAGGATTGTATAAGTGTAAGTGTGGTTTAGTTTATGAATTCGTTAATATTCAAGATTCTGGCTTCTACCACTTGATGGCCACTCAAATGATTGGAAATACTGTTAAAATAAAATCCTATGTACATATATTCAAGATAGTATTATTCATAGCCACCAAATATGTACAAGGCAAGGATGTCTAACAGTAGATAAACAATTATACATTTACGTTCATTGGTAGAAAGACATTATTTTGCATAAACAAAGAATTCGGCATTGAAATCCTTAACATGAGAAACATTGAAAACATGCTAAATGAAAAAAAGAACATACAACTGACTGTGTTGCATGGTGCCATATACATGCAGTACATGTTGCAGACAAGTCCAGGCAAACAGATCATATAAAATTTATAGCATTATGAAGGAGGAATGAAAATTGCTTCAGAGTTCTGTATGGAATAATTATTTCTCAGTTAGAGAGGTGTGCTAGTTACTCAACTTTGTGGATGCATTGGAAACCACTGAAGTGTGTACTCTGGTAGATTCTTCTCAAAACTGCATCGGAAAATCTGAAAATTCTCTGAAAACTCAGTTTTACACTAATCATTTTATTATCAGAAGGAACATCATCCAGAATAATCATATCTGTTTTAATTTACAAAATCCACTTTAGGATAGTTAACCTAATTTTAATCATTGGGTTATTATTTTTAAAACATGAATAAAAAATCAAATTACCTTCTAATATATTAAAATACTGTGAGATTAAAAATGAATTACCACATAATGGCTTTTATCAATGTGTACTGGAGTCATATTATGATACTAGCATTTGAATATCAACTGTTAAATTTTCCAGAATTCTACTAAACTATTCATACCATCTCAGTAGATTGCAATTGCCTTTCTTGAAAACATTTTTCCCTACAGAAAACAACACTAGTTCCAAAGAAGGAAATTATTGCCCAGGAAGCTGGTAGCTGACTATCTTTTGTACACACCACTGATTTTAGTCCTAAAAGATATAGGGAATAATGTACAGGGGCCATGGTTGCATGCTAGACAAATCCAGGTATGGTGCCTACAGACCTTCTCATTCTCTTCCCACAGGCCCATTCCTCCAGTCTTATCCCCAACTCCGTCGCAGAACACCTATGCCAGTTTTCTTTGTCCCCTTGCTCCCATCTGCTGTGAATTCCATAGTTTTCCTCTTCTAACTCTCCACCCTCTGCTTTGTATGTGTCCCAGAAATCAAATCCAGTAGGATTCCCTGGCTAACCCAAAGGGTCATTCAAGGACAACAAGTAGGCTGAAGATAGACTCAAACCTTTCCTAATGCTTCTGAGATCCAATATCCCCAGTCTCATCCATAGAAAGATTGCATTATCTGACAACTCAGAAATTATTATTCCTTTATCAATATGAGCTCTTCATGTTCATTTTATACTGGGATGCCAGAGATAATTATCTGGTTCTACTAGAGCACTTGAAATTTAACATTATCAAAGGAAACATATTTAGGCAATATCATAATATTGTAATTACATTTGGTTCTGTTGACAATGTTGGACATGACCAAAAGATCTATGTAGCAAGCAAGCATAGGGTCTACATGTGTCTTTGCCAGGTTCTCTGCTTATATATTGTTGCTATTATCTTTATATTTATCTGGAACTCCTGCCTGTGAGAACAAGTAAGTCTCTGACTCTTGTGCTTGCTCTTGGGACTATTTTCCTCCTGTTGGACTACATTGTCAAACTTCAATATTACAGTTTTTGCTTCATATTCTTATATTTTATTTTGTTATATTTAGTTGATATCTCTTAGGAGCCTGTTATTTTCTAATGAGAGATAGAAAGGGAGTGGATCTAAATGACACTGGGGAGGAACTAGAGGAATAAAACCTATAGTCAAGATATTGTATGAGAAAATATTCCATTTTCAATAAAAATAAATAGGTTGAACTAATATATATGAATAACATAATAAAATTCTTTAAAAAGGAATATGAGAAATTATCTGTTGACATACAGAAAATAATTGCAAAGATTGTGTTTCATATGGACTTTTTCCACAAGGATAAGTCATTAACAGAAGTACAATCCAGAAAAATGTTCTAAACATGGGTTCATTTTACATAAAGTTGATATCAATTTCACAAATATATGATAAATTATTTTATGTTAAATATTTCCACAATATTGTAATAAAGGAGAAAGTTACAGAAACTTTGAAAGAAGGGGAAAGAGAATTAGAGTGACCAGAGATAGGTGTGGGGACAGAGAGAACAAGTAACAATAAGTGGTAGAGAGACAGACAGACAGGCAGGCAGGCAGACAGACAGGCAGGCAGGCAGGCAGACAGGCAGGCATGAATAAACAGAGACAGAGTTCCAGTGAGGGAGAGATTGAGCATATGCACAAGAGACTATAAATTTCTATATATAGGTGATACAATTTTTGCCCTTTAATATGATGTCCTATATAATCTAAAATATCTGCTTCCTTGATTCATGCTATAATGGCTTATATTTAAATTAATCGTGAACTAGTAGTACTTTTCAAAGTTTTAAAATCCTGTTAAAAATATTTATGTGCCTATACCATAGGGCAGGAAATGGGCATTCTGAATTTGTTATGAACTCAAGAGATCTTTTCTGAACTTTTATCTCTCAAAACTTCTCAGAGAAACTGGGATGTTTGAATTGGCACATGACAACAGTGAGAAGAAAACTTAATACTTTTGGAATTAAATTTAAATTAATTAAAACTTAAAACTTAATATTTTTGGAATAGTGTATTATTAGGGTAATCTGGTGATGCTTTGCTCTTTGGTTTAATTCTACCTTATTAATTTTAGAAATATATTTCCAGTGTCACTATAAGTTTTTTAATATAAAAAAATCCAACTTCCAAAATTTAACAAGTGTGCTATTGTGTTTTATTGTGGTATTTTTTTACCTTAATACCTTGATATTTTCAAATTTTCTTTCATCCAAAACAAATCACACATACTCAAATCTGCAACAAATAATGGGACTACAAATATACAACCAAGTACAAATTCAGCTTCAATGTTGCCTATAATTCTTCTGTGTGGTCTTTGAAAACTTCTAAACCACAATTCATCAAAATAAGTAAATAGAGTTCATCTTCACATTCAATTTTTATTAAAATCACAAGTAGTTTGAAATAAATAAGAAATATTTTTATTAATGTAACAGTCAAGGCTTTGAAGACTTTGATGCTCCAACTTTACAGTTATTGCTGTCTCTGCAAAATAAGAAGTGTACATGTCTCCTGAAAGTGGCTGACTATGGAACTGATTTCTCCCTTACCTTAACAAGTTCAATAGCAATTTACTATATTCAGAAACTTTTTTCAACAAACAAATGCTACATAATATAGTTTATTTGTTATTTCTCTTAACATTTTCTAGACAAAATATATAAAACATAATTGCTGTCTCACTCTTCCGCTTCTTCAGAACTATCATCTGGAATATTTTTAAATTGGAAAAATAATGATGTGATTGTTTATTTGAAATTATGCACTGCCTGTAAGCAAAAGGCCAAGATTATGGGGCTTATAGAGATTGTATGATACAACATCATAGCAAACTACTGTCCTTTACCTACTGGTGATGAATTATCATTTGTTTCAATTTAAAAAATCTGAGAAGATAAGATTGTATGTAAACTTTTTGGCAGAACAAGATCATATAGAAAATGGTATACATTAGTCAAAAAATAATGTCTTTTACATGTTAATTTGTTTATAACATTTTTATTAATGTAAGATAGAGGAAGTATAAATAACCACAAATGGCCTATATTTATGACCACATCAAAATTGGATCATTATGATGTCTTTGTCATATGCTGGCCTTTGTGCCAAAGATAATGTGCATTTGATTACAACACAGGTTTCAAATGGATGAATGTTTAGTAGTTACTTCTACTATTTAAGATAATTTTGAAATTATATCAATATATTTTTATTTAGTCTTATCTGTTATTTCTATGTTGCTGTAGGTTTCTCTTGTCCCACCTGATCCTGCTGCCCTTCAGCCAACAAAGATTTATATTAAGTATTAAACTGTTGGTCAGTGGCTAAGACTTCTTCCTGGCTACCTCTGACTTAATTATTAGCCCATTACTATTATTTCCATGTGGTCTTGGCTTACTGGAGAATGCCTGGAGCATCCTATCCTCCTGGTAGTTACATGGTGACTCTCGGGCCTACTCTTCCCAGAATTTCCCTATCTCCTAACCACACCTAACTTCCTGTCTGACTATCATTCAATAACTGCTTTATTCATCAATAAATTAGAGAAACATATATGCAAAAGACCATTCCCCATCATCTTTATTTTTCCTTTTTGAAATTTATTCTTTTAAAATTTCATGCTGTGTATTTTATCACATTCTTCCCAATCCTCCAAATCTTCCCATGTCCTTGATTTATTCTACCTACCCAACTTCATGTTCTTTATCACTTAACAACATAGAAAAGAATTGAAAAAGGCAATTAAAAACTTGAAGTCTGATTTGTGTTGGGCATCTGCTCCTGAGCATGGAACCTTCCCTGGAGTGTGGTTTATATACTCAGTGCTGTTTCCTTTAAGAAAACTGACTGTTCGCTGGGCGATGGTGGCACAAGCCTTTAATCCCAGCACTCGGGAGGCAGAGACAGGCAGATCTCTGTGAGTTCAAGGCCAGGCTGGAACGAAAGCCTCCAAAACAATACAGAGAAACCCTGTCTCGTAAAACCAAAAAAAAAAAAAGGAAAGAAAACTGATTGTTCTCTCCAAAAAGCCATATACCTTCTTGGTTATGATGCTATTTTGTGCATAATTCCCTTATTTATTCTATTGCTTTTTTCTCTTATTTTCAGCATGATGCTACAGTCTCTGTGAATTCATATGTATATCTACCCATTTGGTATCTAGAAATTGGTGTTTTCTTAAATTTGTTATCACCTCCTATTCCTTCCATCATTCTGCCCTTTGCATTTCCCACCACAATCCCTGTTTGCATAGTTTCTCAGCCTTGGATGGAGGGATGAGCGAAAAACGTCTCATGTGGGTTTGAACACTCCTATGTCTCTGTCTCTTTTAATGTTTTCCAGGTGGGATAAATTGCCTGTTAATTACCATCTACTGCAAGAAGGAGAAGGAGAATCTCGGATAATGGCTGAGTGATGTACTTATTCATTGGCAGGGCCATATGCTATTTGATTTTATTTTACCTCTGTGTTCATTTAGCAGAATGGTAGTAGTTGGTTGTCCTGCAGAACCCAGAATATATCTAGTCTCACATTCTTGTCTTCAATAATAGTATCAGACTTAGTTTCCATCTCATAGAATGGGCCTTAAATTCAGTTTTTAAAATATTATTAGTTATTCCCCTAACATTTATACCATTATTGCACTAATGAACATGTCTTCCCAATAGTTAACTATTACAGATTTTGAGGTTTGTAGGTGAGTGAGATTGTTGATTACTTTTGTCCTCTGGTAGTTTGTGTAGTACCTGGTACTATTATGAGTGCTAAGCAGTCACTGGGAAGCTTTCAGATGAATATCACCTAGACGTTTTTATGTTATATGCCATTAACTATGTGGTGCTTTCAGCCATAGGATCTCACCATTGTGTTTTAGAAGGTAACACAAAGCATTGACAATAGATTGTAGTGTTTGACAAGTGTGTGGGGAGCTTTTTTGTCAATGGATCAAAAAGTTATAACCTATTTCTGGCACTTGGGGTTTTACCTGGTAGTATTTAATGCCTATTTCTTATTGTCTTCTTCATTTAAATTCCTCTTACGGTAAATTCCTTTATATTCCCTTCATATATGTGTACATTTTAGGTAAGTAATACAGTAGGAAATTTTCTGTGACTTTTAAAAGGCCATTATTATTAATTCCCTTTCCCCATATACCTTCATCTATCCTGCACTCCCATCTGGGTCCTTTGGAGTTCATGCAAACAAAGATCTAACATGAAATTTCAAGCAGTCATTTACTTAGAGTTACTTTGTGTTCATTTGTATGTGTGTATATGTATATGTGACAATTATGCTGGTTCCCATGGAAGTTAAAAGGTGTCATATCCCTAAAACTAGATTTGCAAGGGATTGTGACTAGCCCAACAGGGCTGCTGGGGACCAAAGTCATGTCCTCTAGAAAAGTAGCAAGTGCTCTTAAACTCTGAGTCATGTATCTAGGTCCTCTAGCATTCATTTTATTTTTTATGAATACATAAATTTTCATATGTGAGAAATAAAGGACATATATTCCTTGAAAAATTTGATAGATGAACAGTTACTGAGGGTTGGATGTAAAAATGAAGTTTGTTACCAATTGTTTTTCTTTTACTTTGTAATGCACAGACAAAACACAATTTCCTAATAAGCGTATATGAATTGGGACTTGTGATATTTGTTTTTTCTCCTAAAAATATACCATTTGTACATGGGCAAATTTTAAGTTATTTAAAACCTTCAGATCTAGTCAAAATAAACATTGTCTTTATAACCATTTTAAAATTATGAAGAAGCACACATCTAATTCAAATTTAAACACTGTTTTAACAATGTTTTGTAACACTTATAATTCTCAGTATAACAAATTATGAAACATAATATTTGAGTTATATTACCTAAAATCAGAAAGAGGTTGTTGTATTTATCCTTTTGGTATGGATTGCCTGGCTCTGAATCATTATGCTATGTGATACACATGTCTTTGTGAATTTAATGTCATCATTTTTCTTTACAACTAAATAGTGTTGCATTGTATAAATGAACTTCATTTTCCTTATCCATTCTTTAAATGCTAGATATTTTAAAGGTTTTCCATTTCCTGACTATAATGAAGAGACCAGCAATGGATGGTCTGAGCAAGTATCTATTAAGTAGGATGTAGAGTCCTTAGGAATATGCCCGATAGTTGATTATATGTCATATCACTTTACAGATTTTTAAGGAAACTCCAGTGATAGCAGATGCACAATTTGCACTCAAACCATCAATAATAAGTGTTCCCTTTCCTGATATCCATGACAGCACACTTTTATTTTTATAATTTTTTTGCATTTGATTATTTTTATTTTTATTTTATCCATCTGACTAGAGTAATGAAATTGCAGTCATTTTACCTTGAGTCCACCGGTAGTTAAGTATGATGGACATTTAAAAATAACTTTTCCATTTGTATTTCTTCTTTGAAAACCCTCTATGTAATTTCATGCTGCAATTTTAAAATGCATCACTTGTTTTCTTACTGTATACTTTTATGAGTTCATTGTATCTTTAAGATATCAACCATCTCGCCGGGCGGTGGTGGCGCATGCCTTTAGTCCCAGCACTCGGGAGGCAGAGGCAGGCTGATGTCTATGAGTTTGAGGCCAGGCTGGACCAACAGCCTCCAAAACAATACAGTGAAACCCTGTCTCTTAAAAACCAAAAAAAATATCAACCATCTCTGTCAGAAAAATCATTGCTAAAAATTTTTTCACATTGAATATACAGCCCCTTTACTCTGATAATGGTGTCCTTTGCTAAGAAAGTAACTTCAAATTCATGACATCTCAATTGTCATTTCTTGGTCTTGATACCTGCATTCTAAATATGTTTAAACACTCTAGAATTGAATATTTACATATTTGTGCATCAATTGAAATAGAATGCAGAAAACTAATAAGTGTCCATGGTGTGATGCGTATGTGTCTATGCATGTGAGTGTGTGTGTGTGTGTGTGTGTGTGTGTGTGTGTATTTCAAGGGAAGGAGAATAGAAAGTAGGTGGAATGAAGAGGGAAAGGGGAATAATGGAACAGTAAGGGTTAAATAGTGTGGGGTGAGAGGAAAGGTTGAAGAGGGACCAGAGGGAAGGATAACTAACACTAAAACATTTGAAAAGGCCACATAGAAACATCCTACTACAAAAGCTTACTAAAGAATTGATTTATCTAATACAGAGAAAAATGTACCAAACCTGCATCTCTAGGATGAAGTCTATTTGATCATGGTGAATGATCTTGATGTGTTTTTTAATTCAGTTTGCAAGTATTTTTATTAAGAATTTTTGCTTTATATTCACAGGAGATATTTATCTGTCATTTCTCTTTGTTGAGTACTTGTATGTTTTGAGCTATCAGGCTAACAGTGACCTAGTAAAAAAAACTAAGCAAATAACTTTCTGGTTCTATATTGGCATTCAATATTTGAAAGTCTTGCAGAATTCAGTATGAAAACCACCTGTTTTTAGGCTTTTTTGGATGGTAAACTTTTAATTAATGCTTCTGTTACATTGGGAGATTATAGATCTATTTAAAAATTTTAACTGATCTTGACTTAACTTTGGTTGATGCTATTTAAGGAGCAAATTACTCATAATATGAAAGAATACAGAACTCTAACTTATATCCTTATAATTATCTAGATTTCCTTTGTGTCTGCCATGTCTCCCCCTTTGTCTATAATTTTGTTACTTTGAATCTCTCCATATTTTAGTTAGTTTGGATAAGGGTTTGCTGATCTTTCTGATTTTTTAAGAACCAGCTTTCTGTTTCAATGATCTGTTCTATTATATTTTTGGGTTTATCTATGTTAGTCCTGGCTTTGATTTTTTTATTGCTGACTACTCTGTTTGGGTATGATTTCTTCCCTATGTTCTACAGCTTTCAGGTGTTCTCTTAAGTTGCTCATATGAGTTCTCTCCATTTTGTTGTTGTTGCTGCTGTTGCCTCTTAAAATTGCCTTCACTGTGTTCCCTGTGGTTGAGTATGATTTTTTTCATTTTCATTCAATTACAGAAAGTCTTTAATTTGTCTTAACTCACTTTTTATTCAGTAGTGAGTTGTTTATTTCATGAGCTTGTAAGTCTTATGTTGTTTATATTCAAATTTTATCTGTGCTGTTTGGATAGGATGAAGGGTGTTATTTTAAATACTTGTATCTGTTGAGGTTTGCTTTGTGACCATTTATGTGGCCAGTTTTGAAGAAAATTCCTTGAGCTTCTGAGAAGGTATATTCTTTTTAGTTCGGATGAAATGTTCTGTAAGTATCTGTTAGGTGCCTATGGTTTATTGTGTCAGTTCTTCCCAGCATTTCTTCAGTATTGTCTGGATGATCTGTCTATTGATGAGCATAGAGTACTGCAGTTGATAACTATTGGATTATGAGTCAATAAGTGTTTAAATTGTGATCATGTTTCTTTTATGAACTTGGATGCACTTGTGCTTAGTGCATAGATTTCAATAATTAGCACATTATGCTGGTGGATTTTTCCTTTGATGAATGTGTAAGATCCCTTCCTTAGCTCTTCTAATTACTTTTTGTTTTGAAGTCTGATTGGACAGATTTTAAAATGGATTTCTTCTTACTTGGAATATCTTTTGCCAACCCTTTACTTGAAGTAATGTTTATACATGATTTTAAAGTGTGTTTAGACAACAACCATAAAACTCATTGAATACAAAAAAACTTGAGCTACTGTGTACATATAGTCTGCACTCCTATAAGAAGGTATTCTACATTATACAAAAGAAAAAACATAAAAACCAACCTAGGTAAAAATCCTTTGATTTAAAATGGTGTCTTTACTGGAAAATATGCTGGGACAATGGTGGCAAAAAGCTTGCAAGAGTAACCCTCCAATATCTGATTTGATCTAAGACCCACTACACCAGATGGAATTCATATCACTTGGTGGTTTTTATGACCAAAAATCTGAGACTAGATAGGCATGAGCCTAGAGAAAACCAAATGCTACTGTTCTACTGAAAGAATGTAGCAAAAACAACTCCCAATGACATTTTACTATGCTTATAAATCAGAACCTTGCTTCTCATTTGAGAAGCTCCCTTCTATAGACAATGAGAGCAAATACAGAGATAGGTAGTCAGACCTTATACACAGATGGAGAGACCTTTTAACATTCAACCCCAAAAGTGATGTCTCTATCAAATTCTTCACTCAATGTCACAGGGAACACTGAAATAGGGGAGGCAGAAAGGGTCTAAGAGCCAGAAGGGACAGAAGCTACCACCTAAACAGGATCCTTACAACATAACAGGACTGACACTTATGAACTCAACGAAACTGAGGCAGTGTTTGCAGAGAATGGACAGATTAACCCTAATTGGGGTCTGATAACTGAATAAAGAATGTGCATATGTCCCCATCCTTAACCAGAAGTTATCCCCAATTGATATTAGCTTGCAAAGAAAATATAGTTTCCTTTGAGGTTGTCACACTGGGGAAACAACTAATCTTAAAGATAGGCTGAATGCCCAGAATTCAAACGTATCTTTAGAGGTGCCTTGTCCTGTAGTGTTCTATCATGCCTTTTCCTTTTTTAAATTTTTTAAATTTTATTCTGTCTCTCTGCCTCTGCCTTTGCTCCCTGTCTCCTCTACTCCCTCCCTTCTCCCCAGCCTCTCTTTCTATCCTTCCATCCTTTGCTCTGCCTCTGTCTCTCTCTCCATCCCTCACCCTACAAGTATACTCTGGCTTCTCTGGCTTCCTGTTTTGTGTTCTTATATGTTTCCTGAGTGTGAGAAGAGAGGGGCTCTATGCATCTTCATCTATTTCTGGTAGATTTCCTTGTGTTGTTTTCCATCTATTTTATTTGGCCATTTTATTATGTTTTCTTTTTGCATTCTATTATTATTTATTTTATTATATATTAGAAGCATATTTGCTTTTAATGAAAGATAGAAAGGTGATGGGTCTGAATGGAAAGGGATGTGGGGAGGAACTTGGAAGGAAAATTATAATAAAGATATATGACAAAAAATAATTTAAATAAAAGAGAAAAATTATTCTCAAAGTTTTAAAGAGAATGCAATATTTCATTTTAGTACTTTGCTTTCCATTAAATTTATACTTTATTGCTATGTGTAAGTATGTATTCAAAACTTTGGCATTATCCAAGGGCTCTGTTCTCGTTTTGAATAACACTTGCCCAGTCATAAATAAAATCAGCAGCTTAAGGAACAACACAAACAACAGGAGATCATTAACCTAGAACTTGGCTTATGTTCCAAAGACTGCAAGCCTGGGTTTCTTCCTCAGAAGGAGTCATTCACTGTGGGCTACAATCACAACACTGGCAGTCCATCTCTTTTGTAAAATGAACACTAATATGCTTATAAATAATCATTTGTAGAAAGATTAAGTGTTCATTTTTATTTAACATATTTACAAAAGAAAGTAAGTAAAACAAGCCAATGAAAATTATCATTATTAAATCAAATTGTTGTTCAAATGTAGATGTTGTGGCATTCTTTAAGATTCAGCCTATCTTTAAGATTAGTTGTTTCCCCAGTGTGACAACCTCAAAGGAAACTATATTTTCTTTGCAAGCTAATATCAATTGGGGATAACTTTTGGTTAAGGATGGGGACATATGCACATTCTTTATTCAGTTATCAGACCCCAATTAGGGTTGATCTGTCCATTTTCTGTAAACACTGCCTCAGTTTCTTTGAGTTCATAAGTGTCAGTCCTGTTATGTTCTTTACATACAAACTATTTCCTAACTCGATCTCCTTGTTTCAAACTCTCCCCTGTCTTTCTGTCTCTGTCTCTCTTTATCTCATTCTCTTTCTGTGTCTCCTCCAGGCCCCACACAGAAAATCCAGAATAATAAGATCTTCACAAACCAAATAGACATACTGTGTGTGAGTGTGTCTTCAGTCAAAACTCCATTAATTACTTGACCTCCATAAGTGCCTATTTTAATTGGAAAGCCGCAGTGTTTCTTGGCTTCTCCTAGAATCAGAGTCAATTCAGAAACAGTGTCCAATAAACCCCAGGAAGTCTGACTGATTCCTTCCCCCAGTGTACAGTTACCCCTATATATGGCCATAAGTCCTTATGGGGAAGAAGTAGAGAATAACTAACAGTAAAACTTTTATGTTGCCCACCCCTTCATTCAAGCATTTTTGGGTCTAAATACTGGCTCAAGCCTGTAAATTGAGGGACTGGCTGAGATTCCACTTTATGGTGACCCAGAACAGCCTTTCTATCATGTATTTGAGTTTTTTCTCTGCTTATATAGATAACAAAGCTGCAATAATATTCTTATCTATTCGTGCCTAGAGAAAACACCATGATTGCTTAGCCAGTAACAAAAGCCCATTTGAGACATGTCACCATAAATTAACTTTGTCTTTCCTGACCATTAGGGGTTATGTCATTATGAACATTGTTTTATCTATGCTGCCCATCACAATAACTGCAATCTCTTTGCTTTGGTGATTCAACGCTGTCACCTGACTCCAGATACCTTGGGATCAATTAAACCCATTGCATTTAATTCATGCAACTAAGCCACAGCATCTCCAACCCTAAGGTCTAGAACAAGAAAAATGGCAACAACAATAGTCTTCAAATATTCTGGTGCCCCTCTTATTCTTTTGTGTGGGTTAGTGAAGGGCTGGTTATCTGGGATTTTCCATTGTTAAGGGTTAGGTTTTACATGGTGTATCAACTCTGGCATTGTAATTTCCCTGATTCTTAAAATCCCTTCAGCAACACTATTATAAGGGATATTAGGAATCTAAACTACTTTTCAATAGTCTGTCTTTTAACAAATGCTTCTACCAACCATTCAAACAAACTTTGACACCTTTCTTAACTGTGTGAACTTCCGAGTGAAACCTGGAATCTCCAATCAGAGCGCCGATATAAATAAACTCAGTGACATCTACTTTTTTGTTTTCACTACAATTATCCCACACTCTTTTTTATTAATGTGTTTCTTTGGTTGCTTTTATTGTATATATATTTTGCCTGCATGTATGTCTGTTTACCATTTTTATGCGTTGCCCCTGCGGAGGTCAATAGAGGATGTAAGATCCCCTGCAACAGGAGTTACAGGCAGCTATGAGCCACTGTGTGAGAGCTGGAAATAGAATCTGAGGCCTCTATAAGAGCAGCTGGTGCTCTTACCTGCTGAGCCATCTCTAGCCCTGCAATCTTACACCCTTAAAATCTTTTCCAACCCATACATTTTCCCCAGACTTCTGTTTGAATGAATTAATAAACTCAATAAGTTATTTGGTAGTATAGTGCACCTCCTCGTTGACTTCCCCTCCTAGGAGCTTGTAAAGCATTAAGTCTTGTTATAGATCTAGAGACAACTATTGGTAAGCCCTGGAGGTCATCAGTATCTTCTTCCCTGACATTAACTTTACAAAAGATCACTGCAGGTTTAGTAGACAACAAAGGATTGAATTGTAAGTCAAAGGTGGAAAATGCAGCTTTTAAAGGGGGAGTGGGTATGAATACATCTGTTGAAGACAGAGAAAATCCTTCCTCAGGTGAGATAATCCATTGAGAATCTGTATTCAGAGTTCTCAGCTTCAATAGAATCTTCCACCTGTCTCCATGTCAAGTTATATTGTTAAAAAATTAATAATTCCCTTAGCTTAACTTTGCATACCTTCTGAGATGGGGAGTTGACTTTTGACACAATTCAGCTAATCTTATAATGAGGTATTTGGTCTGATTTTCTGCTACTTAATATCTGTGGCTGCTTGAGAGATTTTCTTCTAGGGAAAAATTCAAATTCTTTAGACTGTTTATGAATCCTATCAGTTTTGTCACTAATTTATTATTGCCATCCATTGCATTCTGAGATGATAGAAATTGGTTAATTTTGTCATGGAGTTCATTTGTGTGTTTTTCCAAATTATTCAGAGATGCTAACAGCAATGAACCACCATCTTTATTTTCCTTACTTTTTCTATAAACTGTCAAATGGTGTATATACAGAGCTACCAAATCCATTGCTGCCTACAAATGATGAATAGAGAATAAACAACTGTATTTATTTCCTTAAGTATATAAAATAGTTCACAACATGGGCTTTTAGTATACTCTGAGATTCTAGGAAAGGCTTTAGTAACTGGAGACATTTAAGCACCTTAAGGTGTTGGGAGACACTTATACTTAGGTTTCTCTATAACCACTTCTGATACCAATATCTGTATTAGGGTTCTCCAGAGTAACATGATTTATAGAAGAATATCTGTTTTTTAAGGAAAACTATTTTATTACACTTACTTACAGGCTATGAACCAATGAATCCAACAATGACAGACTATGAATGGAAACTCCAAGAATTCAGAAATTGTTCAGTTCACAAGGGTGTGTGCCTTAGCTGGTCTTCAATAGATTCTAAATCCTGAAAAAGTAGACTCTAATTCCAGTGAAGGGATGAACTTGCAACAAGGTATAGCAAGCAGGCAAAGAGCAAAAATTTCCTTCTTACAGAATGTAATTTGATGAAAATAGCTTCAAATTTTTATTAAAATATACTGAATTTAAATGTGAACTTATTTTCTAAATGTGTGATATATTTTCAATTTTATATAACAAAACAATGAAAACACACATATGTTTATGTATATATGTAGCTTGCAAGTATAAACACACATGATTTTAGAGCTAATTAACTATATTCAAAAAGAATTCAGTCAAAATTGATAAATACATGTAACCTGATTGGTAATTACTTGAAAGTAAATTTTTATGATTCCAATATCCTGTAATAGTGTACTAATCTAAATCTTTTACAAAAAAATGATTTTTGTTTAAATTTCCAACCATAGCCCAGCATGCTATTACACATCTTGCAGTTCTAGGACTTAGAAGTTGGAAATAGAGGGGTCATAATTTTAAGTTTATCTTTGGATACATACTGAGTTTGAAGCTACACTGCAATATAAGACATTCCATCAAAAATAAAATAAAATATAACTTTCATTTCTACCTCCAATATTTTTGGAGATGATAGATGAAACATCTTAAGAAGAAAATTATTAAAAGAAAAAAAACAAATCAATAAAACAAACTTATGAGAAATTTATGATTTTGAAGAATACAATATAGACACAAATTATGAACAGTTTTACAAAGGTAACATATTTTCTTATATTTTTGGTTGTGAGCCTAGCCTTTAATGGCTGAGCCATCTCTCCAGCCCGGTAACATATTTTCATAGGTTAAATTTTTAAGAATTTCATTGCAATTAGCTTCTTTCTTTTACAGATTGTTTTAAGATCAATCCTTCTTTGTTTATTTTTTTGGTGTTTGTTTTGTTTTTTACAGAGCTTCTTTGATACACTTTCAACTAAAACTTACTTTATAGTATGGAGTTTAGGGCACAGTGGCATAAATCTCAAGGAAATACTTCTGTTTGAGCATCCACATTCATTTTTTGTGTCTTATAGATTATTTTAAAATTCTATTGATGGTATGAGCATTTTTACTACATTTGGGTAGACCTCAAATGGTGTTGATTGCCAAATATCAATGCCACAGTATGTCTTCTTAACGTATCTTAAAATTATGAGCTTTCAACAAATCAATGCTTCTTCTTGAATATAGTTTCATTATTAAAAGTGTTTAAACTTCCATGACATAACATGACAGAAAAAAATATGGCATAGGAATATCTTTGACTATATTTTTAATATTTCAGCATTTAGGGTTTGAGGTTTTTCTTGATTGTGATATTTGATATGTAGCATACTTGAGATATTGAAATTTAGAGATCTTGGTCATTAAGGATTCATGAACTTAAAATTATAATATACAAGGTAACATTTGGTTTTTATGACTGGTTAGGATTGTTAAAGTCACCATATTCAATAGATAACTTTAGAAATTTATAGTTTGAGGTAACTTCAAATCTTAAAATTGTACTAGAACATTTGAAGGTACAGTGCTCAGATAACTTAAAGCAACTTCTTTGAAAATGAGGATTGGGAGAATTGACCTACAAATAAATTGAGTTGTTGGTCTGAGGAGTCCAAGAGACTCCCAAACAAGATAATCTAATGTCAGTGGGAGCAGTTGTCTTGTTAAGCCTGAGGGTAAATCCCTATTGCTAAAATACTACACACTTTTTGCATATGAATTGAAGCATTTGAGCAATTGAAGCAATTGAGCTGAAACTGACTGGAAACCACTGCCCTGAGAAAAAGTTTGCAAAGTACTGAAAGATATTACATAAACTTCCAAGAAATGGGAAAAAGGAAAATCTTAAATGGCTTTAAAACCTACAAACCACAACTAATGATGGATCCAGCAAGGTATTTCAAGCAGTAGAATAGTGGGATATATATCTTGGATGTTACCAAAAGCAGTATAATTGTACTTAAGCCTTATGGAATAGTGAAAAAGTCATGCCTGGGACTGTAAAACTATCCAACTACCCTGGCTAGAGAACTCATGAATAATAAAGGAAAATTTACTTTTACCATTTTCCAAAAATCATTATAGTTTCTAACTATGTTTTAACTATTTATGTTTGTACCCATTGAAATATGTAGCTCTCACATTCTGCTCCCATCAAAGAAACTTCTTTGTGCAGTAAATTGAGGGTACTACAGAGATAAACAACATGTCAAAACACTAAGAACAAGTGACTGTGAAATAAACAGTTCTAACTTGTATATCTACAACACAGCTCACACTTCTAAATCTCAAGGATATACCAGCAGGGAGGTTTGAAAAACTGTAAGAACCAGAGGACCAGGAAACCTACTATAATAGTATGATACAGCAGAAAAGCTGTACTCATATAATCTAAATCATAACAATAAGTTTGCTTAAATAAGACACGCATAATGACAACACACCGGGCATACTAGAGTGAATGAGGCACTTTTGCCAAAGCCCCTACCCTAAGTTGAAAACATATAGGCTGTCAGTTGATGCGGAGAGAGGAGAATTAGTATCTCTAGAAATGATCTTCCTTATATGTTATCCGCTTCCAAGCGGTCAGTTCTAAACACATGTCCACATGGATAACATATACATGTTCGTGTGTGTTTTGTGTGTGCAACAGTGATAATTATAGAGGATGACGTCATATACTTAAGAAGGACATTGGTAGGATGTGAGAGGAATTGGAGGAGAGAAGGTGGTGTGGACATATAATATTATATATAGTAATATGTATTACTGAGTATAAATATGTATAGTACTGCATATAAATGCAGTGCTCATGCATGTGATTTAAAAAAATACACTTTAAAAAGCTAGTTAATATGCTGACCTTAAAATAAAGCTGAAAACAATAATTTCAAGAAAGTATGATCACTCATTAAATATGTTTTTGTTTGTTTGTTTGTTCATTCGTTTTTGGTTTTTGAGACAGTTTGTCTGTGTAGCTTTGAACCCGATCCTGGTACTCACTCTGTCATCCAGGCTGACCTTGAACTCACAGAGATTTACGTGCCTCTGCCTCTGTGTCTGCCTCTGCTAGGATTAAAGGCATGTGCCAATACCTCCCAGCAGATAACCATTTATTAGGAGAAAACAACTGAAAACTGACAATTAGTTTGAAAAAACTGTAATCAGCTATTAACCTTGGTAGATTTATATTTCGTGGTTTCATACGAAAGCACAATAAGGCATTCACCACGAAAAATAAAGAACATTTATTTCTGCTTGTGTAACACTACATAGATTTCACTATTTCATTTCATCCATTCACTGTAAAATCTAATATAGTCCTGTTATTTTCTTGCAAACCTGCTACTAGTTACCTCATCTCTAAGATAACTGGCATCTTAATGCTCTTATCTAAAAATTGATTGCTTATAGCCATATAGTAATTCCCGGTGTATTTCTCTGTTCGTTTCTCTCTGTTTACATTAATAGACTTTAATAATAGTCCTAAGATGCAAGCTACTGTCCCTCCTCAACTTAACAATTAACAACAATATATTTGATAATCTCCTGCTTTGTACTTCAGACTTTACTTGCG
This sequence comes from Mesocricetus auratus, assembly GCF_017639785.1. Lineage (NCBI taxonomy): Eukaryota > Metazoa > Chordata > Mammalia > Rodentia > Cricetidae > Mesocricetus > Mesocricetus auratus. The sequence goes on along the minus strand of NW_024429200.1, from coordinate 29,793,516 downwards.
ATATGCATTGCTGATGGTAGCTTAGACAGTTGATAACAGTGATGTCTACTGTGTGTTCTGTGTTGTATCTCACTTACCCAAGCATGACCAAGAGAATTGGTAGCATCCTGGTAATAGTATGAACTGGAAAAGACATTTCAGAAACACTTTCAAAGTGAACATTAAGCATCTATATCATATGAGATTAAAATTTATGGGGGGGAAATTGGTAATGAGGACAAAAGAGGAAATTCTTTATTCTGGTTTCATTCCAAATTTTAATTTTTAAATTTAAGTGTTTTACTTTTTATGCAAGAAGAGAAAGCAGTGGGGATATGTGAAAATTTCTGCTGGAATAATAAAGGGTCAAATATCTCTTGTGAGAGTGTCAGAAAGATACCTGAAATACAAAATCTGGAAGGATACAGCTAAGAGTTATAAAAGAGCAGGTGTTTGTTTCAAAACTAGACTTCCAGAAGAGTGAAAATTCAGAGATAAAACTTAATGCAAAAAAGCTCTTAAACATGTCACAAAAAGATAATTATCTTAGATGCAAGCCAAATGTGCTCCTGTGTGATGCTTATCAATATTCACAGCAATAAGATTTTGCTTGGAGATAATTCACCTAATGGCTTACATACAGATAGAAAAGAGAATGCTTTATAGGTAAGAATGATTAAGTAATAGCAATCATGATTTTAGGTTGGGGATTTCTTTCAATATCTTTTCTGACACCTGGCTTTAGAACATTCCTTAATTTGACCTTAAAAGACACCCAGATTTTTTGAATTTTATAAATTATACTTTTATGGAAACCATTTTCCCACAGTTCCCTACATGAAGTGTAATATGAGCCACATTGTAAGTGCATTAGATTTAACATTGCAATGTGTTTGCTATTAATGACTCAAATTTATTGAAAGTAAATAAGATTATTTGGAATTTCATGAACTCTATAGAAAATTATAATGTGTTTTTCAAACTGTTATTTATATTTCTTAACAGGTGTGCAGGGATCATGTTTAATAACAGGAAATCAGAAACAAGTCAACAGATCAGTGACCCTAGGCAAATTAACCCATCAAAAATGAACAAGCTCCCAAATACTCACCAATCAGATGAACATGACTCAATCAACATCAAAGTCAATGACGTGAAGACAGTCTGCCTTCAGTGAAAATCAATGACGGTGAAAATGGACTTCCTTGAACTTCAGTTTTAAAATTCGGAGCCTGCCTTGAATACCACAAGTGTGTTTTAGGCATAAAATAAAACTGCCTCATACTAGTGACTTTAAATGCTCTAAAATGCAACAATAATTTTGTATTTTGTGCTTTGAATGTCTCTTACACATAAATACATCCAGAATTTTGAAATGTGAAGAATAAAATTATCTCCTACCAGATTCAGAGTATGAATAGCATCATTTAAGCAATGTGTAACATATATTGGAGTACCAGCATACTATCTCACCTGTCATCCAGCAAGTTGACCCATCTATTCCAGTTTATTCAAACACGTGAAAATATAATTTTGCAATATGCCTCAGAATAGGATTATTAGATGAGAAATATGTGTGATATATCTTTGTATGCTAGTTCTCAAAGTTCTTTAATTGCAAGCTTGGTTATTTGAGAATGTTTGCAAACAGTGTTCATTATTTGTCCTTCAATCCAATGCTTTAACAACTTCTGTCCCTCAACATTCTTTCCTTCCCACTTCAAGTATGTTAAAGCTGCTCCAAAATTCCTAATAGCAAATACTAATTTCAGACTAATACTGAATGTTTGTTGTTGTATCCTTCCCCCACGGGGGTCTGTTGACCTGCCTATGACTAGGAGCTTTTAGCAAAACACTTCTCATACACTCCTCCTAGTAAGGCCTGCATTCAAGTTTCTGTTTTCTGTCCATCCTTATTGTATAAATGCTAATTCCTGTTTTGGCCCAAGCTTTGCCAGAGGGACCCGGGAATGTAGACCTCTGACCTTGGCGTTTTTCCACTATGCCTGTCTTTGGTATAAAGTGCTCCACCCTTGTTAAATTAAACATCATTCTCCTTGTTAGAATGAGCCTCTGTCTTTGTCTTCATTTACATCCTAGCCCTTCACCTCAGATCGTTGTGAAGCCTTGTAGCCCCATATCCCCGAACACTGGTAGCTTGCTACAGTGTTTCTTACAGTATTTTGCTAGATGAGCTATGAGAACCTTAGTAATGTTGATGCAGAAGTATATTAGATCTTCAAATACAGGTTCTTTGGAAATTTTTACTTGTAAGTTATACTTCCCTGAATTGGATTTGTAGAAATAAAACTTCCAATAAGAAACAGAAAATGGCTATTCAAGCAAGAAAACACCTTTGTCAAAAAATACTTCTCATTTTCTTATTTTCTTATAAGGGGTATGTTATATAGTTTCATGAAAAATGGTTTTATATAATCTATAAATAAATAAGTGCATAACTTTGATGTGTCAAAAACATTAATATTTGACTTTTCATTCATTTGAATTTCTAATTTATTAAATGGCAATAATCCAAAATGGGATGGTAAGACAAATATTCCTGGCAAATAACTGTATATCAACTGCATTCTTTGGTAGCCACATGGTATATTTCCTCATATTTGTAAATAGAGGCATGTCAAATTCCTGTTACATGTTAATTGAGATTTGAGAGTAATAAAAATTTTATTTCATCTGTTCTTTATAAAAGAAACGTTTAGCACAGTAGATGGCATAGGTTACTACAGATTTAACCAACATTGCAGGTTAAATTTCTTTCCCTTGAACATCATTACATTCTTTCACAATGTATGAGAACATTAAGATTAAACAAAAAATAAAAAAAATTGTCAAAACACTTTGTTAATTTGAGGTAGATTTACTTTAAATACATCTATTCATATCTTCATTTAATAATGAACTACACTATTAAGTGTCGTAGCATATTGCCTTGCCAGTGAATTTGTATAAGTGGCCACACCCTTTTGAGTGTGGCTTCAGCTGTAGATGTGACCAGAAGATAGAGAAGCACTGGTGGGCCCTTTTTCTCTTGGGTTTGGAATCACATTGGAAAGGCAGAGTCTGCATCTTCTGGAGGAGGAAAGCCGAAGTGGTTATTTATTATTTTCTGTGTAAGTTGTTCCCCAATAAAACAGCCATTTATCATTTATCTTAGGTCTAGTGAACTCATTAATACCATGACTTCAGTTACCAAACACAAATATTATTATAATGGACATCAATATTTTGATTGACATACAAAAACATTTTAACTTAATAGGTTATGTAAACTATTTCCTTTTGCACTTAATGTATCTATTTGTGTATTCCTATTTCTAAAGACTATTCATAGTTTAGGATCTGGTGATAGAACTGCTTAAGACCCCCTTCATGGTTTCCCCTGTCCATACCATTGTTAATCAATGGTGTTGTACACAGTTCTCCAGTTCTAATGTGGGCTGTGTCCCCCCTGGCCCTAGCAACAAGATTCTAAGTCTGTACATGGTCACTCCCAACTGAAGACTATTTTAGGATTTCAGATTAAGTGGAAGTTAGCTAGGGGGGTCTCAGATTTCCCAGCTCTGTCCTTTCTTCCTTTGTAGTATCTTCATCGTCTATGTAGGAGTAGAGTCAGGTATGACATAGAGTGGTCTCCTCAGATCATGCCATACATGCTCAGAAATAGCCAAGCCAGTGTCTACAATATTAGACCCAGGGAGTCTGGTCCTATTGGAAATCAATATTGAGGCCCTTTCTTTGAAGAGGCTTATTCTGTATACATTTTGACAGAATCTTCTCCATTATTTGCAGGGTTGAAATGAGTAGGTTTTTGAGAAAGATTCCTTAGGTTCTGATGAAAGCCAAAAATTACCACAACTACCTGCTATGAGTTTTTCAGAAAGTTCTAGTGTATATTTAAATAACTTCCCAGCAAACATGACAAATTTCACAACTTTTATTTCTATTACTATCTCTTACTTAATTTAAGATTATTTTGGAACCAGTACCCTCAAGTAAAATCAGGTTCAATTATGTTGGCTTTACTTATAGTTATCGATTTATTCATTCAGGAAATTGTTTCTTGGCTATTACAAATTGGTAGGCACTGTTCTAGAAACTTAATATTGATTTATAAAATGATCTTGTTCTTGTATTGGGTTCTATGGTCACACAAGAAGTAGTAGGAAAAGTGAAAGCATACTTGCAGAAACAATACAAGGGAAAATTATAAAAGTACACATTTGTGTGCAGTGTAATCATGGATAAAGGATTTGCCAAATGTTCAAATTATATATTTTAAACCTTTCCTGAGGAAGTGACATTTTTTACCAGCTAAGTGATGAATTGTGCAACTTGGATAGATGTGGTAGGTACCAGGTCAGTGAAGGAAGAAAAGTTTGTTCAGAACATCATGCCATTAAGCAGAACAGAATCTGAAGTTAATGGTAGAGAATAGCCAGGGGTCAACAACAAAGGTGCAGTGAAAATCTTAATTTTAGCTGAATGTAAATGCAAATTGATCTCACACTGGATAAAAAAACTAAAGGGATTTATCCTTAAGTTACTTGGAAAAGCATAATGATTCTGGTGTGAGATTCTCTCTCTCTCTTTCTCTCTCTCTCTCTCTCTCTCTCTCTCTCTCTCTCTCTCTCTGTCGCACACACACACACTATTGAAAAGCACAATACTTGGATCTTAACAGCTATTTCCTATAGAGCATAAAAATTGTGTCATATTCTTAGTATAGGAGTCTTAGTTAAATAAAGAGAAGAACTGTAGGTTAGGGAAAACAGGATGACATAATCAGAATACTTTCATTACATCCCATTCACTAAATGTTTGACCTATGGAAAAATCTGTATTGTGAACATTAGTTTCCCCCATCTAAATATTTTTCATAATTTTGTACCAGCCTATAAAAACCCCATAAGAGTAAAGGAGATGTTTGTTTCCTGACATATAAAGCTTGCCTGAAAGTCAGATGGTGGAGCAAGCCAGTAGCTAAACATAGAGGTCTGGCAGTCTGTATAGACTGGAGACAGGAAGTGGCAAGGCTGGGCAGAGAGAGGCAGTGATTAGGTGGGAGTGCTGATAGGATCTCTGGCCTTTTTCATCTGAGGAGTCAGAGGCTAAAAGTGACTGTGACCGTTCCTTTAATTCTCTGATTTTTCAGCTTTTGCCCTGATATTTGACCCCAGTTTTTTATTATTAAGACTAACTAGCATTGTGCTTTCAGATAATGCTTTAAATTGTTCCAAGAGTAGCCACGTCATAAGACTAAAACTAAGAGCTATTTCTTAAAGCACATACATGTTACTTATGAGATAAAAATGTAACAGAACTAGACTTAAACCAAACATTTAGAATTACACACTACATAATTTATATTGTACTGTGGAATTATCCTCAGTAAGGTATCATTTGTATAATAAAAATATGTGATTTGTCTGTTGAGTGAAAAATTAACCGGGGCAGGGTATCTTACCACTTTTGTAGCTTCAAGAGGCTTCATTTTATGTTAAAGAAGTGCTATACTGATTGTTTCACACATCTCTGCTAAGCTGCTAAAGTACATATAAAATCCTATTTCAACAGCCACTTTTACATTCTTCCTAATTCAAGACCTTAATTTGAATGTGCTAAAAATGACATGCACTACCTTTATTCCTGTCAACTGTGTCTAAGCTTTTATTTCACTCAGTTATCAATGTCAGAATCCTGGATATTTGCTTACAAAACTCTCTCACTTTATATTATCTGCCCTTATTGTATGGTTAAATAATTATATCCTAATTTTAACTTCCAGTCTTTTCATTTCAAACTAAATCCAAATAAAATTTATTACTTACTACAATTAAGTATTTGTCTTTATTAAAGTATATTTCCCTTTATTGCTTAACATGACTTGTTCTTTCAATGCCCCAGGAGATAATTGTTCTGATTGTGGACATAGGCTATGAGAATGCTGATACAGCATATCAATGCAGGCAGGCAACAAGTTTTTACAAAGAGAAAAAAGGTGAGTCACAACTCTTTAATTTATAAAGCAATCCATGTAATGCTTTTCCCCATATGTTCCCCTACTTTCTACTGCTCATATTTTTACATTTTCCATGGATTAAACTAGAAACAACTTGGTACAATGTACATGTAAATCCCACATGGCTGTAGCCTCTGAAAGCCTAAAGAACAGTCATAGACTGTCAGTTATTGCAACTTTTTCCGCTCTCTTTCCATTGTCTTTGTTTCTTCCATCTCCAATCTGTCAGTTGTCCTTTTGGCCAGACATAATTTATTGGGCTTATTGCAAAAGGCAAATTCACAGCATCTGGTTCTAAATAAAAGTGGGCTGGAATATAAAGCTTTTAATCTACTATACTCTGTCTCTGGAAATGTCAACTTGTTTTTGATTTTCTGTGATATAATTAAATGAAGAAAAACTAAAGTTTAAAGTGTCTACGATTTTGTTATTCATGAGTCTTTTGTGCAATCAGTTCTATAGAAGAGAATGTAGTCATCAAAAATAAACAATTCAAGTTTGATATCTCATCCATAAATTATATAAAATATTTTACCAAAACAACAGAAACCCAGTGAAAATTATCACACTCATTTATATAGGTGTTTTGGTTCATGGGTAGATTGTGTTGCTTAGAACAGCACTGATTTTGGCTTTTAAATCAGGTTTTGCCCTGGAAAGAAAACAGGATACCCATGTGACAGTGTTATCTGTACTCACTGTGTTTAATAATTCCTACTTATCTTTGGTTCTGTAGAATATGGTTTTCATGTATCACTGTAAATACTGCATGCAAACTGGGGCACAAGGAGCAGTGTACATTTAGTAACTGTGTTTCTGATGTGCATGATTCAGTGTCTATTTGGAGTAATTAAAATAAAGCAAAAACATCATCAGACAATTAACTCATGAACAGGTTACATGAATGTGACTATTCTGCCAAGTAGAGAGACCCAGGTTATTACAGGTTAGATTTTGTTGGTAAATTCCCTGACTTTGTGATATACAAGATCTAAGTACAAAGTATACCCAGGGTCATTTATCTTAGTATGTGGCACTTATTTCCTTTAATACTTTACTAGCATCTAGTACTAAACGCAATGGATGATATTTTGAGTACTGTATTTCAGTAATTAGCAACCATGATAAGTTAAAAGGCTAGAGTCCCCATTCAGGGAGTGTGCACACATAAAGGAGAACATGTTCCTTGTTCACACACCTGTGAATGCACAACAAAAAACACTGGCTATTAATTGCAAGCCTAGGAAAACCTCTTTGTGGACTAAAAGTCCCCACTATAATCTTGAATTTTGACTCTTCAGAACTTTGAGATATAAGTCTCATTTCAGTCATTCAGTATTTGGTATTTTGTTATGGATAATCTGAGGTAATACATAAGTACAAGTGTATATAATAACTCAGATAATTTCTGAGTAAATGTCATTAATTTACTGTTAGCTTCCGTTATTTTATTGCTTTAATCTGTTTTAGTACTGAGTTCTAATATTCTTGCCTAATAGTTAAGTATCTGCTCTTTCAAAATTTGATATTAATAAGTTCATAAATATAGAGAAGAAAAAATATGAAAGTGTTACAATTTCATACTCACAGAACACCCAAATTCATAAGTGCACATTTAAATACAACAGCCTTAAGTATTAATTAATTAAGTAATTACTTAATAGCTATAAGCTTTATAAGATATCTTCAAATATATAATAAAATGAATCTAACTTGAACAGTTTTTATATTCTAAATTATCAGTAGTAAATAACATATATTTCATATTAATCAAGTTTATACAAATATATAGGATATAGACAAAACCTACCCATTTATGGAGATAACATATACTACTCTTTTTTTTTTTTTTGGTTTTACGAGACAGGATTTCTCTGTATTGTTTTGGAGGCTGTTGGTCCAGCCTGGCCTCGAACTCACAGAGATCTGCCTGCCTCTGCCTCCCGAGTGCTGGGATTAAAGGCATGGGCCACCACCGCCCAGCTATTACTCTTAAATTTAACAATTTTCATGCAGTACTTTTTATCTTATTTAGCATATCCAGTAAGATCTTTGCTGAATGACTTTGCATACTGCCCAGTGGTACTTTGTTAGAGGAGAATTTTGTTTTACCACTGACCTTTGAATTCAGATTTGCCATTTCGTTTTGCTATGCCACCATTTATAGAGACCCTTACTTAGCTTTCCCAAAGTTTTTACCTCAATAAAGATGGATAAAGAGATTAATACTGTGGTGTCTGTGCCACAAGCAAGTCAGAGGTATAGGGAAATGAAAGACAAGACGTCCAGTTATTTGTGCTAAGAGAATGTGCGTGTGTGCCTTTATTGCAAGAGAATGCACGTGTCTGTCTTTATTTCAAGTTCTAAGAGGTCTCTCTCTTATTGTAGAGAGGAAACAACCTTATAAACAGGCTTACAGAACAGTGGGAATACCCCAGGTTGAAGAGATCATGTTTTCCTAGTGCTAGATGTTGATTTCAATGGGGCAAGGTAGGGGGACAGTAAGCCAGGACTAGAAAATAGGATGGACTTGTTGACTGACAAGAGACTCACAGAGACCCCATGGAGGCTGGGACCCAACAAATATATTTGTTTACTTTTAGAGTCCTAAGGATGGGTTATTCTCAAACATACTACCTACTCTACTAAAACCTACACTCCTTTGAATAGTAATCCCCCCACACAAACATAGCTTTACACCTACAACTTATTTTTAAGTACACATTCTCTTAACAAATTGAGTATGCTTTTTATTAAAAATATTTCTTTTACCAAGAAACTATTCAGCATAAAACAATTTCTCACCATATTGTGGGAGCAGATTTTAAATAACGTGTCAGACAAATATTTTCAAAATATATCTGCCTGTTTATTTAAAATTAGGCTGGGCCTTCAACAGAGTTGGGAAATGCAACTTTCATCATTTAGTTTAGACAAGTCTGCCTGTGATCTTGAATCGGTTGATCAAGGCACCTTGTAGAACCAGCCAAATCCCAGCTTCCTTTAATCTTTACCATTGTAGCAGGTCTTCTACTCAAATAGAATTCATGTTTAGAATTTTTCAGGACTACACTAAATCTCACCAAATAGTGATAACTGACATGATTAGTAATCAATGTCAGTTTTTCAAAGTTGTATAAACACCTTACAGGACGCAGGAACAAGAGTAATTTCTCTGACCTTGGGGACAAAGTGGAGACTGATGTTGTTCATTTCAGATTAGAGAAAATGATTTCCACTAATAAGTGTCAGGGGTGACAGGACTTTTCCATCACCACTACTGTGTATGGATATGTAGAAGAATGGCTGGAATATTTACATTGACATAATTAAATAAAGCAAAGACTTTATGTTTAGAGGTTTACAAGGATTTCTAAAGTCATATGTATTTGAAAGGAAATCCAAAGACTGCTGAAAAGCAGGTCACTTTTAGCAAGCTCCAACTCTTGGATCCTGACATGAATGATGTCGTCAAATTTTCCTCTAGTGAGTCCCAACAGAAAACCCTGTTAGGCAGTCACTGCCAACACAGTATGTTGTAAAGTTTCATCAATAATACGGCATGACATTCTGAGTGGATGCACAGAGTCAAGGAAAACTTCTTCCATACGAACTTAGACACATAGTCCCGTTATATCTTAAAACAAGTTGAGAAGTTTATCAAGTTCCTGTCGTAACTACTATTCTGCTAGTGTCTAACAGCAGTTCTCAACCTGAGTTTTGTGAACAATAGGGGGTCACATGTCAGATATTCTATGTATTAGATGTTTATTTACATTATGATTAATAACAGTAGCAAAATTATAGTTATAAAATAACAATGAAACAATTTTATGGTGGGAGGCATCACAATTCACAGTATGATGAACTATATTAAAGGGTTGCAGCATTAGGAAGGTTGAGAATCACTGTTAGATTACATTATAGTACATAATCATTTTACAAGATGGAAAACAATGAATCAACTAAAATTCTCTAAAATATTTAGCTATTTATTGATGAATTATTAAAAATTTATCAAATTGAGTTTTAGGGATAAATATATTGCTTTCAAATTATAGTAGTAAAACATGTGATATTTTAAAATCTTTACTCTGCTTTAAGGTACATTGTTTCTTGCACACATTTGTACTACAGTCTATGTATGATACAAAAAGAACAGTAATATTCTAAATATTAAAAGTTGGTTCAGATAAGTTTAAATGTAATAACATCAAATAATTAGACTGTTCAAATGTATTAAATCATAATGATGCTATCATATATGAAAAAGATTGCTTGGTATGACAATGATTCCCATTACTGTGATGAAATACCAAATTCTTCTGTGATTACTAAAGAAAGCCCTTGGAAAATTATAGACATCCCAAAGTATCTTTAGTTTATTTTTAGTAGAAGTATATCATTACACCCACACATCATTTTCCTTGTGTCTAAATGTTTCATGGCATTATACAGTATGATGAAATTATAATAATAAATATCAAGTTCATGTTTTAATGAAAGTAAGGAATATAATCTAGAATATATTTCTAACAAAGTTAATGCAATATAAAATGCTGACAGTTATGGGTCATGTCTTTAAAAAGTTTATTGATTTAAGATTTTTGTGTGTGTCACACCTGTATTGATAGCACATTTTTAAACTTAACAGATTTTATTGTTAACTAAACTGTCATGGGATAGTCTTACCTCTACCTGGATGACTTAGTAGCATTGATTAGAAAAATAACTGTTTGGCAAAGTGGCTTAGAATGATCTTCGTGTGCTGTTAGATTATTTGCATTTCAAGTAATTCTGTGATGTGTTTCTCTAGAATTCTGCCAAGTAGTTTTCTTTTATTTTGAGGTTTTTCAATAAATGAACATTAGAAAGTTGCTTACAGAAATATTTAAGATAATATGTAGGGGAAAGATAATTTAAGCCACCTGCTTTTGCATCATTGCTTGCTCCTTTAGTAGTTAAACTATTCTACACATGCTTGAAATTATTCTGAGGCAAATATTCTTTTCATGAAAACCAGATGTTTTGTATGAATGCAAATTTGTGTCATAGTACTATCTGCTGAAAGGACAGAGCCTACGCTGAACCATTTGATGTGCCAATTAAGAGTGAATGAAAGCTTCATCAGAGACTATTCTCTCTTACTATATGAAGTTCATCTAGGCCCAAGGAAGTTTCACAACATGCCTCTTATATATATAGACCTTGGCACATGAGAGTGCTAATAAAGCAACAGCAAACCAGTGGCTACTAGAAGATGGCAGCTTTTCAATATGAAAATCCTTCAAATCAGGAGCTTGCTCAGAATTTGTGCACTAGATATACAGTCCTTTTCATTTTGAATGAATGGAGTCATCAGGAGACATATGCATATTGACTGGTAACACTATGTCTTTAGATTTAGCAATTGGTTTAACAAAACTGGTTTCAGAAAAACATAAGATGGACAAGGTACTCTCTGTTAATAACGTTTTCAGAAATGGATCATCATTTTTGTATTAAAATGTCTCAGTAGGACATGATCTATATTTACTATGATCATCAACATTTAAACACATAATCAACTCTTTGATGAAGGCTGGTGAGTTTATACAAATCACACTCTTCAGAATCATATGTGATAGCCTTCTGCAGTCAGAACATACTTTTCCCGAGAAGACATTCAACATACAAGGTGATGAATGCATAGTGGAACATTGATTGGGAAATTAGAGAAAGATTTAAAAGGGGGTATTTTTTTGATAGAACGGATTCTTTTTCCTGGGTGAAGTGAAAATGGATTTTGGGCGGAAAGGACAATGTATACATAAACAGCCATGTTAGATGAATCACAGAATATTAAGCAGAGTGTGTTTGTAAAAGATAATAATGAGGACACATTTAGAGAAGGATTTATTTTGAAGGAATTTTGTAAAATAATAGCATTTGGAGAATGAGATCATCATCATTGTACTCTAAAATGTGTTACGGTTGAAGTAAGAAAGACATGATCAAGGTAGTAGTCTTGTCTACTTATCTCACCCTGTTCCTAGTGATAAGTACAGTATGTGGAGCAGACAAGACCATGAATCCAAAATGTCTTCAGAAAGTAGATCTGGCTGACGGGGCTTGAAGCTCCAGAGAGTACGCCCAGAGCATTTGAAATGACATGCAGCATCAAGCTATATTAAGCTAAGTAGAACTGAAGCATCCCCAAAGTGCAAATAGCATTTTCAGTTTAAAATGGGCCAAACACACACACTGCTAGTAAAACTGATTCATGTCTCTCAAAAATTTACAAGGCATTTTGGGGGCTATCCAGCAGGGTCATTCTATAGATGATGATATACCTGGATTCCAGCTGAGTTATACAACTGCTCTAGTTGAACTTCTCCCATCCAAGTACTAATCAGGCCCGACCCTGCTTAGCTTCCGAGATAAGACATGATTGGGCGCATTCAGGGTGGTATGGCCATAGACCTAGTTGAACTTCTTACATATACTAAATTTTAGTTTTGTTTCCATTCACATAAAACATATGTGTGAATATCCTCTAAGCTTATGTTAAGCCATGCCATACCACTGAGAATTACTCTTCTGCTCTGTCTCAAAAACTTTGACTATTTAAATTCCTCCCAGAGATGAGGTACAAGGTTGTTTTGGAGACGTTTGTCACACGTGGTCCAATGATCAGTCTATTTTTGCACGTGTCATTAGAGTAAGTGGTTAGTGCTATTTGGGTTGTTCCTTTTTTTGTAATTGTAACAAAATTTGTTTTTCCTTGTTTTACTATACATACAATTTCTCAGTGTTTTTAAACTTCGTGTGTTTATTATGTCCTTTTTTGCTATGGATTTTCTTAGTATTAATGTCTTTTCAATAATTGATCATCAAGGAAATATTTCATTATGTGGCCAGTGGCCAATCTCTGATTCTAGAATGTTGACTATTAAATGTTCACCATTTATCAATGCATCTGGATGCTGTCTTTCATATAGCATGAGATCAAAATTCATTTTTTCTGCTTATAATCTATTTATCCCAAATTGATTTCCCCCAAAAAATCATAGTTTCCACTTTTTACTCTCTACCTATCATGTATTCATCATTTGCATGTCTTTTTCATTGCCACCTATCTTTCTGTATATCATTCATATATCTTTCATTAGTTGTGTTGTTTTCTGTAGAAATTTATGAAACCTCCACAGCTATAAAGATTGCTAGCTTATGTGACTTCATACCATGGCTTCCTTACTTTGGATTCCATTGTTTTGATAAAACACTGACCAAAAATATCTTGAGGAGGAACGTTTTAATTTGGATTTCATATTCTAATCCTAGTTCAAGAAGTCAGGGCTTAAACTTAAGATAAGAACTAATGAAGAACACGTTTTTATTGTGACTATTCCAACAGTGACTGCCTCTCAACGGTAAGCTCAAGAATCCTATAAATGTTTGATCTATGAGGCAGGATGTTGCAGATGTTCCTCAGTAAATATCAGCACCACAAAGATGTAGGCTCTAGTACCAGTGAAGGAATGAATTTTCCAGTTAAAGTGTTGGTAAGCAGTTAAACACACAACCACCTGCCAAGGATGACACTGCCTGTTTTAGTCAAGGAAATGCCTCCCACACTTCCCTATAGGTAATCTTTGTTTGCTTTTCGAGACAAGATTTCTTTGTGTAGCTTTGGAGGCTATCCTGGCATTCACTCTGTAGCCCAGGCTAGCCTGGAACTGACAGAGATCCTCATGCCCCTGCCTCCTGAGTGCTGAGATTACAGGCATGATCCAACACTTCTTGTTTCCTATTTTACAGAAGTGTTTTCTCAGTTGAGGTTTCCTCCTCTAGATGACCATAGATTGAGTCACATTTACCAAAAATTAACCAGAATAAATGGATTCTTCATATTTTCCATGTAAATTTGAAAAAAAATTTGTTTTTGTAACTTTAATGAAAAACTAATTTCTTTAATTTTTTTCTAAATCTCTAAGTGTAACTTAAGAAGAAGAATTGTTTAAGAATGCCCATAAAACCACAATATTGAAAAATATAATATTTTTTCAACAGACCTGTAAGCTAAAAAAAACAAGAGCTCAGACAAGCATTATGGGGAAATAATCCTCCATAAGTACCAATATTTAAAAAATGTTTTGGCCATCTACTACTGGGCAGAGAATTTGTCATCAACTGTAGTTTATATGTTCAGTGAGACTCAATTGAAGAAAACTATTTTTTTCTTTGAGAGGCATTATCAATTGGTGACAACTTCTGGTTTTGGATAGGATTTGTGTCCATTTCCACTCCCAGCACTAGGACCCCATTTGACTGTGACCTGTGTAGGCCCTGTGCATGCTGTTACAATATCTTTGGGTTTTGTATGAAAGGATTGCTTTTTTTCTCTTCCATCCTCACTGGCTCTTGCAATCTTACTGCTTGCTCTTCGCCAGTTTCCTGAGCATTGTGCAGAGTATTCATAACAGGAATAAATTGGAAATAGCCTAGATGCCCATCAATTGTTGAATAAATAAGCAAGATGTAGTATTTTTACACAGTGGAAAATTACTGCACTGTTAAGTAAAAATAATCATGAATTTCATAGGGAAATGAATAGAGTTAGGAAAAATAAAAGAAAAACAATATCCTGATTGAAGTAACCAAGACACAGAAACATAAATATGGTATGCATTCTCTTAACTCTTAAGTCTTCTATAAGCAGGCTACTGAGAGGTTATGCACAGAGTAAGGGATTAATAAGAAGAGAAGAATATCCCTAGGAAGGGGAAATAAGTGACATAGTTGTGGACAGATAGAGTAATTAGAACAGGAGAATGAAATAGAGACATTGATAGAAGAGAGACTTGAGGAAGGAAATACAGAAAGGGATGACTAAAACTAAAGTGTATTTGAGGAGCTGTTTGGAAACTTCCTACAGGAGGGGCTTCTTAATATATAGCCATATATGAAAAAATCTAAGTGGAATCACTAAATAAAAGTTAATCAGGACAACATTTGAATGGATAATGAATGGGAGGACAATCAGGGAGGAGATGAAAGAAGGAGGAGTGCTTGTGATCAAAATGCAATGTATAAATTCTCAAAGAATTAACAGAAATAGTCTTAAAAATAGATAATCGCAGAAATATCTGTGAGGTTCTTAGCATTCTAAAAATTCTAAGAATTCTAATTATTCTAATAATTACCAAAACAATAGCTGAGTTCAGGCAATTACAGAATTAGATAACTGGAAACCATGTAGTAATATTTCTAATCATTCAAGGACATTTTTAAAATTAGAAGCTTCCATTTTAATTGCAAAATGTGAAAACAAGCAATACATAAATTAAATTATTAATAAAATAAAATAAACCTAGTTGATAAATATCCAAATATGAATGCAGAAATCTACTAAAACAAAATTTTAAAAATCTACTAATATTTTTAACTTCCTCTAAAACTATAAGCTAAATATGTCTCCTCTGTTAGTTACTCAGACTCAAGTACTTTCTTTTTTGTAGATTTTTAAAAATTATTTTAATTTTAAGTAGTTTGTTTTACATGTCAATCCCAGTTCCCTCTCCCTCCCCTCTTCCTGCACCCACCACCATCCCCTCCCAGCTTCCCACCCTATTGCCAATTCCTTCCACATAGGGATATCAAGAGTCTGTCATTTCACTCAGGGTAGGGTCCAGGCACTCCCCTAAGAGTCCAGGCTGAGAGAGCATCCCTCTTTGTGTTATGGACACACAATGTCTGTTTATATGCCAGGGATAAACACTGATCCACTGCTCAGGGTCCGATAGTTTGCCCAGGCCTCCTCACTGGCTCTCACATTCCGGGGATCTGGATCAGTCCCATGCTGGGCTCCCAGCTGTTGGTCTAGTGTCCAAAAGCTTTCCCTTGTTCAGATCAGCTGTCTCTGCTGGTTTTGCCAGCCCATTCTTTGGCAATTTGCTCATCGCTCCGCTCTCTGTGTCACTGGGTTCCTTGGGTTCAGTTCAGTGTTTAACTGTGGGTGTTTGCCTTTGCTTCCATCAGTCACTGAATGAAGGCTCCAGGATAGTTATAGACATCAAGTTCATTATCAGGAATGGGCATTCGAGGTGGTCTTTCCACTATTTCTTAGCTTGCCAGTTGGTGTCATCCCTTTAGATCACTAGAGGTCACACTGGTGCCTGATCTGTCTTCTAACCTATGATTCCTTCTTCCCACTATTCTACCCCCCACTCAAACTTCCTGTTACCCCATGACCTACTCTCTCTTCCTCTTCTCCCCATCTCTTCTTCCTAGCTCCCACACCCCCCACCCCTCGCCGTGTTCCCCATCTGTTCAGAGGATCTTGCCTCATTCCTCTTCTCTTGGGTACCATGCATATCTCTTAGGTTCTTTCCTGTTTCCCCGACTCTCTCTCAGTGGAAGTGCAGATTGGAACTCTCCTGATCCATGTCTAAAATCCATATATGAGTGAGTACATACCATGTTTGTCTTTTTGTGACTGGGTTACCTCAGGATGGTTTCTTCCAGTGCTATCCATTTACATGCGAATTTCAAGATTCCATTGTTTTTTTCTGCTGAGTAATACTCCATTGTGTAAATGTACCACATTTTCTCTATCCACTCTTCAGTTGAAGGGCATCTAGGTTTCTTCCTTATAGCAATAGGAAACACTAACACAAATAGGGAGTACTCATATATCTCTTACAAATAAACATATAAAATATAATTATTATTTATGCTCCTAAGTATGATTTGTAGTTTATTTTTACCAGTCATATTTTATGTAAAGTAAAATAAAACTTTGAGAGGATGTGGCACCAATTTCCTCTATTTGTATTAGAAGTAAAAGTGTTCAACATTATCTTTACTTGTATTTTGATTATGGGCAATCTTTATTCTTCTTTAGTCACCACACTTAGAATTCAATTACATTGTAACTAGTAAGTTGACAAATTTAATATATCAATGTTTTGGTGTTATTCATTTTTTTACTAAAATCTAAAGCTTGACATAATGTTAAAATCTAAAAACTAGACACAAATGTAAAGTGGGACAAGATCTATTGCTAATGATAACATAGTATAAATCATTGCTATGTTTGCTTATTCTTGCAGAGTTTACATGGATCTAAATAGGAAGATAAATTATCTGTTTTGAAGTTTTAAACAAAATTTTCACTGCAAAATTACAAATGATATATGAAAATTTTCTCACTTTGTCTTACGAACCTTTTTCTTACTTTATCTGTAACTAACAATAAAACCTTATTTACTATTGGCAATTACATTTTATCTCACTTTTCCTAAGTAAAATCCTAAAATTAAAATCATAAAAGAATTATTTCAGACTCTTATGTTGTAGTCAATATGTCCTTATTGCTTATCCTTTTTCAATTTCTATAGAATGTATGCATACTGTCTATTGCTGTGTTAAGGACAACTTTCCACATGTCTTGAGGGTGACTAGCATGCAGCAATTTCCTGAAAATAGGCATACTGTTAAGTTCTTCTTCCTCCACTCCTTTTAAGTCCTTTGTTGGCTGTTGAGGAAACAAATTCTGAGGCTATTACAATCTGTAGCCTACCAAAGGGATTTTCTCAGCACTTCCAGAATCTCATTACATGACTCTATGGCTAAAATCACTTTCTCTGGTAATGAATGCAACCCATAAAAAGTAGTTGGTTTCCTAACTTACTTTCACTGTTTAATGATGAGCAATAGTTTGCCATTATCTGCTCCACATCCAGAATCCCATTATCATCCATAGCAACATCCTTACAATTATAGATTACTTAAGAATTATTTAACTTCTTTTTTGCCAAAATCATGGAATTTTATATATAGAATGCAAAAAGTTTAAAGCTGTGGTTGCAAGTGATAGGAAATTATGTAATCACCTTTATCAAGTTCTCACTAGTCTCTGCTCATCAGGATCATTTGAAGCCTACCTCAAATGCTGGCCTGTGCTTCCAATTAATTAAATCCATGTCCAAGTGCTGCTTTGCATGGGGATTCCACAGCTCACAGGCTTTCAGGAATCTGTCCAAGGATACACGTGGTGAGAAATTTTACATTGGTTTACCCCAGAGAGCCTAAAATTAAGACAATTGTGCCATAAACAGCTCTCATTTGACACAGTCTTCACTACTTACAATTCAGGTAGCACAAGAGGGCTGATAGCAAGCAAACAGTTCAGGTTTCTATATTAATTGGATATGATTTAACACTAGTGTAGATACCCAAGATCTGTATTAAAACAGACTCACTCCAACAGACCGGGTCAGATATCTCTTAATTAGAGTAGGAAAAGGGAACAAATCAATAGTGTATATTGCAGAACTCTAAGTTTCATGTGGATTATTGAAAACTATATTGGAAAATCATGTCATTCAAATTGTATGTCTATCTATTCATAGAATTCAATTAAAAACTAAAATGCTTCCTAAGGCCTTCCTTCACACATTAAAAATGTATTTATGGATCTCGAAGATACTATTACCATATTATTGTGCTACTCTAAGTAATTTATATTTCTACTATAACTACCACTATTTACACTAAAAATTACTCATGCTTAATAAAGTACCATCTACATGTTTTCACCTTTTAATTTGATTGTGCTAATCATATAAAATTAGAGAATAAATCCTTTAATGATAACAGGTGTGCTTGTTAGCATTCTTAATGGGTATTTTGATTAGTTCATACCAAAGTATGCAAACATTTTTGATTACCTGTATACAGTATAGCTTTACAGCAAAACTCCAAAATGAAGTCATAAGGAGTTTCCCAACTGCAATTTGCAAAATCTCTTCAGGCTAAAGGGATGTTTTCAAGGAGGCAAAAATAAAATTGCTTGGCAGTGTCATATTGAGCTTAAAATTAAAGATTAATTGCTCACTTATCAAACCCATCAGTTAATAATCCTAACATTTTGGAACCCTAATTCTTTGTCTTGGTTTTGTGTCACAATGCTTTGTGTGTTTAACTTAAAAGTAGGTGACAAATCCACAGCGTTTGCAGACTATAATTATATAATATCATAAATCCTTGTTGACAGCCAAAATTATAGAAAGTTGACTTTTCACTATTGTGAATAAATATCTAAAGAATAACAAAATAGCATTCATAAGTTCGTTAATTTAACTAAATAATATGCTTCAAGTCCTAATATTTCTAAGCTATTTTGATTATCTAGAAATATTTGTTTTTATGGCTTCTCTAGTTAAAAAATAGATTTTAGTGAGAAGTGACAGGCTCACATTTATTGTAAGCTATATTAAGCAACAATAGCTTTACTTACCATGAAACTTCAATCCATCAAACTCAAAAGTGAATTATTGCTGACAGTTTTTTCCTTTTTTCTTTTCACAAAAGTAACATTCTAATTCAAATAATACTGTAAGAATATATTTCAAATACAAAAACATGCTACATAAGGAATTTGAGTGTCAAAGAGAAATTTCTAATTCTACAAACGATTGCCTTTGACTATGGCTTAATTTTGTTCTGTGTTATGCATTGGGATTTAAGTAAGTCTATGGAAGTCAGGTACAAATAATTGTTATAAAATTCAATAGCAGATTTCATTTAATTATATAAAAATTGCAATCCAGCCTGTCTTTATTATTGCAATAACAATTTACAAGTGAATGTCTTGAATTTCTGATTATGGCAATATTTCCTGTTGACATAGAATGTGTCTCTCAAATTCATTCACATGATCTTTTTCATATGTAACCGTGTGATTGTTGGTTACTAACCTGACAAGACCCGAAAACATCTGGAAGAAAAGGCTTCAGGCATACCCAGGAGAGATTATCTAGATTAGCTTCCGGACATTATTTTGATGGATAATTTGAGAGGTGAAACAACCCACCATAAAGGACGGTATTTTCTTCTCCTGGATCAGCTCTCTGTACTGGAAGAAAAGGATATAGTGGGTTGGACCACTGAATATATAATTCTCTTCCTGGCAGATGATGCAATGTGATAAGCTGCTTGAAGTCCCTGCTTCAAGGAAGTTCTATCAAAGATGGACTATATCCCCCCAAACTATAACAAAAACTAAACTCTTTCTCCCTTAAGTCATTTTTCTCTAGTCCTTTTAATTGCAGAATTGGGAAATTAATAATAGAGATACTGGTCTTTCTGCATATTACTATGTAGTGTGGTTGAGGGATTGATGCCCTTATTATCCTTTCCAGTTGAATTTTCATAATGAAGTATGTACAGACCCTAAACATGATGCAATTATCATGGTGAAGTTTAGATACTCTTCCATTTGACTTCATTATTCTCCAAATTACAACTTGCTAATAATTTTATGGCTCCATAAGCATGTTAATAAATATGCTTATGAATCTAAAGCCCTGAACACCCGGCAAATGTCTTGGAGATGGTGCTACCCTGTATGTGTGACTAGAAATTGCATGCTCTTATTATCGGGTATTTTTTGTTTCTATGATAATTCAGTTACCAGGGTTTGAAATGGCTATACCATTTTAAGCATACAATGGAACCCTGCTGATATAAATGAACTGGCCTACAGAAATTTAAATGAAACATCGTTTGATGTTATGTAGCAAAGCCTCAAACTTTGGAAAGACCAACTCGTCCTGGCTTATCTACTAAGAGACCCATACACTTGCCAGTACCACTTCTATTGTCTTTTTCCCCCTCACTCTCCCAATCAGATAGAAACACATTGTATCAAAGTCCCATGTAAACAGATGTGTGGGTGTCTACTGTTAGTGATCCCTTAGAAAGTTGAGAGACAGAGACAAGAGAGCCTCTGAACTTGCAGGTCAGACAGCCTGATGCACTAAAAGCAAAGAGGATGAAAACAGATTCTGTCTGAAACACCTTAGAAGGTGAGGAATATAGTCAAGGTTGTCCTCTAAATTTCACTCACACATATGAATTTATATGTATACACATATACATATACTCACATTTGTACACACAGAAACAAAAACAGGAAAAGTAAATGAGAGAAACAAAATTCTACCATGTCTAAAGACAAAGGTGAATATTGAAATCATTTGTAATGAGGAAAATAAGGGCATTAGGGAGGAGCCACAATTTTACTTGCAATCGATATTCTAGGGAAACATGGAGGAGAGAGCTCAATTAGTTATGAGGGGCTGGTCAGAGAGCAAGGAAATTTCTATACAGCATATGTAATCTCACCCATGCATAAAGATGAGTTATAGATGTATGCTCTATAACCTTATGTCTATAGTGAATAATGCCATATTGTATGATTAAAGAGTTTAACTAATAGACACTACATCAAACATGCTTTCTTCAAAGAAAATAAATTTTTTAAAATGTGATAACCTATAACTTTTCTTCCAAGTTGTTAATGTGGTATGTAGCATCTGCTGTCTTTATATACTAAACTGCTGCTTAGAAATAAAAAGTTGGTAATTCTCTGTAAACCCTTAGCACACTGCTACTTTAATTCACTAGCATCGTTGAGGACTTTTGATCCTTATTCATGAGTAATATTTATGTGTATAACTTTATGACAAATCTGTATTTGGTTTTGCTGTGAGAGAAATGATGGCCGCTCTGATACTGTTTCTGCTTTCATTTATGGAAAGAAGTTGAGAAAATTGGGACTATTTTACCCTAAAATAATTGATTAAATTTGCCAGTAAAAATAATTCCTCAAGGTTTTTTCTTGGTTGAAAACATTTTATTTCCTATTTTGGTCTCAGTTTTGACTATACATCTGTACTAGTATATATGCTTCAATGCTTTTTTGCATAGTATCATCTAACTACATTTGTGTCTTAAAATCTAACATTAATCACTGGCAGAGCACACAGTTCAATCTCATTTTAATACATTTGTCATTCTCCAATAAATATGGATTTAAGCTGTTTTAAAGCAGCTATACAGAAAGGAGGGATTAGTTCTCTAATTTTCATATTTGTCTTTCATATTTCTTATAATTTTCTCTCAATATCTCAATCATTGCCATATATTCTAGTTTCTTTAGTTTTCCTAGTTTTATAGTTTAATACTCTTGTAATTTCTGCTTTTAGAACATATTCTTCAGCATCATTCTTCTAGGTTGTTATCCTGATATTTACCATCAATATCTTTATAAAGCTGAAACTGTGATGACATCAGTTTAATTTCAGTCATTTAGGAAAAATACTGGGCTTTAAATCACTTTTCAGATCAATTTCACTGAAATTGCCACAGATAACACTTTATGGCTTGTCAAGGTATTGAGGCTGCTTATAATTATCTGTTTGCATACCACAATTAATGTAGTAAAATAACAAAAATAACAACATCAACTTTTAGTCATTCAATTATGGGGTCGCATTAGACCACCTAAACTCTGCAAGCTATTGCCTCTGCTATTGGTTAACCTAGAAAACTTGATGGAAAACCCTAATGAAGTCACCATATATTTATGGTGTAGAATGTGGAGTGGTCTATCTGTTACTCAACTGGAATCTTCAGCCCTACTGACTAGCATTCACAGTGCTAGGAGGTGCTAATGTTGTTACAGGAGGAGAAAAATATATCTTCAGTCTTGCCCAGCTACAAGTCCGGTGAGTTATCAGATATGCTCTATGAATTTTTCAAAGAATAAAAATTTGATATGTATTAGTAAAGATTTTATATTGAGCCAGGGCAAGAATACAGGGGAGAAGGAAGAGAGATACCACAATAGAGGGAGCCATTATTTTGGAGGAGAAATCTGGCACTAGTGATATCTTCACAGTTCTACAAAAATGATATCAACTGGCATTAAGGCTATGTTAAATGCCCTCCCCTGATAATGAGATTGATGACTACATTATATGCCATCCTAGAACCCTCTTCCAGTGGTTAACGGAAGCAGAGGCAGACACCCACAGCAAAAATCTGAACTGAACTCCTGGAACCCACTTGCAAAGAGGAATGATGAAGACAGGAATCAAAATCAGGCTGATGAAACCCACAGAGACAGCTGACCTATACTAGGGGGAACACATAGACCCCAACTGATGACTGAGAGGCCAGCATGGGACTGATCCATACACCCCACCACCAAACCAGGGTGTCAGAGAAGAGGCCTCTGCAACTTATGGAACCTTGGAGAGTAGAGCAATATTTATTCCTGGCATGCAAATAGACTCTGGGAGCCTATTCCACAAGGAGAGATGCTCTCTCAGCCTGGACACATGAAGGAGGACCTAGGCTCTGGCTGGGATGATATGACAGACTCTGAAAAACCTCATGTACGGCTTACCCACCCTGTGGAGCAGAGGCAGGATGGAATAGGAAGAATGGGGGGCCGGGGGAGGTGGGGAGGGAGAGGCAACTGAGAGTAACGTGTAAAAAGTTAAATTAAAACATTATTTAAAAAAAGAAAGGTGTGTTTACCTTTCTCACTCCTTTTCTGTAGTTGTGTGATCTCAAGAATATGTCCATTGTTCTACTGTTTATCCTGAGTATCCCCATGCACTGTGTCCTGTCGGATAGATTATGGATGACAATTTCTACCAGTTTAGATTCCTGGGAATTTCCTTCCATCTCTTATATTTTAAATATTTCATGATACTTTCTTTTATTAAGCGCAGCAGGATATGTTTAATTTTCAGTTAAAGCAATCTTTTTTCTCTCCTGATACGATTTTGCTTTAGATGATTCACTTTATTGTTCCTAGTTGTAAATGTAAATCATGTCATTTATATTATCCTTTGGCCTACTCAGTTGCATATAATTCTTAAACTTACTCAGGGAGCCAATAGTATTGCCTGCCAAATAATTGAGAAAAGGCACACTTTAGAAATGAGATACAATCCTCTTAAGTTGACAATGATACTTAATTAGTCAGAAAATTGTAACAGCATTATGAATAATTACTGTGTGATGGATCTTAAATTCTCTTTATCTGTAATCTCCCATGACATCCTACTTGGTATGTCTAAGATCATCTTTTATAAATTAGCTGTAAGAACTCACAGTGATTTTCATGTGATCAAATATTTTGGTGGGGAATGAGCAGGGATTCAGCTCCCAGCAGCTGTGTTTTGTTTTAATGCTGTTACTATTAATTCTTGAAACATTGATAATACAATGAATGATATCATTGATTACACAATTGCAGATGTTTCCAAATTCTTTTTTCCCAATTATTATTTTTTATTATTATTTTAGTTTTAAATAGCTTGTTTCGCATGTCAATCCCAGTTCCCTCTCCCTCCTCTCCTCCTGTACCCCCAAACTTCCTCTCCTAGCCTCCTACCCTATCACCACTTCCTTCCACAAAGGGGATATCTAGAGTCAGTTATTTCAATCAGGGCAGGTCCAAGCACTCCCCTACTAGTCTAAGCTGACAGAGCATCCCTCTTTGTGTTATTGACACACGATGTCTGTTTGTATGCCAGGAATGAACACTGATCCACTGCCCAGGGCCCTATAGGTGGCCCAGGCCTCCTCACTGACTCTCACATTTAGCAGGTCTGGATCAGTCCCATGCTGGCCTCTCAGCTGTCGGTCTAGGATCCAAGAGCTCTCCCCTGTTCAGATCAGCTGTCTCTGCTGGTATTGCCAGCCCATTCTTTGCCAATTTGCTCTTCATGGAAATTTTTGAGAAAATTGTTAGATCACATGATGAAATTTAGTAAAACAATCTTCATTGTCAAGAGTGTCTTTGAACTATAACACATGCAAGAGAAAACATAGAATGTGACTTCTCAAACATTTGGAAACAATAAAACTGAGTGAATCTATATAGTCATAGAATGTTTCAATGTCTGTTCAGGAGCCATTAACCAGATATACAGTTATTCTGACATGATGTCTCACTGGAAATCATGAAGCTTCAGTTTCCTTAACCTTTTTATATCAAAAAGTTTTGTACTTTATTCATTTATTTTTTTTTTTTGGTTTTTTAGGACAGGGTTTCTCTGTAGCTTTGGAGGCTGTCCTGGGACTACCTCTTGTAGACTAGGTTGCTGTCGAACTCACAGAGATCTGCCTGCCTCTGCCTCCAGAGTGCTGGGATTAAAGGCATGTGCCACCACTGCCCGGTTCATTTATTATTTTATATATATGTGTGTTTAGGGGGTCATTTTTATGTTTCACATATATTCAACACCCTGATGAGACCTCAAGATGGTGATGGATCCCTTGGAATTGCAGTTCCTGACTGCTGTGAGCCACATGGGTTATGGAAACAAAGCCAGGGCCTCTACAAGAAAAGCAAGTATTATAAGCACTGAGCCATCTCCAAAACCTTTTTTATTATTATTAAATTCTGTGCTCAGTGTCTGACACATACTTTTTGACACTGATAACATACCATTTAGATGAAAAATTCTCTCCATGCTTTCTTTAAATCGGGACATTTATTATCTATTTGTGGTTTACCAGCAAGGTTTTTAGTCTGTACTTCATTCAGTATCATAAGTAATAATTAAATCTTTAATTTTCTCAGTGCTCAGATAACATGTATCTTGAGCTTAAAAATTAGTAGTCAGTGTTCTGTTGCTGTGAGGAGACACAATGGTCACAACAAATCTTATAAAAGACAAAATTCAGTTGCGGATGGTTACAGTTTCAGAGGTTTACTCTATTTTCATCATGGCAGGGAACATAGGAGCATCCAGGCACACATGTTGCTGAAGAAGTAGCTAAAATTGCTATATTCAGACCACAGGCAGCAGGAAAAGAGTCACCGGGCCTTCCCAGTGACACATTTCCTATAACAAGACAACCCCAACTTCAAGAAAATCACAACTCCTAATGCCTCCCAAGTAGTGTCACTCCCTGAAGACTAAGCATTCAAATATATGAGACTATGAAGGCCATTCTTATTTATACCACTATACAAAACAAACTCACTAATAACAATGTATCTTAGTTGAGTATCTCACTATGGATTCACTCTTTCATATGTCACTTTTTAAATTTCAGCCACTTGATCCTTCTCAAAAGAAAAGGGAGTTGCTGAAGATGAGGCACATGTTCCTCTTTCTACTATATGCTGACATTATTGGTTAGGCTCTGTCTTGTATGATGTGGCTATACACGATTAAAAACTACAAGGCACTCGGTCAATCAGGAAGACTGCAAGGGAGGTAGCTTTACAAAAAGAAAGTTAATTTTTTGTATTTTGCTTTTGAATGGTGCTGGGAAAGGAATTGAGAACATTGTCAGTGGTAGACCAGTATTTTACCACCCAACCCAAAAATAATGAATAGTACATAAATTGATAGCAGATGTGCATCACAGCATGCATTGGATGATACATGTTAGTAGTGTACAGTTTTCGAATCAGAGTATCTAGTATTTCAGTCTCCATGTAAACTTTTTGTTAACTTTGGATGTGCTCTATACTGTTTTCACAAACCTTTAGACATTCCTTGATTTTAGTTTTTGTCCATCTTCTTAGTAGTCCACATTGGCAACAGTTTGTAAGAATTATTTCCTTTTGCATAAGGTCCTTTTCATCCTCAGTGTACCTAATTGTCCCAGTGACCCCCGACTATTCTTCCCTTTCTCGACATCATTGTAGCTCAATGGTTCTCTCAGCAGCACTCTCCATGGTATTGGCTATTTGTGCATTTTCTGCCATCTAGTTGTAAAACTTACAATCTAAAGTGTCACACAATCTCACAGTGGGCACATTCATGATAAGAAATTGGTTTCACAATTGAGCCAACTGGTTAGCATTGCCCTAACAAAGTATTACTATTATAGTAGCTAAAACAATAGAAAACCATGGATATAGGTCCTGGAGTACAGAAGCACAAAGTCAGGGAGTGAATGGATAGGTTCATTGTAATGGTGGCAGAATGAGCAGTTCCAGGCATGTCTTATAAACACCAGAATCACATAATCCTTCACTTATGAATACTGGCAATTTTTCCTATGTACTCTGTTTCTGTAAAGGCAATGCATTTATTATATAAGAACTCACATACATGAATCCATTTTAAATGAATTACCTCTGTCCAACAATGATCACAACCTGTGTAAGTGTTGCTACTTCCTAAGGAGTTTCCTTCATGGAGAAACACAACAAACCAAAGTCACCAACTCTAGCAATGTTCCTGGTAATTGTTTTTCATTACTTATATTGTTTACTGGCTAACTAAACATATGTCAAACAGCCTGCTCACCTCCAAACATTGAACTTTGCTTTGGAGTCCTAAATAATTGAAGAAGAGTCTCTATCCTCATTCCTCTTTGAAAAGCATATAGAATATTCATGGTATGGTGTGTGTGTGTGTGTTTGTATGAGAGAGAGAGAGAGAGAGAGTTTGTGTGTGGTGTGTCTGTGTATGCGTGTGGTATATCTGTGTGTATGTGTGTGTGTGTGTGTGTATGTGTGGTGTAGTGTGTGTGTGGGATGTGGTTTTGTGTCTGTGAGTCTGTGGGTATATGTAACATGGAGTATGTGTGTATTTCAAAGGATAGTCTGCAGGGTTTATTTTCTTCCCATGCTTACATGGAATCCAGAGATCTGACATAGCTAAGATTGTATAGCAAACACTTTTATTTTCTGAGTACTCTTTTGGGCTCCCCAGTTGAGTTCTAAATATTGTTTTTCTGCTTTTCAAAAACTTCATGATATTGATAATGTTTCTTAATTCTAATTTTTACTATCTGCTTTCCAGCAATCTTTTCCCGTTTCCAAATACACATGAGCAAAATAATTAATAGTAAACTACATATCTTTTTAACTTCTATTATTTTTATTATATCTCATATTTTACCAAGACAACTCCAATTTGGATTGTGAGTGAATCATTCCTCAGAACTTGCTAAATTCATCGATGTTTGCTGTACTATTTCCTGCTTCCAAATTCCTTAATCTTCTTATATTATCTGGTGCAGTTGACAACAGACATAACATTCAAACTTGTCATTCTCAACAGATACAGTCATAATGTTATCCTAACTATATGTGTATCCACAGATTTCAATTTTTATTTTTTTACTAGCTGTACATACTGCATGTATTTCTACATGTCATTCATGGTCTTTTTGCCAACTTTAATGCTCTCTTAATAATGATAGGAAGGCAATGTGACTTATTCCTTCCCATCTTCTCTACTAATGTTAACACACAAACTGTACTCTGAACTTTCAATCTTTTTAATTCCTCTCCTGGGAAATCTATCAGAGTGACAGCCGTATATTCCATGCACATGCCATACTCAACGCATGTTTTATATGCAAGGGCAGCGCAATTCATCCTATATGTCTTCTAGAACATATTTATATGAGCTGTATATGATTTGACTAGCTGCATTTCTCTTATCTTCTAGATATTCAATGTGAAGCCACTCCTTAAAGAAGTGATTTTGATTATTTAGGAGCAGGAATTTGAACAAGCCAAAGGTGTCACCTCAACTTCACACTCGTTTTCTTCTTATATTAAATTTTAATATCTATTTATTTGGCTGGGCATTGGTGATACAAACCTGCAGTCCCAGGACTCAGGAGGGAGAAGCAGTTGGATCTCTGTGAGTTCGAGGCCAGCTGGTCTCCAAAGCTACACAGAGAAACCCTGTCTCAAAAAACAAGAAAAAAAAACACTATTTATTTATTTATTTAGTATGCATACAGTGTTCTGCCTGCATGTATGTTTGCAAGTCAGAAGAAGGCACCAGATCTCATTATGGATGGTTGTGACCCACCATGTGGTTGCTGGGAATTGAACTCAGCATGTCTGGAAGAGTAGGCAGTGTTCTTCACAGCTGAGCCATCTCTCCAGCTCACCTTCACACCCCTATGGCATATAGTGCAACAGCTTCTCTTTCTTGTCCATTATAATTTTTTACTAGCTGGGTGTGCCTAAGTAAATGCCATTACTTGGGTCCCTGCAGAGATCAGTCTGAATGATATTGTTATTGAAAATTTGCTTTACTGGGATGCCTATCTTTTCTCAATTCATTCTGAGTCTCTGCGTTGTCTTTGATTTGGAATCCAGTACCCAATATAAAGAGTCAGCAATTTTTTTATTCTATGTTATATGACAAAACTTTTCCTGAGATGTATCTCCCCTCTTTACTCATCCCAGATAGGGAAGTCATAAGAGTACTATGTGCCTATACCACCAAACTCCAAATTGATGGGCTAATGAGTTTTATTGGGGTTACTTCCAGGAATAAGGATGAGGAGTTACAAGGGCAGAAATAGCTAAAAGACAGCTGCATCGTCAAGGCACATAACAGTGGGAAATATGAAGCATACTGCAGAAGCTCAAAAGGATGAGGGTGCTATTTCTGGGTAAGCCAGTTGGTTCACTTATTCCCCATGCAGTTCTGGTGGTTTTTCTTCTTTCTGGATGTTGGACTGGTTTCTGCTTTTCGTTTGCAGCTTTTCTCATCATGGAATTTTCTTTGCAGCTTGCCTTGTCTGAGAGTAATTCTCAGAAGTTCTCATTGGTTATTCTCAGGGTAGACAGTCTTAGTGAGTCTAGTCAGTTTCAGGACTTCCTGAGGATATTCTGATTTGGTTACTGTCTGTCTTAAAGTGATTCCCTGAAAGGTAGAATGTTCCAATCTTCAGGAAATAGCTTAGGCTTTGTTTTCTGAAGAATCTTGC
This sequence comes from Mesocricetus auratus, assembly GCF_017639785.1. Lineage (NCBI taxonomy): Eukaryota > Metazoa > Chordata > Mammalia > Rodentia > Cricetidae > Mesocricetus > Mesocricetus auratus. The sequence goes on along the minus strand of NW_024429200.1, from coordinate 29,763,944 downwards.
ATGAGACAACTCCTTATTCATCAGTAACAAGCTCTCAAGCACCATTGCTCTGCTGGAACTCCTAACCTCTGAAGATTATAACACATATTTTATAACTCCTCTTTATGCTTGCAACATAGTTTGCTTTCAAATATTTTTCCCCACTGAGTGAATGATCTTAGTGTGTTTTGCATTTGGTTTTGCAATTGTGTATCTAAACATTGCCAAACCCTTCCATCTTGTTTAGCATAAAGTCCAAACATCTTTCAGGCTATTTGTGGTAAGGCATGCTGAACAACACCCCACCTCCTCTGACAGTCTTGCTTCCTTCCTTGTTGGTATTATTGTTTTGTCTCTCACCTGCTTTCAGTTATACAGTTCTCTTTCAGTTTTCTTAAACTATTGTTTCTCATGCTCTTCTCTCTGCCAAGACTCTCTTCTTGCATTGGACAACCCCCATTTCTTCCACATGTTAGCACAGCAAACTACAAATCTTATTTCACAAACCTTTTGCAACTCCAACTTCCACAGTGTGGTCATCTTTAAGACTGATACGATAGTTTCCAGTGATGTTTTAATAGGATTCCTAATCTTTAAGCTTTTTAGTTTTCAGGAAAATCCTTTGAGATATACATCAATTTACTCTTCTTGTTGGACATTTTTTTCTTTTAAGTTTGTATTTTTTGATATTGTCTTCACTATCTACTAAAAGTAGCATTGGAAAAAGACTTTCATCAATTCACTGAATTCTCTCCTGTGTTTTTCTCTAGATGGAAGATTCATATTCTGAATTGCTCTCTCTTTCACCTAACAAGGATTTCTCTATTTTCTTAAGTCACAAGAGTTAAGATCCTGGAGAAGTCCCACAAAAGACCACCATCCTCATATGCAATCAGCAAGTGCATTTATTACTCCTGCAAACTGGAGCTTACTATCCTACACAAAGGCAAGATGGTGACCTCAACAAGTGGAGTTCACAGGCTCCTTTTTAGCACAGTAAAGGGGAGGTCCTATGACAGTTAGCTCATATCAGATAAGATTGACTTAAGCAAGTGGCAATCATGTTGAAAACTTTTAATTGGCTAGAGTTAGTTGGTGGTTTGTAAGGGAAACACTTATCCATTTCTGGGCAGATCTGGTCAAGTCCCAGGCCTTTTCTTTATTCAGTTAGATTATTGATTGTGGAGACTACTCAGGCTTGGCCTGTCATAGTACTGAAAGTAACAGGCCTGGCCCTTGGTCTTGGGGATGTTGGGGAATGATTGTCCATTGTTTATGGATCTTTCTCTGAAATACCTTGTTCTATCACAGGAAATTGAAATTGAGACATGACCTCTAGCAAAAGAGTAAGCTGCTTGTTATGGCATCTGTTCTCAGTCCTTTCAGGGAATATTAGGATTAGGTCATTCAAATTTATTTTTGTCCCGAGAAATTAAGTAACATCTTGCAAAATAATTTAAACACAGATATAATTATCTAATCTTCTCATCAACTAGAATTACTGTCTACAAATTGGTATTGATAGCAATTTTAAATCACTTCATTTCATGTCAATGTGATTGTAAAGAAACACTGAAACATTCATTATAGTGATCTTTATTGGGAATTCCTAATAATTCAGATAATAGACATAGACTCAAAGCATACTGGTATGTTGTGAGTTGACGAAGAAACACAGATGCAAGTGGAAACAAGATTTGAAACAGCTTTGGTTGGGGACTGTAATCCCTAGGTGGTCTAATTTAAGCAGAACATTGCCAAAAGGCACAGGACCCAGGCACTGCTAGAGAATACTCAAGTCATCTGCCACATTGTCAGATGGAGGCGCTTCCCCACCTCGTAGATGACACTCATCACAGCCTTGACAACACTGGGTTCCACACCATTAGTTTCCATTTGATTCTATAGCAACAAAATAAGAGAAAATTAATTATAGTAGATGCTGGAAACCAAATAGTGGAATTAAAATCCCAGCATTCTCATTTAATGGCCACAAAACAAATTACACTATTACAGCAGAACAGCTTTTTTTAACCTCCTGTGTTGTGCCACTTTCTGTATTTTGTACTAAATGTGGAGCTTGCATTCTGAAATAAACAACTTTCTTCTTTAAAAAATGAACTCTGGAATGTTACTGCCGAGAGTACAGTTGGTATTTCCCTTCATTGTGTTAACTTTATGAAGAAACCATTTCTGGGTAAAATTACTGCTTCCTTCTGTTTGCCTGGTAAAGCAGTCACCTTTTTACTTCAAGAGCATCCTTTCCAAAGGATTCAAGCAGTTGTGACCAACTGGCAAACCCGAACCATCTGATGAGTAGACATTCCATTCAAATCTCACTTGGAGGTTGATAAAAGCAGGAGAGTGTAAAGGCATCTTGCTTTAAATGGAGCTGATCCAAATTGCAGGCTGAGACTTAAGTCACTATTAAACAGGGTGTGAATGGAAATGGAAGTGGTGGAATATTGTATCTAAAGAATCTCATTTGGCAAAGGTGAGTAGTAATGTTCCCACCATAACCATCAGACAATAAAAGACAATTCTTCTTAAAGACGTAATTCAGGGAAATGCCTTTCCTGTACTTTATTCTCTAATAATATTCTTCACTAATAAACTATAATAATATAAACAATTTGTAAAAATCTTTAATATCAGTTTCAATATGAGGACATACTAAATGGCAAATAATATAATCAAAATGTTTTGAAAATAGCCAATTTTTATCTAGTTTTGTCTTTAATAGAAAGTATAAATTTCTTGATGACCAAAATCAGTGTTATTTGTTTTACTTTTATTTTCTATTATGGGTATATCAATAGGTGCTATAGTGGTGAGTTGCTCTAATTTTTCTTGAGGTCTTTGGAAAACACCTATACTTAACTAGAAATTCTAACATCATTTCCAGTTGAAGTGGTTTCAGTTGTTCACAGTTTAGTACCTAAGTACCCACTTGTCTTCAGGGATCCTTCGAATAGAAACTAGCAATAGTGGCATATACCCTTTGGCTCCTGTGTAACTTGCTAATAGTTTATGCTCATCTAGGAAACTACTCTTTAGAAAAATCCCTGTCTGGAAAAATAGGTTCATATGTGTCATTTAGGTAAGACCCAGAAAAGGCATTTTATCAGGACACATGGTGTACTCAAAAACATTCTTTGCATTTTTTAAAAAAATTATCATGTTTCAGTTTATAACTATACATATTTATGAGGTACCCAGTGATATCATTTTATTAAAATCTGGAATAATTAAATCAATTAGTTTCTACTTTTTGTATTTAATAATGTACTTGCTTGGATTTATTTTTAAGAAGCATTACATATGCTGGGGATACACCACTACCCTTCCTTTTTTTCCTTCAAAACTTTTATTTTATCATTATTATTTAAAACAATTTTAACTTTAAATATATTTTGATCATACTTTCTCCCCCTTGCCACCACAAGTTGTTCCAGATCCTCTCCCTATCCCTACCAATTCAACTTTGACCTCTTTCTCAGAAAAACAAACAAAAAAAAATACAAAAAGACCAATATAGTAACAAAACCTCAAAAGCAAAGAAAACAAAATAAAACACCCCCTTAACTCAAATAAGGTATTTTGTGTTAGAGATATGTGACGATTTCCTTTCAGTAGTTTTGCAGTGTTTGTTGCCCAATGTGGAATCTCACATCAAAGAAACAAAGAAACATGAATGCTTGAGATTTTGTATCCTTTAACCACCATCTTTCTATTCCTTGCACTTCAGACTATTTCTGAGTCTTCAACTATGCAGAAGCATTTATGCTTATTGTGTATAAGTCCCAGAGAGAAGAGGACAATGCATTTACGAAGATGGGGAGGAGGCTGTTTGGACATGCAAATTTGTTTTCTAAAGAAAATTCTATTTAGTACATTAGCATCATCCAGGCAGAACACAGAGAATAGTATGACTGAAAGGTAAGTATTACCAATTGCCTGCAAAAAGTGTAGTCCATGATGATACTGAGGTCAATAAAATTAGTTGTATTTAAATATTTCTAGTACAGGTGACCACTGGAAAACATGTAAGTAGAGACGATCTCTGAATCCAATGTCTTGAGGTATCTATATGTGGCTGAGAATGGGAATCATGAGAAACTAAGTTCAGTTTATAATAAAATAAAGTCAAGATTATACGCCAAGTGAATGAAAGTTTACTGCAGGTATTCAGTCAGATATTATGTGAGAGTATAATAAAATAATTTTTTTCAGATGCTATAAAACAACTCACAATAAGAGAATTTAGAAAATATAGTCAAATTCTAGTCTATTTGACATTCCCTATCACCTTTTGCTTCAACTTCTTTTATTGGGTGTCTGCTATATTATTGTGCAAGTCAGAGAAGTTGAAGAGTCTGTCAGTTGTTACTATTTATTTTTCCATTACAATATGCTCACTCTACAGTGATACTGATAACACCAGAGAATTCCCTCAGTGTTGCTTATTTAGAATATTTTTACTGATTTGTCTCTCTAGCAAGGTAAGAATGACAATGTTAGTAAGCTATGACTATGGCTTTCCACAGTCTTACATCTCGGTTTCATCCAATGCTGTTTATATTCTCTGTTGGGCAGTGGCTGCAAGAGAAAGAGCAATTTAGGCAGAATTCTTCAAGGCAATAGCACTTAGGCAAACCTAAAATCTTAGACATACTTCTTGGGAAGCTTGCAGCTTGTGATTTGACTGATGGCAATATCTGATAGAACTCATATGACAGCATAAATGACCATGTTTTTCTTCTTTATGAAAACATTTAGCTCATGATTTGAGGTTCAATAAGATTACACTGTTCTTTTATATGGATAAAGCTGCCTGGTATCTCAGGTGTGATGGAGAACAAATCAAATTAGGAGAGACAGGAACACGGCTGTGGCAAATACATTCTCAACAAAATCGTTTAGATAGTTTTGAAATATATCTGTTCATCCAATATGGAAGAAATTATTTTAGTGATGTATCTAAATGTTTTAGAATTTAATGTTAGAATTTTGTTCTGGATTCAAAGTAATTTGACCTATTCTACATCCCCAAAGTTTGGATATTGTTATATAATAATATTATACTCAGTATTCACTTTATATGTGTATCATTCTCCTTCATTGGACTATGAGGCCAACATCTGAACAAAGTGACAGCAGGGTAAGTGCAGACTTAAGCTTACCACCCTAGAATATTCTATATCATTTATGTCGGTGTATAGACAAATGAAGAAAAGTAAGGACAAGGAATGTCTAGACTGCTGTAGATAATTTTATCTGACTATATAATCTTTAAGAGTTTTTTCTAACTTTTCCAACAAATAAAATTTTAAGGAGCAAAAGTATAATGTTTTCCTATAGTCTCATATATTTTGTTTCTAAACTAATATTTAATGATGGTTTTGAAATATTTTTCAAGTCATTTGCTCATTTTCATCCACATTGGTATCTTGTTATTGAGCCATAAAAATATTTTTAATTTAACCCCAGATCATATATATGGACTAAAGATATTTTCTTACATTCCCATCGTTTTATTTCATATCTATGTTTTCTCACTTATGGCGTAGAGCATAAAATTTATTTGATACAGTTATATTATATGTTTCTTACAGCATATATTTATAATAAATAATATGGAAACAACCCAAATATCCATGGTGGGTCAATAGATGATAAAAATATTGCATGAGAATAATAGTGTACAAGAATGACTTTTTGTGGTTTGCACCAATTTAGAGGAGTATAAAGGACACTGTACAAAATAAAATAAGTAAGATGTATGGAGTCAGTTTAAAATTGCATGATCTCTCCTAAAATATCATGTTAGTTTTTCTTACACATGTTCCTGTATAAGATAAAGCCATTTAAAGTGGACTTTTCCCTTGTGACTGGTCCTGGAATGGGGGATATATGTAATTGCTAAATATTATCTTTAGATAAGCAAGAAGGTACATTTCAACTTGGATGAAGCCATTACTGCACTGGATCCAATTCTAGTCCAAATTATTGAGAATCGCTGGTTTTGTTTTCTTCAATTTCATAAAAAAATCTATAATCTTTTTCAGTATGGCTTTATTTTTATATCATATCTCTGTCCACTGGGGCTAAGTGTCTTAGGACACAAACCAGAAAATGAAAAACATTGTTTGACTTCACTAATGTTATACTTGTAGTGATGCACGTAAGAAAAGAGAGTACAAAAGTTTTCAAAAGGTTGGTGGTGCAGGTAATTATGAGTTGTTCAAATAGTATACATTTTCATTTATGGTAGATACATAATCAGAAGAGGTTACTGAAATTTGTGTTTGTAATCAAAGCTTTATTAATGAGTTCACCATGTGTTTAGTGTCCTTACAAAAACAGAGATTTATTTTAAAGTATTATTGTGGGTTTTCTATTACTTTGGACCATTTTAGTTACATATTCTACATGTATCAATTTTTTCATTAAGTACGCAAAGGTCTTTACAATGATATATACTCATGAGGTTTATGTAATGGAACTTACTGTTTGAACACAATGTAATTACTTTTGAGCATGGTGCATAGCAATTTGCTTATCGCAGATTCCCTATTTATCCTTCATGTAATAGTAAGCTAAAATGCTGTTTATGCACAAAATTTACGTTGATGAGACCTTCTGATAAATATATTTCTAGGAAAAAATAGTATTTAGAAAGACAGAATTACCTCTTTGAAGATAGTTAAAGATAAATGGTCTGTCATAAACTAGGTTACTGAGATGTGTCTATATTTAACCAGTTCCTTTTACCAGACAAGTTCATCAAGAGAGGTTAGGAGTAAAATACTGGCATGGTCAACTCATAATTAAACTCTCTACAAAGAGAAAGCGAAGGGATATAAAGACCAAGTGCTCTTTTTTTCCATCCAGGTGTTTCTTCTAACTTGAAGTGCAATGGAAGAGCAATACAAAGGAATATTCTTAGTTTGAAGATTAGATCCTAGGACCAGCACTGGAATGAAAATAGAGTCACTTTCCAGCTCCAGGTATAGCCAAAAAAATTACTGATAGTTGAATTACAAAAACTCATTGACCTCCCACAATGCAGAGAAGACGCCAGAATCTCTAAGGTATAGTGTGAAATGAAAAAAATGACAAAATGCAACAGCTGGGAAATGTACTTACTGCCACACCTCAACCTATGGCTGATGGCATCAACCCACAAGGTAAAAGAACTCACTTTTATAAGTTTTTTTTTTTGATCTCCATAGACGTTCCAGGGTACATGTATAGACACACATGCTCATATGCACACATGTATACATGAATGCATGAACACATACATACATAAATTAATTAGTTAAGTAATGTGATAAAACAATAAATGTAAATGGTAAAATGTTAACAAAAGTAAATACAGGATGATTGTACAAATTTAGGGATAATATCATTCATTAAATACACAGAAATGTCTATTTTCATTTTATGCTGTTTTAAATATTTCTTCATTGTATTTTTTTAGTAATTTTTTGTTTATGCTTTTTTCGAGATAAGGTTTATCTGTGGCTGTGGAGGCTTTCCTGGAACTAGCTCTTGTAGACCAGGCTGTTATCGAACTCACAGAGATCCGTCTGCCTCTGCCTCCTGAATGCTAGGATTAAAGGGGTGAGTATTTTTTGAAAATACATTTAAATCATAACCTTTCCCTTCATGTAACTCCTCTCAAATCCTGTTGTCAAAATTGTTTATCTTTGGCAGATAAAATTATTTCTTGAAAAAATACACCATATTCATTGTGAAAATATTTACAATATCTAACTTTTGGGACATCATAAGTACTCATCAAATGAGTATTGGGTATATAAAACTATACTTGGACATTTTATTTTATTTTATTTTATTTTTTGGTTTTTACGAGACAGGGTTTCTCTGTATTGTTTCAGAGGCTATCGGTCCAGCCTGGCCTCAAACGCACAGAGATCCGCCTGCCTCTGCCTCCCGAGTGCTGGGATTAAAGGCGTGCGCCACCACCACCCAGCTGGACATTTTATTTAGGACCACTTTCTCACCAGTAATGACACAGAGACTTATAATTAACTATAACAGTTTGCCCATACGTTAGGCTTGTTACTAACTAGATCTTACAACCTAATATAACCCATTTTTATGAATGTACATTTTGCCACATGGTTCTTGGCTCTACTTGTCCTCCAGCATGTCATGCTCCATCTGTGTCTCCCGGAAACCCTGCCTTTCTTTTTCCCAGTGTCCATTGTGTCTGACTGTCCTACCTCTACATCCTGCCTAGCTAATGGCTACTTAGATTCTAATTAAACCAATAAGAAAGCATCTTAGCAAAGACACGTCTTCACAGTGTAGAAACAGATGATTTCACAATTAAAAAATATAAAACACAATGGAGTTTTATTCAGCCAATAATAATGTTACTTATAGAATAATATGTGCTACTAGGGATCATTATATTATATGACATAAGGTAGACTGAGAAAACACATTTCACATATGTTCTGTCTTACATGGACTTTGGCATTTATACATAGTACTAATGGGAAATGAGTTAATAATGGGGTGAAAACATTTAAATCTACTAAAATGTGAATATCATTACGAAACTGATCTCTTAGCAAAATGAATGCATGATAATTGTTTTTCAAATCATCCTGAAATTCATAGCTCATCAGTAAAAATGTATTTTGCCTTAGTACTGCTGAAAACTAAATGAAATGCTTAAATTTACTTAATTATATAACCCATATTTTTCATATTCTCAAATTTCAGTTTATTATTAAGAATGATTGTATGAGCTAGCCCCTTTTCTTTTATATTCTTATGTCTCTACTCTCAGATGAATAGTTCTCCCAAGGGAAACAGTTTGAATGACAAAACACTTTGCAGGGTTCCTTGGATACTTGTATTGCTTACAGTTGGTGACTATCTATATTTAAACCTGGTTCTTGTTGAAATAGAATCCTTAGTTTTCAGGACTAAGTTTTCATTTTGTTCCATCACTGACTGTGGGGACACCAGACCTTGAGCAGAAACCCACTTCCCCTTCGGCCTGGGAGCAGGCATCTGTGTAATGTTTACTGAAAACAATTCAGTGCTTTAAAGCTCTTGATAGGGCTCAGATAAGGGCTTGCTCACTGAGATACCATGACTTTCACACCCCCTATGGCTAGATGCCTCTTCCTGCCCCCCCCCCGTGTTGTCTCCCCGATTCTGGGGCCAGAGATTAAACCACCAGCCAGGAGGGTGAGAAGTCTGGAAAGAATGGTATGTAAATGGATGGCAAAAGTCCTTAAAAAGGGAAGCTCTTTTTTCTTGGAGAGACTTCTCCTGAGACTTCTGTCTCCTAAGCGGACTTGGAATCTCCTCCTAAGCTGACTTGGGAAGCATAAAGTTTTCTTAAAGCAACCGACCGGTCTCTGTGTCATCTATCCTGACAACCTCGCTACATTCTCGGATGCAGGCCGCACAGCAGGTGCGACAACTGACTAGATACTCCTTAGACTCCCTCTGTATTTTAACGACCTTTAATGCTTAGAAGACATCATGAAGAGAGCAGATTGCATATGACTTTGATGGTTTCTCATGGCAGACCTCACCCTCCCTGGGGAATGTGTGGGTATGCAATGGGGGATTGGTGGGGGGCATGGGTGAATGGGAGGGAAAAGGACCTGGGATTGGTATGTAAAATAAGATTGGTTTAATTTTAATTTAAAAAATTAAGAAGACATGATTGCCAAGAATAGGAGTGGGCAAAAGACAGCAAATATTTACTCTATGTTTCCTAATTCCAAATGACCCTTCTTATCATACACAATTTTTAAAAAAGGAACAAGAATATTAAGGTAACAAAAGCATTTTAAACCAAGCCTGGAACTGTGCCCTCCAGAATTTCAAACACAGATTTCCCATTTTCATTGCAAGTCTCTCAGCAACTCAGCATGGCCTAATCATCGTGCTCATAGCACTTGCGATTTCCAGTCCTCATGTAAGTAAATTATTGCTATATTGGTGAATATGTTGTATGTGACAAACTCCCTTTATTCATCCATGGTATAAGAATTAGACTGAAAATCCAAAATCACCTGATAACTTTTTATTGGGAGATTATAAAGACAAATTTTCTGTTAAGAGATATTTCTTTGCTCAGTATAAACATTATAGTCTCACAAAGTTCGATTAATTCAAATTTAGCAAAAATCTATACATTCTAAAGTTTTAAATTCTGGCAAAAGTTACTGTATCTAGTTCAGATGGATGCTGTGGGCATTGAGATTACATATAATATTGTATTTATAGAACAGAATGACTAATAATGTTTCAGCACAAATTAAAAAATTCAACCTTATTAGTTTTAAGTATTTTCTACCTTCTTTTTTATACTATATTTTTGGCTTAGAATCTAAATGGCTAATAAATTACAAGCTCCTTGTAAATAGATTTATTTTATAGTCAACTATCTTCATTTAGCCATTCTACTGTATATGTATTTATTTAAATAATGGGATACATCACAAACAACTACAATTTATGTCAAGTTCATATTTGGGGGCTGGAGAAATGGTTCAGAGAATAAGGGCACTGACTACTCTCCCAAAGGAACCATGTTCAATACACACCATCCAAAAGAGGCTCACAGCTGTCTAAAATTCCAAGATCTGCCACCCTCCAAAGACATATAAGTTTGGAAGGGTGTAATTTGGAGTAGTCTTGGAGAAATGGGAAGAAACGAGGGACATAAATATGACCAAGATACATTACATATTTGTATGGAATTTTCAACTCTCTATAAAATATTGAAATTGTTTTACAAATACCTACATTTGTGTTTGTATTGGTAATGTACAATTGTGAATTTTCTGATTCCTTGTTGACATGATGCATTAATTAGTATTATAAAATTTCACTATCCTTCTAGCTGCTTGTGGTAATACATCGAGATGGACTAATTTTCTTTGTGTATATTCTTTTGCTAAGTACTTTTTTTGCTTTTTCACACTTATTTACCTATTTATATTTGCATTTATTCTTACTGTTTGTTACTGTCACATATAGAGAAAATTTTAAATTTTTTAATTATTGTAAAATATCCAACCAACAAGTGAAAAACTAGAGAAGCAATTGTCCTGTCATGTTTAAAGAAAATTGTATTTGAAACTATAAATTAGGAGGTTGAAAAGATGGTTTTTTGACTTGCTGCTCTTGTAGAAGGCCCAGGTTTGGTTCCCAGAATCCATACAGCAACTAACAGTTTACTGTAACTACACTTCCAGTAAATATTTATTTGTTGCTGTACGTGGCTACTTTTTCATACATATACGTCTATGTACCACCAAATATGTGCCTGGTGCCTTCCAAATCCCTTAGGACTGGAGTTATAAATGCTGTGAACTGTAATATGAGTGCTGAGAATCAAACGCGGGTCTTCTGTAAGAAGAGACAGAGCTTTTAACTTCTGAGCCATTTTTTCTAGCCTAAGTTCATATTATTTGATTAATCTTGATATTTGTTTCACAAATGGATACCAATGTGTTCTTCAAGGAATTAAAAATTCATTAGATAAAATCTGATGGGAACATGAAATGGATTTGTCTCTGTTAACCCATGTGTAAAAGTAGTACAATATTGTATGAGGTGACACTATTAGTTCCCCAAACAAATAATGCAATGAGACATTTCCTTTTCTTATCACTTTTTTGAGACAATGCAAAGCTCTTGAGGAAGAAATATATCCACATGTTGTCTAACTTTATTAAAGAATATAGATATATGTTATGTATGTATGTTAGTAAGCTTACAAACCTAGTATCTTTCTTAAGTTGTTTCAAGCCTCCTTACTATTTTGTTTTCCCTCTTCTTTTCTCCTGTTGCCCCTTCCTCCTCTCTCCTCAGTTCAAGTCTTCCCCAATTTCTACAATCCCTCCTTTGTAGCACCTGCCTATTACTGTCCCATTCACAATAACTCCTTCTCTTCCCTACCCACTAGATCCCTTTTTTATTTTCCTGACTTCTTGGGTTATTGTTTGTTTCAGGCTATATACTTAAATCTAAAGACTTGCAACTAAATTCTACAAATAAAAGAGGACAATGTTTGTCTTTCTCATTCTTGGTTATCCCACCTTGTATACTATATTTCTGTTCCATCTATTTACCTGAAAAGTTCATGATTTAGTTTTCTTTATGTTTGTATTGAATTCTATTATGTGTATGTACCATATCTTCAGTGTCTATTCTTAATTGAAGAACATTCATATTGTTGCCATATCCTAACTATTGTTAATGGAGCTTCAATAAACTCAGTTGAGAAAGTATCTCTGAAGTAGGATGCCAAGTCCTTTGGGAATGAGTCAAGGTGTGGTATAGCTGTGTTATATAGTAGATCTATTTTTTAAATTTTTGAGAATTCTCCATGATGATTTCCAGAATTGCAACATCAGTTTACATTGTTATAAACACCAGATGAGGGTTCTCACTTTCATGCATCTTCACTAACATCTGTTGTTAGTAGTTTTCTTGATCTTAGCTGATCTGACTTGTATAAGGTAATCTGACTGGTCTTCAATGATCAAATGGAGAGAATAGAATTCCATGAAGTACTCAACCCCAAATATAATATAATATAATATAATATAATATAATATAAAGCTCAATGAAGATCATGGAAATCTAACAGAGAGGCTGTAAGAACCAGAGATCCAGTGAACCCAAGATAGATGATAAATGGGTGTTATTGGGGAACAATTTCACCACAAAATACAAAGAACAGAGAGAGTGCTTCTCTGCCCTTCCTACTGGATTAGCTGACCCAAGCAAAAGGAGTGTGCAAAAGAAAGTCATGCCTCCAGCTTCCCCTCTTTCTTCTTGTGTCTGCCTGAAGCCACACCAAAGTGGGTGTAGCCATCACAGGCAAGACAGCTACAGTTCCTGCTCCTCGATAGCAACCAATATATATGACAGGGAATCATGCATCAAGAACTCTCAACCTTATAGTTGCTTGACCAAGATGTGAATTAAAATTCAGAGTAGTTTTAATTTATGTTTATAAAATTCTAAGGCTGATGAACACTTTTAAAGATAATTCTGAACCACTTTTATTTACACATTCTCAGTTCATGTTCATGTAATCTTCCAAAACTGGATGGTAAGACACTATTGTTAAAGTTACCACATACTTCAAATAGAGGGATGGAGGAAATGATTTAGAGTTGACCTGGAAGCCTACTTCCTGAGCCTTGGCTCTCACAGTGTCAGAGAGTGCTTTACATGCTTCCAGTGCAAAAACCAATTGGTAGCTTTAAACACCTGTAATCTTTAAGAAAAACAGCAAGCCCAGCCAGCAAGATATACCAAATTGCACAAATGTGAATCTATTATCTTGTGGGCACTCAACATATCTAATTGAAATTAATGGCTTTCCAGTTAAACAAGGCTGGAGAATCTATGGACCCTAGAGAAGAAGTTTCTGCCATATTCTAAACTAATGAAATTTCTACCTGCAATTTAAATATTTATTCTATACCAACAAATAAATTTAGTTCTTACTACCTCAAAAATATTTCTTTTTGTAATAGATGGGGAATATTATGGAAGTCCTCAATGATCAAATGTAAAGAACAAGGTTCCATGAGGTACTCAACTGCTATTGATGTATTTACAATATAACACCTATGTAAAGCTCAGTGAACATCATGGAAAATGTAGCATAGAGACTGCAATAGCCAGAGGACTAAGGTTCCTGCTTCTAGACAGTTACTGATATACATAACATGGAAACATCCATCGATGAACTCTCAAAATGAACAAGATGAGAATAATGAAAATAAGAACTGATATGGCATGCACGGTAAATTACCCAAAGTTCTGTCTATGTGTCAACTATGTAGGTGACCAGTGACCCAGTGACCAGAGATAGGTAGATAGACAGAGAGAGAATCATTTTCTTTTAGATATTAGTTTCAACACAATAAGACCCACCCCAGATGGTTATCCATGAACTTACATGAGCAAAGCTGAATGAAGTCTGTAGGATATATAAGTATATATGTATATGGGTGTGTAGTTTAACAATAGTAGTTAAACAAGAAATATTTAATAATAGTTAAATGAGAGAAGGGGCACAAAGGAAGAATTGGATGGGGAAGAAAGGGGGAAAAGTGATCTAGATGCAACGTTCACTTTCGAATTTCACTAAAAATAATTTTAAATAGTACAATGAGGAAGAATGATTCCAATACTGGATAACAGACGATATTTGCAAAGCTCTTTTTCTTTAAGTTGATGGATCTGCAATTAGCAATGCCTCTGGGGTTTTTGATGACCAGGTGGAAGTACAAATGTTACAATGTTGTTAAGAGTGCACAGACATGTACATACAGATAATCTCATAACCTAGTGTCTTATTTCATCCTACTCCTAACCTCTAGTTATTTAACTATGGTACTGATTTGTGACATCAACTACTGTGATACAGAATCATCGTTTTTCTTTCCTTATCTATGGATTTTACACCTAGGTTATAATAGGCAAATGATATTCAAGAGGGATATATTCTTAGAACCTCAAGTGTTTCCCTTTTCAGAAGCTAGATCTGAAAGCTAGTGTTGGCCTTCACCTAAGCCTGTTTTGCTAAAATATTTGAGCTTCCATATTCTCTGCAGGAGTTATAAATCTTGCCAAGTTTAGATTAGATGATTTCTGTTCTTAGCTTAGTTATTTCTGTTTGGAAAGCTGAAGTGCAAATGCAAGCACAATTTCCTAATGGAAAAATCAAGTGGACATGGTTAAACTATCAAAAGGTTCACTTCAGCTTCTATGCTGTACGTGTGCAACTTTGCCTCCCCACTTGTGTGGCAGCTGTTCCTTCACCTGTAATTCAGCATTTAATTTCAGTGGCATCTGGAATCCTGTATGTCTACAAGGAGAATCAGGATGTGTGCAAACAGACGTCTATCTGAACATATTCCCTGATGGGTGGCTATTATGCAGGTTTTATTCTTGTCATCGTGGTTTGTAAAAAGTCATCTTCTGTATCATTTTAGAGAGACATGTATAATAAGACTAGGGTCATAGCTATCACTTATTAAAATGTGCATTAAATTATCACTGTATCTGAGGGGGGATGAAAGAAATTTAGAAACAGTTTGTCAGTATGTTATCACATAAGATAATCTAATACAAGTAATTCAGATGAATTTTCATCTTGTCATTTAGCTGGGCCAGATGCATGAGAGTTTAGAACTATGCTAAATGTTCTCATGAATGTGACTGACTGGTGAGAATCTGTTAAATATTCTAAATTGGCAGTCTGTTATATTTTGCATGCCTATGGGAACAAAAGAAACCTGCATTAAGAAGTTTATCTCTTCTATAAGCTTGTGTTGTTGTGTTCAGCATCTCTAGCACTCCTTAGCCCCGAGTAGGTATTTTCCTAGCTCCCTACACATTGGATATTATTAATAAACTATGGCATTTGTTTTTAGTGCCACATCCTCAGAGATGTTTTAAAATGTAAAATTCAGATAGAACCATATACTTATATACACATAAGATAACAATAAATTGACTCAATTTTGAATGTAAGAGGGAGTGGATGTGTTTCACTGGGAGGATGGATGAGCATCATGTAAACACTGTGTTTAAATGTGAAATTCTAAACAAAACCTTCAAATATAAAACAGTAGTGTGTTTTAAAAAGTAGTGTATTTCCATTATCACAGCAACTCTCAGGTCACTGTTCGTCTAAAATTTTTCACAATCCCTGATATTATGAACATATTTTTTAAATATGCTGCAAGAGGAACTAAAATCCGACCCGATTAACCCCATCTTTACATTACTAGGCCCGGTTCTTTATATGAAGCTCACACATAGCATTTGCTTAGTAAGGTCCTCTTTCCCTCTCCTCCCCCTGAACCATCTCCATTCCAACTGGGAGACTTCCTCCAGATGTTGGTGTTCAGTTTTCACAACTCCTTTTGCTGACTTGCCTCCAACTGAGCAACTCATGCACCTGCTCTTCCTGCTCTGACTCAGGTCACTCAGTCCCAGCCTTGATGCTTTGTGTGCCTCGTAAAAGTACACTTTATTCAGTGTTCCATTGTTATTTATGTCTGTCACGTGCATGTCTCTTGAATCCACCATAATTCACTATCACAAATGATTGTATTTGCATAAATGCTGATTTCAAATATTAAGGATCTATAGGTATATCTAAATTTGAATTGGAGAAGCAGAAGTGAGAAAAGGAAAAAGGCAAGAAATGGGGAGTGGAGAAATGAGAAAGGAACACACCCACCTGAAACACAGGTCACTGGCTAAATTGACTGGAAATGCTTTGTGTTATGCATTTTATTGTCTAAATTGTGCAGTCTGCACAGTAGTAGTACATGGCTGTGACTTTGAAATTATCTTTGCTAATTCATGGCTATAAAGAAACTAAAATCTCTAAACATTATAAAAGTTAACTAAATTAATTTTCATATACAAATGCAAATGTAGATTGTTGCTTTCTTCTTATTTCACCTTATCATATTTTCTGCCTCTCTGATTAATTTAACCCTTCATTGCTGTTCAAATGGACTCAATGAAATGCAGTTTATATGAAGTATAAAAAACAAATCTAATATATAAAATTGAGTTGAATATTACTTTTAATATATCTTAATAAGACCAATGCTAAATAAGTTATATATAATTTCCATTACATAGAAGTCTTATAGCTGATAGCCGATGAATCAATGTTGTATGTTTTATAAACCAAAGTTTTAATAACTGTGTTCACAGCTTAATTTGGTTGGCTATTATATTTTATTCATATACAATGTCCTTCTTTTTTTGAGACAGAGTTTCTCTGTAGCTTTGGAGCCTCTCTGTCCTGGAACTTTCTATAAACCAGGCTGCACTCAAGTGCCTCTGCCTCCCCAGTCCTGGGAATAAACATTTGTTCCACCTTTACCCTGCTACAATGTGTTGCTTTCTGTCTATCTCTTACTCATCACCAGACTTTCAAGGTTTATCAATTGTATCTTATGGATTAAATATTCATGACTTTTTACTGAGGTATGCTGTTTTGTATACATCATTTCCACATGGATGCTCTGGCTTTTTAAAAATTTTGTAAGTAGATCAAAATGAAGGATTGTTGGGTGATACATAATATATATATATTGTTTTTCTGTTATTTAATTTTTAAACTTTAATTAATAACAACATTTATCCTTTCACTTTAATACAGATATATACTCATACATACAACCTATAGAGTTCATATAATTTTGACTGCATGTAGTCTTACAAGCTAACACATAGTTTACTGAGTTTCTAGTAGAGGCTTACACTCACAATCACAAATGCATTAGAGAAATTTGCAACAAGAGAGAGTGGCATATCTTCCATTCCTTTTGTCAAAACTGAGTATTATGTGCAATTCACAATGGGTGAGCACAGTTTCCTTTGATAAGAAATGGAGAAAAAAGATAGGAAATGGATGGGGCAAGTAATTATACACCTTGCATATGATCTCGATGTGTTCTTCAAAGACCATATCTTGAAAGCTTAGTTCCCAGTATATCAATAAAGGGGCAGTGAAAAACTTGAGAGGTTAAGCTTAGTTGAAGATAATTAGGTCTTGGTATACTAAAAGGAAATACTGACAATCTGTCTTATGTAATTAGTGATTTTCCAAGAGCATTTTATTATAAAGTGAAGTTACCCATGACCTTGGTCCCTTCTCCATATCTGGTCGATTACCTGTTTCTCCATTTTATAATGCATCCAGTAAATATTCACCAGCATTCTGTAATTATATTGTTTGTATTCTCTAGTCATAGAACTATTAACCAAATAAAGCTCTTGATTTAATAAATACCCAGAATTAAGTATTTCCTTGTAGAAACATAAAACTTACTAATCTAACATTGTATGATGTTCATGAAAGAATATGAGTTGAATTCAGTGCAGGGTTAGAGAAAACTACTTCATTTCGTAATAAACATTTGCACATTTATCAATGTCAAATTTGAGCATATTAGCCAGTGAGGAATTTGTGCCTAAAGTAATTTATGATGATAAAATTATATTTAAAATATATTTTAAGTTTTAATACTTGTCTTTGGCCTCTGTTCTGGAAGGGTCTGTGACCACAGAAATTTTTTTTGAGATTTAAATATAGACTTTAGTGAAATGGTAAGATTTATATATGTACGTGTATAGTAATACACGGTGCTCCTTCCTATTTCCTGACTTGTTGTGTTGATATAAGGATTCAGATAAAAATGAATTCTACTGGTCAAATATGTGATCACTTACACTGAGGAATAAGAGATGTACTGTGGTAAGTTATAAAACAGCATGTACAATAGAAAACTTACAAAAACAGTGTAGCTATTTCCTATAGCATTTTTACAGATGGTTGTAATATTTTGACCATTATTGTTATTATTAATAGCACAATGTTTGCATTGATGATCATTTGAAAACATGGCTGATTAAAGCAAAGAAAACCATTAGAAGTCAGAATAATCATTCAGGATCTTAATTTGGAATTAGTATTGTGTATTGACTGTCCTACAAAACGCATCTGGATGTCTTAGTTAGGGCTTCTATTGGAGTGATGAAACTCCATGACCAAAAAGCAAGTTGGAGAGGAAAGGATTTATTTTGCTTACACTTCCACATTGCTGTTTGTCACAGAAGGAAATCAGGACAGAAACTCAAGTCGGGCAGGATCTTGGAAACAGGTGCTGATGCAGAAGTCATGTAGGGAACTGCTTACTGACTTGATTCCTATAGCTTTCTCAGCCTACCTTCTTATAGAACCTAGGACCACATTTCTAGGGATGGCATTACCAACTATGGGCTGCACCCCTGCCCCATCAATCACTACATAAGAAAATACTTTACACCTGAATCTCTTTGAAGGATTTCCTCAACGGAGGCTCCTTATGATGACTCTAGCTTGTATCAAGTGGACACACAAAACCAGCCAGTACACTGGATAATAATGAAATTTCAAGAAACTCTTGTACTACACTTGCAAAATATAACCCCGCCAACAGTTAGTAATGGATAAGAGATGGATTGGTTAGTGCCTAACTCTTGCTGCTAACCTGCTTGCTGCTGATAAATTTTGGGGAGATGTGGTATAATTGTAACACATTTAGTTGCATACTTACTGGCAAACCCACAAGTCTCCACAGTTCTAAGCTTTGAATCCTTAGATGCAGGTACAGGAATAATTCTTTAAATAAAGTAAATCAAAGATAACAATGATTGAGGCTTTTTTGAATTTCCCCCATCTTATTTGACAAGGCCTTTGGTGGAATCCTTCTTCATCTCATGTTTGTACTGCTAAATTGGTGAGACTTTAAGAATGTAGCTTTTGATATTACAAGGAGGCAAACACCTCTCTCTAAAGTCCCTGATAGTTTTTTCTCTTACAATGTTATGAGGCCTTAATTCTACACAAAGAACTATAAGTAATTATAAGTAACTGAAGAAAGCTAATCATCCATTATCAAATTGTAACTCCTGAAACCATACAAGGAACATTATAGCAGCTCAAAGGTTATACTTGTGTGTGTGTGTGTGTGTGTGTGCACATATATACATATAACAATGAATGGATATAGTGGCAAGGATTTGAAAGAGAACAGGGAGAGTTATATGGGAGAGTTTGGTGAGGGGAAAGGGAAGTGAAATATATTGCAATTACGTTATAATCTCAAAAGAAATAACAATTGGCATCATCAACCTCAAAAATCTTGAAACCTAGATAATTAGTTGACTGTCACTGCTGTATTACATCATTGTGAAGGCAGTAACACCAATAGGAATCGCAACATTTTCACAACTTAATTAATTAATGTAAATGTGAGAGAAATAGTGTTATCTATACTAATTTTCACTGCCAGGCTAAAGCAGTGGGACCTTAGTAGAAAGGGAATTTGTAAATACAAATAAAGTTAATTGTTTTTAATTAGGTTTCACATGCATTCTTTTCCTAACATATTATTCTAAAGAAAATAAATACAGCTATAAAAGCTATAGGTATGGTTGGGAAGCATCAACCATCTCAAAGATTTTAGAAAATGTGTTTTAGGTAGCACCTGTTTTCTTAGTAATTTTCTATGTATAATGATATCCCTTTGTTCTTATTCTAGAATATGTAAGAGGAAGCATACTTAGGAAATGAAACTTACTGTTAAAAAGTGAGTCTTTGAAAGTGTACATGACTTTTGTACTCATGTATTCATAGTGGCAATGGCTACCTGCACAAGACCTGCATAAAACCAGTGCCATTAACATCCCATTGGGAAAGGTGAGGGCATCCCAGGCTTTCGTCATTGCTGAGCAGCTAGAGTCAGTTAAAGGTGACTAAATCCTCAGTGGTAGCCACTGGCATGGCCTTGCTCAAGTAAATAACATGATACCTAAGTGCATTCAGGCATTAATGAAATGCAGTGGGTTAGCGAACAAACAAACAAAACAATGGCAACAATAAAATTAAAAATTCACTAAGATAGGTTAGGCAGCAGAGTCTCAGGGGTGAAATAATGACATAAAAGAGTAGACAACAAAAATATAAACCTAAAGAAACATCAAGAAATGGCTGCATATAGTCATAATCCCCTTTACTTGGAGAATATAACCAGGAGATCTCTCAGGAAACTTTAAAAAAAATAAAACTTACCATTTTAACTTTTGTTTCTGGCTAATTGTGAGATTATTTATTCAAGTAAGCACAGGATTTAAAAGAAATTATTGGGCGGTGGTGGCGCATGCCTTTAATCCCAGCACTCGGGAGGCAGAGGCAGGCGGAACTCTGTGAGTTAAAGGCCGGGCTGGACTGACAGCCTACAAAACAATACAGAGAAACCCTGTCTCGTAAAAACCAAAAAAAAAAAAAAAAACTTTTAATAAAAGGTTACATTTTTCCCCGGCCGTTGGTGGCACACACCTTTAATCCCAGCACTCGGGAGGCAGAGGCAGGCGGATCTCTGTGAGTTCGAGGCCAGCCTGGCCTACAGAGCGAGTTCCAGGACAGCCTCCAAAGCCAAAGAGAAACCCTGCCTCGAAAAACCAAAAAAAAATACATTTTTAATATAAACTTGGTTACTTATAAGAGACTTATTGATTTTGATTCTCATTTGAATTTCCGTGCATCAAAAGCCAAAGCCAATTTATAAATCGTCTAAATTGATATGCACTGGTTTTATATTTAAATTGTTGATCATTCTCAAGTTGAAGAAGATGATCTGGTAAATCTTCTGAGTTTTCCAGCAGTATGTTTTAAATAGTGAGATTATTTTATGTTTAATCTGGAGGACTGTATTATTCTTTTGGATAACCTCAGTTCAGGGAAATCTCTACTACAACCTACAATTGTCTTATTATTACCTACTAATTCTTGCTCCACTACAAGTTCCTCAGCTTAGCCATACCTCAGAGTGACCGCCACAGACAGTAAGAAACATTGTTATGTTTCAGGGGAACCATGGAGATGGGGAGAAAGTCACATGTTTGTACTCTGTAATCTTTGAGTCTTTCTTAATAAACTATCACTTCAGCTATAACACCCATATAAATTCAGCTTCTAAAGTTTTGTATGTGTTCAGGGGTCCTAAGGAGACTTACTCATGGAAATTTCTAACTGCTGGAATTTGTTCAGGAAGCTCTAAATTTCCTGGGTTTGTGAATTGTTATTCATGGTGAGGTGGAATTTCAGTGATAAATAGCTGGATATAAAATTAACTCACAAAGCTCAGTAATCCAACCTAATATAAAAATGACAAATGGACTGAGAAAGAAATGATGAAAATAATACCTTTTACAACACCCTCAATTATACGTGTGTGTGTGTGTGTGTGTGTGTGTGTGTGTATGTGTATGTGTGTAAGACATGTTGATAAGCTTTAAGGCATTGAAGAAAGAATTTGAAGGCTATATGTCCCATGCTCATGGTTTGGTTGGTATATTTAATACAGGAAAAATTGCCATGCTACAAAAAAGTAGCAGTTTTATGTGGAAACAAAACATCCAGGATAGCTAAAATAATTCCTGAATAGTAAAAGAACTGCTGGAGGTATCATCATCCTGTATTTCAGGTTGGACTACAGAGTGACAATAATAAATATAGCATGAGTCCTGTTAGTTATCCCAGTGAATTCTTTGGTTCACCAACTTGGACCTTGGTGGTATAATTATGTGGTAGTATACTTGATGGTATCATTCTCTATTTGAGATTAATATGTATTCATTCATGTCCCTCTAGGAAATATGTCTCAAACTATTTTATGATTTGTCTACAGTTATTCTCTGATTTTTGTGACAGTTTTTCAGGCAATTTCCAGCTATTATAGCAAGATCCACATGGGAAGAAACAATGGGAGTAAAGACCCACTTACCAGAGCACAGATCTATGGAGCATTTTGCTATATTCAGGCCCATGGGAAGTGCTCCATCATAAATACACTTTCCTCTTATAAATCTCCATGTACAAATTTTGTAGACAATACCACACTGTACCACCTTAGATACTCCACATGAATAAACTGTAATATGTAGAAAACTGGATGAGCTAGATTTTATTTTCCTTAAACCCAAAGGATCTTAGTATTTAATGAAGCATGTTCACTGAATAACATCGTGCAGGAATCATAAAATTAGCTGTATTATGAGATAAGGCTCCTGAAAGACTGTACACTTCCTCTATTGCTCTAAGTCATGCTCACCCTCGTGTGCATTTTTCCACATTTACGCAGTATGCAACAAATAAGTCAGTATATATTTTCACAACCACAGAGTGAAATGCTTATTCTTTTGGAAATGCAGTTAAAATGAAGCAAAGAAATGAAAATTTTTGAGACAAGTAGATTTTTATAACTATAATTTAAGCAGTAAATAATTATGTTACAGAAGAAAATGATTTTTATAAAAAGAACACATAAATTATGAAGTCCCTGCCTTCAGAGTCAAAATTCTTTACTAAATTCATTTCTCAGTAAGTACTTATCTATTTGTCTTTTAAACTAAAATAAAGAGAAACAAAGTCACTGGAGGTTAAACCTTTCTTGTTATCCATGACCATGCAAAATAGCCTCAAAAGATGATTTCAAATATTTCAGAGCTCTGAAAAGCATTCTATCATTAAATATTTAGAAATCAGCAGTGAACTAAATCAATAATTCTTCCCAGATATGCTGATGAAGAGATTGTATGCTTTGCTACACGACAAACACATCATTAGTGCACATACATTTAAACTGATTATTTTATTCAGCCCAAGCGACATTAGGGTTAGAGTTATATAAAAAAGTCAAATCAAGCTTTATGTTTCCCAAATACCATGCTTTGTGTGGCATAATCAAAATTTCATCAAATGTTTTATCAAGCTCTGTCATAGAAGCCCAGCTGAGTCCAGCTGATCCTTTATTATTAGACCAAAGTAAATTACATTCACTTTTCATCTGAGTTTCAGTGAAATGATTCCTAGAATATCTGGGAAATATACAGGGTTCATTTGTAACATCTCTAAAATGATATAATACACCTATTTGTAAAAGACCTCAAAAAGGTGATTTAATTATAAAAGAGAATATAACAAAATAGAAAAAGAACTACTAAAACACCGAGAAGATAGGTATATTCATAAATCATTATCTCAACATTTCCACAGGAGTTATTAGGCAGGATATGCAAAAGCTTACTTCAACTATAGTTGCAGATTCATCACAGTTTTGGAAAAAAAAACAGAAACCAGAAAATGAAGATCAACCATTCAAATAGACATATTTGAGTTTTCAAACAAATTCAAGTATTGCTTATGGTATAAAACATCTCGAATATTAAACATATCTCAAATATTAAATGCATCAAGTTGATGCTGAATATGAATGATTTAAATAAAATCATTCAAAACTCTAAAGAAAAATTACACTTTGCCAGGAACAGTTCAGTTAATAGTTCTTAGCATAATGTTATTAATATATTTCTTTTTTCATTGAGTTTCTGTCCATTTAGTTTGATGTGGACAGTTGGTTTGCTGTATATAACTTTTATTATGTTTAGGTATGTTCCTGTTGTCCCAGATCTCTCCAAGACCTTTATCATGAAGGGGTGTTGGATTTTTTCAAAGGCTTTTTCAGCATCTAGTAAGATGGTCATGTGATTTTTGTTTTTCAGCTTGCTTATATGGTGGATTACATTGATGGATTTTCGTATGTTAAACCATCCCTGTATCCTTGGAATGAAACCTACTGGATCATGGTGAATGATTGTTTTGATGTGTTCTTGGATCCGATTTGCCAGTATTTTATTGAATATTTTTGCATCAATGTTCATGAGGGATATTGGTCTGAAGTTCTCTTTCTTAGTTGTGTCTTTATGTGCCTTAGGGATCAAGGTTATTGAAGCCTCATAGAAGGAGTTTGGCAAAGACACTTCTGCTTCTATTGCATGGAATGCTTTGAGAAGAATTGGTATAAGCTGTTCTTTGAATTTCTGGTAGAATTCTGCACTGAGGCCACCTGGACCTGGGCTTTTTTTAATTGTGGACTTTTGATGACTGCTTTGATTTATATAGGGATTATAGGTCTCTTTAAAAAGCTTATCTATACTTGATTTAATTTTGGCAAGTGATAACTATCCAGGTAGTTGTCCATTTCCTTTAAATTTTCGAAATATGTGCAGTACAGGTTTTCAAAGTATGATCTGATGATTCTCTGAATTTCCTCGGAGTCCATTGTTATGTCCCCCTTTTCATTTCTGATTTTGTTAATTTTCATGTTCACACTCGGCTGTTTGGTAAGTTTGGACAAAGGTTTGTCTATCTTGTTGATTTTCTCAAAGAACCAACTCTTCGTTGCATCAATTCTTTGTATTGTTTTCCTAGGTTCTACTTTATTGATTTCAGCCCTAAATTTGATTATTTCAGATTGTCTACTCCTCCAGGGGGAGTTTGCTTGTTTGTGTTCTAGAGCTTTCAGCTGTGCTGTTAATTATCTAGCATAACTATTCTCCAGTTTCTTCATGTGGGCACTTAGTGCATTCAAAGTGTCACATAGGTTTGCATATGTTGTGTCTTTATTCTCATAGAATTTTAGGAAGTCTTTAATTTCTTTTTTTATTTCTTCTTTAACCCAGGAATGGTGCCGTTGTGCATTATTCAATTTCCATGAGTTTGTAGGGTTTCTGAAATTTGTGTTGTTGTTGAATTCTAATTTTATCACTTGGTGGTTTGATAAGATGCATGGAGTTATTAAAATATTTTCTTACCTGCTGAGGTTTGATATATTGACAAGTATATGGTCCATTTTTGCGAAGGTTCCATGTGGTGGTGAGAAGAAGGTATATTCTTTTTTATGTGGATGAAATGTTCTATAGATATCTGTTAATCCCAGTTGGGTCGTTACTTCTATTAGACCCTTTGCATCTTTGTTGAGTTTCTGTCTGGTATTCCTGTCTAGTGGGGAGAGTGGGGTGTTGAAATCTCCCACTATAAGTGTGTGGAGTTTTATATGTGATTTAAGTTTTAGTAATGTTTCTTTTATTAATGTGGATGCCTTTGCATTTGGGGCATAAATGTACAGGATAGAAACTTCACCTCAGTGGATTTTGCCTGTGATGAGTATCTAATGACCTCCTTCATCTCTTTTGATTGATTTAATTTTAAAGTCTAATTTGTTAGATATTAGGATAGCTACCCATGCTTGTTTCTTGGGTCTGTTTGATTGAAAAATCTTATCCCAACCTTTAAGCCTCAGGTAATGTCTGTCTTTGAGGGTGAGGTGTATTTCTTTTATGCAGCAGAAGGATGGGTTCTGTCTTTGAATCCATTCTGTTAGCCTGTGTCTTTCTATGCGTGATTTAAGGTCCTTAACATTGCGGGATATTAAAGACCATTGATTGTTCATTCTTCTTTGATTTGCAATGGTTGTTGTTGTTGGAATTATGTATGGAATTCCATCCCTTTGTTCTTTTGGCTCTTGGTAAAATGGGATTATCAAATGCCTTTGTTTTTCTGGTAGTAGTTAACTTCCTTGTATTGGAGTTTTCCTTCCAAACCTTTCTGTAGGGCTGGGTTAGTGGATACATATTGCTTGAATCTAGTTTTGTCATGGAATATCTTGTTTTCTCCATCTATAGAGATTGAGAGATTTGCTGGGTATAGTAGTATGGGCTGGCATCCATGATCTCTTAGTGTTTGTAGAATATCTATCCAGGACCTTCTGGCTTTCAGAGTGTCAATGGAGAAGTCAGATATAATTCTGATAGGTTTGCTTTTATATGTTACCTGACCTTTTTCCTTAGCTGCTCTTAATATTCTTTCTTTATTCTGTATATTTGCGGTTTTGATGATTATGTGGCAAGGGGACTTTTTTGTGATCCACTCTATTTGGTGTTCTGTAAGCTTCTTGTACCTTCATTGGCATGTCTTTCTTGGGAAAGTTTTCTTCTATAATTTTATTGAATATGTTTTCTGCTGCTTTGAGGTGGTTTTCTTCACTTTCTTCTATATCTATTATTCTTAGGTTTGGTCTTTTCATCGTGTCCCATATTTCTTGGATGTTTTGTGTTAAGGATTTGTTGGACTTAAGATTTTCTTTGGTTAATGAATCCATTTCTCCTAGTGTATCTTCAACACCTGAGATTCTGTCTTCCATCTCTTATATATTGTGGTAATGCTTGTATCGGTAGTACCTGACCATTTGCCCAGCTTTTCTATTTCCAGCCTTTCTTCAGATTATGGTTTTTTTTTTTATTGTCTCTATTTCAGTTTCCAACCCTTGCACTGTTTGAATTGTTTCTTGAAGTTTTTGGCTTATTTTTTCATCAATTTGTTGCATTTTATGAAATTATTGGTTTTCCATGTCTTGAATTTTTTGTTTGCTTTTTCTTCCATTTCTTGCATTTTTGAGGTTTGTTTTTTCTTCCATTTCTTGCATTTTTGGGGTTTGTATTTTCTTCCATTTCCTGTCTTTTTTGGTTTGTTTTTTTCTTCCATTTCTTGCATTTTTTGGTTTGTTTTTTCCTCCATTTCTTACATTTTTTGGTTTGTTTTTTCTTCCAATTCTTGCATTTTTTGGTTTGTGTTTTTGTTCATTTCTTTGAAGGATTTTCCCATATCCTCTTTTAGGGCCTCTATCATTTTATGGAAGTTGTTTTTAAGGTCATTCTCATCTGCTTCATTTGCATTGGAATGTTGGAGTCTTGCTGGTGTGGAGTCTCCAGAATCTGGAGGTGTCATATTTGTTTTTCTGTTGCTGAGTGTGTTTTTGTATTGTCTCTTTCCCGTCTCTTCTTCTAGTGGGTGCAGGAAGAGCCCCTTACTGTTCTGGAAAGGGGACCAGAGTTTCCTTTCAGTGGGTGCTAGCTAGTCCAATACTCTGGTAGTTCCTCTATTCCTCTTCCTAGTTCTGGTCCCGTGTGTCGAGAAGACCAGGAATCTGGGATTCTTAGCCTCCAACCCGGTACCCTGGACCCGTTGGTGAAAGAGAAGCCTTGGGATATAGGGTGCACTGCTCCTGCCGGGATGTGAAGCTCTGTGTGCATTCCCAGGCAATCCCCAGGCACTGGAATGCAGGCCAGGATACAAGGCCTGTTTTACCTGCTCCTGCAGGACCAGCTCATCCCCTGGTCTCGTTGGTGGAAGAGAAGACCTGGGATCTGGGTTGGTTGGCTCCAGCCAGGATGGGAATCTCTGTATCCTTCCACAGTCACTCTGGTGCTGGTTATTAATACATAGCTCTGTAATGCTAGATAAATACTCTCCCAGCCTTGAATCTTTTTCCTATTCTGTGTTTCCGTCTTGGCAAACCATAATGCCATTCTTTGTCATACAAGCTTGTCCTTTCACTCTACTTGCCTTTAAATGATATCAGAACAATTGTTTATCAGGAGAAACTTCTACAAGTGTAAACTACAGAGGTTCATGTACTATCTATAAAAGTATATAAGAGGGAGAAATTGGATGTAAGTTGAATATGCCTTCAAATATAATAGTTATTATTTATATGTTATTGTCTGACTTGAAATTTTAGCATTTATAACTTTATAAGTAAAAGTGGGATTTAATTAGGAGTACATACAACTATGTAATATTACAACTTGTTTAATATCACAGTATAAGATTGTAGATATTTTATAAGATGTGGCTATTATTTATAAGAAATGCTATTATTGCCGTGTCCTAATTGTAAAGTTTTCTTAACAAGGAAGTTTCACCTATGCTTTATATTTAATAAATAATGGGACATTTACTATTAATGATTATGAAAATCTCAATTATCACTGTAGCTTTTCTAGCAACTGGTATTATCATAATAAAATTAGCTATATAAATAACTGCACTAATGCTTTAAATGTATTTAATTATTTATTGTTTAGAAAGATTCCCACAAATGTATATTTTGTTTTAATGATTACTCTGAAAGACTCACAATATATTCCATTGTTATTAAATTTCTTCTCAGCTTTTATAATTGTCATTTTTCTGATACCTTTAGACAAGTCATAAAAATTGCTAGCTACATGGTATTTGCTAAGTAGAGAAACTTACAACCACATTACATTTGTTATGATTTTTGTAATATTCAGGACATTATATACATTTGGGCACATGTAATTCATCATCTTCTTGTGGTAGCTAAATATATGTCACATAATTATTATATCAAGAATAATAAATAAAGCTATAATATTAAAGATACCATTCCACTGACCTACAGAAAGATCCATTCTACAAAAAACAACAAAACCAAACATCTAGAATTATGAACTATATCAAGGACTGTACTCACTTTTTCCCCTATTATCTTTTTGCACTTTCTTTATTGACAGCTATAGGTTTATCCTAAGATGTGTTATATAAGTCAAAGGGAAGATATGTTTTATCTTTGAGAGAAAGCTTGTTGAATGAAACATTCTTTCAATATTTAATTAAATTAAACAATTTGTAAATGTTTTATTTGTGCCTAGTTTTTGAAATATATCACTAAGAGGAGGAAAATTTACACTATAAGATGTAGTAATAAATGGTTGAAAATTATTTATTTGTTTCCAGTATCTGTTCATTTACAAAATTGCTTTGTAGATATCCATATGTCTTACTGAATTTGTAAAAATATTAAATGTTTTCAAAATATTGGTTTTGTTCTTTAAAATTATCTAAAGCAATTAACAGTGATTTTCAAAACTTAACAAACCTGGACACTGTTGATATTTTGTAAAGAAAAATAGTCCTTCTACTTCATTTGGTCCTTTGACGATGAATTTTCTGTACATAAAGAACTTTCTTGAGATGCACCTGCTTATTGACTAGGGTGTATCTATTAACTGTTTATAAACACCATTGTTTGGGAACCCATCCAGCAATGAGAGATGCACTCTCACCCTCAAGTCTTGGGGGAGTGTCTAGGCTCTGCCCTGGATGAAATGACAGACTATGGACACCCCCATGGAGGGCCACACCCTCTCTGGAGAATTGAGGGGACATTGGAGGAGTTGATGAGAGGGTGTGGGAGGAGGGGAGGGAAAGGGAGAGGGACCTGGAATTGTCATGTGAAGCAAACTCATTTCTAATTTAAATTTAAATTTAAAAATAAAACAAAAAACAAAAAAGAAAAAGGAAAAAAATAAATTCACATATTACTCTCATTTCCCTTTCCCTCCCCAATATGTGTAAAAAGATAAATAAAACATGTAAATAAAAAGATGTAATTGGTTCACAAGGGAAAAAAGTAAATTCAGTTTTGTAACTACCTAGTGTATATTATGGTAAATGTCTAGTTCCCTAAATGAAACTATTTACAGATAATGCCACTATGAAGGCAGCATTTTTCTGCTGTGTATGATGCTTACTCTTTATTTATTAAAAAGTTCATAGCATATTTCTGACAATATACTTCATTTATAATTTGGTGTAAGTTGGCTATGAGATATTTTTTGTTTTCTACATTCTAAGTAAGATAATATTAAAGCACAGTTTTCTGAAAATTGTTACCTTCATCAAGTGTTTATTGCCAGTGTGTTATTAACTGAAGTACATAGTCTTTAATTTCAATTGATTCCTTGACTTCTTATCTTTTGAACTTTCTCTCATTATTTCAGAAGAATGAATCTTGTCTCAAGAAGGTGACTGTTCTCATGAAAATTACTATTATAGTATAAATAATATTTCCTTTATTCTTTTCCTTTATGTAGAGTGAAATGCAATTTCATTTCCAACAGCAGAGGTTGAGTTCATAAACTTTCATGTTTTCAATCGTCTTCTTATGGCATTAATCTTAAAGAGTCCTGATAAAGACAAGCAACATCATAAATATTCTCCAGTCTTATGGGCCTGTTGCTTATTGTATTCTTCAGACCCTCCTAATGGTGTCCTGTCAACATCCCTGGGGATGATTTGCTTCTCTATCAGGAATGATGATGTAACTCAAAAATTTACCTGGCAAGTACTGATAGATCAGTTTCCCCTTGGATACTTTAACTTTCTGGTAACTCCCACAATTATCAGGCTGAGAACACTCTTCTGCCCTGCTTATGAATTGAGATCATCAGGAAAAGGGGTGCAGAAAATAAGAATAAGAACCTATCTCAAATGTGTGTGCACACTTCATGAAGGCTTGTCTTATTCTTGGGCATATTCTTAGATTTATTTAATTTTGTTTTGTTTTTGCAGTCTTTCAGATATCATGAGGGGCTATGAAGACTGATTACACCAAAAGGGTTTTAGAAAAAAAGAAGATATGTAGATAGATAGATAGAAAGAAAAACAATACCACATTTTTCTCATATCATAAACTTTGTTCTTCTTAAATAGGGTTTTAAAAATGATGTAAACCTCTATGTTTTCATATAGGTAGATAACTGTTGAAAGTCTTCAATTTGCTCCAGGACTGTTTTGCTCATTGCACTGATTTTTCTGGCAATGAATGTAGTAGCTAAAAGCACAGTTTACCCTAGAAGTGATTTCAGAGGATGAACACACACACTAGTAAATTTCACACAATTGACTGATTGGATGAGAAACCAGTGTTTACTTCTGAGTTGAGCTGTTGGTAAAGTGACCTTGAATCAAATAATAAAGTTTTATATTCATTAGTTGCTCCTTAGTTGAGATGAGGGTTTAAGAATATATGGCTACTTGTTAGATATGAGTTTGGTGAACATAAATAAAAAAATAAGATCTGAAAACAATTGGGACTTGCTAAGGAAATGTGTATATATAAACAATAACTGTCTATAACTTGGATTTTGTCTTTATATTTGAAGGTGGCATGCTTAGGTATTTTGTTTGTTAAGTTTGTGACTTATTTTAGATTCCTATAGGTAACTTCACAGAACAGAGTAGGTTTTATGATCTTTCCCCTTAACAGAAGCCGATAGTTACATGGCTGATTTCACCCAATGAAAAGATTTATTGTTATACTGAGGAAAAAATGTGATAAATGTATTTCCTAATTCAACCTTTCCCAATCTGCATATACCCAATTTGAATAAAATCCAAATGACACCCAGGCAACGATTTTATTCATCTGAACTACTCCAAAAAGGGTAGAAATATAAATATTAAGAAGGTCAAATTATAAGTAAATAATCTCTATTAATTCTGAATGGAAAGAACATAGATTTTAATTGCTCCTTTAAAATTTTAAAACAGAAAAAGAAACTACCTATTTTTTCTCTTTTTAATAATAAAATAAAATCCAATAAAACAAAACAAAAATTAACACTTGAGAACTAGAAAAAACAAGCTAACAGAAAAAAATTAGCCCAAGAGAAGGCACAAGAAGCAGAGACTTGGTATTCCATAGAAAACAGAAAACAATAAACTGGAATCTATATTATGTACCCAATGGTCTGAAAGGATAAAAAGAAAGAAAAATGTATAAATAAAAATGAAAAGCAATAAGATCATATTACTGTTTTTAAAAATGAAAATTCATGACACCGAATTGCGAGGGATTTACAAAGATGTTGTTGATTTACTTTTCTGTTGACCACCCAGCATGTGGCTGAAACTTAAAAATATTATTTTTCCCAGTGAGACTCCCTTGCAGGAAACTGTATGTTAATTCCAAGTGCTTATAAATTGAAGATGGCTTCTCTGTTAGGGATAGATCACACGTGTACCACCCTTTCTTCTATAAGACCCCATCTTGTGCAGATCCATATTGGCGTTGCACATTCTACCTCAGTCCTTCTAAGTTCATGGTATATGGATCCAGTTAATACTAATTGCCTTGTGTTTTTGGTTTTCTCCATCCACTCTCTCTCTCTCTTCTATTCTTTCTGTATCCTCTTCCTCAGGGTTCTCAGCCTCTTAACAGGAGTGATTTGATGGAGATATCACATTTAGGGCTGAGTATTCCACAGTCAATCTATAAAACCTCAAACAAAGGTTAAGTATAAAGTAGGCAATTGTGAAAAAACAGAGAGGTCTCCCTAGGAAAGGGAAATAGGAAAGATGATTATGGATGGATGGGTGGGTGGGGTTCCTGGAACAGGAGAACCAACTGGAATATGGAAGGCCTGACAGGGACAAAGGGGAGAATATGGGAGAAGACAGTCAAATATCACGCTCTGTAATGCCAGGCTGTATTTGTTCAGATCTGCTGTAGGAAAAATCTTCTTTGACAAGGCACTAACCAGTGAGTGTAGCAGGATGTCATCAGGAGTCACTTTATTGGTATGTGTTTTTTAAGAACTTTTGATTTTACTCTAGGTTCCTAGGCTATCTAGCCACAGGTTACTTGGTTACCTGAGCAGTTCCAGGTATGCATTTCATCTCCTGGAGTGGGCCTAAAACCAGATATTATTTGGTTACTCTCACATTTGTGCCAACATTGCACTGGTGTGTCTTGAAGGCAGGTATAACATAGAGCGTATTTCCATGTAACAAAGACACTAGCACACATGGGTGAAGGCTCCATGTTGTCATTGCTCGAATTACTCATTTCCAATGAGTTGTATAGGTGTTATCTTCAGCAATGTTCCCAAACCACCAGTTTTTGGAGAGAATCTTATAATCATGGTGATAATCTGGGTGGTTTTGTGGTTTCCATCAGGCCCCTTTGAAAAAAACTCAAGTAACTGCAACACAGTTCCAGTATTAGAAGTGTCATTGGGTGAGAAGAGATATCTTTTGGGGGCTCTGTTTTCTGTATCATTTGGCTACTTTCATATGTGTAATATACCAGGAAACTTCTACTATATTAGCTTTCCATATTACACTTCAATTGTTCCTTAATTTTAGCTGACTTTCTCTGTATTCCCTCATTTGTCCCTCTCATCCTCCTATTCTACTTATTCCTTCTGTTTCAGCCCCCCTCCCTAATTCATATATAATTATATTTTCTATTTCTCTTTCCTAGAAAGATCTGTTCTACTCTAGTCCCTTACTTTATATTTAACCATTGCTGTTTTACAGGTTGAGCTTGCTTAACTTTGACTTAATAGCTAATTTTCATATTTGTCTTTTGGGGCCTTGGTTACCTCACTCAGGATGATTGTTTTCATAGCATCCTTTATTTACCTGTAAGGCTCAGGATTTTGAATATTTCCCTCAGACTGTATTTTTTTATTGTCTCTATTTCAGATTTCAAGCCTTGCACTGTTGGAATCGTTTCCCTTACTTGTTTGGTTGCTTTTTCTTGTCTCTCCTTGTTTAAGAGATCTGTTCAATTTCTGCAATTTTTGATTTGTCTCTTCCTCCATTTCTTACATTTTTGTTTGTTTTTTTCTTCCATTTCTTTAAGATATTTTTCTCTTTTCCTCTTTGAGGGTCTTTGTCATCTTCATAAAGTTGTTTTTAGGGTCATTGTCCATTTATCATTTTTTTAATGAAATGTGGGATTAATGAGGTTTGTGAGTTAATTTTGTATCCAGCTATTTTGCTGTAAATATTTATTAGTTTTACAGGCTTACTTGTAGAATATTTAAAGTCATTTAACTGTACTATTATATCATATGCAAATAAAGTTTCTTTACTTCTTCCTTTTGGAATTTATACCCACCTCATTTACTACACGTGCCTTACTGCTTGAGCTAAAACTTCAAATACTATGTGCAATAGGTATGGAGAGAGTGGATAACCTTGACTTGCTTTATAGTTTAGTGTAATTGCTTTAAGTTTCTCTAAATTTAAGCTGATGTTGACTGTGGGCATGCCATAAAGAGTCTTTATTATGCTGATGTATGTTACTTGTATCCGTAATCTATCCAGGACTTTGTCATGGAGTGTTTGTGGATTTTTTTTTTTGCTTATATACTTTTTCAGGGTAGAGTAACCACCCTACAAACTAATGACATTTCATTTTCTCCCATTCATAAATTCTTTGTATTTGTTTTTGGTTTTTGTGTTTATTTATTTATTTATTTTTATTTTTATTTTAAATAGCTTGTTTTAAATGTCAATCCCAGTTCCCTCTCCCTCCCCTCCTCCTGCACCCTCCTACCATACCCCCATCTTCCCACCCTATTGCCAATTCCTTCCACATAGGAGATATCTAGAGTCTATCATTTCACTCAGGGTAGGGTCCAGGCACTTCCCTAAGAGTCCAGAGAGAGCAACCCTCTTTGTGTTATGGACACACGATGTCTGTTAGTATTCGAGGGATAAACCCTGATCCACTGCTCAGGACCCCATAGGTAGCCCAGGCCTCCTCATTGACTCTCACATTCAGGGGGTCTGGATTGGTCCCATGCTGGCCTCCCAGCTGTCGGTCTGGGGTCCAAGAGCTCTCCCCTGTTTGGATCAGCTGTCTCTGCTGGTTTTGCCAGCCCATTCTTTGCCAATTTGCTCTTTACTCCTCTCTCTCTGTCGCTGGGTTCCTTGGGTTCTGTTCAGTATTTAACTGTGGGTTTTTGCCTCTGCTTCCATCAGTCAATGGATGAAGGCTCCAGAAGGTTTCCTGGATTTTGACAGGTTCATTTTCTGCATCAAATGAGATAATCACGTGAAGCTTTACTTAGAGATTGTTTATATAATGATTACATTTATCAATTTATATATATTAAAATATTCCTGTGTCTCTAGCATGAATCCTACTTGTGTGTGGTGGATGATGCTTTTCCATTTTTTTATTGAATTTGCAAGTATTTTATTGAGTACTTTTGCATATATGTTCATAAATGAAATTAATCTGTAATTCTCTTTCTTTGTTAGCTCTTTCTTTATGTGGTTTGGGTATCAGAGTAACCGTGGCCTCATAAAACACATTGTACATTGGTTTTTCTATTTCTATTTTGTGGAAAAATTTGTGGACCCTTGCCATTAATTGTTCTTTGAAATTCTAGTATAATTTTGTGCTAAAATCATACACACCCTTGTTTTTGGCTTTGGAGAATAATAATTACTGCCTATCCCTACTTGACTAGGTATTATGTGCATGTTTAAATTGCTTATCTGATATTAATTTAACTTCAGAAAATTGTACCTAATAAGAAAAATATCTATTTATTTGAGATGTTCAAATTTTGTGGAATAAAGATATTTAGAGTATGTGTTTAAGAGTCTCTGGGTTTCCTTTGTATCTGATATTATTTTCTCCTTTCCATTTTTCGGTTTGTTAATTTGGATCTTCTTTCTCTACTTATTAACTAGTTTGTGTAGGAGTTTGTCAATCTTATTGATTTTCTCTAAGAACCAACTCTTTGCTTCCCTATTTCAATGTAACACTTCTTGTTTCTAATTTATGGAATTTAGGGATGAGTACATTTCTGGCTATCCATTTATTTGGGTGTGATATCCTTTTGTTTTAGAGCATTCAGTTGCTGTTAAGTTACTAGAATTATGTAAGATTTCTCCAATTTTCATATGGATTTCCAGTGTCACATTTTACTTCAATTTTAGAAAGTATTCAGTTTCTTTTTTAAATTTCTGCCTCCACTCATTTTTTTCATTCAGTAGTGAGTTGTTTAATTTCCATTGTTTGTAAGCTTTCTGTTGTTTCTTTGGGTATTGATATTTTTTAAATCTGTGGTTATCAGATACGGTACAGAAGTTATTTCAGTTTTCTATGTTAAGACTTGCTTTGTAGAAAGTTCTATGAGCTGCTGAGGAGAAGATGTATTTTTTGTGTTTAGGTCAAAATTCTTGTAAATATTTGTTAGGTCCATTTGATGTATAACTTAAGTTAGCACTGGCATTTCTCTGTTTAATTTTTGTCTTCATGGCTTGTCCATTGGTGAGAATGTGGCAGATTTTTCTGCCTTATCTCCCAGCTCCCAAATCACGACAGAGACTTTTATTAATTCTGAAAACTTGGATAATAACTTAAGAACTTCCCAATGGCACTTATAACTTAGTTAACCAATTTTTATTCATCTACGTTTGCCAAATGACTTTTAGAATTTATCTCTTCTCTTTATTTTTATTTTTTATCTATTTATTTGTTTGTTTTTTATTTAGGTTAGAAACAATCTTGTTTCACATGTCAATCCCAGCTCCCTCTCCCTTCCCTCCTCCCCCGCCACCCCCAGCAGGCCTCCCAACCCCCCACCCAATCTCCACTCTCATCACCAAGGAGAATAAGGCCCTCCATGGTAGATCTCCAGAGGTTATCATTTCATCCAGGGCAGGGCCTAGGCCCTCCCCCAAGAGTCATGGCTGAGAGAGCCTCTCATATTGTGGCATGGGCACTCAAAGTCTATTTGTATGCCAGGGGTAAAACTACCCAAGGCCCCATAGATTACCTAGGCCTCCTCACTGATACCCACATTCAGGGGGTCTGGGTCAGTCCCATACTTTCCACATGGCCATCAATCTCAAGTTCAAGAGTTCCCCCTTGTTCAGGTCAACTGTTTCTGTGGGTTTAACCAGCCCACTCTTCCTCTTGATCTGCCTGGTGACTAATCCTCGGTCTCCAGCCTTCTTCTTCTCAGCATCCTCTCTGCCTGGAAATCCTGCCAAGTTGTTGACCATTTAGCTTTTCATTAAACCAACAACAGTGGCACATCTTTTCAGTGTACAAAAAGATTATTTCACAGCACACTATCATTGTGTAACGGTCAATATCTGATTCAAGCTATAGTGGTATCTTGGTGTTTTGCGAATAGATGTTAAGAATTCCATTTTTCTCTAGGTGAATTTTTCTTTACTGAGTATGTAGTGTCCTTCTCTACCTCCTATGAGTACTTGTGTTGTGAGATATATTTTGTCGAATTTTTAAATTGCTACACAAACTTGCTTCTTAGGTCCATTTTCTTGGAACATCTTTACTCTTTGAGGTTAATGGTATTTCTTGGATCAAGCCAAAGAATGGATCTTCTTTCAGAATCCATTCTGTTAGTTTGTCTTTTGTATTCTGGAATTAATGTCATGAATTTTTAGAGATATGAATGAGTAGTATTTGTTGAATTCTGTTATTTTTTATGGTAACTGTGGTGTGTTTGGGCATGTGGGTGTGGGTGTGTTCCCTCTTTCCTTGCTGATTTGGAATTATTAATTCCTTGTGTTTTCTTGGATGTGGTTAATGTCTGCAAGTTGGAGTTTTCCCACTGGCACATTCCTGGATTGATAGGTAGACATTCCTTAAACTGACTTTTGTCATTGTGGTTGAAAGTTTTGCTGTATATAGTAGTGTGTGCTTGCATCTCTGGCCAACTGGGTTCTGTACAATATGGTTCCATACCCTACAGTCTTGTAGAGTCTCACTGAGAAGTCAGGTGTTAGTCTAATAAGTTTTCCTTATATATTATTTGGTAGTTTTCCCTTGAAACTTTAAATTCTTTCTTTGTTCTGCCTTTTTAGTATTTGAATTATTATCTTCTTAGCAAACCATATTTTTATTCCAGTCTACTTGGTGTACTCTACAATACTTGTACATTGATAGACATCACGTTCTTTAAGTTAGGGAAATTTTATTCTAGATTTTGTTGAAAATACTTGTTGTGCCTTTGATCTGAGTTTCACTCCTTCCTGTATTCCTATTCTTTATAGATTTTGGTCTTTACATAATGTTCCTTATTTCCTCCATGTTTTGTGACAGGATGTGCTCAGATTTAACATTATATTTGACCAAGGTGTCAAGTTCTTTTATAGTATCTAAAATGACTGAGATATTCTCTTCCATCACTTGTAATTTCTTGGTAAGACTTGAGTCTGAGGTATTTGTTTTGAGTTTCTAAATTTTTCATTTACAGATTTTTCACTGTATTTTCTTTATTGATTCTTTTCCATTTTCATTATTTGGGAGCTGAAAGTCATAGGAATGAGTTAGAAAGGAGTGCCTTGGCGGGTCAACAACTGGGAAGAAAACAGGGTGTTCCACCAGGAACTGCTTAGTTCCCTGGAAATGGAGTATAAGGTGAGGAGAGGCCATAAGAGGTAGATTGCTACAGAGCTTAGAATGAGACTGGCCAATTGGATATGGAGGAGAAGATATGAAGCTTTCCTGTGTGTTTTGTTGGTCTACTTACTCCGCTGTCAGGCCCCCCCAAAAAAGGCTGCTGGAATCAGGGACAGAGAAAGCATGACCAGTGCACAGGAAGGTTCAAGTAGAAAATCTACACTACTTACCAGTGATGGGGACAGAAAGGAAGGGGAGGCAGCAGCATGTTGTTTGTTATAGAAACGGTGGTGAGACTAAGCAAGTGTATTTCAAAGGAAGGAATGGTAAAGATCTGGATTTAAGCTACTTTCTTCCCTGACCAAGAATAGCCTGTGAGTTCCCAGGGAGTGTCTACTGGAATTTTGGGTTGGGATAAAGCAGTGAGTCTGGGTTAAAAAGATTGGAAAGGAATATCTCTGTGAGATGGGGAAGATGGGTATGCTGGGGTCTGGGTTCTGGGCTCAGGTGTTTTGCTACAGAGCCGGTAATGAGACTGGGGAATTGGATTTGAAGGAACAGAAGGAAAGGTAACTAAATACAGTTAGCCTACTTGTTTCCCTGGCTACAATGCATGATCATTCAAACAAGAAATATAAAACAGATTTTTATACAACTGAGGAAAAGTTAAGGCACACACCATTTTCAAATTGAAGAAAGACAATAGCTGGGATTGTAAATCATATTATTGTAAAACTTCTTTTTATTTTATGAGATGGAAGGCCAAGAAAGACAGTGCTGTGTTTCCTGTCTTAGCCAAAATTCCTGTAATTAAACTCTTAAACAGAATGGCAATGGCATAATTTATGATTTAAACCCAAATTTTTAAGGACAAGGAGAACTGATACTGAAAGACAGCAGATAAATTGGCTAGTACAAATACAGAGAACAAATCAACCTCCTCTGCCTTTTGTTTTGTTTTGTTTTGCCTTATTTATGTAAGGATGTTTAAGATTCAATAACACTGGTTACCTTATTTGATACTTCTAGGAATTCAAATGTGAATTTGTTCTGGAAGCAGTCTAACAACTACATCAAGAGATAACATTCTACAAACTGTCTGGAAACCTGCAAAGTTTAATTGAAATATGCAATTAGTCTTAACATTTAATAAAAAGTATATAGAATTAATAGAATATACTCTCTCTAATTCTGTCCAATGTTCATATCTTCCATGTTGAGGATGATGATTCCATGTTGATATTAATTGATAAGGAATATTCATAATCATACATACCTTTTGTACCTTGATACTGAGGAGTCATGAACCCATTTATATTTTTAAAAAGATGCAGCTTGTGAAAACACATTGCTTTTGTGGATCTTTTATAATAACTGTATAAATCATGCACAACAGAGTATGTTGCTTTTTTAGTCTCTTTAGAATCAATTCTACTTTTTTCTCAACATGTTTTATTTAAATTAGAAATGTGAATGTTTCACATGTCATTCCCAGCTCCCTATCCCAACCCTCCTCCCTTATCCCTCCACCAGCCCACAAACCCCTCACCCAATCCCCACATCATTCCCCAGGAAGGATGAGGCCCTCCTTGTGGGGGATCTCTAAAATATGTCATTTCATCCTGGGCAGGACCTAGGCCCTTCCCCATGTGTTCAGACTGAGAGAGCATCCTTCTATTTGGAATGGGAACCCAAAGCTCATTCATAAACCATGGTAAACACTGATCTAATGCCCAAGGCTCCAGTGATTTCTGTGGCCTCCTTCCTGGTACTACATTCATGGAGTCTGTATCAGTCCCCTGTTGGCCTCCCATCCATCAGTCTGGGATTCAAAAGCTCCCCCTTATCTGTTCAGCTGTCTTTGTGGGTTTCATCATCATGGTTTTGACCCCTTTGCTCATCACTCCTCCATCTCTGTCACTAGGTTCCAGGAGTTCAGTTCAATGTTTAGCTGTGGGTGTCTGTCTCTGCTTCCTTCAGTCCCTGGATGAAGATTCTAGGATGACATATAAGGTAGTCATCAGCCTTATCATCAAGGAGGGGCTATTAGTGTAGTCTCTCCACTATTGTTTAGTTTGCCAGTTGGTGTTATCCTTGTAGATCTCTGGAAATCTCACTAGTGTCAGCTCTCTCCTCAAGCCTATAATGACTTGATCTATTATGGTATCTCTCATCCTGCTCTCCTCTATTCTTAACCTTTACTCAAACTTCCTGCTTCCCCATGCCTTCTTCTCCCCTGCTGTTCTCCCCCCTCTCTTTTTCTTGGTTCCCTCTCCCCTCCCCTGATGTTCCCAATCTGCTCAAGAGATCTTGCCTCATTCCACTTCTCTGGGAATCAAATCTCAAAACCAGTCCAAATGAGATTTGCAGCAGCCAATTATTTTTAATATAGCAATGGATTCAACTGTGAACTGAATATAATAGAAAAATTTCAGAATAGAAAAATGAACCAAAATGATTATGTAAAAGACCATGCACTTAAAATTTTGCTTCAGGAGCAGATGGGATCACTCACCAGGTATAGATGTTTGCTACCAAGCCTAGTGAACTCAGTTTAATCCATGTTACTCACATGGTAGGAGAGAAGAAATTACTGAAATTGATCCTCTAACCTCCACACTATACACCCTTCCATAGCCATACACACACACAAGAATAAATGAAGGTAATAAACTATTATTTTCATTTCACATTGCTTTTAATATTCAGAATATGTTTTAAAACTCTACATACCCCAGATATACAGACCTTCAATTTCAAAGAAATAAATTCTGCAAATGAAAAGCACAGTGATCAAAAGGATTAAAAAAAATAAATCAACCAAGCAACCAAAAAAACAGCAATCACTAGATCTAAGTAATGTTCTTACAGGAAACTTGCTTCATTGTTTTGAACACATATTGTCTGAAAGTGAAGGGGTGGAATAAGATGTTTCATAACAATTGAACAGTAAAGAAAGCATAACTAACTGAGTTGATATCAATCACAAACTAAAATGTATGAAAATGGGAGATTATTATACAATAACAGACATCTTTAATCCTGTGATCAAAAATAATGTCCACATGTATATATTAATATCTAATGGTTTTTAAAGATTTGAACTGAGAAAGGGCTCAGTAATTAAGAACACTCCTTGCAGAGGACCAGAGTTCAGTTCTTAGAATTCATAAATGTCTCCCCACTGTCTATATCTATAGCTCTAGTGGATCCAACACCCACTTTTGGCCTCTAAAGTCACCATTAATCCCTTATGGATATCTTTACATGCAAACACAGCACTAAGCTAAATAATATCAAGACTGTTTGAAAAACAAAAATGTCTAAAAATAAATTTTTCTTAAAACAGAACTTCTAAATCATACTTTTGGAATTAATAAAATGAAGGTATCAATGTCAAATAAGGGCTAAATATTTTATTTATGAACCAAAACATGTAACAATGCACACACAAGACTCTTTTCTTCCTTCATTTTGATAATTTTATAATCAATACTATGGAATTCTGAATGAATAATTAGAAGTATTACTCAGTAGTCAGAGAGGTTTGTTCCAGCCATTTCATAGCAAGTCATTTTGTTTCCTTCCAGCTTTGTGTTTACTTGATCATTTACAAAATAGGACTCACATGTCCTCTTGCACATAAATATAATTAGCCCAAATTAAAATGCACTTAATGTATTTTTAAGGAGTATAAAATTATTGTCCGTTAAAAAACATGTTATAGAAACCTAGTCACAATAATTTTGAATGGTAGACTGTATCATTTTTCTTCAGAACGAACAAAATGTAAGCAAGGAAATAACTATATTATAAAAAATAAATGTAGTTTATACAATTAAAATGCAAAATTACTGAGAATGATTTACTAATAATTTAACAACCTATAAAACCCTCTATTCATATAGTCATATAAACACAAAACACTATGTGTAGGCCTCTCTTTTAATAACATTTATTTTAAAAACAATTTTATTTGAATTTTTAATTGAAGTTTATGGGCAATCCATTAAATTGCTTGCATATTCCTTGTTCCATGTCTGAGTGTCACACACAACTGCACAGTATAACCGAGAGCAAAAAAGTTACCTGAAAAATTGGGAGAAAACGTACCTTTCCTGCTACTTTCTAATCTGCGCTAGAGATCAGTTTTCAAGGGCCAAGCTGTTTTCAGGACTACAGCTCTACACTAGAATTTGAAGTCAAGGATCGTGATACCGCAGATTATCCTTTATTGTACATGATTGTTTTGTCTATCCTGGGTATTTTGTTTTTCCATATGAAGGTGAGTATTGCTCTTTCATGGACTGTGAATAATTATGCTGGGATTTAATGGGAATTGCACTGAATATGGATATTGCTTTTGGTATGATTGCCATTGTTCTATGTTGATCCTATCTAACTAAGATAGTGGGAGAGCTTTCCATTTTCTGATGTCTTCTTTGATTTCTTTCTTTAAAGACTTAAAGTTCCTCTCATGGGGCGGAAGAGATGGCTCAGAGGTTAAGAGCACTGACTGCTTTTCCAGGCGTCCTGAATTCAATTCCCAGCAATCACATGGCAGCTCACAACCATATAAAATTCAATCTGCTGTCCTCTTCTGGCATGTAGGCAGAACACTGTATATGTAATAAATAAATGAATCTTTTAAGAAAAAGTTCCTCTCATATTGGTCTTTCACTTGTTTTGTTAGTGTTACCTCAAGATATTTTATGTTATTTATTGATATTGTGAAGGGTGATGTTTCTCTGATTTGTTTCTCAGCACATTTAATATCTACATATAGGAGGGCTACTGATTTTTGAGTTAATCTTGTATCCTGCTACATTACTGAAGATGTTTGTCAGTTTTAGGAGTTCTCTGGTGGAATTTTTGAGATCACTTAGGCATAGTATCACTTAATCAGCAAATACTGACAGTTTGACTTCTTCTTTTCCAATTTATATCCCTTTGATCTCCTTTTGTTGTCTTATTGTTGTAGGTAGAACTTCAAGTACTATGTTGAATAGATATGGAGAGAGTGGACAGCCTCAACTTGTTCCTGATTTCAGTGTGATTGCTTTGAGTTTCTGTCCATTTAGTTTGATGTTGGATGTTGTATTACAGTGTGTTGCCTTTATTATGTTTTGGTATATTCATGGCATCCCTATTCTCTCCAAGATCTTTGTCATGAAGGGGTGTTGAATTTTGTCAAATGCTTTTGCAGCATTTAGTGAGATGATCATGTGTTTTTTTCTTTCAGTTTGTTTATTTCATGACTACATTGTCAGAGTTTTTATGTTAAACCATCCTTGCACTCTGGGATGAATCCCAATTGGTCATGGAGGATGATTTTTCTGATGTGTTCTTGAAATCGTTTTACCAGTATTTTACT
Organism: Mesocricetus auratus; assembly: GCF_017639785.1. Classification (NCBI taxonomy): domain Eukaryota; kingdom Metazoa; phylum Chordata; class Mammalia; order Rodentia; family Cricetidae; genus Mesocricetus; species Mesocricetus auratus. The sequence continues at coordinate 29,720,312 of NW_024429200.1, read as the reverse complement.
GAGGTTTTGCATCTATGTTCATGGGGAAATTTATCTGAAATTTGGATTCTTAGTTGTGCCTTTGTGTGGTTTATGTATCAGTGTAATGTAACCTTGCACAAAGAGTTTTGCAATGATCTTTCTGTTTCTATTGTGTGGAATTATTTGAGGACTATTGGTATTAGATATTCTTTGACCATCTGGTAGAATTCTGCACTGAAAACATCTTTGACTGGCCTTTTTTTGGTTGGGAACTACTGATAACTGTTTCTATTTCCTTGGTTGTTATTTGTATATTTAAGTTATTTATTTATTCTTGATTAACTTTGGTATGTAGTACTTGTCTAGACAATTGTCCATCTCCTCAGAGTTTTCTAATTTTGTGGAGTATGACCTGATGATTCTTGGATTTCCTCAGTGTGTGTTCTTATGTCCCACCTTTTTTCTGATTTTGTTAATTTGGATATTCTTTCTCCGTCTTTTGGCTGGCTTGGATAAAAGTTTGTCTATTCTGTTGAATTTCTCAAAGAACCAACTCTTTGTCTCATTGATTCTTTCCATTGTTTACTTTGTTTCTATTTTATTGATTTCAGTCCTTAATTTCACTGTTTCTTGCCATCTACTACTTCTTCTGGGTGAGTTTCCTTCTTTTTGTTCTAGTGCTTTCAGTTGTTCTGTTAACTCACTAGTGTAAATTTTTTTCAGCTTCTTTGTTTAGGCATTTACTGCTATGAACTTTCCTCTCAGAACTGCTTTCATTGTGTCCCATAGGTCTGAGTATACTGTGAGTTCATTCTCTTTCAATTTTATGACGTCTTTTATTTCTTCCTTAATCCAGTGGTGGTTCAATTGGTCATTGTTCAATTTCCATGTGTTTGTGGTCTTTCTGAATTTAATGTTGCTGTTGCATTCTAACTTTAATCTATGGTGACATGATAGGGTATGGAGGTTTAATCCATTTTTAAAATTTTTTTGTTGATGTTTGATTGTTACTGAGAATGTAATCAATTTTTGAGGAGATTCCAATAGGTACTAAAAAGAAAGTATATTCTTTTGTGTTTGGGTAGAATGGTTTATAGATGTCTGTTAAGTCAATTTGAGTCATAACCTCTGTTAGTCCCCATATTTCTCTTTTAAGCTTCTGTCTTTCAGATCAGACAAGTGATGAGAGTGGGGTGTTGAAGTTTCCCAATATTAATATGTGGGGTTGATTTGTGATTTAAACTTTAGTAATTTTATGTTTACAAATGCAGGTACCCTTGTGTTTTGGGCATAGATGTTCATAATTGAGACTTCTTCTTGATGGATTTTTTCTCTGATGAATATGAAATGCCACTTTTTACCTGTTTTGAATGATTTGTTTTAAAGTCTCTTTTGTTAGACATTAGGGTAGCCACATCAGCTTGTTTCTCAGTTCCATTTGTTTGGAAAAATTTTTCCCAACCCTTTACTCTGAGGTAATGTCTCTCAGTGAGTTTGAGGTGTGATTCTTGTATGCGCAAGATGGATGGATCCATTATCCTGTGTCTTCTTCTAGGTGAATTGAGATCATTTGAGTTAATGGTTAGTAATGACCAGTGATTGCTAGTTCCTGTTATTTTTGTTTTTGTTGGTGATAATGACATTGTGTGTTCAATTACCATCTTTGGGGTTTGCTGCTGTATGTGCTTCTATTTCCTGTGCTCTTGTGGACATAGGTGATTTCTTGGGTTGGTTTTTGCCTTTAGTACTTTCTGTAGGGCTGGGTTTGTGGGTGGGTATTGTATAAATTTGGTATTATCATGGAACATCTTGTTTCTCCATCTATGTTTATTGAAAGTTTTGCTGGGTAAAGTAGTCTGGACTGGCATCCATGGTCTCTTAGTGTCTGTGTTATCTCTGACATGGACCTTCTGGCTTTCATTTTTTTCCATTGAGAAGTCAGGTGTAGTTCTGGTAGGTCTTCCTTCATATGTTACCTGGCCTTTCTCCTTTGAGCTCTTAATAGTCTTTCTTTATTCTGTATGTTTATTGTTTTGGTTATTATGTAGTGAGGAAACTATTTTTTGGATCAGTCTATCTGGTTTTCTGTAAGCCTCTTGTATTTTCATAGGCATATCTTTCTTTATTTTGGGAAAGTTTTCTTCTATGATTTGTTGAATATGTTTCCTGCACCTTTGAGGTGCATTCTTTCACCTTCTTCTATCCCTGTTTTTCTTAGGTTCAGTCTTTTCATGGTGTCCCAGATTTCCTGGATGTTTGTGTTATGGATTTGTGGGATGTAAAATATTCTTTGACTGATGCATCTATTTCCTTCAAGATATTTTCAATGGCTGAAAGTCTTACTTCCATCTCTTGTATTCTGTTGTTTGTGCTTGCAATTGTTGTTCCTGATCATTTACCCAGATTTTCCATTTGCAGAACTCCCTCAGTTTGTTCTTTCTTTATTGCCTCTATTTCAGATTTTATGTCTTGAATCATTTCTGTCACTTGTTTGATTGCTTTTTCTTGGTTTTCTTTAAGAGATTTGATAATGTCTTTCAGTTTGTTGTTTGTACTTTCTTCCATTTCTTTAAGAGAATTTTCCTTCCTCCTTTAAGAGCCTCATTCATCCCCAAAAATGTATTTTCTAAAATTGTTTTCAAGTGTGTTGGGATGTTCAGTTCTAATTGTTATTGCACCACTTGTTTCTCATGGTGCTGTATTGCTCATAATATTGTTGAGGGTTTTCTTACCTTATTGTATATACATCTCTTCCTCTAATCAGCATAGGTGAAGCTTGTGTTTCAGGGATTATCTCTTTCTCCAATTGGTACATTTGGAACATGTGACATTATTGACTGCTCCTTCAGGAGCAAGTAGAGCAGAGCTCATCCTGGTGGAAGTGTGCCCAATGCTCAGGTGGTCACTTTCTGAGGTGCAGGTGGGGCTATATCACTGATGGATTCTCTTCCCTGTGGAGGGGTAGATGGACTGAGTATATAGAGAAGCAGGGTATCTTCCACCAAGAAATGGCAGTGGATCCTTCCTGTGACAAAGGTACTCTTTCCCAGAGGAAATTTGTGATAGTTTCCGTAAGATACTCCTGGAATGTGCTGCTGTTGCTTCACCCAGTGATCTCTGCTTACTTCTAGACCTGAGGCTGGGGCCTCCCTCTAACACTGTTCCACATTCTTGAATCTGTTCCAGGCATGAAGTTTGGTCCTTTCTCTGTTGCTTCTTCTGAGCTAAGATTCTGGCCTCTCACTGATGCTGCCTGTGGGTTGAACCTACCACTGGCACTGATCCCGAGTCTGAGGCTAATGTGTCCCTAAGGTAGATGATCTTCTTTATGTTTTCATGGATTTGGTTTACAATTATTTTGATGAGTAATGAGTCTTTATGTGGTTTCAGAATACTGTGTTTAACTATCCTGCCAGGATCCAGGAAAATAATTGGTCAGAGACATGTGGCAGAACCAAGACTGACAAAAAAAAAAAAAACAAGTAAATTATTCCTAGTCTGATTCTGCTGTACTTATAGATGGGTACCTAGCCCAATTTCCATTAGAGAGACTTACTCCAATGGCTGATGTGGGCAGACACAGAGATAAACCACCACACACTAAGTGGAGCTTGGGGAACCCTGCAGAAGAGGAAGTGGAAAGATTGTAGGAGCTAGATGGACTGAGGATACCAGGAGGATATGATTTGCTGAATCAACTAAGCAAAGTTCAAATGGACTCACAGAGACTGAAAAAGAGAGCAAAGGCCTTGCATGGGTCAACGCTAAACCTTCTGCTTGCATGCTGTGACTATTCAGCTTGGAGTTTTTGTTGTACTCTTTACAGCAGGAGTAGGGCTATCTCTGACTCCTGGGACCCTTTTAATTCAACTGGGTTGTCTTGACCCAAATTTTTATGATGCTTTATGACTAGTATTATTGCTTTTTGTTACACCCAGTTCACTTTATAGCAGTGGGTCTGGGGGAGTAGGGAGGTATGGACCGAATGTAAGGAAGGGAGTGAAGGGAGGCTACAGTTGGGATGTATTGTATGAGAGAAGACTAAATTTTTAAAAATGAAAACAATAGTTGCATTAAAAATGATTCATGACAATATAGCAGATTATTTTGTGAACTTGGGATGTAAAAAATAACCTTCAGAGTAGAATAATAAGAAAAGACAAAATGTAAATAGTGTTCCATAAGCAAAATGCTTGAATATTTTATTTCAAATCATTAAAATATTTTGTTCATTGAAATTTTGTCAAAATTACTAATAATCAATTAGCTATCTCTAATTGATACTATTGTCAAGACATGGAAAACTAACTTTTACTGGGAGATACTTTCTAAATCTTGTTTATTCAAAAAGATAATATTCATATGTCATATTTATTTTGAAAGGATATATTTTCATAGATCCCTTGAATGAAAATGTTGTCCTCATGTTACAGGTGAATTTCTTCCTAGTTAAAAAATTATATTTTAAACATAAAGGGTCTTCCTCTTTTAGCTGAGCTTTTACTTTTTTTTTATAACTTCAACCACAGTTTTCATGATTTCATGTTTAATAACATTTTCTTTATAAGTTGGGAAACAGAACACCTTCCATCATTGATTGTATGGCCTCTTTTAGAGATAATTTCCGAGGGAAGTTGATTAGAAGCAGTACAAATAAATGTGATATAGAATCCCTATCACCTACAAAAGCACTGTGGGTTTTTTATTGTATAAGAATTTCCAAATTTTTTTGGAAGAGTCTGCAAAGTCTACAAAACTTGTATAAAAGAATATCAGGGACTATGATGCAAATCCCATGATGAGATGTTTATGTTGTCTTTTGTGCACAATATCCTTGCATGTAATAGTGGTAACAGCAGAAATGGATATGAATATAGGAAAGGTATTTTATTTTCCAATTTGTTAAATAAGGAGGATAGTGACTTGCAACATTTGAATCTATTTCACCTTTCCACAACAAACTTGCTATGTCTATGAGTCTTCTGTTTCTTACTTTCAAGACAGAAAGAAAATAGGATTGTAATATACAGAAATAAATAGTAAGCATTTACATTTCTTTGCATTCAAGAAGATTATTTTATTATTGTTTAGAGATGCAAAAATCAAATTTAACCACTAAAAGTTTTAATCTTATTTCTGAAATTGCTAAGTGAATTAAAATTGGAATAAATAAAATAGAAAATTTGCTACAATGAGTTTTTTTCAAATTTTATAATATTTTTGTCAAGTATTTGTCTAATATGATCTACTTGGGATTGCTTTGTTCTGGGTACAACTCCCCGAATCACTAATATGCCTTTCAACATGTCAAAGAAACTGTTCACAAGGTTTGCCTCTTTTACCTATATACTAAAACAGCAGTTCTCAACTTGTGGGTCATCACATGTTTGGTGAACCAAGAAACCTTTTCATGGGGGTACATATCAGATATATTGTATATCATATATTTAAATTATGATTCATGTGAGTAGGAAAATCATAGCTATGAATTAACAATGTAAAGGATATGTGTCTGGGAGTTACAAGAACATGAAGAACTGTATTAAAGGGTTAATCATGAGGAAGGTTGTGAACAACTGTTCTAAAAAGAAATATCCGCCAATTTAAAGTCAGTCATGGCAAGCATGATTGTGACTTAAAAAAGTAAATGCTCAACCAACATATCAAAAACTTCTATATTTACAAGCAAATTACAACAAGAAGAAAATGCACCCCATATCTATGAGTACTTACATGTTCAAAGGAAGTAACTTACATTCTAATTCAAAGGCTATGAATGATGAACAAAATATAAATGAAATCAAAAGAAGTTATGATAAAATCACTATGGCAGTGAAGTAAATTTTAAGAACATACTTTTTCAGAGAGACTTTATATTTAATGCACAACAGTCATATTTACTTTATATTTTTTTAGTAAAGATCTTACTATAACTTTGGGCCAGGAGTGCTATGTTTATCCTCAAAAGAATCTTTCTTAGCTGAGTGTGCATTTAAAAATAAAAATTTCAAAGCAAAATATAGTCTGCTGCTAATATTTTTCTAGAGTAAAAAAACTGTCTTCAGTGAAGATAAGTGAAATCTTTGTCATCTCTGCAAATATGTTTATATACACTTTAAAGGCATTGCTTTCTCACAATATAGAAATTTATTATGTTAATAAAGTGATAAACTATATCCTATCTACTATATTGCCATTGAAAACATTTCTAAGAGATTATATATTGTTTCTATGTTAATATTGATGTTGGAGGGATAGAAAATATTGCTACAAATAACTTGTTCAGTTAGCAAAATGTTTATGATTTGTCTTACTTTCAGTATAATTTATTTTATGAAATAACCTAGGACATAAATTTCCAAAAAGCTTCTATATGTCAGCAAACACCTAATATATGAAATATATAACATCAGTACATTATTCTTGACCATACCTAATACATACAAAGGCACATTGTCAGTTCCTATAGAAAATGTTTATTTGGTTTCTCATCCTTTGTGTGCAATTTTGTTATCAAAACAGTTAATCTATGATCACAGTTAATCAAAGAAATCAGCTTCATGCTTTTTACTGCAGTCTAGGAGAGTCTTCCTGATGCAGAAAAACTAGATGAGAAACACCCAGTCACATGCAAGAAAGCAATCCAGAAACATGATTGTCTGTTAATATTAGAATGAAATGAAAGAGAGTAAAATACTTCTAAAAATTCAATATTTTATTGTTCTGGGAATTAATCACAATGCTTGTACAAGGTTAACAAGTGCCAAAAATAGCACAAAGTTTTTATACTACAAATTCTTCATTCCATTTACTTTTATCAATATGTATTGTGTGTGTGAGAGAGAGAGAAAGAGAGATTTCAAATACAAGAAGACAATGTAATGATCCATTAAACTGTAGTTAGAGCTTGTTATTAGCATCTCAAAGTGGATATTGAGAACTGAGCTCAACCCATATCCTATGCAAGAATAATTCTCAACCTGTAGGTCAAAAATGAGTCTTTCATAGGGTAACATAAGACCACTGGAAAACACTGATATTTACATTATGATTCATAATGGTATCAAAATTATATTTATGAAGTAGCAATTAAAATATTTTTATTGTTGGGTCATCACAAATGAGGAGCTGCATTAAAGCATTGAAGGAATAGGAAGGTTGAGAACCACTTCTCTAAACCAACACATCACTTTACGCCAAATAGCCTCTCTTAAGTTTATATGTTAAAATGATAAGCTCAGTTTGGCCATCATTCAAATTTGTAGGTAAGAACTGAAAGGTCAGCTCCATACATTCTTGCTATGCTAATGACACTAGGAGATCAGTGCTATAGTTTATATAATTAATGTACAAATAATGTACAAATTTTAAATACTTGACATTACAGTTTTCAAAATATATTTAAGAAAATCGTTTGAGCTTCATGGCATTAATCTGGACACAAACACACACACACACACACACACAGAATGCAGAAAGCTTAAGTTTATACTCATTGGTTTATTTCCCATGGATACTTGAAGCAATGATAACAGTTTTTTTAAATTACTATGGAATTTGCATATTCTATGTTTCATACAAGGTGAATACCAAGTTTTCAGCAAAACAGTTATACCAAATGTGATTAGGCAAGTCAAAGAGACTTCCTGGTTTTTATGTTTTATACACTCTTTAAAGATGAATTTTGAAACCACTGTATGAAATATTCCTGGTCCTCAGAATATTCCTGAAGTCAGGGTATGTACTATTAGTGGTATTTTTGTTGTTGCCTAAGAAATTCTTTTAAAATAAATTTAAAAATTCTATCATGTCTGCAGATTCAAGGACTATGCTATAGCCCTGCTATCAGGCATGTTATCAAGGAAGGTCTGCAGTTGAGTTATAAGTGGGAATACATTACAGCCTACTTGGAGTCTTGCATAGTTAATGAAAACATTAAAAAAGGATTCACCATGACTGAAAAGCAAGAAATCCCTGCCATTGACAGACCTTGTCTGTCTTCACTCATCAATTTTGTCCTCTCATTCAGGGTAATGTTGAAGCATAAAAATGTATAGTATTCCCTGTTGAGGATTGCATATTTAGGTGGACTTAATACTTGCCTCAAGGAGGAAGCAATTATATTATCATCATAATTGAGAGAAGTCCAATAATCTTCTAAGATTTAACATAAACATGGTAAATCTGAGTCAGGAAAGGTTATTCCAATGTTAACTATGAAAAGATATTTAGCATTAACCAGATCTAGAAAAAATAGTAGTAACAAATATTCCATGGCTGAGTTCAGTTTGATCACAAATGGATAGAAATTTCAGATTTTTACATACATTTTAATTTAGAACACTGCTAATCAATGAGGACATGGATGTAAATGGTTTTGTCCTATGAGAAACATCAAATCACTTGATGAGTTTTCAGTTTTTAGCCAATATATAGTGTAGATATATATTGTATATCATATGTAGATATATAGAGATATAGTGTAGCATACTATATCTAGTAGGAGGAAACAGTGTTCCACCATTAACCATGTGAATTATTAGAGGCGCATACAGATGAGGTGATTATTAGTTTCATAATCCATATAATTTTGCTAAAGAAATGGTTCAAAAACAGGGCAAAATATGACAAATTTATACATGTCATATGGTCATCGCAGGATGGTTATGAAATTCTAGTACAAAGAATTCAGGAAATGGAAAATTCCTTGCAGGATTGTAAGGAAGGTTTGGTAGAAAATATTCAGGATATTAAAAATGATAATGTAGGTATGACAAACAGGTTTAAAGAGATGGACACAAAATTGAATTACTTTCAGGAAAAATGTGTTCAACAGACAAAATTGAAAAAGTGGTACACAATGTTGAAACATTTAACCAACAAAATTGTTCCATGTTTGATGATTTCACAAGCAACCTACAAAAACTGGAACATAAGATTGAAAAGCTAACAGAAAAGATTTGTTCCATGTGTGAGAGCAATGACAAACTATCTGATAGAACATTATTTCTGGAAGGCAGTTTACATGCCATTAAGATACTTTCTAAGGATGAGAATATTAAATATTTGGAATCATGTGTAAATGATGAATGCAAAAAAAATGAACAATTCCATGACATCCTTAGAAAATTATTTGTCCCAAGAACTTCAAGAGCTCAGAGAAACAATGATGAATAGATTGCAGGTCTTAGAAGATGTCCAATCTGATACTTAAGAATCAGAAATACAGGCAACATGTCAGGACAGGGGTTTCCCCACACCTCTCAAATGCCAGAAAGATCTCCCTATGGTTGCTATGCTATCGTTTTCCCAGTATCTGTAACTGAAAAACCAGCAATGAAAAAGCACCCAAATGGTCTCATTGCTTATCAGTAGGAACCTATAGGGATGAAGGACCTCAAGGATATAAAGGAGGCCATTGTTTAATATGGTCTTCATTCTCCCTATTTCAGAGAGCTCCTAACCTCATGGGTCACTGTAAATAGAGTAACCTCAAAAGACTGGGCCCAATTAGCCTCAGCAGTGCTCAAAAATTCATGTCAAATTCAATGGAGAGCTTTATGGAGGCAAGAGGCGAAAGCCCTAGAGATTGAGAAATTAAGGAACCGTCATGAAGCACCCTAAGACAAGATTATTGGGGAGGGTGCTTATGCTGACCTACAGGTTCAGTCTGCATATGATGAGCACATATTGTCTTTATGCTGTACAGCTGCTTTGAATGCTTTGGATAAGATTTGTGAAACAGGAGAGATAATGCAACTCTATACCAATGTACAGGGTCCAAGGGAAAGGTTCACTGAATTTTTAGAGAGATTGTCCAGAGCAGTAGAAGTACAAGTACCAAATCCAGAATCTAGGTGACTCATTATAGAATATTTAGCATATGAGAATGCAAATCCACAATGCAAATAGGTACTTTGGCCATTAAAAATAAGATCAGTGCCATTGGAGGAATAGGTCCTATATACAGTGAACCTTGAATGAAAAAGTCAGGATATGTGAGCTTGGGTAGGTGAACCTATTTCTATGGCTTGAGGAGGCATCAGGATGCCAAATACCCTATCTGTGATGATATAGAGGACTGGGTAGGGGAGGCAAAAATTTTAACAAACATAAAGATGCCACATGTTTTAACTGTGGTAAAATAGGACATTTGAGTAGGAACTGTAGACAACGCATTCCTAGAAATGATGCTTTTACAAGGAATGCATCAGACAGAAGTCCTCAGCCTCCTGGTCTTTGCAGGACATGTGGAAAAGGCAGGCATTGGACCAAGGATTGCTGGTCGACTACAGATAGACAAGGTAGACCTTTACAGCCAGGAAACTTAAACAGGGGCCTCAAGAAGGCCCCAAAAAGCAAGATTATCTGGTCATTCCCAGTGACAGTGGAGGACAGCCTCTCCCAGGACAATGAGAATATCCACTGCCCATTGTAAAAAATACAGCACTGGATAATACAGTAGCTCCAGAAGATGAATCAATTATATCAGGAGGAAATACTAAACGTATATTTTGGCAAACTTGCATAAAATATCATAGATCCAAGTTACCAGTTAAAGTAAATAATATAGTGATTAATGGCATTTTAGACATGGGAAGTGATGTAACCATCATAAATCAGAAGTCTTGGCCCCCATTTTGGCCTTTAAAAGAGGTTAACATTCAGTTCTTAGGGATTGGAACCCTATCTCAAGTTAGACGGATTGACTTTATTGGGCTAGAGGGACAGAAAGGAAGGTTAAAGCCATATGTTGCAGATATTGCTATAAATCTCTGTTGTCATGATCTATTACAGCAATTGGATACGGAGATTAACATTCCCCCTGTATCAGCTAGGAATTATAGACAAGCCCTTGGTGATAGAAAAAATATAGTACGGCACTACAGAAAACAGAAGCTAAATGTAAAGGCTGTACAGAAACAGGATGCTAGTGCCAAACCTACAGAGCAAACAAAAGCTCTACCCTTAAAATGGCTAACAGTTGAACCTGTCTGGGTGCGTCAATGGCCTAAGACATCTGAGAAGTTAGAGGTTTTGGAGAAGTTATTTCAGAAACAGCTAGATTCTGGACATATTGAGGAATCAACTAGGGCACGGAATTCACTTGTTTTTGTTGTCAAGAAGAAGTCTGGTAAGTAGAGAATGGTTACTGATCTTAGAGCCATCAACAAGGTAATTCAGCCTATGGGGTATCTACAACCTGTGATGCTGTTACCTTCTCTAATACCTAAGGGTTAGCCAATTATAGTTATAGACTTAAGAGATTGCTTCTTTACCGTACTGTTACAAGAAAACAACAGAGAAAAGTTTGCCTTCACAATACCTACTTATAATAATTACCGACTGGTACAAAAATTCCAGTGGAAAGTGCTGCCTCAAGGTATGTTAAATAGCCCAACTTTGTGTCTATATTTTGTGCATAAACCTCTAGAAAGAATTCGTAAAAAAATTCCACATTTGTTAATATATCATTATATGGATGACATATTACTGTCTAATTCAAATAAGGATACTTTGGAAAAGATGTTTGAAGCAGTAAAGGAAACTTTGCCTCACTGGGGATTACAAATTGCCCCAGAAAAAATACAATGAGGAGATTCTATTCACTGATTAGTTTATAAAATATACTCTCAGAAAATTAGACCGCAGAACGTACAGATCAAAAGAGATCGTTAGCAGACTCTTATGATCTTCAAAAACTATTAGGAGAAATCTCTCAATTACAGACAATTATTTGTGTAGAAGGGCATGATTTAAAACAACTGAAAATGGCTTTTAAAGGAGATAAAGACCTAAACAGCACACAAGTACTATCGTCTGAGGCTGAAAAAGAAATAGAATGGGTAGAAAAGAGAATATTAGAAGCACATGTTGACCGTGTGGATCCAAAGCTGGAATGTATTCTGGTTATTTTACAATCTAGAGAATACCATTCAGGAATATTGATGCATCATAGTAGAATGGGTATTTCTGCCACATAAACAGAATAAAAAATTGAAAACATAAATAGAAAATATCTCCGATTTGATATTAAAAGGTAAGTTAAGGCTTGTCAACTGACTGGGAAAGACCCATCTGAAATTGTTGTACCTTTAACTAATGAGTAAATTTCCTCCTTATGGAAGGATGAGTATTGCCAAATAGCTTGCAGTGACTTTTTGGGAACTACTAGTAATAACTATACTAAAACAGAGAGAATCAAATACATAAGAAAACAATTTGTATTTTTCCATGTATCATAAGGCAGCACCAATTTCAAGAGTTCTTATCTTCTACACAGACGCAAACTAATCAGGTAAGGCAGGGTATAAATCAGGAAATATAAGTAAAGTAGTTCAAAGCCCTTACAACTCTGTACATAAGCCAGAGTTATATAGTCACATTTACAGAGCCTCTCAATATAATCACAGATTCTCAGTATGCAGAGAGAGATGTCTTGCACATTGAGACTGCAGAATTTGTTCTTGATAGTACAGAATTAACTTAATTGTTTTTACAATTACAGGAAACCATCAGAAACAGGACTCATCCTATATATATATATATATATATATATATATATATATATATATAACACATCAGATCGCATACAGGTCTGTCAGGACTGCTGGCACAAGGCAATGATTAAATTGATCATTTCTTATTAAGTATTGTGTTGGAAGCTTCAGAATTTCATAAGAAACACCATGTTAACAGCAAAGGTTTAAAGAAGGACTTTTCTAGCATCTGGTAACAAGCAAAAGAAATAGTAAGAAATTGCCCTAGTTGCTCATTCTACAATCAAACTACATTACCAGAAGGTTGTAGTCCTAAGGGTATTCACAGAAATGAAATTTTGCAAATGGATGTATTTCACTTCCCAGAATTTGGCAGTTGGAAATATGTACACCATACCATAGACACGTTCTCAGGCTTCCAATGGCTACTGCCCTCAGCTCTGAAAAAGCTGATTCTGTTATTACATGTCGCACCTGCTGTGCGGCCTGCATCCGAGAATGTAGCGAGGTGGTCAGGATAGATGACACAGAGACCGGTCGGTTGCTTTAAGAAAACTTTATCCTTCCCAAGTCAGCTTAGGAGGAGATTCCAAGTCCGCTTAGGAGAGAGAAGTCTCAGGAGAAGTCTCTCTAAGAAAAAGGAGCTTCCCTTTTTAAGGACTTCTGCCATTCATCTACATACCATTCTTTCCACTTCTCACCCTCCTGGCTGGTGGTTTAATCTCAGGCCCCAGAATTGGGGAGACACCACAGGGGGGACAGGAAGAGGCATCTAGCCATAGGGGGTGTGAAAGGCATGGTATTTCAGTGAGCAAGCCCTTATCTGAGCCCTATCAAGAGCTTTAGCACTGAATTGTTTTCAGTAAACATTACACAGATGCCTGCTCCCAGGCCGAAGGGGAAATGGGTTTCTGCTCAAGGTCTGGTGTCCCCACAATTCACCCCTTTTTATTTTTAAATGAGGCACTCCTGTCTTAGGTCAAGTAGGGTCACCCTCCCTGGCCCGTCTTTGGGGGACCTTGAACCCCTGTCTTAGGTGGGAGTGGGTCTTCCCCACAGGTTGTCCGTCAAAAGAGCGCCCCAACCTTAAAATCATTTGCAATAAGGCTTTATGGCTATCGGGATTGCCATGTGCTAAGGCACTTTGAACTCAGCATGAAGCCAGAATGCCTACTGTCACTGTTACCATTCCTAGGACCCCCACTGACATAGCGCCTCTCTGTCACCTGCCCATCCCCTGATCTGGGCCTCAGCATTCTACCACCAGCCTTTCTTTGCTACAAGGGTGATTTCTAGTTACAATTTGACGGTCAAAACAGTGATAATGTTTACAATCATTTTAAGATCTACTTAGGAAAGCATTAGATAGTGCATTTGCACAGATATATTAGGTACAATCATTGATGTTACACATGTAGCATTATAAAAAATATGAACAAGAGGCTTGTTGTACTATTTACAGAGTACCAATTTGTTCCTGTGGTGATGTAGTCTGTCGATTTAATGTCAGTAGTATCAGCCGAACATGTAACCCGAGTCAAAGTCTTTTTGTCGCACCAGGACAAACCACATTTCTCCAGAAGAACACACTGGCATAGGTGTGATTCCAAAAACAGGAACTACCAAGTCTGATATTTCAAGTGACCATGTCCTGTTCAAATACTGAAAAGAGGCTTTTGTCACTCATCACAGTCCATACCAATGTCCAAATGTTTTAAATGGGTCTTTTTTCCCCCAAAGGGAAAAGCTGGCAAAATGAATTCTGTTGTTTTAAGGTGTATCAAAGGCTAGCTGCTAATCTTCCAGTTTTGTTGGCTTTGGGATGAAAACTCACGGGTCCAGGAGGTTGATATAGCAAGCCTGATGAGACACTGGAAATCTCGAACTGACTGTTTTATTTCTTTCTCGGGCTGTAGATTTGATGACATCAAGGGTCAGGAACACCAACTTAGGAGATCTCAAACTGGCTTGAGCAGGCTCCCATGGTCTCAGGTCCAGTTTTGTCTGTTCCATGCATCTCACCAAATGTTGTGACAGCTACTGAAGCTTTATTCTTTTCCTGTAAGAAAACACAAACATGCCCTCGACCCCAAATTAGGGTCTACTCTACTGTCTAGTGTATGGATGTTTCCATTTGGCCTGAGTAATAGTTGTTTAACTTTCATTATGTCAGAATCTGTCTGAAGCAGATTCCTCACTGGCATTTACATTTTAAAAATTTTTAAATGAGGAGTGGATTATTTAATGAATCATGTGGGGACTGGGGACATTACTCCCCCTTTTATTTTTAAATTTTGTTTGAACTGTTGAAGTTGGACCATAACAGTAGAAGGATTTGTCTACCCTCCTTAGTCAACTATCTAGGTGAATTGGGATCACTATTTAAAGTATTAGTAGATGTCCTTTAAAAGGGACATAACCATTAAGTACCTTTGAGAATCATTTAAGGATTGTAAACTATACTATGTCCCAAATAGTCCTTTTTTTTTAAACCTGAAACCTGTAGCTCTCACTAGCTGAAAAGGCCTCATTTGCATCTGAGCTGACAAGGCCTAATTTGTATCTACACAGACACCTTTGGGGGTGGGGGCCTGCCAAAGCGGCAGGACAGTTTCCTGAAAAAACCTCTCTCTCTCTCTCTCTCTCTCTCTCTCTCTCTCTCTCTCTCTCTCTCTCTCTTTCTCTCTCTGACTGTCTCTGAGGGCTTAACTTGAATTTTTTGTTAAAATATTAACCGACTGAATGGATGTTTCTTTTGGCTATATCTAAATCGATTTAGGTAGTTTTTAACTGTTTGAAGGGATTTAAGTATCCCTTTAATCAGATCCAAGGCAATTAGAACAGTTGCTTTTGTCAACATTCACACATTTACATTTCACACTTCATACATACTGACGTGGCCACGTCCATACACACAGACCATGTATACATATCTCTCCTTGCCTAGGTTATGATTAGTTTGTTGAACTGAAACTTCTTTAACAGAACAACTCCAGTCAATCTTTGAATTAAAACAAAAGGTTGAAAAAGTCCTGTATGTCCCTCATCATTTTATTATTAGAGAAGTTTTGAGCTACACTCAGGGGCTACAGCCATACCCACTCCTTGTAATTCTGTAGATGCAAAGTGGAAAGGCCAGGCTTTTGCCAAAAGTTTTTAGAGATGACTCACAAAATTCAATAACCTACCCTATATAAATGTAACCAAACATTTTTATTTTACATACCTTTGTCTTTTTCTTTACTGAATACTAATACCTCATTTATTAACTGTTACCAGTTTATTTAATTTACCCATCTTAAATCTATCCTCCCATTGAGGATGATCCTCCAATCTACCCTCCAACTGAGGGCAACTTCTTATCTTATGCTCCCTTTTTTTTCCTGACCTTTGTTAGGTGAGGGCCTAGACATTTAATCCAATCCACCCTTCAATTGAGGGTGATCTCTTAGGTTTTCTTTTTTCCTGACCTTTGTCAGGCAAGGACCTAGATATTTAATCTGGTACCCCTAGCTTGGTATCCCCTTTTTAATACATACTTATAGCCTTACTTGTTGGCTATCCTTTTAGATCTCTGAGTTTTTCTTTACTTTTCTGACCTCAGTGGATCAGGTGAAAGACTGGCCTTATTTATTAACTTTACCAATTTTTTAAATTTATCTATCTTTAATCCATCCTCCCATTGAGGATGATTTTCCAATCTACCCTCCAACTGAGGGCAACTTCTAAGGTTTCGCTTTTCTTTTTTGACCTTTGTCAGGCAAAGGCCTAGACATTTAACCTGGTACCCCTAGCTTGGTACCCCCCTTTTTAATACATCCTTATAGCCTTACTTGTCGGCCAGTCTTTTAAATCTCTTAGTTTTCCTTTACTTTCCTGACCTTTGTGGATCAGGTGAAAGACTGGAGATTTCTTATTTTACCCTCCCTTTTTTTTTGACTGGGTTTCTCTCTATCCTTTTGGAGGCTGTCCTGGAACTTGTTTTTTATATAAGGATGGCCCCCATCCTACCTACCTCTGTCTCTCGAGTGTTGGGATTAAAGGCATATGCCACCAACACCGACTCTAAAGATCATAGCGAACATCCTTCCAATCTGGGACATTTAAGCCTCCCCCAGTAATGAACCATGGACTGGCACGTTTAATCCATGTTAAAAAGTCTTTTAAGGTTTTAGGCTTTACTGTAGTCCCATGTCCTTTAAGTAACTTTTTAACTTGATACTGTAATTTAAGCTTCCCAGAACTATTCATCTACATACCATTCTTTCCACTTCTCACCCTCCTGGCTGGTGGTTTAATCTCCGGCCCTAGAATTGGGGAGACACCACAGGGGGGACAGGAAGAGGCATCTAGCCATAGGGAGTGTGAAAGGCATGGTATTTCAGTGAGCAAGCCCTTATCTGCGCCATATCAAGAGCTTTAGCACTGAATTGTTTTCAGTAAACATTACACAGATGCCTGCTCCCAGGCTGAAGGGGAAGTGGGTTTCTGCTCAAGGTCTGGTGTCCCCACAATTACACACCTCTTAGAGGTGATGGCTGTTATGAGTATACCTAAAACAATAAAAACTGACAATGGTCCAGCATATGTCTCCAGTAAATTGGAACAAATTTGAAAATATTATAATATACAACATGTAAATGGTATACCTTACAGTCCCACAGGACAAGCAGTGATTGAAAGATCTAACCAAACATTAAAAGAGATGCTTCATAAACAGCCAGGGGGAACAAAGTTCCCCAAACACAGGTTACATAATGCTTTAATAACGTTGAATTTTCTTAATGCTGATGAAAAAGGACAAACTGCAGCAGAAAGACACTGGACTACAGAAAGGAATTCTGAACTGAACCAACTGGTGTATTTTAAGGATGTTATGACCTCAATCTGTAAACCAGGATATGTGTTACATTGGAGAAGAAGTTTTGCTTTTATTTCCACAGGAGAAAAAATAACTTTGGATTCCATCAAAATTAATTAAGATTTGATCAGAATAGAAGATATCTCAGAAGAAGGAAGATAACAGCTCATCTACAAGATCATATTCTACCATGGGTAAAGTGACCTCATAAAAGGAAAGAGAAGTGTTTTGTTTTTTGCCTTCACAGGTAAACTCAGCAGTGAATACTGGACATACAGATTCCTGAAGAAGAATGAAAAGCTACCCTGAGGGCCATCAAACAAACAGTAACTCACTGTGTGGTATCAAAGTCTAAATCTCTTCATATTGTTTTTCATAGTACCATTTTATCTTTGTTTCTTCACATACTTTAGTCCCCATTCATTTAACTGTAGCTGGCTTTGGAGTTGGATTAGCTCTCCTACTCTAAATAAAAGCACATTACTTAAATAAAATTCAGAATATCTCTATTATATCAAAGAGTCATTGATATAAGAGAGAAGAAAATAAAATTAG
The DNA here is from genome assembly GCF_017639785.1 of Mesocricetus auratus. NCBI lineage: Eukaryota > Metazoa > Chordata > Mammalia > Rodentia > Cricetidae > Mesocricetus > Mesocricetus auratus. The sequence goes on along the minus strand of NW_024429200.1, from coordinate 29,702,435 downwards.
GGACTGTTATTTGTGATTTTTTTTCTGAAACATCTAATTTCCTTCATATTTACCATCTTCCCTACTGTCACCTCTTCTTGTATCATACATGTAAAAGTTAAAATATTTCTTTGTTAACATTAATGTTTGAGTTTTCCAGAGAACTAGGGATTTCCTGAGAGCAGTCTTCAACTGCTTCATAAAGAGAATGAGAATCCACTTCCATGACTCCACCTGGTTTGACTGGAGGCATCTGAATTGCCCCACATCGTCGACTCCACCTGACAAGCACTATCCTGAAACTGGCTTGAAACTACATCACTCGACACAACTCCGGACTGAGGAACTGAAAAAGCATACCTAGTACAATCTGGCCAGAGCTTCAGATGAGAGCTTCCATCAACATTAGAACTCCAGTCGGCAACTTCAATCAAGCATCTACTGCCATACAGAGACTGATATCCTGAAGATTTGGTTACACTAACATTTTCTTCTCACAGGTCCCCATGAGATTGTCAACGTCCCATCTCAGCAGGAAGTAATTTTGAGAATTCCATGCCCCCTCTCCCTACTATTGATATTATAGGATAATTTACACCTGTTAGTGTTAGTTTTCAATTATTTTAGAGTTGAGATTAGAAAGAGGTGTTCAGACTTGGGTGTTCCTTTCAGATAAATTTAGATTTAGATGGGATAGATGTTTGATACATTTTGTTCATTGACACAAGTTAGTTGTTTTAAGTTTTAATATCCTTTTTAGACTAAAAGGTGAATCGTAGGAGGAAACAGTGTCCCACCATTAACCATGTAACTTATTAGAGGCACATACAGATGAGGTAATAAAAGGGCGGTTTACCAGACCACTAACCACACCCACTTTAGGCATGACTAAAGACATACACGGACATAGGCAGTGAACTACATCACTATCCAGGCCCGCTTTTGGGCATGGATAGGGGTGCTACAGAGGAAGGAATAAAGACTAAACAGCAGAAGTCTAGCTCTCTTTTTCCGGATTTCCAGCTTCCAGTTCGGCAGCAGAAAACTACTCGGCTCTTCTGGGTTACTTGTTTGTCTCTTGTGAGTAATTTCTACAATAATTACTAATTTTTACTTTCAGTAAGTGTGCCGTTTATTGTTGCAGCATCAAAATACTATATGTAGATATGTAGATATATGCATATGTATTCTATATATGTATATATACATATATATGTATTCGTCTATATTTCTATTAATCAGAATCACACATTTAATCAGCAAGGCTTTTGTCTGTTCATTTGGGTGGAATTTTTCCTTCGATTGATATGTAGTGCCCATCCCATTTCCTTGATTAATTTTGTTTTGAAGTCTGTTTTGTTAGATATTAAAATGACGACACCAGTTGTCTTCTTATAGCAATTTACTCAGAATATATCTTTTCATCCCTTTACCCGAAGGTCATGGTTACCTTTGATGTTCAGTTGTGTTTCTTCTATGCAGCAAAAAGATAGGTCATCTTTACACATTTATTCTTTTAATGAAGTGGAACCAATTGTTATTGATAGATATCAAATGTACAATAATTATTAATTCCTGTTATTGTTTGGTGGTTGTTTTGATGCTGTGTGTGTGTGTGTGTGTGTGTGTGTGTGTTTGTTTCATTGTAGCAATAGTAACCCTTAGACACTTAGCTGCTCCTGGATCTGGATACTAGTGTCTTGGAAACAATCTATAATATTGAACAATCAAAAGACATTGATTAAATTCAAATTTGAACTAGAGAGTTTTTAATGTGTTATTCAAAACAGGCATGTTGGTATTCTGATCTTATTCAAGTTCCTCCGATTTGGTCATGAACAATATATGACTTACATTTAATGACTTCTTAAAAAGGGAGCTTTGTGTTGTTATATCATCTTTGGGGTTCACAGTTACATGCCATGTCAAAGTTCTGCTCATTGGTGCAATAAAGATCATTGCATTTAACATGCATTCTACTTACTTCTTAATCACAGTACCTTTTATGTGTTATGATATCTTTAAACTAAAATTATCTTTTTAAATTTTATTAGTGCTATCAGTCAGCAAAGATTATAGAATAATCATAGTGTGATGCATAATATCTATTTGGTAGAATGCCATTTAAGTAAAAATATTACATTTATTATTTACAAAAATAAGGGATGTTTAAAAGTAAATTTATATAAAATAATATAATATGGACATGTATTGAAGCCCTAGTAAATGCAATCAGCAGTGGGATTTGATTTGTCTTGCATAAATGTATTTTAACAATGTCTACAACACCAATGCAAAATAGCCTCTTAGAAAATAATAAACGTGTTAGTGTAATAGCTCAGCATGCTAAGTTTTGGGATTCAAAGTCTAAAGACTTGACTTTCATTCTAAAGACACAAATACAATGAAAAGAACTAACTCATTTGGCCTCTGACACATACATATATACACACTCAAACAACACAATAGGCAAATGTGAGGAAAAAATTAATCTCATAGCATCCACTTTCAGTTTTAAATATTTTGAAATTTCTTATAAGAGAAAAAGAAAAAAAGTATATTTTCACCTTACCTTATTACAGTGGGTTTTTTCTTAAAATTTTGTGGATAATTTCCAATAAAATTAAATGTACAAATGTTCACTAAAGCAAGCATGTGATAAACAATGAAATGCATGATCTATGCTATATATTTGAATCTCACCTAGTCTAACTTTTTCAAGGCAGGATACAGCTGTGTTTCTATTAATCATTCATTAAGTGTACAGTTTTCCTGTGTTGGTGACAACAGGAACACCTACAGGGTATGTATTTGAAGTTTAGGCTTTTCTGACTTCACATCTGTGGGCCCATATCCTGTAGGAAGTCATAATTACCCAAATGTTGATTTATCCTTTCAACTTCTCCTTCACTAAAGTAGTGATAGATTATAAAAGACAGGTTTTTTTGAGCATAGTACTTATATAGAGTTAATTTATTTCCTAATGATATTTAAAAGTAGAGATTTTAAAAATCTGATTCCTAATGTAAGAGCCCTGGAATGAATGATTCTTCAAAGTCACACCAATAGAATTGAGTCAATTACAAGTACTGTAAAATACATAGCTGTGGTTGGCGTAGAATTGACATTGGAACAGAGAGATCAAATGGGAAGGGAAGAGGGGTTTAAGAGAAGAAATATGAGGAGAATAGATAAAATTAAGGGACATTTGAGGAGTCTCATAAAAACCTGATACAATAGATGTTTCCTGAAATATATACATATGTAAAGGTGATCTAAATGAAATCACTAAAATATTGGGGTAGACAGAGCATGAGCTAGACATCTCTTATCACTTAAAGAATTATTAAATTTCTGGCCAAAGGAGTCCCATGGTAAACCACAAACAACCCAGGCTATTGCTAAGGCTTTCAGTTGCTTTCTACCAACTGACAGTATGATCTTATGGCTGAAGAAACACCTACAGAACTCATTGAACACCGAGAAGTTGACCTAGTAACTACCTAAACTACCTATCCTTAGGGACTAGTATCATGATACTAGGAAGTACTACTAAGCTAAAAATGCTCTGATCAAGAGTGACAGTTTTTCTGCAAGATTCCCTGGCACAAAGGGGCACAAAGCTTTTAGGAAAAAAACAAACAATATGGGGTTCGATTTAAGCCTTATTCAGTTCCATGAGTGGGAACCTAGGCCCAACACTGCTCAATTTACCAAAAACTAAAATATATAGGTCAGGGATACAGGGGAAAACCAGATATTACCATTCTGCTAAAGTAACACAGAATAAAATAACACTAATAATATTCCATTATACTCAAAGATCAGTGCCTTTCTCAGGCATTGTTAGAGATATTTCCTCCAGGAGTACATCAGAACAAATACAGAGATCTGCAATGGAACAATATGGAGAGAGTAAGAGACTTTGGAAAACTAAGTCTTGAATGGGGATATCTCCAGAAAATTCTGTCCTCTCAGCACTTGATGGACTTTTCAGAAGAGGAGGCAGAAAGAGTATAAGTGTCAGAGGGCACAGAGAACCTCAAGGAAACAAGGCCCTCTAAACCTAGAAGTACTAACACACATATGAACTTATAGAAACTCTAGCATCCTTCAAAAAGCTTGCATAGGTCTGAGCAAGATGGGGTCCTAGCAATGAGAGGGTAAGTGGAATTAAACACCCATCCCCACCCCAAAGCCATCTCTAATTGATAACTGCCCCAAGTGATGAATCTGTTTTCTTAAACTGACTTTCATTGGGGATACACACCATTCTTATGAACAGCAGTAGATGGCCAATAAAGAACTAACCAAATGGGCAGTGAGTCCAGCTTCAGGTGAGATTGGGTCTCAGGCGGGGACCGCCCACCCATCACCCATCCCCCTAGATCTTCGGGGCCGTTCCCGGCACCCAGAAGACCCGCCCACACAGGAAAGACATCAGCCCCTCCAAGACCCCAACCCCAGCAAGTCCAGCTTCAGGTGAGATTGGGTCTCCGGCAGGGACCACCCGCCCATCACCCATCCCATGCAATCGTCAGGGCCGCTCCCAGCATCCAGAAGACCCGCCCACACAGGAAAGACATCAGCCCCTCCAAGACCCAATCACAGCTAGTCCAGCTTCAGGAAAGAGATCAGCCCCTCCAAGACCCCAACCCCAGCGAGTCCAGCTTCAGAAAAGACATCAGCCCCTCCAAGACCCCAACCCCAGCGAGTCCAGCTTCAGGAAAAACATCAGCCCCTCCAAGACCCCAACCCCAACGAGTCCAGCTTCAGGAAAGACATCAGCCCCTCCAAGATCCCAACCCCAGCGAGTCCAGCTTCAGCATCCCCAGCTTCAGCTGCAGGAAGGAAGGAGACCAGTGGAGACGGAAAGACCCCACCAGCACCCACTATAAGAAGAGATGGGAAGAAGACAGAATAAGAGATCACTCAGCAATAGAAACACCAACATGACCTCACTAGAATCCAGGGATCCAACACCAGCAAGACCCGAAAAGCACTACATAAACGAAGAAGAGGAGACAGACCTTAAAAATTATTTCATGAAGATGATGGAGACCCTCAAAGAAGAAACGAGGAAATCCCTTAAAGAAATAGAAGAAAAAACAAACAAAAAAATCCATGAAATGGGGGAAAAATTCAAGAAATAAACAAATCTCTCAAAGAATCTAAAGAGCACCAAGGAAAAACAACCAAAAAATTAAGGAAACAGCTCAAACAGTTGAAGGATTGAAAGCTGAAATAGAAACGATAAAGAAAACACAGAATGAAGGGATGCTGGAAATAGAAAAGCTCAGTAAACGATCAGGAACTACAGATGCAAGTATCACCAATAGAATACAAGAGATAGAAGAGAGAATCTCAGGTGTTGAAGACTCATTAGAGGATATAGAGTCATCAAACAAAGAAAATCTCAAAACCAACAAATCCTTAACACAAAATATCCAGGAATTATGGGACACCGTGAAGAAGCCAAACCTGAGAATAATAGGTATAGAAGAAGGTGAAGAACTTCAACTTAAAGGTACAGAAAACATATTCAACAAAATCATAGAAGAAAACTTCCCTAACCTAAAGAAAGATATGCCTATGAAAGTACAAGAATCTTACAGAACACCAAATAGGCTTGACCAGAAAAAGAAGTCACCTCGCCATATAATAATCAAAACATCAAACCTACAGCATAAAGAGAAAATATTAAGAGCAGCTAAAGAAAAAGGCCAAGTAACATACAAAGGCAGACCTATCGGAATTACACCTGACTTCTCAATGGAAACGATGAAAGCCAGAAGATCCTAGTCAGATGTCCTACAAACGCTAAGGGAACAAGGATGCCAGCCCAGACTACTACATCCAGCAAAGCTCTCAATTACCATAGATGGAGAAAACAAAATATTCCATGACAAAGCCAGATTTATACAATATGTATCCATGAATCCAGCTCTACAAAAAATGCTAGAAGGAAAACCTAGAGCCAAGGAAGATAACTACATTCACAAAGACAAAGGCAATATATAATCATACTTTACAAAACACCAAAAGAAAAAGGGAGGAGAAACTACACAAAATAACTTCACTAACAATAAATCAAGCACAAACAAGGATCACCAATCAATGGTCATTAATATCCCTCAATGTCAACGGCCTCAACTTGCCTATATAAAGACACAGACTAGCAGAATGGATACGAAGACAGAACCCTTCCTTCTGCTGCACACAAGAAACACATCTCAACATCAAAGACAGACGTTATCTCAGAGTAAAGGGCTGGGAAATGATCTTCCAATCAAACGGCCCCAAGAAACAAGCGGGCGTAGCAATCCTAATATCTAACAAATTAGACTTCAAATTAAAATCAATCAAAAGAGATGAAGAAGGGCACTTCATATTCATCAAAGGAAAAATACATCAAGACAAAGTCTCAATTTTAAACATCTACGCCCCAAATACAAAGGCACCTACATTCGTGAAAGAAACATTACTAAAGCTCAAAATGCACATAAAATCTCACACACTAATAGTAGGAGACTTCAACACTCTGCTCTCACCGCTAGACAGGAACTCCAGACAGAAACTTAACAAAGAAACAAAAGAATTAATAGAAGTTATGACCCAACTGGGTTTAACAGACATCTATAGAACATTGCACCCAAATACAAAGGGATATACCTTCTTCTTGGCACCACATGGAACCTTCTCTAAAATTGACCACATAATAGGAAACATAGCAAATCTCCACAGATACAAAAAAATTGGAATAACCCCCTGCATCTTATCAGACCACCATGCATTAACATTAGAATTCAACAATAACACAAATTGCAGAAACCCTACAAACTCATGGAGATTGAACAATGCACAATTGCACCATCCCTGGGTAAAGGAACAAATAAAAAAAGAAATTAAAGACTTCCTCGATTTCAATGAGAATGAAGACACAACATACACAAACCTATGGGACACTTTGAAAGCAGTACTGAGAGGAAAGTTTATAGCACTAAGTGCCCACATGAAAAAAACTGGAGAACAGTCATACTAGAGAACTAATAGCACAGCTGAATGTTCTAGAACAAAAAGAAGCAAACTCCCCCAGGAGGAGCAGACACCAGGAAATAATCAAATTGAGGGCTGAAATCAACCAAGTAGAAACCAGTAAAACACTGAGAAGAATCAATGAAACAAAGAGTTGGTTCTTTGAGAAAATCAACAAAATAAACAAACCTCTGTCCAAACTAACCAAAAGACAGAGAGAGAGCATGCTAATTAACAAAATAAGAAATGAAAAAGGGGACATAACAACGGACTCTGAGGAAATCAAGAGAATCATCAGGGCACACTTTGAAAATCTGTACTCCACAAAATTTGAAAATTTAAAGGAAATGGACAATTTCCTGGATAGATATCACTTGCCAAAACTAAATCAAGAACAGGTAAACAATCTAAACAGACCTATAACCCCTAATGAAATAGAAGCAGTCATCAAAAGTTTCCCAAACAAAAAAAGCCCAGGCCCAGATGGCTTCAGTGCAGAATTCTACCAGAAATTCAAAGAAGAGCTAATTCCAATACTCCTCAAAGTATTCCATAAAATAGAAGCAGGAGGCTCACTGCTAAACTCTTTCTACGAGGCTACAATTACCTTGATACCCAAGCCACAGAAAGACACAACTAAGAAAGAGAACTATAGACCAATTTCCCTCATGAACATTGATGCAAAAATACTCAATAATATACTCGCAAACCGGATTCAAGAACACATCAGAAAAATCATCCACCATGATCAAGTAGGCTTCATCTCAGGAATGCAGGGATGGTTCAACATTAGAAAATCTATCAATGTAATCCACCATATTAACAATCTGCGAAAGAAAAACTACATGATCATCTCACTAGATGCTGAAAAAGCCTTTGACAAAATCCAGCACCCCTTCATGATAAAGGTCTTAGAGAGATCAGGGATAACAGGAACGTACCTGAATATAATAAAAGCAATATACAGTAAACCAACAGCTAACATCAAACTAAATGGAGAGAAACTCAAAGCAATTCCTCTAAAATCAGGAACAAGTCAAGGCTGTTCACTCTCTCCATATCTCTTCAATATTGTACTTGAAGTTCTAGCTACAGCAATAAGACAACAAAAGGAGATAAAAGGGATACAAATAGGAAAAGAAGAAGTCAAACTTTCACTATTTGCAGATGATATGATAGTTTATATAAGTGAGCCAAAAAGCTCTGTAAGGATACTCCTAGAGCTGATAAACACCTTCAGCAATGTGGCAGGATACAAGGTAAACTCAAAAAAATCAGTAGCCCTATTATATACAGATGATGAAGTGACTGAGAAAGAAATCAGAGAAACATCACCCTTTACAATAGCCAAAAACAGCTTCAGATATCTGGGGATAATATTAACCAAGGAAGTGAAAGACCTGTACATCAAGAGTTTTGTGTCCTTAAAGAAAGAAATCAAAGAAGATACCAGAAAATGGAAAGATCTCCCATGCTCTTGGATTGGTAGGATCAACATAATAAAAATGGCAATCTTGCCAAAAGCAGTTTACAGATTCAATGCAATCCCTATCAAAATTCCATCACAATTCTTCAAGGACCTGGAAAGAACATTAATCAACTTTATATGGAAAAACAAAAGGCCCAGGATAGCCAAAACATCCCTATACAATAAAGGAACTTCAGGAGGCATAACCATACCTGACTTCAAGCTCTATTATAGAGCTATAGTCCTGAGAACAGCTTGGTATTGGCACAAAAATAGGCAGGTAGACCAATGGAACCGAATCGAAAGCCCTAATTTTAACCCACACACCTATGAACACATGATTTTTGACAAAGAATCTAAAACTGTACAATGGAAAAAAGAAAGCATCTTCAACAAATGGTGCTGCCATAACTGGGTACTGGTATGCAGAAGACTGCAGATAGATCCATGTTTATTGCCTTGTACAAAACTTAAGTCCAAATGGATCAAAGATCTCAACATAAATCCAGCCACACTGAAACTTTTAGAAGAGAAAGTGGGAGATACTCTTCAATGAGTTGGTACAGGAGACCACTTCCTAAACATAACACCAGTGGCACAGGCACTGAGTTTGCCAATTGACAAATGGGACCTTCTGAAACTAAAAAGCTTCTGTAAGGCAAAGGACACAGTCAAAAAGACAAAAAGGCAGGCCACAGAATGGGAAAAGATATTCACTAACCCTACATCTGACAGAGGGCTAATCTCCAAAATTTACAAAGAATTCAAGAAACAAGTCTCCAAAACACCAAAGGATCCACTTGAAAGGTGGGGTACAGAGCTAAATAGAGAATTCTCAGTAGAGGAGGCTAAAATGGCCAAGAGACAATTAAGAAAGTGCTCAACATCCTTAGCCATCAGGGAAATGCAAATCAAAACAACTCTGAGATACCATCTTACTCCTGTCAGAATGGCTAGAATCAAAAACACCAAAGACAATTTATGCTGGAGAGGATGTGGAGAGAGAGGAACACTCCTCCACTGCTGGTGGGAGTGCTGACTCATACAGCCTCTTTGGAAATCAGTATGGAGATTCCTCAGGAAAATGGGAATTAATCTACCACTAGTCCCAACAATTCCACTCTTAGGCATTTATCCAAATGAGGCAGGTTCATACAACAAGGGCATCTGCTCCACTATGTTCATAGCAGCATTGTTTGTAATAGCCAGAACCTGGAAGCAACCTAGATGCCCCTCAACTGAAGAGTGGATAGAGAAAATGTGGTATATTTACACAATGGAGTATTACTCAGCAGAAAAAAACAATGGAATCTTGAAATTCGCAGGGAAATGGATAGCACTGGAAGAAACCATCCTGAGTGAGGTAACCCAGTCGCAAAAAGACAAACATGGTATGTACTCACTGATATATGGATTTTAGACATGGATCAGGATAGTGCCAGTCTGCACTTCCACAGATAGAGAGTCTGGGAAACAGGAAAGAACCTAAAAGATATGCATATATGCATAGTACCCAAGAGAAGAGGATGGAGACAAGATCCTCTGAATGGATGGGGAACATGGCGAGGGGTGGGGGGGAGTGGGACTTGGGAAGAAGAGAGGGGGTGAAGAGGAAGGGAGTTGGTCATGGGGGAGCAGGAAGTTGAGGGGGTGGTGGTAGAATAGGGGGAAGAGGGAATCATAGGTTCGAAGACAGATCAGGCACCATAGTGACCTCGAGTGATCTAAAGGGATAACACCAATTGGCAAGCTTAGCAGTAGTGGAGGGACCACCTCAAATGCTCATCCCTGATAATGAACTTGATGTCTATAAACATGCGGGAGCCTTCATCCTGTGACTGATGGAAGCAGAGGCAAACACACAATTAATCACTGAACTGAACCCAAGGAACCCAGTGACAGAGAGAGAGGAGTGATGAGCAAATTGGCAAAGAATGGGCTGGCAAAACCAGCAGAGACAGCGGATCTGAACAGGGGAGTGCTCTTGGACCCCAGACCGACAGTGGGGAGGCCAGCATGGGACTGATCTGGAGCCCCCAAATGTGAGTGTCAGCGAGAAGGCCTGGACAACCTATGGGGCCCTGAGCTGTGGATCACTGTCTATCCCTGGTATACAAACTGTCTTCGTGTGCGTATAGCACAAAGAGAGATGCTCTCTCAGCCTGGACTCTTAGGGGAGTGCCTGGACCCTACCAAGAGTAAAATGACAGACTCTAGATATTCCCTATGGGGAAGGATTTGGCAATAGGGTGGGAGGGAGGGGGGGAGGGGAGTGCGGGAGGAGGGGAGGGAGAGGAACTGGGATTGACATGTAAAACAAGCTATTTAAAATTAAAATAAAAAATGATAAAAAAGAACTAATCAAATGGGATTCCAGTGCTTCTTTGCCTCATAATGCTTTCTCTTTTTTATTATTAAATATAGCACAATTCCCTATTATATATGCTATGATCTCTGGTTTTGTGGGCACACCTGTTTGTCACTGTGTATCTATGAGTTTCTTAAGTTCTTTTGTTAGATATTTTTCCTTTGTATGTTATGGTGCATTATGATTGGTTGGTTTGATGCTTTATTTTATTCTAAATGTATTGAGTTTTTAAACACCTATATTCATTCTATTCAGAGAAAGGTTATGGTCTTGTTTGAGCAAGGAATCAGAGAGAAATTATGGGTGGGAAACAACATTCTAAATATTGTATGGAAAAATCTATTTTCATGAAAAACAAAAATCAACTAAGATAAAGCAAAATAAATAAATAAATAAATAAATAAATGTCTTTATTTTAATTCACATTGAATAACTGGGTGTATACTACATAATCACTCTGCTTGCGACGTCCCTGGAGACTTCAGAGGCATCATCCTTATAAAGTATTTTACTTTTTCTAGTTTTACACATTTCTTTTTTAATTAGTTGTTATTTATATTTAAAGGAAACTTATTTTATGTCCCAAATTTTTTCAAACAATGCAATTGACTATAATGTTTTCTCTGCTCCAACATTTCCCTGACCCTAAAAATTATCCTGTCATCCCAACTTCATGTTCTTTCCCTCAAAACAAAACAAGAAAAACAACATGGAAATACTCCTAGAGTGTGTTTAATATATCTAATGGCATTACTTTGAAAAACAATATTCTTGCTAGCCAACATGACTATATATATCTGTGATGAGTTATAATCCAGAAATGGAGGACACACTGTAGGTGGAGTTTTCCTACTTTACAACCCCTCTCAAACAAACACACTGGGATTTATATTAATTATAAATGCTTGGACAACAGCTTAGACTTATTTCTAACTAACATTTACATTTTTAAGGGTGTTTTTTAAAAGACAGTGTTTCTCTGCATACCTTTGGAGCCTGTCCTAGAACTAGCTTTGTAGACCAGCCTAGACTCATACTCAGAGATTAATGCCTGCCTCTGTCTCCTGAGAGTGTTGGGATTAAAGGTAGGTACCACCAATACCCACTTAGGTTTTACCATTGGAGTTAACCCATATTATGCATTATGGTCTGGTATGAATTTGTACCTTTTTATTATTCTTCTTCCATTTTTATTTAATTTAGAAATAAGCTTGCTTCATTCCTGCTCCCTCTCCCTCCCTGCCTTCCCTGCCTCCCCACCAGTTCCCCCAATTCCCCACCCAATCTACACTCCAATCCCCAAGAATGTTAGGCCCTCCTTGGAGGATCTCCAGAGTCTTTCATTTCATCCAGGGCAGGGCCTAAGCTCTCCTTCAAAAGTCCAGGCTCTGAGAGCATCCCTCATTGTGTAATGGGCAGCCATAGATTACATAGACCTCCTCACTGATCCACTGGATCAGTCCTACGCTGTCCACCCACCCATCAGTCTGGGGTCCAAGAACTCCTCCTTGTTCAGGTCAACAGTTTCTGTGAGTTAAACCAGCCCAGTATTAACTCCTTTGCTCATCAGTTCTTTCTGTCACTGGATTCCAGGATTTCATTTAAGTGTTTAGCTGTGGGTGTCTGCCTCTGCTTCTGTCAGTCACTGGATAAGGGTTCTGCTTCCCAGACACTCTGGCAGTGGGATTGTCTGCTGGCACTCCTCTAATACATGTCTAAAATCCATATATGAGTGAGTATGTACCATGTTTCTCTTTTTGTGTCTGGGTTACCTCACTCAGGACAGTTTCTTCTAGTGCTGTCCATTTGACTGAAAATTTTAATTTTCCATTGTTTTTTTCCGCTGTATAGTACTCCATTGTGTAAATGATGCACATTTTCTCTATCCACTCTTCAGTTGAGCGATATCTAGATTTCATCCCAGTTCTGGCTATTACAAATAATGCATCTATGAACATAGTAGAACAGATGTCCTTGTTGTATGAATGTGCATCTTTTGGGTATGTGGAATTGCTGGGTCTTGTGGCAGACTGATTTGCATTTTCCTGAGGAATCTCCATTCTTATTTCCAAAGTGACTGAATGAGTTGGCACTCCCATCAGCATTGGAGGATTGTTTCCCTTTCTCCACAACCTCTCCAGCATAAACTTTCATACTTTCATTGGTGTTTTTGATTTTAGCTATTCTGATAATAGTAAGATGGTGATCAGAATGGAGATTGGGTGGAGGACCAGGAGGGCCTGGTGGGAAGTGAAGCAGAGGATGGGAGGGATCATGTTTTGGAATTGACATGTGAAATAATCTTGTTTCTAACTTAAATAAAAAACCTGGTTTTGTCTTGGAATATCTTGTTTTCTCCATCTACAGTGATTGAAATCTTTTCTGGGTATAGTAGTCTGGGTTGGTATCTGTGGTCTCTTACTGTTGGAAGAATATCTATCTATCTAGGACGTTCTGGGCTTCAAGCTTACATGGAGAAGTTAGGTATAATTCTGATAAGTTTGCCTTTATTGGTTATGTGAATTTTTGCCATAGCTGATCTTAATTGTCTTTCTTTATTGTGTATGTTTGTGATGTTGATTATTATATGATGAGGGATTTTTTGTGGCCCAATCTATATGGTGTTTTATAAGTTTCCTGTACCTTCATTGGCTTGTCTTTCTTTTGGTTGGGAAAGTTTTATTTTATGATATTGTATGTTTGGGGTTTTTACTATTATGTGGTAAGGGGCCTTCCTTTTGTGGTTCATTCTGTTTGGTGTTTTCTGTATGCTTCTTGTACTTTCATTGGCATGTCTTTCTTTAGGTTGGGCAAGTTTTCTTCTATGATTTTGTTGAATATGTTTTCTGCCCCTTTGAGGGGGTTTTCTTCTCTTTATTCCATACCTGTTTTTCTTGGTTTGGTCTTTTACTGGTGCCCCTTATTTCTGGTGTATTTTGTGTTAGGGATTTGTTGGACTTAAGATATTCTTTGGTCAATGAATCTATTTATCCTGAGATTCTATCTTCCATCTCTTGTATTCTGTTCCTTATGCTTGCATTTGTAGTACCTGACCATTTGCCCCGGTTTCCTATTAACAGCATTCCTTCAGACTGTTTTTATTTTTATTGTCTCTATTTCAGCTTTCAACCCTTGCACTGTTTGAATTGTTTCTTACAATTTTTGCTTTGTGTTTTCCTCCATTTCTTGCATTTTTGGATTTTTTTGTTTTGTTTTTTTCTAAATTGCTTGAATTTTTTGGTTTGTTTTCTTCTGCTAACTCTTTAAGTGATTTTCCCATATCTTCTTTGAGGGCCTCTATCATTTTCATGAAGTTGTTTAAGGTCCTTCTATTCTGGGCATTTATATTGGAATGTTTGAGTATTGCTGTTGCAGTTTCTCTAGAATCTTGTGGTGTCACAATTGTTTTTCTGTTCCTGAGTGTGTTTTTGTATTGTCTCCTCCCCATCCTTTCTTCTAGTGAGTACAGAAAGAGGCTCTTCCTGGCCTGGTGGGTATGGGACCAGGGTTCCCTTTGGTAGGTACAAGCAAGTCTAATACTCTGGTAGTTCTCCTCTTCCTGATCCTGGTACTGGTCCTTTTGGTGGAGAAGTAGACAAGGATACTGGTGTACTTTGGTTGCTGTCAGGATGAGGAGACTCAGGGTCAGTCTCCAGGCTCTGGAACTTGGACCCTGATATAGGCTCTGGTTTGCCTGGTCCCGTGGGTGGAGGTCTAATATTTCTTATACAGTTCTCTTGAAACAAAGAATTGGATAACATGTGGCACATCCCCTTTCTTTCTATATCTTTTAGTAGCTGGATAAACCTACTCTAGAGCAATTTACAGTTTTTGTTATTTTTATTTTTAGATTGTAGAATAATTACCATCAAAATCTATTTTTCTCCTTCTCAGAACACTTTCATATGCTCCACCTTGCTCTCTTTAATTCTATGGACTCTTATTTCACTAACTGTTAATACACAAATATACATAAATATGTATATGCATATATTTACATATATTTCTAAATGTGCCTTTCTCAGTCTGTATAATTTTATGTCCATCCATGTTTTCTTGATTCACACTTCCTCTCCATTCCCTGTTTACTTCATTATGTATGCATATGGAGTCATTTACAAAAAGGTACTCTTGATAAGTTTATGTTAGTAATTACTACTGTTTGAGTCTGGAGTGACTTTTTAAAAATTTTAATCTTGTCTTCCAGCATCTCTGTGTATCACAATTAAAGATCAGTTCAGTTGATGATATTCATTTGTACCATACAATTCCTTATATTTCATATATAAAAATTCTATAAATAGACACTTAGATTTCTATTAATTTCTCCCTTTCCAGACTTCAAATTTATCTGGGTGTTACTTGATTATTAATGGTAAAAACTGAGATCCTGTTCAAAGGGAGGGCAAACATGATCTTAGCTCTTTATTCAGCATAAAACTCAATTACATGAGGAAATATTATAAAAGCCTTTTCTATTGTGCTTCAACTCATTACCCCTTCATGTTGGCTCCAAAACTTCCTTCATTCCTTCACATATACCAAGGAAATCTCATACTTCAGGTCTTTTACTCTGCAACTCTCCTCACAAGCAAATACATTTATCTTGTCTAAGAAAGATTGAAAACTTAGGCAATACCTAGGACAGAGAAACCATGAAATAAATTACAGTTAAACTAATGTTCTTTGAATGGTGAAATTAAAATAACACTAAATGTAATGAAATTGCACTGCTCATTATTCCTTAACAAAATTTTCATTATTATATAAGTAGCCTATATCCATTTGAGTTTTCCTAAGGTAAAATAATCATTATTATTACAGAATAGAGTAGAAGATATTTTAAAATATGCACATGTATAAATGTTTGTTTTGACATTTGAAAATGCAAATACATACCCTCAGATGAAATAGAATCCATTTCTTTTCATATAGTTCACTAGGCTCATAGCCTGAGTATTCTCCTGGCCATTAATTTTTGCTTGCATCTCTGATAATCATTCCTATTTTGGCCTTTTGTTCTTACCTTTAGAGCACTTACACCTGCTCTAAAACAAATCACTAAAAATTTATTCGTAACCACTCTATAATGTACTTACTGTCCTTCAATGTTGAGTCACTACTTTTCTCTTTGTGAGTCAAGAGCTGTGTAAAGATTATCATCATTGTTCCTATTGGCTTTTATTTTACTTCCCCTTTTCAAGATAGATATTCCTCTATCAGTTTTATTATGAGTAAATGCAGGTGAAGTATTTGTCTTACCTTGTTTTGTACTCTTCACTGTTCCCAAAAGATACTGCTGGGCAATTTCCTCTAGCAAGCAAAAGAATACATGTGATGCTCTAATGTAGGAAATTGTCAGAGATACATTGAGTTCCCAGAATATATGTGAAATATAGATTGGTTAAGGATGACTCATAACTATGCTGAAAAGAGTTGACCTTGATGATATTATTTGTGTTAATAGAATGAGGCAGATCTGTGCAGCCCTATGTTGAAAATGTTAACAGAAAAAATAACATGATATTTTCACCACAGACTATTCTGGCACTTGAGCATCAATTCTATCATTGATCTATGACACATTCCTCCCTAATGTAACCTGACAGTATCAGGAAAATAGAAAACAAAGAGTTTCTAATTTATACTATCCTCATTCTTATATAATCCCAGGCAAGGACAGAATAGTAAAGCAACATTCCTTAGAGTCAAGGAACTGACTGTGATGTGGAAAAGGTGTGCATTAGTCTTGCTCCAGCTAAATTCAATTAGAACCCCTGTGGGAAGTTCTATCTATGACAGAATTTTGTTACCTCTAAATTAACTTCTGGTAGGTTGTTTTTTTCTTGCAAGGCTAAAAATGTATATTGTAATTTACTCAGAAATTCCAGGTAGACATTATTTAAAGCATTAGATATCAATAGACTCTAAGACAAGGTTTCTCAATGGTAATAATTTTTAGTAGGAAGACTTTTAGGAATGTAGTAAAATTTAGGTATCTTATATTTCTTTATCAGAACATAACATTAAAGTCTATAGTTAGATTTCATGGTAATATGAAAATTCTAAATTTATTTACATATGCATGCTGGATTAGAGAAATTTCCACTTAATTATATAAACTGCTATACAAGCTTTTAATGATAAATGTGAAAAGCTCTAGTAAAAGACATTTTAATTAGATTCTCAAGTGTTTTAACAAAAGTTATATTAGTAATACTAATGTCTAAATGTTACAATTACCAAATTCATATAAAAGAATTGGTTACTACATTCCTTCTCATTCGTGATGCTTACAACTTTTCCACATGAAAAAGTAGGAGTGAATGCTAATTGATCTGAGAACATCTGTAAATATTGCAGTAACCATAATAATTACACTACTACTATATTCAATGATAACCAACTGGGATCATGTTAAAAATCCCTCACTCTGAATTTTACCTAATAAAAATTTTTAAAAAGGAAAACACTTTGCTTTACCTCCAACCATTGCATTAGTTTCAGTTTACCATCCAACATTTGAAAGAACTACTCACAAATGTTTTATTTATGTGTTTTTATTTCACAACTGAATTTCTGTCTTTCATATTTACCTGTAGAAAAAGACACCAATGTTGCTAAATAACCACATAAGTGTCTGCCACAATTTTTCAAACTGGATGTCATGGTTCTTATTTCAAATATAAACCCACTGTATTGAAGGTCATTTTCCCTTGAGGTTTTTGACACTGATGTTTCAATCATTATGAATAAAACTCAATAAATTATACACTTGTGGATAACACATAAGGGCAAACCTATCAGAATTAAACCTGAATTCTCCATGGAATAATTGGAAGCCTGAAGATCCTGGATAGATATTTTAAGAACGCTAAGAGACCACAAATTCCAGGCTAGGCTACTATAACCAGCAATGCTTTCAAACACTATAGATGGAGAAAACCAGATATTCCATGACAAAACCATATTTAAACAATACATATACATTAATCCAGTCCTACAGAAAGTTGTGAAAGGAAACATCCACCCAAGGAAGTTAACTGCACCCACAAAAACATTGCAATAGATAATCCTACTTTACCAACAGCCAAAAAAAAGAGGGGATGGAAATCTACAGAAACTTCCACCACCACAAAAAAAATCGAAACAAACAAAAATGAACAATCAATGGTCACAAATTTCCTTCAATAATAATGGTCTTAACTTGCCTATAAAAAGATACAGGCTATATCTCACAATCAGGGATAGTCTCTCAATATGGACAATTGGGGGAGGTACCAGGCCCTCGTTGGAACTAAATGACAGACTCTAGAGATCCCCCATGGAGGGCCTTACTCTCCTTGGGGAATGGAGTGGGGATTGGGTGGGGGACTGGGGGGGCTGAAGGGGAGGAGCAGGCATGGAGGAGAGGGATAGGGAGCTGGGACTGACATGAAAAACAAGCTTGCTTCTAATTTAAATATATAATTTAAAACAGTATTTCAAAAAAAAAAAAGAACAGAACTTCGTGAACATTCCATAAGTTAAGTTAGCAAAAATGACTCAAGTATGACTCATGTCACCTCCTTGCTCTGTTATTTCATAGTGAGTTAGTTAGTAAGTACTAATCTTCCTGTGCCTTCAGCCAGCTATAGGAAGGTACCAGAGGGCAAACACTTGAGTAGTCAATTACGCACCAACACTGTACCTAGCACCATCATGGATTACTCAACTGACCACAGTAGCAAAAGGTGTCTAGAGCCTTATACTTTTTAAACTTCAACTTTGTTTTTGTCTGGTTTTCATGTGCTGTAATGTAACTATACAATTTCTAATAAAATATGTCCTATTTTCATTCCAAAAAAAAAGATAGAGGCTAACAAAATAGATCCAAAGGCAGAATCCATCCTTCTGCTGCAAACAAGAAACATGCCTCTACTTCAAAGACAAAGGGTACCTCAGAGATAAGGGTTGGGAAAAGATTTTCCAATCAAATATACCAAAGAAGGAAGTATATGTAGCAGTCCTAATCTCTAACAAATTAGACTTTAAAATAAAAACAATCAAAAGAGATAAAGGGGGTCTTTTCATATTCATAACAGGAAAAATCCATCAACATGAATTCGCCATTCTGAACATCTATGCTCCAAACAAAAAGGCATGCACATTCCTAAAAGAAACATTACTAAAACTCATATCACAGATAAAACCTCACACAATAATAGTGGGAGACTTCAACACTCCACTCTCACCACTAGATAGTACTACCAGTCAGAAACTTAACAAAGAATCAAAGCTATTAGTAGCATTTATGATCCAATTGGGTCAAACAGACATCTATAGAACATTCTATCCAATGAAAAACGAATATACCTTCTTCTCAGTGACACATGGAACTTTCTCTAAAATCGATCACATATTTGGCAACAGGTTAATAAAATTGGAATAAGCCCATGTATCCTAAAAGGTCACCATGCTTTAAAGTTAGAATTCAACAACAACAGAAATTGCAGAAACCCTACAAATACATGGAAATTGAACAATGAACAACAGCACCATTCCTGTGTCAAGGATGAATTAAAAAAAGTAATTAAATACTTCCTAGTATTTCAATGTGAATGAAGATACAACATACTTAAAGTAATGGGACAATTTAAATGCAATTATAAGAGGAATGGTCATAGCACTATGTGTCTAGATTATGAAACTAGAGTATAGTGAAACCAGGGATTAACAATAAACCTGAAAGCTATAGAACAAAAAGAAGCAACCCTGCTACCCAGAAAAGTAGACTCAAGTAAATATTCAAGTTGAGGTTTGAAATCAATAAAGTAGAAAGTAGGAAAACAATAAAAAATAATCAATGTAAAGAACAGTTGATTCTTTGAGGAAATCAACAAGATAGACAAAACTTTATGCAAAATTTCCAAGAGGCAGAGAATCAACATGCAAATTAAAAATCAGAAATGATAAGGGGAATACAGAAATGGTCACTGAGGAAATCCACAGAATCATCAGGTCATCCTTTGGAAACCTGTACTCCACAAACTTTGAAAATCATAAGGAAATGTACTATTTTCTGGGTATATATTACTTACCAAAACTAAATCAAGAACAGATAATCATTTTAAATAGACATATAACCCCTAATGAAATAGAAGCATTCAATAAAGGTCTCCCAAACAAACAAACATACAATAAAAATGCCAAACATACAATAAAAAAGAATTCTACCAGAAATTCGAAAAAAAGCTAATACCAATACTCCTCAAAGAGTTCCACACAATAGAAGCAGATGGGTCATTGTCAAACTCTTTTTAAAAGGCTACAATTACCTTGGTAGATATGTCACACAAAGGCACAACTAAGAAAGGGAAATACAGACCAATGTCTCTCAAGAACATTGATGCAAAAATACTCAATATAATATAGGCAAACTGAATCCAAAAGTACATAAAAAATAATCTATCGTGATCAAGTAGGCTTTATCCCAAGGATATAGGGATGGTTTAACATACATAAATCCATTGATGTAATCCACCATGTAAACATACTGAAAAAGAACAATGAAAGGATCATCTCACTAGATAATGAAAGATCCTTTGGCAAAATATAACATCCCTTCATGATAAGGGTCTCAGAGAGACCAGGGATAACAGGAACACACATAAAAATAATATAAGCAATATACAGCAAAACAACAGCCAACATCAAACTGAGCAGAGGGAAACTCAACACAATTCTTCTAAAATCAGAACAAGAGAAGGGTCTTCACTCTATACATATCTCTTCAATATTGTACTTGAAGCTCTGGCTAGAGCAATAAGACCACAAAAGACCATATAGCAAAGGATGCAGTAAACAAGCCAAATCTCCTGCCCTCTGAATGGATGAAGATATTCACCAACCCCACATCTGACAGAGGGCCGATTTCCAAAATATACAAGACTTCAAGAATCTAGCCAGCAAAACAGCAAATAATTCAATGAAAAAGTGGGGTACAGAACTAAATAGAGAATTCTCAATAGAGGAATCTAAAATGGTTGAAAGACACATAAAAAAATCCTCAACATCTTTTGCCAACAGGGAAATGCAAATCAAAATAATTCTTAGATACCATCTTGCTCTTGTCAGAATGGCAAAAATAAAAACACCAATAACAGTTTCTACTGGATAGGATGTTGAGAAAGTAGAATACTCCTCTACTGTTGGAGGGAGTGCAAATTCATACAGTCATTTTGGAAATCATTATGGTGGTATGTCAGGAAAATGGAAATCAGTCTACCTCAGGATCCAGCAAGTCTACTACTAGGCATATATCCAAAAGATGCACATTCATACATCAAGGATATCTGTCCAGCTACGCTCATAGCAACATAATTTGTAATGGTCAGAAACTGGAAACAACCTAGATGCCCCTCAATTGAAGAATGAAGAAATAAAATGTGATACATTGACACAATGGAATACTGCTCAGAAAAAAAAGGAATCTTGTAATTCCCAGGCAAATGGATGGAAGTAGAAGAAACTATCCTCAGTATCCTGAGTGATGTAACCCAGACACAAAAAGAGGAACATGGTATGTACTCATTCATATATGGATTTCAAACTTACATCAAAGGATTACCAGCCTACAATCCCCACTGCTAGAGAAGCTAGGAAACAAGGAGGACCATAAGAGAGACATCCATGTTCCCATAGGCAAGGGGAAAAGGAAGCGATTTCCTGAGCAAATTGGTAGCATGGGGGAGTGGAGAGGTAGTGAGGAGAAAGAGAAGTGGATATGAGGAGGTGAGATGAGGACATGAGGGAGCAGGATGATTGTCAGGGTAAGGATAGAGGACAGCAAGTAAAGAATTACCACAATTGAGGGAGCCATTATGTTTGAAGAGAAATCTGGCACAAGGGAAATGTCCAGAGATCTACAAGAATGACTACAACTAACAATTTAAGCAATTTTTGAGAGGCTAACCCAAACGCCCTTCTCCAATGAGGTTGATAACTACCTTACATGCCATCCTAGATCCTTCTTCCAGTAGCTGATCAAAGCAGAAGCAGACA
Source organism: Mesocricetus auratus (assembly GCF_017639785.1). Lineage (NCBI taxonomy): Eukaryota > Metazoa > Chordata > Mammalia > Rodentia > Cricetidae > Mesocricetus > Mesocricetus auratus. Next base: position 29,680,542 of record NW_024429200.1, on the reverse strand, counting down.
ACTATAGCTAAACACTGAGGTGAACTCCTGGAATGTAGATTCTCAGAGGGAGGAGTGATGAGCAAAGGGGTCAAACTGGCTGAAGAAACCCACAGAAACAGCTGATCTGAGCAAGGACCCCAGACTGATAGCTGAGAACCCAACATATGACTGTTACAGAACCCCTGAATGCAGATGTCAGTTTGGAGGTCTGGGCAATCAATGGGACTTCTACTAATGGATCAGTATTTATCCCTAGTACACAAATGGACTTTGGGAGCCAATTTCACATAGAGCGATACTCTCTCAGCCTAGACATATGGGGAAGGGTCTAGGTCCTGCTCCAAATGATATTGCAGACTTTGAAGATGCCCTATGGAAGGCCTCCCTCCCTGGAGACAGAAAGAGGATGGTATACGGCACCACTGGGGGCCAGGGGAGGAATGAAGGGAGAGGAAACTGGTATTTGTAGGGAAAAGGGACCAGTCAAAGTAACACACTTTGGCCCTGCAACCAGAAACAAAGAAATGTACCCTGACCATGAAACCAGTGCCAAAGGAACACACTTTGTACCTGGAATCTGAGTCAGTTAAAGAAATGCACCCTGGCCCTAATATTGGAGCCAAAAGGCTAAAAAGGACCAGAGAAAGAAACACACTTTGGCCCTGAAACCAGAGCCAAATCTGACCTTAATCCTGTGCGATATTGACATGTAAAACAAGCTTATTTCTAGCTTAAATAAAAAAGAAGGAAAAAATTTAAACTGAATCCCTTTCCTTGGAGTCATCCACTTCTTGTAGCTCCTCAACTAGGTGCTGAATCTTGTGAGTCCTTCATCATCCACAGTGAAATGTTGACTACTATGGTCTTGTGCGGGACGTGGGAGACAATCATAGCTGTTGAAAACTGGTGTGCATCATTCCTTTCATGTCCAGAAGACACTATTTCACAACAAACTTCTTTGTTCCATGTCCCTTATGATCTTCCCTGTCCCTCTTCCTTTCAAAACTATATCAAATCACTTATTTTTTGGTTTCTTTCTAACAATTAAAACTTTTGTTACATTCATATCATTGCTGTTTTCCATTGAAACATGATCATTGCACATTATTTTGTGCTAGCTTTCTGCTCTTGCAAGACATATTACATTGTTTTTTATTTTTTATTCATTTTAGGACATTTGAGATATTTCTCAGACTTGACTATTAGATATGTGTCTTACAGAAACATTTCCATTTTATAAACCACTTATGAACATGCAGTTTTATTTTTCCTTTTCTTTGGTAGCAGTGTTTTACATTTTATTAGTTATTATTCTGTCTGTGTGTGTGTGTGTGTTTGTGTGTATGCATGTGCATGTGTATGTACAAAAGCACACGTCATTGTTCCTGTGTGGAGGTCAGAGAAGTCATTATTACTTTGGGGACTGCAACATTAAGTCAGTCCTGTGTGGCTAGGTCTTTTAGTCTTTTGCTTTCATAGCCATGTTATCTGTCCAGGTATGTTTACTTTTGTAAGAAACTTAAAACTATTACAACTCAGTTATGTTATATTCACTACCAGTATGAGAGATCATAGAGTTATTCAGGTTTTATCTATGTTTACTTTTGCTGAAATACAACCTCAAATATTTTCACAATACTTATTACATAATTGATAGTTATACTTCAGTTTGAAAGATTTTTTTTAGTTTGTATTTTCATGTTTTGGATAAGCCTTTATGGATATTTGTTTTCAAAATATATTTTGGTTTAGCCACTGTTATTTTAATATTTTATAATGACTTCAGAAAACAAAGTTTTAATAGTAAGTTCAATTTGTGTTTTATTTATGCTCTGGCTTTATGTATTTAAAATTCATCTGATTATCATTAAGATGATATTTTGTTACATTTGTGTATATACAAAAAATTCAGTGTTTTGACTTATGTATAAATCTGTCCTATTGGAGTTAAATTTTGTACAAAGTTCATTTTATTTCTAATTCATTAATATTTAACTCTTTTAAAATATACTTATACAGAAAGTTATCTTTTCTACTAAATTTCCTTCAATGAGTGAAAATCATTTCAAGAAACAGGTCTATGTTCACTTTTCTATTGATCTATTTATGTGTCTTGACACCAAGACCAAACTGCAAACTATGGCATTACTGATAAAATTTGAAAGTAAGTATTGTGATTCCTTCAATTTTGTACTTTTTCAGAGTCGTTTTGGCTATTGCAGGAGCACTGAGTGCCCATCTGACATCTAGTCAGCTTTACAACTTTATCCATTCACATGCTGAGGTATTGATTTGGCTTACTGTGAACACAGATCAAATGGCTAGAATTGTCATCATAACACATTGACTGTTCTGGCCAAAGAAAATGATCTAACCCTCCAGTTACATGGACTTTCTTTAATTACCCTAAATATATTTTATTTGATTTTGCTGAGTTCATATCCTGAACAATTCTGCAAAATTTGTTTTTCAAATTTTATATATTTCACTAAATAGAGAAAATTCTGTGACTTTTTAAAAATATGATTTTTATATTTTAATAATCAACATGAAGAGATAAAATTGATTTTTGCATGAATCTATATGCAGGAATCGTGATACACTAACAAATCCACTGAAATAACCATGAAAAATGAAATTTCTGAGAATTCCATGCCTATACAAGCATGCCATATTTGTACAGAATTTATTTTCAAGTGTTTTCTGTTGTTTTTCTCTGGTATGTATGCAACTGAATTTTAATCTGAAGATGCCATTTTTCAGTCCTTTATATCACCTGTTTAATTTATCATTCATTATTATTTCTGTAATGGAAGTGGAAATATTGACTTGAGTATGTGTATAAATGTATGTGGTTTGGGGGAGGGTGTACTTGAACATGTTTGAATAAATGTAAGCAAGTGGTCAATTCTGAGTGTATTCTTCTATTGATTGCCACTATATTAAGTGGGACAGGGTCTTTCAATGTATCTAGAGATAACTAACTTGTAATAGGCTGGTGATCAGTAAGCTATGAAAATCTGCCTATATTGGACCCAGCAGAATCAAGGTTATAGTTATTCTGCCATGTATAATTTATACATGGAAACTCATGATCAGACTCAAACCCCTTGTCCTCATGAGGCTGTATTTTTTCTTTGAGCCATCTCTCCATATTTCTGAGATGTTTTAAATACAGGACTTTAGTTTCCCAATATACATGGTTTAGTGGCCTGTTATACTACTTTTTTCCCTACTCTGTTTCATTGTTGAGTATTTTTATGCTTAACTGACAAATAACAATATGTATATCTAAAGTGTTTGGTTTGATACTATATGTACATATATATGTATATACCTTGTGAAATGATTGACACGTGCACACACAATGTGAAAGGATTGACAAATCTAATAGAATCATTATCTCAAATAATTTCTTTTATCATTTTGAGGTATTTAATATTTTTCTCTGTGAAAATTTATCACCACCTGTCTAACTATAATTATCAGGCTATATGGTGGATTTCCTAAATTTATGATTAAGTTGTACCTTTTCCGTTTCTTACCTTTATTCAAATCTTCTTTCTACACTGTATTCTCAGTAATCCATTTCTTATCTCTGAATCCCTATGTCAGTGAGAAACTTTCTTTTATTCACAGTTGAAGTAAGTTAAATATTAGATTCTAAATCCATCTGTACCACACTTTTTAAATTGTCTATTATGTACACAAGGTATATCATGATTTTTACTGAGTCCTAAATCTGGCTATAGTTATTTTTGTGGTTTTCATTGGTAAACATTATTCTTTGATTATTTTTTAAATAGACATACAATCAAGACTAAGATCAAATTTACTATACAACCCCTAATATAGTCTCTATATAACAACTCTTCACTTCTTCCTAATTTCTGGGTTATAGGCATAGAACACCAAGCCCATCTTATCTCTAAAATTTTAGTTTTGACTTTAAATTTTTTAAATATTCTACATGACTTTGGAAAATATAATATGATCTGATAACTGTTTTGAAGTTTTATCTACCACTTTTGTGCCTGATGTCCATTCTTGTCTGCCTCTGATCCCATTTGTCTATCATAATTTTACAGCTTGGTGTAATTGTGGTCATCATTATTGGATGCCAGGATGCATTTAGCCATGTATTTGTTTAAAGTTTATAATTACTACAATCAGGCTTGGTCTTTTGATTATAAGGTTTGATTTTTGTACTTTCTTATATAAGAACAAATTCATCTTTAGCCTGTTCCTTATTTCTTACAAAAATTCTACTGAATAGTCTTCTAAGTAATTGATACATGGAATTATGAGATTTTCCAGGGCCACCTTCCAACTTTCTGAGAGTTGGACAGTGTAGCCAGATTTTCTTTGTCCCACCATCCTGGGGCCCCAGATGAACATACAGACACTATATTAATTATACAACTGTTGACCAATATCTAGGGGGTCTTATTAACTAGCTTGTTCTTAATTATTAACCCATTTCTATTAACCTAAGTATTTCTATGTGGTCTTAACTTACCTGAGTGGGGTCCAAACATGTTGCTCCTACCTCACTATGTGGTGACTCTTCTGGCAGTCTTTCTCTTCATCTTTTCCCAAAATGCTTCTCCCTCCTGTCCCACTTATCTTCTTGCCTTATTGCTCAACAGTGTTTTATTCATCAACCAATAAGAGAAACTTATATACAGTATACAGAAGGACAAAACCCATCAGGAGAGTTACCTGGGTAATTCTATTTTAGCATTAGGTAATATCATATATTATGTATTTATGTATCTTTCAATACAGAGTTAGATGCATAAACTGATCTAGACCCATTGTATTGTTCAATATCCATGAAAATACTGAATATGGATTCTTTCCTTATGAATTTGTCAGAATTCTCAGATGTGTGAGTTCCTTTGTGGGCTGTGAATATATGTTTCTCTTATTGGGTGATGTATAAACCTGTTTTGGCGAATGGAAAGGCAAGATTTAGTTAGGTGGGAATTCTGAGCAAAGAGGCAGGGAAAAGAATGACAAAGGAGAGGCACCATATAGCTACTGGGAACATAGGACACCCAGGCATTCTTTGATAACCCATGATCACATGGTGATAGACAGATTATATAAATGGGATAATAATTAAAAGAGAGATAGCCAATAAGAAAGAAGAGCCATTGGCCAAACAGTTTATAATTAATGTAAGCTTCTATATGTTTATTTAGGACATGCTACAGAACCAGGCAGGAAAAAAAAACATCAGTCCACAAATATCCTTACCTCTGTGGCTGCCTGAAATCTAGATGGCCTTGTCTCCTTATAGTTCCAATTTATTTCTTCAGCTCCTGGTGTCTGTGAGTTTTCCAGTTTTCTCACCCCATGTATTTCTGTCTGGACACCCTCTGTAGAATGGGCAGACATAGAATTCAGTCACTTTTCTTTGTCTTGTAAGATTAGTATTCTTCAGGATTTTGTGCCTAGTGTCTTAGAAAGAGTCACCATGTTTTGTTCTGTGTTTGTTTGCTTTCCGTGCTACTGTAAAATTAAACTTAATATTTCATTAGCATATTTCAGATATAATGGAATTGTTTTTAAAATATATAGCTATTAAGTAATTCGATATTATGTAATTTTGTTCAATTTATCAAAAAAGTGATGGCAAATCCAAGGGTTTGGTTAAGCCTATGTCTTTTCTTTGAAATGTATTGTGTTAAACTAAAACAAACAAACAGGATAGAAATACATTACTGAAGCACAAGCCTATCAGCACTGAACACTCAGATTGATGTGTACAGTATGGTTTACTCCAGCATGCAGAGGTTTGTACTTACTTTACCCTTAAGTGAAACATAAACACTGTAGTTAATACAATATTCTTTTTCATAGGCTTTTCAGATTTAAATCATAAGTTCTCTACTTTTCAGATGAGCTAAGTCTAATTACAGACAGAGATATCTGGGAAGCTCCTTCTATGAGCTTGATAGATCAAACTGCTTACATTTATACTGACAAGATTCTGAATTAGTTTCTGGGCTTACATATGTTCACCTAAGGTCTGTTGACTCATATATCAGGTGAAGGGACATGCAAGTCAGAAGAGCCCACAGCTATTAGCTCTTTTTGTATAGTAATATGCAGCAAAGTCTAGAAACATTCCTCCAAATTTTCTCATCATTTCCTTTCGTATGTCTTTAAGTTGAGAAATAAATTCATGTAGACTATTAAAATTGAAAAGGACACAGAAAAGCAGAAGAAGCTGTATTATAGCTATATGTGTGTTCTGTTTTCTAAACCTGTGTTCTTCCTCCTCTCAAGCAACCATCAGTTTCCCTTGCCTTCTGTCTTCTTTCTGTTGTCCAAAGTGGTGAATATATCCGAATCATGGCAGCTTTTTCCTTAAAATGTATTCATTAATTTTAAACTCAAATATGTATCAGCATGACAATGACTTCTCAAATTGTCTCTTTTGAAGATGTTATTGCATTGATTGATTCATTAATTCTTTGTGTGTATGTGTGTATGTGTGTGTGTATGCATGAGGTTGTATATTTGTCAATGTACATGTGAGTGTTCATGTGTATATGTGTATTTTTGTGTGTGTATGTGAGTGTGTGTGTGTGTGTTTGTGTGTGTATATGACAAGATTATGGAATTTAAGGGACTAGAGTCCAGGATCATTTCTATTCTTATATCATGTCAGTTCTAGGTATAAAACTCAGGTCTTTAAGCTTGGTTGCACGTGCCTTTATCTTCTGAGCCCTGTTTCAGGCCTCAATTATCTTCCAATTCAGTTTTCAGAACAATCTTAGTACTTAGTTGGTATCAAGCATTTAGGTTATACTTTAAGAAAATATTTGGGAAACCAAGATGAAATGGTCATAGAAAACTCAATTTTTAGCATTCTAGTTTAATGGTTATACAGACTCTTTTGAGGACTTTATGTAAGTCCCGGTTACAAGTCAGGCTAAGGAGAATTCCATTTAAATAAGTTCAGAAAGTCTTTTATTTCTGCTGGAGATATTTCTTAGTGCTTAATATAACATTGTATGTATGACATTGAGTTATGATACACATATTTGGCATATTAGACTGAGAATAAAATAAAGGGAGAAAATGGTTACAAAATCAAGGGTAAGAAAAACAAAATTTATTTCTGCTTAACTGGAGTTTCCTCTTATATGGCTGATTAAATGGGATCACAGGGTGTTTCTAGCACTTCTTTCACTGGGTTAGAAATAAATGATTTAAAAAAACAAATCACTTCTATTGTATATTGGTTTGAACTTGTTAAAAGTGATATTCTACCTAAGGCTTCAGAGAAGCATGTAGTAGGAATGCAATTTAAATAAATGAATACAAAATGTAGTATTTAATTTTTTAAAAAACTGAAATTGCAGGTTGGGTTTTTCTTTCTTCTTTTCTTTATGCTTATACCTGCAAAAACCCCTGTGGATTAAATAACTAGTGTGTATACACTAATAAAAATCCCATTAAATTAAATGGCCACTAGGCATATAGAATGTCCTGTCACAATTTCAGGAGACAGTTTGCTACCAGACACCCTGCTATGAACATATCATTTTATCAGGGTTAAGAAAAACATTTATAAAATCTATTTATTTCTATTTTAAAAGTTCAGAGAATCCTGGAAATGGTAACTTTATAATTTTTCTCCTCCTGGGAATGGTTGGGTGGATCCACCTCAAGCACAGTACAGAATACATGCTAGTAAATGTATATAATCAACACAATTGGTCAGTAATTTTCGTTGCCTCACCTATTACTTCTTTCTTCCATTTGTGAGCAATAAAAGTGGCAATTCAGTGCATATTATATTACAGGAAAGTGTTTATAGAACACACAGCACCTGTGTTCTGTTTGAAAGTATAGAAATAGCCTGTTCCTTGCAAATGTTCTCTGCTTTATTTTCCTCTTTTGCAATATGAATAGGAAGGAGTTCATGCTCTGTGGACTCCTTCACCACATCTTACACTTCTAATGATGGTCTTAGCAAGTGCCAAGCATTATCCTACTGCGAAGAGTTTAAGGAGTTGAAATGATGAAAAATAAACTTTAAATCAAAGTTACACTATCAAAGGGAGGGACAGGAAACTGACTGGACATAAAGAAACATTTTTTGAGTTAAACAAAAATCTCAGAAAGAATCACAATTTAAAAATCAAAAATAATAAAAAATTTCCTTTATAACCCACAAAAGGGTTGAAAATTATGAGATATTTTCATGATTTGGGATCAGCAATTAATTGATCAGTGTGTTCTGGTGTCACAGATATCAGAGGTATGGTCAAACACAGAGAAGGAAATCTAGAAAACACTTTTAGTGACCTGTTCTGAGCCCCCTGACAACTGAGGACTGCACACAGGGTGTGTGGGGACACTCTACTGTTGGACAAGCTCATTCAAAGTCTACCAACATCAAGTTGCTAGTCATACCTCCACCCATTGGAGGAGGGAAGCATTGGGCCTTTTCCAGCCAGCCTTCTAGTGCCCTTCTCAGGGTTGGGTTGGGTTCTGTGCACAGGGGAATGCATCTCAGCTGAACAGGCCATCCAGAGTCTGCCAAATTCATGGTATTAGTCCTGCCACCAACTAGGTGAAGAGGAAAGCCATCAGAGAATTGGATCTACTTGCACTTTCCAGAAGAGAACATTGGTCCAGTACTCATCAGGAGAGGGAACGAACCCTATGTTACCCACTGGAAGAAGGGATTGGAAGATGACAGTATGAGAATATAGTAAAGAGGATAAAGATCAATATGATGCCATCAGAGTCTAGGGACTCCACACAAGCAAGACCTGAAGATCCCAACACAGGGGAAGCAATGAAGAATGAACATAAGAACAAGTTTATGAAGATGATAGAGTCCCTCAAAGACATAACGAGAAAATTCTTTTAAAGAAATGAAAAAACAAACAAAAAATCAAGAAATGGAGGAAAAACCAAACAAAAAATTGTAACAAAAACTATTCAAACAGTACAAAGCATGAAAGCTGAAATAGAGAAAAATAAAACACAGGCTGGGGAAATGCTGGAATTAGAAATGCTTGGAAAATATTCAGGAACTACAGATGCAAGCATAACCAATGGATTTCAAAGACGGAAGACAGAACCTAAGCCATTGAAGTTATACTAGGAGAAATAGATATATCCACCAAAGAAAGTCTTAAGTCCAACATCTCTAGCACATGTCATCCAGGAAATATGGGACTTCATGAAAAGACCAAAATTAAGGATACTAGATATATAAGGAGGTGATAAAACCCCATACAAAGTTGCAGAAAACATATCCAACAAAATCTCAGGAGAAAACTTTTCCCACCTAAAGAAAGACATGTCAATGAAAGTACAAGAATCTTACAGAACACTACATAGAGAGGACCACAAAAAATGTCCCCTTGTCACATAATAATAAAAACCCCAAACATTAATAATAAAGAAGCAACATTAAGAGCAGCAAAGGAAAAATACCAAGTAACTTATAAAGGCAGACCTATCAGAATTATACCTGACTTCTCTATGGAAACTCTAAAAGCCAAAGGGACCTGGATAGATATTCTAACAATACTAAGAGACCACAGATGCCAGTCCAGAATACTATACCCAGCAAAGATTTCACTCATTATAGATGGAGAAAACAAGATAGTCCAGGACAAAACCAGATTTAAACAATATATATCCACTAACCCAGTCCTACAGAAATTTCTGGAAGGAAGTCTTCACCCAAGGAAGTTAACTTCATCCACAAAAACATAGACAATAGATTATCCCAATTTAAAAAAAAAGCCAAAAGGAAAAAGGGTAGAACTCCACATGCAATATAGCCACCACCAACAAATTCAAAACAAACAAGAATTAACAATCAATATTGTTTAGTATCCCTCAATATTAAAAGTCTTAACTCACCTATGAAAATACACAGGCTAACAGAATGGATCCTAAAAGAGAATTCATCCTTCTGATACATACAAGAAACACACCTCAACTTCAAAGACAAATGGTACGTCAGAATAAAGTCTTGGGAAAAGATTTTCCAAACAAATGGACCCAGGAAAAAAGCTAGTATACCAATCCTAATATCTATCAAATTATACATCAAACTAAAATAAATCAAAAGAAATGAAGGTCATTTCATATTCATCACGTGAGAAATCCATCAAGATGATGTCTCAACTCTGAACATCTTTTTCCCAAACACAGAGGCATCACATTCATAAAAGAAACATTACTAAAATACAAATCACACATAAAACCTCACACACTTATAGTGGGAGATATCAAAACTCCACTCTCAATACCAGACAGGACCAGCAGACAGAAATTTATTAAAGAAACAAAGGAACTAGCAGAAGTTATGACCCAATTGTTTTTAAAAGTCATCCATAGATCATTACATTCAAATGCAAAAGAATATAACTTCTCAGCACTACATGGGACCTTCTGTAAAATAGACCATATACTCAGCAATATAAAAAACCTCAATAAGTACAAAAAATTGGAATAATCTTCTGTAACTTATCACACCATCCATGCTTTAAAGTTAGAATTCAACAGCAACACAACTTACAGAAAACCTACCAAATAATGGGAATTGAACAATGTGCAACTGTACCATTCCTGGATCAAGGAATAAATAAAAAGAAATAAAAGACTTCCTAGTATGCAATGATAATGCAGTCACAAAATAGCCAAAATTATGAGACACTTTGTAAGCAGAGCTAAGAGGAAACTTCATAGCACTAAGTGCCCACATGAAGAAACTGGAGAATAATCACACCACAGACTGAACTGCAGAACTGAAAGCACTGGATCAAAAAGAAGGAAACTCACCCATGAGGAGTATATGCCAGGAAGTAATCAAATTGAGCGCTGAAATCAACTAAGAAACCAAACAAAGAATCCATGTAACAAAGAGTTCGTTCTTCAAGAAAATCAACAAGATAGATAAATCTTTATCCAAACTAATTAAAAGGCAGAGAAAAACCATGGAATTTAATATAATCAGCATTAAAAAACAGGACATAACAATGGAAACTGAGTTAATACAGAATATCATAAGGTCATACTCTGAAAACTTGTATTCCGCAAAATTCAAGAATTTAAAGAAAATGGACAATTTTCTCAATAGATATCACTTACCAAAATTAAATCAAGAACAGATAAGTAATTTAAATAGACATATAATCCCTAATGAAATAGAAGCAGTCATCAAATGTATCCCATGCAAAAAAAGCCAACGGCCAGATGGTTTCAGTGCAGAGTTCTACCAGAAATTCAAAGAGCTAATAGCAATACTCCTCAAAGTGACCCGCAGAACAGAAGCAGAATGGTCATTGCCAACTTCTTTTTATGAGACTACAATCACCTTGGGATGCAAGTCACACAAACACACAATGAAGAAAGATAACTACAGACAAATATCCGTCATGAACATTGATGTAAAAATACTCAATAAACAATGGCAAATTGAATCTAAGAACACATCCATGTATGTTTCATTCGAAGACATGCATGGATGGTTCAACATAGGAAAATCTACCAATGTAATCCACCATGTAAACAAATTGTAAAAGAACAGGACCCAGCAATTCCACTCTTAGGCATATACCTAAAAGAGGCACATTCATACAACAAGGATGTCTGTAACACTATATGCATCCAGCATTATTTGTAATATCCAGAACCTGGAAGCAATCTACATGATCAACTCATTAGACGCTGAAAAATCTTTTAACAGGATTCAACACACCTTCATGATAAAGGTCTTGGAGAGTTCAGGGATAGTAGGAACAAACCTAAACATAATAATAGCAATATACAGCAAACCAACAGCCAAGATGAATCAAAATGGAGAGAAACTCAATGTGATACCTCTACAATCAGGAGCCAGACAAGGCTGTGCACTCTCTCCATAACTCTATAATATTATACTTGGAGTTCTAGCTAGAGCAATAAGACAACAAAAGGAGATCAAGGGGTTACAAGCTGAAAAATAATAAGTCAAACTTTTACTATTGGCAGATGATATGATAGTTCACATAAATTACTTGAAAAATTCTATGAGTAAGCTCTTACATTTGATAAACACCTTCAGTAAGTGGCAGGATACAAGTGAAACTCAAAAAATTAGTAGTCCTACTATATACAGATGATACATGGGATGCGAAAGAAATCAGAGAAATATCACCCTTTGAAATAGCCACAAACTTCATAATACAATTTCTGGTAATGCTAACCAAACTATGAAAGACCTGTATAACCAAGACTTTGAGTTTTTTAAGAAATAAATTGAAGAAGATACCACAAAATGGAAAGGTCTCCTATGCTCTTGGATAGGTATGACCAACATAGTAAAAATGGCAATCTTTTCAAAAGCAATCTATAGAATCAATGCAATCCTCATCTAAATCCATGCACAATTCTTCACAGACCTTCAAAGAACAAAACTCATCTTTATATTGAAAAACAAAAGACACAAGATAGCCAAAACAACCATGCACAATAAAAGAACGTCTAGTGACATTACCATCTCTGAATCCAAGCTCTATGATACTGCTATAGTCCTGAAAACAGCTTTCTATTGGCACAAATATAGAGAGGTAGACCAATGGAATTCAAATAAAATCCTGATATTGACCCACATATATCTATGAACTCCTGATTATTGACAAAGTAGCTAAAATTAGACAATGGAAAATAGAAAGCAACTTCAACAAATGGTGTTGGCATAAATAGATGCTGGCTTGTAGAATACTGAGGGAAAACCTATCTCTATCACCTTGCACAATATTTAAGTCCAAATAGATCAGAGACCTCAAAAATTCCAGCCATGCTGAACCTCTTAGAAGAGAATGTGATGGTTTATTCCAGTGCCATCCATTTACCTGTAAATTTCAAGATACCAACTTTTTTTCTGCTGAGTAGTACTCCATTGGGTAAATGTACCACATTTTCTCTATCCATTCTTCAATCGAGGGGCATCTAGGTTCTTTCCAGGTTCTGGGTATTACAAATAATGCTGTGATGAAAATAGCTGAACAGATATACTTATTGTATGAGGGTATATCTTTTGGGTATATGCCCCAAGAGTGGAATTGCTGGATCTTGTGGTCGACTGATTTCCATTTTTCTGAGGAATCTCCATATTGATCTCCAAAGTGGCTGCACAAGTTGGCATTCCCACCAACAGTGGAGGAGCGTACACCCTTCTCCACATCCTCTCCATCCTGAGTGAGGTAACTCAGTCACAAAAAGACAAGCAAGTTATATACTCACTCATATATGGATTTTAGACATGGAGCAGGGCATTGCCAGACCATAATCCTGCCGCCTGAGAGTTTGGGGTGCAGGGAGGCCCCTAAGAGAGATATGCATGGTAACCTGGAGAAGGGCTAGGGGATGTGATCTTCTAATTGGATTGGTGGGGGAAAGGGAGGATAGAAGGAGATGGGAGAAAGAGAAGGAGAAAAGAGAAGGAGAGAGGAGAAGATGGGAGAGCAAGAAGGTTGAGCCAATGTAAGAATAGAGGAGAAAAGGATGGGAGACTCCATAAAAGAGGGATCCAGTATAAGTTGGAGGAGAGATCTGGCACTAGTGAGATCTTCACAGATATACAAGAATGACACCAACTGGCATTAAGGCTACCCTAAATGCCCACCCATGATAATGAGAATGATGACTACCTTATATGCCATCCTAGAACTCTCATCCAGTGGCTGATGGAGGCCAAGGCAGACCACAGCTGTGAACTGAATTGAACTCCTGGAACCCAGTTGCAAAGAAGAGTGATAATCAAGAGAATCAAGATCAGGCTGGCAAAACCCACAGAGGCAGCTGACCTAAACAAGGGGGAACACATGGACCCCAGACTGAAGACTGAGGGGCCAGCATGGGACTGATCCAGACACCATACCACCAAACCTGGGTGACAGAGAGGAGGCCTTGGCAAACTGTGGATCCTTGGAGAGGGGAGCAGTGTTTATTCCTAGCATACAGAAGGATTCTGGGAACCCATACCATGTGGAGCGATGTTCTCTCAGCCTGGACACATGGGGAAGAACCTGGGCCCTTCCCAGGATGATGTGACACACTCTGAAAATCCCTCATGGAGGCCCTTGTCCTCCCTGGGGAGTGGGGGTGGGTAAGGAGGGGAGGTAGAGGTAACTTTAAGTGACATGTGTAAAAAGTTAAATAAAATATATAATAATGATAAAAAGAAGAGAATGTGAGAGGTACCCTTGAACATATTGGTGCAGAAGATTTCTTCATGAACTCAACACCAGTAGCACATACACTGAGATAAAAAATTAATAAATAGGACCTCCAGAAACTGAGAAGCTTCTGTAAGGCAAAAGACACAATCAACAAAACAAACGGCAGCCCACAGAATGTGAAAAGACATTCAGAGACCTCACATCTGACAGAGGGCTGATTTCCAAAGTATACAAAAAACTCAAGAAGCTAGTCACCAAAACACCTAATAATCCAATTAAAAAGTGGGGTACAGAACTAAATAGATAATTCTCAATAGAAGAGTCTAAAATGGCTGAAAACCACTTAAGAAAGTGCTGAGAATCATTAGCCATCAGGGAAATGCAAATCCAGTATTCACACAGAAACACATTGTAATCTTAGGTTCATTCATAGCTTGTCTACAGTTGTGCAAATATTGTTATACCTATGCTATTGGTTTTATAGAGTTTTGTTTATCAAAGACTGCTCCAGAGCTAGCAGGAGAAATTTGTTTGTGCTGGGGCTCAAAGCATGTCAGAAAATGCTAAGGAAGCTAATTTGCTCTCCAGAGGCTTATTAATAAATCAAATGGATGCTTGTCCCTGATGAGTCTTATAAGTTAATTAAGGATGATTGCCCTGTTTTAGGTAGATGTGAGATTGGAGTTATTCTAAACAGAGTTTCATGCCGGAAGGTAAAAATCCATACTTTGAAAATGATGAAAGTCCTCTACCTACTTTTTACAAAAGTAAAGTTGTGAGTGAATAGGTCAAAAGGAACTAATCAAGAGATATCTTCAGATGTTTTACACACATACACACACACATAATCACACACACATTTTAATGCACACAGTTTTGAATGTATAACTTGTAAAGAACTACCTTTGTAGCTTTTATATATGAATTAAAATTTCATTTTTTAAAATATAAAAGGACAATGTATGATGTTGATTTTACTATGTCAATACTTTAAGAATTATATTGTTGCCGGGCGTTACTGGTGCATGCCTTTAATCCCAGCACTCGGGAGGCAGAGGAAGGCAGATCTCTGTGAGTTTGAGGCTGGTCTGGACCAACAGCCTCCAAAACAATACAGGGAAACACTGTCTCATAAAACAAACAAAAAACACAAGAATTATATTGTTTACCTGTTGTGTGACTGGATGAACTGTTGTCATCTGCTGTCAAATCCAGGACTGCAAGAAAACAAGGGTCACTTTTGAAGACACATATATAAAAATAAAACACATTTTATTTGTCAACTTATCGAAATTGTACATTATTAGCTTTGTAACCTTTATTTTTAAATATAAAGGAATATAATTTGCAAGATTAATCTTTGTGTAAAGGCACTTGCTGCCAAAGCTGATGACCCGAGTTTGAAACATAGAACCCAAAGATGAAAGGAGATTATGAATTCCAAGTTTTCCTCTGACATATAAAGATGCACAGCACATTATACAAACAAACATGCACATACACACACACATGTATATATGCACATGCACATACACTAAATGAATATATGTAGTAAAATAAAAAGAAATAAACCCTTCAGAATTTCCTGACTACTCCATATGATTGTCAGCCTGCAGGCAGTGCCAGCAGTACCTACGAACTAATTAGAAATTCAAACATATATACATTGAATTATAATCTAGATCTTAAGTTGATTTGCATGAATAAACATTAAAAAGTACTAATAAACTCTATTAATATATTTATTTTAAAAGAACAGTCTCACAATTATTAAACTTATAAGATTCATTAATTTTCACATTATTAATCTCTAAGAACTATTACAAAAGAACTAAACTCAATTCAGTTAAAGATACAGCTATCAATATAGATGATATTAATACAGTTAGATATAAAATATATGAGATTTGTTATGGAAATTGACTTTGCCCATGGCAGAGTCTGGGAAGTCCCAGAAGTCTCTTAAAAGCTTAATACTCAGGAAAATAGTGACTCATTTAGGAGCTAAAATTTTAAGAACAAGGCCCCATGATATAGCTCTGTTATAAGTCAAAGATTACAGAATAGAACAGAGGAGATATGTCTTGGATTTAAAAGGCCAGGGAACCTGGAAATATAATAGAGGTCAGAAAAAAGAAATGGCCCAGTTCCAAAATAGACTGCTTCTTCCATCCTTTCTAACAGTTTTTGTCCACCAAGGTAGGTAGGTAATGATACATTTTACTGGTGAGTTGGGATTCTTTTAACTATGTCACACAATTTCAGACATCACTCAGAGCAACGTTCCTAAATTGCATTGTATCATATGTATGAGCTTTTACACTTTCCTACATACTTGGCCAATCAACATAACACATAAAGTGTCCAATCATGTGGTCTAAGGCCCTTGCACTATCACACATGCACTAAGATGTCCTGAGGTCTAACTGGAAGACCATAGTTGAGTAATGTGTCCCTTGATGTTTAGTAAGCCTTCTTACTTATCCTTATCCACCCTTAATATTTATCTCTTCTTGTTTTACTTTTATCTCCTTATATCTTTCCAATGGCCCCATTTGATTTACAAACACTGCTTTTGAATCCTTATAATCATTCTTCCAATCATTCTTCCACTGTCTGAAATTTTGTTTCTTGAGGAAATTCAAACAAGTACCAGTTTTCATTGGCTTGTTTCTACAGCATCATGCAATGTAGACACAGACTACATCCTCCATCCATCCTCTCTAACTCCCAATATGTATCATACCCACTCTGCTATATTTTCCTTATAAACATGAATGTGTCAAGTTAACCTAAATTAGCCAGCACAGATTCTGATATGTGTGGCCACTGCAGGTTCAGGTAAAATATGTTTCTAGCTATTGAAAGCTGACATGATGGAATGAATGGGATTAAGGCTACTGAGGAGTACCAAGGGAGAGATCAAAGTGGAGTATTGTACTTGTATGTGCTTAGTTCCCTTGGAATAAGGTGGCAGAGTGAGAAAAGTCTCTCCTCCATTCTTCCCCTGACTCAATGTTCATGGTCCCTGATTACCTCATCTCCCTACCTCTTCTCCCCTTCTCCTAACTCTTTCTCCTCTCCCCCATGCTCTCAATTAGCTCAGGATATGTTGTTCTTTTTCCTTCTCTAGGGTACCATGTATGTCTTTGTTAGGGTCCTCACTATTTCCCAGTCTCTCTGATAGTATGGATTGTAGGCTGGCAATCCCCTGCTCCATATCTAAAATCCATATATGAGTGAGTACAAACTATGTTTCTCTTTCTATGACTGGGTTACCTCACTTAGGATGATTTTTGCCAGTTCCATCCATTTCCAACAAATTTCAAGATTCCATTGTGTTTTTCCACTGAATAGTACTCCATTGTGTAAATTTACCACACTTTCTGTATCCAATCTTCAGTTGAGGTGTATCTAGGATGCTTCAAGTTTCTGGCTATTACAAATAATGCTGCTATGAACATAGTTGAACAGATGTTCTTGTGGGGAGAGTGTTAGAGGAGAGCAATAAAAGGGACATATTAATAGAAGGAGCCTCTTTATAGGTTTAAAGAGATCTGGCATTAGGTAATTGCACAGAGTTCCTCAAGGATGAACCCAACTAGGACCCTAAGCAACTGTGGAGATGCTACAGTAAATGCTCTTCCCCTATAATGAAAGTGATGATTACCTTAAATGCCATCCTAGTGCCTCCATCCAGTAGCTGATGGAAGCAGAAGCAGAGATCTACAAACAAGCACTAAGTCAAACTCCTGGAATCCAGACTCAGAGAGGGAGCAGTGATGAATAAAGGGGTCAAGACCATGCTGGGAAAACCCACAGAAACAGCTGACCATATATCCAAAAGATGCCCATTCATACAACAAGGTTGTCTGTTCCACTATGTTCATAGCAGCATTATTTGTAATAGCCAGAACTTGGAAGCAACCTAGATGCCCCTCACCCGAAGAGTGGATAGAGAAAATGTGGTACATTTACACAATGGAGTACTATTCAGCAGAAAAAAACAATGGAATCATGAGATTTGCAGGCAAATGGATGGCACTAGAAGAAACCATCCTGAGTGAGGTAACCCAGTCACAACAAAACACACATGGTATGTACTCACTCATATATGGATTTTAGACATGGAGCAGAGAATTTCCAGCCTACAATGACATGGTCAGAGAGTCTGGGAAACAGGGAGGACCATAAGAGAGATATACATGGTACCCCAGAGAAGGGGAATGGAATGGTATCTACTGAGTTGATTGGGAATATGGGCTGAAAGAAGGGGAGAGGAAACTTGTTGAAAGAGATGGGGAGACAAGGAGAGGAGAGGAGAACATGGGGGAGAAGGAAGGTTGGGTCAAGGAGCCACTATAGGTTTGAGAAGAGATCTGGTACTAGGGAGATTTTCCAGAGGTCTTCAAGGATGACACCAACTGGCAACTAACCAATATTGAAGAGGCTACCTTAAATGTCCTCCCCATTTAATGGGATTGATGACTACCTTATATGGCATCCTAGAGCCTTCTTCCAGTGGCGGATGAAATCAGAGGTAGACACCCACAACTAAACACTGATCTGAACTTCTGGAAATCAGTTGCAGAAAGGGAGGATTGATGAACAAAGGAGTCAAGACCTGTTTGGTGAAAGTCACAGAGGCAGCTGACCTGAACAAGTGGGAGCCCTTGGCCTCCAGACTGGTGACTGAGACTGGGACTGACCAGCATGGGACTGACCCAGACCCACAGAACGTGGGTGTCAGTGAGGAGGCATCAGCAATCTATGGGGCCTTGGATAGTAGGTCAGTATTTAGCCCTGGCATATAAATGAACTTTGGGAGCCCATTCCACGTGGAGGAATGCTGTCTCAGCCTGGACATATGGGGTAGGGCCTAGGCCCTGCCTGGGATAATATGGTAGACTTTGCCGATTCCCCATGGAGGGTCTCACCCTCCCTGAGGAGTGAAGGGGGAATGGGGTGGGGGGTTTGAGGGAGTTGGTGTTGGGTAGGGGAGGAGGGGAGGGTGAGAGAGCTGGGATTGGCATGTCAAGCAAACTTGTTTGCAATTTAAATAAAATTTTTAAAAATTGGAAAAAAAGGAATAACCATAATATCCATCCTTCACTTCTCCAAAAGCTAATTCTGGGTAACAAAGGAAAGGTTTGGGTGTAATGGTGAGAATCTTGTGGCCTCTCTAGGACAGTGGCTATGAGATTAACTCAGATCTGACTTCGTCATTTCAGAATGCCTCAGCAAAACTGGCAAAGAGGAACAGTAAGTCCTAGAAGATGAATGGTAATGTTAGCGCACAGTGTCAGAGAAACAAGAACCAGGACACTGAAGTTATAAATACGCATATTTTATTCATTAAAAAGAAAAATTCTAACAATTATACCTCATGAATATTTGAACAGTTTTCTCGAAGAAAGAAATGCTAGGTTGATTTAAAATATTTTTATGTTTAGTGTGCTTCACAGCATACAATCTAAGACACCTGTTAAATTTGAAAATTTATGAGTCTGTGCTACCATTTAAATGCCTCAAGGGATTTTGCTTATTTTTGTGCTTTCAATGAGTATCTAAAGACAGGGCTGTTTTGTGTGGATGAGATTCTAAGCTCAGTACACAGCACTACAGAAATCAGAACTAAACCCTCTCTTTTGGCACATAAGTCTACTTGCTGTGTGTTAACACTTATTCGTTCAGAAGATTTCAGTACATTCTTCTAGTAGAGCTATCAATCATTGCATGTAATGATGTTATGATTCACACAGTAGAATGTGCTTCTGATCCTTAGCTCAGATTTAATGAATGAAATTATGCAATTATCACATGTGCATATATGTCCAAGGTCATCTTGGTGCATGTATCAACCTGAATTTCACTATGTATTAATTTTATACTTAATATATATATGTGTATATGTGTGTGTATAATCTCTATATATGATAATAAATTTCATTATTACATTTTCATATCACATATATATTTGGCTCACATTTACCATTCAGTTACTCTCTTGCCCTGCTTCTTTCTCCACTAGTCACTTTAAATATTTAAAAGCACTTCCACAGATAGAGAGTCTGGGAAACAGGAAAGAACCTAAAAGATATGCATATATGCATAGAACCCAAGAGAAGAGGATGGAGACAAGATCCTCTGAATGGATGGGGAACACGGCGAGGGGAGGGGGGGAATGGGACCTGGGAAGAATAGAGGGGGTAAAGAGGAAGGGAGTTGGTCATGGGGGAACAGGAAGTTGAGGGGGTGGGCGTAGAACAGGGGGAAGAGGGAATCATAGGATCGAAGACAGATCAGGCACCAGAGTGACCTCGAGTGAGCTAAAGGTATAACATCAATTGGCAAGCTAAGCAATAGTGGAGGGACCACCTCGAATGCCCATTCCTGATAATGAACTTGATGTCTATAACCATCCGGGAGCCTTCATCCTGTGACTGATGGAAGCAGAGGCAAACACACAACTAATCACTGAACTGAACCCAAGGAACCCAGTGACAGAGAGGAGTGATGAGCAAATTGGCAAAGAATGGGCTGGCAAAAACAGCAGAGACAGCTGATCTGAACAGGGGAGTGCTCTTGGACCCCAGACCAACAGTGGGGAGGCCAGCATGGGACTGATCTGGACCCCCCAAATGTGAGTGTCAGCGAGAAGGCCTGGGCAACCTATGGGGCCCTGAGCTGTGGATCAGTGTCTATCCCTGGTATACAAACTGTCTTCATGTGCCTATAGCACAAAGAGAGATGCTCTCTCAGCCTGGACTCTTAGGGGAGTGCCTTGACCCTACCAAGAGTAAAATGACAGACTCTAGATAACCCCTATGTGGAAGGATTTGTCAATAGGGTGGGAGGGAGGGGGAAGGGGAGTGTGGGAAGAGGGGAGGGAGAGGAAACTGGGATTGACATGTAAAACAAGCTATTTAAAATTAAAATAAAAAATGAAAAAAAATTATTAAATTAAAAAAAAAGCAGGTCCATGCATAGGTTCTGGGGGGGGGGGTTCTTTTACTTCCTCCTTTTATGAGCATGGGGCATTTTAGCTGTATTTTAGAGATATAGTGTCCTGAGATATTATGAAGCTACTTTCCCAAATGGTATCTGTACATGGGAATCACTCTCTGGTTTGTGATCAATGTGGCCTTGACTCTATTACCTCAGACTTTTAACAAAAAGTTACAAAGAAGAAAGTTCAAATGACTTCTCATCAATGGGTTGTTTTGGAGCTCTTGAATATAGGAAGTAATGACTGTGGGAATGTAATCCTGCTCATAGAAACTTCATTAGCTCATGGGAGGTGTCACCATACAAGCATTCTGTAGCTGTTTCCCCGGGATCTAAAATTTACTTTACGGTTAATATTAATTTTATTCTGTTCCTTCATATAATTCAGAAACTATTTCCAGGTCAGGAGCACTCCTTTAATTGATTACTTCATTTTCCTTTCATTACCAAAAAAAAAATAAGACTATTGTTATATAAGGTATAATTTCTGTCTAGGTTCCATGGAATTATTTTTGAAGTTACATTAAAAAAATAAACTAAAGGTAAATCAAATATTTGCTTCTTAATTCCATATCCCCATTAAGAAAGCCTCTTAATTCTCTAAGCATGTTAAATGAGAAAAAGGAAAACATAAGGAATCTCGAAGATAAATTATTTTAATACAACCATAGATACAAAAGCCATGGGCTATATATTTTCATTACTTTTTTCCCACAATCTAACAAACAGTGGAATCTTATAATTATATGTTGCAAGAATAAACTATATAAATATTTAGTCTATTAACACTAGTCATAAGAACAATATAATAAAATACAAAAGAAGGAAAATCCTGTATCCTAAATAAAATAAGCATCATAGGAATGTTTATTTAAAAATTTGAATGATAACAGTTAAAAAGAAAAATAAATAAATAAAAGGTGCACAAAGAATGTAACATTTATTGTTAGAGAAGCTTTTCAAAGCAAGTCAGAAATCACTAAATATGCTCAAGAGAAAACATATACATACTTACTCATAAACTGTGATAACATAAGCAGAAATAAATTGCACACTGCATAAAATTAAAAGCTACTTGTGATTTAATTTATGAACGAATTCAAAGAATAGATAATTTAATAGGTTCACATAGTGGTTTTGTTTACATTTAAATAATTTTTCTAGAGTTTTCCCATTACTAGTTGGTCAACCAGAGAGGAGAAGTCCCTATTAAGCATGAGTTACCTTTTCTTAAATGTTGATTGCAATACTATTTGGACCGAATGAATTTTAAACAATGACTTCTTATTCAGGAACAATTTTAAGTAAGCTATAAAACTAACTTCATCACTGACAGTTAGACACCAGAATATGAGCATTCTATTGGTTTTGTAGAAATCTGAAATGATCAAAGAGAATGGAAGCTTGAAATATATGAACCCAAAAGCAACTGTACTGGAAAAATTTTCATTTTCTAATGTATACAATGTATAAATGACCCAACTAAATATTGCTCCACTATGTTCATAGCAGCATTATTTGTAATAGCCAGAACCTGGAAGCAACCTAGATGCCCCTCAACTGAATAGTGGATAGAGAAAAGGTGGTACATTTACACAATGGAGTATTACTCAGCAGAAAAAAACAATGGAATCTTGAAATTCCCAGGGAAATGGATAGCACTGGAAGAAACCATCCTGAGTGAGGTAACGCAGTCACAAAAAGACAAACATGGTATGTACTCACTCATATATGGATTTTAGACATGGATCAGGATAGTGCCAGTCTGCACTTCCACTGATAGAGAGTCTGGGAAACAGGAAAGAACCTAAAAGATATGCATATATGCATAGTACCCAAGAGAAGAGGATGGAGACAAGATCCTCTGAAAATGCATGGGGAACACAGCGAGGGGTGGTGGGGAGTGGGACCTGGGAAGAAGAGAGGGGGTGAAGAGGAAGAGAGTTGGTCATGGGGGAACAGGAAGTTGAGGGGGTGGGGGTAGGATAGGGGGAAGAGGGAATCATAGGATCGAAGACAGATCAGGCACCAGAGTGACATCGAGTGATCTAAAGGGATAACACCAATTGGCAAGCTAAGCAATAGTGGAGGGACCACTTCGAATGCCCATTCCTGATAATGAACTTGATGTCTATAACCATCCGGGAGCCTTCATCCTGTGACTGATGGAAGCAGAGGCAAACACACAATTAATCACTGAACTGAACCCAAGGAACCCAGTGACAGATAGAGAGGAGTGATGAGCAAATTGGCAAAGAATGGGCTGGCAAAACCAGCAGAGACAGCTGATCTGAACAGGGGAGAGCTCTTGGACCCCAGAGTGACAGTGGGGAGGCCAGCATGGGACTGATCTGGACCCCCAAAATGTGAGTGTCAGTGAGAAGGCCTGGGCAACCTATGGGGCTCTGAGCTGTGGATCAGTGTCTATCCCTGGAATACAAACAGTCTTCATGTGCCTATAGCACAAAGAGGGATGCTCTCTCAGCCTGGACTCTTAGGGGAGTGCCTTGACCCTACCCAGAGTGAAATGACAGACTCTAGATATCCCCTATGTGGAAGGATTTGGCAATAGGGTGGGAGGGTGGGGGGAAGGGGAGTGCGGGAGAAGGGGAGGGAGAGGGAACTGGGAATGACATGTGAAACAAGCTATTTAAAATTAAAACAAAAAATGATAAAAAACAAAATAAAACAAAAAGTAAAATACTACAGACCAACCACAAACAAAATCAGAATCAGAGGTAGAAGACAAGGTTGAAGAAATAGACTACTCAATAAGTGCCAAGGGAAATTTTAAATAATATTTATGAACATAGCATTGGAGAGCTATGGGACATGAGAAAATGGCACATCTTTCATATTATGAAAATTGAAGAACGGGAGTACTGTAACAAAGGCATATAGAATATTTTTTAATAAAAACATGGAAGAAAATTTCACAAATTTAGAGGAAGAGATGTCCACATAATTCCATGAACCCTACAGAACATCAAATAATAAGATGAGGAAAAAATCACCAAGATACTTATAGTTTTAAAAAAACAGAATAAAGAAAGAGATTTCAAAGCTGCAAAAGACAACAGTCAAGTCACTCACAATTTCAGAGCCATCAAAATAATTCTTGCTTCTCTTAAAGTCTAAAGGACTTGGACAGATATATTCAAAGTTCTGAAAGACCAAAATTATTGATCCAAATTATTATACCCAATAAAACTATGTATTAAAAGGATACAGCGTTTTTCCACCACAAAACCCAGTTAGAGGTATTTATGATGAAGAATTGAGCTCGAAAAAAGATGCCTGAAGGAATCTTTCAATCTAACATAGTACACACTCAAGAAGTTGCAGGGATATTTAAACAACTCCAGAATAATAAATTAAAAGTAGATCTTAGAAAATACTAAAAAACAACATTACGGGAATTCGTACATATCTTCCAATTATAAGTGATAATACTAACAGTCTCAATTCTTCAATAGAGAGAAACAAAGTTATATAATGGATAAAAACACTGAGTACATTTTTTCTTGTTCTAATGAATATAATTCATCATCCACAACAGACATTGAAGGAAGACACCAGAAGGTGAAATAACCTCTCATGCTCATGAATTGATGGGATTGATACTGTGAAAAAAGGTCAGATTTCTAAATGTAATCTACAGATTCAAATTTTGAATATAAGTTGTCATAGAAACTGAAAAATTAACTTCAAAATTCTTGTGGAGATGCAAACCAGCTATCATACCCAAACCACTCTACACAATAAAAACACTCTGAATGTTTTATCAAATACGATTTCAAATTATCATTCACGTCTATGGTAAGAAAACCAGCACAGTGCTGGAATAAATAAACAAACACATTGGACAATTGAAGAGAATTAAGGAACCAGACATGGATATCTAATATTTGACATAGAAGGCAAACATATATCATAAAGAAAAGATGGTTAATGATTAGTTTTGATTAAACTGGATATCTAGGCCTGGAATATTGAAACACCATCCTTATCTCTCAATTAGTTCAAAAATAAAATTCACATAAATCAAGGAACTCAACCTAAGGACTGATTCCCTTAATCTGCTACCAGAGGAAGTAGAGAAAACCAACATATCTGCATAGAAAAGGAAAGGATGCATAGGCATGAGAGCCAACTATTGGCAACATGTACCTTATGAAATTAAAACCTTCTGCACAGCAAAGAACACTATCACTGGAGTGGAAAATGTACCTGTAGAATTGGTGAAAAATTACCAGCTATTTATCTAATGGAAGAATACTGCCTTGAATAAACCAAGCAATACTGGAGAGACTACCTTAAATGCCCCTCCCTGATAATGATTTTGACAACTAGAAGATATACCATCCTATTACCTCCATCCAGTGACAGACAGAAGCAGAGACAGACACCCACAGCTAAACCATGAACTGAACTCCTGGAACCCAGTGACAGAGAGGGAGGAGTCAAGACTGGGCTGGTGAAAACCACAGAGACAGCTGACCTGAACGAGGGGGAGATCTTGGACCCCAGACTGATGGCTGAGAGGCCAACATGGGACTGAGCCAGACCCCATGAGTGTGGGTGTCAGTGAGGAGACCTAGGCAATCTATGGGGCCTTGGATAGTATACCAGTATTTATCCCTGGAACACAAATGGACTTTGGGTGCCCATCCCACAATGAGGGATGCTCTCTTAATCTGGACACTTAGGGGAGGGCCCAAGCCCTGCCCTGAACGAAATGACAGACTCTGGAGATCCCCCATGGAGGGCCTTACCCTCCTTGGGAAATTGAGTGAGGATTGGGTGGGGTGCTGAGGAGGGCTGGTGTGGGGAAGCAGATGTGGAGGGGTGGGAGAGGGAGAGAGGTGGGAAGCAAGCTTGTTTCTAATTTAAATATATAATAAAAATTAAATAACTGAAAAACAAAACACTGAGAAAATAATCTAATTAAAAACTGGGGTTTGATTGTAAACAGAGGGATATCAAAAGGATATGCAAATACCTTAGGAAAGAATTTTAAGATGTTCACATTCCTTAACTGTCACTACTCTAGAGGTGGTGGGATCTGGAGAATGGTACCATTAAGTGAGGAAGACTAAAGTTTAATGAAATAACCCAATTTTATTTAGAACCCCAGTTGTCACTCCAAGGGTTAAGAAAGATCACATGACTAATATTCAAGTTTTATGAATTTGATGTTTTCAATAGAAGCATATAAAATACAGTCTAAAAATTTAGTTGAACACTAACAGCAAGCAATAATGAGTAATCTGAGGTAAACTCACTCTTATCTGTTTCACCTGGGAGAATGAAAGTTCAAACCAAGAAAAGTTTCATGCTTTGAAGAAACTGTTGTCACAAGACTCTTGTCTTGATTTCTTGGAGTTTGCTTACAAGTGCTCAGAATTCCCCTCATGTGACTCCATTCCTGGACTGTATTCTGGCACTTAACCGTCACAGAAATACAAAAAAAATTACTATGAAATTTCCCCTTACTTTTGTCAGAATTGGTGAGATCAAACATACAAATAATAAAATGGCTGGCATCAATATTAAGAAAGGGGAACACTTATTTACTGTTTGTGGGATTTAAAACTGTTGAATCTATTGTGGAAATTTATATGGGGCTTAAAAGGCTAGAAGATGATCCTGCTGAACCCTGGCCATATTTTCACAACACTTTATATTCTACTATAGAGATAGTTATTCATCTATTTCCATTGTTTCTGTATTCCCAATACCCAGGATATAAAGACAATAAATGTCCACACACAGTTATAAGTTTGGAGATGAAAACAATCATTCTGAACTATGTCACCCACATCTTGAAATAAAGTTTTTTTTTTTAGTTTTCATGTTCTCACTCATATTGATACTACTTTTGGCCCTTTTCATTTGTGTGTTTAATTTAGCTAACCCACAGAAGCCAAGAATCTAGTAAGGGGCTGTCCATGGAGATAAGATGACAAGGCAGAGGATATAGTTTAAAAGTCAGTATGGATAACTGCTACTCTTTAAAAGTAAGGTATATTACTATGGTACCAAGGCCAATGCCTTTCCAACAATCTATAAGGTACCAAATAGAAAGGGCAAATTAAAGTATGTGTTACTTCTCTCTTTGACTTATTCATCAATGTTTTATATAAACCATACAAAAGTCTGACACTTATTGTTTCTAGTTTACTACCTTCCAGAATTTGATAATAAAATTTTTGTTTGAAAATACACCACTCTTGACTCATGTGTAGTGGAGAAATTGCAATGGCGTTGGAGAAGAGGGAAGTAATCAAGTCTTACCCACCAATTTATGAACTTTGGGACCCCTAATAACTTCTGGCCTAGCATGATAGGCCACTGCTAAAATAGTTGCATGCACGTTATGGGATTATCCAACAACTACATAAAATTCATGCGTGGTACTTTGAACTATTGCAAAAATCTGTGCCTGATTAGATCATAGACATTCGAAGATAGTCTATAATATTATTATTTTGCTAAATGTTCATTATTGTAGTACAGTTCACTTAAGTTATCTTTATGCTCATAGAATCATGTAGGAAACCCTCATCAGAGAAATTTCTAATTGCAGTAGAAAACAATTAAAACAAAACAGAGACTCACAGTCAATATGCAGAAACAAGACACTGTTAAATACTCAGCACAAAATGGAATATATATAATCATCTCCTTAAAGTCACAAAGATCATTTTTGAATAAGAAGAGGAAGATGATATTAAGGGCTAGTAATAATGAACTGTTGCCACCAAACAGTACTTGCAGGCATGTCAGAGCCATTCCACATATGAACACACAGTGTCTATGATTATTGTATTTACAAAGTCTGCACAAGATGAAGCCAGCAAAAATAGCATATGAAAGGAGAGAAGCTCATGAATTACCAGTATTATTTTCAAAGCTTCTGAGAATTAATGTTCACCATGACAGACAGTGGATTCTCTTCAGAGCTGCGGCTCCCGAGAGACTATGATCCAGTAGGTGGTCCCACACCAAAGTATGTACAATCAATATAAAATGGACTTAGTGAATTAATTAAAAAAGGAAACAAACAAATAAAAACCATTAAGTTGGGATGAAAAATGTGGTGGTGAGGGATAGGCAGGAAGTGGAGAGTTGAGAATGGGGGTTGGTTTAATCAATACACATTGCATACATTCATGAAACTCTTCACAAAGCAAAACAAAAACCAAAAGTTGTTTTGCAAAGAAGACAAAAATGTGGGTCTCCCCAGTAGTTTATGTCCATGAAATTTAAAAAAGTAAGTCAATTAAACCTGTCACTAGGGCTAGTCTATTTACCTTTATTTTATCAAACAGGGAAAATTCCTCTAACTAATAAAACAGTTAGTTTCAACTGGTAGTAGTTGACAAAATGTGTGATGTAAACACATTATCACTGTGGTGTTCAGATGACCAATGAAGATAAAGATGGAAATTAGGCCTGGTAAGGCATGCCTCTAATCCCTGCAAAATGTGATAGGACCAGTCCAAGACCTGGCCTGTATAGTGAGATGTGATCCTATTTCATAAAAACAATTGGAAAGAAATATAAATAAATTAATAAGGGTGAAACTGGATGAAAGGTACGGCATGATTTTCATAAAAAAGAAAGAGCTGGTTCTAACAACCCATTCATTATATATAATCTTTGAATACTAGGCAGCACACTAACCCTTATGCAACACCACATGCTTGAGTTCTATGGTTCTTATTTCTATATAGCAGACATTGCTTTATTTAAGTGTCTATATTCGTTGGCTATTGGTCAACAGTCTCCACACATTTCTATAGTTTTATATTTTTTTTTCAAATGAGGTGAATACAAGGTTTTACTTTGTTAAAATTAATAATTCTACTGTGCCAGATTATATGCTCTGTTCTTTACTGTACCTATGTAGACATGTTGGTGTAATTGTTCCTTATTGAATGCTTTCTCTGTATTCTTTCCTCTATTCTTTATTTCTTATATGAATCCAAATAAAATGTGCATGTCATAATGAGAATTGCAAATGTCCTTTGGAGGAAAAGTCATTTTTATTTAGTAAATAGAAAGCATGAGTAATGAACAATACAAGAAAATTGTAAAATAATTAGGAAGTGGTTCAGAGGTGCTCATTTACAACTGAGGAAATTAAAAATGCAAATGCATTATTATCACAAAGGTAGTTAACAGAAGAATGAGTGAAAAAGAGCATCACTTCTAATTCATCATTGTTTAAAAGACACCTGTGAGTTCTAGCCGCAAAAGACAATTCTGAGAAGTACAAATGGTCACATTTTGCATTAGAGTCTTCACTTTGTTATATTTCAATGAGAGCAGCAGTTATTCTCCATAGGAAGAAGATACTACGTATTTGAATTTCTGACAAAAAAGTCAGTGGATGCAAATTGCAAAATATCCCATATTTTTGTCTGTGTGATGGGGGTGATAAATGATTTCTTTTCTTTCAGTGAAGGAAACTGCTCCCAAAGATTCAAATCTGGGGAAGGAAAATTAAGTTAGTTTTAATTTCCTTATTGTTGCAGGCTGTGTTTATTGGTCTTAAGTTATATTGTGACTTCATATGAGGCTAACATGCAAGAAAAATGTAAAAATATTGCAATATTAGTATAAAGTAAGATCCTTCAAAATTACATCTTAAAACTTTATTTTCAAAAAAACATCATTTAAATGAATTAATCCTCAGAATAAGATCTAGCTAAAGATTATGTATATGTGAGCACACACTCACACACAAACACACATATACAAACATCATCTTTGGAATTATGAACGCCATCTGAAGACTAATGTCTTTGTCAGGGTTTCTTTTGTTGCAATGAAACATCATAACCAAAAATCAAGTTGAGCACAAAATTGTTCATTTGGCTGTTCATCACCAATGCAAGTCAGGACAGGAACTAAAACAGAGCAGGAACCTGGAGGCAAGAGCTGATGCAGAGGCTATGGAGGTGTGCAGATTACTGCCTTGCTCCAATGGCTTGCTCCAATGACTTGCTATGATTACTTTCTTATATCACCTAGGACTATCAGCCATGGGATAGGACCATTCATAATGGCCTGGACCCTCCCTGAATAATAACTAACTTTTGAAAATGTCTTACAAATGGGTTTATGGAAGCATTTTCTAAATTAAAGTATCCCCTTTCCAATTGTTCTAGGTTGTGTGTCAAGTTGGCATTAGACCATCAAGCACAACTAATGACAAAACTCTGAGTGTTAAAAAGAAGTTAATAAGTTAGTATATGAATGTAAAGATATTAAAACTTGGAAACGAGAATAACTATATGTATTTAGAGGTAATTTTAATTTTGCTACTATAATGAGAGTCATCTGAAAACTTTTGTCTTCTTCACTTGTGTCTCCATTAAAATCTAACAGAAGGTTACATAAAGGACACAAATACTTCAGACATTCTGATCATTAAACACCTTTCCCTCTTCGTATTCAATGTTTAATTACTCCATACCATTTCTCTGTTTGTTTTTGTTTGTTTGTTTGTTTGTTTTGGTTTTTTGAGACAGGGTTTCTCTGTATTGTTTTGGAGGCTGTCCTGGAACTCACTCTGTAGACCAGGTTGGCCTTGAACTCACAGAGATCAGCCAGCTTCTGCCTCCCTCCCAAGTGCTGGGATAAAAGCCATGCACCACCAGTGCCCGGCTCCATTTCTCTATTGAGTCCACAAAAATAGTTGATTAATTGTATGTGCTCAGTTCAAATCTAGGTTCACCCAATAAATAATATACTCATTTTTGTCCCACTAAGATTAAAAGCATTTCCTGCATGCCTTGATGTTCCTACCTAGTCTTGTGCCATATTAAACTGTCATATGTGTCTTCTAAACTAACTTCACAGTAATATTGACCATTAACACTCCATCAATAAGTAAAGTTGATTATTAGTTATAGTGGTGATTTATGCTAACTAGATAAAAAAGTAATTGGACAGAATCATTAGCAACAAGAAGTATTCATTAGATTTCACTCTTCAGCTTTCTAAGGAACTTAAAGAAACTGCAAAAATGCTTTGTATTACTTAAAAAAGTATTTAGTATCCTGAAACTTCTAGTAAGTCTGACAAATTGTGTTAGATTTCATAAGGAGAAATCTCTCTCATTATAAGATATTTTTGACAAAGTAAGATAGTGTGTTGTATAGCTTGGAACAAATTCTCAAATAGGATACTAGTGTTTGACTCTTAAATAAATATTGTGTTTACAGGGCAATTATCCAGACTTCTGTGTAAATATCCCACAAACCACTGAATACAGTGACAGAAATATTTTGCCTGTTTGTTTGCTTTGTTTTGTTTTTAGTTACTCCTGATTTTCAAAATATCTCTCTGTCAAGAACCACTATGACTCAATGAGTTCCAGTGAGGCACAGATCTTAGAATTCTCTCTTGCTTTTCTTCAAACTCAAATTATGATTCTTCACATCTCTCTGCTAATGTAGCCACCTGCTCTCTAATCACCTATGTAAGAGACTAGAGCTACCTCCTCTTTCATTTATTTCCATCTAGTTAGTTTTCCATTATCTCCATTGAACATACCATCAATGCAGAAGACGAAGCAATCTACAACAATATATATCATCTATATAGATAAAGGAGACACAAACAGAGTAACAGAGACAAAAAATGAGAAAGAGGTAAGGAAACATTTGAACTAGAAACATTTACTTTGCGTTTCTTAAAGATAAAATTCAAAAATCATGGGAAATAAAATTAAGACATCTTTAAGTATTGAGTAAGTTACCATAGACAAATGTGAAAAACATTTATGTGAATGCTTTTTATATTATTAAGGGTAAAATATAATTAAAATTCACTGTAGGTGAGACTGGGCCTGATAATACAAAAATACTGATGTAAATTGAAGAGTTAATTCTAAATTCAAACAGAATAAGAAAAGATCCAATATGCAGGCCACTCCCCTAATACTTTCAATAAGTAAAATGTATAGGTTTTTAAATTACACAAAATCATTAAAAATACTCTATGTCAAATAAACAAATGCGGTGAGATTTGTTGCTCTCTCATATAACATTTGGCCAATGCTAAAATAGCCAGAGAACAGCTTCAGCAGGGAAAAATGGTTCTTTGCAACCATTTTTGGAAAATACTATATGTCATAAAGCAAGTTTGTGCTCTTTGGGGACAGGATTAAATTTGTATGTGGTAAAATACATGGTGTGCATTTGAAATTGGGTTGAATATGCTAAATTAAAAAATTACTTCCTAGTTTTAATGAACAGGGAATAAGATACCAGTATCAATTTGTGAACTGTTATTAAATGTTTATAATTGAGATTATTAACCTTGTCAAAGAAACTAGTCAGAAAAAAATAGATTATAGTTGCATTTAATCTTTCATATGTTGTTCAGGATTCTCTTTTTTTGAACTCTACTTATATTTTTGCATTTAATTGTCTAGAGAATATTAATTTTTGTGACACCAAATAATATATTTTATTTTATGTGTTGTGTCCCATTGCTTAGTATCATACTCTACTATAACCTTGCTATATCTCAATATTTATTTCCAGACATTTTGTACACTGTCAATGATATCATTAAGGTTGCCATTGTTCTTTAGGTCTAATGTCTTTATACTAACTTGGGGGTTTTTATCAAACTATTCCTTGCTCTAACCAAAACCCATTTGCCTATTAATAATGTAAGTTCAGAGCAAATAGAATAACTGAAATGCGAGTTTTAACAAATGAGTTTATTGACCAGTAATTAAAACTCTTTCTATTAATGTTCTTTAAAATGAAAACAAGAATAAAAATAAAGTAAATTTCATTTTTGAAAAATTTATTTACCTTAGTCAGGTGGTAGTGGAGCACTCGTTTAATTCCAGCACTTGGGAGGCAGAGGCAGGAGGATCCCTGTGAGCCCAAGGCAAGGCTGGTCTACAGAGTGAACTCCAGGACATCTAGGACTGTTTCACAGAGAAACCCTGTCAATAAAGACCAAAACCAAAACAAAATGAAACAAAACAAAACAAACAATCAAACAAATAACTGAGGCTGAATTTAGTCAGGAGGTGATGGCTTAAGCCTTTAACCCCAGAGCTCAGGAAGGCAGAGGCCAGTGGATCTCTGACTTCAAGGCCAGCCTGGTCTACAGTGTGAATTCCAGGACAGTCAAGGAGACAAGGAAATACAGAGAAACCCTGCCTCAAAACAATAAAAGGAAAAGAGAAAAAACTACTTATCTTCTTACTTCATGTGCATGTATTTCTGAATATATTTAAGTCTAACACATGTACCTAGAGTCCACAAAGCGCAGGAGTCATCAGGTTACCTGGAAATATAGCTAAAGAAGATTGTTGCATATGGGTGCTGACACTCTAACCCAGTCCTCTATAAGAGCAACACATGCTCCTAATTGTGAGCGACCTTTTAATCTCCCTAGGTAAATTTCATTTTAATTTATTAAAGTTTCCTTACTGTATTTTATGTATATTATTGTTTTGTCTGCATGCATATATGTGTACCACATGTATGCCTGGTGGCTGCAGAGGCCAGAAGAATTGTCAGATCCCTTGAAGCTGGAGTTAATGATGGTTGTGAAATACTGTGTGGGTTCTTCAACTTGAACCAAAGGCAGTAAGTGCTCTGACCTGCTGAACCAGTTTTGCTGCCTCCAAACTAAAATCCTTCAATACAGCGAAGTATACTATTTAATTCTGTGTGGCAGGGAGGAAGACAGAGATGCAAGCAGAGTGTTTTTCTAGGCTGTTAAAGACATTATTAATTGTGTATTATTATTAATTATCGTTGTTATTGAGACAAGGTCTCCCAATGAACCCTTAAGCCTACTAATTGTTTAAGCCCTCTTTCTCAGTCTTCAGGGGTGGGGTTGGGGGAGCTGCTTGTTCACTCTACACCCTGTCTAGGCTGGAGTTACAGTATCCACCATCATGCCTGGCTTTTATCTCAGTGTTTGGATATCTCAACTGAGTTCATCATATTAGCATGGAAAGTACTTCTTTGTGACAACTATCTTGTTCCTGCAATATTTTATTAAGAGAAATAAGCATTTCATATGTTAAATATGGCCTTAAATTGAAATTTAAATTGTACATGAAATTAAAAAATTACTAGCCAGACTTAATTTATTAACTAAAGAAAAACAGTGAAGCCTCTGTGAATGGAGAACCAGTAAACATATTTTCAGATGTAAAATGTAAATTTCCACAAGACAAGCCAAAAATGTAAATTATCTAACTCTCAATTCAAAGGAATAATAGTGAAGATTACCACTCATTGCCAACTTGATAGGATTAGGAGTAACCAGGGAGATAAGCCTCCAGGCACACTGTTAGGAACTGGGTTCATTAGGTTAGCCTCTGGTCTCATCTGTAAGTGATTATCTTGATTAGGTTAAATGATGTGTGAAGACCCACACTAAAAGGGGAAAACACCACTACTTATGTTTGGACCACAGACTTTGTAAGTAAGCAGAAAGTTGGCTGAACACAGATTTTTATTCCTTTTTCTGTGAGCTTGCTGATTTGTAGACTGGCTGACTAAAGATCTTGGCTTTATCCTCCCCTGAGATAATGAATGATGGATTGACTCCTGGAACTGCAGGCCAAATGAAACCCTTAGTTCTGTAGCTTTCTTTTGTGAGGTATTTTGTTCTAGAAATATTTAAACTAAGAGAATAATTTAACTTTTATTGCAGTATACCGTTGCTAATTTGGAATTATCTTAAACTTGACCCAGTGTTATGGAACTGACAACCCAGTTCAGGTTTACCATGAACTCACTGGAATTCTGCCTCCGGTTGTTCGTTCTGAAATTGCAGGAATTTCTCGCTTACATAGCTACTTTTAAGAAATGAGCAAAATTGGCATACTTTCCAAATTATTTTGACTTTATTCCCAATATTGAAATAATAATTAAATATTGTCCTCACTTAAGTATTTAAAGACAAATGTTCTTCTTCCTGGGAAATGAAATGAAGGACTAACATTAACAGAGCAATGTCCTGTTGACTGTGTCCTTTGCCTTACAGCATTCAGGAGGCAAAGCAAAATCGTTCTCTATGAGTTTGATGTCAGTCTACAAAACTACAAAATGGTTTCTAGGACTTCCAGGGCTACAAAAGTTACGCCCTGGAGTAACTATGTCTTCAAAAACAAAAAGAAAATAAAAAAAAGAGAATGAGAATAAACATAGAAAACACCTAGTATTGTAATTTCAATTAAGCAATCGAACTTCAGATTGCAGTCATTAATCCATGATAAACAGAAAATGAATACAGATGAGATAGGAAGAAACAGGTTTTCTTATGCATCATTTTTCACAAAAACCTACAGCATACAAAGGACATACTTACATAATTTAACTGACAGATGCTCCACAGTCAATTACAATATTTATTTGGTTTCTAAAGCCTCATGCACACCAGTCAGTTTCTCTGTGATTAAACTGAAACTACAGATCTCTTAAAATATTATGTGTCTATATTTGATACAAATTCTATTTAAGATATGTTGACTATGTAAAATTCATTAAATATATGCTTAAATATTATATATACTACATGCTTAATATACAAATATGAAATTAAGCATATATAAATATATATTATTTATGAATTTTGTTGATATATAAATAAATACAATATTAATGTAAAATTTTATGGTTATTATATATAATTAATGAGATATATAATATAGTGATATCAAATAAATAGATATAATTATATACTATATAATACAATTAACCTAGTTATAAATAAGTGTATATGATTAAATTAATCATATTTTATTTGTGCATAAAATATAATTGTACTTTATGTATAGTTATGTATAAATAATCTACATAAGCATGTATTAATATAAATATACAATACATTTATATAAATATATTATATAATATCTAATATATTTATGCATATTAGATATGTGAAGGCATATATTTTTTAAAAGGTCTGTAAATATATAAATATGGCACATATTAAATATATTATATATAATAAGCATATATATATACTATATAATAAATATATTATGTTTAATAAACATATATATTATACATTAAATATGTTGATCAGATTGTCTTGGTGTATATATATTTTTTCTTGTATATAAATGCATACATGTTATATAGGCTTATTTGCTTATTTTTTACTTATATGTAAGTATATATATATATCTCTCAGATATGCTTATTATTTGGCAGTTTCTTGCTGTATGTAATGCCACGTGTGCTTAATTCCCTTCCATTTTCTCCCAGATCATCACTATCAGATCTCAGTCTCCATTTTTAGAAATATTTTTATAACAATTTTTTAAATTTATTTTTAAGTTTAAATTTAGATTAGAAACAAGGTTGCTTCACAAGTCAGTTCCAGGTCCCTCTCCCTTTCCCTCCCCTCCTTCCGTGTCCTCCCCCCAACCTTCCCATTATCCCCTCATTTCCCAAGGGAGTGTGAGGCCCTCCATGGGGGTGTCCATAGTCTGTCTGGGTAGTGCCAGCCTACAATCCCATGGCCAGAGAGTCTGGGAAACAGAAACCTCATTCAGTGGCTGACGGAAGAAGAGGCACACTCCCATGGCTAAGTAGAACTATTTTTCTTTTATGTTTTCATATTGATTCAAATTTTAGTAAGTTGCCTAGTCTAATCTTGAACACGCAATGTAAAATAGGTAGGACATGAATTTGTGAACTTCTTATTATCCTTGGTCAAGCTCCTCAGTAAAATGAGATAAAAGTTTATACTACCTGACCCAGGTGAAAAAAATATTGCTCATATTTGTGTGTGATCTAGTTTGATTGCTACTGTTCTAATTAGCATTAAGACACAAAGCAGCTTTACATATTCTGTCCATCACTGAGAGAAAAGAAAGGGACTTGCCTAGGACAGCCACAGCAATACTCAGGTTCCAAATAGGAGGTAAGCTTTAAGCAAGTGAGGATTAAGTCAGGCCATGGTGGTAGGGATTTTCTTGCTCTCTTACTGACTGTTACTCAGGTAGCTTCTTTATTTGTACACAAATCTGTAACCAGTGATAGATTTATGTGTTTAGATTCTTCTTGTATATCTTTTTGTGGTCATTCATAAACTGTGACAGAACAAAATTATCTTTTATAGTCATTTTTTCTCTTCTTAACCCCACAACCTAAATTTTGGGCAGCTCTTGTGGTTTCAAGGACACTAGAAAGAAAATCTCCAAGCCAGTTTGGGCTGATTGCTATGTCCTATATAGTGCAGTATTAACTCATAATGGTCAGAGTACCAAAAGAACCAAGAAAAATCCTCAGACCAAAGGTTCTGTGGTTATTGTTCACTTTCTGGTATAATACAATGTTTACATTTTACATATTAATACAATTTATTCATATGTCTAATCCTAATATTCATTAGTTCCTTGGTTTTATGACCATAGTGTCTCTACATGACTTACTTTTCTGAGAAAGGGCAGTCCTGACTCTTTCTATTTTTCTATCATCTTTCTACACCATTCTTTGTCCACCTGCATGGGGCAGAGGTAATTCCAGCCAATCTAACTTTGTTGCTGCATATGCCATGTAATCACCTCAGCTTACAGTTAAAAGTGTTTTGTAATATGATCTGCAATCAACTCCTCTAGCAAGCTGAACCTTGTGACCTTTCTAAGTTTGCTTTGTTTTGATTTTTTGTTCCTGACTAAGTACAGGGGCAGATATTTCAGGAATGTCTGAGAGTCTCATGAATAGATCTCTGGCATCTTTTTGTGCTTCACAATCTCCATGGTAGAAGACCTTCAAGTAGATAAGGATGGCTCCCTAAAGCCAGAAGAGGTAGTGTGTTTGGGACTATCATGGGAAAGCTTACCAGCAGCACTCCTGGGTGCAGGCGTAATGATTCACAAGCAATTCCCCCTTTAATTGCATATTCCCAAGCTGTACAAATAATAAAATCTGCCTCCCAAGAATGTAGCATGTGAGATCAAAACCAAGAGTGAGCAATGGCCAAGGCAATGATCTTGTAGGTCAGCTTTGCTGGATCAGGCAGCTGGGATGCTTTGTGAGTTTTACTGTTAACCATCAGATATGGCTAAGTCAAGGACTAACACAGATCAGGAACCTGAAGGCAAGAACCATGGAAGAATGTGACATGGTGCCCGTATTTTGTTCAGTTTGCATTATTATACAACCCCGAACAACCTATTCAAAGATGAAGCTTCCACAGGGGGCTGTCCCCTCCCACATCAGTCATCAATCAATAAAATGATCCACTGACTTCCCTATGGTCAATAACTCTTTCCAGACTACTCCAGGTTAGGCTGACAACAAACAAGCAAAACTTAACAGTATAACATGAAATATTACTTAGTTGGAAAACTGTTAGTTAGCCATTGTGAAGAAATGTCACTAAGATCATTTATTTGCAAATAAAAAGGAAGGGAGGTATGAAAGAAAAGGAGAGCAAGGGGAGGAGAATGAGAAGGTAGGAAGGAAGGTTCTTTCTTTTTCTTTTTCTAAGTCCTGCACTATGGTTTGATAGTTGGCTGCACCTTGCATCTTCTACATAAAAGAAGAGAGGTAGGAAGCAAAGAATATCGTAAATAAAAAACAAACAAAATGAAAAAATAAAATTGGACCTCTATTATATCCAAAGAAAATCAATTTGACGTGGGTACAACAAAAAAGAATAAAGTAATGCAAATTGTAATTTTGTAGCACATAATCACTCTACCGACCATTTCCTCAAATTTTATTACTTTGATGGGTTTCTGCCAACTGCCAATTACAAGGATGTTTTCCAGAACCGTGTAAGGCAGTATACTTCTTATGCACCTGTGACAGGCTTTAATTGTTGGCAAACTGACAATAGCCAAAATCAACAGGCACAGAGTGATTCCCAGTAGTTGGTATATTGCTGTTCAGGCTTCATCTCCCTTATCTGGAACAATTCAAGTAATGTGTCTGGTATCATTTTCTGCCAAGATTAGGATTTTCCATCACAATGGAAACTTGCTTACTAGCATTCAACTTATTTAACTCCTTTCTCTATGTCTATGTCATTTCTCTACTCTCCTCCTAATATACTCTGCATTTCCCTAGTGAACAGTTTGTATATGAATCCTTATCTCAAAGCTTTCTTCTGGGTAAATCCTGAAAAGGATAGTTAACACCACAATGTCTAGGAAGAAGATAGTCAGAAGAGGAGGATGGAATTGAACCCTTCCCAGCAGGTGGCAACAAAGTTCTGATTCCCTTTACATAAGTGATTTAATGGGTACCTAACTACTTGTGTGCTGCAACAGTAATGACTAAGACTATATTACAAGTGGTAATTTGCAAAGGGTATAGCATGGAAGGTCATGAACTGACTTATGCAGTGTGCCTATGTGATATGATGACAACTATAATAATAATGGATATGAAGGGGGTTAGTTCTAATGAACTTGATGTGTTCAATAAAGAAAATAGTGCTTTAAATCAGCTGACCACCCACTTACCACATGGAATTGAAACATCTATTTCCTTACCACAGCATTTAAAGAAAGTTTCTGCAGTTATTGTGACATTAACTAAAGTGCCTCAGAAGAGTTTTTGTGTCTGAATCAAAGACCTGATGCCTGGTGGCAGGGTGCTTGAGTATGCATCATATTGACTCTTGAACAACCCAATATGTGGTGACAGAATGCTTGAGTACGGATGTGACTGACTCAAACATCCTGAGCTCCTTGAATTCTTCAGATGCTCAAATTTGACTTTTTTCTATGACAGAAAGTAAGAACCTCTCTTGTCTGAAAAACTCAAATAGGT
The DNA here is from genome assembly GCF_017639785.1 of Mesocricetus auratus. Classification (NCBI taxonomy): domain Eukaryota; kingdom Metazoa; phylum Chordata; class Mammalia; order Rodentia; family Cricetidae; genus Mesocricetus; species Mesocricetus auratus. Next base: position 29,640,545 of record NW_024429200.1, on the reverse strand, counting down.
TAATACCTAGTTAAATCATAATTATCTCTTGAAAGATGTTTTTGCACTGGGCGTCTGTGGCATATGCTTTCAATCCCAACACTCGGGAAGCAGAGGCAGGCGGATCTCTGTGAGTTCAAGGCCAGCCTGCTCTACAGAGTGAGTTTCAGGAGAGGTTCCAAAACAATACAGAGAAACTCTGTCTCAAAAGACAAAAAAGAAAAAAAGAAAAATGTCCTTGCATCAAATTCTGTAGTTTTAAAAAATCATAAGGGTGAGCTGTTCCGGTGGCAGCATCAGGTAAACAGGCCAGCTTCTGGGCCTGTGCTCCAGTGCCTGGGGTTTGCACAGGAACTGCACAGAGCTTCCAATCCCAGCGGTTGCCAAGCACCCCAGACTCCAGGTCTTCTCTCCCACAATAAGACCAGGAAACCAGAGGAGCCAGGGAGACCAGGGGAGCAGCTGTTCCGGTGGCAGCATCAGGTAAACAGGCCGGCTTCCCGGTCTGTGTTCCAGTGCTTGCGGATCACCTGGGAACTGCACAGAGCTTCCAATCCTGACGGGAGCCAAGCACCCCAGACTCCAGGTCTTCTCTCCAACCAACAAGACCAGGAAACCAGAGAAGCCAGGGAGACCAGGGGAGCAGATGTTCCGGCCACAGGATCAGGTACAACAGGATCCAGCATAGGGTCCAGGGCATCAGGTAGGAGGCTAAGCGCCCCAGATTCCTGTTCTTCTTATCCATCCCACGGGACTAGAATGAGGACAAGGAATAGAAAAACCACCACATTATTGGACTTACTAGCACACACCAAAGGGAACTCTGGTCCCCAGACCAGTAAGGGGCTCTTTCTGCACACACTAGAAGAAGAGATGGGAAAGAGGCAATACAAAAACACACTCAGCAACAGAAAAACAAATATGACACCACCAGATTCTAGAGACTTCACACCAGCAAGACTCCAACATTCCAATGCCAACGAAGAATAAGAGAATGACCTTAAAACCATTTTCATGAAAATGATAGAGGCCCTCAAAGAAGATATAGGAAAATCCCTCAAAGAAATGGAAGAGAAAAAAAACCAAAAAATGCAAGAAATGGAAGAAAAAACATACCAAAAAATGCAAGAATTGGAAGAAAAAACAAACCAAAAAAGGCAGGAAATGGAAGAAGAAACAAAGCAAAAAATGCAAGAAATGGTAGAAAAAACAAAGCAAAAAATGAAAGAAATGGAAGAAGAAACTAACCAAAAAGGCAGGAAATGGAAGAAGAAACAAAGCAAAAAATGCAAGAAATGGAACAAAAAGCAAACCAAAAAATGCAAGAAATGGAAGAAAGAACAAACCAAAAAAATTCATAAAAGGCAACAAATGGACGAAAAGATAAACTGAAAATTGCAAGAAGCAATGCAAACACTGCACGGGTTGAAAACAGAAATAGAGACAAAAAAATACAATCTGAAGAAAGGCAGGAAATAGAAAAGCTGAGCAAACAGTCAGGTACTATCGATACAAGCATTACCAACAGAATAGAAGCAATGGAAGAGAGAATCTCAAGTGTTGAAGATACACTAGGAGAAATGGATTCATCAACCAAAGAAAACCTTAAGTCCAACAAATCCTTAACACAAAACATCCAGGAAATATGGGACACCATGAAAAGACAAACCTAAGACAAACCTAAGAATAATAGGTATAGAAGAAGGAGAAGAAAACCACCTCAAAGGGGCAGACGACATATTCAACAAAACCATAGAAGAAAACTTTCCCAACCTTAAGAAATACATGCCAATGAAGGTACAAGAAGCCTACAGAACACCAAATAGAGTGGACCACAAAAAAAAAATTCCCCTTGCCACATAATAATCAAGACCCCAAACATACAGAATAAAGAAAGAATATTAATAGCAGCTAAGGAAAAAGGTCAAGTAACATATAAAGGCAGACCTATCAGAATTACACCTGACTTCTCCATGGAAACTCTGAAAGCCAGAAGGTCCTGGATACATACTCTACCAACACTAAGAGATGGTGGATGCCAGCCCAGAGTACTATACCTGACAAAGCTCTCAATCACTATAGACGGAGAAAACAAGTTATTCCATGACAAAACTATATTTAAGCAATATGTATCCACTGGCCCAGCCCAACAGAAAATTTTGGAAGGAAAACTCCAACCCAAGGAAGCTAACTACAACCAAAAAAACATAGGCATTAGCGAATCCCTGTAGGAGGAAGTCTGTATGCCGCCATTAAACATGTGACTTACTAGAGGCACATACAGATGAGGTAATAAAAGGGCGGTTTACCACAACGCTAACCACACCCACTTTAGGCATGACTAAAGACTTATACGGCTGGACGTAAAGACTTATACGTACGTAGGCGGTGAACTACATCACTAGCCATGCCCACTTGGGCATAGCTAGGGGGCGTTAGGGGGAAAGGTATAAAATACAGCATACAGGAAGTCTCGGTCTCTTTTCCCGGAGTTCGGCTTCCGGTCCGGCAGCTGAAACGACTTGTCTCATCTGGGTTACTTGTTTGGCATCTTGTGAGTAATTTCTACAATAAATACTTAGTTTTATTTTCAGTAAGTGTGTTGCTTATATTTACAGCATCCGTTGGAGCTACAAATCCCTCTCTACCAACAGCCAAAAGAACAAAGGGGTGAAATTCCACACATAATTCCACCAAAAACAACCATTGCAAATCGAAGAAGGATGAGCAATCAATGGTCATTAATATCCCTCAACATTAATGGCCTTAACTCACCCATAAAAAGACACAGGCTAGCAGGATAGATGTGAACACAGATCCCTTTCTTCTGCTGCATACAAGAAACACATCTCACCATCAAAGACAGAAATTACCTGAGAGTTAAAGGTTGGGAAAAAATTTTTCAATCAAATGGACCCACGAAACAAGCAGGGGTAGCAATCCTAATATCTAACAAAGTAGACTTTAAAATAAAATCAATCAAAACAGATGAAGGAGGTTATTACATACTCATCACAGGTGAAACCCGCCAAGATGAAGTGTCTATCCTGAACATCTATGTCCCAAACACAAATGCATCCACATTCATAAAAGAAATATTATTAGAACTTAAATCACATCTAAAGCCCCATACAGTTATAGTGGGAGATTTCTACACACCACTCTCACCACTAGACAGGAATACCAGACAGAAACTCAACAAAGAAGCAAAGGGTCTAATAGAAGTAATGACCCAACTGGGATTAACAGACATCTATAGAACATTTCATCCACATAAAAAAGAATATACCTTCTACTCACCACCATATGGAACCTTCTCAAAAATCGACCACATACTTGGCAACATATCAAACCTCAGCAGCTACAAAAAAATTGCAATAACTCCATGTATCTTATCAGACCACCATGCTTTAAAATTAGAATTCAACGACAACACAAATTGCAGAAAACCTACAAACTCATGGAAATTGAATAATGCTCAACTACACCATTCCTGGGTCAAATAAGAAATAAAAAAAATTAAAGACTTCCTTGAATTCAATGAGAAGGAAGACACAACATACCCAAACCTATGGCACACTTTGAAAGTAGTGCTACAGGGGAAGGTCATAGCACTAAGTGCCCACATGAAGAAACTGGAGAACAGTTATACTAGAGAATTAGCAGCACAGCTGAAAGCTCTAGAAGACAAAGAAGCAACTCCCCCAGGAGGTGGAGACACCAGGAAATAATCAAGTTGAGGGCTGAAATCAATAAAGTAGAAACTAGGAAAACAATACAAAGAATCAATGCAACGAAGAGTTGGTTCTCTGAGAAAATCAACAAAATAGACAAACCTTTATCCAAACTTACCAAACAGCAGAGAGTGAACATGCAAATTAACAAAATCAGAAAAGAAAAGGGGGACATAACAACAGACTCTGAGGAAATCCAGAGAATCATCAGGTCATACTTTGAAAACCTGTACGCCACAAAATTCAAAAATTTAAAGTAAATGGACGACTTCCTGGATAGCTATCACTTGCCAAAACTACATCAAGAACAGATAAGCAATTTAAATAGACCTATAACCCCTATGGAAATAGAAGAAGTCATTAAAATTCCCCAATTAAAAAAAGCTCAGGTCCAGGTAGCCTCAGTGCAGAATTCTACCAGAAATTCAAAGAACAGCTTATATAAATTCTTCTCAAAGTATTCCAAAAATAAAAGCAGAAGGGTCTTTGCCAAACTCTTTGTATGAGGCTTCAATAACCTTGCTCCCCAAGCCACACAAAGATACACCTAAGAAAGAGAACTTCAGACCAATATCCCTCATGAACATTGATGCAAAGATACTCAATAAAATACTGGCAAATCATATCCAAAAACACATCAAAACAATCATTCACCATGATCAAGTAGTTTTCATCCCGGGATGCAGGGATGGTTCAACATACGAAAATCCATCAACATAATCCACCATATAAACAAGCTGAAAAACAAAAATCAAAGGATCATCTCACTAGATGCTGAAAAAGCCTTTGACAAAATCCAACAACTCTTCATTATAAAGGTCTTGGAGAGATCTGGGATAGCAGGGACATACTTAAACATAATGAAAGCTATATACAGTAAACCAACAGCCAACATCAAACTAAATGGACAGAAACTCAACGCAATTCCTCTAAAATCAGGAAAAATACAAGGCTGTCCACTCTCTCCATACCTTTTCAACATGGTACTTGAAGTTGTAGACATTGCCATATGATAACAAAGGGGGATCAAGGGGATACAAATTGGGAAGGAAGAGTTCAAACTTTCACTGTTTGCAGATGATATGATAGTTTACATCAGTGACCCAAAGAACTCTACCAGGGAACTCTTACAGCTAATTACCACATTCAGGAAAGTGGCAGGCCCTACTATATACAGATGATAAAAGGGCTGAAAAAGAAATCAGAGAAACATCACCCTTTACAATTGCCACAAACAACATAAAATACCTTGGGGTAACGCTAACCAAACAAGTGAAATACCTGTATCGTAAGAACTTTGAATCTTTAAAGAAATAAATTAAAGAAGCTCTCAGAAAATGGAAAGACCTCCCATGCTCTTGGATAGGTAGGATCAATGTAGTAAAATTGGCAATCCTGCCAAAAGCAATCTACAGATTCAATGCAATCCCCATTAAAATCCCAGCACAATCTTCACAGACCTTGAAAGAACAATAATCAATTTTGTATGGAAAAACAAAAAACCCAGGATATCCAAAACAACCCTGTTCAACAAGGCAACGTCCGGAGGCATCACCATCCCTGACCTCAAGCTCTATTATAGAGCTATAGTCCTGAAAACAGCTTGGTATTGGCACAAAAATAGACAGGTAGACCAATGGAATCAAATTGAAAACCTGGATATTAACCCACACATGTATGAACATCTGATCTTTGAAAAAGAAGCTAAAAATATACAATGGAATAAAGAAAGCATCTTCAACAAATTGTGCTGTCATAACTGGAGGCAGGCATGTAGAAGAATGCGGATCGATCCATGTTTATCGCCATGCACAAAACTTAAGTTCAAATGGATCAAAGACCTCAACATAAATCCAGCTACACTGAACCTCTTAGAAGAGAAAGTGGGTGGTACCCTTGAACAAAATGGTACAGGAGACAGCTTCCTGAAGGTAACATCAGTAGCACAGACAGTGAGATCAACAATTAATAAATGGGACCACCTGAAACTGAGAAGCTTCTGTAAAGTAAAGGACACAGTCAGCAAGACAAAAAGGCAGGCCACAGAATGGGAAAAAATATTCACTAATCCTACACCTGACAGAGGGTTGATCTCCAAAATTTACAAAGAACTCAAGAAGCATGTCTCCAAAACACCAAAGGATCCAATTAAAAAGTGGGCTGCAGAATTAAATACAGAATTCAATAGAGGAGTCTAAAATGGCTGAGAGGCACTTGAAAAAGTTCTCAACATCCTTAGCCATCCAGGAAATGCAAATCAAAACAACTCCGAGATACCAACTCACTCCTCTCAGAATAGCTAAAATCAAAAACACCAACGACAATTTATGCTGGAGAGGATGTGGTGAAAGGGGGACACTCTTCCATTTCTGGTGGGAGTGCCAACTGGTTCAGCCACTTTGGAAATCAGTATGGAGATTCCTCAAAAAAATGGGAATAAACCTACCACAAGACCCAGCAACTCCACTCTTAGGCATATATCCAAAAGATGCCCATTCATACAACAAGGTTGTCTGTTCCACTATGTTCATAGCAGCATTATTTGTAATAGCCTGAACTTGGAAGCAACCTAGATGCCCCTCAACTGAAGAGTGGATAGAGAAAATGTGGTACATTTACTAAATGGAGTACTATTCAGCAGAAAAAAACAATGGAATCATGAGATTTGCAGGCAAATGGATGACACTAGAAGAACCCATCCTGAGTGAGGTAATTCAGTCACAAAAAGAGAAACATGGCATGTACTCTCTCACATATGGATTTTAGACATAGGTCTGGGGAGGGCCAGCCTACAATCCCATGGCCAGAGAGTCTGGGAAACAGAAACTTCATTCAGTGGCTGATCGAAGAAGAGGCAGACTCCCTCAGTTAAGTACTGAGGTGAACTCAAGAAAGCCAGTAACAGAGAGGGAGGACTGATGACCAAAGGGATTAAGACTGGGCTGGCTGGTTTAGCCCCCAGAATCATCTGACCTGACAAAGGTTAACTCTTGAATCCCCGGGATCAGCCTGAGATTCCAGCATGGGTCTGATCATGACGCCCTGAATGTGGGTGTCAGTGAGGAGGCCGAGGTAATGTGTTGAGCCTTGTGCATCAGATCAGTACCCATCCCAAGTATACACACGGACTTTGGACTCCCATCCTACAATGTGAGGTGCACCCTGAACTCTTGGGGAAGGGTCTAGGCCCTGCCCTATATGAAATGACATACTATGGACACCCCCAAGGAGGGCCTCACCCTCCCTGGGGAAATGAGGGGATAATGGGGGGAGTTGGGGAGAGGGCACAGGAGGAGGGGAGGGAAAGGGAGAGGCACCTGGAACTCACTTGTGAAGCAACCTTGTTTCGTATCTAAATTTAAACTGAAAAATAAATTTAAAAAAAAAGAGAAAAGAAAACTAAAAAAAAAATCATAAGGGTTTCTCCCTGCATAAGCCTGACATATATGATCTTAGCATAATTTTTTCATTGTATCAAGATGCTTGGAGCTGAGAAGTCCATAAGAAAAAGACATTATTTAGCTCTGAGTTTTGATGGTTTTGGACCATAAACCAGACTTATGTTTGGCTCCAAAAAGTTCTTTGTCGACAAATCACACATGGTGTATAAAATGTGATCTAGCCAGTGACCAGATTTCATAGGGCAAGTATTACATTCCTGACATCACAAAAGACAGTAAAAGTGAATTTTACTATCACATAATGTAGAACAAAAAGGAGGTAGATATAATTTAGTGTTCAAGTGTACTAAATGGTATTGAAAAGATATTTTAGCATTTAATTAATAGCACTTCTAAAGGACCTGAATACAATTGCAAGTGTCCATCCCAGATGGCTCAGAATTACTTGTAACTTCAAGTCTAGAGGAACTGAATCCATCTTCTGGAATCTATATGCATCTGCAAATCATATGCCAATGGCTGCACAGTGTCATAGGCTTATACATGTAAATAAAAAATTTAAAAACGAGCGTTGTCATCATTACTTGTATACATATTTCCATTTACATCATCTTGTCACTGATTACAGGACCTCATTGCTTCCATTCCCTGTCTTTCCCTATTTAAATATTCAACACTATGTCCTCTTCTTGGCCACCAGTTGTATATTGACATAGTAAACATTCTCTACCCAGCCAGAATTCAGAAAAATAGCTGTGTCATAGTCTTAGTTTCTTTCTTAAACTTTTTCAGAGTGCATAATTTATAGATTAATGCTATGCCATTGGTCATTTTGTTTGTAGATGAGTGTAATACACAATAGTAAAATTTGGCTGATGAGATGGCTCAGACACAAGTGCTTGTTAAAGAAGCTTGAACGCCTGAGTTCTAGCCTTCACATGAAAAGCTAGCCATTGTCCCACGCTACCGTCTCGCCAGCAAGAACGACGCGGCAGACTTAGGATCCTTCTGCAGAACAGCTTTAATGCATCTTGAGAGGGAGAGCATAAGCTTACAGAGCGGAGACCCAGGGAGCGAAAAGCCCAACCCTTATATAGCTCAGCAGTCCCCGCCTCGGACATGTCATCTCCTGACTGGTTCCTGCTCGTCAGCCCATATGACGCCACGGGAGAGGCAGAGAGTAAGGGATGGAAAAGTAGCAGGCACGTGTGCACCAAGGTTGTTTACTCCAACTGACAACGGATGTCGGCGCCATCTTGTAACAGAGAATGTGGGGGCGGCTCCCCACATCTCCCCCTTTTTGTTTTAATAGCAAATAGGCTCTCCCAGGACATTAGAGGGTAGAGACAGTGGTTGAACTTCCCAAAGAACAAAATTAGTGAGACGTGTACGAAACCTATCCCTAGATTCATCAAAATCCGGGACGCTTCAGACCTGTCCTCTGCCTTTTTCTGAGAAAAGGGAAAAAATACAGCAGGTAACCCTTATGCAGGACAACATGTCTCTCAGAGGAAAATATCTCTCTGTGCGATGCCTTTGCTCAACACCCCTCTTGGGAGGCCAGACTAAACACTCTACCCTGTGCAATGAACCTAAGTTCCGGGTGTGCAGGAGCTGTTCAGTTGGCAGCCTATTGCTTAAGCATAGTCAACCAGATATCGGTTGACGCCCCTTGCTCGAGCGCAGCCAGTGCTTGTGCTATGACCACCTTATCTCTTTTGTTTTGGGTTCTGAGCTTGCAGACCAGCCAGAGAGTAAACACTATTCCACAGCATAGGACTGCTCCAAACAATCCCACCCCCACCCATTCTTTGAAATATGAAACAGCTGAAGAAATCCACGAAGACAATCCCTCCATGAAGGACAGGTCAAGGCGGGTAGAATTAATCTGAACAATGGCGACCCTCAATTCGCGAAGCATCTGCTCAAATTCATAGGTCCAATTCATTGCAATTAGTGCCATCAATGTCAAGTTGTTCCTCTTTGTCACGGGAATATGTCTCGCCATCCTTTTGCTCCATAACGGTTAAAAAATTCATAGTAAACAATGCCATGGCAATAGCCACTCTTGGTGTTGGGGGCAACTCCTTCATAATTCCCCCCTTTTTGTTTTAATAGGTAAGAATTAAGTGTGCGATGTGCTCGCTCCACGATGCCTTGTCCCTGAGGATTGTAGGGCAGGCCTGTAGTATGTGTGACTTGCATTTGTGCAAGCTTCCAGTTCCTGAAAAGGGTATAAGCCTTCTCCCCTTTTTTGTTTATCTTCTAATGTCCCTCTTGGGGACTGTAATGGCTCCCCCTTATCCTTAGATTTACCGGGGGGGGGGGTTATCTTTCTTAGTTACAACCAGTTTCTTTTTACGTGCACCTAACCTCTCACTACGCTTGGTTTCTGACATGCTAGACGGATTGAGAGGAGCCATGATAAAAATAAACACCTGCGGCTCATCTAGGTCCGACTTATGGGCACAAATGAAACAAAAGTAACGACCGCACGCAGCTCTTTTATCTACAAGAGACTAAAGCACACAGTCAGGCACTGCTGCTTATTTACGTCTGACTTAAGGCACCTAACAATTGTAACGATGTAACAATTGTAACAGAGGCTCCAATCCAAAGTCCCAGAATAGCATACCTCTCCGAGCTTAGTCACCTGCAGTTCTGAATCCTCCTTGAGTCCAAGGGGTCTCCGATGGTGCTGACGATGATGAGGTCTCGAGTTCCCGGGTTTCGGCACCAGATGTCCCGCGCTACCGTCTCGCCAGCAAGAACGACGCGGCACACTTAGGATCCTTCTGCAGAACAGCTTTAATGCATCTTGAGAGGGAGAGCATAAGCTTACAGAGCGGAGACCCAGGGAGCGAAAAGCCCAACCCTTATATAGCTCAGCAGTCCCCGCCTCGGACATGTCATCTCCTGACTGGTTCCTGCTCGTCAGCCCATATGACGCCACGGGAGAGGCAGAGAGTAAGGGATGGAAAAGTAGCAGGCACATGTGCACCAAGGTTGTTTACTCCAACTGACAATGGATGTCGGCGCCATTTTGTAACGGAGAATGTGGGGGCGGCTCCCCACAAGCCATGTGTGTATCTGCAACCCTATAGATATACTGGGGCAAGAACAGGAGGAACTGAAACCCCACTGGGGCAAAGATAGAAGGAGACAGGCCTTAGTGGATGAGATCATAACTCTGTGAGCATACACATGGGCACAACAAACACTTACTTAAAACACACATATACCATACTCAACATGTACACACAGTTGAAATAAAGAGATAAAAGCTAATGACTCTGTATTCAGTATTCATCATGAAATAGCAATTCCTTATATATCTATCTAAATTCAGTAATGTAACTGTATCTGTATGTTATCTTCAAATAATTGTATTAGAAATGAATGAAGTCATCAGAGGAGTGTTTTTATTTTTTATTTCTTTTTTGTAATGTTTTTATTTAAATTAGAAACATGAATGCTGCACATGTCAATCCTAGCTCCCTCTCCCACCCCTTCTACATTTTCCCTCCAGCAGCCAACCAGCCCTAAACCCAATCACCACACCATTCCCCAGGGAGGCTGAGGCCCTCCTTGGGGGGATCTCTAAAGTCTGTCATTTTATCCAACGCAGGTCCTAGGCCCTTCCCCATATGTCCAGGCTGAGACAGCATCCATCTATTTGGAATGGGCTCCCAAAGATCATTAAAAAAACATGGTAAACACTGATCTAATACCCAAGGCCCCAGAGATTTCTGTGGCCTCCTCACTGAAACTACATTCATTGAGTTTGGATAAGTCCCCTGTTGGCCTCTCAGGCATCAGTCTGGGATTCAAGAGCACCCCCTTATCCAGCCAGCTGTCTTTGTGGGTTTCACCATCATGGTCTTGACCCCTTTGCTCATCACAACTCCATCTCTCTCATGAGGTTCCAGGAATTCAGTTTAGTGTTTAGCCGTGGGTAAGTGTCTCTGCTTCCATCAGTCACTGGAAGAAGGTTCTAGGATGTCATATAAAATAGTCATCAACCTTACCATCAAGGAGGATAAATTAATATAGTCTCTCCACTATTGCTTAGTTTGGCAGTTGGTGTTATCCTTGTAAACCCCTGGAGATCTCACTAGTGTCAGCTCTCTCCTCAATCCTATTATGACTTAACCTATTATGGTATCTCTCATCCTGCTCTCATCTATTCTTACCTCGAACAAACTTCCTGCTCCCCCATACCTTCTTCTCCCCTCCTCTTATCCCCCTCTGTTTTTGCTGGGTCTCTCTCCTCTGCTCAGATGTTCCCAATCTGCTCAGGAAATCTTGCCTCATTCCACTTCTCTGGGGTATTATGCAGCTCTCTTGGGAGCCTCCCTGTTTCCCAGACTCACTGGCACTAGGATTGAAGGTTTAGATTCCCCTGATCCATAGCTAAAATCTGTATGTGAGTGAGTACATACCTTGTGTCTGGGTTACCTCACTCAGATTTTTTTTCCTCTACTGCAAGCTAGTTGCCTGCAAATTTCAAGATTCCTTTGTTTTTTCCCACTGAGTTGTACTCCATTGTGTAAATGTACCACATTTTCTCTATCCACTCTTCAGTTTTGGGGCATCTAGGTTGCTTCCAGGGTCTAGCTATTACATATAATGCTGCTATGAACATAGTAGAACAGACATCCTTGTTGTATGAATGAGTATCTATTGGGTATATGCCTACAAGTGGAATTGCTGGGTCTTGTGGTAGACTGAGTCCCATTTTCCTGAGGAATCTCCATACTGATTTCCATAGTGGGTGTACAAGTTGGCACTCCCACCAGCAGGGTAGGAGTTTTCCCCTTTCTCGACATCCTCTCCAGCACAAACTGTCATTGGTGTTTTTGCTTTTAGCTCTTCTGACAGGAGTAAGATGATATGTCAGAGTTGCTTTGATTTGCCTTTCCCTAATGGCCAATGATGTTGAACAGTTTCTCAAGTGTCTCTCTGCCATTTTATACTCCTCTATTGAGAATTCTCTATTTAGTTCAGTCCCCTACTTTTTAATTTGATCTTTTGCTGTTTTCAAGACTTGCTTACTGAGTTCTTTGTGAATTTTGGAGATCATTCCTATGTTAGATGTGGGGTTAATGAATACCTTTTCCCAATCTATCGGGTGTCTTTTTGTCTTGCTGACTATGTCCTTTGCCTTACAGAAGCATGTCAGTTTCAGGAGGTCTCATTTGTTAATTGTCTATCTCAATGTTTGTGATACTGGTGTTATGTTCAGGAAGTGGTCTTCTGTACCAATTCATTCAAGGGTACCTCCACTTTCTCTTCTAACAGGTCCAGTGTGGCTGGATTTATCTTGAGGTCTTTGATCCATTTAGAATTAAGTTTCATGCATGGTGCTAGACATGTATCTATGTGCAGTCTTCTACATGCAAATATCCAGTTATGACAGCACCATTTGTTGAAGATCCTATCATTTTCCATTGTATAATTTTAGCTTCTTTGTTGTAAACCAGGTGTTCATAGGTTAGTGGATCAATCTCAGGGCTTTCTACACAAATCCATTGGTCTACCTGTCTATTTATGTGCCAATAGCAAGGTGTCTTCAGGAATATAGCTCTATAATAGAGCTTGAAATCAGGGATGGTGATGCCTCCTGACATTGCTTTGTTGAGCAGGGTTGTCTTGGCTATTCTGGGTTGTTAGTTTTTCCATATAATGTTGAGAATTGTTCTCTCAAGCTCTATGAATAATTGTGTTGGGATTTGGATGGGGATTGCATTGAGTTTGTACATTGCTTTTTGTAGGATTGTCATATTTACTGTGTTGATCCTACCTATCCAAGAGAATGGGAGATCTTTCCATTTCCTTGTGTCTTCATTAATTTCTCTCTGTAAACATTCAAAGTTCTTTCAATACAGGTCTTTCACTTGTTTGGTTAGCATTACCCCCAGGTATTTTATGTTGTTTGTGGCATGTTGTAAATGGTGATATTTATTTGATTTCTTTCTCAGCCCTTTTATCTTCTATATATTGTAGGGCTATATACAGTATTTAAGAAATCAGTAGATATTCTTGAGTTGATCTTGTATCCTGCCACTCTGTTGAGTGTATTAGTCGGCTGTAAGAGTTCCCTGGTAGAGTTTTTTTGGATTACTTATATAAACTGTCACATCTCCTGCAAATAGTAAATGTTTGACATCTTCCTTTCCAATGTGTATTCCATTCCTCTCCTTTTATTGTCTTATTGCTCTAGCTAGAACTTCAAGTATATTATTGAAGAGGTATGGAGAGCGGGGACAGCCTTGCCTTGTTCCTGATCTTAGAGGAATTGCCTTTAGTTTCTCTCTATTCAATTTGATGTTGGCTGTTGATTTGCTGTATATAGCTTTTATGATGTTTAGGTATGCTCTTGTTGTCCTGGATATCTCCAAGACTTTTATCATAGATGTGTTGGATTTTATGAAAGTCTTTTTCAGCATCTAGTGAGAAGATCATGTGATTTTTGTTTCTCAGTTTGTTTATATGGTGGATTACACTGGTGGATTTTCATATGTTGAACCATCCCTGTATCCCAGGAATGAAGCCTACTAGATCATGGTGAATGAATTTTCTGATTTTTTCTTGGATCCAATTTGCCAGTATTTTATTGAGTGTTTTTGCATCAATGTTCATGAAGGATATTGTTCTGAAGTCCTCTTTCTTAGTTGTGTCTTTGTGTGGCTTGGGTATCAATGTTATTGAAGCCTTATAAAAAGAGTTTGTCAAAGATCCTTAAGCTTCTATTGCATGGAATCCTTTGAGAATTGGTATAACCTGTTCTTTGCTTTGAATTTTCTGGTAAAATTCTATACTGAAGCCATCTTTTTTTTTGGTTGGGAGACTTTTGATGACTGCTTCTGTTTTTTTAGGTGTTATAGGATTATTTAGATTGCTTATCTGTTCTTGATTTAATTTTGGTAAATGATATTTATCCAGAAAACTGTCCATTTCCTTTAAATTTTCAAATTTTGTGGAGTACAGCTTTTCCAAATATGACCTGATGATTCTCTGGATTTCCTCACTGTCCATTGTTATGTCTTCCTTTTCATTTATGACTTTATTAATTTGCATGTTGATACTCTGCTGTTTGGTAAGCTTGGATAAAAGTTTGTCTGTCTTGTTGATTTTCTCAAAGAACCAACTCTTTTTTACATTGATTCTTTGTATGGTTTTCCTAGTTTCTACTTTATTGATTTCAGCCCTCAATTTAATTATTTCTCAGTGTCTGATCCTCTGTGGTGAGTTTGCATCCTTTTGTTCTGGAGCTTTCAGTTATGCTGTTAATTCTCTAGTGTGACTATTTTCCAGTTTCTTCATGTGGGCACTTAGTGTTATCAACTTTTCTCTTAGCACTGCTTTCAAAGTGTCCCATAAGTTTGGATATGTTGTGTCTTCTTGCTCATTGAATTCTAGGAAGTCTTTAATTTCTTTTTTATTTTTTCTTTGACCCAGGAGAGGTGCACATATGCATTATTCAATTTTCATGAGTTTGCAGGGTTTCTGCAATTTTTGTGTTATTGTTGAATTCCAACTTTAAAGCATGATGGTCTGATAAGATACATGGAGTTATTCAATTTTTTGTATTTATTGAGGTTTGCTATGTTACCTAGTATGTGGTCGATTTTTGAGAAGGTTCACTGTGGAGCTGAGAAGAAGGTATATTCTTTTGTGTTGGATGAAGTTTTCTATACATGTCTGTTAAACCAAATTGGGTCATAACATCTATTTGGTCCTTCATATTCTTTTTTAGTTTCTGTCTTGTGGTCCTGTCTAGTGGTGAGTATGGGGTGTTGAAGTCTTCCACTACAAGTGTGTGAGGTTTTATATGTGTTTTGAATTTTAGTAATGTATCTTTTACGTACGTGGATGTCCTTGTATTTGGGGCATAGATGTTCAGAATTGAGACTTCTTCTTGGTTGATTTCTCCTGTGATGAGCATGAAGTGGCCTCCTTCATCTCTTTTGATTGGTTTTACTTTAAAGTCTAATTTGTTAGATATTAGGATTTCTATCCCTGCTTGCTTCTTGGGTCCATTTGATTGGAAAATCTTTTCCTAACCCTTACATCTGAAATAATGCCTGTCTTTGAGCTGAGGTGTGTTTGCTGTATGCAGCAGAAGGATGGATTCTGTCTTCGAATCCATTCTGTTAACCTGTGTCTTTTTATGGTCAAGTTAAGACCATTAATATTGAGGGAAATTAATGACCATTGATTGTTCGTTCTTGTTTTTTGGAATGGTTGTTGTTGTTGGAATTGTATATGGATTTCCACCACTTTTTCTTTTGCCTGTTGGTAAACTGGGGTTATGTATTGCCTATGATTTTCTGGTTGTAGTAAACTTCTTTTGGTTGGAATTTTCCTTCCAGAATTTTCTGTAGGGATGGGCTAGTGGATATATATTTTTTAAACCTAGTTTTGTCACGAAATATCTTGTTTTCTCCATCTATATTGATTGAAAGCTTTGCTGGGGATAGCAGTCTTTGCTGGCATCCATGGTCTCTTAATGTTGGTAGAATATCTATCCAGGACCTTCTGGCTTTCATAGTTTCCATGGAGAAGTCAGGTGTAATTCTGATAGGTTTGCCTTTATATGTAACTTGGCCTTTTTCCCTAGCTGCTCTTAATATTCTTTCTTTATTCTGTATGTTTGGGGTCTTGCTTATTATGTGTTGAGGGGATTTTTGTTGGGTCCACTCTATTTGGTGTTCTGTAAGCTTCTTACACCTTCATTGACATGCCTTTCTTTAGGTTGTGAAATTTTTATTCTATTATTTTGTTGAATATGTTTTCTGGCCCTTTGATGTGGGTTTCTTCACTTTCTTCTATACCTATTACTCTTAGGTTTGGTCTTTTCATGGTATCTCATATTTCCTGGATATTTTGTGTTAGGGATTTGTTGGACTTAAAGTTTTCTTTGTTTGATGAATCTAATTCTCCTAGTGTATCTTCACCACCTGAGATTCTCTCTTCCATCTCTTGTATTCTGTTGGTTATTCTTGCATCTGCAGTACCTGACTGTTTTCCCATTTCTAGAATTCCTTCAGACTGTGTTTTTTTATTGTTTCTATTTCAGATTTCAGCCCTTGCACTGTTTAAATTGTTTCTTGCAATTTTAGCTTTGTCTTTTCCTCCATTTCCTGCATATTTGGATTGTTTTTTCTTCCAACTCCTTAAGGGATTTTCTCATATCCTCTTTGAGGGGGGCCTCTATCATTTCCATGAAGTTGTTTTTTATGTCATTCTCTTCTGGTTCATTTGTGTTGGGTTGTTCCAGTCTTGTTGGTGTAGGGTCTCTGGACTCTGGTCATGCCATATTGGTTTTTATTGCTCCTTGTTTTTTTTATATTGTCTCCTTCCCATCCGTTCTTGCAGTGGGTTCCAGAGGGTGCCTCTTTTTCTCCTGGTGGTTGTTGGACTGGGGTTCCCTTCTGGTGGGTGTACGCAAGTTTACTGTTTTGGTAGCTTTCCAGTTCCTGGTCTTATGGATGGAGAAATGGACTAGGATGCTGGGGTGCTTTGTATCTTACTGGGATGGATGGGGACCCCAGCAGTATACCCCAGGCTCAGGATTGTGGCCTGTAGACAGGCCCTGATAGTCTTATTCATGTGAGTGGAGCAGAAGACTAGGGTGCTGGGGTGAGTTTGTTCCTGCCTCTGGGATGGAAGCTGCAGTGGCATTCCCCAAGCATCTGCAGCCAGTCTAGTACTAGTCCCATGGGTGGAGCAGGAAACTAAGGTACCTTGACTCCTACTGTTGCCGCCGGGATGGAAGCCTCAATTGCAGAGCCCAAGTTCAAACAGGCAGTCCAGAAACGGGACCTGGTTTACCTGGTCCTGTGGGTGGAGTAGGAGACTAGTGTGCTTTGGTTCCCATCACTAGGATGGAAGCCACAGTGGTAGACTCTGAGCACGGGCACCTGGCCTAGTCCAGTGGGTAGAGCCAGAGGTTAGGCTGCTGGGTGCCTTGCCTCCTGCCTCTAGGATGGAAGCCGCTGTGGCAGCCCACAAGCACCAGCAGGCGACCCAGAAATGGGCCCTGGTTTACCTGGACCTGTGATTGGAGCAGGAGACTATGGTGCTTTGGTTCCCACCACTGGGATGGAAGATGCAGTAATCTCAGTCTTCCAAATAAAATTATTATGTAAAGGGTCTGTTAAAACATGGCTTCATTTCAAAATCCTGAACATGACACACACAGTCCTTTATCAAGAAAACTACAAGAAAAAATATTAGGCAAGGTCCTTTACTAGCTCAATTAGATTCTTTCTATTACCTATTGCATTAAATATGTAGGAAATACGAAACTTTGAGATATGTTCCCAAGATAATATTAATTAATTGTACCAAAAGTAAAACACCAGAGGCGGCAGGACCCATGTTTCCTGCTCCACCCATGGAACTAGGATTAGACCAGCTGCCTGTGCTTGGGATCTACTATGGCACCTTCCATCCCAGTGGTAAGTAAGATACACCGAAAAAAACAAATGCTTAATTCGTTCAGTCTCTCATAAATGCAAGCAGGTTTGTCTTTTATGTAACAGCTCAACATTATTCCATTCCATTAAAATATTTAAGAGAATAAAATAAGTCTTTAAACATGAGTCTTTATTGTTAAGCTAGTCTTTGACTTCTGATTTTGTCCTGCATCATTTATTTCTGCAATTCAACACTTGCTTTCACTTTAATTGAATTCATTTTATTTTGCAAGTCTATATTTTCCAAAGAGTTCATGAGAATAAGAAAATGAAAAAAATCTTAAAATTTAATAGTCATGCCCCAATGCACATGAAATGTATCTGCTAATGATAGGTAATTAAGTATATAGAAACACATGTTGATACAGGATGGACGGTGCCTGTTGTAAACACAGCACTTGGAAGTGGAAAGGGGGAAGAGCAAGAATTCAAAGTTAGGTTCAGGGACAAAGTTCAAGGCTGCTCTGAGATAAATGAGATGGATGTTGTCCTGCCAAGGAAGAAAGAGGAGGCACAGGAAGGGAATGGAAGAAAGAAGGGAAAGGACAAGGCAAAAAGAAAGTATCCATTGAGTTAGAAAAGACTGAGGCCTGAAATGTTTGAGGCTGACTGCAATGTCTCTGTAGCTTACATGTCACATATTCAGATTTTTATAGTAAGTTCGTAACCATAATATCTTCCGTCCAAATCCTCACAAAAGAAATCTTCCTAGATTACAACCTATACAAGCAAAATGGAACTAAAATTAATGGGTGTTGATCACTGTAGATACTGGCCTCTGTGTATCTGTGTATTCTGTGAATGCCCTTTGCCCTTGCTCATCTAGACTTGTATTATTATTATTATTTTATTTTCACTATTATTGTATTCCTTAAATTATTACGTTTGTCCACCAAACTTCATGATGCTTTGATAATACAGCAAGATAAATTGCTGTATGTTCTATAGTACAACTGGATTTAGGTTATAGCTAGTACATCTTTTCTACTGGATCTTGATACATTGAATACAATCTTGTGTATGACCTGACACCCTTTTGTTTACTTGTGCACAAAGCTGCCTATAGAAATTCAGATTAACAAAAACTATGTTATCTAAATTTTTAAAACACAATATATCAAATACTTTATATTGTCCACTTAAAATTAATTAAGAGATAATTCAGTCATTAATTGATTTAATATGTATTTTCAACTAAATGTTATTAATATTTTGAAATTCAGATGAGATCAGGCATGTTCAGAGTGTGAATCCCAGACTGAGGCCTGAGAGGCCAACAGGGGACTGATCCAGACTCCATGAATGTAGTCTCAGTCAGGAGGCCACAGAAATCACTGAGGCCTTGGGTATTAGATCAGTGTTTACCATGGTTTATGAATGATCTTTGGGAGCCCATTCCAAATAGAGGGATGCTCTCTCAGCCTGGACACATGGGGAAGGGCCTAGGTCCTGCCCTGGATGAAATGACAGACTTTAGAGATCCCCCAAGGAAGGCCTCAGCCCCTCTGGGGAATGATGTGGGGACTGGGTGGGGTATTGGGGGGCTGGTAGAGGGAAAATGGTGGAGGTGTGGGGGAGTAAGCTGGGATTGACATGTGAAGCATTCATGTTTCTAATTTAAATAAAAACATTACAAAAATCTACATGTATAACTTCATGAAAAAAAATTACAACACTCGGTGAGCATCTACATGCATAGCTTCATGAAAAAAACTGTACAACACATGCTGAGCACCTACGTGTATAACATCAGGGAAATTAACTGTAAAACACTACGTGAGCACCTACATGCATAACTTCATGAAAACTAACCATGCAAACACTCAGTGAGCACCTATATGCATAACTTCATGAAAACTACCTTCACAATCATTATAAATAATGAATAAAATAAAATATTTTGAAACTTTCCCACACAAAATGTAATGAATTAAAATTCATCATAAATGAAAAAAGATTAACAATAACTATGCCCTATGTACTAGTCAGGTTTATGTCAACTTGCCAAAAGCTAGAATCATCAGATAATAGAGAGCCTTATTTGAAAAAATGCCTTCATAAGATTAGGCTGTAGGCAAGCCTTAGGGTATTATTTTTAATTAATAGTCAATGCAGGAATGTCCAGATTATTATGGGTGGGGTCAGACATGAGCTGATCATCCCAGGTTCTTTAAGGTTTAGCAAGTCATGAAGAGTAATCCAGTAAGCAACATTCCTTGATGGATGTTGTATTACTTCCTGGTCCCAGTTTCCTCTATGTTTGAAATCCTGTCCTGAGTTTCTTGATGATGATCTATGATATCGAAGGTTATAAGCATAGAAATAATTGCATCAACTGACATCATGAACCAAGTGAACCTAACAGGTATTTACAGACCATTTCACCCAAACATAAAAGAATGTACTTCTCAACACGTCATAGATCTTCCTACAAAACTGAGCACATATTATGACACAAAGCAAGACTCCACAAAAATCAAGAAAATTGAAATAACACTTTTTATCATATCTGACCACCATTAAGAAAATCTGGTTATTAATTATTACAGTAAAAACAGAAAACTTGCACACACATTAAAATTGAACAACTCACTGACTGAAAAATGAGTCAAGACTGAAGTTTAGAAATTAGTGACTTTCTAGTATTGAAATGAAATGAATACACAGAATACTCAAACTTAGAACACAATAATGGTGGTTCTAAGAGGCAAGTTCATAGAGCAAATTATTTACATAAAAATTGGTAAGATTTCATACTAACAATTTAACAGCATCCTGAAAGCTCCAGAACAAAGCAAAATGGAATGAAATCAAATCAAAAGGAACAGATGGCAAGAAACAATTATACTAAGGGATGAAGTAAATACAATAGAAACAAACAAACAAGCAATATGAGGGAACAATGAAACAAAGAATGCTGTTTCATAATCAAACAGCAGACTCCCTGATCCTCAGGCTCTTATGAAATTTCCACAGTCTCTTCCATAACATAGGTACAAGAGTGTGTTATAGATGCATCCACTGAATCATGGCTCCAGAATTCTGCATTTTTATTAGTTTGTAGTGTTCTATGTGGTCTCTGCTGCAAAGAAAATTTTCCTTGATAAGGGTTGAAGACTACATTTATCTATGGACGTGAGGTGAGATGTCTCTAAATTGTTGTTACAGATTATATTGTGTATTTTTAACAATTGAAAATACCAAATGTTATGGTATATATGTATGCGGACTTTTATCTCAGTCTTTATATTATAAATTATACATATAAGACACAAGTGAATGATGTGCATATTTTACAATGATGATGTGTACAAAGGGCTGGGAAAATATTCCCAAGTATCTCAAATCTCCACAGAAAAGTTTTCTAACAGGATAACCTCAATATATTATTATTTTCTATTATTTCTTCTTCCTAATAAAGAGAGTTATAGATAATTTTTGTGAATTATTACCAAATTAAATTACTTCATTCATCACTGAATAAATACAGTGATTCTGAAGAACTTTAAGAAAATGTGCTAGGGATGAATTATTAATTGTATCTCATAAATGCTAATTTAAGGACGTATAATTGTCTAATTTAGAACATTGACCTTATTGGTGAAATGAGTCTCTTCCCATTTAATTTTTTTTCGTATACTATTCAATATCCTTTGTTTAACAAGGAAAGATTCCTAGAATTTCTGTCTGTTCCAATTTCATTTTTAGACTTGTACTTATTCTCATTCTTTCCACATAGACTGACTTCTGCAATACAAAGGGGCATTTTGTTTTCTTCCAATGCTTAGCATTGGATATGTAAACAAAACCTATCCAAGGCACTAAATTTAGGTTGACAAGTTAGTTTACTTTAATTTTTAACTCCCAGTCGGAAAGAAGATTCCAAAACACCCATTGTACCTTGAAAGGTAAAATGCATCAGCTTTCTCAATTGAAGAAAGTTCAGTCCTAACCACTAAGCAGTTTGTGCACTCCTTCGTCTAATGTATCAGATTCAGTCTTTAGAAGATAGCTAGCTTGGTGATAAAAACAAAAATGCCTGCTACACAAGCATAATGACCTGACTCTGGATCGCAGGAACACAAATAAAGACAAATCTGATAGTGTAAAGCTATAGGACTACTGTTTCTATGCTGATATGGAAGATGCTTGTGAGCCCACTACACTGGCTTATGTACAGACAAACAAGAAGAACTCCACAACTCAAAATGTATCATGAGTACCAACATCCAAGATTATATTCTCTCTTCCACGTGTGTCCCATACCAATACGTGCCCTACATCAAATAAATGATGAGTTATGGTATTAGAAAATATTTCTTCAGCTTATTCTGAGCAATGTGTTTTCTGTGTAAATTCATAATTATTTTTCTTTTGTGTTTAATCTTAGACAATGCTATAATTTGTTAAGAAGAGATGAGTCACAAGAAATGAAAGGGTGAAGGAAATAAAAAACACAGATTTCTTGAAGTCATAACATTTTTTATGAAGGGCAACTTTTTCTGCTTTTCTTTTGCTTTGGGTGTGTAAATTGAGAATTCATTGCCAAACCCAAAGCTAAAAATACTTGAATTTGTATTTTCTTTTAAATTTTCTTAGCTTGCATGTTATTTTTGAGCACTAGCTATATTTTGAATAGTTTTTTTGTATCATGACAATGAGGGCCAAATTTTATCTATTTGTATCAGATGTTACATTATGCAGTTGTGAGGTGGTCCCTTCTCCAGGGATTCTTTTAGAAGCCTCATCACGGCCAATGGTTCATAAGTTTATGTGTCTGATTATGTCTTGAAATATTCTTCCCTGCCTGCCAGTGCCATATTTTAACTCACGCAACACTTTTGTGTTTTTGTTCTTGTTTTTTTTTTTTTTTGGTTTTTTGTTTGTTTGTTTTGTCTACACCTGGGCTTTTTTCCATTTAGATTTCTTTTTATTTTAGAAACAATCATATTTTACATATCAATCATCCCATTCCCTCACCCTCCCATCCTCCCATACTCCCCACTGACCCCTCCAAACCACCCTTTACCCAATCCCCAAGGACAGTGTGGTCCTCCACTGGGGGACATCAAAGTCAGTCACATCATTTGGGAGAGGGCCTAGGCCCTCTTTTGTGTATCTGGGCTGCCATAGTAATCCCTCCATTAGAAATAGGCCCCCAAAGTCCATTTAACAATTTTACATTTTCTTCATTTCTACATTTTCTGTCTGAACTAGTTACCATCTTGAAACACAATTTAATTGTGCTTATGCTTACAGAGGGTGAGTCCATAGAGGAGAGTGGAGTGAGGAATGGTAGCAGACAGCCATAGCTTAATCACACCTCTACTGTCTAGATGACATCTCAACTGTCCCCAGGAAGCAGGAGGTATGCTGAAAGTGGGTTAAGTCTCTAAACACTCAATGCCTACCCCAAGTGACATACTTCCTCCCACAAGGTTGCACTTCCTAAATGTCCCATAATGTCCACAAACAGTGCCATAAATTAGAGATCAGGTGGTCAGACATCTTGAGCATTTTTTGGGGGAAGGTCTTTTCTCATTTAATCATTGTACCAGCCATAAGATAAGTTTAGAATTCTAAATTCGATCCACGTATAGGTACAGTCACATATTTTATGGAAAACTGGACGTGATCATAAGTAACTAGAATTTAAAGAGACTACTTATTTGCATTCTGGTCAGTGCAAATGTTTGATGAAGTGCTTGTTCTAGTATCTAGGCTAGCACATGTGCAAATTTGGCTTAATTACCTTGTGAGTTGCATTCTTAATGTCACATGGGAAATATATTTTGCTCCAAGTTTTTGGAACTTTAGAAAAATAATTATTTATATGCATTCCTTTAAACTCCTGAGGTTTGTACTCTGTTATTAAAGTTTTATTAAGATAATATTTAATTGCAGAAATTTTTCTTTACATCAATATATCCATGAGACTATTTGCAAAGAAGAGGCTACAACCACTTTACCTCTTAATAAAATCCACCTATGAACATACATAGATCCAAACCAGACCCCCTGAACATGGGTGTCAGTTGGGAGATCAGAGCAGTCTATGGTTCCTCTGGCAGTGGAATGAGTATTTATCCCTAGGGTATGGACTTTGAGAGCCTATTCCCTATGGAGGGATACCCTCTCATCCTAGATATACTGGGAGTGACTAGGCCCTGCTCCAAATGATTTGGCAACCTTTGATGACATCACATGGGAGGCCTCACCATCCCTGGAGAGTGGATAGGGGTGGGATGGGGGGCTGTTGGAGGCTTGCGTGAATGGGAAGAAGAGGAAACTGGAATATGTATGTAAAATAAGAACATTTTTAATTTGAATTAAAAAGTAAAATTCCCCTATAAACTTATATGAAAATTTCAGAAATGCCAAAATTTACTTAATATTTAGCACATTTCTCTAAGTGTATTGAGTATTTAAATTATGTTTCCAATTATTGCTTTATTTCAACTTTGAAACATGGTAAATTGGAAATGTTATAAATAACTGAAATGATTTCTCTAACTAGATAATTAGTTTTTACTTTTCATTGGCAGCTTCTCTTTTTAATTTTTATTTGTCATATAACTGAAGTGTTGTCTACGTTATTAGTTTAAAAGTAAGTTTTATAGTATTGCATTAGTTGTTTTTATTCCATTGTCATTTGTTTTTAGATTTTATAGTTGACATTTTAATCACGTTTGTTGATTTTTACATATGTATATAAATTTTGTTTCCTTCATCTGTGTCCTGAATACTCTCTATGAAATGTAGTAATGATATCTTTTATATAATAAAATTTTATAATTTAATAAGACAATTAAATTTTATTATTGATTATTAATTATCAGTTGCTTTGGATGATACTATTTTAAATAATCTTTTATTTATAATATTCTAAAATTGTTATGCATAATCTATTCTTTAATGTCACCTATTTTCTTTCACCTAAAATTTAATCATTAAGATATTTGTTTAATTTTGTTTTCAAAATTATATGAATACTTTTCTCTAAGTAATGTGCCATGGCTCTTTTAAAAGTTAATTATTAGTTTAATCTTACTATGATATATTTCTTTAACACAAATCTGTATTTTGCTTGTTGCTTCATATTTAGGACATTTTCGTTTTACCATTGCTTGTAAGGATGGTAATTGTTCATAGTTTGGCTTCATACACTCTTTGCTACAATATTTGGAGCTTAAATACTGAATCTATACATGGATACACACAAGCTTCTACTCAGAGTTCTGGTTGCACAGTGTCAGAGAAGAGTGAGAAATCAAATTTTAAGTTTGCACATATCTTATCAGAGTTCTGTGCATAAAAATAGAAATTGGTACTTCAGCTAGCAATTGTGTTCTCTTAATTTTGATTAAAAATTCTTTAGCTATTCTGTATAATAACAGTATTTAGAGTGTGCTTCTGGGCATTCACAGTGAAAGGGCTCCCTGGTCTCTCTCCTGGTGATGTAGATTACTTGTAGAACACCTGTAAAAAGACCCATCAATTCCCATTCCTGCCTTTATAGTCAGGTAGATGTAAAGAGCTATGTTTAAAGGGGAGAATAAAACAGGGAGTGAACAAGATATAGACCCAAACACATACTTTGAAATTGTTCTGTGACTTTTGTTTTTTTTGTTTTTATATTTTTAGAAATGCTTTTTTAATACTCAGTATTAAGTATATCCTTACAATCCCAGCTTCTCAAAAGGCTAAAACAAGAATATCACTTGCCTCCATGAGTTTGAGATCATACTGGATTACATATTGCTATCTAGAAATTTGCTTAGAAGAAACGTCAGGTTAACTTGATAGAGAAATATAACAGACAATAACAATGTTACCATGTATTAACTGTTATTGTTTAGTTTAGTAAAAAATATTTTATTTAGGAGTTACTGTTTGGGGATTAATTTTGAATTGAAACAGGTTTGCTTATTTCTAATATATATGGAAAATGAGGCTTGTGAATCAGTGGATTTTGAAAACAAAAAGTTGGTTTTATGAAAATATATTCTGAATTTTAAAAATGTGCATTTAAAAATCTATTTGTTCTACTCATTCAGAAATATAATTGGATGTAAATATATGGAAGAGACTTCAAATTTGCTTCTTATAACATTAGATGACAACACAGACCCTGCACCCTACTGTCTGTCATATTTGATTGGTTTCTGTCCCTCTGAGATGATGTTGCCACATGTTCTTTGATATTATCATGACTAGTTCCTAGAAACAGAGTTTAGAGAATATTAAAGTAAAAAAAAAGTTAATTCAGATACTTATATTCCAGTAGAGCAGTCTTCTTGGAAAGATCTTGGAAATATAGGCCAAATAGATAATCCATCTATTTCTTATGTTCACTTCCTGAATTGAAAATTCTGTTATGTATTATGAAATACATCAATATTTTGTTACCCATTGATTCAATGAGTCTGTTAGTACATGGTATAGTTAAGAAGTAGTATGTATAGCTTTCAGATATATTTCTTTATCTTTGTGCTGTGAACTTGAAATATTGTTACATTTATTTAACCTATATGACTAGATTAATACACCTAATATCTTTAAAATAGTAGAATATGTCAGAATAATTCAAATATTATCATTAATGCTGTTTATATATAGCCCTTTGAATACAATAGATGTATTCTAACTTATAGACAATACTTAAGAATATTCATATTTATTACTAGATGACAATATGTTAATGTAAAGAAATTAATATTTTTTTTGGTTTTTCGAGACAGGGTTTCTCTGTATCATCTTGGAGGCTGTCCTGGAACTCGCTTTGTAGACCAGGCTGGCCTCGAACTCACAGAGAACCACCTGCCTCTGCTTCTCGAGTGCTGGGATTAAAGGTGTGCGCCACAAACACCCGGCAAGAAATTAATATTTTTGATGAATATTTAATCATATTTCTAGAATATACAATTAATTGTCTTCACAACTGATGCAAAAATCATAAAAAGTAAGTTTTGTTATGAAATATCTATGATTCCTATTATTGATATTTCCATTTCCTTTCATTAGCACATGGTGTTTGAATAATAGATGTTACCATGACATTTTATACATGCATATTTGTTCATCATATTTATATCATTAATTTTATTATATCAAACACTTGTGTTAATGACATACATAGTGATAATCTCACATTTAAATTATTTTTTGAGGCAATATATTGCAAATAAAGTCTTCTGATCCCATTTATTACTTTTTTTAAGACAGGGTCTCCTTACGTAGCTCTGGTTGTCTTGCAGCTCTCTATGTAGACCAGGTTGGTGTGAGCTAACAGATTTTCCTGCTTCTGCTTCCCATACACTGGGTCTGAAGTTATGCTACACCATGTCTTGAGATTGTATTTTGTGGCTCTATAATATAACTATAAAGTCTGTTAATGTATGCTTCCTTGTTGAACCACCTCTTACAAGTTATTTTTGTTAACTTCTGTCAGCAAGTCATTAAAATAAATTTATGCAATATCTGTCTTTTTCCCCAGAGAACCCAGTACCAATGTAATTTTAAAAACTCTCTAATAACAAGTATTATGTATTTTTTTACTTTTTTATTTAAATTAGAAAAAGCTTGTTTTACATGTCAACCCTAGTTCCCTCTCCCTTCCCTCCTCCCCTGCCAACCACCAACATCCCATTCCATCCCATTTCTGCTCCCCAGGGAAGGTAAGGCCCTTCATGGGGGATCCTCAAAATCTGTCATATCATTTGGAGCAGCTCCTAGGCCCTCCTCAGTGTGTCTAGGCTGAAAGAGTATCCCTCTATGTGGATTGGGCTCCTGAAGTCGATTCTTACACTAGGGATAAATACTGATCAACTTTCGCGACCACCTCGACCAGCAAGGAAGATGCAACACTCGGACTCTTCTTTAAGCAGTTTATTCAGGAACCTTGAACAATCTTCTGACCAATCTTCTGACCCCGGGGAGTGCCAACCCACACCTTGAAAGCCCTTGGGCGGCCAACCCCAGTATGCCATGTGGAACATGCAGATAGGTCCACGTACGCAGAAGCAAGCCTGATATCCAGCCTTAACCAAATACAGGTGGGGCTCTTAAGGAGTTGTTTATCACAGAGAGCACTTGCTGTCAGGGTAGCAGAAGGCAGAAGCTAGTGCCATCTTAAGGGTGCGGCACTTCGCAGCTCTCTACAATCAACTGTCTGAGGCCCCATAGATTGCATAGGCCTCCTAACTGACACCCACATTCAGGTGTTCTGGATCAGTCCTATGCTGGTTTCCCAGATATCAGTCTGGGGTCTATGAGCTCCCTCTCATTCAGGTCAGCTTGTTTCTGTGGTTTTCTCTAGCCTGGTCTTGACAGATTTGCTGGTATTATGTTTTTTAATCATAACTTTCTTTTCAATAATAGTTTTAAACACTAGATTCATTCAGTATTGTTCCTCATTGAAAGGTTGAGTATTTAGTCATAGTATATTACTGATGGTACCTGAAACATATATGGTAATGATGAAACTTTGATAACATTGACTTATGTGAAGAAATATTCTGATTAAATCATCACATTATTATAATTATTCCCTTCATTAAAATTACTTCTGCTAATTATTTCAAAAATTAACCAAAAGTAATTGGAAGAAAGATATATGAAAATTCAAGAGCTCAGTGGTGAAGTATAGATGCAGTGTAAATAACTATCTCTCAGGTTCTTCACTGGATATAATCACAATAGTAAGGGCAAAACGATGCTATAATAACAACAGGCCAATTTCTGAAGATGTCCTTAGATTCCTAGGGAATTGTGTCTTACTTCACTTAAAAGATTATGAAGATCATGTTTATAAAAATGTAATACATGATATAATACAATTATTGAATACCTATAATACATATATTCACCTATGTTTATGTGAGCATGCATGTGTATGATGGGGTAAGTCCTGTGATTATGTCAATAAAGCACTGTTGGCCAATAGGGAAGTTAGATAGGTGGGACTAGGAGTCCAGGAGGTCTCTGGGCAGGAAGAACAAGAGAGTCAACGCCATGGGGTAGGAAGCCCGGAACTATTCTCGGGTAAGAGAAATACTTAGATTAACAATTATGGGCTAATTACTTAAGTCAGAGCTAGCCCGTAAGAAACAAGCAAGGCCAACAGCTTCATAATTAATATAGCCTCCTGTGTGTTTATTTGGGACTGATACGGCTCTGGAACCAGGCTGGCAGGAAGGCTTCTCTCAAGGAAAAGGTTTCCCTTTACAAACTATCTCTCAGGTTCTTCACTGGATATAATCATAATAGTAAGGGCAAAATGATGCTATAATAACAACAGGCCAATTTCTGAAGATGTCCTTAGATTCCTAGGGAATTGTGTCTTACTTCACTTAAAAGATTATGAAGATCATGTTTATAAAAATGTAATACATGATATAATACAATTATTGAGTACCTATAATACATATATTCACCTATGTTTATGTGATCATGCATATGTACATGTATGGATACACACATATTTCAAAGAAATCATTGGAAATTCTTATAACTTTTAACTGAAGATATTTAGCTTCTTGTATTTGCTTGTGTAAAACGTGACTCTTCAATTTTGTAAATGTGTTTGTAGCATGATATATACTTGGCTTTGCTCTTTATAAACATATTTTGGTAGGTTACTGTCTTGAAAAATATATTGAAAAACACATAGCTCATTCTTTCATTTATACATGTTTTATTTAAATTACTTCTTTAACATAAAATTAGTTCACAGAATTAGCTCAAAAATTTGGCAGTCCTACAGGATCCTGTGGGACTCAGTATGTGCAATTTAAGGAATGTTCAAAAGAAATCCTAATTCTTGGGGAACATCTGTGCAGTCTGCACTTTCTTCTAAAAATGAATGAAAAATAAGTAAAAAAGTTTTTTATTTTCTTAACAAAAATCTCAAAATCTCATTCGTTCCATTTTACAAATAAAGACTCTGGAGCCAGGTGTTGGGGTGAAAGCCTGCTAGCTGAGAGAAGCTAAGAAGGACCCAGTCAATGCCCTTGAAAATTTCCCTTCTCCCACCATATCAAACAAAAAGTCAAATGAATACCTTTCCCTTCTATTTCCTGTGGTTCTATCTGTCCTTCTTCCTGTCTTCGTGTTGCTTGCTTCTGCCTCTTACCTAGGGTTGACTACTTAATCCTCAGTATTCAATATTCAAGCAGAAATCTCTTGGTTTAAAGGTAGGCATAGGAGGATTGAGCCACACAACAAGAAAGAGGCTTTTCCAGTAAAGCACAAAACCTAGGGGTTCACAGTTTGAGTACATGTTTAACGACCAAAAAAGAACATTTTCTCTTGGATTATCTACTCACCTATATTTTACACAGAACTGGAAATGTCCAGGTCATTACAATAACTAGAACCATGTTTGTTTGAGATATTTGTAAGACTCCTGAGAGGCAGCTGTTCCAGACATCCAGACATACCCAGGGGCATTTTAAAACATCTTTCAAAGCAGCACCCAAGCAGGTTAACAAAAGTGTTAAGTTTGAGAAAGTGTTCTACAGACCCCTCCCCCACTCCCACCCTTTTCCAGAGTTCTTTTTCTGAGACCTCCAAGGTTTTATGATGGCAAAGAAAGCACACACACCCACCCACACACACACACACACAAAATAAAAAACCCTAATAATGCCAAGTTACACTAAAAAGTTGGTGATGTAGGAATATGACTTCCCTTTCTGCTAAAATAAACATTGACTAAGAAAGGAAACTTTTTCAAATCCCTAAAGTACAAGTCTAATTATAAAATCTTAAATAGTCTAAAGTGAGCACTAACTGAACCTGATAGGTAAATTAACGCCGTGGGCCAATCTAATGCAAAGCTCAGGCTTGACACTTAAAACAAAAAAAAAAAAAAGAAAAAGAAAAAAATTTCCCTCCTTCCTAATACTGAGATTGAAAGTGGATTTCTAATTCTTATTCCACTCATTACTTAACGGGAACACGGAGGTCACAGCAAATAAAGCAGTATGAGTTAATGAGAACAGCTTTAGCCAAAGAGGAGGTATTTCTCAGAGTACATCAAGTGCTTCACATATATTAAGAAACCCCAGCTGAATCGATTTAATAATGTTGGGATTTACACAATTATTACAGAACCTTCATTATTCACCCCGTCTGCACATACCACAGCACAAATGAACATCTCAGCCTGGTGGTATTAAGACTGCCATTTCCTCACCCATTCCCAGACCATCTGCTAGGCGTTGATCACTCACTGCTTTAGCATTTAACAGTTACCCAACTGCAACTTAGCAGATTTGTGTACTCTTGCAAACAGCTGGTTTAATAACTGCTTCAGAGCTTTTGGATAAAGAAATTATTTTGTAGTTCTTTATAATAGTCTTCTTTTTATTGACGCCTCTGAGGAAAGAGTTTTTGCACTTGCTCCATTTATGCATCTGCAATTGCTTATAATATTTCTTGTCACATTTGGAAACATATCTTCAGTATTTATAGTGCAGTAATATGGGAATCTTTATTACCATTCCTGCCTTTGCCGTTTGTTTGTTCAAATGTCTCAGAGGACTGGAGCAGAACCTTTGTGAGCAATAATTTAGAGGAGCACGACTGCATAAATTTGTGTTTTCTGATTTCCCATCTCTCTGATAAAGACACTATAAGAGAAAAAAAGTGCTTCAATATCCCAGGTCCCTAACTAGCAATATTTCTCTTGGAGGAGTTTTTAAGTTAACATTTGTGAACTGTTGCTTTTTGGGTACCAAAGGAAACTCACAGATTTCTTCAGTGTATTAGCTAACCTTGATCTGTTACTTCACACTGTTTTGGTTGCTATGTGTGTTTGTTGTTGGCCACACTTCAGCAGAGTGTATCATCTGATGTGTACTTTTCTGTTGGTTCAAAATTAAACAAACCACAAGAAGAAAAATTTCTCATCGTTTTACAATCTAGGTAATGCTCTGTTACAACTTTGATAGTCAAATTTTGACCAATTTTCACTGTATACACTGCATTCATCTGTACAGGGAGATTCTCTGAATACAATTGCCTTTCATTATCTGTCACTTCCCAGTCTCCTCACTAGATAATGCTACTGTGATTGTGAGGGAGATGGCTTTCTCTATAAGAAATCTTCTGAGCACTTTGGTATTTCTGCTCTTATCCTGTTAGATCAGCACTCTTCTGCTCATATTAGTCTTCTATAATAGATAAATACTATACCACTTCTCATTTAAATTTTCATATTTAGAATATTTCATACATGAATACTTTCCTTGCATCATTTCCACCTCTCTTTCTCCCATCTCCTTTGCTTAGGGCTGAGCATATGGGATTGAATAAACTGTACTGACTTTCATCCCTCTAGAAGACTGAGTCTCCTTATCTTGACAGCCATTGTTTATTTGTAGATTTCCATGTGGGAATGGGATCTCCTGATATTTTGCCTGTGCACATTGGCAAGTCATTTAAAATTATTAATCACTTTGCAAACCAATTTGATACAATGCTTCGTTAGACCATGTTAAAAGTATACAAATTTCATATATTATTAGTTTAAAAATCATAGAGGTAGTATATTATTGAAGGCTGGCATCAAATTTTATGCTTTTAGTGATAATTTTGATTATTTATATTATAGATTTTCTTTAGTAATTAGAAATACAACAATTACAGAGTAAAGGTAGCATTATTGATGACAAATGAATTATACATACTCTGGCAATGTATACAATTTATATATATGTATATATACATATATGTAACTATATATATACTGTTAATAATAATGAAGAATTTTGTATTACTTAAACTACATGCAGATAGTATCTACAAGTAAATTTTGCTGGATACATTTTGCATGGGTGTTTGTATTTAATTTAGCTTCTGATATAATTGAGAGAGTTCATCAACCTTGCAAACAATGAGAAAAGTAATTAACCTCTGTCTTTCTATTGCAATTGTACCTGTACTTATACATTATTCAATGAATAAATCCTAATATTTAACCAATGAGATAGTAGACATCATATTATAAGGAAAACAAAAATATTAAAGGTTTTATTTTTTCCACTATTCAGATTTTTAGGGAGCTATATCTTCTCCTTTTTCCTTGGTAAAAGAAATTGTGTGTGTGTGTGTGTGTGTGCGTGTGTGTGTGTGTGTGTGTAAATATATATGTGTGGGTATAATCTTTTAATATATATATAGATATTTATACTATTTTTGATACAATTTTTCTAACCTAACTTAATTTATGTTTCCCTGGTCTTTGTAGAATCAGACTGTAATATAAAAAAATCCTTTGCCTGATACAAATAAAGGAGATGATTTTGTAAATTAGTCAAACAGAAGTGTAAATGAGTGAAGCATGAAGTCTTAGTAGCCCTAAGCAAGTGTCTTCATGGCAGGATGACGCAGCCTTTGGGTACATTCCAAAGAGAAGTATAGCTGGAAATTAGAGTAGATTGATTCCCATCTCCTGGGGAACTGCTACACTGATTTCCATTATGACTTAACAAATTTACAATTCCACCAGCAATTAATGACTGTTCCCATTACTCTAAATTCTAGCCAGAATAACCTGTCATGTTTTTTTATTGATTATAGCAATTCTGAGGGGTGTAATATGGAACCTCCATATAGATTTGATTTTCAATTCTTTAGTTACTATAGATGTTGTACATTTATTCAAGTGGTTCTCAAACATTTGCCTTCCCTCTTCTGAGAAATACCTCTTCAGATCTGTACTCAATATTTAGTAGTATTATTAATTTTCTTGATATACAATTTTTTGTGTTCTTTACACATATTGAATACTGGCCCTCTATTGGATATGTAGTTGGGTACAGACCTTTTATCATTCTTTAGGCTGTCATTTTGTCCCAATGATTGTGTCTGTTTCCCTATACATCAGTTTAGTTCCTTGAGTTCTTATTTACTGTTTTATGATGTATTGCATGTACTACTGGTGCTCTGTATAGAAAATTCTTATCTTTTCCGATGAATTCAAAGGTACTCCCTGCCTTCCTTTTGATCAGGAATAGTTCTATGTGGTTTTATGTGAAGTACTGACCTGTTTAGATTTGAATATTCTACAACAGGATGAATATGTATTTATTTAGATTCTTCTGCAAGATGTCCATTTTGATTAGAGCTATTTGTTGAAAATGTTATCTTTCTTTCAAATGTGTATTTCTGGCTTCTTTATCAAAACTCAGGTGTCCATAGGAATGAAGATTTATGCATTAGTGTTCAATTAGTCTCCATTGATTTATGTGTCTAGTTTTTTTTACAAACACCATGCTGTTTATATTACTAATAAAAATGGTAATCTTACCAAAAGCAATCTACAGATTCGATGTAATCTCCCTCAAAATCCCAGTACAATTCTTCGCAGACCTTGAAAGAACAATACTCAATTTTAAATGGAAAAACAAAAGACCCAGGATAGTCAAAAGAATCCTGTATAAAGAAGTAACATCTTGAGGTATCACCATCTCTGACTTCAACTCTATTATAGAGTTATCATCCTGAAAACAGCATGGCATTGGCACAAAATTAGTCATTTTGACTAATGGCATAGAACTGAAAAACTTGAAACCTTGATATTAATCCACCTATGCATACCTGAATTTTGAGAAAGAAGCTAAAATTATACAATGAAAAAAAACATCTTCAAGAAATGGTGTTTTTATAACAGCATCATAGCATGAATATGAATGCAGATAAATCTATATCTATCACCATTCACAAAATTTAAGCTCAAATGGATCAAAGACCACAACATACATCCAGCCACACTGAATCTCTATCTATTAAAAGGTAAATTGGTAGGTACCCTTGAACAAATTGGTACAGGAGTCCACTTCCTAAATTTAACAGCAGTAGACTAGACACTCAGATAATCAATTAATAAATGGGACCACCTGAAACGGAGACACTTCTGTAAGGCAAAGGACAGTACAAAACAGCAGCCCACAGAATGGGAAAATATTTTCAACAATGTCATATCTAACAGAGGGATGATTTTCAAAATATGCAAAAAATCAATAAGCTAGGCACCAAAACACCAAACAATCCAATTAAAAAGTGTAATACAGAACTAAATATATAATTCTCAATAGAAGAATCTAAAATGGCTGAAAGTCAATGAAGAAAGTGTTTAACATGCTGAGCCATTCGGGAAATGAAAATCAAAAAATCTCTAAGATACCATCTTAGAGCTGTCAGAGTGACTGAAATCAAAAACACCAATGGCAGTTATGCTGGAGAGTTTGTGAAGAAAGGGCAGCACTCCTCCACTGCTGGTGGGAGTGAAACCTCATACAATTACTTTGAAAATCAGGATGGTGGTTACTCAGGAAAATGGGAATCATTCTACCTCAAAATTCAGCAATTCCACTCTTATGCATATACCCAAATGATGCATATCCATACAACAAGGTCATCTATCTGTTCAACTATGTTCCTAGCAGTATTGTTTGTAGTAGCTAGAACCTGGAAGTAACCTACATGTTAGGAGAGTGAGTTATGAGAGAGTTAGAGGAAAGAGAGGGGTAACTGAGGAGGGGCAGGAAGATATGAGGGACCAGGGAGTTTGAGTTGGAGGAAGAATACAGAAGAGCAAGAAAAGAGATATATTAATAGAGGGAGCCATTGTAGGTTTAAAGAGAAATCTGGCACTAGGGAAATGTCCAGACATATACAAAGATGACCAATCTAAGAATCTAAGTATTATTGGAGGGTCTATCTTAAATGCCCTTTGTAGAGAGAAGCCTTCCTGCCAGCCTGGTTCCAGAGACGCATCAGTCCCAAATAAACACACAGAAGGCTATATTAATTATAAAGCTGTTGGCCATTTGCTTGTTTCTTACTGGCTATCTCTGACTTAAGTTTTTTACTTCATAACTGTTAATCTATGTATTTCTCTTACCAGGTAAAGGGCCCGTAATTCTTACCCCTATGGTGGCTACATCATGACTCCCTGTGTTTCTTTTTCCCAGAGTCCTCCTCGACTCCTAGTCCCAACTATTTTGCTTCCATATTGGCCAACAGTGCTTTATTCAACAATTGATAAGAGAGAGATTTCAGAATGACATTTCCCATCGGCCATTCCACTATAATGAGATTGATGACTACCTTATATGCCACCCTAGAGCTATCATCCACTCTCTGATCGAAGCAAAAGCATAGAGCCACAGCTAAACACTGAGTCAAATTCCTGCAATTCAGTTGTAGAGAGGGAGGAGTAATGATTAAAAGCATAAACACATGGCTAGGGAATTGCACAGAAACTGCTGACCTGAGCAACGGGGAGCTCATGAACCGCAAACTGATCGCTCAGGAACCAGCATAAGAGGGACCAAGACCTTCTGAATGTGGGGGTCAGTTAGAAGGCCTGGGAGTCTGTGGGCCCTCTGATAGTGGAATAATGTTTATCCCTACTGCTACAATGGATGTTGGGTGTCCCTTCCCCACATGTGGATACTTTCTCAGTCTAGACACACCAGGAAGGTCCTAGACCTTGCCAAAAAACATGTGATAGATATTGTTGATCCCCCATGGAATGCCTCAACCTTCTATGGCACAGAAGAGGCATGGAATGGGGGTCAGTGTGGGGCATGGAGGATGAGAGGGAGAGGAACTGGAATTGACACATAAAACAAATTTGTTTCTAATTTAAATAAAATAAACTGAGGGACAGATATTGGGTTTCAAGCTGAAGATTATGAGAAGCAAAGCAGCCAGCCCGTAGACAGTTCTCCCTTCTAACAATGCTCAGAATGAAGGTGTGATCCACTGAACCTCAGTTTGCATCTCTAGACTGTACTGTTCTCCACCAACTCTCAGAATTCTAGACTGGTCTCTGAGACTGCACTGAGATCCCTGTTTACTCTCTAGAGCTAAAATTAAAGGTATGAGTTTTGTTTCTTTTACAGACTGATTCACTCTCATGTAGCCCTGGGTGGCTTTGAGCTCACAGATATTAATCCACCTCTCTCCTCTGAGTTCTGTACCTAAAGGTGCATGCCACCATTGCCTAGATTCTATGATTATGGATATCTTAGCCTTCTTATCTTGAGTGTCTTTTTTAGATCATAAAAAATATTCACCACAAAATTCTTCTCATTAATTTGGGATTAGTATGTGCTTGTTGTAGACTGCCTTTATTACGCTGATGTTTCTCCCTTGTATTTTCAATATCTCTGGATCACTAAGGAGTGTTTAATTTTATCAAGTCCATTTATGCATGTAATGAGATGATTTTTTTAGATATTTTTACTTTTAAATTTAAATTAGAAACAATGTTGCTTCACAAGTCAATTCCAGGTCCTTCTCCGTTTACCTCCCCTCTTCCAGTGCCTTCCCACCAACCCCCCCAATATCACCTCATTTCCCCAGGGAGGGTGAGGCCCTCCAAGGGGGTGTCCATAGTCCATTTCAACCAAGACAGGGACTGGCCCCTCCCCCAAGAGTTATTGTTGGATGGGAGTCCAAAGTCCATTTGCATAACCGGGATAAATACTGATCTACTACCCAAGGCTCAATAGATTACCTGGGCCTCTTCTTTGACACTCACATTCAGGGAGTCTTGAACAGTCCCATGCTGAATTCCCAGGCATCAGTCTGGGATTCAAGAGCTAACCTTTGTCAGGTCGGCTGTTTCTGGGGTTAAACCAGCCCAGTCTTAATGACATTGTTCCTCCCTCTCTGTCACTGGATTTCTTGAGTTCAGGTCAATGCTTAGCTGTGGGAGTCTGCCTCTGCTTCCATCAGCCACTGAATGAAGTTTCTGTTACCCAGACTCTCTGGCCATGGGATTGTAGGCTCACATTCCTGAGATCTATGTCTAAAATCCATATATGACAGAGTACATGCCATGTTTCTCATTTTGTGACTGAGTTACCTTGCTCAGGATGGTTTCTTCTAGTGCCATCCATTTGCCTACAAATTCCAGGATTCCATTGTGTTTTTCTGCTGAATAGTACTACATTGTGTACCACACTTTCTCTATCCACTCTTTGGTTGAGGAGCATGTAGGTTGCTTCCAAGTTCTGGCTATTACAAATAATGCTGCTATGAACATAGTGGAACAGACATCCTTGTTGTATGAATAGGCATCTTTTGGATATATGCCTAACAGTAGAGTTGCTGGGTCTTGTGGTAGGTTTATTTCCATTTTTATGAGGAATCTCCATACTGATTTCCAAAGTGGCTATACAAGTTTGCACACCCACCAGCAATGGAGGAGTGTTCCCCTTCCACCACAATCTCTCCAGCCTAAATTGTCATTGGTGATTTTGATTTTAGCCATTCTGACAGCAGTGAGATGGTATCTCAGGGTTGTTTTCATTTGCATTTCCTGGATAGCTAAGGATGTTGTGCACTTTCTCAAGTGCCTCTCAGACATTTTAGACTCCTCTATTGAAAATTCTCTATTTAGCCAATTTTTAATTGGATCCTGTGGTGCTTTGGAGACTTCTAGTGTTTTTGTGAATTTTGGAGATCAGCCCTCTGTCAGATGTGGGGTTAGTGAATATTTTTTCCCATTCTGTGGGCTGCCTTTTTGTCTTCCTCACAGTGTCCTTTGCCTTAGAGAAGCTTCCCAGTTTCAGGAGGTACAATTTGTGCTACTGGTGTTAAGTTCAGGAAGCTGTCTCCTGTACCAATTCATTCAAGGGTGCTACCCGGGTTCTATTTTAAGAGTTTCAGTGTAGCTGGATTTATGTTGAGGTCTTTGATCCATTTGGACTTACGTTTTGTGCATGGTGATAGACATGGAGAGATCCGAATTATTCCACATGTCAGCATCCAGTTATGCCAGCATAATTTGTTGAAGATGCTTTCTTTTTTCCACTGTATATTTTTACCTTATTGTCAAGGACCAGATGTTCATACATGTGTGGGTTAATATCAGGGTGTTCAATTAGATTCCATTTGTCTACCTGTCTATTTTTGTGCCAATACCAACCTGTTTTCAGGATTACAGCTCTATAATAGAGCTTGAAGTCAGGGATGGTGATGCCTCCGGATGTTACCTTGTTGAACAGGGTTGTTTTGGCTATCCTGGATCTTTTGATTTTCCATGCAAAATTGATTATTGTTTTTTCAAGGTCTGTGAAGAATTGTGCTTGTATTTTAATGGGGATTGCATTGAATCTGTAGATTGCTTTTGGCAGGATTGCGATTTTTACTACATTGATCCTACCTATCCAAGAGCATGGGAGATCTTTCCATTTTCTGAGGGATTCTTTAATTTATTTCTTTAAAGATTCAAAGTTGCGATACAAGTCTTTCACTTGTTTGGTTAGCGTTACTCCAAGGTATTTTATGTTGTTATGGCAATTGTAAAGATTGATATTTCTCAGATTTCTTTCTCAATCCTTTTATCATCTGTATATAGTAGGGCTAATGATTTTCTTGAGTTGGTCTTGTAACCTTCCGCTTTTCTGAAGTTGTTAATCAGCTATAAGAGTTCCCTAGTAGCGTTCTTTGGATCATTTATGTAAACTATCATATCATCTGCAAATATTGAAAGAATGACCTCTTCCTTTCCAATTTGTCCTCTTGATCGACTTTTGTTGTCATAAGGCTCTGGCTAGAAATTCAAGTACAATATTGAAAAGGTATGGAAAAAGTGGACAGTCTTGTCTTGTTCCTGATTTTAGATGAATTCCATTGAGTTTCTGTCCATTAACTTTGATTTTGGCTATTGGTTTGCTCTATATAGCTTTTATTATGTTTAGGTATGTTACTCTTATCTCAGATCTCTCAAAGACCTTTATCATGAAGGGGTGTTGGATTGTGTCAAATGCTTTGTCAGCATCTAGTGAGATGATCTTGTCATTTTTGTTTTTCAGCTTGTTTATATGGTGGATTACATTGAAGGATTTTCATATGTTGAACCATCCCTGTATCCCTGGGATGAAACAAACTTGATCATGGTGAATGACTGTTATGATGTGTTCCTGGATCTGATTTGCCAGTATTTTAATGAATATTTTTGCATCAAAGTTCATGAGTTCTCTTTCTGAAGTTCTGAGTTCTGAAGTTCTCTTTCTTAGTAGTGTTGTTGTGAGTCTAGGGGATCAAGGTTATCGTAGCCTCATAAAAAGAGCTTGGCAAAGACCCTTCTGCTTCTATTACATGGAATACTTTGAGAAGAATTGTTAAGAGAAGCTTTCCTTGAGAGGAGCCTTCCTGCCTGCCTGGTTCCAGATCCGCATCAGTCCCAAATAAACACACAGGAGGCTATATTAATTATGAAGCTGTTGGCCTTTGCTTGTTTCTTACTGGCTAGCTCTGACTTAAGTAATTACCCCATAATTATTAATCTAAGTATGTCTCTTACCAGAGAATAGTTCTGGGCTTCCTACCCCGTGGCGTCACATGTCGACTCTCCTGTGTTTCTCCTTCCCAGAATCCTCCTGGACTCCTAGTCCCTCCTATCTGGATTCCTATTGGCCAACAGTGCTTTATTAACAAATGTACAGGACTTCCCCCATCATCTCCTCTTTTCTGTTTAAACAAAAAGAAAGGTCTTAACTTTAACATAGTCAAATTATATATAACAGAACAGTTATCAAATAAGAACATAGTTACAATATTTTAGCAAGATTTAAAGAAAATATCATCCATCCCATCCTTGTGAGTCCAAAGTTCTATATGTAGCTTATCTTTTATCATAACTAAGGAAAATTATAACTATCTGTCTTCAACTCCATCAAAGGCCACAGAAGGATAATATATAAACACTAGAAATGACAGAGACATCTTGCCACCTGGACAGTCACCCAAAGTTCCTCTGTAACGTTGGGGCATCCATCTTCAGCCCATAGGCCACAGTGTGTCTGGAACACTTCTCAGCAAAGCAGGAAATTTCAAACTGTCCATCTGCATCAGCAATCTGTCAGTCATTTTTCTGTGTCCTGCAGAAAGTCTTGTAGACTCTTTCATGAAGCAGGAACCCTGAAGGACTATTTGAGTTCAGCAGTCACTTTCCTGTGGGTCTTGCATATCCAGATTGTACAGCAACAGTCAAGCAGTCCAGGCAAAAGCAGTTTCTTGCCCAAATGGCTAACCTTGCCATGTTGAAAGCAAACTCCATAACAAGTTTCTTCGATGCCCATCTTCCTCTCAGACATAATTGGTGCTGCCAGGAGCAGACATTTCTCATTGTCAAGAAAAAACATTTTAAATGACATTTTCTGAAGGTCTTTGAAAGGTTTGAAGACTATCTATCTCAAATATATTTCTGTATATCTAGAAAACCTAACTTACCTAACTATAAATTCTATTATAAGTAACTATCTATAGTCTGTATTCAATTATGCATTACATTTTAAAAGATCAGTATAAGCTCAATACTTACTCAAGAGGAGAAATATACACATTACAAAATTGACCTTGAATTTGTATCAATAAATGAAAAACAATACCCATACCATAATTCCCCTTTTTACCATTAAAAAGAAGTTGGCTGTGATCACTAACCAATTATAAACAACCAATTTAAATGAATACAAAGATTTATATACAAGATGGGAATTAGGATGTCGCTCATTCCAAACTGCTTCCTGCTGGAAGGGGGTGCTGTTCACACCATGGGGATCATGACAAAACTCAGAAACCTGTATAAGTCCATATTTTCGTGGTCTGTAAAGCTCCATCATCTTAGCTGTCTCAATTGTTGAAACGCCTGGCCCATTGCTTCCTGGGGTCTTGGTTCATCAAACCACAGAAGCCTGGAAGGAATCCTCAGCTTTTCATTTTCTGTGGAAAGATAAACTGAAACTCCTTTTCCGAGTAATATATCCTTATATTTAAATTTTGAAGTCAAGGCATTTTTAAAAGATAGAAATTGGGTTAATTCAGCAGCATTTATAATTAAGTATACTTTAGCAGCTGTTCCTTCCTGAGCAATTATAAAACTGAAAAACACAATAGCGTACAGTATCCAGACTCTCTGTGTATTTTCTATCTTTATGTGGCTTATTTATTTATCTATTATTACTTTATTTCTTTCACTTTTATTTATTTTTCTCTGAGACAGGGATTCTCTTTGGAAATCTGCCTGCCTCTGCCTCTGGAGGAAATCCTACCGGCGTGTGCCACCACAATGCTGGCTTTTGTATTTATTTACCACTTTGCCGTTTCATTTTCTCTCTCAATCTCACGTATATTTTGAAACACACTGTAAACCTTTCGAGGTTTTGTTCATCCAAGTCTGACTTTACTGTAAAGCTTTATGTTTTTCTGGCCATGTGTCTTATCTGTAAAACCGCGGCAGTTTATACCACCGGTTTTTCAAGATGGCGGGTGTAAGCGTGACTCCAGCTGCTAGCTTGCAGATGTCACTGCCACTTCCAGCTGTACGTACAACTTTTAAATCGTTAGCAAAGCCTCTTAAAAGAACCTTGCTGTTTTTTTTTTTGTTGTTGTTTTTGTTTTTTTTTTTATGCCGAGTCAGGTAAGCGAGCCGCGTGAATCTCAGCTTGTGGCTAGCTAAACAGAGCCCACCTGAGAAAAATGCTGCTATCAAAATCTGTGCTTCTCTCTGTTCCTAAAATTCCTTTAAAGCTTTTGTCATTCTACGTGGAAATTCATCATTCCACTCCTGATCACCATTTTGTTAAGGGAGGCTTTTTCCTTGCTAGCTGCTTTGGTTTATCACCCGCCAGTCACATGGGCTTTGCCTTTTTTTTGTTGTTGTTGTTGTTTTAATTATGAAGCTGTTGGCCTTTGCATGTTTCTTACTGGCTAGCTCTGACTTAAGTAATTACCCCATAATTGTTAATCTAAGTATATCTCTTACCAGAGAATAGTTCCGGGCTTCCTACCCCGTGGCGTCACATGTCGACTCTCCTGTGTTTCTCCTTCCCAGAATCCTCCTGGACTCCTAGTCCCTGCTATCTAGATTCCTATTGGCCAACAGTGCTTTATTAACAAATGTACAGGACTTCCCCCATCAAAGAATTTCTATAAGCTCTTCTTTGAATTTCTGGTAGAATTCTGCACTGAGGACATCTGCGCTTGGGCTTTTTTGCTTGGGAGACTTTTGATGACTGCTTCTATTTCTGTAGGGGTTATAGGTCTATTTAAATTGCTTATTTGTTCTTGATTTAATTTTGGCAAGTGATAGCTATCCAGGAACTCATCCATTTCCTTTAAATTCTCCAATTTTGTGGAGTACAGGTTTTCAAAGTATGACCTGACGATTCTCTGAATTTCCTCAGAGTCCGTTGTTATGTCCCCTTTTCATTTCTTATTTTTTAATTTGCATGTTCACCCTCTGCTCTTTAGTAAGTTTGAACAAAAGTTTGTCTATCTTGTTGATTTTCTCAAAGAACCAACTCTTCATTGCATTGATTCTTTGTATTGTTTTCCCAGTTTCTACTTTATTGATTTCAACCCTCAATTTGATTATTTCCTGGCATTTACTCCTCCTGGGGGAGTTTGCTTCTTTGTGTTCTAGAGCTTTCGCCTGTGCTGGTAATTCCATAGTATAACTATTCTCCATTTTCTTCATTTAGGAATTTATTGCTATGAACTTAGCCCATAGCACGGCTTTCAAAGTGTCCTATATGTTTGGGTATGTTGTATCTTCATTCTCATTGAATTCTAGGAAGTCTTTAATTTATTTTTTTATTTCTTCTTTGGTCCAGGAATGGTGCAGTTGTGCATTATTCAATATCCATTAATTTGTAGGGTTTCTGCAATTTGTGTTGTTGTTGAATTCTAATTTTAAAGCATGGTGGTCTGATAAGATGCATGGAGCTATTCCAATTTTTTAGTAGCTGCTGAGGTTTGATATGTTGCCAAGTATGTGGTGAATTGAGACGT
Organism: Mesocricetus auratus; assembly: GCF_017639785.1. Taxonomy (NCBI): domain Eukaryota; kingdom Metazoa; phylum Chordata; class Mammalia; order Rodentia; family Cricetidae; genus Mesocricetus; species Mesocricetus auratus. The sequence goes on along the minus strand of NW_024429200.1, from coordinate 29,597,126 downwards.
TTCCATGTGATGGTAAGAAGGTGTATTCTTTTTTATGTGGATGAAATGTTCTATAGATGTCTGTTAATCCCAGTTGGGTCATTACTTCTATTATTCCCTTTGCATCTTTGTTGATTTTCTGTCTGTTATTCCTGTCTAATGGAGAGAATGTGGGTGTTGAAATCTCACACTATAAGTGTGTGGATCTTTATATGTGATTTAAGTTTTAGTAATGTTTCTTTTAGGAATGTACATACCTTTGTAATTGGGGCATAGATGTTCAGGATAGACACTTCATCATGGTGGATTTCACCAGTGATGAGTATGTAATGACCTCCTTTATTTCTTTTGATTGATTTTATTTTAAAGTCTATTTGTTAGATATTAGGATTGCTAACCCTGCTTGTTTCTTGGGTCCATTTGATCGTAAAATGTTTTCCCAACCTTTAACTCTCATGTAATGTCTGTCTTTGGGGTTGAGGTGTGTTTCTTGTTTGCAGCAGAAGGATGAGTTCCTTCTTCAAATTCATTCTGCTAGCCTGTGTCTATTTATGGGTGAGTTAAAGCTATTAATATTGAGGGATATTAATGACTGTTTATTGCTCATTCTTCTTTGATTTGGAATTGTTGTTGTTGGTGGGATTATGTGTGGAATTCCACCACTTTTTTCTTTTGGCTGTTGGTAGAATGCGGCTTTCTAATGCCTATGTTTTTTGGTTGTAGTTTACTTCCTTGGGTTGGAGTTTTCCTTCCAAAACTTTCTGTAGGGCTGGTTAGTGGATATGTATTGCTTGAATCTTGTTTTGTCATGGAATATATTGTTTTCTCCATCTATAGTGATTGAGAGCTTTGCCGGGTATAGTAGTCTGGGCTGAGATCATATTCTCTTAGTGTTGGCAGAATATCTATCCAGGACCTTCTGGCTTTCAGAGTTTCCATGGAGAAGTCAGGTATAAGTTTGATAGGTTTGCCTTTATATGCTACTTGGCCTTTTTCCTTAGCTGCTCTTAATAGTCTTTCTTTATTCTGTATATTAGGGGTCTTGATTATTATGTGGCGAGGGGACTTTTATGTGTTCCACTCTATTTGCTGTTCTGTAAGCTTCTTGTACCTTCATTGACATGTCTTTCTTAAGGTTGGTTAAGTTTTCTTCTATGTTTATGTTTAATATGTTTTCTGCCCCTTTGAGGTGGTTTTCTTCACCTTCTTCTATATCTATTATTCTTAGGTTTGGTCTTTTCATCGTGTCCCATATTTACTGGATGTTTTGTGTTAAGGATTTGTTGGACTTAATATTTTCTTTGTTTGATGACTCCATTTCTCCTAGTATACCTTCAACACCTGAGATTCTCTATTCCATCTCTTGTATTCTGTTGGTAATGCTTGTATCAGTAGTACCTGACCGTTTCCCCAGATTTTCCTTTTCCAGCCTTTCTTCAGATTGTGTTTTTTTATTGTCTCTATTTCACTTTTCAACCCTTGCACTGTTTTATTTATTTATTTATTTGCAATTTTCAGTGTATATTTTCATCCATTTGATGCATTTTATGAATTTTTTGGTTTGTTCTGGCTTCCATTTCTTGGATTTTTCATTTGCTTTGTCTTCCATTTCTCGCATTTTTTCTTTGTTTTTCCTTTCATTTCTTGCATTTTTTGTTTGTCTTTTCATCCATTTCTTTGAGGGATTTTCTTATATCTTCTTTTAGTGCCTCTATCATTTTCATGAAGGTGTTTTTAAGGTCATTCTCTTCTTCTTCATTTGCATTGTTGGAGTCTTGCTGGTGTGGAGTCTCTAGAATCTGGTGGTGTCATATTTGTTTTTTTTTGTTGCTGAGTGTGTTTTTGGATTGTCTCTTTCCCATTCTCTTATTCTAGTGGGTGCAGAAAGATCCCCTTACTGGTCTGGTCGTTAGGGGACCAAAGTTCCCTTTCAATGGGTGCTAGCAAGTCTATTAATCTGGTAGTTCTTCTATTCTTCATCATCATTCTAGTCCCATAGGTGGAAAAGAAGACCAGGAATCTGGGGTGCTTAGCTTCCCACCTGGTCCCTTGGTCTCTTTGCCAGAAGGAAAGACTTGGGATCTGGTGTGCTCCAGCTGGGATGGTAAGCTCTGTGGCCTTCCCCAGTCACTGGAAGGCACTGAGATTCTTTTTTTGTTGTCATTCAATTTGTTTATATGGTGGATTGCATTCATTGTTTCACTTATGTTAAACTGTCCCTGTATTTCTGGGATGAAGCCTATTTGATCATGGTGGGTGATCATTTGATGTGTTCTTGGATATGATTTGCAAGCATTTTATTAAGAATTTTCTTGTATCTATCTTCATATGGGAAATTGGTATGGAATACTTTTTTGTTATGTCCTAATGTGCTTTGTGTATCAGATTTAATGTGTCCCTTGAAAAAGTACTGGGTAGTGTTCCTTTTGTTTCTATTTTATGGAATGGAAGAGGAATATTGACATTAACATTTTTAAAAAGTCTGATGGAATTCTACACTAAATCCATCTTATGCTGGCCTCTTTGGGTTGTTAGAATTTTAAATACTGCTTTTATTTTAATATCTGATCTTGTTTTAGCTTTGGTTAGTAGCATGTACCTAGAAAATTATTCATTTTTAAGATTTTTCTATTTGATATAGTACAGGTTTTTAAAATGTATCCTTATCTTTATGCGTGTTTCCTCAGCGATTTTTGTTATTCCATATTTCTTCTTGATTTTTGTTAATTTGGTTTTTTTCACTTGTATTTTAGTTAGTTTGTCTAAGGATTTGTCAATATTATTGTTTTTTTCAATGAACCAGCTCTTTTTTTAAATTATTGGTCCTCTTCATGGCTATTTGTTTGTTCCTATTTCATTGATTTCAGTCCTGAGTTTTATTATTTTCATGCTTTCAAATCCTTTTGGTTGTGATTTCTTCCTTTTGTTTTGCTATGAAATTTCTCCAATTATTTTAGTACAATAAACTTGACTCATAGAAGTATCTTCAGTGTGTCTTGTAAGTTTAGGTATATACTATTTTCTTTTTTCTTTCAATTCTAGAAAATCTCCAATTTCTTCATTTCTGTCTTGACACATTTCTTATTCACTATTGAACTGTACAGTTTTCATGATTTTATAAGTTTTTCTTGTTTGTGTTATTGTTGAGATTCAGCTTTAATCATTGTTGGTCAGATAAAATGCTGGGTTTTATTTCAATTTTCATTTATCAGGTAACATATGCTTTGTAGGGTTTCTCTAATTTGTGTTGTTGAATTCTAACTTTAAAGCATGGTTTTCTGATAATATCCATGGAGTTATTCCAAATTTTTGTACCTGTTGAGATTTGCTCATTGCCATGTATGTGATCGATTTTAGAGAAGGTCCCATGTGGTGCTGAGAAGAAGGTATATCCTTTGTGTTTGGATGGAATGTTCTATAAATGTCTGTTAAACTGAATTGGGTCATAATTCTAGTAGTTTCTTTGTTTAGTTTCTCTATGGTAGTCTGTTAAGAGAAGCTTTTTCTTTTGATAGGGGCCTTCCCGCCCACCTGGTTCTAGATCTGCATCAGTCCCAAATAAACACACAGGAGGCTATAATAATTATGAAGCTGTTGGCCTTGCTTGTTTCTTACTGGCTAGTTCTAACTTAAGTATTTACCCCATAATTGTTAATCTATGTATTTCTCTTACCGGAGACGTTCCGGGCTTCCTACCCCATAGCGGTTAAATCTTGACTTCCTGTGTTTCTCCTTCCCAGAGTCCTCCTGGACTCCCAGTTCCTCCTATCTAGGTTTCCTATAGGCTCAACAGTACTTTATTGACAAATGTACAGGACTTCCCCAATCATCTCCTCTTTTCTGTTTAAACAAAAAGAAAGGTCTTAACTTTAGCATAGTCAAATTGTATATGACAGAACAGTTATCAAGTAAGAACACAGTTACAACATTTTGTCTATTAACATTTAGCAAGATCTAAAGAAAATATCCATCCCATCCTTGTGACTCCAAAGTCCTATATGTAGCTTATCTTTTATCATAACTAAGGAAAACTATAATTATAACTATCTGTCTTCAACTCCATCAAAGACCACAGAAGGATAATATATAAACACTAGGATCGACAGAGGTATCTTACGGCCTGGACAGTCACCCTAAGTTCCTCTGTACCATTGGGGCATCCATCTTCAGCACATAGGCCACAATGTATCCAGAAGATTTCTCAGTCAAGCAGGAAATTTCAAAACTGTCCATCTGCATCAGCAGTCTGTTACTCATTTTTCTGTGTCCTGCAGAATGTCCCGTAGACACTTCCATGAAGCAGGAACCCTGTAAGATTGAGTTCTGCAGTCACTTTCCTGTGGGTCCTGCATGTCCAGATTATACAGCAACAGTCAGTATAGGCAAGAGCAGTTTCTTGCCCAAATGGCTAATCTTGCCATGTTGATAGCAAACTCCATAACGAATTTCTTCGATGCCCATTTTCCTCTCAGACATAATTGGTGCTGCCAGGAGCAGACATTTCTCATTGTCAAGAAAAACCCTAAACTATTTTAAATGCCATTTCCTGAAGGTCTTTAAGAGGTTTGAAGACTGTTTATCTGTCTCAAATATATTTCTGTATATCTAGAAAACCTAACTTACCTAACTATAAATTCTAACTAGTATAAGTAACTATCTATAATCTGCATTCAATTATGCATTACGTTGTAAAAGATCAGTATAAGCACTTAATCAAGAGGAGAAACATACACATCACAAAATTGACTTTGAATTTGTATCAATAAATGAAAAACAATACCCATACCACAATTCCCCTTTTTACCATTAAAAGGAGATTGGCTGTGATCATTAACCAATTATAAACAACCCCATTTAAATGAAAACAAAGATTTATAAACAAGATGGGAATTAGGACGTCGCTCATTCCAAACTGCTTCATGCTGGAAGGGGGCGCCGTTCATACCATGGGGATCATGACAAAATTCAGAAACCTGTATAAGTCCTTATTTTTGTGGTCTGTAAGACTGCATCATCTTAGCTGTTTCACTTGTTGGAACACCTGGTCCACTGCTTCCGGGGGTCTTGGTTCGTCAAACCACAGAAGCCTGGAAGGAATCCTCAGCTTTTCATTTTCTGTGGAAACATAAGTAAAATCTCCTTTTCCAAGTAACATATCCTTATACTTAAATTTTGAAGTCAAGGCATTTTTAAAAGATAGAAGTTGGATTAATTCAGCAGCATTTATAATCAAGTGTACTTTAGCAGTTCCTTCCTGAGTAATCAAAAAACTGAAAAATGTAGCTCCAAATGACGCTGTAACAATAAGCAACACTTACTGAAAGTAAAACTAAGTATTTATTGTAGAAATTACTCACAAGATAACAAACAAGTAACCCAGATGAGCCAAGTAGTTTTCCACTGCTGAACCAGAAGCCGAACTCTGGGAAAAGAGACCGAGACTTCCTGTGTGCTGTCTTTTATGCCTTCCCCTGTAACATCCCCTAGCCATGCCCAAAAGTGGGCCCGGCTAGTGACATAGTTCACCACCTACGTAAGTATATGTCTTTACGTCCAGCCGTATATGTCTTTAGTCCTGCCTAACATGGGTGTGGTTAGCGGTGTGGTAAACCGCCCTTTTATTACCTTATCTGTATGCGCCTCTAGTAAGTCACATGTTTAATGGCAGCATACAGACTTCCTCCTACAGTAGTCCATTCTAGTGGTGTGGGGTGTTGAAGTCTCCCACTATAAGTGTATCAGGTTTTATGCGTGGTTTGAGCTTTAAAACCGTGTCTTTTATGAAAGTGGACATCTTTTTATTAGGGGAATAGATGTTCAGAAGTGAGACTTCATTTTGGTGGATTTGAGCTGTTTTGTGTGTGAAATGACTTCCGTAATCTCTTTTGATTGATTTCAGTTTAAAATCTAGTTTGATAGATATTAAGTTGCCACCCATGCTTGCTTCTTGAGTCTATTTTATTGGAAAATCTTTTCTCAACCCTTAACTGTGAGGTAATGTTTGTCTGTGAGTGTGAAGTGTGTTTCTTATGTGCAGCAGAAGGATGGATTCTGTCTTCAAATCCATTCTGCTAGCCTCTTAAGACCATTAATATTGAGCGATATTAATGATCATCGATTGCTCATTCTTGTTTGTTTTGGAATGGTTGTTGTTGTTGGAATTGCATGGGGATTTCCACCTGTTGTTTCTTTTGCCTGTTAGTAAAATGGGATTAACTATATGTTTTTCTGGGTGTAGTTAACTACCTTTGGTTGGAGTTTTCCTTACAGAACTTTCTGTAGTGCTGGGTTAGTGGATATGTATTATTTAATTCTGGTTTTGTCATGGGATATCTTCTTTTATGCATCTATATTCATTGAAGCCTTTTTTGGATATAGTAGTCTGGTCTGGCATCCATGGTCTCTTAGTGTTGGTAGAATAACTACCCAGAACTTTCTGGCATTCAGAGTTTCCATGAAGAAGTCAGGTATAATTATGATTGGTTTGCCTCTATATGTTTCTTGACCTTTATCCTTAGCTGCTCTTAATATTCTTTCTTTAATCTGTATGCTTGGCATCTTGATTATTATGACACAAGGGGAATTTTTTGTGCTCTACTCTATTTTGTATTCTGTAAGCTTCTTGTACCTTTATTGGCATGTGCTTCTTTAGGTTGGAAAAGTTTTCTTTTATGATTTTTTGACTGTGTTTTCTGACCCTTTGAAGTGGGTTTCTTCACTTTCTTCTATACCTAATATTCTTCAGTTTGGTCTTTCCACAGCGTCCCATATTTCCTGGATATTTTGTATTAGGGATTTTTTTGGACTTAAGATTTTCTTTGGTTGATGAATCTATTTCTTCTTGTGTATCTCCAACAACTGAGATTCTGTCTTCCATCTCTTGTATTCTGTTGGTTATGCTTGCTTCTGTAGTACCTGACTGTTTGTCCAGCTTTTCTATTTCATCATTCTTTCATACTATACTGTGTTTTTTATTGTCTCTATTACAGCTTTCAATCCTTGTAGTGTTTGAATACTTTCATGCAATTTTTGTTTTCTCTTTTCCTACCTTTCTTGCATTTTTTGGTTTGGTTTTTTCTTCCATTTTTTTGCATTTTTTGTTTTTTTCTTCCATTTCTTAAAGAATTTTCTCATATCATTTTCATGAAGGTATGCATCTGAGTGTTTATGCCTTGCTGGTGTGGAGTTTTAGACTCTGGTGGTGCCGTGTTTTTTTTCTGTTACTGAGTGAATTTTTATATTGTCTCTTTCCCATCTCTTCTTCCAGTGCCTGCAGGATGAGCCTCTTCCTCTTCTCGTGGGTAGGGGACTAGGGTTCTCTTTCGGTGTGTTCAAGCAAATCCAATACTCTCTGGCTTCTGCTCTCTATCCTCTGCCCTCTGCCATGAGTGGGGACAGGAGCAGACTGGCTCTCTCAGCAGGCTCCTGGTTGCTTGGTCCTCTGGGGGCAAGTCGACCTGCCCACAGTATCTGGGCTAAAAGATTTAGAGGGCAAGCTGGAGGGAGTGAGGACTCAGTTGGAGGCCTGTAGCTTACCTCTGCCCCTGTACTTTTCATCTTTATGTAGCTATTTTATTAATCAATTTCTTTCACTTTTATTTATTTATTTTATCTCTGAGACAGGGTTTCCCTGTGGAAATCTGCCTGTCTCTGCTTCTGCCTCTGGAGTGCTGGGATAAAACCTTGTGCCAACACACCAATTCAGTTTTTTTCTCTTCCAAGATTATGTAAATTTTTAACACACTATAAACCATTTAGAGATTTTACTTTATCTGAATCTGACTTTATTGTAAATCTTTATGTTTTTCTGTCCAAGTGTCTGTTATCTGCTAAACAACATTGCTAAAATAAAGCCATAGCTGTTTTAACTGCAGTCTTTCCAAGATGGCAGGCATAAGTTTACTGCCAGAAGTAGCCATGCAAGACTCTGTTTGTCTCTAGCAAAACAGAGCTCACATGAGAAAATACTGCTAGCGAGAAGTCAGGCTTCTCTGTGTACTTTTGTTTCTAATATTCCCTTTTAAGCTTTTGTCATTATACATGGAAATTCATGCAACCAACATTGGGCACCTTATGTAATGTGTATTCTTTCCTGCAGGTATCTGGGTCCTGCTGCTGTCTCAGCCCCAAAATAACATACAAGACACCGTATTAATTATGAAGTTGTTGTCCATTTGTTATGGATTCTTAATGGTTAGCTGTGACTTAATTATTAACCTATTATTGCTAATACATATTTTTCTAAGGACTTAGCTCACCAAGGATGCAGCGTCTGCTCCTGTGACCAAATGGTGACTCTCCACTCTTGACCACATTTTCCAGAATCCTCCTATTCCCAAATATCTTGCCTCCCTATTGACAAACAGTGCCTCATTTATCAAACAATCAGCCAAATATTTATATAATAGGACTTCCCCCATCAAGTAGTGAAAGGAAGTTTATAAGAGTTCTGCAAAATCCTCTGGGTGTAGGAGCAGTCTGGAAGGGAGGTAACACCACGTGTTCTGCTATACATGCCATTGAGAGCTGGAGGAGAGACGAAAGAGCTTATGAACTGAAGGTAGCAAACCTGATTCTCTCCATAGAGGATTTTATTATTAAGGGTGCTACTGATAATAAAATCATCATTAAAATATCAAAACTAAAATTTAAATTTAAAATTTCATATCCATCACCTCTTTCTTTCAAAAATGAATGAGATAAACTTTCAGATATAGAATTGTTCTGAAACAATTTCTACTCTTTTAGCTGCATATAGTAAACAAGATTGAACAGAATGTCACCTTCAAAGAAAATTTAACCAGATAATTATTTGCACCTATTGTTCTGGTGGAAGCTTCACCTGAGCCACTGGCCTCTATATACTCAATGAGTTTGGCATGTTCTGGTAGAATTTCCACTCAAGGACCCTTCACCATCCCTCTTCAAATCCTGCCACTTCTCAGAAAGTCTGCCAAATGATGGCCTCTACCCCAGAGATGCTCAAGACCACCCCCACAAGGCAATTAAAGAGACATGTGATTTTCAGGTCTCTCTCTGGGGGGTTGGAAAATTATCTGGGAGCACCTCATCCATTAAAACCGAGTTTTTTCTAATTTGGTTTTATTTTGTCTGATTTAAATTTCTTTGTTAGTGGAAAAGTTGGTGAACTTTTCATCTATGTATCACTAATATCTATGTACAGTAATTCAGAGATGCAGAAAAATATATGCCTGATAATTTCATGTTATTTCAATATTTTTTTGATAAATGACTATAAAAATCAAATCACAACAACATTCCATGTAACTTGTAATACATTTAAGAACAAAGTATATGGGAACTTTATATGAAATCAGAATGAGATAAATGAATGTATATCATGGCAAAGCTGGCATGCAGCATTGAATATGATACATTAAATTTAGGGAAGATAAGCTAATGATATCTTCAATTAGCTACTAAATTCCAGTAAAATAGCAGAGTTATAGCACATAAATCAAAGAGGAAAGTCAAAAGAAATCATGAAAATACCTAATTAATCTGAATGCAAGTACATATAAAAGAAGAAATAAAGGAACAAAAATCAACTAGAAGACAAATAGCATGTGAGTAAGGACTAGCCAGTGAGTGGGAGATTATTGCAAATCAAATACCTCAGTCAGAAATTGTGTCCAGAACTCAAAAGTAATTTCTAAAACACAGTCTTTTAAAAGCACTGAAACTGATAAACAACTTCTTCAGATAAGATAAATTTACAGGAAGTAAACCCATGGAAAGATGTGCAATATAACTAGTCATTAAAAGTAAAAATTAAAAGATGCAAAAAGCAAACAAGCAACAACCAAACAAAACACTTAGAACCACAAAAAGAAGGCTAACACACATTCACTTGCTGTGTGCTGTCTTTTGAAGACATGGGAGCTATGGAACTCTTAATGGTGTTTAGAGGAATGGCTGGCTTTTTCCAACAAAAATATTTTCTTGTTTTTAAAAACTGAGGTTTCCAAGGCCCCATTGCTGAAGACAGTACCTATCCAACTCTTCTTTTGTCATAACTTTATTTCAAAATTACAATGTTTAGCAACCCAGGTTTTGGTTTGTTTGTTTGTTTGTTTGATTGATTGATTGAACACATATATTTTAATGATTATTCTTTGTTTTAGGTGATCTATTTTTAAAACACAGGTTGATATTCATAGGAAAAAAATGAATAATATCCTGATATTTTAAGCATGGTAAAATTTAGAATAAAACCAATCCAGTTTATTATGATGCAATATTATTTCACATTTCTCTACAGTACTTACCAGGAAGTCATTAGTAGGGTAAGAATTAGTAGGTTGTTGGATTTATTTTTTCTATTCTAAAGATTGCATAAGCATGAAAATCTTGGTTCTTTTTTGTTTACAGGAAAAACCAATAAAAGAAAACCTAATATTTTGTCATGATATACTTATAATTAGAAAGTACAACATATTTGTAAAATAAATTGTTTGGAAGGCTATAAGGATCTCAAAAAAAGCAGATAAAGAATTTCACATTTTTATGCATATCAGTATAGTGAAATTTATTTGCTTATTTGTACTAACTTTTGCCCATTCTTTGTCCTCAAAGGCTAAATTACAAACATACGAGAGCTATCTATGCACATACATGTATTAGTATTCAGTAGCATCCAGGAGTATTCAGTCAGTTAAATAGACAAAGCTGTGTATTTACATGCCCACAATGTGATAACTCATGGCAGCTTTTAAAGTCTACTTCTCTCACTCAGCTATCAATCAAACTGTCAGCCTTCTTTAGATTAACTTTGTATTTCCCAGCACAAATTAATTAATCTGTCCACTACTTCCTATCTCAGTGTTTCTATCAGACAACAAATAAAGCCAATCAAGATTCCAATTCTTTGCTGATTAACCAATAACCTGACAGTGGACTGGTGGCAGCACCATTTCTGAGACTTTCATGGGAGATTATTTATAGAGGTAATGTTGCTGTGCTCAGTCTCCACACCACACATAAGAGCACTGTTTTCTTGGTTTCTTTCATCTTGTAAAGAATTATTTCAGGCAGATGAAACCATTAAAGATACACATGGAAAGGTTTTTCTCTTGTGATTACAGTATTGATATTTTGGTCATGTTGTGGCCTTAAGTGCATCGAATTATATGAATGGTTATTGTCTTTGCTGAAGTGAAAGTGTGCAAGCTCTACCAGATCTCATTGCCATGTTGTCAAAGGATTTTATAGAGATGCAAACTCTACTCCCAAAGGACATCAGATCTGGAAATATATCACTTAAACGTATAGTCCAGTAAAATCTATCACTTCTGACTGAGTAATCTAAGGTCCTTTTGGACTTTGTTAGCCACAAGGTATTTGTGCTTGAGAAGTCATTTCATACACCTCTTTGTCTTCTCTTGCAAGAATATGGGCCAAATAAGCTTTTTAAATTTGATAGCTCAAACAAACATTTTCTTTTTTCTGCAAAAACTATACCCAGACCAATTTTTGGCCTTGAGGCATTGCTATCATAACATCTATTTTTTTAAGGTAACCACTGATCTTACGGAGTGGACACCAAACCACAAGACAAGCGAATATTGCTGACCTTTACCACTGCTACTTGAGATACACATTCCATTTCATCTCCTCTGCCCCATGAAAAGCTGTTGAAAAATGTAAAGACTTTCATCACTGTTTCAAAGTACAAGCAATACTTTCTATCCCTGTTGATGCCATCTATTACACCGATGGTGCCTGAGTTTTTCCATTCTCTTTCATTTGACATTCTGCTTCAGTTCTTAGTTATCTCCGCTACTGGAAAACAATTTGTATTCCACTGCCTACTGCTGTTATTTTGGAATATAATCCAACAGCTCATTTCTTTGTGTCCCTATTTCTAATGATGTTTTTTCTCCATTGCACACAGCTAACCATCGTCTTTTTTACAACAAAGAATGAGTTACTCCTGCAGTATCTGTTTTACTATTTATAGCAGCTGTCTCCTCTCCTTCAGTCAAATTGTTTGATTGTGTTTGCTTTAAAATTCTTGGGCTTTGCAAATATATGAATTATAATATTTTGTTCCTCAATTATAGCATGTAGTCATCAATTCCATATTTTCGTGTTTCTGTTACCCTCCCCTTAGAAAAGACTACAGAGTCTCAAAATCTTCAAATACTGTGTTGCTTATGATCACAGCTTTTATAAAGAGCCTGCTCTGCACAATGCCTGAACACCAACTCCCTTCACTCTTTCAATTGCTTCCTCACTCTCTATAATGGAAATTGGATACTTTTCTCACAGCTCTCCATTGTGTACCATAAAAATTTCAAAACATATATTGCACATATATGAAACCTCCTTATCATTATGACAACAGACACACTATTTTGGAGTATTTCCTATGTTTTCTCTCCATTATTTCAAAAACTATTTCTACCAACTTTAAATAAAAAGTCTACTATCTACATGCCTGTTTGAGATCTAGTTTTTTCTCTTCTCTAAATGCATCTTCTGGTTTTGAAGTCGTCTTCAAATCCTGTACTTAAATTCCTTTTCACTAGAGAGTGGATCCATTTATGGCTACTATGCTGTTGTAAAAAGAAACCTTTTCCTTGAGAGAAGCCTTCCTGCCAGCCTGGTTCTAGAGCCGCATCAGTCCCAAATAAACACACAGGAGGCTATATTAATAATGAAGCTGTTGGCCTTGCTTGTTTCCTACTAGCTAGCTCTGACTTAAGTAATTACCCCATAATTGTTAATCTATGTATTTCTCTTACCAGAAAATAGTTCCAGGCTTCCTACCCCATGGCGTTACATCTTGACTCCCTGTGTTTCTCTTTCCCAGAGTCCTCCTGGACTCTTAGTCCCATCTATTGACCAGCAGTGCTTTATTGACAAATGCACAGGACTTCCCCCCAACATGCTGTAGATGCATAGAGCATACCTACAAGATCAAATGGTCTTTTAAAAATGGATCACATCTATTCTAAGCAAATGAACCAGATCCAGTTCCACTACACCTTGCTTGCTCATATTAATGCCAGGCTATTTCAAATTTTCTTTGTTAGTTTACATATATTCTACAATTCAATCTTACATTTTCTGTTATTATTAATATTTATTATTTTAATTTGAGGCAGGGTTTCTCTATGGAACCTGGAATATCCTGATTCTCACTGTGTAGACAAGGCTGGTTTCAAATACACAGAGATTTACCTGCTACTTTTTTCCTGAAATTAAAGGTATATTACACCATGCCTGGAAATTATTCACATCTTATTTATTGTTAATAGAGTTATTTGTGTGTGTGTGAGAGAGAGAGACAGAGAGACAGAGAGAGAGAGAGAGAGAGAGAGAGAGAGAGAGAGAGAGAGAGAGAGAGAGAGAAGAGATGCAGCCAGTGTCTATCTGAAAGTAGTAGTACAACTTTGTGGAATCCATTTATCTCCTTCCACCTTTACATAAGTTCCTAGAATTGAATTCAGGTTGATGGCATTGCATGAGAGGTGTATTCCAAAACTATGTCACCAAACATCGTGTGTCTTCTTTTAAAAGTAATTCTTAGCCAGGCAGTGGTTTTGCGTGCCTTTAATCCCAGCACCAGGGATGCAGAGGCAGGGAAATTTCTGTGAGTTTAAGACCAGCCTGGTCTGCAAGCGCTAGTTCCAGGACAGCCTCCAAAGCCACAGAGAAACCTTGTTTCTAAATGCTGCCCCCCAAATAAAAATAAAATAAAAGTAATTCTTATGACCAAGTTCTTAAAATTACTCTTAAATCATCAAACACCTCTATGTTGCTAAATCCATTGGAAACTTTTTTACTTTCATCCTATTCAGCAGAGAAACAGTTCTAAGGCATTTTATATACAACTTTCAATTTGTAACAGCCATGGAAATATGCCACTTAGATTTCCCTTCAAGAAAGAAATTCCATTTGCTGCAAGAAGGGAAGTTAACTGACAGTCTCTAGCTTCACTGCCCACGGGATCCACTTCAACTTTCAAGCTAAGACAACTTTTTCCAAGGCAGCTCTCACTCAGTGTGTGGCAAAAGAATTAGAATCTAGACATTTTTGCCAACTGCAAATCTTCTTAAGTGGGCACTCCATACTTCACTAATATAGACCTCTTCCACCAAACTTTCCACAATAACTAGGAGTATTGACGTCTAGGCATCTACTTCTAAGAGAAATTAATTCTGCTTCTAGGAGCTTCCCTATCTGATGCTGCAATGATAAATGGCACACTTACTGAGTATAAGTAAGCGTTTATTGTAGAAATTACTCACGAGAGAAAAACAAGCAACCCAGATGAGCTGAGCATTTTTCCGCTGCTGAACTGGAAGCCGAAAAGAGGGCAAGACATTCTGCTAACAGTCTTTTATACCTTCCTCCCTACACGCCCCTAGCCATGCCCAGAAATGGGCCTGGCTAGTTACGTAGTTCACTACCTATGCCCATATATGTCTTTAGTCATGTGTAAAGTGGGTGTGGTTAGCAGTGTGGTAAACCGCCCTTTTATTACCTCATCTGTATAGGCCTCTAATAAGTCACATGGCTAATGGCAGAATACTGTTTCTTCCTACACCTATCATTGTGCATCATTTAAATTCATCTGCCAAATAAGGAGGCATCAGTGAAAGAATATTTCTTATAAAGTCCTGAGGAATCCATGAGTGCTAACACAATACTGAAAATATTTGCAAATACATAAATAAATACAATGTAAATAAACAATTAGAGGGTTTTATATCGCTCTCTTCTAAAAAATCGTTTTCTAGTACCTTCTTAAGTTGTGATTAAAATTGCTGAACTGAGTATATAGTTCTGTTATGATGATAACTAATTCAATTTTTTAATTTAGAAATTTTAAATGTGGATAATAAAGAGAAATGAAACATATAAAATGGGAATTCCATACCAAAATCAAGTTTAATATCACTAATGTTCTCTAATATGTGCAAACATATTTAAAATTCAATCAAGTGGCTGCATGCATGCATTGTAAAAGCCCATTGGTGAAGCTCCCAAAGATAAGCCTATGCTGACAGAGGCATTTAACTAAGAATATACATGTATGTGTTTGCAATTTACTTTGTAAGTTTTTTTCTAGAACATATTAGTGACTTTCACCAACATACATGTTAAATTGCTTTAACTTTCAAAATTACACATTTAGAACCAGGTAGTATATCAAAAGTCCTTTTATTTTAGTTACTTTCTATAAAAATAATATTATTTGAATTTAGAGGTATTTAGGTAAAGAAAAATAAATTGTGGTAAAATGATAACATTTAATAACTCAGGTAAAGAAATTATGTTATATTATAAGTATAACTTCTATGGATTATATTCAAATTACACTGATTTTATTTAACCACAATGCTTTGCTAACTAGAAATATTATTTACATAATATTCAAAATTATGACTGATGAAATTTGTATTTAGCATTTAGCTTAATATCAACCTAATGTTTAATTTTGTATTTTTTTATTGTTTTATGTGATAAACTAAGATGTTCATCTTTAGAAGGTTCTAGAAAATGCCTGTAGGAAAATATATTGTGCATATGCATATGAAATCTTAATTGAACTTCCATATTCATAAAACAGAATATTTTGTCAGACAGACAGGAAGACAGAGACAGGGGCAGAGAGAGATAAAGAGAGCAGACAGAGACACACAGAGAGAGTAGACAAAGAGAAATTATTTGAGAGGGAGAGAATGCAGCATGCATTCATATGCACCTCACAGGAAGTTGATGGTCTTTTTAATTAGCTTGGTTTAATTTTATAGAATATACAAAAAATATTACTACTGCCAGACATACAAACACTACAAACTCAATCAGTACATGTATTACTTTGTTTGAAATGACATAAAATCTTCAGCTCTCATTATACAACTTAAACAAGAATTCATTTTCTTACAAATATGAAGACCAGTAGCAGAAAACTATACTAACTGGAAAGGTTGTCGTGCTTATATCTACATTCAGAAATATCCCAAAATCTCAAGGAGAAGTTTTGATTCTCAGAAATGAAATATATTATGTGTATAGAAATAAGAATGCTTGTAACTGAAGAATACCAAAGATCATATTAAAGATAATTCTTATTTTTATTTCTCAAACAATTTTCTGTTTGCTTTGTAGGGAAGCTTCATATCTAAAGTTGTGTGCCAAAATCTACTTTAAAGTAAGGTATGATCATGAGATGTAGCTATTGTCAGAGTCTTGTGATCATGATAGTTATGTGGGAGCAACAGAGACAGGTGACCAGAGCTTGTGGAAGCTCATGGACTCTGGATCAACAGTTAGGGAGCCTGCATGAGGTCAACCTAAGTCCTGAAGTTTAACCAAGAGGAATTGCAATAATTTAAAATATTTATGAGTCTATAAGCTCCCACTGATCACCAACTCCAAAAAAAAATTAACCCATTCCTGGGATTAGACTTTTTATTTTTTAGGCTGCAGTATAGACATTCCTGTACCAGTATAGGGTAACTTCATTTTAACCATTCTAACTCTGTATGCAGGTGTGTGTGTGTGTGTGTGTGTGTGTGTGTGTGTGTGTGTGTGTGTGTGTACATGTGTATAGAAGTTTCGGTGAAAGATATTTAATGTATTTAGCATCTCCTTGTATTTCTTCCAGTTCATTTTCCTTCAGTCTCCAACATCAATTTAATTCTTCCTTTTCCATCATTATACGTTAACCCTTTATAACATAGTCTCCTATTTCCCCACCCTTGAAAGCAACTCACTTTGTAATATTATTCAAAATGAAGCACATATATTTGATATTCAAATATATCATGTATAAATTTGAGAAAAATCTGAATTTATCTTTTTGAACCTTGGTTTCCTCACTCAAAATAACTGTTTCCAGCTCTATTGATTTACATACAAATTTTATATTTTTCAAATAAATTTCAAATATTCATATTTCAAATTAACTGAATAATTGTGTTTATAATTTCATTAAAATTAGTAGATTTTTGAAATTTCTTTTGTATTAAGTTTTAATGTTATAAAGGAAAATACAGACTGAGGAAAGATGCAAAGCAGAAAAAGAATAGAATAGAATAGAATAGAATAGAATAGTAAAATAGATTCTATATCTCCTTTCTTTTATTCTTGACCCACATGACCAATGCAGCCAAGTTATGCTACTTGCTGGCCATGGAACATGGTTCCTCATCCCTATCCATTTATTTCCACCAGATTTTTGTGTTGTGTGTGGTGTGGTTTCCTTCACTGTTTGTATGTCCTGGAACACATGCTGGCTTTGAATTCAGAAATCCACTTGCATCTGATCTGTCTCCAGAGTGCTGAGATTAACAGTGTGCCCTACCAATATTGGTCCTAAGTTTTTCTTTAGTTCTTTAATTCCTGTTTATTTTTCTATAATTCCTGAGTGGTATCTTACACTTATGTTACAACTCCCTTTATTCCATTTGGTATCAGACTTTTTTCTAATCTGTTTTCACTTCCTGGTGCCCTTTTCTCCTCAAACTGTACATTTTGTAATTTTTTTGTTTCTTAGATTGTTCTTTTTCATTTTATATCTGAATAAGCATATCCACTAAAAGCCAAGCAGTAGTCAATACAAACTGTATGGAAATCTCAATGAAAGCTGTTAATTCTATAACTCTGCACTTTATACTCAGGAAGCTTTTCTTGGACAAGGACAGAATGCAACTACATCCTTTACCCAAATATTACAAGTTCAGTCTAGGCTATATATTAATAGCATTATCCTCTGAAAACTCTTGATCCATACCCCCACAGTTCAAATCACTCTCAGTGCCACTGTTTTCCATGATCCTACTAGTATGGTCCATTAAGCTCTGCTTAAGGTATTCAATGCTTTTCAAGTCCAGAATCTCAAAGTGTTCCATATTAATCCAAATAAATGAATGCTATAGCCTATCACAGCCATATCTCACTCTTTGTACCAATTACTGTCTTAGGGTTTTATTGCTGTGAAGAGACACCAAGACCAAGGCAACTCTTATAAAGGATAGAAATTAACAGGGGCTGGCTTACATTTTAGAGATTTAATTCATTACCATCATCATGGTAAGTATGCTGGCATGTAGGAAGATACAGTGCTAGAGAAGTAGCTGAGAGGTCTGCATCTAGATCATTAGGTAGCAGGAAGAGAGAGTGAGCCACTGGGCCAGACTGGAGCTTCTGAAACCTCCAAATGCATCCCCAGTGACATACTTCCTCCAAGAAGGCCACACTTATTCCAATGAAGACATATGCCCTAATCATTTCAAATCATACCACTCCTTGTGAGCCTGTGAGAGCTGTTTTCATTCAAATCACCATTATTATGCGTAGACACATGAGTTCTCAAAAGAAAAATTCATTAGTTTTGCATTCTATCCCTTAAAATTTAGTAGTTTATTTTTCTTTTGTTTTTACAATGATATTTATCTTTATTTTTTTTAATTCTCATTTTGGTTTCATGGTATTAGCCAGCCATATTGGGCTACATTGTGAGAATTGAATAGCAATAAAATTAAAGACTTTGCTATGTTATCAAAACTTATTCTGTAGTTTAGATAATCATTGCCATAAAAAGACCCATGAGCTGAGATTTGGATCAAAATTGTGGCAAACTTGAAAAATGTGTAGCCTGTAGGAGGCATGTCTCAGTTGAAGGAAGTAATATCATATGGAATCTCCTGTTGAATGTCGTAATAGGAACCTGAACCTTTTCTCTTTCTCCCTTTGCTTTCCAGAATGCATGAAGGAAATGGGCTTTTTCTGCCCTGTTTATGAGGCACTGTGCTATCATGTACACAATGCACTGGAGCCTAGAAACTAAGATGTGAGTGGATGAACCCAAATGACCTATCCCACCTTATAAATTGTTTATCTTAGGTATTTATTCTGATGGTGAAATCTTGCTAACACTCTTGTAATTTATAAGATTTAGTATGATTTAATGAAGTTTAGGAGAGAAGAAGGCCATACTTGTGTTCTGAGACAAACTGATAAGGAAAGAATTTGAAGAAACAGAAACCACCACAAAATAAGCTCCAAATCAGAAAGGTTGTGTTTCTTTAAATGAGCAAACATAAACTAAGCAGTTTATTTTTCATTGTGACTTACATTATATCCAGGTGTATTGGTCTCAGCTGCTTGTTTTCTGAGGCAAAAGATGGTGAAGTTGTAAGAATTTATAGGCACACATCAAGGATGTAAGAAAAAAGATAAGATGCACATTTAGACAGCTTCCACAGCTCTACCAGTTTTGATCAGTGCCAGATAGATGACTTCTCAAGTTCTGGCTACTTCCTGATTAGGGCACAGGACTGAATCACTAAAATACCCCAAATCACAAGAGCATAGATTACATGTTTCAGGCGTGGGTTTCTGTAGAATGAAAAAGGGGGAAGGGAAATTCTCCAGTGACACAATGGAGAAGTTAACTGTTATTATTAGACAAGCTGTCTTTAAAATTTCATTGTCTGTTATAACTTTTGTGTAACCACTGGGTATCTGGGGTCAGGTACAGCTGCTTTTTCCAGCAATTTCTTAATAACTGTATTCCTGAAACTTTGAGCCCAGTTTAGAGCCTTGGATCTTTAAGATTTTGCTGATGGGAGGAGCACATTATAAATTAAGGCTATTTTGAGCAATTGAGAAAATTCAAGCCATTTTAAGCAACTTGACATGGGCTTGCCACAAAAATAAAAGCTAAAATAAGGGACTACAGGTGTATTTCAGTGGTAGAGTGCTTGACTAGAATGCATTAAGCAGTGGGTTCAATCCAAGCATTGAAAAAATTAGATCAATCTCTCAGCTTTTGTAAGTCCAGAAAATGGATATTAAACTGATAATAAAAGAAAAAGCTGGTTACATAGTTGAACTTTGTCAGAAATTTGGAATAATAGGTATGAGAATAGCTTTTTGGGAAAGATAAAAACCATGTCTATACTCAGTGAAATATCTAACATTTGTAACACAACTCTATATTTTTTACCTTATGATTAGTCATCATACAAAAATTCTATAAATGATGCATACTTTGGTAGACAGCCTGTGAGATTTTGCCGTATGGAATTTTTTGGTAGGATCTGAACAAAGGTCTATTCATTCTGGATGGGGAACCTGCACTAAACAAAAATAATAATTTTACTAAATTTTACATTCTGGAACCAGTGAGTATAGAGATCTTTATTCTTTATGAATACCAAAAAGTTCCTTTTCAATAGATTACTTTTATTTTATTTTTTTCTGAAAAATTTTTCCCAAACAACTTTTATTACATCAGTTAATGTCTATTATACTTCATTTGATGATGCTCCAAAAACATGACTGTCTTTGAGAACTATTAAACTTCCAAATAGTCAGAACCATAAAGCAAGTGGCCATATATCTGTGGGCTTCAGGGATTCTGGTTTTCTCGTCTTGAAACTGCACCTGAGTGCTCAGTATCAAAATAATATTGACCACAGAAGATGCTGAAATATAAAAACACACAATGTAACCTATCTATAAGGCCAAGGTTACTAGGTGGGTAATGTTGTGCCTGGTTTTAAATTGTCTTTCATAAATTTAATGAAGTTTCCTTAGGACATTACACAAAAACTTTTACTCCCAAAATACATTGTATTTTTTTTTGGTTTTACGAGACAAGGTTTCTCTGTATTGTTTTGGAGGCTGTCGGTCCAGCCTGGCCTCGAACTCACAGAGATCCGCCTGCCTCTGCCTCCCGAGTGCTGGGATTAAAGGCGTGCGCCACCACCGCCCGGCAATACATTGTATTAAATTGGACTTTGCATAACATATTTTGTATATTATAGTTTAAGCAAAACTCATATACTATAACAACTTTTTTGAATCACCTAACTAGCTAGCACAAAATCTACAAAGAATATAGATGATATTTTATTTACCAGGTCATGAGCAATTCAAGAAAAGCAACTGCACAGTTAAAAGCTCAAATTTGAACAATAGCACCCAAAGGCTTCAGCCTTGGAGCTCGCTTCATTACATACTCATGGCTCAGAATTTCAGAAAGCCTTTTCTCCCTAGGAATTGTTACTGTTTTCACAATCTTAAAGACAGGTCTTGCTAAACTTATTAATTGTATTTAAATTTTATTTCCCTTTTATTGAAAGATTTTTTTCTCTCACACAACATATCCTGATTACAGTTTCTACTCCATCTTCTCTTCCCAGTTCCTCCCCACCAACACTCCCGTCTGAATTGCTGTATCTCATTAGAAAAGAATGGCTTCTAAGAAATAACAATAAGACACAACCAAAATAAAAAATAATAAAATAGAACAAAAGCTATCACATTTAATTTGGGTAAAGCAAACCAAAAGAAGGAAAAAAAGCCCTAAGAGAAGGCACACGAATCTGACATCCACTCATTCATACACACAGGAATTCCCATACCATTACTCAACTGAAAGCTACAATACATATGGAGAGGACCTGCTGAAGACCATCTAGGTGCTTCCTGCTTTAGTCTCTGTGATTTTATATGTACTTTGTGCAGTTGTTTTAAAGGTTCTTGTTTTCCTAGTGTCCTCCATCTGCTATGGCTCTTAGAGCCTTTCTTCCTCTGTTTCCATGGGGTTCAAAGAGATCAGAGAGAAGAAATTTGATAGAGAATTCTATTCAGTCCATTTTGTTCCACTTGCTTGTCTGTCTGTGTGTCTCTGTATTTGTTCCCATCTGCTTCAGAAAGAAGTTTCTTTGATGATGCCTGAATAAGGCACTAATCTCTGAGTATATCAGATTATCATTTGGAGTCATTTTATTGCTTTTTGTTTTACCAGTATGTCTTTTATTTTTAAGTTTCAGGAACTTGGTGAGTCTTATGAGTTCTTCACTTCCTGAGATCTATAAAATATGTATAGTTCCTGCATCCTAAGGAGCCTCTCTCCGTGACAAAATTCTTCTGTTCTGGGGAGAATACTACATTAAAGTGTAAAAGGACAGATTTGTCTTGATACTCAACTCATACAGATCTATTGTAGCATTTCTCCTTTTAATTTCATATTAAAGGAACTTAGCAAAGTTTAGAATCCTAGAAATTAAAGACTTGATTCATTCATAAATCATGAAGAATTATTTCTTCTGATATGAAATTTTAATGGTTTAGGGAAAATAATTTGGGGAGATATTCTTAAAATTTAAGAAATTTTTGAAATTCTCTTTCTTAATATTATTCATGTTTTGTTTCAAATATATATGTAGTTCTTCCAATATGTTAGGTAGATATAGGCATAGGCAACTTCATAAGCTGTTTTCATAATTATCATATCAATATTTTCTTATTTGTTTTGCAGATATGTTAAGTTGTTTTTAGATTCTTAGACATAAAAGTCAGTGCAATATTTTTAACATTACATTTTGGTTTATTCTTATGATAAGAGTGATATTTTTTCTAAATTTTAAAATTAGTGTCAATGCCTTCATTCTTTTTATTAATGTATTTATAGGTCTACTCTGACAAAGTAGCATGGAAACTTTTGTTATTTTTTCCATAGGCAGATATGGTCACTCTCTTTATACAAGATATATTATAGATCACCTATGCTGAATCATGAATAAATTCCAATTGAAAATTCAGTGATTTAAACTGTAATTTCAAGAAAAATGTGTCTGTGCTCTTAAAAGTGAGAGAAACTTGCAGGGTATATATTTTTTTTACCATAGAAAACACGTATCATTTATTACATGGACTTAGAAATCAACACAAATCAATGTCAGGCACTTCTTAAGTACACACTATGAGAAATGTTTACTACCAAAGATCCGCACATTGAGCAGGCAACGCCAAAAGACTCACTCTTCCATTTTAGGAACAGTACAGAGTTAGAGAATTGAAAATGCTACTTAAAATAAAACTTACATGCTATGTCCCTCAAGGCAGGTGCAGTTGATTAAGACCATGATAGTGGAGTAAGTGAAAGAGCAGGATTTAGTACTTTGGATGCTTAAGAAGTGAGTACTTGTATTTAACCTTAAAATTATTTGAAAATGGGAAGAAATGTAACAGGATACAATTGGGCTAATTATGCAATATTTATCTTTTTGCAGGGTATATTTTTATTTTGAGGCATGAACATATGTTTTATTGCAGTAGGTTGAAGTATTTTGGGTAATTTATTAAAGCAATGTCTATTCATAATCTTTGTGACTTTGTCCTTAAGGCACTTTTCATGATTTTTTCACACTCAGTAGATGAGCATGTTGATAAAACTGGGAGCAATCTCAAATATATATGTACCTTACTGAGCTCTCTGAGACTAGATTTTCCAGAGATCCATCTGGTGGTTTTGTTTTTTTACTATATCCTGACCACTGTTTATACAATATGATGAGAAAATGAGATGGGACAGAAAGTGTAAGGAAATCATTATCCTTCTGGGTTGATGGTGAGCTCTTGCATTTGCAGTTAACATGAAAATTGATAATGTTGAAAGGATGTTAATTTATGCTTGAGTAAAAGTTAATAAAATACCATTTAGATTAAGGTCTCCCTAAATTAAAACTTAAGTGATTGCTCACAATTATAGAATTATACACCCCTCTCTCTCTCTCTCTCTCTCTCTCTCTCTCTCTCTCTCTCTCTCTCTCTCTCTCTCTCTCTCTCTCTCTCTCTCTGTGTGTGTCTCTGTCTCTGTCTCTCTGTCTCTTTCTCTCTCTGTCACTGGTGTTTGTGTGTGTGTGTGTGTGTATTTGTTCAGTATGTTGGAAGACATCAAAACAATATAGATTTTACACACACATGTATAGTTAAATAACAAGGCGAGTGTAACCAACACAACATATTATCTGTTTGTGTCCTTTTCAATTGAGGATTTGCAAAAGTGAAAGAATAGAAGTAAATTACTTATTTAAAGTTATCTAAAGTTAATCTCCCTTAAAGCTGTCTCAATGGTAACATAAATCAAAGCACTGTGACCATTTCATTAGGCTGAAGAGCAAAAAATATCAGCCAAGAACATAGGAAGTCTCCTAGAGACTTGAAAACTCTAATTTTGAGAAGAAAATGGAGCACATCAACATGAACTGTTGCTCAGACCACATTTTTAATTTCTGATACTTAGTACAAAGAGTACACATATTGGTTGCTAATTTAGGCCCCTGTGCCTATGGTAAATTGCTGTGTCAGGGACTGAAAACTAATAAGTGTTGTCAGGTAATACTTCTGCATTGAGATCTCCCTACTTTAACTGATGGTCTCTGATTATGGATAATAAACCTAGAGGCAGTGCCCAGTGGCAACTGTAAGTGATTGAGAGGAAACTATAAGGTCTTCTAAGATCTGTCCAAGGAGATATCAAAATGATACCTTAATTATTATTAATGAAGATGCCCCCAAATTGAGGGCGGAGGAATTAAATTACAT
This sequence comes from Mesocricetus auratus, assembly GCF_017639785.1. Classification (NCBI taxonomy): domain Eukaryota; kingdom Metazoa; phylum Chordata; class Mammalia; order Rodentia; family Cricetidae; genus Mesocricetus; species Mesocricetus auratus. Next base: position 29,572,769 of record NW_024429200.1, on the reverse strand, counting down.
AATGATGTAACGTGCAGGCTGCTGACAAAAAAGAAGGAATTAATGGCAAAGGTATTGTATAGCATTTGGCATATTACAGAATTGAAAAGGAGAATACGATTGTGTGGAGAGTGACAGAGTGGGTGTGATTCACAGAAGAATTAGTGTTGATTAATTGGACAATACAACTATGCTTCCATATGTGTTTGACACATGGTACATGGTCTTTAATAAGGACATTATTAATGATAAATTACTTCATAGGTAGAAACCTTGATCAGACAGAGTTGGTGTCATAGGACCAGAGAGATCAGATTTCATTCTCTCCCCACCCTGTAAGGTCACAGTGAGAAAACTGCTATAGTAGTTCTCTGTCAGACTTTAAAATAGTTCTCAGGAGATCTCAAAGTGCTACTCATGTCCCATACTTTCAAACTCCACATATGAAGAGAAGTAAATTTCTCTTGCTAAATGTACTCATTGTTATGTCAGCCCAAGCTAATACCATATGCACTTTCCAGGTGAATGGGGACAGAAACAATGAAAGGAGAGAAATAAAGAGGAGAGAGGTAAGTAGAGTTAAGAAGAAAAATTAATGGATGAGACATTTCCAGAATGGTCACTGGCTGCCAAGTGTGTGTACATGTTATCTGTCATAGCTTAAGTGATAAAGGAATTTTATATGCATAAAATTACTCAGAGAGAATGAAAATCCAAAATTTCTTATAATTTATTTATTCTTTCAAGTAAGGACAAGTGAATAAATATGTTTTCATATTATTATGTACAGTGCTAAAATATAATGCTTTAAATATATGAATGTGCATCTTTCATTTAATTCTTCCACTGAAAAACTTCTTAGGTAAAAACGTGTTATATATGTGAACATGTTGTGTGATGGTGTGTGTACACAAATGTGTGTGTATATGTTCATGCTTTTGCCCATATATGTACATGTATGTTTGTACATATGCATCTGAAGACCAGAGGTCAACCTCAGGAGCTATTGCTCAGGACTGCCCACCCTGTCTTTGAGACAGGCCCTCTCACTGGGACTTGGTGCTCACACTTAACTAGTTGTTGAACTCCAGAGATCCTCTTGTTCCTGCTTGCCAAGTGCTTGGATTGCAAGCTTGGATGCGGATACCACCACACCTAGATTTTTACATAGCTGTTAGACATTGAAATTCAGTCTTTCCCCTTACAAGGAAATAACATTAGCAACTGAGCTATCTTCTCAAACTGAGATATTCATTTTAATTATTATTTTTGAGAAATTCGTATTTGTATACAATGCATTGTGAACATATTCACCAGTTATGGTCTTTTCTCCCACTTCCTTTGACCTCTTTCAATTCAGCAACTAGTCACCTTTCAGTACTAGGTTCCTCCAAACTCTTTTTTCCCTCTTTTTTCTCATGCTCACGTCTTTCATTATCTTTTATTTTTAAAATTTGTTGTAGATGGTCATAGCTTTAGTCTGTTGATGATTGCAGGGGGTCAATCTATATCTACAAGACATTATTTCATAGCACCCCACCCCATCTTCCAGTTCCCACAATCCTTCAAACCTCTCTTTCCTGGAGTAAGAAAAAACAAAGGTCATACTTACCTGGTGTTACAGATCTCTTTATTTCTCCATATGTAGAATGTAGCATTGCTTTAGTTTTTAAGAAGTTACTAGAATTATGCTTTATCTGGGAATTTAAAAGGGTAAGCAAACAATCCTTTAACTAATGCTTCAGTTATTTATAGTTATACATTATTTTCTAGATTTAAATATAAAACTCAAGAAATTTAATCTGTTCTTTTGAATACCCATATATATATAATATATATATAATTGTAGACAAGGCTGGCCTCGAACTCACAGAGAAAAAAAAAGACAGGGGAAGTAATTCTAAGAATAGATTGATCTCAGAGCTGATATTATCAGGCTGTAACCACTGACTGGCTACTGCTAGTTCTTATGTATTTGATTTTATGCTTTGAATTTTTAGTCTCTTGATATGTCTTATGTACCGATTTGCTGATTCCAATGTATCTTGACATATATACAAAATTAACTTTTCTATTTTGAGTTTTTAGTCTTATGATGTGCCTTATGTGTCAGTTTTGCTGACTTCAATGTACCTTGACATATATACAAAATTAACTTCTTTACTTCCTCATGTAATGATTAAAAAAACTTATAATTGTAAAAATTCTTGTAATTATTCTTTTGCATATATATGAATAACAAACATAATAGATCATAGAAATTATTTATATATCTTTGTAACTAGGCCTTTTGAACAGTTCTATGTAGTTTGTTTTTCTTCCAATGTTTGTTGCATTGTTGGCCTTGACTTAATACACAGGACTATGTGGGAAATAGCAGTGATATTGAGTTTGGCAAATTGAATTGGTTTTAAGTTGTTGAGGAAGACCAATAAATCTGCAACCTGATGCAGAAACTTTTCCACAGAAGATAAGTTTTTGTCTTGAAATGTTTGTGGTATCTTTAATTGTGCCATATATTTAAATTTTGTACTTGAAAATACCTCAGTGATCAACACCCATCTGACAGTTTCTTTGCATAAAAATACAAAGGAGTAGAGTTGTGTTTATTTTTTTCCTGCACAGTATAGGATTTTTCTATTTAGTGGCATTTTATTGTAGAAAATGGCAAAACACTTATTATTTCAGTTTGTATTGTTTTGTTATGTGATGAAGGGGAATGCCATGTTTTTATGTGTTTATTTCAAAATCATGACAGAAAAATTTCCACTTTGCTATTGTGTATAAAATATATGTAAATAAGTCTATTGATATACATTTAAAACATAATATGAATTTGCAAATTTTAATGAGGTTTATTAATAAAATATTCAATGTTAACATCTCAAGTGCTATACTAGCTAGTTTATCTTAAGATTTCCTTTTTTAAACAATAATGTCATCTATTCTATTATTTACATTGAAATTGAAGATAACTTTGTTTATAACCCCTCATCAACAGAGCTACTGTTTGAAGTAGATAGAGACTATTACAGAATGCCAACTTGGTTAAAATGCGGAGAATGATGGGCTATGGGATAACCAGCCTGAAATGATACAACACCATCTTCTACCTACAGTTCAGAGAATATCAGTGAATAGGGGCATAAAGCTTGTAAGAGTCATAAGGCAAAGCTGTCTGTTGAGAAATTGTGTCTTATATACTGGAGACAGAAACTATTCCCATGAAAGATCAACAATATAGTTTCAAACAACAACAACAACAACAGAAAACACCTGAACAACGCAGTAACAACACCAGTTGACATACAAATGGAAATAAGGGAAGCCTCACAAGTTTCCACCCCGAGATTAGGAGCAATTAAGCAGAGAAAGGGAGGGAGTATCAGTGTTCTCCAGGCATGAGTCACCTAATTCATTACCCAATACCAAGTAGCCCTCACTAAAAACATATACATGAGAACAGATAAAAGTGGACAAAAGAGAAAGTAGAAGTTGAACAGGCAAGTAGAGGTACAATAGGCGGTGAATAGGATAAAATACAGTGTATAAAATTCTGAAATAATTAATAAAAATAATTATATTATGGTAATTTAATTTATTTTGTATTGAATATGTATGAGGGGTTTGGCTGTATCTATATATCTGTGCACCACTTGTGTGCAGTGCCCATGGAAGTCCAGAAAGGACATTGGATGTCCTGAAACTGGACACTAGGGTAGTTTTGGCCAATTTATGGGTGGTGGGAATCAAAACCGTGCCAGAACAGTCAGTGCTGAGTCAAATTTCCAGATCCTTTATTTAACTTCTAACCATTTTAATACTGCAGCTTTTGAAAATAAATAGGGATGTATGTGAAGTTTTTTAATTGCCTCAGTTTCATCAGAAATTCATTGTTAAAATTGGAGTGAGCAGAGCCAGGCGGTGGTGGCACACGTCTTTATTCCTAGCACTCGGGAGGCAGAGGCAGGCAGATCTCTGTGAGTTTGAGGCCAGGCTGGACCGACAGCCTCCAAAACAATACAGGGAAACCCTGTCTCATAAAAAAACAAAAAAAATTGGAATGAACATGTAAAAGGCTTACCCACAATATTAAAAAAATTGTAATTCAGTTCATGTCTCATCCCTTAAAAGATACTGTTAAATATCACACGTAAATATCAGATTGCAAGGTTATAGCCTTTTAATTCACTACACAATTAAAAATTCTATCTTTAATTTGCAATAACATATACAATCTTAAATGATCTTTTTATATTTTACTATTGTATATTATATACATATACAAATTAAAGTCATGTTAATTTTAGTATTTTTGAAAATAATAATTTAACATAAAATAAAATATCCTAAGCTATAACTGAAAATATTTTACTCATCATAAATAAACTAATTGCACTTATTTATTTTGATACTAAAAGATAAATAACTGTGGAATTTAGTAAGCTGATCATAATTAATAATCCACTAGCATAACTGAAATTTGCTAAGACAGTATATGTTAAATATGAGAGAATGAGACTAAGAGAGTAACAGAATGAAAGGGAGATATTGGCAAATATGATTGTAGGAATTATTTTCTATTTTATACGCACTAAAATCTTCACATTATGTGTTTAGATACACACACTTTTTTCACTTATACTTTAATCTGGCATTAGCATTATATTTTTCTATTTTCAAATGTGAGTCAATCGATGATGTAAAGACAAAAATATATACTGAGTAATGTGTGGTTAAGCACTTTCATTATACTATAAATATCTGAATGTACTCACAAAAACCTAAATGCCATAGATTACTGCATATGTGTCTATATATGGTTTACCTAGTTCCTTGTAGGTTACAAAAACATATTTCATAAAGCTATATCCCTAAGTGAAAATGGCATTCTCTCTGTCAACAATCATAATTTGCCACTCGTGGGTCCAATCCCCATCTGTAATGAAATAATAACAGATGTGATAGTATACAGGCCTTGCACAGAAAGTCACAACTGCAGTGAATTCATAGATGTGATAGCTGAGTCATGTCCAGAGGAATCTTTGCGATGCACATCTCCTTGTCATCTGACTTCTACATTCTTTCTACTTTCTCTTTCAGTATTTTCCAAGCCTTGAATAAGAGACAATCAGTTGGGGTGCTCCACAATCACTTATTCTTGACACCTTGGCCAATAAGCCATTACTGGTAGTGTAAATGGTTGACAGCTGCATGGGACTGTTCATGATATTTCTCTCCCACAGTCTGCATATTAACTACTAGAACTATGAAGGTGAACTATGTAGTTTCAGTAAGACAGAAACTTCCAACTCAACTCCTGCCTGATTTTTGTATGTATTATACAAAATGTATGGTGTCTCTATAAACATCATCTTTCCATAAGTTCTAGTGGCAAACAAGAGTATTGACAATTATTTGAATTGTTTAAGGGGAACTGAGAGCTTCTTTGAACAACTCATAGCGTAGTATCCTACACATAATCCTGTAATTATAATTTATTTATGCATAATTTCTTGGAGTAATATTATTTATCAACAAAGCCCTATACTACTTCCAATGATCATTTCACTCTTTCTGGCTTTTATCAACATTTCAAGTCAATCACATAACTATATTTGTAACTAAGATCTACATGTAAGGGAAAACTTGTGCCATTTGTTTTTATGTACCTTGGTTTCCTCATTCCATATATTTTCCAGGCACATATATAGTCCTATAAATCTCATAATTTCGTTACTCATTACCACTATGTATATTTCCATTGTGTGGCCATACCATATTTTCATGAGCTATTCATCAGATGATGAACATGAACATCACTCCCCTGTCTTATATTGTGACAAGACCTGCAATGGGCATGGAAATGCAACTATCTTTTATGGGCTATGGATGTGGTTTGTATATGTCCATGAGAAGCTGAGTTGCTGTAAAATTCTATGTTTCCTGTTTTCATTGAAGTTCAACACTGATTCCCATAGTATCTCTACCAGTTTGCACTATTGCATAGAGAAATTATGGCCCATTTCCTAAATGTTCACCATCATTTATAGTCATTTGTTTTTCCTTTTAATTTTTATTTTTATTAAAAGTAAATTCTCTTATATAATACATGCCAGGTGCCCCTCTTTCCGCTCCTCCCAGCTCCACTTAATCTTGCCTCTTCCTCATATTCACTTTCCGTTTCATCAGAAAAAAAAATTAAATTGCAGGGTGTAAAGAGAAGCCTTCCCGCCAGCCTGGTTCCAGAGCCGCATGAGTCCCAAATAAACACACAGGAAGCTATATTAATTATGAAGCTGTTGGTCTTGCTTGTTTCTTACTGGCTAGCTCTGACTTAAGTATTTATCCCATAATTGCTAATCTAAGTATTTCTCTTACCGGAGAGGTTTCCGGGCTTCCAACCCCATGGCGTTACATCTTGACTGTCTGTGTTTCTCCTTCCCAGAGTCCTCCTGGATTCTTAGTCCCACCTATCTTGGTTCCCTATTGGTCAACAGTGCTTTATTGACATATACACAGACCTTCCCCCATCATCTCTTCCTTTCTGTCTAAACAAAAAGAAAGGTCTTAACATTAACATAGTCAAATTATATATAACAGAACAGTTATCAGGTAAGAACACAGTTACAATATTTTAGCAAGATTTAAAGAAAATATTATCCATCCCAACCTTGCGAGTCCAAAGTCCTATATGTACCTTATCTTTTATCAAAACTAAGGAAAACTACAATTATAACTATCTGCCTTCAACTCTATCAAAGTCCACAGAAGGATAATATATAAACACTAGAACTGGCAGAGACATCTTACTGTCTGGATAGTCACCCAAAGGTCCTCTGTAATGTTGGGGCATCCATCTTCAGCCCATAGGACACAATGTGTCCAGAAGATTTCTCAGCAAAGCAGGAAATTTCAAACTGTCCATCAGCATTGACACTCTGTCAGTCATTTTTCTGTGTCCTGCAGAAAGTCTTGTAGACTCTTCCATGAATCAGGAACCCTGAAGGACTGAGTTTAGTAGTTACTTTCCTGCGGGTCCTGCATGTCCAGTTTATACAGCAACAGTCAAGCAGTCCAGGCAAGAGCAGTTTCTTGCCCAAATGGCCAATCTTGCCATGTTGAAAGCAAACTCCATAACAAGTTTCTTCAATTCCCATCTTCCTCTCAGATGTAATTGGTACTGCCAGGAGCAGATATTGCTCATTGTCAAGAACAACTTAAGATATTTTAAATGCCATTTTCTGAAGGTCTTTGAAAGGTTTGAAGACTATCTATCTCAAATATATTTCTGTATATCTAGAAAACCTAACTTACCTAATTATAAATTCTGACTATTGTAAGTAACTATCTATAGTCTGTATTTAATTATGTATTATTTTTTAAAAGTTCAGTATAAGCACAATACTTAATTAAGAGGAAAAATATACACATCACAAAATTGACTTTGTATTTGTCTCAATAAATGAAAAACCATACCAATACAAAGTATTCATTTCCATACCATAATCCCCCTTTTCCTTTAAAAAGAGATTGGTTGTGATCATTAACCAATTATAAATAAGTCCATTCAAATGAAAACAAAGATTTATAAACAATATGGGAATTAGGACGTCACTCATTCCAAACTGCTTCGTGCTGGAAAGGGGTGCTGTTCATACCATGGGGATCAAGACAAAACTCAGAAACCTGTATAAGTCCTTAGTTTTAGGGTCTGTAAGGCTCCATCATCTTAGCTGTTTTATATGTTGAATCACTTGGGCCATTGCTTCCGGGGGTCTTGGTTGATCAAACCACAGAAGCCTGGAAGGAATCCTCAGCTTTTCATTTTCTGTAGAAACATAAACAAAAACTCTTTTCCCAAGTAACATATCTTTATACTTAAATTTTGAAGCAAGGCATTTTTAAAAGGCACAAATTGAATTAATTCAGCAGCATTTATAATCAAGTGTACTTTAGCAGTTGTTTCTTCCTGAGCAATCAAAAAACTGAAAAACACAATAGCGTACAGTATCCAGACTTTCTGTGTATTTTTATCTTTATGTGGCTTATTCATTTATTATTATTACTGTATTTCTTTTACTTTTATTTCTTTATTTCTCTGAGACAGGGTTTCTCTTTGGAAATCTGCCTGCCTCTGCCTCTCCAGCAATCCTACTGGCTTGTGCCACCACAGCCGGCTTCTCTATTTATTTACCATTATGTCATTTGTTTTTCTCTCTCAATCTTACGTATATTTTTAAACACACTGTAAACCTTTAGGGGCTTTTCTTATGCCAAGTCTGACTTTACTGTAAATCTTCATGTTTTTCTGGCCACGTGTCTTATCTGGTAAAACCGAGGCTGTTTAAACTGCAGCTTTTCCAAGATGGCAGGCATAAGCGTGATTCCAGCTCTCAGTTTATGCTTGGAGATGTGGTCACTGCCACCTCCAGCTGTATGTACACATTTTTAATTGTTAGTAGAGCCTCTTAAACAACCTTGTTTTTTTTTTTTTTTTTTTTTTTTGCTTATGCTGAGTCAGGAGGACTCTCTTAAGGGAATCGCATGAGTTTCTGCTTCTCACTAGCAAAACAGAGCCACCTGAGAAAAATGCTGCTACCAAGAACTCATGCTTCTCTCCATTCTTTTGTTTCTAAAATTCCTTTAAAGCTTTTGTCATTCTATGTGGAAATTCATGATCCCACTTTTGATCACCATTATGTAAAGGGAAGCCTTCCCACAAGCCTGGTTCCAGAGCCGCATCAGTCCCAAATAAACACACAGGAGGCTATATTGATTATGAAGCTGTTGGTCTTGCTTGTTTCTTACTGGCTAGCTCTGACTTAAGTACTTATCGCATAATTGCTAATCTACGTATTTCTCTTACCGGAGAGGTTTCCGGGCTTCCTACCCCATGGTGTTACATGTTGACTCTCTATGTTTCTCCTTCCCAGAGTCCTTCTGGACTCCTAGTCCCACCTATCTTGGTTCCCTATTGGTCAACAGTGCTTTATTGACATATACAGAGCACTTCCCCCATCAGCAGGGTCTTATCCCAACCACAGAAGGCTGAGCTGAATCCAAGGAAGGGAAGGTGCATTGCTCTACAGTTCCCTAGCCTCCCAGGATCCTGAAGATGATCAGGTGCATCAGGGAGTCTAGTCAAGCAGGAATTTGGTTATTATCCTATAGCAACCATCTTTTAAAGCAAAAAAAACCTGCAAAGCAGGAAAACAGCCAGCCAATGATTTTAAAGGTCAGGTTATCATATGCCTAGGTGCCCTATGCTTTACTTAGTGAACCAAGTTGTTCATCCAGTGACCTCATCTGATTCAGTCTTGACAACCAATCACCCTTTTTTGTAAACTTCTCAGGACTTTCCCTACTGACTTCACCTTGGCTCCATCTTTAACTGGCTCATGTGCCCTTCAGATTCCCCCTTTTGTTTTAGATCATGGCCCACCTCATGTCTAAGTACAGGTCACATAGCAGCTCCACAGAGGTTCATGTCTTAGAAGACCTTTTGTCAAGGTTCACTCAAAAGGGAGATCTCCTTGGGACTGAGACTATCACAATATACACAAGGGGTCATCAGTTGGATCTCTTGTGTCTTTGTTCTGATTAGTCTGACCAGCCTATTGAAAAGGCAAGGCGCAATGACTCAAATTAAGGTTTTTATTATAAAGGGACCCAACATGGTGGAGCTCAGGGTCGTTAACGGCCTAATGAACTGGTGGCCTTGTGTTGGCTGGACACTTTTTCTAATGATAAAGAGTAACCCTTTGTCTTGGAGCCCCCATGTCATCACAATCTCCCAGTGAGGAGTCCTCTATCCGTCTTCAGTAAGGGTAATCTTAAGGGGGTTACACCAATATGACATAATTTCCTATACAGAGGATTCCGGGCAAGCTTGGGTTGATTCAATCTCTCGATCTTAATCGGCCTGCTTTGCCTTATCCAGGAGCCCATCCTCATTTTCACGCACCCCTATTGTACACAGTAGAAGTTGTCTACCCTACCACATTTTGATATGTCCACTGCTGTTCAATTGTTCCCTGGGCATATGTAAAATCAGTGTCCCATAAGTCTGCTCTAATGGGTAATTGTAAACTTCCTAGGCATTAGGGGTCTGATACGTGGGGCAGGTAGCACCCCAGCAACTCTCCATATTAAGACTGTCCTTGATGAAAAGGAGTTCAGTCTCCCATGTCCCAAGACCATTGGTAACAGAGGTCAAAGAAGAGTGTGGGTCACCAGGCCAGAGTGACTGCATCAATGGTGGTGTTATTGAGGACATTTCCATTGGCAGAATTGATCATCCTCTATGTCACCTTTGGGGGAAAATGAGGGTTCTGCTAGGTGGCCACTGTAGCAGTCGGCATCATTGGCAGAAGCCTTAGAGCAGTCAGGAAGTGGAGCATCATCTGTAATTTTTAAAGAACATAAGAACTTATCAAAGGTCTGGCACCCACCCTTGGACATGGATAGGTATCATTGTATTGACACTCTTATTTTGTAAGTCAAGCCTTGACCACCATTGTTGTTTCCTTTCTTGTTGGTCAACCTGTTTATGATAATCCACCTGCAGTGTGGCAACAGGCAGGAATTTTAGATTTCTGATAGGAAGGCAGATGGGTGCTTTCCCCCCGCTATGAGGAAGATACACCCAAATCCTCTTCCCATTGTAATTAATAGCTCTGGGCCCCTACATTGGAATGTTATAGGGTACTTCTATTTGCCCTTAACTTGGGCTTTGGGATTAGGTGGCCAAAATATATGTGGAACTTAGATTTGGTTCCTCCCTTAGAAAAATTCAAAACAATAAGAGTAAATAAAGACCATTCCTATTTGTAAATGGGGGCAACTCCCTCTTTTTGATTGAATATTTTTTGAAGATATTTGTGGTTTCTTTACTGGCAATGCAAGGGCCATTATCAGTCTTAAACTGTGAGGGTAATCTTAGGGTTGTGAAACATTGAAGGAAGTGGGCTTGAGCATAATTGGTCTTTTCCCCCATATGTACAATGGCACAGCAGGCCCCTGACTAAGTTGTCTATGGAGACAAAAACATATTTCTGTTGCCAAAAACTGGAAAATGAGTAACATCCATTTGCCAGAGGGTATTGGGCCATTGGCCTCTAGGGTTAACCCCTGGTTAGTATAGAAGGGGGACTCTTAGATATGATTGGCATGATTTACATAGGAATCATTGGGAATCTATTTTGTAGTCCCCTCCAATGGTCCTGGGTTATATCATGCATCTGGGTGTCTTCCAGAAGGGTTAATGGTTCAGGGTCTTTCTCCAGTCTATCTGCCCATTCATTGCCCTTAGTCAGGAACTCTGATAGATACCCATACTAAAGGTCTCACTTACTCTGAGAGACCTCGTAGCCTTGGCTATATGTAGATCCTTCAGGTCCCATATTGAGCAAAAGGTGCAGGATCTTAGCCCAACCATGGAAGGCTGACCTGGGTCAAAGGAAGGGTAGGTCAAAGGAAGGGTAGGTGCACCGTTTGCCAGTTCCCTAGACTCCCAGGATTCTGGAGGCAATTAGTGGCAACAGGGAGTCTAGTCAAGCAGGAATTCATTTATTGCCCCACAGCAACCATCTTTTAAAGCCCCTCAACTGAAGAGTGGATAGAGAAAATGTGGTACATTTACACAATGGAGTATTACTCAGCAGAAAAAAAACAATGGAATCTTGAAATTCGCAGGTAAATGGATAGCACTGGAAAAAAACCATCCTGAGTGAGGTAACCCAGTCGCAAAAAGACAAACATGGTATGAACTCACTCATATATGGATTTTAGACATGGATCAGGATAGTGCCAGCCTGCACTTCCACTGATAGAGAGTCTGGGAAACAGGAAAAAACCTAAAAGATATGCATATATGCATAGTACCCAAGAGAAGAGGATTGAGACAAGATCGTCTGAATGGATGGGGAACACAGCAAGGGGTGGGGGGAGTGGGAGCAGGGAAGAAGAGAGGGGGTGAAGAGGAAGAGAGTTGGTCATGGGGGAACAGGAAGTTGAGTGGGTGGGGGTAGAATAGGGGGAAGAGGGAATCATAGGATCGAAGACAGATCAGGTACCAGAGGGACCTTGAGTGATTTAAAGGGATAACACCAATTGGCAAGCTAAGCAATAGTGGAGAGACCACCTCGAATGCCCATTCCTGATAATGAACTTGATGTCTGTAACCCTCGGGGAGCCTTCATCCTGTGACTGATGGAAACAGAGGCAAACACACAATTAATCACTGAACTGAACCCAAGGAACCCAGTGACAGAGAGAGAGGAGTGATGAGCAAATTGGCAAAGAATGGGCTGGCAAAACCATCAAAGACAGCTGATCTGAACTGGGGAGAGCTCTTGGACCCCAGAGCGACAGTGCGGAGGCCAGCATGGGACTGATCTGGACCCCCCAAATGTAAGTGTCAGTGAGAAGGCCTGGGCAAACTATGGGGCCCTGAGTTGTGGATCAGTGTCTATCCCTGGAATACAAACAGTCTTCGTGTGCCTATAGCACAAAGAGTGATGCTCTCTCAGTCTGGACTCTTAGGGGAGTGCCTGGACCCTACCCAGAGTGAAATGACAGACTCTAGATAATCCCCTATGTGGAAGGATTTGGCAATAGGGTGGGAGGGTGGGGGGAAAGGGAGTGTGATAGGAGGGGAGGGAGAGGGAACCGGGATTGACATGTAAAACAAGCTATTTAAAATTAAAATAAAAAATGATAAAAAAATTTTGGTTTTTCACAACAGGGTTTCTCTGTATTGTTTCGAAGGCTCTCCTAGAACTCTCTCTGTAGATTAGGCTGGCCTCGAACTCACAGAGATCTTCCTGCCTCTGCCTCCTGAGTGCTGGGATTAAAGGCATGCTCCACCAATACCCGGCTCAACCAATGGTTTTAACACCCTATCAAACACCTAGGTGCCTTATGCTTTACCTTGTGAACATGAGCTGTTCATCCAGTGACTTCAACTGGTTCGATCTTGGTAAGAAATCACCTTTTTTTGTAAACATCTCAGGGCTTGCCCTCCTGATTTCCCCTCGGTGCCATCTTTAACTGGCTCATGTGCCCTTCATTAAATTTAATCAAAATATAAGTACCATTCATCTTCCTTTCTTTCCTCCAACCTCTCCCATTATTTTTCCTTTTAAAATATTTAAATTTGTTAATGGTGATAAATATGTGTCATTTCCCTTCTTCTAAAAGCATACATAGAGGAATTTTCCTCACTTCCTTCCTCTGTCCATCTCTCCCTCCCTTCCTCCCTCCCCCAATCTGTATGTGTGTGTCCACATACTTGCGTGCTGTAGTGCACATGGACAGGTCATAGGATAACATGTGGGAGTCCATTCTTCACTTCTACAATAAGGGTCCTGGGTGCTGAATTTAGATTGCCACAGTTTATCAAAAGGAGTTTTACACACAGAGCCATCTGATTGCCCCCACTTATTTTCTTGACAAAAGCCATTATGATAAGAATAAGATGAAGTATTATAGTAATTTTGATATTTAATTCTCCATTGGCTGAAATTGTTCATCTTACAAAATTTAAAATCTTTTTGTTTGTTACAGATGTATAGTTTTCTAAGTTATTCTATTTCATACACACTAATTTTTGTCAAATAAATATCTATATGTATGCAAACATATATGTATATATGCATACATATGTATATGCAAGCATTTCTACAACTGCACAGGCTAGCTCTTCACTTAGCAGTTTCCTTGTAGCTTTGCAGCACAGAAGCTTTTTTATTTTCATGTGGTCCATATTTCCTGAGTGACTTACCTACATCTTTTATTTCTATGTTTACTCCCTGCTTTAGTTTATACTAGTTTCAGAGATTTATGTCTAGCACTGATAGGTTTGCCTATTTGGAAATGATTTTTTTCTTTTGGTTTTTTAAGAAAGGGTTTCTCTGTAGCTTTGGAGGCTGTCCTGGGACTCAATCAGTAGAAAAAACTGGGCTCAAACTCACAGAGATATCCCTATCTCTGTCTCCTGAGTACTGGAATTAAAGGAGTGTACCACCACCGCCTGGCTGGAAATATTTTATATATACTGAAAGATAAGGACCAAGTTCTAGTCTTTTACAGATATTTCAATTTTCCTAGTACCATTTATTGAAGAGGCTGTCTTTTCTCCAAATTGTAGTTTTGGCTTCTTTGTCAAATATCAAGTGGCTATACTTGAACAGACTTATAATTGTGTCTTCTATTCTAAAGAGGCAAATAATTATGAATAATATAGTCAAAACATAAAAGAATAAATGGATGTTTACTGTATTTATCAAGTATTAGCTACTGCTAGTAATTATACATACTGAACTTTTCTTATATCAGCCTCACTACAAATACATGAGTATTGCATTGGCGTATGATTTTCCTGTGCCAACTATGTTATCTCTCAGAGATAAGATAGTGTATTTATTTATAATCTATTGGATTGTTTTATATGCCTTGTGTAGTTAGCTGTAACTTCATAATGCAGATCTCTACTTTTGTGAAAATAAATGATGACTTTTACATAAAAATGTCAAACTAAGTACAGAAACATTAGGTGCTCGGTATAGTTACCAGGTTAAGAAAGAGATTGTGATTGTTTGTGTAGGGATGGCAGTTGTTTCTCTCAAGGATGTGCCTAGATATTTATTTTAAGCATCTTAGTTACAAAGGAGAAAGCATCATAAGATTTTCCTTCATACTCAAGAGAAACGGTGTCTCTTAAAATGCTATACTACCCAGGGACTTGACAGAGGCAATAATCCAATCTGTCCTTCTTGGACTGGAGATTCTCTGGAGAAAGAATTCAAACTAGCTCTTATGATTTAAACCTCTTTTGTGGCAACAAGTGTTAATGGTTTTAAGATTCATCTTTGTTGCTAAGGATGGTTATTCTCACTTATTCTCTCAGAATGTAGCCACTATAGAGCAGGTATTTTGTTGAAAAATCAATTATGTAAGAATGCAAATAGTGCCCAACGTGCCACTTCTAACTAACCACTCATTTGTAATTGTTAGGCAAACAATAATAAATAATTTGGCCCCCTGACTGTGCATTTTAGCAATTAAACTTTGGATGTATCAGACTGCCAGCTGTGGAAATGGGCTTCTTGGCTTCTATTTTTTAGTTACTTATAACAATTTGTTTAATTACTGAACCATAAAACAGACAAAATTCATTAAGAAATGGATGCCAGGCAAGAAGTGCAGATGCAAACTAGTACTGGCCACCACCTGTGGCAAAGCCCTCCAGATCATTTGATCAAAAGCACTTAGAATGTTTTCACAATAGAAGTGGATAGACATGGGTTTCTAGTATTCACAGTAGAAAACTAGCTGCAGAACTGTGTACAAGGGACAACCACTCTGTATTTCCTTCTCTCCCTTACAAAGGAAATTGGTATTTTAGACCTTCCTAGGGTTAAAAGAAGGTTAAACATGTGGTCATAATTTACAATGAGTCCTCTTTGATACATTTTTAACCCAAAATGTGGAGAATACAATTTTGTATTTGGAACACAGATCCATTAATCAGTCCAAGAATATAAAACATTTGATAGAAATGTCATTAAAATATACCTTAAATATACAAAAACTAAAATTTAAGATTTCCATCAATCGATCTACAAAGAATGTTTGCTATCTATTGTTGCATCTACGTGATGAATTTCTTTCAGGTATGTGAAGAGCAGACATTTAGTTTAATCTGATAGCTTTCAGTATCAGAGTTTATTACAAATGAAATCCTGCAGTTACAATGATGCTCACCAGGCACTTTATTACTCATGTTTCCCAGTGTAATAACTTCATAGATGCAACCTGTTTTAATGGTTTTAATCTAAAATGATGTACTTGTGAAATGGCTATGATATGTTCACATAGTTTCAGTAGTCTGCGTGCCAACACTGATTCCAGCAATATCACAAGACCACACCCTTTAATGAGTATCTAAAGGCAATCAATAGATATGGGGATGGAATTCTTCTTCTAGGACAAGTTCCCAGGGCTATTAAAACCCAAGAAGTCAGTCTTAAGCAGACACAAATAATAAAACTCTAAATTGGTTCAATGGGTAGTATATGCATGATTTATGAGGAGTGGATGTATGTATGTATTTGTGAAAATATTTATCATAGTAAAAGTGCCCACAATGTTGAGAAGGAGTCGAGGGAAGGGTGAAATGAAAGGATTTTGATTGGGAAACTGCAGGACTGGAAAATATTTAAGTATGGTATTAACATTAGTTATTATTAAAAAGCATAAAAATGAAATAAGGTCTTTAACCTATACTGAAACTTGGTTGTCAACATTTATAGTTACCTGCACTGGGCCAAATCAAGATGATCCCAATTAAGAGTCCTCCAGGGACTGTAAAACTTTCACAAGGCTCTACCCTTTATTACTGATATATAACCTGTTGCTGAATTCTAGGAAAGGGTAGAATAGCCGCTTTTACTTTTGTACCCTTTGGTTAACCCACTAGTACACTTCAAACCTAATGGTCACATAGAAACAGATGGGAGATATCTGAAAAGAGGGAGACATTATAAGTTGGAGGAAAGATCTGGCACTAGTGAGATTTTCACAGATATACAAGAATGACACCTACTGTCATTAAGACTACCTTAAATGCCCTCCCATGATAATGAGATTGATGACTATCTTATATGCCATCCTAGAACCCTCTTCCAGTGGCTTATGGAAGCAGAGGCAGACATCCACAGCTACAAACTGAACTGAACTCCTGGAACCCAGTTGCAAAGAGGAGTGATGAGCAAAGGAATCAAGATCAGGGTGACGAAACCCACAGAGGCAGCTGACCTAAACAAGGGGGAATGTATAGACCCCAGACTGATAACTGAGAGACCAGCATGGGACTGGTACATACACCCCCCCACTCCCTGAACCTGGGTGATAGAGAAGAGGTCTCAGCAATCTGTGGGACCTGGGAGAGCAGAGCAGTATTTATTCCTGGGAGCCCATTGTAAATCGAAAGATGCTCTTTTAGCCTGGACACATATGGAAGGACCTAGGCCCTGCCTGGAATGATATAACAGACTCTGAAAATCCCTCACTAGGGGCATGGAGTGGGTTGGGGAGTTGGGAGGATTGGGGCCCAGGGAAGGAGGGGAGGGAGAAAGAACTGAGAATAACATGTGTAAAAAGATAAATTAAAAAAGGAGAAAAAAGTTCTCTCCACTAAACCAATTCATGCATTACTTAAAAATATTTATTTTTAGCCGGGCGGTGGTGGCGCACGCCTTTAATCCCAGCACTCAGGAGGCAGAGGCAGGCAGATCTCTGTGAGTTAGAGGCCAGGCTGGACCGACAGCCTCCAAAACAATACAGAGAAACCCTGTCTCGTAAAAATAAAAAATATATTTATTTTTATTATGTGTTTATATATTTATTGTCCCTGATTGTTTGTGTGTATGCTACCTGTGTAGTGGCTGCTTTTGGAGTCAAAAGCAGGCGTTGAATCTCCTGGAACTGGAGATAAGAATGATTGTGAGCCATAATGTGAGTGCAGGGGACTGAATGATGATTCCTCTGCAAAAATAGCAGATGCTCTGATCCTCTGAGCCATCTCTCCAGTCCCTAGTCCATTCATTTTGACTTAAGCCTTATTCAAGTTTTCAGGACATGGTAGAACAAAATCAGGTTCTGTGTAAGAATTTATTGCAAATGATCTCTAGTCCAATCCCTGCTTGAATTCTATTGCCCTCTGAAACGTGAGTTGTTTCTCTCAGATTCCTGGCTTTTCAAATGCCATCCAGAGTGGACATTAAGTTATGCTTCTAAATTTCTATACCTTCTCCATCCTGTAGCTCCAAACTCTTTCACATTGTTAGGGCAAATTAGTTCAAAGGTCTAAGTACCGCAGGGATAGGTTTATCCTACCACAGACATACTCCTCAATGCATTTTTTCTCATTCCTATGACAAGGTGTGAGAGAAAAATAATGTAAAGAAATATGGGTTTATTTGGCTGTGATCCGTGTATCATACATGATCATGGGAGGCATGATGCAAAAGCACTAAATGGCTGTCCATGTGTGCACACTGTCGAGATCAGAGGGTAAAGAAAATACCGCCACTCTTCTCCTGCTTTCAACCTGTTTATTTAATTTTGGTGTTCAGTCAAGTGGATAGTGCTGTCCACATTAAGGGTAGTTCATTCTTCAGTTGAGTCTTTCTGGAAACACTCTTATAGAAATCCTCAGAGGTGTGCTTCCATGCTCAGTCTATGTCCAGTCAGATTGATAGTCATCATCACAGAAGTAAAAACAAATCAAATTCAACCGTCTGGTTTTTATGAATGTCAGAAGAGGATGCCATTCTCTCAAGTTTCAAACCCTTGTGACAAAATTTGAAATGACAAAGAAATCCAAAGTTCACCATATTCTTCATGAACCAAATAGGAACAGTTGAACATGGCTGCTTCTGTGATGTGATTCCCCCGATCTCTCCAGAAACTTAAACTCATTCCTGTATAGACCTTGTAGAAATAGGGTGAGTAGGATGGGGATAATTTCATATATTTGATATTTTCATAGCAAAATAGTGTAATGTACTGTTAGAATGAGTTTCTTCTTTAAATAAGGTTATGAAATATAATTCACTTAGGTAAATTACTTAATTTTTTTATCTGAATTCATTTCAGTCTTAAGGCAGGCCCCTTAGGATTGGTACCTTGTCATTGAACAAAATTACTTATGGTTGTCTAAACAGTCAGTCATAACTAGCCTGTTGCAGGTGTGAGCCCTGTAAAATTTTTTCCATCCATGTTATCATGTGAACTGCTGTGAACTTTGTAGGATTTGGTTGGCAACATTGTTTTTAAGAGTTCCTGGGTATATCATCCCTGCAGAATTCATGGTTTTTTAGCAGTTGGTCCTTTACTCAGGCTTATAAGTTTTCAGTTTCTTTTCTGGACAATGATCCCTGAGTCTTAGGTGTAGGGCTTGCATTATAGATAATCTATTGAGAACCAAGTCCCACACAATCACTTATTCTCCAAATTTTGACCCGTTGCCTATCTCTGTACTATGTTTATTTGATGGAAAAGAAGAATCTTCCATGAGAGGTGAGGGCTGCACTTATTTATGGATTAAGTGTAAGTGTTCATAGGGAAGGTGAAAACTATAACTTAGAAAAATGGGAATGGTAGTCTGTTCTGCTATATGACAACTGCAGCCTACATTTACAGAACTGGGCCTAAGATCTCTATTACAGCAGAGTCTTGATTCCATTTAGAAAGCTATTGGTTATACCCTACATAAGGATGCGACCTTTGTTCCCCTGGGAACATCTTGCCTGTTATGTCATTGAGATTCTGAGGATTTACACCTGGGTGGCATTGTTGATAACTTCTCTCATTTGGCAGCACCGTCCAACACTATAAAAGCAGGAATAGCTTGAATTCTCCAGGTCTTCTGACTGAATTCATGGATTCTTACTTTCATGCTCTGGCAGAAAAAAATGGGTAATGTCAATAATCTAAAACAGTGTTTCTCACTCTTCCTAATTTTGAAGCTAGTTAAACAGTTCCTCATGTTTTAATGAATCCCCAAGCATAAATTATTTTTAATCTTCATAACAGCAATTATACTAGTGTTATGAATTATGCCGTAAATATCTAATGTGCAGGCTGACTGATATGCAACCCCAGTGAAAGAATCTTTTCACCCCCAAAAGAGTCTTGACACATAGATTGAGAACTACTGACCTATCATGTTTAGGCAGCTCAAACATACTTAGAATTATGTCTCTCTTCTCCTGTCTCATCTCTCTCTGTATCAGCCTCCCTAGCAAAGTATCATTCCCTTTACTAGGTCCCCAATCATAGCAAATGTGTCCCATTATTGCCCTCTATGAAGAGGCTGCCTCTTCCAGTGACATCTTTCTACCTTCCTGGCTTCAGGGGATACTGAAAGCTATATGTGCAACCCTCAATAATTTGATCAAAGGATTACAAATAAGAGAGGGCA
Source organism: Mesocricetus auratus (assembly GCF_017639785.1). Taxonomy (NCBI): domain Eukaryota; kingdom Metazoa; phylum Chordata; class Mammalia; order Rodentia; family Cricetidae; genus Mesocricetus; species Mesocricetus auratus. The sequence continues at coordinate 29,552,800 of NW_024429200.1, read as the reverse complement.
GGCAGTGTTTGTCTTTTAAGCCTGGTCTAAGTCATTAAGCATAATAATTTTATTCTCATATTTAACTACAAAATCTGATTTAAAAATATTGTACATCTACTGAAAAGTTTCGTCAGAAGAAGGAAATAGATTGGGATTGGATGGAATGGGTCACTATAACCATGTAAGTCAAGGTCAAAGCAGGTGAGAAGTCTAACAGAATGAAATGTATATGAAAATACTTGTGCCAGTAAGTAGGGGTTAGAGATCAGATTAATGTTCATTGATTTCAGTATGTAGAATTTTGACTCAGTGGTTTTATAGGGTACCCTTCTTTACATACAGTGGAATATTATCTATAACAAGCAACAAAATCAGGTCCAAACCTTATTTGGTGTTATGATAACTATATAATAACCAATTTAAAAACTGAGTACTAGCCCACAATATAAACATTTGACTATATGTTTTATCTTGAGTTTCAAAGGGATGATATATAGTATTATACTATTTTAAAACAGGCCAAGGGAAATTTACTGAATATCAACCAAATCATCTTCTGAGTCACGGCACTAGAAAAATATCTTGTTAACAATTAGATCAAGATTATATATCAGAAAGGCAAGCCTTCACATATTTTACTGAAGCCCCCTTATTTTCCTTAAAAAGAAAAAGTTAAAGAATACATGATACATGAAATCTTTAGCATCATTGTTTAGTGAAGTCATATCTATAATAAAATATAAGGTATATTTTCCTATTCTAATAATAATTTTGCACAGTTTTGATATGCATTAAGTTATACACTATGGTTAAGTATCTAATATGTATTCACATAAGCATGTGTTTGAAGATGCAGGACATTTGAAAATGCATCTAGAAGAATCTAATGGTGTCCACTAGAAAATAAATTAACTAACTGAAATTTGCAATATAATCAGTAACATAATTTTCAGAGTGCAAGGTATTTGAAAGCAAAGTGTTTTATTATCTATAATGTTGAGACAGACCACATGAATTAGAATTAAATCTTCTTACATCCAAGAGATTTCCTCACAACAGATAATGAGGAAGAGTTTCACTCTAATGCTTTTGATATAAATATTTTGAGTGACATTTCTCTTCTAGAATTCTATTTATACTTAAGACAAACATTATTGTGGAATTTATAGTGAATTTCAATGAGAAATTTGAATATCTTACATTATTGAAATGTGTACTTTCTGGAATATGAATATTCTGACATATGAGACTCCATCCATCAGCCGTGTCTAACATTTTTGACATTGTTTATATAGTATTATCACTAATGGAGTTCAAGTTTCAAAACTATGTATTAAGCAAGTTTATGATTTTTGACTTAGGTCATCTTTTATTTCAAGACAGGGTTTCTCTGTGTAGCTTTTTACACCAGGCTGGCCTTAAACTCACAGAGATCCATCTGCCTCTGCCTCCCGAGTGCTAGGATTATAGGCATGTGCCACCGCAGCCCCGTTTGAATTAGGCCATCTTTATACCTATCCTTGATAGCATTCAGTCTTTATCTTACTGGTCAAACTTGCCTGAAAGCCTCTATTTTTTCAATTGCCATTGGACAGCTTTTTTTCTAATTATAAATTTTCAGGGTTTTTTTCCCAACAAAAATGACTAAAACAAATCAGACAAAAATGAAAGCGATACTTAATTTTTTTCTTCCTTAATAAGGGGTTTTTGCCAAATAATTTCTATTATAGCTGTTAAATGTAAATAAATGAAGAGACTAAGATTTCACACCACTGATATGCTAATAAGTAAGCCTGCTTGTTTCACGAATATCAACAGTAGATACAAGACTCCTATTTGAAAGACAAAGAATAATTTATTAATTACAGAAATGGGAGCCATACTGGTTAATGTTTACAAAATGTTCAGCTACACTGGTATTGGTTAAACGGAAGTTGATGTTGGAAGGACCCAAGGATCCTTCAGGACTCAGTGAGGGCATCAGGTAAAAGATATATTGCGACAGTGCATACTGAACTGTGTATAATGAACAATGATATGTTTTCCTTTGTGCTAGAGTGAGATAGCTTAGTTCTCAATTCTGTTTGGTGTGTAAATACTCTTTAGAGAGATAGCTCTAGCAAGAATGTCCATGCTACTGTGTTTAAATGTTCAAAAATAGATGACACCTTAGGAGAATCATCTCTCAACATTTTTGCCCATAAAACACGTGTTCTTATGAGTATATTCCAATATAAACATAATCATCAAATAGAAAAATTAATTAAACATTACAATATAAAATGAGGTCATATTTTAAAGAATAAGTTGCAAGATTTAGATATCCCAGTAGTTAAGAGTGCTTGATGCTCTTACAGAAAACACAGTTACTAGTAAACATATTGTGGCTGGCAACAACTTGTAGCCCTATTTCTATGGAATTTGATGCCTTCTTCTGATCTCCAAAGGCACAAGACAGTGTGTGGTACACACATATCCATTTATGCACTCATGCATAAACATAAAATAAAAACAAGATCAGAATCAAATGTTGTAGGATATTGCCATTCTTAATGAAGTACTACAAGTTTCTTACAATGCCACATGCTTTTAAAAATTCTAGTTTCTCCCTCTTCAGAATATGCTCACATGCAATGATTCACTTTATAGAATGAAAACACTCACATTTTATTTCTTTGTCCTACACCCATTTTACTGATCTTCAAATGGCACTTTCTCAGGACAATCCTTCCTGTGTAGGTTGCTAGATAACTAATTCTAGGTACAAACACAATAAAATCAAGAGGTCAAATTTTGAAGATTGGATATATTCCTTATAGCTGAGGGCTCAGGTACTTATGTGAAAATTCATAAAATCCATAGCAAAGTCAAAATAGAGATAGGAATGGAAGATGCTAAACACACAACTTTATTGTTGTGAGAATCTGTAGCTTTCTATGTTATTTATTGAACTGTAGCTCAAAACTTAAAGAATCTAGCATTGCTAATTTATGTCTGTTCTTCCTGATTATTATTTGGAAACATTTATCTTCTTAGGAAACTAGAACATTCTTTATTTAATAGAGGCTTAGTGTGAACCATGAACTTAGATATTTGAACATGTGCTTGTGTACCTCAATTGCTCAGTGAGTTTCTGTACAAGCCATTTATAATCAATAGTATAAATTAGACAATCAACAATACAAAAAATAAATCAATAATTCACAGTGGTATAATCAACTGAAGTGCTTTCAAAGTAAGAGGATGGTTTCATGATACTAGGAAGGTTCAGAATAAATCTCTGAGCACTGCATCAGGATTTAGAAAAGTGCCGTGGCAAAAAACCAGAAATATACTTGTGTATGTTAATTCATGTGTGTGTTAATAAATATGAAATATTTAATCAAAATCCATAGAAAATAACATAATGTAATGTATCTTGTATGTTTAAGAATATTATAAAAATACATAAGTTAAAGCATGGGGCTGACCAAGACCCCCTGAATATGGGTGTCACTGAGAAGGCCTAGTAATTTATGGGTCCTTGGGTAGCATTTATCCCTGGTGTACAAATAGACTTTGAGTGCCCATCCCACAATGAGGAATGTTCTCTCAGCCTGGACCTTTGAAGGAGGGCCCTACCCTGGATGACATGACAGACTCTGGAGATACACCAGGGAGGGCCTCACCCTCCCTGGTGATTGGAGTGGAGATTGGGTGGGGGACCTGGTGGGGAGGAATGGGAAGAAGGGGAGGGAGAGGGAGCTGGGATTGACATGTGAAACAAGCTTGTTTCTAAGTTAAAGAAAAAAAGGAAGAGAAAAAAATTTGCTTCTCTAGTAAAAGTTAAGAGTATTGATTACATGACTACTAATCTATGATAGAGTAGTGCAAAAGAACAGCCCATAATTAAGCCTTGGTTACAAATATTGAATAGAAACTATCCAGGTGTAGATAAAAGATAACTGAGTTTACATAATTGATATAAAAATTGACAGAAAGCTAAGAAAGATGTACCCAAGAATAACTTCTACAATAAAAAAACAGGGATGGTAGATCTGCACATTTTTGTAAGCCCATGCACAAAAGATCATATGGAGTTTTGTAAAAATATTTTAAATTAATTTTCTTATTTACATCATTTTTCCTTTCATTTACTTCTTCCACAACACACAGTTGTTTTGTTTTCTTTCAAATTCATAGAAGCAGGGATTGGTGAAACATGTCTTTAATTATGGCACTTGAAATGCAGAGGCAGACAGCTGTTTAAGTTTCAGGCCAAACTGGTCTACAGAGTGTGTTCAGGACAACCAGGGTGACACAGAGAAATGCTGTCTTGAAAAAGCAAAGATTAATGGATAAATAAAATAAATAAAGATACACAAATTCAGAACCACTGTCTACTCAAATGTAGTTGCAGGCATATGGGGGAGGTGTGTGTGTATTCCTAAATACACATATACAACTTGCTCAGCATTTATAATGTTATTTGTGTATGCCAAAGATCATTTCAGAAGAGAAGTTTGTAAGAGCTACAGAAAGACAGTTTTCAATGACTTTGCCTCTGAGAAATGTTAGAAGCTACCCCTGTTACATTTGACCAACATGGTTGCCTTATTCTAGTATGTTTTAAAAAGAACTTCTGTACGGAGAATTTTCTAGAGACTTGGCATACCAAAATTCATATTTGGGTGATAAGACCCTATGTCCATAGTAATATATATTTTAGGAAGAGTACATTTTTAAATATTTGAAGATAAATTGTAGCATAAATATAAGACATAATGAAGTATCTTTTCCTATTTCCCCATGTATTTCCATATTAATAGATTTGTTATGTAGATACAATTCATCTTAAACTCTCTTTCAATAACTCTCAGCCTTTTCAAGTAATATCAACAACTACCAGTATGTGTTAGATAACTAAAATCCAAGAAAAATTACATAGTTGGGATTCTTTGACATAACATATTTTAAAGAAATTTAGTTTTAAAAGGTAAGCAATGTAGAATACCATGTGATTGCAATGGCTAATGAGAAATTAATTTCCTACATTTCCTATGAAATAATCGTTTGGAAGATTGTTTCAGAGAAGCAGATGATGCACTCCCTTAGCTTATTTCATGTGTCAGGGAACATGGCCTTATGAGCATCATTGTCAATTAATTTGAAATGACTGCAAAGTTCAAATATCAATGAAGCATCACATCAAGTGTTCAAATCAGATGACCAGTTGGCTTTGCAAATGCCATTTATATTTCAGAGGAAACCCATTGTTATAATAAAAAATGAATTAGCAGACACGGAAACTACAAGCACCATTTGTCATCTGGAACTCCTGTACATTAATAAGCATCATGTCTTCTACTCTAAGAAAAGCTAAGTCAATTCCAGAATTGAACTGACTATAACATCCAGAACTAAATGTAATGCATTGTAAAGTTTGTGTATTAGAAACTGAATATCAACTGAAACTAAATCATGATGCCTTTGAAAATTAAATTACAAGAGGGATTGTCTTAGTTTTCATCCTGTGTCACCCAGAATTAGCCTAGGTGTCACATTTTCTTTCATTTATATTCTCTAAAATAATTTTTTGTATAAAATTAGAAAAAAATTACCCAATTTTGCTTCATCAATATCTGATAATAAGTTTGATTCCTAAGGAAATAAAGTCTAACATTACTGCATAATTTGACTAGAATATTCTCTATGAGATTCATTTAGAGATGTATCTGAGCTCTATATTTATCAATAATATTAATTATAATGATCATGTGAAATATTCTTATTATATTCAGTGTTCAAAAAGAGGCTTAAAAATATACACTATTGGGTTAAAATGTTAAACCTACAAAAAGTAGAAGGGCACCAAATAGTGAAAATAAAATTATGAAGTATTTATTTTTGTCTTTCTTAATAAGACCAAATAAATCCATAAAATGAATTATGTTTGAAGCCTAACAGCAAATATAAATCAAACAAAAGGCAGCTGAGAATGTGTTTTGCCAACAGATTACTCTCTTTGCATATGGATGTGCATTAGTACTGTTACACAGACATGCTGCCAAGATATAGGAATCATTCCAATTATTCTAAGAGGAAAACTGAAAAACAAAACATAGAATCCTAACATTAATACAGTTAGTTAAAAATATTTCTAATCATTCTAAGTCTAATTCTAAGACTAATGAATGCAATGGTCTTTGCTCATCTAAATTTATATCTAGAAACATAATTGTGTGGCTATATGGAAATGTTTATGCATATATACAATGAATAAACTATAATTGTACTGCATATCTTTGAGAGTAATAACCACATCATTTTCCTTTATTATTTCCCTTTACAAGTTAGCGTACTGCTTATATTAGTGTAGGTGCTCCAAATGTTTGTTGGATGATTTGGAAATTTGTAAATGATTTAATACTAGACTGTAAGAAATGACTTTTACAACATAATGGCCACCATTAAGAGAAAATTACTCTGTGTCTGCTTTAGACACTGTACAAAGTATATTATGTGAAAAAATTCATTTTCCTAAAGAAAATATTAAAGATATCATACTTCTTTTCAATCTTTTTTATTTAAATTAGAAACAAGCTTGCTTCACATGACAATCCCAGCTACCTCTGCCTCTCCTCCTCCCCCACTTCCCCGCCACTGCCAAGCCCCCCACCCAATCCCCACTGCACTCCCCAGGGAGGGTGAGGTACTACATGGGGGATATCCAGAGTCTGTCATTTCATCCAGGATAGGGCCTAGGCCCTCATTCTTTTTTAATACAACCACAACATTCATTTTCAATATGCATATATGCACGTTACACAAATATAATTTTATCATGCTTAATTACATTTAAAGATTACAAAGTAGTAAATTAGTTTTTAGACTGCTTATATTCTGACCAGTATCATTAGTTCAAATATCACTGAAATATAATAAGATATTTTGAGTAGTGGTTGCTTCTTTTATTTTTATTTAGTGTTGTGTATAGCTTAAGAAACACATATGATACTTGTGGCATATTTCAGCTCACTATCTATCCAGAATTAAATTTCATATATATTTAATTGAAGTTTGATGCAAAAGAACGTGAGTATCAATTGAATAAATGAGATTAAATATCATTAAAGGAAAAGCAAGATACTGCCAGCCATTTTAAGATTGAAGAGATTTGGTATAATAGTTAATTAGTCAGTCTTGTTGCAGACTTAACTGTACAAGTTAATGAAATTTTAATCTCACCAATTCCATAATTTGCTATATTAATATGTCCAAATTTGATATGTTGTTCTGTCTAAAATAATTTCAGTTGCTTGACTAGATTAGATTCTGGGCTCCATCACTATGTATCTACCAAACTTAATTACTTTTTATGAATGTTATGTTTTCAGTATAGAAGATATTATATCTCAAAAATAGTTGATTGTATTTTAAATTATATAGGCCTATGAATATTCACAATAGAAAATTTCTTAAAGAAGCCAAATTTACTCTTAAAATTTGGCCAAACTACCTATGTTTTAAAAATATTTTTACTGTTTTAGAATTTCATATATAAATGTAATAGTTTTCAATCAAATCTGCTATGTTTTCCATTCACTTCCATACCTCCCTCCCACCCCAACCTACTTAACTTGATTTTATTTTCTCTTTTCAGTAACTTACAAAGTGTCCTTACATTTACCTGTATATTGTTTGTTGAGAAATTTCTACACTATTAGTAAACCCTATGTTCCACATGCCTAAAGAATGCTGACTCTTCCTCTCCCAACAACTATCATTTGTTAATAGAGTATCACCCAAGAGTATATCTTCCTTGTTCCCTCTTCCCTGCCTTTGCTGTTTTGCTTGACTTGGTGCAGTGAAGGTCTTGTGCATACAGTCACAATTTCAGTGAGTTAATGTGTACAATAGCATTGTCATGTCTGGTAAACACTATTTTGTTATAGGAACCATTACTTTTAGCTACTATAATCCTTTGTTCCTCTCCTCCAAGATGATACGACTTCAGTAATAGTCACCATCTGCAGTAGTTTGAAAAAGAATGATCCCCGTGGGCTCTTATATTTGACCCCTTAGTCACCAGGGACTGAAACTGTTTGAAAGGATTAAGAGGTATGTCTTTTGGGGAGAAGTGTATTATTTGAGATGGGTTTTTAGGTTTCAAAAGTCCATGCTAAGCCTAGTCTCTCTTCTCTCTCTCTATCTCTCTCTCACTCTCTCTCTCTTTCTTGCTCGCTCTTGCTCTCTCTGTCTCTCTCTCCCACCCCTCTCTGCCTCTCTGCCTAGATATCAGGATACAGTTCTCTGCTATTACTCCAGTACTTGCCTTCATACCATTATGCTCCCTGCCATGATGATGTGGACTAAGACTCTGAAACTGTAAACAAGCTTCCAATTAATACCTTCCTTTAGTAAAAGTTGCCTTTGGTATTGTGTCTTTTCAAGGCAATAAGACAGTGACTAATGCACCATCTAGTATAAAAGGTAGTCTCTCTTATGAGGTTGAGAGATTCACCACTTTGTGTGTATAAATACAAAGAACAGGGAAAGAATTTTACTATGACCATTGAGCAGACTAATAGTATCAGGTTCTCTCTATGGGCCTAAGCAGTAGTTAAATTACTGGATAATAACATAAATTAGTAAAAATTTTAACAAAGTTTACATGTATTAAAATTTTATGAGAATCTTATCGGATTATGAGAAATATAATCCTTGTGCAAATATAACATAGTGAAATGTGAATTTATACTATCCACACAGCATCAGATTTCTAAAATAAAATATTAAAATTTGAAATATTTATGAATAGTATTGGAGAAACAAACTTTCAAGTTTGTGGTCTTTTTTCCAAAGAGATGTTCAAAATCCTAAAGGGACACACAGGAGGAAATAATGATTTGTACTGTAAAACCAGTCAGAAATCCATGGCTAAGGAAATCATAGTTCCCAGTGGGAAACTTACTATTAGTGCTTATCTGAATTAATACCGGACTAGGCTGCTTATAAACATTTACATTTCTCCTCTCACTCTTAGCAAAAGAAGTATGGATTTGTATGGAACAGAATGAAAGGCAGAGACTCAAGTCTGCTCAATGTACCCAGATATGATTATATAAAGCTCAGCTCAGAACAGATGTTTTGTACCATCATCTCTCAGTATCAGGGGATGTCAATGGAATCAAGACTATTATGACATCGCGAGAAGATGAAGGAGAGAAATGTTACCTTCTCAGGATGATGTAGTCCTCTTATTCATATTTAAGCAGAAGCTCTGGTGGCCTGCACTGGGAAATGACAAAACATTTGACAATCAGACAGGCATCAGAAATGGCAACAAAAGCACTCTATATTTCATGCAGAGCTAGTAGATACTGACTATTTATGGGTGAGAGTGAGTTATTATCTTAATATTTGAAGTCACTGTTGATCCCACTGGGCCACAATGAATAGCTCTAAACCTATGGTCACACAGATGACCCAAGTTACACTCAGAAGATACAAAAGTAAACAAAATGACCCAAATGAGGAGAAGAACTTGTAGGAAAGGGAGAGGACTAAAAAGGATAGGAAGGCAATGACAAGAGGGAATTATCAGAGTAATCACAAAGCATTACAATATATGAAGTTGCCAAAGAAAAAAAAGTAAATAATAAAATGGAATTGAAACTTGGCATTAATAAACATTGTAAAGAGTTCAACTGGTGGACTAAATGGTTGAGAATCATGTAAAGGAATTATGAGAATATAAGTATTGGTACCATAATAAGAGGTATTGTTTGTTTGTTTGTTTGTTTGTTTGTTTGTTTTGGTTTTACAAGACAGGGTTTCTCTGTTTTGGAGGCTGTCGGTCCAGCCTGGCCTTGAACTCACAGAGATCCGCCTGCCTCTGCCTCCCGAGTGCTGGGATTAAAGGCATGTGCCACCAACACCCGGCTGAGGTATTGTTAAAAAATCCTAACATCATAATAATGAAAGTAAGAGGTAGTTCATAACTTAACTCTTGAATTATTACTCTCAAACATAAAGAAAAAAACAAACAAACAAACAGAAAAAAATTGAAGAATCAAGGAGGAAAGACAGGCTTCATCAAAGGTTAGAAGATTTCCTCCATATCATATTAGATACATTATGCATTTGATACACTCATTAAAGTTATTAAAGAAAATAATTGCAAGACTATAATTGATTTTTTAAAATTTTGACATGTTGAGTGTTTGCTATGGTTTCTAGTTGGCTATCTCTGACTTCATAATTAACCCATAATCACCAATATATATTTTTATAAGCAATTATCTTTCTGTGAATGCCAAAATCGGGTTCTCTCCTCCAGGGATCACATTGCACCAAATCCCTTCACTATATTTCCCAGAATCCTCCTAGACTCACATTCCCACCTATCTTGCTTCCCTATTGACCAACAGTGCTTTATTTACAATTACACAGAAAGACTTCCCCCATCATCTCCTCTTTTCTGTCTACATAAAAAGATAGACATTGACTTTTACGTAGTAAAATATATAACAAGGCAGTTATTAAGCAAGAATTACAAATACAATATTTAGTCCATTAACATTTAGCAAGATTTGAAGAAAATTCCATCTATCCTATCTTTATGAGTCTAAAGACTTATATGTAACTTATCTCTAATCCTAACTGAAGAAAACTATAATTCTAACTATCTGTCTTCAACTCCATCAAAGACCATAAAAGGATATATATATATATATATATATATATATATATAATTTTATGTGCAATCAAACTCTCATTTGACAGAAAGCAAAATAAGGAGTGAGATGTAGTCCAGGCCTACAGTGATGATCTGACATATACAAGGATCTGGGTCCCACAATCATTGTCAGGCAAGGAATATAACAAAGCTAAAGCAAAGAAAAAAAACTGAAGTAACAGACACAGAGTGTAGGAGATCAAGAAAATTTAATACTGAAGTACATATAGACAGAGGAAGAAAGTTTCAGTACGTATATAATTCATTATATGGGGAAAATTGTGTAAATGCTGACAAGCATGCAATTGCATCTAGATAAATTCTTAATAGTATGAATGATAATAGTCAATTTAAATAATATTTATTATAGATGAAATAAGCTTCTGTAAGGCAAAGGACACAGTCAAAAAGACAAAAAGGCAGGCCACAGAATGGGAAAAGATATTCACTAACCCTACATCTGACAGAGGACTAATCTCCAAAATTACAAAGAACTCAAGAAACAAGTCTCCAAAACACCAAAGGATCCATTTGAAAGGTAGGGTACAGAGCTAAATAGAGAATTCTCAGTAGAGGAGGCTAAAATGGCCAAGAGACACTTAAGAAAGTGCTCAATATCCTTAGCCATCAGGGAAATGCAAATCAAAACAACTCTGAGATACCATCTTACTCCTGTCAGAATGGCTAGAATCAAAAACACCGAAGACAATTTATGCTGGAGAGGATGTGGAGAGAGAGGAACACTCCTCCACTGCTGGTGGGAATGCCGACTCATACAGCCTCTTTGGAAATCAGTATGGAGATTCCTCAGGAAAATGGGAATTAATCTACCACTAGACCCAGCAATTCCACTCTTAGGCATTTATCCAAATGAGGCAGGTTCATACAACAAGGGCATCTGCTCCACTATGTTCATAGCAGCATTGTTTGTAATAGCCAGAACCTGGAAGCAACCTAGATGCCCCTCAACTGAAGAGTGGATAGAGAAAATGTGGTACATTTACACAATGGAGTATTACTCAGCAGAAAAAAACAATGGAATCTTGAAATTCACAGGTAAATGGATAGCACTGGAAGAAACCATCCTGAGTGAGGTAACCCAGTCACAAAAAGACAAACATGGTATGTACTCACTCATATATGGATTTTAGATATGGATCAGGATAGTGCCAGTCTGCACTTCCACAGATAGAGAGTCTGGGAAACAGGAAAGAACCTAAAAGATATGCATATATGCATAGTACCCAAGAGAAGAGGATGGAGACAAGATCCTCTGAATGGATGGGGAACATGGCGAGGGGTTGGGGGGAGTGGGACCTGGGAAGAATAGAGGGGGTAAAGAGGAAGGGAGTTGGTCATGGGGGAACAGGAAGTTGAGGGGGTGGGGATAGAATAGGGGGAAGAGGGAATCATAGGATCGAAGACAGATCAGGCACCAGAGTGACCTCGAGTGATCTAAAGGTATAACATCAATTGGCAAGCTAAGCAATAGTGGAGGGACCACCTCGAATGCCCATTTCTGATAATGAACTTGATGTCTATAACAATCTGGGAGCCTTCATCCTGTGACTGATGGAAGCAGAGGCAAACACACAACTAATCACTGAACTGAACCCAAGGAACCCAGTGACAGAGAGGAGTGATGAGCAAATTGGCAAAGAATGGGCTGGCAAAACCAGCAGAGACAGCTGATCTGAACAGGGGAGTGCTCTTGGACCCCAGACCGACAGTGGGGAGGCCAGCATGGGACTGATCTGGACCCCCCCAAATGTGAGTGTCAGTGAGAAGGCCTGGGCAACCTATGGGGCCCTGAGCTGTGGATCAGTGTCTATCCCTGGTATACAAACTGTCTTCATGTGCCTATAGCACAAAGAGAGATGCTCTCTCAGCCTGGACTCTTAGGGGAGTGCCTTGACCCTACCAAGAGTAAAATGACAGACTCTAGATATCCCCTATGTGGAAGGATTTGGCAATAGGGTGGGAGGGAGGGGGGAAGGGGAGTGCGGGAAGAGGGGAGGGAGAGGGAACTGGGATTGACATGTAAAACAAGCTATTTAAAATTAAAATAAAAAATGATAAAAAAAGAAAAAGGCAGGACACCTGAAAAAAAAAAGATATTAGTGTGTTACATAAACTTATATGGATATAGCAATAATCAATGAAAAAAGTATATAAATTTGAAAAAAGCCAGAAGGGTATATGGGAGGTTTGGAGGGAGGAAAGAGAAGGGTGTAATGATGTAATTATATTGTAATCTCAAAAATAAAAGAAAAAGTACAATAATTAAAAAAAGTTTTGTTAAAAAATACTCTAAATTTGATAAATACACATAAGTGTGATCGAGTGTATGTGTAATTTTTAAAATGAAAATGATACTAAACATTCATAATAATTATCAATTTCCAGCAGTTTTGAAATCGTAATTTTACTGCTTAATTAATACAAATTCTCTAAATAGTACCAGGTCAGCAACATCACATCCCAGTAGGTCCTTTACTTCTCTTGCTCTTTCCATACCTGATTCTGACTTTCTTAAACATAATTTAGTACAGAGTAAAATCTCATCCCCCCCCTCTCTCCCCACCCCGAACACATGCTCACGTGTGTGTGTGTGTGTGTGTGTGTGTGTATTTGTGCTCACATAAATGGATTTTGTGGGATGATTTTTGTTTTTTCTAAAGTTCACATGTTAAATCTTAACCTCCAGTCATACTAAGAGAAGGTAGGTACTGGTACTATATGAGGAATTAAGTTGAGCTATAGAAGCCTTGCGAGGTCCTTAGTGATCTTCTAAAACTCCCATCTCAAAGGAGAAAGACCAAAGGAAACTTGCTCTCCGTGCAAATTGATAATAATGTTCCTGGTTCTATAATTCGTAAAAGTACCACCCAATCTGCAGTTAGGCTTTCTCCCAAGTGACTAAGAAAATATATTTTTTGTAATAATTTCATCATTGTTTTAAATATTAAAATTTTTTGTGATAGATAAAACCATTCTATAATTTTCTTTAATTGTCAGAATAAGTGGTCTCAACTGATGCACTTTTGTAGAGAATATAATCATAAATTTTGTAGAGAGTATATTATTTCAACATATATATTATATGGTTAAACATAAAACTTTTATGAATGTGTTTTTATTAAATTTACACATATTAATTAAATAAGTTATGTTATACGTTACATAAACTATTCTAAATAATTTCTTGAAAATTAACTAAAATCATTGATGTTTATAACAGCTTTATGTCTTATAAACAATATATTTGGGTTGATTAATCAATATACATAATATGGATACTTTAGAGTAATTTACTTATAGCCATATATGATTTTGGTAACTATTTACAGTTATAATGAATGCCAAATGCCATAACAATCTATGTTGATATGGAATATGTAAAAATTTTGTTTAGCCATTTGTTGAGTTATAATGGAAAACTTAGTAAATTTCATTTGATTTTCCAATAATTTCCTCTGACACAAATATGAATAGGGTGCAGACTTGGATCAAAACTAACTTTCACACCTGTACTTTGTCCTGTTCCTGTATTTTGTTTTGGGTATCAACAGAATTATGAGTTCATAATCTCAGGGAGAATTTTTCAGTCTGTAAGTTCATTTTTCAATCCGTGAGTCTATTTATGTGTTTGAATAGTACTTATTTTTGAGTCTTTTTTTACTCAAATAGTGACATTATTATTTATGTTCAGACATTTTACACTTCAGAGTCCATGGCATGTTTGAGAGTAATAGGGCTCCAGCTTTGAGGGGATTCTAATGCATCAATCCTTAATTGCCTGCTTGGAGCAAAGTCAAACAATTCCCTTCTTGCCTGACCAAAGCAGTGTTCCTTTTGGCCTTGAACAGCTGACTCTCACTTCTTTTTTAACAAAAACATGTCACTTTGAGAAACATTCAATGTGGTAAAGATAAGAAAATAATTGCTTTTAATTATTTTTATTAGTGTCATTGGCATCACCATTTGTGTAAGGGGTTATATTATGGGATCTCAGAATGGTTCCATATGTCCTTGGAGCCAGCATGCAGAAGTCATATTAGAGTGGGTGTAACACTGATAAAAAATCAAAGCAATTAAATGCAGAGTATAGTGCTAGGAAAATATTTTCCCTTAGATAATAATGCTGCAATTTCCAAGTCAGTTTCAAATTCAAAATAATCTTCTTCGAATTATGCTTTATTCTTGAGTCAATTTTAATTTTTGAGTACTAAAGCTTTGTACATTTTTTTCTTTTTGGTTTTTATAAGACAGGGTTTCTCTGTATTGTTTTGGAGGCTGTCGTCCCAGCCCGGCCTCGAACTCACAGAGATCCACTGGCCTCTGCATCCCGAAGCTTTTTGTTCATTTTAATGGGTAAGATAAATAAAATTTCATATATAACTTTATTGTAAATTATTAAAAGTTAAATGGTGCCCAGACCTATCATCATCAAATTTGGCTCTCAGATATTACTGAATTTAATTGTCTCCTTTCTCAGACCCCCACCCAATTATTATGTATGTAGGCTTATTATATAAAAGATTCAGCATGAGCTTACATACTCCTCACTCTGTACCATTAAAATGTATCAATTTAAACACATTTATATTAAACTGATTCACCAGAAATGATAACACACATCCAACCATGCTTGTCTTCTTGAACCAGAGTTATGGAAAAGTAAATCACTTAAGATTAAAGTGATGCATTAGCTTAGGCTGTGAAAGCTGTTTACATGGGAAATCCAAGGTAAGTATGGTTGGTTGTTACATTACTCTCTTAAAGGTAGGCTTAGATTCAGACTGAGTATACAGTATGAGAGTTGGTGTGATTCTCAAGGACCACTAACTGTGAGAGCCATCAAAGTCCCACTCCCTTAAACTGGAAGATATCTTTTTTTATTGGAATGCTTCACCACAATCATGTGTCTGCTGAAATATAGTGTGCCTTTATACTAATGTTCCACAGCTATTGATGTATGTTACTTAGACAAACATTTCTGTTATTGTCAGAACTTCTCATTCCTGTCTTCCCAACATTATCTCAGAAATATAACATGGCAATCTTTTCCCTTTTTTTCCCAAGACGTGTTTTCTCTGTGGCTTTGGAGACTGTCCTGGAACAAGCTCTTGTAGACCAGGCTGGCCTCAAACTCACAGAGATCTGTATCACTACCACCCAACCACCCAACCACCCAACTGCCCAACCGTTCTCTCTCTCTCTCTCTCTCTCTCTCTCTCTCTATATATATATATATATATATATATATATATATATATATATATCTTAACCACTTTTTCTTGTTTCTTTTTGTCTCCCAACCCTAGGCATATTTTTAAATACATTATAAAACTTTTAGAGCTTTTACTGAATC
This sequence comes from Mesocricetus auratus, assembly GCF_017639785.1. Classification (NCBI taxonomy): domain Eukaryota; kingdom Metazoa; phylum Chordata; class Mammalia; order Rodentia; family Cricetidae; genus Mesocricetus; species Mesocricetus auratus. The sequence goes on along the minus strand of NW_024429200.1, from coordinate 29,536,724 downwards.
TGAATCTGAATTTATGTTTTCTGCCCATGTGTCGGTTATGTGTTAACAGTCACGGGGGCTTTAACTGCTGTCTTTGTAAGATGGCAAGTGTAAGTTTACCACAAGCACTGGTCCTGCAAGTCTCCACTTATCTCTAGCAAACCAGAGCCAACTTGAGAAAAATACTGTTACCAAGAAGCTGTGTTTGTCTCCATTCTTTTGATTGTAAAATCCCTTTTTAAGCTTTTGTCGAGTTTTAAGTGGAAGTTCTTAGTACCCACATTGGGCACAATATTGTTGCAGGATTCTGCCTGAATCCCATTGCCACTTTAACCCCCAAATAACACACAAGACACTGTATTAATTAAGAAGATGTTGGCCGTTTGCTATGGTTTCTAATCAGCTAGCTCTGACTTAACTATTGACATATAATGACTAATATATATATTTTATTAAGAACTTATCTTTATGAGGATGTACTCCTGATGTATCCATTCGTGCCAGGAGATCACATAGCTGCTCTCTTTCAATACATTTCCTAGACTCCTAGTCCCACCTACCTTGCTTCCCAATTGTCCAACAATGCTTTATTTACATATACACAGAAGGACTTCCCCATCAATCTTAATCTAAATATATTGTCAATAATTTTCTTGGAGTTTTTAGCCAATGAGATCCTAACAACCACCAAACATCACAGGGTATTGCCAATATTAATTGTTAACTTTCAGAACTTTACAGTAAGACTCATAAAATATGAAGAATGAAGAGTTTATTTCTGAGAATTTGTAGAACACAGTGAGTGAAGTGTATAGTAACTATGCAAATGACCAATTTATTGTTAGAGCTTGACCTGTCTAGCTTTTGTAGATCTATATTTTAAATCACATTGCAAAATATGTATCTGACCTCAGAAGCCATGCTGGAACTTGTGAACTGAGCCCCAAACTAAAAGCCAAGTCTATTTACATTTTCTGTCATTAAGTCACGTAATACAAAAACATTCCTAGTCCCATAATACTAGAAAAGTAAAACAGTCGATGATTAAAAAGTGAATGACTTGTGCATGTGGCACTACTCATGAAGAAATCTAGGTCTGATAGACAAAATATTCCAATATCAATAAACTTAAAATGTGACTCAAAAAGGTGAAAAATATACCTGAGAATAAACAAGGTAAAAGATGCCAGGCAGTGGTGGTACATGACTTTAATCCCAGCACTCCAGAGGTAGAGGCAGGCAGATTTCCATAGAGAAATCCTGTCTCAGAAAATAAATAAATAGAAGTAAAAAATGTAGAGTAATAAAAATGTCACAGAAAGATGGAAAACACAGAGATGGGATACTGTATGCTATTGTGTTTTTCAGTTGTTCAGTTGCTAAGAAAGAAACAACTGCTGAAATATACTTGATTATAAATTCTGCTAAGTTAATCCAACTTACATATTTTAGTAATTCTATGACTTCTACATTTAAATATAAGGACAGGTTAAATTGGAAAGTAATTCCTGATTTTTTTCCACAGAAAATAGAAAGTTGTGGATTCCTTCCAGACTTCTGTTGTTAGATGAAGCAGGACCCCTGGAAATAGTGTCCCAAGTGATTCAGCATCTGAATCAGCTAAGATGATGCACTCTTGCAAAATACAAAACCAGGACTTAGACAGGTTTCTGTATTTTGTCATGATGCCCATGGTATGGACAGTGCACCCTATCAGCAGGAAGCAGTTTGGAATGAACAAAGCCCAAATTGCCAAGTATAGTTTATAAATCTTTGTATTCTTTTAAATTGTTTCTTATAAATGGTAATGAACACAGTCAATTTCTTTCTAAAGGGAAAAAAGGAATATGATATAGAAATGAATCCTTTTATTGCTATGTGTTTTCATTTATTAATATAAATTTAAGATCTGTTTTATGATATGCATATTTCTCCTCTTGTTTAGGCATTGTGTTTGTATAACTCATTTAAAAATGTAATGTATACTTAAATACAGGTTACAAATAGTTACCTATAATAGTTAAAACTTATAGTTAGGTTCGTTATTTTTTCCAGATATACAGAAATATATTTGAAATACATAGATAGTCTTCAAAACTTTCAAAGATCTTCAGAAAATGGCATTTAAAATCGTTTAGGTTTTTCTTGACAATGAGAATTATCTGCTCCTGGCACGCCAATTACATCTGAGAGGAAGATGGACATCAAAGAAACTCATTATGGAGTTTGCTTTCAACCTGAGAAGATTAGCCATTTGGACAAGAAACTGCTCTTGCTTTGACTGTTTAACTGTTTCTCTATAAACTGGACATTCAGGATCCAAAATAAAGAGACTTCAGTCAGAACTTGATGGACAGTCCTACCAGGTTTGTGCTTCATGCAAGAGTCTGCCAGACATTCTGCAGGACACAAACTCCCAATGCAGATGGATAGTTTAAAATTGCCTTCTTTGCAGTAGCCACACTATGGCCTATGCCTGAAGATGGATGCTCTAAAATTACAGGGGAACCTCAGGTTACTGTCCAGGTAACAAGATGTCTTGGTCAATTTTAGAGTTTATATATTATCCTTCTGAGTCTTTGATGGAGTTGAAAACAGTTATAATTATAGTTTACCTTAGTTATGATAAAAGATAAGCTACATATAAGAATTTAGACTCAGAGACCAGGGGACCAGCTTTTCAGGCAGGACTAGATACAACAGGCCCTGAATCCTGGCCTGTGTCCTAGTGACAGGGGATTGTCTGGGAACTGCACGGAGCTTCCAATCCCAGTGGGAGCCAAGCACCCCAGATTACAGGTCTTCTCTCCCACCAATGAGACCAGGAAACTAGCTGATCCAGTGGATCCAGGGAGACCAGGGGACCAGCAGTTCCACCAGTACCAGGTACAACAGGCCCTGAATCTGGGCCTGTGTTCCAGTGCCTGGGGATTGCAAGGGAACTGCACAGAGGTTCCAATCCTGGCAGGAGGCAAACACCCCAGACTCCAGGTCTTCTCTCCCACAAATGAGACCAGGAAACTAGCGAACCCAGGGAGAACAGGGGACCAGCTGTTCTAGCAGGACCAGGTAAAATAGGCCCTGAATCTGGGCCTGTGTCCCAGTGCATGGGGATTGCCTGGGAACTGCATGGAGCTTCCAATCCCAGTGGGAGCTGAACACCTCAGATATCAGGTCTTCTCTCCCACCACGAGACCAGGAACCCAGCAGATCCAGCAAAGGGACCAGGGGACCTGGTGGGAGGCTAAGCACCCCAGATTCCTGGTCTTCTTCTCCAACCATGGGACAAGAATGAGGACGAGGAATAGAAGAAGTACCAGATTATTGGAATAGCTAGCACCCTCCAGAAGGGAACTCTAGTCCCCTAACCATCAGACCAGTAAGGGGCTCTTTCTGTACCCACTAGAAGAAGAGAGGGGAAAGAGACAATACAAAAACACAATCAGCAACAGAAAAGCAAATATGACACCACCAGATTCTAGAGACTCCAAACCAGCAAGACTCCAAAATTCTAAAGCAAATGAAGCAGAAGAGAATGACCTTAAAACCAACTTCATGAAAATGATAGAGGCCCTAAAAGAGGATATAGGAAAATCCCCCCCAAAAATGGATGAAAAAACAAACAAAAAATTTAAGACATGGAAGAAAAAACAAAGCAAAAATTGCAAGAAATGGAAGAAAAAACAAAGCAAAAAATGCAAGAAATGGAAGAAAAAGCAAACCAAAAAATGCAAGAAATGGAAGAAAAAGCAAACCAAAAAATGCAAGAAATGGAAGAAAAAGCAAACTGAAAAATTCAAGAAATGGAAGAAAAAGCAAACCGAAAAATTCAAGAAATGGAAGAAAAAGCAAACCAAAAAATGCAAGAATTGGTAGAAAGAACAAACCAAAAAATTCATAAAATGCAACAAATGGACGAAAAGATAAACCGAAAATTGCAAGAAACAATGAAAACAGTGCAAGGGTTGAAAAATGAAATAGACACAATAAAAAAGCACAATCTGAAGAAAGGCTGGAAATAGAAAAGCAGGAGAAACGGTCATGTACTACCCATACAAACATGACCAAAAGAATAAAAGAGGTGGAAGAGAGAATCTCAGATGTTCAAGATACACTAGGGGAAATGGATTCATCAACCAAAGAAAATCTTAAATCCAACAAATCCTTATCACAATACATCTAGGAAATATGGGATACCATGAAAAGACCAAACCTAACAATAATAGGCATAGAAGAAGGAGAAGAAAACCACCTCAAAGGGGCAGAAAACATATTCAACAAAACCATAGAAGAAAACTTTCCTAACCTTAAGAAAGACATGCCAATGAAGGTAAAAGAAGCTTACAGAACACCAAATAGAGTGCATAACAAAAAAGTCCCCTTACCACATAATAATCAAGACCCCACATATACAGAATAAAGAAAGAATATTAAGAGCAGCTAAGGAAAAAGACCAAGTAACATATAAAGGCAAACCTATCAGAATTACATCTGACTTCTCCATGGAAACTCTGAAAGTCAGAAGGTCCTGGATAGATATTCTACCAACAATAACAGACCATTGAGGCCACCCAAGACTACTATACCAAGCAAAGCTCTCAATCACTATAGATGGAGAAAACAATATATTCTATGTCAAAACTAGATTCAAGGAATACATATGCACTACCCCAGACCTACAGAAAGTTTTGGAAGGAAAAATCCAACACTAGGAAGATAACTACAACCAGAAATCCATAGGCATTAGAGGATCCCTCTCTACCAACAGCCAAAAGAACAAAGGGGTGAAATTCCACACATAATTCCACCACCACCAACCATTCCAAATCAAAGAAGAATTAGCAATCAATGGTCATTGATATCCATCAATATTAATGGCCTTAACTCACCCACAAAAAGACACAGGCTAGCAGCATGGATTAGGAGACTGAACCAATCCTTCTGCTGCATAGAAGAAACACACCTCACCCTCAAAGACAGACATTACCTGAGAGTTAAAGGTTGGGAAAAAATTTCCAATCAAATGGACCCAAGAAATAAGCAGGGGTAGCAATCCCAATATCTAACAAATTAGACTTTAAAATAAAATCAATCAAAAGAGATGAAGGAGTACAATACATACTCATCACAGGCTAAATCCACCAAGAAGAAGTGTCTATCCTGAAAATCTATGCCCCAAATACAAAGGCATCCACATTTGTAAATGAACATTACTAAAACTTAAATAACATATAAAGTCCCACACATTTATAGTAGGAGATTTCAACACACCACTCTCAGAACTAGACAGGAATCACAGACAGAAACTCAACAAAGAAGAAAAGGGTCTAAAAGAAGTAATGAAACAACTGGGATTAACAGACATCTATAGAACATTTCATCCACATAAAAAAGAATATGCCTACTTCTCACCACCACATGGAACCTTCTCAAAAATCGGTCACATACTTGGCAACATATCAAATTTCAGCAGCTTCAAAAAAATTGGAATAACTCCATGAATCTTATCAGACCACCATGCTTTAAAATTAGAATTCAACAACAACACAAATTCCAGAAAACCTACAAACTCATGGGAACTGAATAATGCACAACTGCACCATTCCTGGGTCAAAGAAAGAATAAAAAAAGAAATTGAAGACTTCCTGGAATTCAATGAAAATGAAGACACAACATACCCAAACTTATTGGACACTTTAAAAGCAGTGCTATGGGAGAAGTTCATAGCACTTAGTGCCCAAATGAAGAAACTGGAGAATAGATATACTACAGAATTAATAGCACAGCTGATATCTCTAGAACACAAAGAAGCAAAATCCCCCAGGAGAAGTAGACACTAGGAAATAATCAAATTGAGGGCTGAAATCAATAAAGTAGAAACTAGGAAAACAATATAAAGAATCACTGCAATGAAGAGTTGGTTCTTTGAGAAAATCAACAAGATAGACAAACCTTTGTCCAAACTTACCAAACAGGAGAGTGTGAACATGTAAATTAACAATATCAGAAATGAAAAGGGGGACATAACAATGGACTCTAAGGAAATTGAGAGAATCATCAGGTCATACTTTTAAAACCTGTCCTCCACAAAATTCAAAAATTGAAAGGAAATGGATGACTTCCTGGATAGCTATCACTTGCCAAAATTAAATCAAGAACAGATAAGCAATTTAATAGACCTATAACCCCCATGGGAATAGAAGCAGTCACCAAAAGTCTCCCAAGCAAAAAAGCCCAGGTCCACATGGCCTCAGTGCAGAATTCTACCAGAAATTCAAAGAACATCTTATAACAATTCTTCTCAAAGTGTTCCACGCAATAGAAGCAGAAGGGTATTGCCAAACTCTTTCTATGAGGCTTCAGTAACCTTGATCCCCAAGCCACACAAACACATAACTAAGAGAGAGAACTTCAGACCAATATCCCTCATGAACATTGATGCAAAAATACTCAATAAAATACTGGCAAATCAGATCCAAGAACACATCAAAACAATCATTCACACAGTCAAGTAGGTTTCATCCCAGGGATGCAGGGATTGTTCAACATACAAAAACCCCATTAATGTAATCCACCATATAAGCAAGCTGAAAAACAAAAATCACATGATCATCTCACTAGATGCTGAAAAAGCCTTTGACAAAATCTAACACCCCTTCATGATAAAGGTCTTGGAGAGGTCTGGGATAACTGGAAAATACTTAAACATAATAAAATCTATATACAGTAAACCAACAGCCAACATCAAACTTAATGGACAGAAACTCAATGCAATTCATCTAAAATCAGGAACAAGGCTAGGCTGTCCACTCTCTATGGAGCATTGTACTTGTAGTTCTATCCAGAGACATATGACAACAAAAGAGGACCAGGGGATAAAAAATTGAGAAGGAAGAGGTCAAACTTTCATTATTTGCAGATGATATGATAGTTTACATAAATGACCCAAAGAACTCTACCAGGGAACTCTTAAAGCTGATTAACACCTTCAGAAAAGTGGCAGGCTATAAGATCAACTCAAGAAAATCAGTAGCCCTATTATATACAGATGATAAAAGGGGTGAGAAAGAAATCAGAGAAACATCACCCTTTACAATTACCACAAACAACATAAAATACCTTGGAGTAACACTAACCAAACAAGTGAAAGGTCTGTATCACAAGAACTTTGAATCTTTAAAGAAATTAAAGAAGCCCTCAGAAAATGGAAAGATCTCCCATGCTCTTGGATAGGTAGGATCAATATAGTAAAAATGGCAATCCTGCCAAAAGCAATCTACAGATTCAATGCAATCCCCATTAAATTCCCAGCACAATTCTTCACAGTCTTTGAAAGAATAATAATCAGTTTTGTATGGAAAAACAAAAGACCCTGGATAGCCCAAACAACCCTTTTCAACAAGCCATCACCATCCCTGACTTCAAGCTCTATTATATAGCTAATAGTCCTGAAGACAGCTTGGTATTGGCACAACAATAGACAGGTAGACCAATGGAATAGAATTGAAAACCCTGATATTAACCCACACACATATGAACACCTGATCTTTGACAAAGAAGCTAAAAATATACAATGGAAGAAAGAAAGCATAACTGGAGGCTGGCACATAGAAGAGTGCGTATCGATCCATGTTTATCGCCATGCACAAAACTTACATCCGAAAGGATCAAAGGCCTCAACATAAATCCAGACACACTGAACCTCTTAGAAGAGAAAGTGGGTGGTACCCTTGAATGAATTGGTACAGGAGACAGCTTCCTGAACTTAATACCAGTAGCACAGACAGTGAGATCAACAATTAATAAATGGGACCTCCTGAAACTGAGAAGCTTATGTAAGGTAAAGGACACATTCAGCAAGACAAAAAGGCAGCCCATAGAATGGGAAAAAAAATTCACTAACCCCACATCTGACAGAGGGTTGATCTCCAAAATTTACAAAGAACACAAGAAGCAAGTCTCCAAAACACCAAAGGATCCAATTAAAAAGTGGGATGCAGAAATAAATAGAGAATTTTCAATAGAGGAGTCTAAAATGGCTGAGAGGCACTTGAGAAAGTGCTCAACATCCTTAGCCATCCAGGAAATGCAAATCAAAACAACTCTGAGATACAATCTCACTCCTGTCAGAATGGCTAAAATCAAAAACACCAAGAACAATTCATGCTGGAAAGCATGTGGTGAAAGGGGAACACTCCTCCATTGCTGGTGGGAATGCCAACTTGTTCAGCCACTTTGGAAATCAGTATGAGATTCCTCAGAAAAATGGTTATAAACCTATCACAAGACCCAGCAACTCCACTCTTTAGGCATATATCCAAAAGATGCCTATTTATACAACAAGGATGTCTGTTCCACTATGTTCATAGCAGCATTATTTGTAATAGCCAGAACTGGGACGCAACCTAGATGCCCCTCAACCGAAGAGTGGATAGAGAAAATGTAGTACATTTACACAATGGAGCACTATTCAGCAGAAAATATCAATGGAATCTTGAAATTTGCAGGCAAATGGATGACCCTAGAAGAAACTATGCTGAGTGAGGTAACACAGTCACAAAAAGGAAACATGGCATGTACTCTCTCATATATGGATTTTAGACAAAAATATGGTGAGTGCCAGCCTACAATCTTATGGCCAGTGTCTGGGAAACAGAACCTTCATTCAGTGGCTGATGGAAGAATAGGCAGACTCCCATGGCTAAGTACTGAGCAAAACTCGAGAAAGCCAGTTACAGAGAGGGAGTACTGATGACCAAAGGGATTAAGACTGTGCTGGTTTAACCCCCAGAAACAGCTGACCTGACAAGAGTTAACTCTTGAGTCCCAACCTGATACCTGGGCATCCAGCATGGGATTGATCAAGACGCCCTGAATGGGGGTGTCAGTGAGGAGGCCTAGGTAATCTATTGAGCCTTGGGCAGTAGATAAGTATTTATAACGAGTATACACATGGACTTTCGACTCCCATCCAACAATGTGAGGTGCCCTTTCACCCTGAACTCTTGGGTGAGCGACTAGGCCCTGCCCTGGATGAAATGACAGGCTATGTAGCACACCACCATGGAGGGCCTCACCCTCCTGGGGGAAATGAGGGGATATTGTGGGGGTTGGGGGAGGACACAGAGGAGGGGAGGGAAATGGAGAGGGACCTGTAACTGACTTGTGAAGCAACCTGCTTTCTAATCTAAATTTTAATTTAAAAATAAATTCAAAGAACCTAAAAGATATGCATATATGCATAGTACCCAAGAGAAGAGGATGGAGACAAGATCCTCTGAATGGATGGGGAACACGGCTAGGGGTGGGGGGGAGTGGGACCCGGGAAGAATAGAGGGGGTAAAGAGGAAGGGAGTTGGTCATGGGGGAACAGGAAGTTGAGGGGGTGGGGGTAGAATAGGGGGAAGAGGGAATCATAGGATCGAAGACAGATCAGGCACCAGAGTGACCTCGAGTGATCTAAAGGTATAACATCAATTGGCAAGCTAAGCAATAGTGGAGGGACCACCTCGAATGCCCATTTCTGATAATGAACTTGATGTCTATAACTATCCGGGAGCCTTCATCATGTGACTGATGGAAGCAGAGGCAAACACACAACTAAGCACTGAACTGAACCCAAGGAACCCAGTGACAGAGAGAGAGGAGTGATGAGCAAATTGGCAAAGAATGGGCTGGCAAAACCAGCAGAGACAGCTGATCTGAACAGGGGAGTGCTCTTGGACCCCAGACCAACAGTGGGGAGGCCAGCATGGGACTGATCTGGACCCCCCAAATGTGAGTGTCAGTGAGAAGGCCTGGGCAACCTATGGGGCCCTGAGCTGTGGATCAGTGTCTATCCCTGGTATACAAACAGTCTTCATGTGCCTATAGCACAAAGAGAGATGCTCTCTCAGCCTGGACTCTTAGGGGAGTGCCTTGACCCTACCAAGAGTAAAATGACAGATTCTAGACATCCCCTATGTGGAAGGATTTGGCAATAGGGTGGGAGGGAGTGTGGAAGGGGAGTGCGGGAGGAGGGGAGGGAGAGGGAACTGGGATTGACATGTAAAACAAGCTATTTAAAATTAAAATAAAAAATGATAATAAAAAAACAAAAAATACATAAATTCAAAAAACTTTAGACACACAAAGATAGGATAGATGACATTTTATTTGAATCTTGCTACATGTTAATAGACTACATATTGTAACTATATTTCATACTTATAATTGTTCTGTTATATATGATTTGACTATGTTAAAGTTAAAACCTTTGTTTTTATTTAGACTGAAAACAGGAGATGATTAGGAATTCCTTCTGTGTATATAAAAATAAAACACTGTTTGCCAATAGGGAAGCAAGACAGCTGGGACAAGGAGTCTAGGAGAATTCTGGGAAATGTAGTGAAGAAGAGTCAACATGTTATCTCCTGGGAGGAATGGACACATCAAGAGTATGTCTTTGTAAAGATAAGTCCTTATAAAATGTATATTAGTAATTATAGGTCAATAATTAAGTCAGATCTAGCCGATTAGAAACATAGCAAATGGCCAACTGCTTCATAAATAATATAGTATCTTGTGTGTTATTTGGGGACTAAAGCAGTAATGGGACCCAGCCAGAATCCTGCAACATATACTATGTTTATTATGTTTGAAAGTGGATCTCCCCATGTAGATATGGCTAATGTAGAATATTTTATGTGTAATAAACTGGTCTCAAACTCACAGGTATATACCTGCCTCTGTCTCTGCCTCTAAAGTATAAGATAAAGGCAGACTGAAGCATGTCAAGCTATGTATATATGGATTTGCTTATTTATTTATTTTTGTTTAGATTCTTATGTTCTATTAAGGGCTTTTAGTCTCCTGATAGGATAACTTAGTTTTTTATTATTTAAATTAGAAATGTACTTATTTTACATATTAATCCCAGTTCCCTCTTCCTCACATTCTTCCATGCCCACCACTGATGCCTCACCCCATCCCCATTCTCAACCCCATGGAGGGTGAGTTCCATGGGTGATCATCAAACTCTGTCACATAATTTGGGGCAGGGCCTAGCCCCTTTCCCACATTTCTAGGCTTAGTGAGTAACCCTCTATTGGGAATGGGCTCCCAAATTCCACTAGGGATAAGTTGTATTCCACTACCAGAGGCCCCACAGACTGTCCAGGCCTCCTGACACCCAACTTCAGAGAGACTGGTTCAGTCCTATGCTGCTTTCCCAAATGTCAGTGTGGGATCTATGAGCTTCCCCCTTGTTCAGTCAGCTATTTCTGTGGATTTGTCCAGCCTGGTCTTGACCCCATTGCTCATCACTCTTGCCTCTCTACAACTGGATTCCAAGAGTTCAGCTCAGTGATTAGTTATTGGTCTCTGTTCCTGGTCCCATCAGCTACTGGATGAAGGCTCATGTTTGTCTATTTTTTTCCACTGGATAACCTAACTCAGGGTGGTTTCTTCATGTTCCAACCATTTGCCTCCAAATTTCAAGATTCCATTGTGTAAATGTACCACATTTTCTTTATCCTTTCTTCAGCTGAGGGGGATCTAGTTTGCTTTGAGGTTCTGGTTATTAAAAATAATGGTGCTATGAAAACAGTTAAACATACATTCTTGTTGTATGTATGTGCATCCTTTGAGTACATACTTAATAGTTGACTTGCTGGATCTTGAGGTAGACTGGTTAGCATTTTCTTGAGAAACTGTCCTGCTGATTTCCAAAGTAGCTGTACATGTTTGCACTCCCACCAGAGGTTGAAAAGTATACCTTTTCTCAACATCTTCTCCAGCATAAGCTGTAGTTGGTATTTTTTATTTTAGCCATTTTGACAGGGGCAAGATGATATCTCAGAGTTGTTTTGATTTGCATTTGGCTGATGGATAAGGATGTTGTGCAAAATGCCATTAGAGGTGAGAGAGTTTCAAATTTTCAGCTTCGCTCAGAGTTCTGCTAGACCTCAGTCTATAGGCTTAAGATGGATGCCCCAACATTACAGAAGAACTTTGGGTGACTGTCCAGGCAGCAAGATGTCTCTGTCAATTCTCGATTGTATTTACTATCCTTCTGAGGTCTTTGATGGAGATAAAGACAGATAGTTATAGTTATGGTTTTCCTTAGTTATGATAAATGAAAACACACATAAAATTTAGACTCACAAAGATAAGATAGAAATAGAATAATTTCTCTAAATTTTGCCAAATGTTAATGGATTATACATTGTTAGCTGTAGTTCTTATTTGATAACTTTTGTTATATATGATCTTACTATGTTAAAGTTATCACTTTCCTTTTTGGACAGAAAAGAGGAGATGATGGGAGTTTTCCTTCTGTATATTTGTTTCTCTTAGTGGTTGATGAATATAACACTGATTGACCAGTGTAGCCAGGCAGGGAGTTTAGGAGGAGCTACCATATGAGAGGAGAATTCTGGGGAGAGGAATCCAGAGAGAAGCCCTGAGGGAGATGTCATGTAGTCACTGAAAGAATAACATGTTAAGAGAAGACCAGGTGGAAATACTTAGATAATAAAAATGGGTTAATAATTAAGAGAGAGCTAGCCAATAAGAAGCCTGAGCCATTGGCCATACAGTTTATAATTAATATAAGTCTCCATGTGTGTGTGTGGTTTTTTGGGGGGGGGGGTAAATGGCTGTGGTATCAGTTAGAACAGAAACCCTATCTATGCAAATACTGGGTAACATGCATCTATCAAATCACCCACCCTACAATCAAACCATGCTTTGCATTTCCTCAATCATAGACAAACCATGTTCACTTGTGAGGATTTTAATTATTTCAATGCAAAGGCATTTTTTATAGCATGGACTATCTTTGATCAGACAGGAATCCCTCTGCATCATCCTCCAGATTATTGAAATTAAAGGACAAACTCCAATGCACATCTAAGTGAATTTTTCTTTATCCAGTATCTTTATTGGTGAGGATAATTATAGGGAATCATGCCATTGGTAATTTTATATTTCTTAGCTTATTTCTTCCGTAACCTGCTTATTTAAATTTTAAATTAAAAATTATTTTAAATCTCTTTGTTGCCAAATTAGTATTATTTGTGAGGGAGATAAGGAGGATACATCCATTCAAGAGGTGCCAACATATATCACTATGTATGAGCACACTTGTTAAGAGAAGCTTTTTCTTTGAGAGGAGCCCCTTCGCCCGCCTGGTTCCAGAGCCGCATCAGTCCCAAATAAACACACAAGACGCTGTATTAATTATGAAGCTGTTGGCCTTGCTTGTCTCTTACTGGCTACCTCTGCCTTAAGTAATTACCCCATAATTGTTAATCTAAGTATGTCTCTTACCAGAGAATAGTTCCGGGCTCCTACCCCATGCGTTACATCTCAAACTCTCTTGTGTTTCCTTGCCAGAATCCTCCTGGACTCCTAGTCCCTCCTATCTAGATTCCCTATTGGCCAGACAGTACTTTATTGACAAATTCACAGGCAAATAACAGGACTTCTCCAACATCTCCTCTTTTCTGTTTAAACAAAAAGAAAGGTCTTAACTTTAACACAGTCAAATTGTATATAACAGAACAGTTATCAAATAAGAACATAGTTACAATATTTTAGCAAGATTTAAAGAAAATATCATCCATCCCATCCTTGTGAGTCCAAAGTTCTATGTAGCTTATCTTTTATCATAACTAAGGAAAACTGTAATTATAACTATCTGTCTTCAACTCCATCAAAGACCACAGAAGGATAATATATAAACACTAGGATTGACAGAGACATCTTACTGCCTGGACAGTCACCCGAAGTTCCTCTGTAACGTTGGGGCATCCATCTTCAGCCCATAGGCCACAATGTGTCTGGAACACTTCTCAGCAAAACAGGAAATTTCAAACTGTCCATCTGCGTTGGCAGTCTGTCAGTCATTTTTCTTTGTCCTGCAGAAAGTCTCGTAGACTCTTCATCAAGCAGGAACCCTGTAAGCCTGAGTCACTTTCCTGTGGGTCCTGCATGTCCAAATTATACAACAGTCAAACAATCTAGGCAAGAGCAGTTTCTTGCCCAAATGGCTAATCTTGCCATGTTGAAAGCAAACTTTATAATGAGTTTCTTCGATGCCCATCTTCCTCTCAGATGTAATTGGTGCTGCCAGGAGCAGACATTTCTCATTGTCAAGACAAACCCTAAACCATTTAAAATGCCATGTTCTGAAGGTCTTTGAGAGGTTTGAAGACTGTCCATCTCAAATATATTTCTGTATATCTAGAAACCTAACTTATGTAACTAGAAATTCTATTGTAAGTAACTATCTATAGTCTGTATTCAATTATGCTTTATGTTTTAAAAGATCAGTATAAGCACAATACTTAATCAAGAGGAGAAACATACATGTCACAAAACTGACCTTGAATTTGTATCAATAAATGAAAAACAATACCCATACCATAATTCCCTTTTTAACCATTAAAAAAGACTGGCTGTGATCACTAGCCAATTATAAATAACCCCATTTAAATGAGAACAAAGATTTATAAAAAAGATGGGAATTGGGACGTTGCTCATTCCAAACTGCTTCCTGCTGGAAGGGGGCGCTGTTTATACCATGGGGATCATGACAAAACTCAGAAACCTGTATAAGTCCTTATTTTCGTGGTCTGTAAAGCTCCATCATCTTATCTGTTTCAGTTGTTGGAACACCTGGTCCACTGCTTCCTGGGGTCTTGGTTCGTGAAACCACAGAAGCCTGGAAGGAATCCTTAGCTTTTCATTTTCTGTAGAAACATAAATAAAAACTCCTTTTCCAAGTAACATATCCTTATACTTAAATTTTGAAGTCAAGGCATTTTTAAAAGATAGAAGTTGAATTAATTCCACAGCATTTATAATCAAGTGTACTTTAGCAGCTGTTCCTTCCTTAGCAATCAAAAAACTGAAAAACATAATAGCGTACAGTATCCAGACTCTCTGTGTATTTTCCATCTTAATGTGGCTTATTTATTTATCTATTATTACTTTATTTCTTTTACTTTTATTTCTTTTTCTCTGAGACAGGGTTTCTCTTTGGAAACCTGCCTGCCTCTGCCTCTGGAGCAATCCTACCGTCATGCACCACCACAACGCCGGCTTTTGTATTTATTTACCACTTTGTCGTTTCAGTTTCTCTCTCAATCTCACATATATTTTTAAACACACTGTAAACCTTTAGAAGTTTTTCTTTATCCAAGTCTGACTTTACTGTAAATCTTTATGTTTTTCTGGCCACGTGTCTTATCTGTAAAACCGCGGCTGTTTTAAACTGCTGGGTTTTCCTCAAGATGGCGGGCATAAGTGTGACTCCAGCTTACCGCCTCAGTCCATGCTGACATCCAGCCAAAGCTGCCACTTCCAGCTGTACGTACACACTTTTAAATCGTTAGCAGAGTCTCTTAAAACAACCTTGTTGGCTTTTTTTTTCTTTTTATGCCGAGTCAGGAAGACTCCAGTAAGCGAGCTGCGTGAATCTTGGCTTGTGGCTAGCAAAACAGAGCACAACTGAGAAAAATGCTGCTACCAAAATCTGTGCTTCTCTCTGTTCTTCTGTTTCTAAAATTCCTTTAAAGCTTTTGTTGTTTTGCGTGGAAATTCAATCCCACTCCTGACAACCATTATGTTAAGAGAAGCTTTTTCTTTGAGAGGAGCCTTTTTGCCTGCCTGGTTCCAGAGCCGCATCAGTCCCAAATAAACACACAGGAGGCTATATTCATCATGAAGCTGTTGGCCTTGCTTGTCTCTTACTGGCTACCTCTGCCTTAAGTAATTACCCCATAATTGTTAATCTAAGTATGTCTCTTACCGGAGAATAGTTCCGGGCTCCTACCCCATGCGTTACATCTTGAACTCTCTTGTGTTTCCTTCCCAGAATCCTCCTGGACTCCTAGTCCCTCCTATCTAGATTCCCTATTGGCCAGACAGTACTTTATTGACAAATGCACAGGCAAATAACAGGACTTCCCCAACACACACTATTTGGAAAACAATCATTACTCCTCTTAATTCTTCAACAGTCTCACGTGCAGTTTTGAGACTAGAGTATGGGGTTAGAGCTCAGTAAGTGTGTAGCAACAAGAACCAAACTGTACCTTGGAGATTCTTCTTTCTAGTTAGCAAAGACAGATCGGTGGAAGATTGTCTGGTTGATTTAATCAGTTGGGGGATTCATTTTTCCCCATAGTTGCTACATTAGGATTCCATCCAGTTCCTTCCAATGTATAAATGCAGGAAATTTGAAGTACTTAGTTCCTGGCAAATGTTAAGTTCAGCTGTTTTTGGTTGATAAAAATATAAATGAAGAAACTTATATTCTAATCTTTTGATATATAAAATTATGAAAATATCTTTGCTGGCTTCATGCCTTTGTAGGAGATAAAGCCTAGGTAATTTTTTAAAAATTCAATTTCTATGAAATTAAAATTTAATTAAAAATAATGTCATTTCCAACAAAGTTGGCTTTTAAAATTCTTATTCTTTTTATTTGCTGATAATTTTGAATGTTAAGAATGTTCCGTATGGCAAAATAGAATACATAGGCAAAAACAGGGAAAAACTAAGCAATATTTTAGTTACATGATTTAACAATGATTAATTCCTTAAACTAAAGAACACTCAATGTATAAGTTACTCATTGTATACACACACTGTGGTAAGGATGCTGTTTACTGTACTTTCCCCCATAATTATAATTTTTCTTTTATTCTTTTTATATGAATATTTTTCAAGCCAAAAGTTTTTAGAGTACAAGTACCCTTTTTTCCAGGTAGGCTGGGATGAGCCAGATAGAAATGCAATTTAAAACCATCCAATGACTCATTTGGAAAAAACTGTGGCATTTCTTTGTCAACAACTAAAAATTCAGGGACTTTTTAAATATTTTGCAGAACTTTAAACTAAATTAATTCCAAAGGAAGAAAAGAAATAAACGTCATGCAAATAACATACCAGGTGAAAGAAGAGAGTAAGAAAAGAGGTAGACCAGATGACCCAATAAAAAAGCTGGTTAAGGACACTAGATAATGACAATGTATTGATATTTCTTAATCACATGGGAAACTTTTGTAGGAAAAGGGGAGTAAGCTTTAGAGAGACAGAAACCTCTTGACAGCCCCTACCTGAAAAGCAATGGCATTGGAATGCCTTTGATATTACAACTCATTTTTTTTCTGTAACAGAGATTCACAGGAGAGCACAAAGGGCCAAACAGATCCAGAGGAGTGACTTTTCCTTTACTTTGTTTTATTTTTACCATTTTTTGAAGATGCGATATGCTTTGATCACGTTCACATGTTTATTTTGATTTATATTTTACTTTTTAAAAGTTCAATCTTTTGGTACAGTTGCTGAGTGAATTAGACTTATATTTTTAGGGAAAATGTAATATATATTCTTGGGTAAAAACTTTTTTGAAAAAAAATTAAAGATATCTTTATATTTATTTTGTAAGAATAAATATTTTACTTACTTGTATGTATGTGCATGACTCCTGTTCATTGCCCAAGGATGCCAGAAGAGAGCATTGGAGCTAGGTAAGCTGGGGTTTTATAGACAGGGCACTGGAACAAAACCAGGTTCTTCACAAGGACAAATACTTCTTAACTGGTAATCTATGTCTCTAGCCTTCTCTTGGCAAATTTCAAATAAACAATATATTGCTAATTTTAGACATCATGAATAACTACAAAACATTTGATATAGTTTTTTCTTATTTTCTGAGGCAGACTGCATAACTAGTAGTTCATATACAAATGTGAGACATAAGAATCATGCTGTCAGAGGTAAAAACAACTTTTGACTCAAGCTAGCACAATAGAGTTGCTATAGGGGCACATTGACTGGGGAGTGCCTTAGAAATTTTTGAACATCACTTGGCAGTGTAGCCTAGTACTGGATTTATTTATGTATAAAATGGCAATGGTTCAGTTGACCAAGTCAAAGAGTGGTGTTGCATCTGTTTCATTGCAGCATAATTTATCGAATCCCTATGTAAGAGTCTTCCTACATTCTGACATAGTCAGGTGATGGTAAAGGCCTCGGATAGCTATTCACTTGTTTTGCTGGAAGAAAAATATGCTAATTTGGATGGAAATAACATGTGTCTCTTATTTTGTAAAAAAGTATTTCTTACTTTGTAAAAAAGATTTTGGATTTTATTAGAATTTAGAATTGTAAATATGCGTTTAAATGATGGTATAATAATACATGTCATTTACAGGGATAATGAATATCAGCTATTTCTGCTTAAATTTAATAAAGAGTAAGAAGAAAATAAGAGCAGGGAACTTTTAGATTAAATATAAGGTACTGAGTTTGTCAAACTTTTATATAATTAGACTATAAACTATCAACTGACAAAAATGTAGATAATAAACTCATGAATTGGTATATGTATAAATGTGTTTATAAATACAAAATTCATTAAAGGAACTGAGGTGAATGTGTATCATATATATTACTAAAAATACGATATATGAAAATATGTCTTAAAAAAGTCATTTTAGTTATGGAGAAAATATACACCTAAAACTTACTTCAATTTCTAACACCAAATCATAGATTGTTGAATTGAACAGTATGAAGTCCTACAAAATGTGAAAAATAGTTTCTGATCTGAATATATGTTAGCAAATTCAATAGAATTTTATACTTACAAACGTGTTCAACTTTTCATAACTAATAACAAATATAAATTGGCATTTAGACTTAATTGCATTTATGTAAGAATTAATCTTTGAACTTGGACTGATATTTTCTCCTGTATCTCTCATAGACAAGAGGCTATCTTCATTGGGCATTGCCTGTGCTTTTTCAGTGGGTCTAGCATATGGAAATGAGGGGTTTGATGCAGAAATTTGGAAATATCTTTACTCAGTATTTTGCTACAAATGTGTCTACTGCTGTGCAAACACTCTTTAATACTGAGGAACAGTCTATCTAAAAGAACTCAAATTTGATAGTATATTCTGGATATAAAACTTATTGTTATACTTGAATGGAAGTTATGGCTCCTTATGCCTTAAATTTCTGTGTACCAAAAGGTCAAACCACAACAGATAAGTTTAACTTCTCAACATATAATATTTTTATAATGCTTCCTAATTATGAATTATGTTATACAGAAGGGAATTGTTTTTTTTGGTGCTCATGCTATGTTCTGGCTAAATATTTATTGTGTTTGTTTACCATACATGAATTTAGAGTTAACGTGACAGGAAGAATTAGTATTATAAAAAAAATATATATTAGCACATTAGAGTCTAAAGAAAATACAACCAAACCTTCAGGGTCATAAGTCATGCATCTAATTTCCTACCTTAAAAGAATAACATGTTTCTATCTGGGAAATATTTGTCATTCAGTTGTTCTATCCTGGCCATGGCCATGGAGCTCTCTTTTGGTCTGTGTTGCTGAATTTTCATACCCGGCTGATCCTGACACACTTGGGACCCAAGTAAACACACGGATGCTATAATAATCATGAAACTGTTAGCCATTAACTAGGGAGTCTTATTGGCCAGCACTGTCTTAATTATTAACCCATTTCTATTAATCTAAGAATTTCCACGTGGTCTTATCTTACCAGAAAAGGGTTTGGATCTATTACTCCCTTGGCAGCTTCTATGGCAATTATGTCTGCCTACATTTCCCAGAATTCTCCTCAACCCCAAGCCCTTCCTATACTTCTTGCCTGGACAATCAGCCAATCAGTATTATATTCATTAACCTATGAGAGAAACATACACAGAAGCACATCTCCTATCAGGTCTGGGATTGCAAGTGTGTCAGTTAATTTTCTCTCCTTTTGCTTTGTCTTTCTTACTTGATAAAAGCCTAAGAACATGTCATAGCCATGAAGAAAATCAAGATAAGTTTAAACTAATGAGAACTTTCATATTTTAGATTAATGCTAGTGTTCCCATAAAAGTCTAGTAAGGACAGAGATTCACAATCAGGAAAGAATATATGAGGGTACAGGGATAAAAACAGTCAACTCCCTCAAAAATAACCTGTAGAGAAGCATGGACACAATTATTTTCAATAGTCTTTAGGTAAAACTGTGTCTGACAATTTTTTTTCCTTTTTATTTATTTATTTATTTTTTTGTTTTCTTTTTATTTCTTTTTTTTAAATTTTAAATAGCTTGTTTTACATGTCAATCCCAGTTCCCTCTCCCTCCCCTCCTCCCGCACTCCCCTTCCACCCTCCCTCCCACCCTATTGCCAAATCCTTCCACATAGGGGATGTCTAGAGTCTATCATTTTACTCTTGGTAGGGTCAAGGCACTCCCCTAAGAGTCCAGGCTGAGAGAGCATCTCTCTTTGTGCTATAGGCACATGAAGACAGTTTGTATACCAGGGATAGACACTGATCCACAGCTCAGGGCCCCATAGGTTGCCCAGGCCTTCTCACTGACACTCACATTTGGGGGGTCCAGATCAGTCCCATGCTGGCCTCCCCACTGTTGGTCTGGGGTCCAAGAGCACTCCCCTGTTCAGATCAGCTGTCTCTGCTGGTTTTGCCAGCCCATTCTTTGCCAATTTGCTCATCACTCCTCTCTGTCACTGGGTTCCTTGGGTTCAGTTCAGTGATTAGTTGTGTGTTTGCCTCTGCTTCCATCAGTCACAGGATGAAGGCTCCCAGATTGTTATAGACATCAAGTTCATTATCAGAAATGGGCATTTGAGGTGGTCTCTCCACTATTGCTTAGCTTGCCAATTGATGTTATACCTTTAGATCACTCGAGGTCACTCTGGTGCCTGATCTGTCTTCGATCCTATGATTCCCTCTTCCCCCTATTCTACCCCCACCCCCTCAACTTCCTGTTCCCCCATGACCAACTCCCTTCCTCTTTACCCCCTCTATTCTTCCCAGGTCCCACTACCCCCCCCCCTTGCCCTGCTCCACATCCATTCAGAGGATCTTGTCTCCATCCTCTTCTCTTGGGTACTATGCATATATGCATATCTTTTAGGTTCTTTCCTGTTTCCCAGACTCTCTATCTGTGGAAGTGCAGACTGGCACTATCCTGATCCATATCTAAAATCCATATATGAGTGAGTACATACCATGTTTGTCTTTTTGCGACTGGGTTACCTCACTCATGATGGTTTCTTCCAGTGCTATCCATTTACCTGCGAATTTCAAGATTCCATTGTTTTTTTCTGCTGAGTAATACTCCATTGTGTAAATGTACCACATTTTCTCTATCCACTCTTCAGTTGAGGGGCATCTAGGTTGCTTCCAGGTTCTGGCTATTACAAACAATGCTGCTATGAACATAGTGGAGCAGATGCCCTTGTTGTATGAACCTGCCTCATTTGGATAAATGCCTAAGAGTGGAATTGCTGGGTCTAGTGGTAGATTAATTCCCATTTTCCTGAGGAATCTCCATACTGATTTCCAAAGAGGCTGTATGAGTTGGCATTCCCACCAGCAGTGGAGGAGTGTTCCTCTCTCTCCACATCCCCTCCAGCATAAATTGTCTTCGGTGTTTTTGATTCTAGCCATTCTGACAGGAGTAAGATGGTATCTCAGAGTTGTTTTGATTTGCATTTCCCTGATGGCTAAGGATGTTGAGCACTTTCTTAAGTGTCTCTTGGCCATTTTAGCCTCCTCTACTGAGAATTCTCTATTTAGCTCTGTACCCCACCTTTCAAGTGGATCCTTTGGTGTTTTGGAGACTTGTTTCTTGAGTTCTTTGTAAATTTTGGAGATTAGCCCTCTGTCAGATGTAGGGTTAGTGAATATCTTTTCCCATTCTGTGGCCTGCCTTTTTGTCTTTTTGATTGTGTCCTTTGCCTTACAGAAGCTTTTTAGTTTCAGAAGGTCCCATTTGTTAATTGTTGATCTCAGTGCCTGTGCCACTGGTGTTATGTTTAGGAAGTGGTCTCCTGTACCAACTCGTTGAAGAGTATCTCCCACTTTCTCTTCTAAAAGTTTCAGTGTGGCTGGATTTATGTTGAGATCTTTGATCCATTTGGACTTAAGTTTTATACAAGGCGATAAACATGGATCTATCTGCAGTCTTCTGCATACCACTACCCAGTTATGCCAGCACCATTTGTTGAAGATGCTTTCTTTTTCCACTGTACAGTTTTAGCTTCTTTGTCAAAAATCAGGTGTTCATAGGTGTGTGGGTTAAAATTAGGGCTTTCGATTCGGTTCCATTGGTCTACCTGCCTATTTTTGTGCCAATACCAAGCTGTTTTCAGGACTATAGCTCTATAATAGAGCTTGAAGTCAGGTATGGTGATGCCTCCTGAAGTTCCTTTATTGTATAGGGATGTTTTGGCTATCCTGGGCCTTTTGTTTTTCCATATAAAGTTGATTAATGTTCTTTCCAGGTCCTTGAAGAATTGTGATGGAATTTTGATAGGGATTGCATTGAATCTATAGACTGCTTTTGGCAAGATTGCCATTTTTATTATGTTGATCCTACCAATCCAAGAGCATGGGAGATCTTTCCATTTTCTGGTATCTTCTTTGATTTCTTTCTTCAAAGACACAAAGTTCTTGATATACAGGTCTTTCACTTCCTTGGTTACATTATCCCCAGATATTTGATGCTGTTTTTGGTGTCAAATTTTGATTTTTTTTAATTCTAGCTCCCAAAAGGAAACATTAAATGTTCACTTTGACTATCCACTGTGTAATATTTTGTTTTGACAGTCCCAGGAATGGTGTACAAATTCACAAGCACAAATTCAAGAATTATTTAAACACAGTCACACAATCATGAAATATGCCAGCACAGAAGGGTACAGTGCTGAGTCCACTTCTATAATCTGTCATAATTAAGCAGGTTTTCCCTGCTTTGCGGAAGATTCCAAAGAAAACAGAGAACTGAAACACAGCATTAAAATTCTTTGTTACTGTGGAATAGTAGCTCCTAAATCATAACAACATTCTTGTAAGTTTAACCAGCTTCAAAAACCGTAAAATTTTAAACCTCATAGCGTTTCTCTAGAAGCAAAGTAACTCTTGTCTCCTACTATATAGCACTGTATATGGCAAGAAGAAAAGTGAATCAGTCTAACAGTCCTAGACTTAAAATGAGTTATAGGCTTATGCACAGATCTATACAATAATTTTAAGTATACTTTATAGATTGAATACTAGCATACTGGGAAAAAAGGAATGAATTAATTCATTGTAACCAGGTATATGCTATAAAATTTGCTTCAAGCTACACTTTTTTGCAGATGGTATGGTTATTTCCAGTTACTATTTCCATTTAGTCACTCAGTCAATACCTATTGAGTTCTCATTTGATATCTTATATCAAACATAGAAAGAAAACACACACTTCCTACTCTATGGATTTGAGACTGTATAATCTTATGAATGTGTAATATATAGAAATAGCTAAATATTTTTATCTTAAATCTATTTCTAAATATAGTGAAATATTTAAAAATAACTGGTAAAAGATTTTGTTAAGACTACATACAGAAAAAATGGACCTAAATAATTATGACCACAATTTTTAAAACTTGTTAAATAAAGATTTGTAATGAAAACTATGTCTTTGAATTTATGCCATCTAAGTCATACAGGATACTTTCAAAATACACATGTGAATGAATGATTAAATGTTTTAGATGAAATCACACACACAAAGCAGGAATAAAAATATTAGACACAGTACTGTTTGATGTCTTTACTTACTTATCTTATAATTTTTTTCTTTATCAAAAGAGCTATTTTTAGTTACATGGCTGAATTTGTAGTAGAACAAGTTGAACATAATTGTATGAATATTTGCATATAGAAATAATTTAGTGTTCTTTCTTATCATTAATTTCATTCTTAAGTTTTTTCCTTAATTTTATCTATACTTAAAAATAATCAGTCTTGTTCTAGTATATTTTCCTTAATATTTAATATGATTTAGTAATCAGAGGTTGTAATTCTTTCTATTCTTATTGTTAAGCAAGAAAGCAGAGACAGGCAATTCTTCTATTCCTCCTGTTGGAATTGGATGATATTATGCTTGCAGCATTCAAATGAGATTTTATTCTATTTTCATTTCAAATTTTTCAAACAGATCGTACATACTACTACATGCAGAAAACAGCAAGGAATTAACTTGTTTCCCTCCCAATGAGATCATTTATATGCTAAATTGCTAGTGTGTGTGCTATTATAAACATGGTGTTTTTATTTAGAAGGCCATTTAAAATATCCATAACCAAAGCATTTCATGATTTAAAAAGTACTGAAATCCACCAGTGATATATGGCTATGTGAAGATTTCAAATACTTTTTTCTACTATTTCTATCAGATTTTAATTGTAATTTTGTTATCAGTATGCAGGTATTAGAAATAATTTTCTCTTAAATAAAAATGAGCACACCAAAATTAGGATTTCCCCAAAAGACTAAAGGTCCACATCAATTACATCATACATCAACAAAGCACAATATTGTTTCATGCTCTATTGGATCACCATGTAATTTCCATTTTTATTTGCTTTCTTGTGTGGTCTAATTCATTTCATTTTGTGAAAAAGATGAGTATAAAATGATTGCATTATATATCAACTTTGTTGTGCATGACTGGTAGTTCCCCATAGTTGGAAAAACAAATGAGTTTTTACATGAGAGCTTGATGCTAGTAGGGTTCAAGTCTACAGATATTCTGTAATATGATAATGAAAGCATACCTATCATTGCACATAGTACGGAAAGAATTTAGAGCAGAAACTGCTCTTTCAATTATCTAGGATGTTGAGAACAAACAGAAAAATTGAAAGAACAGAAATCAATGGAATAAGGAGACATGAAACTGTACAATTAAACTTTACACATATGAAGTTATGGATTATCACATACACAAATGCTTGAGAAACAAGGGAGGCATGTATGTATAAATGTGTGTGTAGTAAAAATGATTGAAAGGAAATATACAAATAAATTAAATATTTCTGTAAAATTTATACAAGCAATGGATGTACAAGGAAAGGCTTGAAAAATAATTTTACTGTTATAATTCATTTATTACTTTGAATTCCTTTCCTAACACCCTTACTAAATTGAAACAACAGCCTCCATTTTGAATTCACTTTGTATTTTGTGTAATGGTAGGAATGCTTTCATATTAATTTTATATATCTAAGGCCTAGGACAAAGCTGGGTTTGTAATAAGACTCAATAAATATTTTATGTATCAATGACTCAATCAACAAACCATATTTACAGCTTTACCAAATTATAATAGCAATTTATTTTCCCATTTGTCTTGTTTCTATGTAATTCACCACATTAGCACAAAATAATAAGTGATACAGACGTTATGCTATTTTAAGATTGACACAGTCATGCTTAATGTCTATACCCCACTTCTCACCTCTTTCAAACAAAGCTAATAATATACACTTCATTGGTGGCATATAAATGGATTAACTGCATGTAAATAACATCAATCTACATTTGGCACAACATAAGCATTCAAATCTTAACGATAATTTTAAGCACATTTTAGTTATTATGAGGTATTCTTGAGATATACTGATTAATGTGCTGTTTAAAGTAGGATGCTTTCATGTTTATTTAAATATCTTAATGTTTTCAAATATTATGTCATTTTCTCTAATATATAAAACTATTTCACAAAATATATTTCACAATATAAGTAAAACATGCATACTCAGAAGATCACTGGGGCATAAATGATGCTATTTATTTAACAGTCTTCTATTAATTTTAATGATGTAAGATAACGACATTGTGCTGTTTTGAATGAAAATTGCACATACCAGGTTATTGCATTTGAATACTTATTCCCTGAAAATTATTTGGGAAGAACTAGGAAGGTTGTCCTTGTGGGCGGAGGTGAGTCACTAGGGTTGGCTCTTTGAGTTTCAAATGTCCACACCCAAGCCTGGGTCTGGATTTTCTAACTGCTTCTGGCAGATAAGGATGCAAAGCTCTCAGCTACTGTTCCAGAACAATGCCTGTCTGCTTCCCACATGACAATCATGAACAAATCCTTCTAAGCTTGGTGTTTGAAATACAGGTAAATCAAGAAACAAGTCAAATGAACTTCCATGTCATATTTCAAGGGTACCAATTTGTGAAACCAGAAATTAATGCCTATTTATTGCTTAAATTTTTGGACAAAGTAGAAAATTTCTGAAAATCCTAGGATAGGGGAAAAACATTTGAAATTATACTGCTTTAGAAAATGTTACAAGATGATCACTAATTTACAGATTTAGCCAGGTGTGGGTGCAATTATTAGGAAACTTGCTATGCTTTAGATTTGAACAAATAAATTGAAAAATTAATGAGGTATTCGATCAAGTATTTAGAAAACTTGTGTAAACATAAAGCAAACAATTACATATGAAAGAAAAAATATATGAACACAATGTGAATTTTCTTTAAAAAATTATAAATGTTTTGAAATTTATAAATATGTGGAACAAATTAAATCTCTGTTCGGTGTCAATATAACAGATTTAGCAAAATATAAAAAATAGAAATTATACATAATCTTACACAGAATGAAATATTGACAAAACTTAGGTAAGTTAATGCAATACTTTTTCATAAATTACAGTTATTTTTAAAGTGTAAAGATTACTATACATTTGGAATTTCATTGAATTTCTTTAATTCAATTCAAAATTTAAAATTTTTAAAAATTTCTTATATTTGTATGATACCAATCATTATAGTGTTTTGTAATTTTTGAAAGGAATTCACAAGAATTTTCATCATTCACATGATCACACTGAATTGAAAATTTCCTTCATATTTCTTTGTGAAAATTATTATGTAAAAGTTAGGAAAATCATCTGAAAATGTGACAAAAATTGGTAAAATATAGACACATTTAGCAATATTAGAAAGTCCCTTTAATTTTTTAAATTTATTTTTCAGTTTAAATTTAAATAAGAAGCAAGGTTGCTTTACAAGTCAATTCCAGGTCCCTCTCCCTTTCCCTCCCCTCCTTGCGTGCCATCCCCTCTGAACCCCACATTATCCCCTCATTTCCCCAGGGAGTGTGAGGCCCTCCATGGGGGTGTCCATAGTCTGTCATTTCATATGGGGCAGGGCCTAGACCCTTCCCCAAGAGTTCAGGGTGAGAGTGCACCTCACATTGTTCTATGGGAGTCCAAAGTCCGTGTGTATACTCGGGATGGGTACTGATCTGCTGCCCAAGGCTCAATAGATTACCTAGGCCTCTTCACTGACACTCACATTCAAGGGGTCTTGATCAGTCCCATGCTGGATTCCCAGGCTGACGCCTAGGATTCAAGAGTTAACCTTTGTCAGGTCAGCTGTTTCTGGGGGTTAAACCAGCCCAGTCTTAATCCCTTTGGTCATCAGTCCTCCCTATCTGTTACTGGCTTTCTTGTGTTCAGCTCAGTACTTAACCGAGGGAGTCTGCCTCTTCTTCCATCAGCCACTGAATGAAGTTTCTGTTTCCCAGACTCTCTGGCCATGGGATTGTAGGCTGGCACTCCCCAGATCTATGTCTAAAATCCATATATGAGAGAGTACATGCCATGTTTCTCTTTTTGTGACTGGGTTACCTCACTCAGGATGGTTTCTTCTAGTGCCATCCATTTGCCTGCAAATCTCAGGATTCCATTGTTTTTTTCTGCTGAATAGTACTCCATTGTGTAAATGTACCACATTTTCTCTATCCACTCTTCGGTTGAGGGACATCTAGGTTGCTTCCAAGTTCTGGCTATTACAAATAATGCTGCTATGAACATAATGGAACAGACATCTTTGTTGTATTAATGGGCATCTTTTGGATATATGCCTAAGAGTGGAGTTGCTGGGTCTTGTGGTAGGTTTATTCCCATTTTTCTGAGGAATCTCCATACTGATTTCCAAAGTGGCTAAACCAATATAAGAGTCCATTTAATTTTTAAAAATATTTAATTCCAGTGGATAGCATCTGCCAGAAGTATATACAACACCCAATAATGTAATTTCAAATTTTTTTTAAAATTGTGTTCTGCTATACTGTGTGAATGTGTGTGTGTGTGTGTGTGTGTGCGCGCGTGCATTTGGGTGTGTGAATGATTTTATTACATGTCAATAAGTATACCACATTCCTGGTGCTCATTGAAAAGTGCATCAGGTTCCTTTGAACTGCTTATGTGGAAGGTTGTAATCCTTCATGTGGATGCTAGGGATAGTTCTTAGATCCTCTTGGGAAATAGCAAGTGCTCTTAACCATTCAGCCATTTCTCCAGTCCTTCATGACTTGATTAAATGAATGTTTCAAAATGTTCCACTTTGCTTCCTTTGTTACTCTCCAGCTAAGTCCCTGGAAGCCCTCATTTTACCAATTGGCTTATATAAATATAAATATGTAACTTTTACTACACTCTATTAAATAGTTTATACACTTAGCTTACAATTGCTTCCTCCACAACAACATATATTCAGATAAATTTTTTATTCAAAAATAATGCACTCTTATAATCCAATTATAAGAATTTTAATTCAGAACCTTATAATATTCACTTTTTAATATTGTTTCTGAAATGTGAGTCTCAGTAAAAATATATTCTGAACTATCACTGAAGTTATAAAATTATTCATTAAAAATTTCTTTTTAGTAAGTTATACAGATAATTTCCTAACTTCTATATTTTATTTATAGCATGAACTTAAAGACCAGAAATAGAAAAAAATTTATTGGACATATTACTATTCTGGATATATTAAATTTTCTATTTTACTTAGCTGTGGTAAAAAGAGTTTCAATTAGCATTCTTACAGCAGTAGCATCCTCTGTCAATACATCATAGCAATATTATAAGCATGAGTGGACTTAACTGAGGAAACAAATCATTGATAATGAAGTGGTCCTGTGACAGATTAAAGACAGAAATGGACTATGCATAATGGACTAACATGCACTTTGTTCATCAAGAAGTCCTAGGGACCAGTTGTACCATGAAACTGATCACACATGGCTGAAGTCAGTGTTTTCCTCATTTCTGAATTATGCAATGATTGGTTTAAGCAGTGACACAGTTACAGAAATTTAAGTTTGAAAAACATTTTCCTCTTCCACACTAGACTAGAAACCAAAACTGAACTAATAAGGGGATACTTTCTAAATGACACAAACTCAACTAATATCCAACTATTGTCAGTGACTAATATCTTAACTTATTTTGGTTATTTATCAGAGAGATGGTCACTTTGAACTTATATTAGAAATTTGTAGAATTCTGTACTTTGGCTGCTGAATTATCTCCTACAGAAATAGTAGGTTCAAGTCTCTTTTTCTGGTGATCTACATGGTAATTTGGGCTCAGTAGAATATACTTAGTCAAACTGACAGGCATACCATATTATAATGAATAGAATTGAACCATTAGTTATTATCATGCAAATTGGAGTTTTGCATATAAACCAATGCAGTGCCCCAGCCACAAGCAAGTCCAAGGTATCAGGAAAAGAAAGACCAGATGTCTAGCTGTTTGTATTAAGAGAATGCATGTGCTGCCTTAATGCCAGGAGTGTGTGTGTGTGTGTGTGTGTGTGTGTGTATGTGTGTGTGTGTCTTGTAAGTGCTAAGAGGTCTCTCTCTTGTAGGAGGCAACAGTCTTATATATAGGCTTAAAACACAGATGAAAAACCCCAGGTGGAAGAGAGCATGTTTTCCTCATGCTAGATGTTGATGTCAGTAAGGCAATGTGGGGGCAGTAAGATAGGACTAGAAAACAGGATGCACCTGTGGCTATCAGCTGACAAAAAACTCAGAGTCCCTGTGGGGGCTAGGACCCAACATCTCCTCCTTTTTTATTTTTTGAAATTTTGTTACACTGTTTGCTACTCAATAGAGTCTTCCATACAGATTTCTTTGGCTCTGAGGCAATGTTGTAGGCTTTTGATATTTTTCCACTGACTGGCTCTGAGGACTCAAATCATCAACCTATCCAGGCAGTCAGTGTCCTCTTAAGACACTGACTGGATGGATGCTCCTTTAGGCTATATCCAAAGCAATTTAGGTAGCATTTTAACTATCTTCAAAGCAACCTAAGTATCCTTTTAATCATATCCAAGGCAATTTAAGCAGTTCATATTAATGCATTCACAATCACATTTCATACATACCAGTGTGGCCACACCATACATTCAGAACATACATACATATTTCAGTCATTCTTTATCCCTAGGTCATGATTAGTTTGTTGAAATGAAACTTCCTTAATTGAAATCTCTATGACAGAACAACTCCACCCAATCCTTGAATTCAAACAAAAGGCTGCAAAAGACCTGTGTGCCCCTCATCCTCCCTCCATTTGAGAAGTTTTGAGTTACACTCAGGCTACAGCCATACCCACTCTTTGTAAAATGTTTTTAGAGATGACTCATAAAATTGATCTTAAATTTGTATCAATAACCAATCCTTTATAAATGTAAACAAACACTTATAAGCAATATTTGGTAATGTGGGGAATGTGAGTGTCATTGTTTCCAAACTACTTCCTGCTGTTAAGGGGCAATGAAATACCAGGGGGATCAGGACAAAAAAAAAAAACAACAAAACAAAACCAAAATCCAAAAAACAAACAAAACAAACCAAAACAAAAAAACCAGAAACCTGTTGAAGTCCTTCTTTTTGTGATCTGCAAGGCTGCTTCATCTCAGCTATTTGTTTTAGATGTTGGATCACCTGGGCCACTGCTTCAGGTGGTCTTGCTTCAACAAACCATACTAGTGTGAAGGAACCCACAGTTTTTTATTTTCTGTGGAAACAAAAGCAGAAATTCTTTTCCCAAGTAACCTGTCCTTATATTTAAATTTAGAAGTCAAAGCATTTTCAAAATATGTAATTTGGATTATTTCAGCAGCATTGATAATCAAATGTCTTTTAGCAGTTTTTGTTCCTTTCTTATCAATTAAACAGTTTAAAGACTACTCAACACCTCACAGTATCCAGACTCTCCGTGTATTTTCCATTCCATACACTTTTACCTTTTTCCCTTTTTTCACTTAATACCAGTACCTTGTTTACTAACTGTTACTAATTTTCAATTCACCCATTTTCAATCCATCCTCCAACCGAGGATGATCCCTCAGGCAAAAGCCTTAAGATTTACTCAATCCACCCTCCAGCTGAGGGTGGTCTCTGAGGTTCCCCTTTCTTTCCCAACCTTGGTGTCAGGCAAAGGCCTGGAGATTTAATCTGGTGCACCTAACTTGGTACCCCTTTCCCATACACTCTCATAACTTTACTTGCTAGTCAGCGTTTGAGGGTGAACTCTTAGTTCCCATTTTTAAATTTCCTGACCTCAGTGGATCAGGTGAAATGCCTGAGATTACTTCAATACTCCCTTCAACTGAGGGCTATCTCTCAGTTTTCCCCTTACTTTCCTGACCTCAGTGGATCAGGCAAAGCCTGGAGATTAATTCAATACACCTTCTCCTTAGAAGGTGATCTCTCAGGCAAAAGCCTGGAGATTTTGCAGTACCTGTTTTGAAATCATTTTTACCCTCGAGTCTCTCCTCTCTTGAGTCTTATTTCTGGCCAATTAGTCCCAGTCTTTCCAAGTCTCTCTGGATCTCAGTGGGACCTCCAGTTTTGGCACCTGCACTATAAGCAAGTCCAAGGAATAAGGAGAATACATGTGCTGCCTTAATGCCAGGAGAGTGTGTCTGTGTGTGTCTTTATTGCAAGAGCTAAGAGGTCTCTCTCTTGTAGGAGGGAGCAGTCTAACATATACATGCTTACAGCACAGTGGAAAAGCCCTAGGTGTAAGGGAGTGTGTTTTCCTCGTGCTAGATGTTGATGTCAGTGGGGCAATGTGGGGGCAGTAAGCCTGGACTAGAAAACAGGATGCACCTGTGGCTATCAGCTGACAAACAACTTAGAGACCCTGTGGGGGCTAGGCCCCAACAAACCACATTAAAGAAACAAAAACAGTTGTGCCAATTATTTTATACAAGTCAATAAATTCTTGTAATGTGTATTTAGAGTGAAAATGTCATTTATATCTTTAAACATGAACTAAGCTATAAATTCAAGGAAGATCAATGGATGAAGGAGAATATTTTTGAGAACTTTCTATATGCTTATTTTATTATTAATTCCTCAATTGTGTCTCCCTCCTCAAGTGCTTTTCATGCTTCTCCTACTTCTTTTATCACCTCTTCATATACAAGTGTGTGTGTATGTGAGTCTATTTAGTGCTGCTCAAACATATATATGTTTTAGAGTAGGCAGTTGGGTGTTATGGGACGTTAATTTAAGATGTGTTACATTTATGCTGTGGAACATTTGTTTAATGATGCAAAGCTGTATTGCACTCTCTTATATTGCATTTGTTTAACTCCATGAGGGTATGTTACTGTGTCTGTCTAAAACACATGATTGGTCTATTAAAGAGCTGAATGACCAATAGCCAGGCAGAAAAATAAGTAGGCAGGTCTGGCAAGCACAGAGAATAAATAGGGGGAGAAGACTGGGGAGAAGAGAAAAGGAGAAAGAAAAGAAGAAGCTGAGGACACTGGTGGCCAGCCACTGAGCCATCCAGTCATCCAGCAAGCCCTGGGGTAAGAGTGAAAGTATGACTTACAGAAATAGAAAAAAGTAAATCCAAGAGGCAAAAGATAGATGGAAAAATTTAGGTTAAGAAAAGTTTACTAGAAACAAGCCAAGCTAAGGGCTGGCATTTACAAGTAAGAATTAAATCTCAGTGTGTGACATATTTGGGAGATGGGTGGCCAAGTCCCCAAATGAGCAAAAGAGCCAAAGAGTGCCAGTAAAAATCTATGAACCACACTGGGGATTGGCTGACATTTAGGGGCTCTTTCCAAACTACTTCTCTCTCTATCAGCAGCCATTTTTTCCTGTAGATTTTATTGTAAGGATTAGGCATTGTGAAATTTACCAATGTATGTTGTCATGTCTAGTGGTGTTTTCAGTGTGCAGGTATTATTCAAGTGATAATTTTGTAGAAATTTGCTGGGTTTTGATTCCTTGACCTATGTAGAAGAACATATTTTACAGCAGACATCATTGCTTTCTGTCTCCTACAATCTTGTAGAAAGAAGTTTCTTTGATGAGGGGTGAGAAATACACTTAGAGAAAATCATTGATAAAAATGCAATGCCTATTTTCAATTATAAT
The DNA here is from genome assembly GCF_017639785.1 of Mesocricetus auratus. NCBI lineage: Eukaryota > Metazoa > Chordata > Mammalia > Rodentia > Cricetidae > Mesocricetus > Mesocricetus auratus. Next base: position 29,503,636 of record NW_024429200.1, on the reverse strand, counting down.
TCAAATAAACTAGTAATAAAGAAAAATATTCTAAATTTGATCTTGAATATGTAACTAAAACATGAAATTTATATCCACTAAGTGGCAAAAGATTAAATTTTCTTCTTAAAAATCAGGAATCAGTTATATTTATCCATGCTAAGTACTCTATCAAAATTCTGGAGCTTCCAGATAATGTATTATAATACAGCATCCACCAACACAACAGAAACATCAAAATCTCTGTTTACAACAGGCAACAACAGGAAAGGAGCCAATGTGTATAAAGAAGAAAATAGATTCAAAAATTGTAATGTATTCATAAATGGAATATCATGCAATAAAATAAAAAGTTATCAAATATTTATATATGAAACAATCCATGTAAATCAGAAATCATCCTGACCACATAGGTAGAAAGAACAGAAAACTATGTAACTTCACAAATCATATATTCAAAATGAAACTTGATGTCCAGTGAGGAAAGACTAGAGAGTACTCAGAGTATGGTGATATGTCCAGTGACAAAAGGAGACAGTGGATGGGAAGGGACACAAACTAGCTTCTATTGTTTTTCTCCACTGAGTAGTACTCCATTGTGTAAATGTACCACATTTCCTCTATCCACTCTTCAGTTGTGGGGCATCTAGGTTGCTTCCAGGATCTATCTATTATATATAATGCTGCTATGAACATAGTGGAACAGACATCCTTGTTGTGTGAATGGGCATCTTTTGGGTATATGCCTAAGAGAGGAATTGCTGTGTCTTGTGGTAGACTGCGTCCCATTTTACTGAGGAATCTCCATACCGATTTCCATAGCGGCTGTACGAGTTGGCATTCCCAGCAGCAGTGGAGGAGTGTTCCCCTCTCTCCACATCCTCTCCAGCACAAACTATCATTGGTGATTTTTTTATTTTCACCTTTCTGAGAGGAGTAAGATGATATCCCAGAGTTGCTTTGATTTTCATTTCCCTAATGGCTAGTTATGTTGAGGACTTTCTCAAGTGTCTCTCAGCCATTTTATACTCCTCTATTGAGAATTCTCTATTTAGTTCAGTCTCCCACTTTTTAATTGAATCCTTCGGTGTTTTGGAGACTTGCTTCTTGAGTTCCTTGTAAATTTTGGAGATCAGTCCTCTCTCAGATGTGGGGTTAGTGAATATCTTTTCCCAATCTGTGGGGTGCCTTTTTTCTTGCTGACTGTGTCTGTCCTTTTCTTTTGGCATGACTTGTAAGCTGGTTTTGCAGAGAATCTGAGGTTATATTACTTCCTGATAACATAAATATTAATAGTCATACTGTAAATCTGAAAGTATTTGTTTGCAATTAATATCCTGTCTCTGTAGACTATGGATGTTTTTCTCTATCTTTGACATAAGGAGGGACAAAGAAAATTTGAAAGAGAAAAGAAGATATTGAGAAGTGAAGAAAAAGAGACAGTGTGGTATTCAGGCATGGAAAAGTAGAGGGGTAATTGAGAGATGATGAAAAGATTAGAGACAAGCAAATTTAGTGAAGTAGTATATGGCAGTAATGTATTTTTGATAAATATGAGTCAGACCTTATTGAATGACTAGTGTAATTGTGCATTTTGACAAGAACATTAACATATCAACAACCATTCCATTTATAGCTCCCAGGTATCTTAGTTTCAGAAAATTTATTAATAATATATGCCTCCATTAGATAAGATTTTTACAGACTCAGGTATTAAAGCTATTGATGAATAAAACTACAAAAAGTAAAAATAAGCTACCACATAGTTTATACCAACCTAATACCACTGACAATTGCATGCTATGATTTATATATAAATGCATAATGTTCTCTGAAATATACCCAATCTTATCTGGAGTTGATAGCAAAAACAGAACAGATGCCATTTGTTTTCAAGGAGTCTCCCTTTGCTCTGTGAAGGTAAGAGAGATATTTACAGCCAATACCAAGAGGTTTAGGCAATTTTTCCAAAGGAGAATTTGAGCTTCACTGATCTTTACTCTTCCTTCTCCTCCCATACATAAGGGAATTTTAGGTACATATTAAGCTTAATGTTTTGTTAAATGTCTTTAATCTTACTTGTTTAAATGGTTCCATGACATAAAAATAATAAGTGTGGGATCCAATGCCTACTGTAAAATCTTCCTTAACCAATGAACTGTGGTAATCAAATTTCCAAATTCTTTTAAACTAAAAAAGTAAAGTTTGAGTATCTTAACCTCAGTAAAGCATTAGACTTTTCTTTTCCTTTAAAATAGTGAAATACTGACAATAGTGAAATATGACAGTTGACTTAATTTTCCATGTGAAACACATTTTTAGCATCATTGATGAAAAGCATCTCCATTAAGCTAATAGCTTTTCTGTTATTTTCCAATGTATTGGTTTCCTACAATGAACTTTTAAAAATACCTTCATACTATACATTAAGGATCAATTCATTTACTCTTCCACAGATAAATATACACATAAAACATTTTATTTAGGACATTTCGCTCAAGTGTGAAGCATGGTTAAGTAAGAAATATTTACAACCCAATTTCAAAAGGTCATCATTCTATTTTACCTTCTTAGAATGCATAAAATTTGACATTGCCATTATTTAATGAAAACATTGTTTGAGCACACGGGACAAATAAATGGATGATCTGGTATGTATCCCATTGAAGTGCTGATTTTCCCCTTGCAAACGCTGAAATTAGAATCTTTATAATGTCAATCAACTTCACAGATCTGGTCCTCAATAAGATTTTAATTCCTTTTATAGGAACATCCTAATATACTGTATTAATGATCAGTCTCTTCTTACTCCAAACTCTTTTCTACATTTCTGTATGTCCTTTTAAGAAGTTTATCACTTTGGTAACAAAGCACTGACTGTAATAATCTGACATCGATGACCTGGCTAGGTGCTTACTGAGAGGCTGTAGGTTATTCCTACTGTGCATTGCAGTACAACGCACAAGCAAGGTCATTTTAGAACCAACATAAAGTGGCACCAAACAATTTCCCTGTGGCAGACTCAAAATGTCTACAACCTTTGCCTCAGTAAATTAGAATAATTATTTTTACTTTTCAGTGACCACTTTATTCTTGCTCTAGCATGATAAAATTTCCTTTAAAAACTCAATCAGGAAATTAGCCCCACTTTCTGAAACCTTTTGGTCTAGACTGACTTTTTACTTCTCTATATCCACAATGTAACTGTTACATAATTCTAGTATAATCTCAGCTACTAAAGTTTTATTAAGATTGTGACAATTCCTGGTGGGGTACATGATAGGGATTTACATTTTCCTGGGAACTGTGGCTGGAAAATATTCATACACCTTCAGGCATCTTTTATCATCCAACTCCATGAAACCCTTTATTCTCTGGTCTCTTCTACCTTCAGGCAATAGTGGCTATTTGTTTGTATGGAAAACCTACTTTGTATGTCAGTCTCTTTCATTCCATGAGTGCTCCATGCTCCAGTTTAATAACAACTAATAAGAATTATGAATAAGGACTGTCAAAGGAAAAATAAGGAGTGACTTAAATATAAAGGCCGAGTAAGCATACAAACTTGTGAGACATTCTTGTCAAAAAAAGGATATTTAGACAGAATGCACACAGCTTTCTGTCATTTCCTCTCTATTAGAGTCTGAAGAGACTCATGGCAGAGAATGGCGTCACTCTTATCTTTTCCTTACATAGGAATCTCACAAGCTATGTTTTATGTGGAAAGCAATATTATCCTGTGAGACACACAATATGAAGACTAGACTGCAGAAAAATTAAATCTGTGACCTTGAGCATGAATTGGTATCTCAAAAGTCACTAGGTCACTCAGTGTTTAGTCATCATTGGTAGCCAGTGATATAAATCTAACAAACAAGCAAACAAAACAAGGAGATAATAAAAAAGAGCATTCATTTTATAGTTTATTTGGCAGTAGGAGAGACAGGGGTGTGTTTAGGAAGAGTAATCAGACCTCAAAAACCTTGATGTATTATTATTGCAAAGGTAAAAGATGGTCAGTTAGACTTTATTAATCTTAGTTCTAGATTGGACTGCTGAATTTACATTCATTTAAAATGAGGTAGTGATTTAGAAATGGCTTATGAAGTTTAAGGAAAATAGACTTGCCTTTTCAAAAAATCATTTAAGTCATTGACAATAAAAGTAAAAATCACATAGACAACCCATAAAGAGACTCATAAGTATAAGATGAAATTAAAGTCAAGCACGTAGCACATGTATTAATTCCAGTGATTTGGAAGTTGAGACAGGAGGATTATTTTAACATTCCTATCTCTTAGTTACTATTGCTCACTTATCACAAACCTAGAACTGAGTAAAATAAAAGAAACACTGTCACAGCTTGGGCGTTAAATAGCAATAAAGAGTAAACAACTTACATGTAGCTACAGCATACCCACCCTTCCTGTTGAGCTTTGTGCTCTTGGAGAATCATCTCAGGAACCACCATCAAAGCTAGTGCATCACTTCAGTGGCATTATGCTCATTTCTTACACACTATTGGCAGAGTCAACAAATCTTTTGAAAATTTCAATGTCATAACCTTCCTTTTTCAAGGTAAACATTTTATGTGAGATGTTTAAAAACTGATCCTCGACTAAGCATTGCTTAATCATCATCACATTTATCCCAGTGAGACATGTTACATAATCAAAATGGCCACATCTCACTGCTATAAAAACTATCTACACGATCAATTGAGAATATCAAATTCATCAAGTCATATTCAATTAATTATATTCTTTCTAAGAGTATTGACTTGGAAAACATTTTAATAATCATTGAGACAGGAAGAATATTTGATTACCAGTATGCACAGCTCTCAGTATACAGAGGCGTCACATGACTGTCCATTTGGTTTACCACTTATTTTTGCAAATATGATTTTACTGGAACATATCTATGTTCCTTGGTTTACAACTGCTATTGTGATACAAAACTTAATTGATGTTTGTATTAGAGAATTTTTTGATCTCTAAGACTAAACAGAAATAGTTATCTATCTCTATTATAGTTGATAAAATAATGATTAGTGTGCTGGATTCCTTGCTTTTAGGATAACTTTCAACAATTTTCCCCTTCCTTAGAATTTCTAGGCATTATCTATAAGGTATTTAGTTTGAGGTTACTGTAAAACTTGTATTTCAGTTATTTGTAATACCATTTTTAACACATTTACAAAATTTATTTTAAAATTGTAAATCAAACTTCCATTTAAATATTAATTATTCCTTAATCATCATAACATTTATCCCAGTGAGACATGTTACTTAATCAAAATGGCCACATCTCACTGCTATAAAAACTATCTTCATGATCAATAGAGAATATCAAGTTCAGCAAGTCATATTCAATTAATTATATTCTTTCAAAAGTATATATTTAGGTTTTTCAAATATTCTTGCATTGCTTTCCTTGGTAGTCAACAAATTTAACAACAAAATTAAACTATATGTTTCTTACTATAAATTTTTGCTGTTAATTTATATTGTTTATATTAAAAATTCACCGAATCAATTATGAACTACAAGTTACAGTGTTGGTACTCTCACTTTAGGATTTTCTTTTTCTTTTGCCTGTGCTAGGGAGGGAAGAAATACATCTGTTACTAGTTTTACTCTTTTGATAGGGCCACATTCATTTGCTGGGCTGATTAAGCTGACAGAAGTTAATGGCACAGGTCTGTCCAGGCTTTCCTTTCCATTGGGCCCACTTTCTGTTGACTTCCTTGCTGACAGGGGGACAGCATTTGGCAATGACACAGTAAATACTAAGGCTTTAGCATTGCCAGGGGACTGTGTGAGTGCTTAATGAGCCATTTCATTTGGTTAATGTCTTATTCTTTGCTCTGTGATGTTCGGTCAGTTGGCAAATTGCAACTATAAAGTCTAAGGCTGTCACATACATCTCTGGAAATGGACTCTGGGTTTTTGTCTTTGTAGTCTTATTTTGGAAAACATTTCTCATGCCAGTTTTCAGGAAGCAATCTTATCAGAATGGGTATAGCTCAGTGGTAGAACATTTGACAGCAGAATGGCCAATATTGTCTTCTGTGATGGGTTATTTGAACATCAGTCGTACTAAAATACTTTTGTGTTGAACCTTTCTTTTGGAATCCACTTCCTGTTGTAACTTATTCCCTTTGGCAGTCATGAAAATTCTTTGTGGGTTTCATATGACACCTCAATGGCAAATGTATTGTGAGACTATTATAATAATAATTTGGTGATATAATATTATAAAACACATATCTCAGTATTGAAAAAGCAATGACCTTGTGAAGAAGGAAGAATGAAATAACCTGCTCCAACCTCTGACTCCAGTAATATGTCTCCATGATTCATTTACAATATCATAAAACAGCACTCTGCAGCCATGTCATTCTCAACATTCATGGAGGTTATGAGGTTCATCTTGCAAAGTCATGTCGGCACAACAAAAGTAATATGCTACACTTATGTTATTTTATGACAATCAGTAGTGAAATATAAGGTATCCTTAATTTCATTGTTCTTTGTTAATGAGAATACAAAACAATTTATAAAATTTTAAATGTACAAGAAAATTATTCATTAACTTTTCAAAACTAATGTTTTAATGTATTAAAATATAAAGTTCAATGATTTGATTAAGGTTATTGACAAGAATAGCACAGTGTTAATTGATAAAGCAAAATACAAACCAATGCATGTGTATGTGTGTGTGAAAGAGAGTGATACAACAACTAAATACTTATATGTAGATATTTATTTAATGTATACATATATAATAACATATAATTTGTGAAGGCAATTCTTTGTAGATATAACTATATATTTAGTATATTTTGTCTTTATTGAACAAATGCTCATGTCCTTTTCAAGAATTTTATTTATGATCAATATCAAGTGGCCCATGGAAGGTTTTCCTTCTTAATGCATTTTGTATAAGCTTATTAAATTCTGGTTTTCTATGCTGGAAATTTACTAATACATCATGTTTAACCTAAATCATATTAGTACAAGAAAATATACCACCTGGAGCAAACAAAGCATAAACCTTACTTGCTGGAGAAATTAAAATTCTATTTTTGCTATGTAAATCTAAAATGTGTTGGTCTAACTATTGGATATTACTCACAGCAGTGGTCCAGAGAATCAAGAAGTGCTTGCTTTTTGACCTTATTTTTTTCACAATGTACCTTGCCCAGTTTCTGCTAAAAAGAGCACTGCCGTGATTGTCTTTCTGAGTTTGGGTTACCTTACTCAGGATGTTTTTTTTTTTCTAGTTGTATCCATTAGCCTTCAACTTCTTTTCAGATGAATAGTATTCCAGTGTGTAAATGTACCACATTTTCCTTATCCTTTCTTTGGTTGAGGGGCATCTAGGTTGTTTTCAGGTTATGGTTATTACAAATAATTCTGCTATGAACATTGTTGAGCAAGTGTCCTTGTGATATGATTGAGCATCTTTGGTGTATATGTCTGAGAGTGGTATCATTGGGTCTTGAGGTATATTGATTCCTACTTTTCTTAGGACCCACCATACTGATTTCAAAGTGGTTGGACAAGTTTGTATACCCACCGACAGTGGAGTAGTGTTCCCCTAACTCCACATTCTCTCCAACATAAACTATCCTCAGTATATTTGACCAACAGCTGTGGAGCCTCCAGGGCACTGAACTAGTATCTCCACCTGTGGGAGACAGTTGGAAGCTTAGACTACCTGAGGGGTCCCTGGTAATAAGACTATAATACAAAACTGGTACATGACCTAGCTTGTTAGGGTCCATTTATTATGGTGGGATGCCATGTTCATCTTTAATGCATGGGGGTGGAGCTTACTCCTTGCCCCTGCCCCAACAGATTTTTTTCAGAATTTGCTGTGAGGAGGAGTGGACTGGGAATGGGCTGGGTGAGCCTGAGGGGACAGAAGGAGGGGGAAGAGAGAACTGGGGCTGGGGCTGGAGTGTAAAATGAAATTTAAAAGAACAAAAAAAGAGAAAGCATTGCTATACTTGGGTGAATAGAGGAATGGCACTCAAAACTGAGGAAATTAGGGAAAATTACTCTAGCTGTGCTCATACTAAGGGAAATTTAACCCATCATGACTATGCAGAATTAGGAACAGAGGAATGTGTAGAGTCCTAAATCCCCCTAAAGTGCTGCTTGGGGTTGGCTATCCACCTTAAGTCTAGCCTGGCAATGGTGATACCAACACCAAGTAGGTTGATGAGACTAGCTCTATCTGCTTTGTGATTTTGATTAAGATGCCATACCACACCTATAAAGGTAGAGGAGTGGGGAAGGATCATCCCAAGATAACTTCTGTTTTCCACATCCATGTACAAAGTATATATAGGAACCCACAACATTCAAGCACACAGTCCAAAAAATACATACCTCATGTTAAAAAGGAAAAATAATATGAAAGCAAACTTCCTATCCAATCTTCTTTAGGTAACATTTTAAACTCTCCCTTCCTCCTTGGTGTTCCTTTCCTTTATTTTAAAGAAAAATGTAATTTGGGGACACAGTGTGGGGAGGAGTTCAACTCTCATGGCATTGAGTAGGGCATGAGTTCCAGGTAGGGGATCTCTCATACAGAGACATGATAAGGAAACAATTAGCAAGGTTCTATGCCTTCTGGGACATGCATGGATGGGGCGCCTTGTGGCCTAGAGGCCCATATCTGCAGAATGTACAATTTTGTTCTGAAGTACTCCTGGGTGCCACATCAGTGTGGGGCCTGCTTCAGACCCTTCAGGTTCAGGGCTGAGTTCTGTCAACCACACAAGAGAGGGGCCTATTCACAGAGACTGAAGGTGATACCGATCTCAAAGTTGGAGGTTTTATATAAACCTTTACTATTGTGGCCTTGTTGTTTGTTGTTCTTTTGTATTTTCTAAAGGAGTATATTTTGATTAGATTCATGTTTTTTGTCAATATGCTTAACCTTATTTCTGTCAACTGGCTCTGTTTCTTCTTTGCCCCACAGTAACTGCTAAATTGTCCTAGCTTCTAATGAAAATGAAAGATAATTCTAAACCACTTGTACAACCTAGGGAAAAAATACCTTAAAACTTTCTGTGGTCTGCATTGTCATAATATCAGAGAAAGACAAATACATCATAACAAAGCAAAACCCTGTAAAACCAGCATTACTTATGATCATAGATGAATAAATCATCAACATAATACTGGCAAATCAAATACAAATACAAGTAAAATGACTATACACAACTCCTGACTGAAATCTACCTAAGGAATACAATATTGTTTTTGCCTACATAAATGCTAATTAATTTAATATACCATTTTAATAAAGAATAAATACTCCAAATACGTCTCAGTAGAGAAAGAAAAGGGATTTGACAAAATTAAATTGTTCTCGTAATCAAAACAGCCAGGAGACAAAAATAAAAGAGAACTTGTTCAATCTGTGAAAAAAAATGACCTGTAGTGGGAGAAGAGTGCAAGCATCTCTTGGGAAAAGACATGAATACTTAATCTATGTTTGACATTTTCATTCACCTCTGAAGGGAAAGTTGGAAGCAGGTCATTTAGCTGTGCATCTACTATAGGGCTGCAGGAACAACCAAGGCTTTTCATGTCTTAGTGGAAAAAAACTATAGCAAATACCATTGCAAAGGAATTCTTCCTCAGGGTAGACCACTTCCAAGATCAGTGGTGGGAAATAAAATTACTCTGGAATGAAAACATGCTTGTGTTTGTTGGTAGATGACCAAGGGACGTCAGGTCACAGGTGAGCAGTTAATTACTATAGACAGATGGATACTGAAAGGCATTTAGGACACTAGGGAGATAAAAGCTTAAGTGTTAAAGACACAGAGACTTTGTAGTTTGCCAATTACTTAAGGCAGGAGAGTTTTTACATATAAAAATAGATCAGGAATTTCCATTTATTTTCCTTTCTTTTTTGTTTATTTTTTGTTTGTTTTTTGTTTCCATTTTTGAAGACACAATTTCTTTGTGTAGCACTGACTATTCTGGAACTAACTTTGCAGATCATACTGACCTTGAACTCAGAGTTCCCCCTCCCCCTGAGTTCTGAGATTAACAGTGCAGACCACCACTACTTGCCTTTTATTAAAAAATAGAGATGTGTTATATATTTGGCTGGATTTATGCTTATTTACCCTGCCTGGCCCAAATTCATAGAAATTTTTCTGTCTATCTTTCCAGAGTACTAAGATTATAGATATGTACTACAATATCCATCAAAACAATAATGATAATAACAGTGTCAAGTATAGAAAATTCAGTTCCTACTTTTTGCAGTATGCCTCTTACAACTCTTTAATAATAGAACTTAATAATGTTTTGTAATACAAGGTATTATCAAAGATAAAGCTTTATTAAGTAGTACTAAGGGGGCAATAGGCAAATTAACCAATAAAAAGTGATGAAAACAGAAAAAACAAACAAGGCTTTGAGAAACCCTCCTCTTTAAGGCAGGAAAGGCATGATATTATTAAATATATGAAAAGTTAAGCTGCTATCTGTGGTGATATATTTTTATGATTTATTAAAGCTTGCTGAGGGTACAGAAAGCAAAGACAGCCCCAATCCATGGAAGTCAGGCAACAGTGATACACACCTTTGATCTCAGTAGCTATGCTAGCAAGCCACAGAGCCAGGCATAAACCTTTAATCCCAGGACTCAGGAGACAGGCAGATGGATTTCTCTGAGTTCAAGGCCACAGTGGCCAACACAGGCATACAGAGTAACAGAACTCACATGCCTTTTATACCAGCACTTGGGATCACATGCCTTTAATACCAGCAGAAGGGAGGTTGAGACAGGAGTGATATGGCTGTAGGGAAAAAGAAATATAAGGCAGGAGGGAGGAGACAGGTACTCACAGCTTTTGGCTATGAGTGTTTAATAGCATTGTCTTTGAGGATTCATTGAGAAAGGGTTGTAATTTCAGTTGGGTAGAGGAAAGATCTACTGACTTGGCTGCTTTGCTTCTCTGATCTTCAGTTTGAAGCTTGAAGGACAAAATCTGTCCCTTGGTCTTTATTTTTCATGTCATAAATATTAAACTGTAAGTAGAGCAATGATGTAAAGACTAAAGAGAAAACGAATCCATTCAACATCTATACTCAGCTTAATAGTGTACAATGTTGTTCCCTTTCATGAAAAAATGTTGCTAGAGAATAATATATATATATATATATATTTATCATATAGTAAGATATTTTCAAATGCATCTAAATTAAAAGCAATATAACCTATTCTTTGTTGATATCTAAATATAACAAAAAGGCAACTCAGAATATCAGAAACATACAAGTATAAGGTACAAAAAAAACCTAAGCAGATCTCATAGGGGCACACAGAGATGGAAACAGCAACCATGAAATCTACATGCATCACTGCTAGCTCTTCTGCATGCATGATGTGGTTGTTTAGCTTGGAGATGTGTAGGTCTTCCAACATTGGGAGCAGGTGTCACTGACTCTTTTGCATGTTCTTGGGATCAATTTCCTCCTACTGAGTTACCTTATCCAGTACAGCCTTGATATGAGAGTTTGTGCATAGTCTTATTTCTTGTAGTTATCCTATACTCACTTGATATCACTCAGAGATCTGCTTTTCTGAAGGGAAACTGAGTGGCAGTAGAGTGCATTTGGGGAAGAAAGCAGGTGGGGCAGGGAACTTGGAGGAATGACGTGGGTGGGAACTGATGCTTTTAGAGTGCCTCAATTTAATTATATTGATTATCAATGACTGCATACATTTTCCAGAGAATGGTAATTTATTTTTCTTTTTGACTGACATAAATTTCACTGTGTATATATGACATATTTTCTTTATCCATTTCTTGAATGATGGGCACATAGTTCACAAAGTAGCTACTTTGAATTGTGTTACAATAGGCAATGATTTCCAAGTTTAGAATCCCTGGATATGTTCTGTAATGATATAGTTGGATCATATGTTGATGTATTTTTTAAATATTTGAGCAACCTTCCCACAGATTTCTATAGATGGAAAAAACAAGATACCCTATTTCAAAACCAGATTTAAACAATGAATATCCACTAATCCAGGCATACAGACAGTTCTAGAGGAAAATGACAACCCAAGAAAGTTAACTATGCCCAGGAAATCATAGGCAATAGATAATCCCACTTTACCAACAGCCATATCAAAAAAGGTGTGGAAATCCACACACAATCCCACCATCATCAACAACAAATCTAGAACAAACAAGAATGAACAGTCAATGGTCATAAGTATCCCTCAATATTGATGGTCTAAACTCACTTATAAAAAGACACAGGCTAAGAAAATGGATCCTAAGACAGAATCCATCCTTCTGCTGCATACAAGAAACACATTTCAGCTTCAAAGACAGATGGTACCTCATAGTTAAGGGTTGGGAAGCAACATTAAAGCATATACAGAGCAAGAATCTTAAATATGTGTCTATATAAAAAATTCCATAGCAATGTAAATTATTTGAAGTTTGAAAGTAAATTCAATCAGCTCCCCCAATTAAACTTAGATTTATATCAACATACACAAATCCATGCCTGTGTAAAATATCTGAGATTGATAATTGCTTTTTAATTAAATAAGATTCAATAATAAACTCTTTTATCCTATCCTTTTCATACCTGCCTATTTTCCTCAGGAAGAGATCCTTCAATCCAACTCCCTTTTCTCCCTTATCATCACCAGTAACAATTTGCAATCAACTACCCTAAACAATGACAAACATTCATAAACTGCCTAACATCAAAAAAACACCTCCCTGCTTCTTGGGAATATTGGCATCGTATTCTTAAAATTACTTTCTGCTGTCTGGGAGTTATGGCATTTTTAAGATGTCAGTATAATGGCATTAATACCATCCAGTGGAATTGTCATTATGGGGACCAATCATCTTTTTAGAGATTTTAAAGCTTACTGATAGAAATCAACATGTTTCCTTATATAAAACATAAACATTTTAAATATCATATATAGCAAATTTTGTAGAGGTTATAGGAAAACAACCTGTTAAGTATACCCAGGGTACACAAACTAAGTTCTTAGTTACCTGTTTCAGACTGAAGCCAAAAATTGCATACAGGCAGCTCAATGAATTCTACTTCTACATTAATTAGTACTCTATATGTACATTAATATCATAACAGAAATTTTAAATAAATAAGTATGAAATTTTATATATTTAGGAATAATATTTGTAGTCTTAAAAAAAGTTTTAAAGAGTCAAATGATACCAAAGGATTGTGAGAGTATGGGCAATAGAATAGTACCTTAACTTTTATTTTTCTCCTCTCTTGTATCAGTTGACACTTCTGACATGAGACAGAGATTTAGGACTTTCTTTTAACAAGCGTGCTTGAGTTTAGAGAAGGAGAAAACTATGTTCAACCTCTAAAGCCAGCTTTGATTTTTTTAATTGAATTGGGTCCACAAGAACACCAGTTGTCTTTTGGATTTGTGGAGAGCTAGAAAAACAAATATATGGGAAAATTTGTGAAATTTTATCCTGTTGGAAATTCATTATACCATTCAGCCAACTGACTCATTTTGGGGATGATGATTTTCTCTGAATGATTCTTCAGAAGTTTCATTTGTCCAGTGGTCTCCAGAATCCTTAGTTGGATGCTTTTATTCTCCTGGAAAGACAAAACAATGCCCTGCCACAACACTAACTTTGAAGGCAAAAATTCCCTGTCCTCTTCTTGCAAAGGTATAGTTTAAAAAAAGAAAGCAGTCTTTTAAATCTATTCTAATAGACCATACCTTAGGTAATATGGAAGGCAAGGGAATTACAACCTGTAAAGTGCCCATTGGCAGAATAGTCTATATGGCTCTTGTATCCATTAACATTTTCTATTTTCCAAACTTGTTTTTAATAACAGATATAGGAGAATTCCAAGTACTGGTCAATATTTCAATATGTTGAGCACTTAGCTGCTTCTGTACCAACTGTTCTAATGTCTGTAACTTTTTGATGTCAGAAGCCATTTTCTATTAGCACAGGTTTGTCAGTTAAACATTTTAAAGATTCCACTGCTCCAACAAATCATGTCCCTGTAAATTCATTGCTATTTTAGCTAAATGTGGCTTTGATTTTAATATCTTTCCTTTTGGCCCTATAAGCTTAACCCATCCTGCACTTTGTTTTAGGGGAGATGAAGTTACAATTCCTACACCTTCTGAAGAGGCCAAACTTTCAAGAGTTTGTTGAAATTATTGTTACATCTGAACCTATAGCTACCAAACCCTCAAATTCAATGTCCTTTATTTGCATTTTGCCTTGGTCTTTGCTCATTTAGAGAAATTGCAAAAATACTTGATTGCTGCCTCACCTGAAAATTTTGTTTTATCTCCTGAAGCTGTTCTGTCATCTTGTCAATATGATTTTTAACACAGGGCATTGAATCATTTAATTGCTTTGTGGAGGAATTTCCCTAATTATGAAAGGGAATTATTTAACTAAATTTGACATTTAGACCTGTGAGAGAACTGTCAGGACATTTCCTGATGGAAAAAGTTACCTTACCTGTCTCTTTTTGATCTACATTCATTGGTCCAGTGCTGGATATTGCCACACCTTCTGCATATTCCAGAAGGCTAGGTCTTCTCTTAGGTCTTCTCCAGAAAAAACATTGTATCTAGGAAGACCTTGCATAAATCCCTATTTAGATGACCTGCTTAACATCATTTAAGAATACTGGCCTTTTGATTTTTCTTAAAAATTTTAGCAGTTATCTGTATTTTGGATCCATTTATCTATGGTTATGGGTTCTCATCTTTACATACTTAATCACCTACTTATATTATGAATTCACATTTTCAAAAGCCAAAGATTCAATTAATATGTGTCTGATGTCTAGACTAGACCTTATAACATTCTATTTATAGTTTGAGTCAATTTTCATAAAAATAAAAACCATGAAGTCTTTTATGGGCCTTATAAACTTTTAGTAAATGACTCAATACTCTATCCGTAATCTTCAACCCTGTCCCAAGGATTTTAACCTGCTACATGCCATAGAAACAGGTTGTAATCATATAATATAGACTGTCTTTGTAAATCGGCATACTCTCACTAAGAAGCTGCTCTTGGTAAATTTCATTACCTCTAGCCCTACCGCATATGATAATAGTTTCCTCTCTACACCATGTTCTGTGCTGTAACTAAGGACCAGCTTCTAATATAGCTATGACTAAATATGTCGAGTTTTGTGGAATAATTCTTTTCCTAGTTGTCCATAAGCTAACACTTGCTTCACAAAGATGAATGCATAATATGAAATGATTTCTTCCTTAAATCTCATCAAATCTAACATTTCTACAGTATTCCAATGAACTTCAGCATTACCTTGTGGGTGCTTATTATCTGGTGGTTATTCTTGTGTTGTAAGTGGGTAAATTAAGACTGATGTTCTAACAATATTAGTTATTGTGCAATGGTGTGACAGGTTCTTCTCTAAATTCCTGTCTGTGTCTGACTATTTTTCTTATTTTTATTAGTAGGTCTTGCATCTTTACAACAGTAAGTTCTTCTAAGACTTGTATCTTATCAATCCATTTTTTCTTATGTTCATTAGTAAGTCTTTCTTAGGCTTGTATGTTATCAGTAGTAAGTCTTTCCAAAATTTATGTCTTATCAGTAAAATTATTATAACTGGCACAGTTATCAAACCGCTGTTTTAAGAATAAAATATTAAATTCCAAACTGATAATAATTACAATTGACATATGTCAATCCCAGCTAAGATATTTATCCCCTTATTTAAATTTTCCATTTTCAAACCATCCACAGTAACATTATAGAAAGTAATAGTTCCCAGCCTTGTGATATTATTTATTCTTAACATGGGAAGGTTTTTCTTTTTAATATCATTTAACTCTCTAATAAAGGACTTCCCAGGTATCTCAACAATGCTGCTGAATTTTCTACTTTTGCCCTGTATCAGTGGTGAAATTAACCTGCTCCCAATAAATTCCAAGCCCAAGCCTGCTTTCTGGAGTCCCTGCAAGTGGCAACCAGTTACTCCATGTGCTAACCAAAGTGAACTGTATCAGAGGTAGCTGGCATACATTCTATATTCCCATGGTTGTGCCATGCATTGGTCACCAAATATTGTTTTAACTTTGACACAATTGCTGCACCTTGATTTAACAATGTTTCACCTTTGTAGCTACCAGCTTGTTTCTCTGGCAGTGGTCTGACCACTCAGGTGGCAGCCTGGTGGGAATTCTCTTCTTGTAGGGACTAGCTCTGTTGCTGCTCTTAAAAGTAGCCTTAAATAAATCTCTATCATTCTATTTATAAATATGACTCAATTCAAAGCCTGGGGAGAAACCTGCTAGCTCAGAGAGGCTGGATTACAACTAACTAAACATCTCTCTTTGCTGGCATCTCCCAAATATAGTATCCTTCTACTCTCCCAAGTCAAAAGAAAAAGACATTCTATTCCAGATCCCTTCCATGTTCTTTTGGCGTGTCTCTCTATCTCTTTCAGATGCCCTCTGATGCTCTTTGAATATTTTTTGTCACCTAGTTGCTAACTCAACTTCCTGACCCAAGCTTAATTGTATTTAATTAAAGCAAATACAAACTCAGAATTCACAGTGTGATCAAATATCCACCAACTATTAGGTTTTCTACCACTGAAGAATAGAAGGTAAAGAGCCAGATGAAACTCAAAATTCAAAACTAATTGCATGAGAATGATACACATAATTTCTGTGATTCTTTTATGAAAACTCAGTGTACAAAATAATGTGCACACTTTCTAAATGAAAATGTATCCAACAGAAAGCATGTAGGAAAGTATCTTTAGTGCCCAAACAATAAAATTGTGGCATAGAAAACAGAAACATCGTCCTAAGCTTTCACTCTGGTATACAGAAGCTATCTAAAGCCCAAGAGTTTTTCCCAGATAATATCTCAAATATTCATAGGTCTTACACTAGAATAAATTTATTGCTGCTATAAGATATATAAAATGTTGATAAACTGCTTTCCTGACCTTGGAGAACTTTGTTGACGTATTAAGAGTCTTTGATACATAGCAGAATGCAGACATGCTGCATGATTTGTTGGATGCATAGCACTGGGTCTGTGCTATTAGGCACTTAAGAAACAAGGGGCATCTTCAGAGAAGGTAGAACATTGGAATGAGTCATATTCTTGCTAGTAATGCAGCAAGCAAAAGCTCTCGCGATTGGAATGTTAAGCAACTCCATTTAAACACTGTGCAAACCCTATTTTATGACGTACATTGTTCCCTGCAGTCTGTCCCTGAGATTCTGCTGTCTTTTTTTTTCCTCACTAGTAACATAGCATTTGACCCTTGGTACCTTGTTTACAAAGCACTGCCTCATGCAGCACACTGGGGCTCTAATAAAGTGATAGCAGTAGCTTGGAGAGACTACATTGTGAACAGTGATACCAAGCAGTGTTCATCTCATGAGACTCAACTTTTTTAGTTCTCTAGAAATATCCTTCGAAGAAAAAGACTTTAATGGCAAACTGAGGTATGGAAAATGGAACTTTGAAATGAAGTAATATTTGAAATAGAAATTGCGAAAATTTATTGTTTGTTCATAACAACCAAAGCCTCTTCCTAAAACCAAAGACATCACTACAAGACTTATATGGATGGCTTTTGAATTTTATCATTTTTCTATAACATTTAACACATAACTTTCTTCTGTTTTATTCCATGGATGACTTCAATGTTAAAAAGTATACTGGAAACAAAAACTTATTTTAATTTGCAAGCTTTAAGTCACCAAGTCTATTTGTCCTTAATTTCATTGATATATCATTTTCTTCAAGTCAAGTCTATCTTGTCTTACTGACAGATATTAGGATGACATTCTATAAACTGTTTTTTCAGAAATAATTAGGGTCACTTATATACTTATGAGAAAGGAAATTTCTTTGTGAATTCTGTGAAACTAGGCCATGCTTGTATAATTTTTAGCCTAGATTTAGTAAAATAACAATAAATTAATATTGTCTTCTTGCTTGCAAGTTAGCCAGTCATCACATTCAAAGCACAGGTTCTTCAAGTAATACATTATATATACTTACCATTACAAATGATCTTTCTTATCTGTGAATTCTACAAAATAATTTTATTGATATTATGTTTTCTCCATGTATAAGGTCTTTCCAGGTGGGTCATGGTAAACCATGAGTGAAAGTCAAGGAATCCCATTTGATATTTCCATCTGTGTTATCACTATTTCTTGCTTAACTTTGATCCTCTTGTTAAATGTACAGTAAAAGTGCATGACCTGTTAAGATAAACGAGATGGCAAATACCTTTTACCAAAATGAATTTATGGATGGCTTATCTTTGGACTATCAAGTTGAGTCTCCCATAAGACATAACAGTTTCATATAGTTTATAGCTGAGAATGTACATTGCATAATATTTAACAATTTTAAAGTTTGTGATTTTATGTGTTCTCTTCTGTTATGGCAACTTAATTATTTATATTTCCTATTGAGTGTTCATGTGTATATGACAACACTTTGAAAGACTCTTACAGAAATACATGGTGACATTCAGTAATTGCAGACAGAATTTAGTTCTTGTGATTACACTGGCTAGAAGGGTCATGGTCTGAAGGGTTCTCTGTATCTTTTCATATTTGCAAGATTCACCACTTCTCTCCTTTGCATATTATCATCACCTGTAACTGTCTCTTTATTCACCAGCCTTGAGACTAAACGTAATTTAATTGTAGCCACTGAATTTTCATAACGTACTATATATATTTTTTATTTCCCTTTACAAATCTATCTACCATCCTGTACCTGGCTTCTCCTACAGCAGATTAATATGGATTGCATTAGTGGCGTCCTGTCTTCTACCTTGAAGTTTAACTGTGATAACAGTTTATACTAGCAATACATTGGGCATTGGCAGAAAAAAGAGAAGATTTTCAGAAATGTCCTACAGAAGATAGAAGTATCTATAAGTCAGTTCTCTCTATATAACTTTAGTTTCAGTAGCCAGGACTGTGAAGTCTTCTTATCCTAGTTACTTATTTTCACTATTGTGGCCATCATAGAGGAGAGATGGTATTCCAAAAATTCCTTATCAATATCACTAAGTCTGTTTTAAACCTCTAAAATGATACTATAATATTGTAATTTTGACTTACATTTGTTGTTTCAATGCGTGTAATTACCATAACTACCATATGAAGATCCCTGTTCCTCTCTTCGCTCACCCACCTCCAACCCACATAGCCCTACAAACTTTCCTACAGTCAAGTCTGTTTCTTGCATTTTGTGACCCAGTGAGATTAACGTGTCTGAATAAATACAGGTTTGGATATATCTGTTTACAGGTGGTGAGATTGACAGTGCTATACGCTTCAGGCAGACGTATTCCATGTTCTTTTGGTTCTTTACTGAGTCTCAGATGGTTCGTGGTGCAGGATCCAGAAGGGTGTCTCTTGAGAATGGAGAAAAGTTGGCTCCATACTGATGACACAACAAGCTTAGTTTATTCCAGGAAGGAGTGAGCCTTATGTACCCCTCAACCCAGATGCAGGGGAGGAGGTATACTGATCTGGCATTTGCTAGGGTGATGTGGTCTCGGTCCATGCCCATGTCATCTTTGGCCTGTTGATGTCAAGGCTTTCTGGCAGACCCAAGCTGGCTATCAGAAGATGCCTACTGTGCATGCTGTGGGCCACCTATCAGGCCCATTGAGGCTTAATTTTCCCACAAACAGGAATAGCAGGAAAATATATAATTTCATTTGTTTGCTTTGACTACTGTTTCTACATAAAAAACTTTAGCTGATATAGTGAAATTAGTTTTACTTTCAGTATTTGTAATTCAAAGGAAGAATTTGGGACACAATTTTACACCACAACTGTCAAATACTTGACATTTTAGTATTGTAATATTTAGCAGAAAAATTTGATATGTTCAGGAGTTCATCTGGCACTGTCCTAGCTAAAGTCACTTTTTAGGTTCACAACGAAATTGTTAACTTTTAATACATTTTACAACTTGTTTTCAGGGTAATGTGTTTTTTTTAAGTACGTTTTCTTCTTGAAACATTTTTCCTCCTGTTTTCTATAATCAAAACAGTCTGTGGACTACCACACCATAGTATATATTTTCAAACTCTTTCACTCAGTAAAATATTTTAAGATTTTATTCATATTATTTTATTTGTATTATGTATACAGTGTTCTGCCTACATAGGAAGAGGGCACCAAATCTCATCATAGATGGTAGTGAGCCACCATGTAGTTGCTGGGAATTGAACTCGGGACCTTTTTAAGAGCAGCCAGTTCCCTCGCCTCTGAACAATTTCTCCAGCACTTAGTAAGTAAATAATATATGACTGTTAATACTTTTATTGTGATTATGTCCTCAAATGAGCATCTTTGATTTCAATATCAATCTATAAATTTAAAAATGAGAAAACCAGTTACTCTAAGGTTATTATTGTATATGGTAAATCTAAGAGTGCTATTTGTTTAGGTAACTTAGTAATTACTGACATAGTTTTATATTTTCAAGGCTATAATTTAGAAAAGTTAACCCAGACTTTTGAGCAATTACACTGAAGAGACAACTAGAATCATCACTGTGCTTCAAGCTAAAGAGAGACTATAGATTATTCCTGTTTATAGGAGAGGCAAAGAATTTTTTTTGGTTTTACGAGACAGGGTTTCTCTGTATTGTTTTGAAGGCTGTCGGTCCAGCCTGGCCTCGAACTCACAGAGATCCGCCTGCCTCTGCCTCCCGAGTGCTGGGATTAAAGGCGTGTGCCACCACCGCCCGGCAAGAATTATTTTTTCTCTAAATGTATTGACAATATCTTCAATTAAAGACAAAAACAGGGGCAAATTTAAGCACCCAAAGAAAATCATTTAGAATGAAACATTATCCCTCTCTTATTTTTCTTTATGATATTTACTGCATTTACCAACTATGATCCAAAAAGTTTAAACTCTGGCATTAGTTGATGAGAAAATAAATGTGTTCAGTAACCTTCAAAAGCATGTAATTCAAATATAAGTTATTTTCTGCACAAAAATATAAAATAGTAAATATGAGTCATTAACACTTGACTATAAATTTATGGTAAGCAATATATTATATAAATTATAACATGTGTATTTAATGTTCTCTATCACATATTTTCATCTTTCAAATTTTTATGAGAATATGTCAATTAATAAATACATAGAGTTTCTTATTGCATGTGTGGTCATGTTATATAAACACACGTATACATATATGTGGTTATCACACTTTCTTCAAAATAAAAAATTCTCAGATACAAATTTGTATGGAAAGAGGCATATATTTAAAGTTTAGGCATATTTGTTAATTATCTTCTCTGGTTAAATGTATTTCACATTTTCATCAACCTTGAGTGCTTCTAACTGTGCTTACACTGAGCTATTCTTAATACATTCTGATATGTTTTTTGTTTATAACATGAAACTGTGAAGTCTAGCTTCATTTAAATTACGTTACTTTTATTTGATTTTAGAGAAATTTAGGGCACAGATTAATTTTCTATAATTCATAGAGGCAATTAATGAGAAAATACACCTAAGAATGTCCATCTTCCAATGTCAATGGTTTATATGTTAACATTGTTCCTTTAAATAATAATTGTCTTTGTTCAGGTCAGCTGTTTCTGTGGGTTAAACCAGCCCACTCTTAACTCCATTGCCCATTAGTTCTCTCTTTCAGACAATGGATTCTAGTTCAGCTCAGTGTTTGTCTGTGGGTATCTGCCTCTGCTTTCATCTGTCGCTGGATGAAGGTTCTGTTTTCTACACTTTCTGGCAGTGTGATTGTATGCTAATCCTCCCCTGATTCATGTCTAAAATCCATATATGAGAGAGTACATACCATGTTTCTCTTTTTGTGACTGGGTTACCTCACTCAGGATGGTATCTTCTAGTGCCATCCATTTGCCTGCAAATTTCAAGATTCAATTGTTTTTTTTTCCACTGAAGAGTACTACATTGTCTAAATGTTCCACATTTTCTCTATCCACTCTTCAGTTGAGGGGAATCTAGGTTGCTTCCAGGTTCTGGCTATTACAAATATTGCTGCTATGATCGTAGTGGAACAGACTTCATTGTTGTATGAATGTGCATCTTTTGGGTATATGTCTAAGAGTAGAATTGCTGGGTCTTGTAGTAGACAGATTCCCATTTTCCTGAGGAATCTCCATACTGATTTCCAAAGTGGCTGTACGAGTCAGCACTCCCACCAGCAGTAAAGGAATGTTCTCTCCTCACATCCCCTCCAGCATAAACTGTCATTGGTGTTTTTTATTTTAGCCATTCTGACAGGAGTGAGATGGTATCTAAGAGTTGTTTTGATTTGCATTTCTCGGATGACTAGGGATGTTGAACACTTTCTCAAGTGTCTCTCAGCCATGTTAGTCTCCTCTATTGAGAATGCTCTATTTAGTTCTGAACCCCATTTATTGTTCCATATTTACCAGTGGTGTACAAATAGACTTTGAGTGCCCATGTCACAATATCGGAGGCTCTCTCAGTTGGAACTCTTGGGGGAGGGCCAAGCCCTGCCCTGGATGAAAGGACAGTAACTGGAGATCCACGATGGAGGGCCTCATCCTCTTTGGTGATGGAAGTGGATATTGGGTGGGGGACTGGAGGACCTGGTGGGGTGGATTGAAGGGGAGGGGAGGGAGATGGATCTGGGATTGACATGTGAAACAAGATTGTTACTAACCTAAATAAAAAAATAAAATAAAAAATAAACAAAAATTAATTGTCTTAAAATTATCAAGTACTTCTTGGCTATTTAAAAATACTGATATTGTCTATTTATTCCATTGAAGAGGTACCACTTAAATAGTGACTAAAATTTGGAAATTATTTAAGTTTTGGAAAAGTGAAATCTGTCAGGTTTAAAGATACTAATATAGTGGTTTACATTACACTCAGCTTCAGTGACAGATACGTTAAATATAAATAACATTATTTAATTAATTTATCGATTTCAATAACAGACATTGAGACTTACCAGGCTAAAATGCTAAAGAGAAACAGAATCGATCATATATCACATCATCCAGAAATTTATTTTATGTAATAATATTTGGAATTTACCCAATGTAATATTAGTCAACTCAGTGACAATCTATATTTCTGTCAAAAGTATATCTTGATTAAGAAAGGCTGCCATGTATATAAGTATAAAACACATTGCACTAGATCTATTAAATAGGAATTACAATAAACAAAACGTTTTATAGCCAAACCATTGCACCACTTAGAAGGAATGTGCAAAATGTAGCAATTTGACTGAGTGGTCTAGACACCTGAAGAAGTGTGTTTGTGTGTGTGTAATATATGAAGGTAACTTTTGGTCAATGTAAATTGTAGACATTGTAGTTCCTGTTAAGACACTCTAGAAACTGACTTATCTAATAATACTAAATGCTTGAACTGAACTTTTCCTTTTGAAATTCTAAAGAAATGTTGTAGAACATTATCATGCATATATATATTAGATTAGAAACAATGTCATTTTATATATCAATCCTAGTTCCCTCTCCCCCCCACCTTCCCATAATCCTTACCTACCCCCATTCCATCCTTCTTCTGCTCCATCGAAAGGGCAAGGCCTACCATAGGGAATCATCAAAATCTGACACATCATTTGGGGCAGGGTCTAGGCCTGAGTGTCTAGGATGACACAGTATCCCTCCATGAGGGTATTTGTCTCCCACACTCCATTCGTACACTAGGGATAAATACTGTTATACTACCAGAGGCCGTGTGGACATCCCAGGTCTCCTAACTGACACTCAAGTTCAGGGGACCTTGTTCTGTTCTATGCTGGTTTCTGAGCTGTCAGTCTGGGTTCTATGAGCTCCCCCTTGTTCAGGTCAGCTGTTTCTGTGGGTTTGCCTGGTCTTGACCCCTTTGCTCATCACCCCTTCCCCTCTACAACTGGATTCCAGGAATTCATCTCAGTGCTTAGCTATGGATCTCTGCTTTTGCTTCCATCAGTTACTGGATGAACACTCTAAAATGATATATAAGGTAGTCATCAATCTCATTATAGGGGAAGGGAATTTAGGACATCTTAATCAGCTGATTTTCATCTGTTTCTATAAGTATTTTTGTTAAAGTGAAAACACAAAAGACTGGAGACTCTGAATGTCTTTTGATGACCATCCTACTAGATGAAAATATATAAACCATGCAATATAGTTATTAAAACATTTATCTGTAGATAAATATGAAATCATCAAAAGAAAGTATCAGATTATTTCTGTTTCATCACTACTGTCATTACAGAGATAAATCAATATAAATGGGTGCACAACTATGCATGAAATCTTGGGGAAATTCTCAGCGACTATATCATCACATCAACTCTTCTTTAATGATAGTCTTCCTCACTTATTCCACAGCTGCCTTGGCAAACATTCAAGAACCCTGTGCATTGTGATCTGCTGTAATATTGTTTAAAAAAATATATCCTGTAGTAGTAAATCCACCTCGCATGAACCTAAATTTGAAGCCAGCTGACTGGAATGCCAGTTATAAGTCAGGGTTAACCCAAGCATTTCACTTATGTTTGTATCCTTCAAAACTGATTCTACCATCTCATTTTCAGGTTGTTTGCATTAAGGACAGCACCTGTGTTATATGTCATCAGGATGAGCAGTCAGAGGTGTTCTGGCCTTGTTGTGGGGCTTCATTTCACCAAACGGTGAACTTGGTCTCTGCGAAAGATATATGAGTGTGCCGGCCATTGCACAGTGTTCAGTCTAGGCATTTAACAGAAGAAATCAATGAGGCACAACTGTGTAAAATAGGGGTCAAATATGTGCAGCTGTGGTTCCACATAGATCAGAGAGCACTGTTTGATTTTTCTCTGGACAGCTATCATTAACAAAATGGTCTTCAGAAGCTTTTTATTAAAAACAAATTGATGTTAATTAATTCAAATTGCAGTGAAGGTTAGTTAGCAATCTCAATGTAGGAAACTGGATCAGATCAGGCCTGTACTCTGACACCATAACTTGTTATCATGAAACATAATTTTAAAATGAGACTTTTTGTTTATGTCAAATAAAGCTTTACATATATAGATTCTTGATTTTCTGGTGGTTGTTTGACTGCTTGACTCTTTTTTAACAACTGATATTATCTTATTTCCCCAAGTATTTACTGATAAAATTATGTGATTAAAATTTACCCATACATCATAGATATTTGAATTCAAAAATCATGTATTTTTATTTCAGCACTTTGAGTAAAATAGAAATGTATTTTAAAGGAATATATTTTTTTCCCATTTTAAAAAGAAACTCATCCTAAACATACAAATTATAACAAGACAGCTCCTTCCATGTTTTAACTGTTCACATCCTATACTACTCTGCCTCTATATTATTCTTTATTCATGCCTTATCTCTTCCCAACATACACACACATTCATAAACAAAAGAGAGAATAAATCCTTTCAAAGATCCTTCATTTTTTTCATTCCTATAATTAGTCTGAATAAGAACCAATTGAATTGCCCTTATTCTCATTGTCTTGGCCATTTGTCTTTCTGAGTGACTGAAATATTAGGTGCAGACAGATATGAATTATTTTTGCTTCTTTATCTTCACCTTTCTTTATACTGATGAACAGCTGGAAGTCAGAATCAGAAGGCAAAGTTTCTATAAGCAGTATGTGAGAGAAATAAAAGGTGCATGTGACTATGTGGGGAAGGAAAGTACAGATAAGAAATTTCCAATACCTTCCAAAAGACAAATGAGTTATGAAAATATGAAAGCATAGGAAGATAAGTTTCTAGAGGGAAAATAAATGAAGTATAATTTGTAGGCGATGCTGTTTTTAGGAATTCTAGCAAGCAATTCCTTATTTCTAAGGTTACACCTTCTCATTGGAGTCTACTGTTAAAAATTTGCAACATCCTGAGCTGGGAATATTGTATAACAGTACAGTATTTTCCTAGCATGCTCAAGTCCTGGTATTCAATTGTCAGCATTAGGAAAATGTAAATGTTATCAAATATCGATGCCCTTCTTCGGGGTGTCTCAAAATCTCAGGTAGTTATGGTACAGCACAGTGTTACATAACCTGACTGGTACCAAAGAAAAATGCTCTTTATTCTCTTTGTAGATTTCTTTGGCTCTTGTCTAACACCAAGCCTAGGGGAATGATGGGTGCCACATAGAACTTCTGAAAAGGAGGAATCTAACTTGCTTCCAGATTTTGGCTATTACAAATAAAGCTGCTTTGATCATAGTGGAACAGACTTCCTTGTTGTATGAATACTCATATTTGGATATATGTCTAAGATTGGGATTGATAGAATTTGTAGCAGACTGATTTCCATTTTCCTGAGGAATATCCATACTGATTTTCAAAGTGTCTATGCAAGTTTCTACTCCCACCAGCAGTGGAGGAGTGTTGCTCTCTCTCCACATCTTCTCCAGCATATACTTCCATTGATGTTTTTGATTTTAGTCATTCTGACAGGAGTGAGATGGTATCTCAGAGTTGTTTAGATTTGCTTTTCTCTAAAGACTAAGGATGATAAGTACTTTCTTAAGTGTCTATTGGCCATTTTAGCCTCCTCTATTAAGAATTCTCTATTTAGTTCTGTACCCCACCTTTTAATTGGATCCTGTGGCATTTTTTGGAGACTTGCTTGATGAGTTCTTTGTAAACTTTGGAGATCAGTCCTCTGTCAGGTGTGGGGTGAGTGAATATCATATCATTTCCCATTCGGTGGGCTGCGTTTTTGCCTTGGTGATAGTGTCTTACAGAACCTTCTAAGTTTCAGGAGGTTGCATTTATTAATTGTCCATCTCAGTGTCGGTGCTACGTTTGTTATGTGCAGGAAGCAGTGTCTTTACTAGTTCTTTCAAGTGTACCTCCCACTTCCTCTTCTAAGAGATTCAGTGTGGCTGGATTTATGTTGAGGTCTTTGATCCATTTGGACTTAAGTTTTGTGCATGGCGATAAACATGGATTGATCCGCATTCTTCTAAATGCCAGCCTCCAGTTATGCCAGTACCACTTGCTAAAGATGCTTTCTTTATTCCATTGTATATTTTTAGCCTCTTTGTCAATGATCAGATGTTCATATGTGTGGATTAATATCAAGGTTTTCAATTCATTTCCATTTCGTCTACCTGTCTATTTTTGTCCAAATACCAAGCTGTTCTCATGATTATAGCTTTATAATAGAGCTTGAAGTCAGGGATGGTGCTGCCTCCGGACATTGCCTTGTTTAATGGGGTTGTTTTGGCTATCGTGGGTCTTTTGTTTTTCCATACAATATTGATTATTGTTCTTACAAGGTCTGTGAAGAATTGTGTTGTTTGTGGCAATTGTAAAGGGTGATGTTTCTCTGATTTCTCTTTCAGCCCTTTTATCATCTGTGTATAGTAGGGCTACTGATTTTCTTGAGTTGATCTTGTAGCCTGCCACTTTGCTGAAGGTGTTAATCAGTTGTAAGAGTTTCTTGGTAGAGTTCTTTGGGTCATTTATGTAAACTATCTTATCATCTGCAAACAGTGAAAGTTTGACCTCCTCCTTCCCAATTTGTATCCCCTCGTTCCCCTTTTGTTGTCGTATGGCAATGGCTAGAACTTCAAGTACAATGTTGAAAAGGTATGGAGAGTGGACAGCCTTGTCTTGTACCTGATTTTAGAGGAATTGCGTTGAGTTTCTGTCCATTTAGTTTTATGTTGGCTGTTGGTTTACTGTATATAGGTTTTATTATGTTTAAGTATGTTCCTGTTATCCCAGATCTCTCCAAGACCTTTATCATGAAGAGGCCTTGGATTTTGTGAAAGGCTTTTTCAGCATGAGCTGAAATAATCAGCATGAGATAATCATGTGATTTTGGTTTTCACCTTGTTTATATGGTAGATTACATTGATGGATTTTCGTATGTTGAACCATCCCTGCATCCTTGGTCTCTTAGTATTGGTAGAATATCTATCCAGGACCTTTTGGCTTTCAGAGTTTCCATGGAGAGGTCAGGTGTAATTCTGATAGTTCTGCCTTTATATGTTACTTGGCCTTTTTCCTTAGCTGCTCTTAATATTCTTTCTTTATTCTGTATATTTGGGGTCTTGATTATTATGTGGCAAGGGGACTTTTTTTGTGATCCACTCTATTTGGTGTTCTGTAAGCTTCTTGTACCTTCATTGGCATGTCTTTCTTAAGGTAGGGAAAGTTTTCTTCTATGATTTTGTTGAATATATTTTCTGCCCATTTGAGGTGGTTTTCTTTTCCTTCTTCTATACCTATTATTCTTAGGTTTGGTCTTTTCACGGTGTTCAATAGTTCTTGGATATTTTGTGTTAGCAATTTGCTGGACTTAATATTTTCATTGGTCGATGAATCTATTTCTTCTAGTATATCTTCAATGCCTGAGATTCTCTCTTCCATCTCTTGTATTCTGTTGGTTATGCTTGCATATGTAGTAATTTCCCCTTTGCCCATGTTTTCTATTTCCAGCATTCCCTCAGTCTGTTTCTCTATTGTCTCGATTTCAATTTTCAACCCTTTCACAGTTTCAATTTTTTTTTGCAATTTTTGCTTTGTCTTTTCCTCCATTTCTTGCATTTTTGGTTTATTTTTTCTTCAATCTCGTTAAAGGTTTTTCTCATATCCTCTTTGATAGACTATCATTTTCTTTAAGTTGCTTTTAGATCACTCTCTTGTGCTTCATCTGCATTGGGATGTTCAGCTCTTGCTGATGTACATTCTCTAGACTCTGGTGGTGTCATATTGGTTTTTCTGTTGCTGAGTGTGGTTTTATATTGTCTTCTTCCCATCCCTTCTTCCAGTATTTGCAGAAGGAGTCTGTACCTCTCATGGTGGGTGCCAGAACAGGGTTCGCTTATGGTGGGCTCAAGTGGGTCTGATACTCAGTGGCTCTACTATTCTGTAGATGGAGGCAGTTCTAGTACTGGGGCCTTGGTAGTCTGAGGGTGGTTTGGTCTTCATCTGGATGGGTTCTATGGTGCACAGTCCCCAGGCCTCAGTGGGTTATGAACAGAACACGGGAATGTGGGCTGGAAACAGGCCCAGGCTTACCTAGTCCCATGGGCTGAGAAAGAGACTAGGATTCTGGCAGTCTCTGGGTGCTTTGGATCCCACTGGGATGGGAACCACAGTAGCAATTCCCAGATCTCAGCAGGTTGTGCACAATGCACAGGAAGCCATTGTTTTCCTTAAAAAGACAAGCTAGACAATTCTACAATGATACTAACAGGATCAAATGATAGAATGACTTTCTGATATTTTGTAATGGTTTAAACCATGCTACCAAAGAAGGATAATTACTGTATGAGTAAGACTAGTCTACTCTTTTCACAGAGACAGCTATAAAATGGACACTTAGTCCACAAAAATTCTAGAGTTAAAGTATAATTCTCAGCATTATCTGAATTGAAGGTGAGACTGAAAAAGTAATTATAACAAGGAGATAGAGCCCTGGTGGATGAGAATATTGTTCTTGTATGTGTAGGTAATCCTGAGCTTTAGCCACATTCAGCCATATGAAGAAACAGTAAAAAGATTGTACTCAAATGCTGAAACAGGGATTCATTAAGAAAACCGCCCTCATTACCTCACACAGAGTTTTATCATTGAAGCCAGAACCAAAAGTAAACCACTTCCCTATCCTTCTGGCTGATGATACAATATAGGAAGATAGACCCTATTTTATGAAGTTAATGAATACAATCTCAGTGTTTCAGGAAATATGAAGAGATTTATTATTTTGTTTTTATGCCATAAAACTTCATATACTAAATTAACTTCACTAGATACCACATTACTATTCACTGAGAATGTTTTGAGTGGAACTTGCATTTATGGTCCTTTCAAAGGAGTAGAATATCCCTTGAGAAAGCCACTGGAAAGTATCTATTTGAGTAGCATGATGGATGGTGCAATATTAAGAGTAATGATATAAGCCATATTAAATAAATGGTATTAGGAATCTTTGGTGGCAAGAAGATCTGTAGTGTTTTAACATAAGCTGTTTGTGAAGAGCATGACACTGTGAGTAAAAGCATTGTTGCTACCTGTCTCATGGTGGGAGATGTTGGCTTTCCCTATTAGAAAGGAAAGAACATGAAGAAATGCTTAAAGACTCCAAACATGATTATGTCTGGAGACTATAAAAACTATTCCTGTGCACTTAATGAATAAACAAAAGCCTAATAATATATATGCAACATTTTGAATACTCAACAATAAATAACCAAGATAACATGGTGTTCTGAAGCTTTATGCATTCCAAATATTTATTTTTATTTTATATTTGTCACTTATCCATACATGTATGTGTACCACATTATAGCCTGGGTTCTAAAAAGTACAAAATTGGTTATCATATCACCTGGAACAGACAAATAATTTTAATCATCATCTAGGCACTGTAAATCAAACCCAGATCATCTGTAAGTACAGCAAGTAGTCTCAATCCCTGAATCTATATCTTCAGTTTAATTTTACTCACTTTAGTCAATGCTTTTGCATAGATAGAAACACAGACAGTATTTTCTGCATGTACACATTTAATCAGGTTATCTCTGGGGAACTCTTAAGATACCTACAGCTGTGTATCATGTAGTCAAATTTTGAAAGTGCAAAGAGTACGTTACTTCACAATGCTGATATTCATAATTTCCCCAAAGAGGGAAAAATACATAAATTTCTGGATAGTGGAGAAAGAGTGTAAAAGCATGAGAGATAAATAATCTTGACAATGAAATAAGCAGATATTTCTGTTCTGTTTCATGAATTTCAGTGACTACAATCAAGTATAATCATAATTCTTGAAGACTGAATATATAGACTTCTCACAGATTTCAAAATTCTAAGACCCCTGAAATATTGTGTATATTTGAGATACACTTATCCTTAAATGACATCAGAGAACCAGGCTTAATAGAAGGAAGAAACATAAAAATTTTAATTGGAAAATGTAATTATGGCATTATGTAGTGAGATTTTGGTAACAAATAGAAAATAGAAATTAATCCATATGGGAGAAACAATCCGGTTTTTGACATATTTTTCTTTTATTGAAAACAGATTAAAAACAATATATTGGGAAAAGATTTTCCAATAAAATGGACCCAAGAAACAAGTTGGGGTAGCAAACCAAATATCTAACAAATTAGATTTTAAAATGAAATCAAACAAAGGAGATAAAGGAGGTCATTACATAATCATCACAGGAGAAATCTTCCAAGATGAAGTTTCAATTCTGAATATCTATATCCCAAATAGAAAGGCATCAACGTTCATAAATAAATATTACTAAACTTAAATCACATATAAAGCCCCACACACTTATAGTGGGAGACTGCAACACCCGACTCTCACGACTAGACAGGAATACCAAACAGAAATTCCATAGAAAAACACAGGCTCTAATAGAAGTTATGACACAATTGGGATTAACAGATATCTATAGAACATTGCATCCACAAATAAAAGAATATCCCTTCTTACCACCAAATGGAACCTTCTCAAAAATCGACCACATACTGGGCAACATATCAAACCTCAGCAGCTACAAAAAGTTGGAAAAACTCTATGCATCTTGTCAGACCACCATGCATTAAAATTAGAATTCAACAACAACACAAATTGCAGAAAACCTACAAACTCATGGAAATGAAATAATGCACAACTGCACCTTTCCTTGGTCAAAGAAAAAATAAAAAAAAGAAATTAAATATTTCCTAGAATTCAATGAGAATGAAGACAAAACATACCCAAACCTATGGGACACTTTGAAAGCAGTACTACAGGAAAAGTTCCTAGCACTAAGTGCCCACATGAAGAAACTGGAAAATAGTTATACTAGAGTATTAAAAGCACAGCTGAAAGCTCTAGAACACAAAGAATCAAACTCCCCCAGAAAGAGTAGACACCAGGAAATAATCAAACTGAGGGCTGAAATCAATAAAGTAGAAACTAGGAAAACAATACAAATAATCAATGCAATGAGGAGTTGGTACTTTAAGAAAGTTAACAAGGTAGACAAAACTTTGTCCAAACTTACAAACAACAGAGGGTCAACATGCAAATTAAAAAATAAGAAATGAAAAGGGAGACATAACAACGGACTCTGAGGAAATTCAGAGAATCATTAGGTCATAGTTTGAAAACCTGTATTCCACAAAATTCAAAAATTTAAAGGAAATGGATGATGTCCTGGATAGCTATCACTTTCTAAAATTAAATCAAGAACAGATAAGCAATTTGAATAAACCAATAGCTTCTATGGAAATAGAAGCAGTCATTAATAGTCTCCCAAACAAACAAACAAACAAAAAAGCCCAGGTCCAGATGGCCTTAGTGCAGAATTCTATCAGAAATTCAAAGAAGCAGAAAGGTCTTTGCCAAAGTCTTTCTATGAGGCTTCAATTACCTGAATCCCCAAATCCACACAAAGACACAACTAAGAAAGAGAACTTCAGGGCTGGAGAGATGGCTCAGAGGTTAAAAGCATTGACTGCTTTTCCAGAGGTCCTGAGTTCAATTCCCAGCAACCACATGGTGGCTCACAACCATTTGTAATGAGATCTGGCGCCCTTTTCTGGCCTGCAGGCATGTGTGCTGGCATAACACTGCATACATAATCAATAAATAAATATTTTTAAAAAAAGAAAGAGAACTTCAGACTAATATCCCCCGTGGACACTGATGCAAAAATACTCAAAAAAATATTGGCTAATCAGATCCAGGAACACATTAAAACAATCATTCACCATGATCAAGTAAGTTTCATCCCAGGGATGCAGATATGGTTTAACATATGAAAATCCATCAATGTAATCCACCATATAAACAAGCAGGGAAACAAAAATCACATGATATACTCACTAGATGCAGAAAAAGACTTTGAAAAAATCCAACACCCATTCATCATAAAGGTCTTGGAGAGAACTGGGATAACAGGAACATGCCTAAATATAATAGAAGCTATATACAGCAATTCAACAGCCAGCATCAATCTAAGTGGGCAGAAAGTCAATGCAATTCCTCTAAATTTTAATCAAGAACAAGACAAGGCTGTCCACTCTCTCCATGCCTTTTTAATGTAGTACTTGAGTTCTAGCCAGAGCCTTATGACAACAAAAGAAGATCAAGGGGATACAAACTGGAAGGGAAGCGGTCAAACTTTCACCATTTGTAGATGATATGATTGTTTACATAAATGACCCAAAGAGTTCTACCAGGGAATTCTTAGAGCTGATTAACACCTTCAGCAAAGTAGCAAGCTACAAGATCAACTCAAGAAAATCAGTAGCCCTATTATGCACAGATGATAAAAGGGCTGAGAAAGAAATCAGAGAAACATCACCCTTTATAATTGCCACAAACAACATAAAAATACCTTGGGGTAATGCTAAACAAACAAGTGAAAGACCTGTATTGCAAGAACTTTGAGTCTTTAAAGATAAAATTAATGAAGCCCTCAGAAAACATAAAGATCTCCCATGCTCTTGGATAGGTAGGATCAATGTAGGAAAAATGGCAATCTTGCCAAAAGCAATCTACAGATTCAATGCAATCCCTATTAAAATACCAGCACCATTCTTCACAGACCTTGAAAGAACAATAATCAATTTTGTATGGAAAAACAAAAGACCCAGGAAAGCCAAAACAACCCTGTTCAACAAGGCAACATCCAGAGGCATCACCATCCCTAACCTCAAGCTCTATTACAGAGCTGTAGTCCGGGAAAACAGTTTGGTATTGGCAAAAAAAATAGACAGGTAGACCAAGGGACTCAAATTGGACACCGTGATATTAGCCCAAAAATGTGTGAACATCTGATCTTCAACAAAGAAGCTAAAAATATACAATGGAAAAAGAAAGCATCTTTAACAAATGGTGCTGGCATAAATGGATGCTGGCATGTAGAAGAATGCGGATAGATCCATGTCTATCACCATACACAAAACTTAAGTCCAAATGGATCAAAGACATCAACATAAATCCAGCTACACTCAACCTCTTAGAAGAGAAAGTGTGTGATACCCTTGAATGAATTAGTACAGGAGACAGCTTCCTGAACATAACACCAGTAGCACAGACAGTGAGATCAACAATTAATAAATGGGACCTCCTGAAACTGAGAAGCTTCTGTAAGGCAAAGGACACAGTCAGCAAGACCAAAAGGCAGCTCACAAAATGGGAAAAAATATTAACTAACCCCACATCTGACAGAGGATTGATTTCCAAAATTTACAAAGAACTCAAGAAGCAAGTCTCCAAAACACCACAGAATCCAATTAAAAAGTGGGCTACAGAACTGAATAGAGAATTCTGAATAGAGGAGTGGAAAATGGCTGAGAGGCACTTGAGAAAGTGCTCAACATGCTTACCCATCCAGGAAATGCAAATCAAAACAACTCTGAAATACCATCTTACTTCTGTCAGAATGGCTAAAATCAAAAACACCAATGACAATTTATGCTGGTGAGGTAATGGTGAAAAGGGAACACTCCTCCACTGCTGGTGGGAGTGCTAACTTGTACAGCCATTTTGGAAATCAGTATTGTGATTCCTCAGAAAAATGGGAATAAACCTACCACAAGACCCAGCAACCCCACTCTTAGGCATATTTCCAAATGATGCCCTTTCATACAACAAGGATGTCTGTTCCACTATGTTCATAGCAGCATTATTTGTAATAGCCAGAACTTGGAAGCAACCTAGATGCCCCTCAACTGAAGAGTGGATAGTGAAAATGTGGTACGTTTACACAATGGAGTACTATTCAAACAATGGAATCGTGAAATTTGCAGGAAAATGGAAGGCACTAGAAACCATACTGAGTGAGGTAACCCAGTCACAAAATGAGAAACATGGCATGTCCTCTCTCATATATGGATTTTAGACATAGATCTGGGGAGTGCCAGCTTACAATCCCATGGCCAGAGAGTCTGGGAAACAGAGCCTTTATTCAGTGGCTGATGGAAGAAGAGGCAGACTCCCACGGATAAGCACTGAACGGAACTCAAGAAATCCAGTGACAGAGAGGGAGGACTGATGACCAAAGGGGTTAAGACTGGGCTGGTTTAACCCCCAGAAACAGTTGACCTGACAAGGGTTAGCTGTTGAATCCCAGACTGATGCCTGGGAATCCAGCATGGGACTGATCAAGACCCCCGGAATGTGGGTGTCAGTGAGGAGGTCTAGGCAATCTATTAGGCCTTGGGTAGTAGATCAGTATTCATCCCTGGCATGCAAATGGACTTTGGGTGCCCATCCAACAATGAGAGATGCACTCTCACACTAGACTCTTGGGGAAGGGTCTAGGCACTGCCCTGGATGAAATGACAGACTATGGACATCCCCATGGAGGGCCTCACTCTCCCTGGGGAAATGAGTGTATATTGGGGGGGTTGGTGCAGGAGGAGGTGAGGGAAAGCGAGAGGGACATGGAATTGACATGTGAAACAACCTTGTTTCTAATTTAAATTTTAAAATAAAAAGAAAATATTGAAAAAAATGTACCCTGATTACAGTTTTTACTCTCTCTACTGCTCACAGTTGC
Source organism: Mesocricetus auratus (assembly GCF_017639785.1). Lineage (NCBI taxonomy): Eukaryota > Metazoa > Chordata > Mammalia > Rodentia > Cricetidae > Mesocricetus > Mesocricetus auratus. Next base: position 29,468,034 of record NW_024429200.1, on the reverse strand, counting down.
TCCTCTACTCTCCTTCCATTCAGATTACCCTCTTTTTGCTTCTTATTATAAAACACTCTTTTACAGAGGGATCAATTTGGGTGTGGTGTTGCACACGTGCAATCCTATCTCTCAATGATCTGAGGCATGAGAGTTTGGATTGCAAGGCCAGCCAAAGTTGGATAATGATGCACAGTGTCTCATATATATATATATATATACATATATATATATATATATATATATAATTCAAAATAATGAATAGAATTAAATCACGGAAAGGAAAAGGGAGAGGGGGAGAAATATCAAATATATGGAATTGAGAGAGCAATATTTAGAATGATTTTTGCCAGTGTCTCCTGACAGAACTGGGTCTCTTTCAGACCCTCTGGTGTTCTTCTGAATTAGTTATGGCTACTTGTTTCCAATGTAAATTTTCTTGGTGGTGACAGCATGTATTTGCAGATAGCCAGAGAGTCCAGAAAGAGGGTTTCAAATCCTCCTGGAGCCGAAATGACAGATGGTTTTGACACACCCTGTGTTGGTTCAGAGAATCAATTTCTGGTCCATTACAACAACAGAAAACGTTCTTGACCCCTGAGCCATCTCTCCAACACCTACCATGTAACTTTCCCTTTCAGTCCCATGTTGCCCTTCTATTGCTTTCATCAAACACTAACCTAAACTGATCCTTGGAGGAACTGGTTTCTTTTACTTACAGGTAAAAGTTCAGTAGCTAAGAAAACCCTAGAAGAAGTTCAAGGCAGGTACATGGAGGAAGAAATTGAATCAGGGCCATGGTGGAATGATGCTTATTGGCTTGCTCCCCATGACTTGCTCATCCTGTTTTCTTATAGAAACTAGATCATCTACCCAGGGGTGGTGGCACAATCTACAGCAGACTGGCTTATCCTACATCAATCATTAATCTAGAGGATACTCCACAAATATCCAGTCTAATAGAGACTGTTTCTCAATTGAGGTTCCCTCTTCCAAGGTGATTTTGGCTTGTATCAAGAGGACAAAATTTAGCCTTCATAGATACTTTACTAATAATGCCCTGAATTAAATAATTTCTCATTAAATTTTTTTGCAACCTTGTATTTTAGCTGGATACATGGTTATCTGTAATAAAATCTGTTTCTTCTACTGATATACCATCTTACACCTCCCAGAATGGCCAAAATAAAAATAATCAATGACAGTCTATGCTGGAGAAGATGTGGAGAAAGGGGAACACTGCTCTATTGCAAGTGACAGTGCAAACTTGTGGGGCCACTTTGGAAATCATTATGGTGGTTTCTCCGGAAAATGAGAATCAGTTTACATCAAGATGGAGTAATTTCACTCTTGGGCATATACCCAAAGGATGCAAATTCATACAACAAGGACATCTGTTCAACTATGTTCATAGCAGTGTTGTTTGTAAATATCCAGAACCTGGAAGAAACCTAGATGCTCCTCGATCAAATAATGGATGAAGAAAGTGTGGTACATTTACACAGTTAGTATCACTCAGCGGGGGAAAAATGAAATCTTGAAATTCTCAGGCAAATGGATATAACTGGAAGAAACCATCCACATAATAAACACTCTTAAACATTGGTAATAAAAAAATGTACTATGATAAAATAAACACAGAAAAAATGAGCACATCAATCCAAGTGCAGTAGCACATTGAGGCAGAGGCTTGTGTACCTCTTTGAGTTCAAGGGTATCCTGGTCTACATAGAGAGTTCTAGAACAGCCACTGTTACATGGAGAAACCCTGTCTTAAATTAAGCAAGCAAACAAACAGAAACAAAACATCAGATTTTTTTAAAAAGCAAACAAACCAGGTAAAGAGACCAAAAATGGCAAAATAAAAAGCAAACATGCAGAGAATCATTATTCCCTAGTTTGCACATTCAAGAATCCCATAAAAACACAAAACTGGAAGCCATAATACAATGTTCAAAGGATCTGTCGGGGAGGGAGAGAGAGAGACAGAGAGAGAAAGAACTTGGAAGCTTCTCTGATGCTGGAAAAAAACTGAACTGATATATGAGTAGAGAAGAATATTAGTATGCATCATTTTATTTCATGTTCCTTTGGTATAACAGTGCTACTTGGTTTCTCCTGCCCTGTCTATTTTCTTGTTCTTGTCACTCAATCCATGTTATGTATGTATAAGAAAGTATATACCATGATTGTGATTGTAGATTTAGGATACCTCATTCAGGATGATTTCTTTTCTAGTTCCATCACCTTAACTGCAAATTTCATGATTGCATTTTTCAACAGTTAAGTAATACTCCATATTGTAAATGTGCTTCATTTTATTTGTCCAGTCTTCTGTAGACCAACATTTACATTCCAAAATCCTGCTACTGTGAAAGGAGAAGCAACAAACAATAACACCACCAACAGCAAATCAAAAACCAACATTCAAATGTCCTTAATCTCCATTAACATTTATAGTCTTAATTTGAATATAAAAATGACACAGGCTAACAGAATGGATATGAAGACAGAATTCATCCTTCTGCTACATACATGAGAAAATCCTAAAGCTGGTAAACAGCTTCAGCAAAAAGGACAGATACAAGATTAACTAAAAAAATCAGTAGCTCTATTTTATATAGAAGATAAATGGACTGAGAAAGAAATCAGAGAAACATCACCCTTTACAATAGCCAAAACCAACATTAAATATCTTGGCACAATGCTTACCACATAAGTTAAAGACCTGTATAACAAGAAATTTTTGTCTTTAAAGAAAGAAATTAAAGTAGATGCCAAAAAAATGGAAAGATCTTCCATGCTCTTGGATAGGTAGGATCACCAGAGTGAAAATGGCAACCTTGCCAAAAGCAATCCACAGATTCAATACAACTCCCATCAAAATCCCAGCACAATTCTTCACAAACCTTGAACCAAAAATAACCAACATTATATGAAAAAACAAAAGACTCAGATTAGTCAAAACAACCCTTTGCACTAAAGGTACTTCAGGATGCATCACCATTCCTGACTTTAAGCTCTATTATAGAGCTATAGGTCTGAACAAAGCTTGGTATTGGCCCAAAAATCGACAGGAAGACCAATGGAATTGAATTGAAAACCCTTATATTAACTCACGCACCTATGAACACTTGAGTTTTGACAATGAAGCTACGATTATACAATGGAAAAATGAAAGCATCTTCAACTAATGGTGCTGGCATAACTGGATGCTGGCATAAAGAAGACAGCAGATAGATCCATGTCTATCACCATGCATAAAACATAAGTGCAAATGCACCAAAGATCTCAACATAAATCCAGCCACAGTGTACCTCTTAGAAGATAAAGAAGGAGATGCACTTTAACTAATTGGTACAGGAAACCACTTCCTGGATGTAACACCAGTAGCACAGACACTGAGATTGACAATTAATAAATGGGACCTCCTGAAACTGAGAAGCTTCTGTAAGGTAAAGGACACAGTCAGCAAAACAAAACAACAGCCCACAAAATGGAAAAAGATATTCACTAATCCCACAACTGACAGACTTCTGATCTCCAAAATTTACAAAGAATAAGAAGCAAGTCTCCAAAATACCAAAGGATCCAATTAAAAAATGGGGTAAATATCTAAATATAGAATTCTCAATAGAGGTTTCTAAAATGGCTGAGATCTCTTGAGTGGACTGGGAGCATAGGGAGAGGGTACAGGTAGCTGGGTTAAAGTGAGGGGGACAAGACAAGGGGAGTGGAGAACATGGGGGAGCAGGAAAGTTATATTAGGGGAAGAATAGAGGAGAGCAGGATGAGAGAGATACCATAATAGAGGGAGTTATTTTAGGTTTGAGAAGAGATCTGTCACCAGTGAGATTTCTAGAGATCTACAAGAATGACATCAATTGTCAATCTAAGCAATAGTGGAGAGATTACCTTAAATACCCTTCCCTGATAATCAGATTGACAACTGCCTCGTATGGCATCCTAGAATCTGCATGCAGTGTCTGATAGAAGCAGAAACAGACACCCACAGCTAAAAACTGAACTGACCTCCTAGAAACCAGTTGCACTGAGGGAGGAGTGTTGAGCAAAGGGGTCATGACCAGGCAGGTGAAGCCCACAGAAACAGCTGACCTGTACCCCAGACTGATAATTCAGCAGCCAGGATGGTACTGATCTAAACACCCTGAATGTGGGTGTCTGGGAGGAATCCTTAGCAGGTTTTGGGGCCTTGAGTACTAGATCAGTATTTATCCCTGGCATCCAAATGGACATGGGGAACCCATTCCACATGGGAGGATGCTCTCTCAGCCTGGACACATGGGGAAGGGCCTATGTCCTGTCCCAGACAATATGAGAGACTTTAGAGATCCACCATGAAGGGCCACATCCTCCTTGGAGAGTTGAGTGGGGATTGGATGGGGAGTTTGGCAGGGGTTGGTGGCTCTGTGGGTGCGGAAGGACATGGGAGGAGAGGAGGGAGAGACAGCTGAGATTGACATGTGAAGCAAGATTATTTAAAATTTAAATAAAATTTTAAAAAGAGAGTATTCCCTCCTCCTCTCACTACAGTAAATTTATGTCCATGTCATGGGACCAGAATATTGATAGTCAAGGACTAAAGGAGATTTGTGAGTGACATAGATGTTCCCCATGTAACTCTCACAGGGTGTGCATTCATTTCTGAACATCTCTAATAAAAAATGTTAGCAACCATAAAAAAGGATTCAATTAGCCTTCTTGGTTTATCTCAGTGAAATATATGTTGTTATATTAATGAAAATTTCTCATGAGTAGTGATTATTGAATAAGAGATATCCATGGTGTATGGCACTTGATGTGTTGGGCTTAGGTAAACTATGGCCCCCTGTCCTTTGTATTTTATATTTATCAGTTGTCATCTTCTCTAGTTGGTCTCAATCTGCTGCCAAAACAAGCTTATTTGATAGTACATGAGAAGCACACATATACCTGGGTTCCAAAATAAGTACTTAGAAGCAGTTAGGAAATGTAGTGACTTAGGAAAGTAAAGTAGTAGGTTCTTCCTTGTGGATTATGACCTCAATAGCCGCAGTTACTTGCCTGGGTTTATAGTACCAGACACGAATTCCATTCCATTGAGTAGGACTTTGGTCCAATTAGAGGGATATTGGTTACCCGCATGATGTGATTTCTACGATTGCACCTTTGAGAACAACTGGTTGGGTTTCTAGGCATTGGAGCAAGGTTGGACTGCTATTTGCATTTTTTCCCTGACAACTTGCACAAGAGTTAAGATACTATGACAGTTAATCTTTGTGTAAGAATCTTTCCAGTAGGATCCATGCACATTGCTCTAAGTCCTGTCTCTAAAACATAGTGTCTAAACATACAGGGTTTCACCTTCAAGTATTGTCTGGTAGCTAAGAGAAACAGAAATCAACAATTCCTTCTATTATTTGAAGTGTCTTTTGGAACCCTCTTGAAGGCAAGTTATGGCCCTCAAGTAGCATAACTGCATTCAAACTCTCATTTTCTTGCTCTCTGTAATAGGATTCTATTGCCTTTTAAAACATCCTTTGCATTATTTATCCTTCTTCCTTCTCTTCCTGCTTTACCTCTCTTCCCTATGTATGTCCTCCTCCATTTTTCCTATTGTCACATTTATAGCACCTGTCTCTTATTTGCTCCTCTTTGGAGCTCTGTCTTTCCTCCCCCTTCTCATGATCCTTTTGGTTGTTCAGTTACTATAGTTTTAACACCTAAGTCAAAAAATTTGGATCTAAGACCTACAAGTTAGGAAAAATATGGGATATTAGTTTTTCTGGGTTTCTTTAAGATAATCGGTATAATATTCTATACTTCTATCTGTTTATCTGCAAACTCAATGATTCCATTTTTCCTTACAATTAAATAAAATTCCAATGTGTATATGCATAACATCTACATTGTCCCAGCCTATCTATGAAATATGATGTCAACTTCTTCCACATATGACAAGGAGTGATATACATGACTGATATGGTCATAATTGTAGATTTTGTGCTTATCCACACTGATCTCCATAATTATTTCACTAATTTGCAATCTTATCAACAGTGAATGTGGATTCCTTATACCTCATATCCTCTCCAGCATCTGTACTAGTTCTATTCTTGAGCGCACCCATTCTCTTGGGATAAGACTCAAATTCAATGTAGATTTTTTATATTTTGCTATTTGTCAGGGTGTTTAACAGTTTTAGAGCTATTTCTTATGTACTGTAATTTGTTGGGGAAGTCTTATGCTAATAAAGCACTGTCTGGCCAATAGGAATCTAGATAGGTGGGGCTAGGAATCCAGGAGGATTCTGGGAAGGAGAACAATACAGGAGAGTCAACATGTAACGCTATTGGGGGTAGGAAGCCTGGAACTATTCTCCGGTAAGAGACATACTTAGATTAACAATTATGGGGTAATTACTTAAGGCAGAGCTAGCCAGTAAGGGACAAGCAAGGCCAACAGCTTCATAATTAATATAGCCTCCTGTGTGTTTATTTGGGACTGATGTGGCTCTGGAACCAGGCTGGCGTGGCAGAGCCCAGGCGACTGGCGGGGGATAAACCAAAGTGGCTAGCAAAGAAAAAGCTTCACTTAACATAATGGTGATCAGGAGTGGGATCATGAATTTCCACGCAAAATAACAAAAGCTTTAAAGGAATTTTAAAAACAGAAGAACAGAGAGAAGCACAGATTTTGGTAGCAGCATTTTTCTCAGGTGTGCTCTGTTTTGCTAGCGACAAGCCGAGATTCACGTGGCTCGTTTACCGGAGTCTTCCTGACTCGGCATAAAAAGAAAAAACAAAACAAAACAAAAAAAAAAAGCAAGGTTGTTTTAAGAGACTCTGCTAACGATTTAAAGGTGTGTACGTACAGCTGGAAGTGGCAGCTTTTGCTGGAGGTCAGCATGGACTGAGGCGGTAAGCTGGAGTCACGCTTACGCCCGCCATCTTGAAACGGCAGTTTAAAACGGCCGCGGTTTTACAGATAAGACACGTGGTCAGAAAAATATAAAGATTTACAGTAAAGTCAGACTTGGATAAAGAAAAACTTCTAAAGGTTTACAGTGTGTTTAAAAATATATGTGAGATTGAGAGAGAAACTGAAACGACAAAGTGGTAAATAAATACAAAAGCTGGCATTGTGGTGGCACACGCCGGTAGGATTGCTCCAGAGGCAGAGGCAGGCAGGTTTCCAAAGAGAAACCCTGTTTCAGAGAAAAATAAATAAAAGTGAAAGAAATAAAGTAATAATAGATGAATAAATAAGCCATGTAAAGATGGAAAATACACAGAGAGTCTGGATGCTGTACACTATTATGTTTTTCAGTTTTTTCATTGCTAAGGAAGGAACGACTGATAAAGTACACTTGCTTATAAATGCTGCTAAATTAATCCAACTTATATCTTTTGAAAATGCCTTGACCTCAAAATTTCAGTATAAGGATATGTTACTTGGAAAAGGAGAATTTGCTTATGTTTCTACAGAAAATGAAAAGCTGAGAATTCCTTCCAGGCTTCTGTGGTTTCACGAACCAAGACCCCCGGAAGCAGTGGAGCAGGTGTTCCAACGACTGAGACAGCTAAGATGATACAGCTTTACAGACCCCGAAAATACGGCCTTATACAGGTTTCTGAGTTTTGTCATGATCCCCATGGTATAAACAGTGCCCCCTTCCAGCAGGAAGCAGTTTGGAATGAGCGATGTCCCAATTCCCATCTTGTTTATAAATCATTGTTTTCATTTAAATGGGATTGTTTATAATTGGCTAGTGATCACAGCCAATCTTTTTTAATGGTAAAAAGGGGAATTATGGTATGGGTATTGTTTTTCATTTATTGAGACAAAATCAAGGTCAATTTTGTGATGCTTATATTTCTCCTCTTGATTAAGTATTGTGCTTATACTGATCTTTTACAACGTAATGCATAATTGAATACAGACTATAGACAGTTACTTATAATAGAATTTCTATTTACATAAGTTAGGTTTCTAGATATACAGAAATATATTTGAGATGGACAGTCTTCAAACCTCTCAAAGACCTTCAGAACATGGCATTTAAAATGGCTTAGGGCTTTTCTTGACAATGAGAAATGTCTGCTCCTGGCAGCACCAATTACGTCTGAGAGGAAGATGGGCATCGAAGAAACTTGTTATGGAGTTTGCTTTCAACATGGCAAGATTAGCCATTTGGGCAAGAAACTGCTCTTGCCTGTACTGCTTGACTGTTGTTGTATAATCTGGACATGCAGGACCCACAGGAAAGTGACTGCTGAACTCAGTCTTACAGGGTTCCTGCTTCATGGAAGAGTCTAGGAGACGTTCTGCAGGACACAGAGAAATGACTGACAGACTGCCAGCGCAGATGGACAGTTTGAAATTTCCTGCTTTGCTGAGAAGTGTTCCAGACACATTGTGGCCTATGGGCTGAAGATGGATGCCCCAACGTTACAGAGGAACTTCGGGTGACTGTCCAGGCAGTAAGATGTCTCTGTCAATCCTAGTGTTTATATATTATCCTTCTGTGGTCTTTGATGGAGTTGAAGACAGATAGTTATAGTTTTCCTTAGTTATGATAAAAGATAAGTTACATATAGAACTTTGAACTCACAAGGATGGTATGGATGATATTTTCTTTAAATCTTGCTAAAATATTGTAACTATGTTCTTATTTGATAACTGTTCTGTTATATACAATTTGACTGTGTTAAAGTTAAGACCTTTCTTTTTGTTTAAACAGAAAAGAGGAGATGTTGGGGAAGTCTTATGCTAATAAAGCACTGTCTGGCCAATAGGAATCTAGATAGGTGTGGCTAGGAATACAGGAGGATTCTGGGAAGGAGAACAATACAGGAGAGTCAACATGTGACGCCATTGTGGGTAGGAAGCCTGGAACTATTCTCTGGTAAGAGACATACTTAGATTAACAATTATGGGGTAATTACTTAAGGCAGAGCTAGCCAGTAAGGGACAAGCAAGGCCAACAGCTTCATAATTAATATAGCCTCCTATGTGTTTATTTGGGACTGATGCGGCTCTGGAACCAGGCTGGCGTGGCAGAGCCCGGGCGACTGGCAGGGGATAAACCAAAGTGGCTAGCAAAGAAAAAGCTTCTCTTAACAGTAATTCTTTTTGAAACTTTTTTATTCAGATAGGTATAGAATTTTTAATTGAACCTTTTTAAATTGGGTCAATTGTTTCTTGGATTTTTTTTTAGTACATTGTATATTCTGGATATTAATCCTCTATCAGACATGTAGCTGGCAAAATTTTTCTCCCAGTCTGTGGGCTTCTATTTATTCAATAGATAATTTCTTTGTCCATCAAGATGATTTTTGGATTAAGGCAGTGATTTGCAACATTCCAAGTACTGCATTCCTTTAATACAATTCCTCATTTTCTGGTGAACCCATCCATAAAATTATTTTGTTGTTACTTCATAACTGCAATTTTGCTACTGTTAATAATTGTAATGTAAATATCTAATATACAGGATATCTGATACATAATATCAAGGGGAATGTGATCCACAAGTTGTAAACTTTTGGTACACTGTATCTTATTTGCCAATTGTTTTCCTTAGCATCTAAGATAATAAAAACATATTCAAAAAGTCTTTTTCCCCACTAATATCTTTTAAGGTACTAGCTTTCATTTTTGTAAGCAGTTTCAGTATTGTAGACTCTGGTCATAATGAAGATCATTTTCAAGTTGAAGTTGGTTTATTGTGCAGAGGTACAAATATGGGTCTAATTTCATTCTTCTTCATATGAATATCCAGTTTTCTTAGCAAAATTTGTAGAAGGTTCTTTCTTCCCTGATCTGTGTATTTTTGGCATCTTTATAAAACATTAAATACTGTAATTTTTTGAACTCACATTGGAGTCTTCTATCTTGAATTTAGATGGATAGAAATCAACTAATATGCATATTTTTGTTTAAATAAGCCATATAACAAAAACGTCTTCTTTTTTCATGCCTGGCTAGACAGAATTATGTCAAAGTATAATGGTTTTCCTAACCTCTTTGGTCAGAGAATGTTCCTAGTAACTATGGGTCTCACCTACAAGAGGGAACTAAATATTCTCTTTGCATTTATTAACAATTTTTAATTAATTCATTGATATTTTCTCAAAAAGTATTAATACTTACAGAGATCAACACTTTCCCTCTTGAAAATAAAATATCAAGCCTTTAAAATCAATTATTTTATTAATATAGTTTCTGAGGAAAACTTCTGAAATTTTTACTCAGTAAGCATAGTTGAGAATTATTTCATAGAACAACTTCATCAATTTGCTCAAATATTTATTCTAATCAATAGTAAAAAGTAAGATAAAATGTAATATAATAGAAAAGAAGTAAAGAAAATATCTGCTGCTAGCTAACATAACACCCCCCCAAAATAAAGTGATTTTGATATTCTGTGAAAACTGTAACACAATATTTTCTGTTCTGGCTTGTTTTTATTTCTAAATAGAGTACATTTTTGATATGTATGTGTGTTTTTATGTGTGCATGCATATTTTCTCTGTAACTCCCACAGTGAGATGAAAAATCCTTGTGCCCAACCATTTAAGTGATTTCTTTAATAACACAGGAAGAATAATTCCTGAATTAGGATATTCTTAGTGCATTGTTCCACTGTGTACATTTTAAATGTAAAGCAGGCACCAGTTCTGACTCTCCACAGGGAGGATTTATGACATGGTACTATTATAAACCCAAAGATTTTATAGTGTTACATTTTATGGTCTACTCTGCCTAAAATGACCTAAGGTATAATTTTCCTCCCACTGATAGATGCCATCTACAGAGTGCCATGGCTATTGAAGGGCTGGGCTGAACCTGCAAGGAAATAATTCTCACCTTTATGTCTTTTGCTTCTGAGCCCAGGTGGTAATGAATGGGTGGTACATCACTAAAAGGTTATTCATTAAGTGCCCTTAAGCATATTTGTAAGTATAGGGGACCAGAAAGACTCAGAACAATTCTGCCTACAACTTTTGGTCATTTGAAGCAATTTCCTGAGGTGGTCACTGTGAATACTTCGAGAATAAGTGAATTTTCTAAGAGCCAAATCAAAGTGAGTTTCTAAATAGCTTTTATAGCCCATGGTGGCTTTGTAGCCATTAAACTCATCTTCAGGCATGAGACCAAATGCTTGTTTACGTTGTACAAGCATTCACATCTGTAGCTTGGTATGTGTCTCTTAGTTATCTATTTAAAGTTAAAACAGTTTCTTTTCAAATGGTCCTAGGTGATGTATGTTTAAAAGAAGTTTAGAGAGAATGCACATGAATTTCCAAGTATTGATATATATATATATATATATCTGTGACTAAAGCAAACTATCACTGAGAGTATATTTTAATTTGTCAGTGATTTTCATTTCATTCCATTTGTATAATAAGAGAGGGCTTCACAAACACGCAGTTAGCCCTGATATTGCTGCTTTTTTAACTTTTAACTAATTTTGTGATTAGCCTATAAAGTAATTAAATGTCTCATTATGACATTTCCATGCATATGTGTAAGTCAAGTAGTATCAGGTGACACATGCCAGCATGAAGTCAATTGCAATATAGGTCAACCAATAAAGACCACATTTGTTCTCTTCTCATTCACATTTCTAAGTGTTTCTCACTTGTCTACCAACTATAATGTTTTAGTTTTCTGTCCTGAATTATACCCATTTGTATCTTCATCATTTTACTTGGCTACAGTTTTATCATTGTTTCAGTTAAAAAAAATAAACACTTGCATGGATCTCCTCCATGATGAGGCAGAGACCTCTTCCTTGCTAACCTCAAGAGGACTTAGATAAGGGATTGCTCATATCACAGAAAATAATCTATAAAGAAGAGCAGAGTTAACCACCAGAAAAAAATCACAACTATGGCAAACACTTACCCTTTACGGACTATATATTTCCATCACATTAGTAGTTGAAAGATATAGAGAAGCTCTATCCTTGCCAGCTGCTTTGTTTTTTCCCCATCAGTCACCTGGGCTCTGCCGTGTTGTAGTCCCCAAATAACACACAAGACACTGTATTAATTATGAAGCTGTTGGCCTTGCTTGTTTCTTATTTGCTAGCTCTGACTTAAGGGTTTACCTCATAATTGTTAATCTAAGTATTTCTCTTACCGGAGAAAAGTTCCAAAATTCTTACCCCTATGGCAGCTACATCTTGACTCCCTGTGTTTCTCCTACCCAGAGTCTTCCTGGACTCCTAGTCCCACCTATCTTGCTTCCCTATTGGCCAACAGTGTTTTATTGACATATACACAAGACTTCCCCATCAGAGAGATAATAGAGAAAACAAACACATTTTTCCATGAGTCATATGTGTACATTTTATTAATACACATTTTTTCCTTAAAAACAAATGCAGTGGGATATGACTCTGTCAGCCTAGACACATAGAGGGTCTAGGCCCTGTTCCAAATGATATGATGGACTTTAAACATCCCCCATGAAAGGCCTCACCCTCCCTGGGGAGTAGAAAGTGAATGGGATAGGGGTTTGGTGTGGGGCAAGAGAGATTGGGAGAGAGGAAACTGGGATTGACATGTAAAACAAACTTGTTTCTAATTTAAAATTAAAAAGGAGAATAAAGAATAAGTACCCAGTAGCAAATCATTGAATAAAGAAAATTTGAGTCCTATTCAGCCATTAAAAAATATGCAGCAATTCATCACCCATTTTATTTGTATTACTGAAAGTAAGTACTGCAAGCACTCAGATACCAAAAGGCAAGGAAGAATTGTGAATGTAAAGGCAACTGTGAAGACATTAAGATGATTTTCTTATGAGGGGAGAGAAAAAACTATAAGGTCTGCTTATAGATAGTAAAGCCAGCTAATATATGATACAAGATGGAAAGCCCTTACATTTTAATTTTTCTTCCCTAAGAGTTGAATAGTTTCTCGAGGCCATGTCGATGTCCAGGTGCCATGTTGCTTTTGAGGGCCACGTTTGGCTCCAAAAGCCTAATGTAGCTAGGGATGATGTTGATGTAATTGACCCACATTACCAACACCAAAAACCATGCAGATGTCCACGGTCTGTGCTGCTATCCGAATCTATGTTGATGTCCATGGGGCATGCTGCTGCTAGGGTCCATGTTGAGCTGAGTGACCTGCACTGACACCTGAGATCATGTTTGTGTCTGTGGCATATGCTGTTATAGAAGACCATGTAGAAGTTTCATGATCTGTCCTCCTTCGGACTGTAATGATCTAACAAGCTACTTTTACAGTGGCATTGGTGACTCCAGATTCATAATCAAGTATTAAAGGCTTAGACAACTTCTGTGATGATCCCTATCCCCAAAGCTATACCCCCAAAATCTAACGGGCTAAATGGGCTAGACATGAAATTATTGAAGTAAGCACTTGAACACTGTGATAAGGTTGCTGAAGTGTATCTCACCAAAACTCAGGATTTCTAGCAGCACATCCAGTAGGAAAATATTCAGTTTTCTTTAAGGAGCTGGCTACTCAGAGTTTGACTGTGCTCCAGTTAGTACATAGGCAACACAAATTGAACTTGTGTTTTCTTTCTTTCTTTCTTTTTCATGTTGAAAAAAAATGTTGAGTAGTCATTAGGGTTGGCTATTTTACAATAACACTGACAAAGAATATTTTATTTGTTCAAATATGATGATATAATTAAATATATTATTTTCCATTATTCAACAAGCTAACCTCTAGCTTTTTTACTAGACTTCACAGAATTTCTTTCTCCTGAATGCAACCAGCATATGTTTAAAAAGTCATCAAAAATCTATTTTTATAGTAGTAAAAGTGGAAATCTTAATGGATTTTTTCAGAATTAAAAATCACAACCTGTTAATGAGAATAAAAAAGTAAGTTTGGGGGTTATCATTTTCTTCCTTAACAATGCTAAGACACACTAAGTGTGGATATTTTAAACAATTAAATAAAATGAAGAAGGACAAAGAAGCAATCATTTTCTCATGCCTTTATTGATTTTTCTGTTTGCTGTTCTTTAAATGGGATGTGTGTTTGAATAAGATTAGATGCTGATGGGTAGTTTATCAGAAGGTGCAAAGGAATTTACTCGATATTTTTCAAACCCAAAGGAGTCACAAGAGAACATATTCATTCAATTTAGTTTTACTCATAAATTTGGTAGTGATCTACCATTGGATCATATGGAAAGACCATAAAGAGGGACTGCCTTTTAGTACAAATTCATTAGCATTTCTAAGTACATTGCCTTGCTTGATATTACACTATGAAATACCAAAGGTAGATTCTTCTGACCTAGCTTTTTCATTTCCAGATCATGGACCATTCACTGGGTACTATGTCTGAAGTGCAAGGTATCTTCAACAAGAGAAACTTATTGTACACCTATTGGAGAAAACCAAGTTCAACAACAATAGCATATACTCTTTTGAATGTTATTTGAATTACCCTGACCAACAATTCAAAAGAGGTCTTCTCATGCATAGTGTTAGGTTTTTTTGTAGATAGTCTTCAACTCTTAGAGACAATATTGTCAGCCAAAAAGAGAAAATTTCATTTAAAATGTGTGTCTTTATATATTGACTTCCAATCTATATACTATTATTATACATCCATACACACATATTGTGTGTGTTTTGTGTATGTGTGTGTAAAAAGTTAGTTAATAGTATGATTTCTTATGTCAGTTTTCTCTGAGGATTTTCTTTCACATTACCAGATAGCACCATGTAAAATTCCTAAGGAGTAAATTAACCAAAGTCCTACCTAACTATGATGCCTAAGAACCACAACCAAAACCAATATGGCATGATAACCTAAATGCTCTGTAGTGTCATGCATACCTTAGTGAGAAGCATCAGTTTTTCTTATTGGACTTAGAACTGCTCAAAAAGAGTGAAATCATGTCTGTAACTATAGACACATGCAACTGCTGAGGACTGGTGAAATTGTAGATTCTGGAGGAAAACCTACATCCAACAATATACCTAGCCCTAATAATCCTAATCACACTCTCAATATCAATATTTACCTTATACTCACAGGTAAGCATAGTCCTCACACCTTAGCAAACAATCATCTCTTTGAACAGATGGTGACTGTTTCAGAAACAATACTAAAAACAAACAAAAACCATAATCAATCACATTCAGAGTGGTGAAGCCCATTTCCAAGAGCCACATATATACTAAAAATACTGTACCTTTGTTTCAGGAAGCATCAGTGAAGAAGGGGTGAAAAAATTAAAATAGCTATAGAAATAGGGAATTTTCTGTAAGATATGTTCACTCAGTTGTTGGGACCAACAGAGATTGTTCAATCTCACCTTGGCTTATGGTCAGAGAGTTCAACACTATCTTTATGATGGGGAATGTTGTTCTGTATATGTTTTTCTTATTGGTTGATAAAAAACACTATTGGTCAGGCAGGTTGATAGGTAAGAGTAGGAAACCAGGATGATTCTGGGAAATGTAGGAAGAGAGAAGTTGCTATATTATCCTAGAAAGTAACAAGCTGTCAGAAACTGCAACTAGATTACCATAGAGATGGGGAGGTCTGTACAGACAGGCAGGAAGTGACATAGCAGGGAAGAATCAATTTATAATCAGGAACAAATAGGAAATCTCTCTCTTCTCTGTGGAGACACTGAAGAGTCCTAATGTAGGATATGAGAGGGTTAACATATGATCAGGATGCTACATGGCAGAGTTAACATTTACTCATAAAGGTTTAAGAGTCCCATGGCCATAGAGTCTGGAAAACAGGGAGGACCCTAAGAGAAATATGCATGGTACTCCAGAGAAGGGAAATTGGACAGGATGTCCTGAGTACATTTGGATCAGGGAGAGAAGGGAGAGTAAGCAGGGAGAAAGAGAGAGGGAGAAGAAGAGGAGAGTGGATAACATGCGGAATTAGGAAGGTTGAGTCAGGGGAAGAATAGAGAGCAGGATGAGAGATACCATAATACAAGGAGTCACTATAGGTTTGAGGAGATATCTGGCACTAGCGAGACTTCCAGAGATCTACAAGGAAGATACCTACTGGTAATTTAAGCAATAGTGGAGAGGCTACCAAAAATAACCTTACCCGATAATGAGATTGACATACCTTGTATGCCATCTTAGAGCCTTCATCAAGTGGCTGATAGGAGTAGAGGCAGACACCCACAGCTAAACAGTGAACTGAACTCCTGGAAACCAGTTGCAGAGAGGGAGGAGTGATGAGCAAAGGCGTCAAGACCAGGCTGGTGATACACAAGGAAACAGCTGACCTGAACAAGGGGGAGCTCTTGGGCCCCAGACTGATAACTGAGGGGCCAGCATGGCACTTATCCAGACCCCTAAATCTGGGTGTCAGTGTGGAGGCCTCAGCAATGTATGGGACCTTGGATAGTAGATCAGTATTTATACCTGGCATACAAATGAACTTTGGGAGCCCATTCAATATGGAGGGATGCTCTCTCATCCTGGACACATTAAGAATGGTCCTAGGCCGAGCCCTGGATGATATGACAGAATCTGGAGATGCCTTATGGAGGCGATTGGGTAGGGGGTTGTGGGAGTTGGTGGGAAGCAGGGAAGAGGGAGAGTTAGGGAGCTGGGGTTGACATGTTAAACAAGTTTTTTTCTACTTTACATAAAAAGAGACAAAAAAAGTTTTAAGAATAGAGGCATTGAGCACAGCTCCCAGTGCTGGTGATTAACTTATGTATACCATGTTGGAAAGCCAGTGGGTACAACAGATGCTACTTTAATTTTAGGAATATTTTTAGCAGATAAATGGCTAGTGACCAGAAAAAGATAAACATATACAGTAAAGACAGATTCAAATGAAAAAGAAAACCTCTAAGAGGTTTATAGTGTGTTTAAAAACATGAGTAGTCCTGGAAGTTAAAAAAGAAAGACAGGATAATGTAGTTTAAAAAAGAAAGAAAGGAAGAAAGAAAGAAAGAGAGTAGATGGGTAGTGGTAGCACATGCCTTTAATCCTAGTACTCTGGAGGCAGAAGCAAGCAGACCTCTGTGATTTCATGGTCAGCCTGATGTACAGAGTGAGTTCAAGTGTAACCAAACTTACATAGAGAAACCCTGTATCAAAAAAGGAAAATAAAAGTTAAAAATAGCAATAAAAAAGCCATGTAAAGATAGAAAATACAGAGACAGTATGGATACTGTATGCTATTGTGTTGTGTTTGAATTGTTTGAATGCTCAGAAAATAGTAACAACTGCTAAATGAAATACTGTGGTCATGTAGGATGCAGGAGGAGTAATAGGTTCAGACTTTATCCAGTTAGAGAAGATCATGTTACAATACTTAGTTCATTAGAAATGGGTTAATAATTTAGACAGACCTACCCAATAAGAAACCCTAGTCATGGTCAACAGTTTCACAATGAATATAGCATATGTGTGTTTATTTGGGGTGGAATAGTGTGGCAGGACCTAGCTGGGCCAGAAATCTCGTATTATATCCTTACTTTTGCAAGGTTAAAGTCATAAGACCTTTAGGTCTAAGGAGTGGCTACTGTATGATGTTTGGTCTTATGTATGGATGCCTTATCTATATAACAAGAGACTTTGTCTGAGGTGTGGTTACTATTAATCCTCAAGGCCAGATAATGTAATATTTACTCTAAGGTCTGGTTACCAAATATTTGGAGAATTAAGAAAGAATGTCTGTTTCTTCCTTGTATCTTGATAAAGAAGTCTTTTGCCAGTATTTAAGAATGTTGAAGAAGCTGGGCTGTGGTGGCACATGCCTTTAATTCCAGCACTCAGGAGGCAGAGGCAGGCAGATATCTGTGAGTTTGAGACCAGCCTGGTCTACACAGTGAGTTCTAGGACAGCCTTCAAAGCTACAGAGAAGCTGTGTCTCAAAAAACCAAAAAAAAAAGAATGTTGAAGAAAAAACTCAGTGAATTCAGTATTCATTGAATTGTCCTCTTGACTCTATTCTGTGTCTCTGTCTTGTCCTTAGCATCTTTACCTGCTGATTCAAAATCCACACCCCCTATCTCATGCATGAATATAGGTTCATAATATGGATTGGCATCACAAAGTGGGACTACTAACTGGGACTAATATGCTTAGTATTCAGGGGGTAAACTCATGATAATTCATATACAAATGTGAGAATAGAAAAGCCCAGAACTAATAGAATAAACTAATATTTCCAGCTTATCAATTGCATATATGTCATCATTCACTCCTATTGGGCAATTCATTATTTGTTTTTTCTATCAGAAAGGGTTTTGTTTCATTCATAGTTAAGTTCAAAGTAGTTAAAATATGGCACATTTTATCGATGTTTCCTGAAAATTTCTTAAATTTCCTATATAATTTTTGTCTTAGTAAAAGAGAAAGATTGCCATAGCTTTGTACCATTTGATAACTTGAAAACAATATTATTATCTAATATGCAAAATATTACCAAGTCTGTGTTGCCAAACAAAAATAGTCATGTTTTTAATGAAAAGAATCACTAGAGAAGTCAGGAGTTGTGACATATTCCTCCATTCTATTTCAAATTATATAAATTTTATTTGTTTACTGCCTTAAACAAATTTGTTTACTGTAGTAGCTAATACAGTAAATCTTGCATTCCTGATTGGAACTACTGGCATTTTAGAAAGTTCTGTCTACCTGTTTATCCAATGGGCCCTCAAATAAATATATTTTCATAAATTTAAAATATTATATTTAATATAAAATGAAGTAAACATATTTTTCTACACTGAAATATTGTATTTTCATTCGGTAATTATGATAACGATACTAATTATAAAACCCTAAAAGAATTCATATAATCATTTTTTTAAAACTATGTCCTAATGTAATATGGACAAAAAGAAAGTTTATATATAATGTCCAAACTTTATACTATGTGAATGTACATATGCTGCTTAGTTTTAGTGTGCATTATTTCTCAATAGGTGAGGGTATATTAATAAATTTCTCAGGAAATCTAGTGTACTGATAGAAAGTTGAATTCATAGTAAAGGTGAGTGTTTAGCAGGGGAAGGACTGTGCATACAATATTATTAAGGTAAATGGGAACTTTTGTAACTCCTGAAAAAGAAATATATACTGCTATGAACCAGATTATTTTCACAGGTTGAGTACATAGTAGATTTTAATTTGCATTACTTAAAATTGTTGTGACCTGTCCATTGTACAAAATGATGGCATTCATTAAGACACTTTTAACATATGAAGGTACACCAAGGCTTCATATACCTTATCGGTTTCAAATAGACTTGCAATGTCAGTGACATTGAGTAATTCAAAATAAGTTCCTCCTGGGAGTTGGTGCCAATATTTTAATTAGAGTTAAAATGAAAGAGACTTCAACTTCTTGTAAGCCACATCCAAGGTGCAGTCATGCACTGTTACTCTTATTGCACATGGATTCTAGACACTTCAGCCTAAGCAGGGTTTAAGAATCATTTTCTACCTCCACTCTATTTTGCAATCTCAGAAAAACCATCTAGCTTCTCAATCCATCAAACAATCTGTGTTAAACAGGAGAGATAAAATTACTAAATCAAACTGTTTTCCAGATTAGTTTTCCTATTTTCAACCAAAACTATATAAACCAATTTAGGAACCTATAGTCATTATTATGGAGCTGAATTCACCTAGACTATGCCAAGTTCAAAATAGAAATGCTTTGCATGAAATGTTTTAAGTTAAATTTATAATAGTAGGGTGTCTATAATCATTGCTGACATATTGAAATTTCTTACTATGTATGAGCTTGATGCCAGCAATGATAATGTCAGAAGTTTTCTATGCTTACAAGATTAAGTTGTGATCAAGTTTTATTCTGCTTTACACCATTCAGACACACCAAAGAATTCTAAAATGAAGTCTAAATAAAAGAGAGTTTAAAAACTCAAAAAATTGTACATGGTCGAATATCAGGATTTGTCATGTATAATTGACTTAATTTGGTTCAAGCAAGAAATGGAAAATTGTTTTTCTCTACTCATTTTTTTTCAGAAAAGCATTAATATTTACTAAAAACTACTGGAATCCCTATAACTTAAAGATGATTTGATTTTCAATTTTTTGCAAAGTTTCTTTTCAAACACTGTACTTAATAACTCTGATGCAGGATATCAGTTCCCATGGCAAATATTTTAGCATCACAAAAATGGAAAAATAAAGCATGTATACTTAAAGTTATCAAAATTTAAATGGATTAATTTTTTACCCAGATATGCTTATTCTCATCTCTACAACAAATTAGAGGTTTTTTTTATTTTACTATTTTTTTAAATTTAAATTTAAATTAGAAACAAGGTTGCTTCACAAGTCAGTTCAAGGTCCCTCTCCATTTCCCTCCCCTCCTCCTGTGCTCTCTCCCAACCCCAGTATCCTCTCATTTCCCCAGGGAGGGGGAGGCCCTCCTTGGGGGTGTCCATAGTCTGTCATTTCATCCAGGGCAGCTCCTAGACCCTCCCCCAAGAGTTTAGGGTGAGAGTGCATCTCACATTGTTGGATGGGAGTACAAAGTCCATTTGTATACTTGGGATAAATACTGATCTACCGCCCAAGGCCCAATAGATTACCTAGGCCTCCTCACTGACACCCACATTCAGAGGGTCTTGATCAGTCCCATGCTGGATTCCCAGGCATCGGCCTGGGATTCAAGAGTTAACCCTTGTCAGGTCAGCTGTTTCTGGGGGTGAAACCAGCCCAATCTTAATCCCTTTGGTCATCAGTCCTCCCACAGTGTTACTGGCTTTCTTGAGTTCAGCTCAGTGCTTAGCCGTGGAAGTCTGCAATTTTCTATCAGCCACTGAATGGAGGTTCTGTTTCCCAGACTCTCTGGCCATGGGATTGTAGGCTGGCACTCCCCAGATTTTTGTCTACATACCGTATATGAGAGAATACATGCCATGTTTCTCTATTTGTGACTGTGTTACCTCACTCAGGATGGTTTCTTCTAGTGTCATCCATTTGCCTGCAAATCTCAGGATTCCAATGTTTTTTTTTTTTCTGCTGAATAGTACTCCACTGTGTAAATGTACCACATTTTCTCTATCCACTCTTCGGTTGAGGGGCATCTGCTTCCAAGTTCTGGCTATTACAAATAATGCTGATGTGAACATAGTGGAACAGACATCCTTATTGTATGAATGGGAATCATATGGATATATGCCTAAGAGGGGAGTTACTGGGTCTTGTGGTAGGTTTATTCCAATTTTCTGAGGAATCTCCATAGTGTTTTCCAAAGTGGCTGAACAAGTTGGCACTCCCACCAGCAATGGAGGAGTGTTCCCCTTTTACCACATCCTCTCCAGCATAAATTGTCCTTGGTGTTTTTGAATTTAGCCATTCTGACAGGAGTGAGATGGTATCTCAGAGTTATTTTGATTTGCATTTCCCGGATGGCTAAGGATGTTGAGCACTTTCTCAAGTGCCTCTCAGCCATTTTAGACTCCTCTACTGAAAATTCTCTATTTATTTCTGCAGCCCACTTTTTAATTGGATCCTTTGGTGTTTTGGAGCCTTGCTTCTTGAGTTCTTTGTAAATTTTTGAGATCAACCCTCTGTCTGATGTGGGGTTAGTTAATATGTTTTCCCATTCTGTGTGCTGCCTTTTTGTCTTGCTGACTGTGTCCTTTGCCTTACAGAAGATTCTCAGTATCAGGTAGTCCCATTTATTAATTGTTGATCTCACTGTCTGTGCTACTGGTGTTACATTCAGGAAGCTCTCTCCTGTAGCAATTCGTTCAAGGATACCACCCACTTTCTCTTCTAAGAGGTTCAGTGTGTCTGGATTTATGTTGACATCTTTGATCCATTTGGACTTAAGTTTTGTGCATGGCAATAAATATGGATCAATCTGCATTCTTCTACATGCCAGCATCCAGTTATGCCAGCACCATTTGTTGAAGATGCTTTCTTTTTTCCATTGTATATTTTTAGCTTCTTTGTCAAAGTCAGATATTCATATGTGTGTGTTAATATCAGGGTTTTCAATTTGATTCCATTGGTCTACCTGTCTATTTTTGTGCCAATACGAAGCTGTTTTCATTACTATAGCTCTATAATAGAACTTGAAGTCAGGGATGGTGATGCCTCCTGACGTTGCCTTGTTGAACAGGTTAGTTTTGGCTATCCTGTGTCTTTTGTTTTTCCATACAAAATTGATTATTGTCCTTTCATGGTCTGTGATGAATTGTTCTGGGATTTTAATGTGGATTGCATTGAATCTGTAGATTGCTTTTGGCAGGATTGTAATTTTTACTACATTGATCCTACCTATCCAAGAGCATGGGAGATCTTTCCATTTTCTGAGGGCTTCATTAATTTCTTTCTTTAAAGATTCAAAGTTCTTATGATACAGGTCTTTGCTTGTTTGGTTAGCATTACCCCAAGATATTTTTTGTTGTTTCTGGCAATTGTAAAGGATGATGTTTCTCTGATTTCTTTTTCAGCCCTTTTATCATGTGTACATAGTAGGGCTACCGATTTTCTTGAGTTGATCTTGTAGCCTTCCACTTTGCTGAAGGTGTTAATCAGCTGTAAGAGTTCCCTGGTAGAGTTCTTTGGGTCATTTATGTTAACTATCATATCATCTGCAAACAGTGAAAGTTTGACCTTTCCTTTCAAATTTGTATCCCTTTGATCTCCTTTTGTTGTCATATGGCTCTGGCTAGAACTTCAAAGACAATGTTGAAAAGGTAAGGAGAGAGTGGAGAGCCTTATCCTGTTTTTGATTTTAGAGGAATTGCATTGAGTTTTGGTCCATTTAGTTTTATGTTGGCTGTTGGTTTACTGTATATAGCTTTTATTATGTTTAAGTATGTTCCTGTTATCCCAGATCTCTCCAAGACCTTTATCATGAAGGGGTGTTGGATTTTGTCAAAGGCTTTTTCAGCATCTAGTGAGATGATCATGTGATTTTTGTTTTTCAGCTTGTTTATATGGTGGATTACATTGATGGATTCTTGTATGTTGAACCATCCTTGCATCCCTGGGATGAAACCTACTTGATCGTGGTGAATGATTGTTTTGATGTGTTCTTGGATCCGATTTGCAAGTATTTTATTGAGTATTTTTCCATCAATGTCCATGAGGGATATTGGTCTGCAGTTCTCTTTCTTAGTTGTGCCTTTGTGTGGCTTGGGGATTAAGGTTATTGAAGCCTCATAGAAAGAGTTTGGCAAAGACCCTTCTGCTTCTATTGCATTGAATTCTTTGAGAAGAATGGGTATAAGCTGTTCTATGAATTTCTGGTAGAATTCTGCACTAAGGCCATCTGGACCTGGGATTTTTTTGGTTCCGAGACTTTTGATGACTGCTTCTATTTCCATAGGGGTTATATGTCTATTTAAATTGCTTATCTGTTCTTGATTGAATTTTGGCAAGTGATAGCTATCCAGGAAGTCATCCATTTCCTTTAAATTTTCGAATTTTGTGGAGTACAGGTTTTCAAAGTATGACCTGATGATTCTCTGAATTTCTTCAGAGTCCTTTGTTATGTACCCCTTTTTATTTCTGATTTGGCTAATTTGCATGTTCACACTCTGCTGTTTGGTAAGTTTAGACAAAGTTTTGTCTATCTTGTTGGTTTTTTCAAAGAACCAACTCTTGGTTGAATTGATTCTTTCTATTGTTTTCCTAGGTTCTACTTTATTGATTTCAGCCCTCAATTTGATTATTTCCAGGCATCTAATCCTCCTGGGGGAGTTTGCTTCTTTGTGTTTTAGAGCTTTCAGCTGTGCTGTTAATTCTCTAGTATAACTATTCTCCAATTTCTTCATGTGGGCACTTAGTGATATGAACTTCCCCCCTAGCACTGCCTTCAAAGTGTCCCATAGGTTTGGCTATGTTGTGTCTTCATTCTCATTGAATTCTAGGAAGTCTTTAATTACTTTTTTATTTCTTCGTTGACCCAGGAATGGTGCAGTTTCGCATTATTCCATTTCCATTACTTTGTAGGTTTTCTGCAATTTGTATTGTTGTTGAATTCTAATTAGAGTTTTAACAGAGTTAAGTCACACCATAATATAAACACCCATTGCATTTTTGTAGGAAATACCATAAAGTGATAGACAGTGGGTGACATAAAAATGAAAAGGAAGTTATATATAATATGTATGAAACATATACATTTTCCTATCAGTAAGAGTCCCATTGTTCCAACCAATAAGCCCAACTCCTTGTACTCAAGTTTTATTTAATATCTTTTACTGTTGCTTTTTCCTCATTTTTCTTTGTTTTCTGAGATTTTCTTATGACTTTCTTTGTCACATTCTTATCTGTCTACTAACCGTTCTAATTTACAGCCTCAGTCACCACCAAATTTTGTGTCCTTTTATTTAAGGAGATCAAGTACATCTTGTGATATCCTTTTCCTCTCAGATGAGTGGACTTCTACTCTAGTGTGGTTACGTACCCTGGGCAGCACATGTGAAAACTGGCCCTCCCTCTCTTTCCAGCTATCAATTAACAAGCAACTCCTGGGTGAAGGGTAAGGCTTCTTGCATACTTCTCCTTCTCTTGGGATTTTGTCTTGCTAAAGCATGCAGAAGTCTGGGGTACACTACCACAAATTCTATAAGTAAGCATGTGCAACTACTCTGTTGTATCAAGAAAATTCTTTATCTTAGAGTCACTCAGCATTCTCATCCATTATACTCTTTCTGGTCCATCTTTCACAATAATTTATGAGATTGGGGATGTGAATATAGATGTATCATTAGGTATAGACATTAGTTCCAATTATCTGAATATTTTGCCATCTTTTCTTCTCTGAACATTGTCTACTTGGAATTCTTTGTATGACTTGCCTTTTACTGCAAAAGAAAAGATATATATGAGTGATGCGTTGATTTGTGCGTATAGAGATGTCATTAAGAGTTGATTTAGCAGTGTGAATATTTAGTAAATTGACAGTTGTATATTTTCTGTGGTCTATGACTTGTCCAATAAGAAGGTTCTTGGCCCAGCAATGGCACCAATTAAGGGTTTTAACATGTAAATTGAGCCTCAAATTCAATCAGGAAGTGGTGTTACACCTATGATATTTGTGCCACAATTACACCAATGTACATATTTTACTGTAGCTGAGAAAGCTCACCATGGGTTATTATTGATGATTAATCACTTCTTTAAGTAGTATACATACCACCTTTGAACATTATGAAAATTATGCAATAAGACTAATGTTTCAAAGTCTATACCATCTATACCATGTATACCATCAAGATTGTCAAACCAGACCCAGAAAAACAAATTTTGTCAGAGGCGTTCTCTCATTTTTAATATTAGCTTTGAATCTTCAGATATGAATGTTTTACTTGGCACATCCATGGAAGTTAAGAAATTAGTAAGGGCTCATATAAGATAGATTTTCATCGTGCAGGAAAATAACTGTAATTACATAAAAGGCAAAATGGAACTAATGGAACATGAAAAGTTAAATGGGGTGGGGGATGGAAAGGAAGAGTAGAGATAGAGCTAACATTAAAAACATTTTGAAAAATAATAGGAAAACATAAAAGACTGTAAATTTCCTAAAATTCATGCATATACACATATAAAAAGAGGTTAAGTAGAGTTGTCCTACTTTCTAGATTTGCCGCCTAACAAATAAAAACCCAGACCCAGTAATGGGTTACCTTTTCTACAGTTGTTGGCCAATAAAGGACACTCCCTTAAACATTGCAGGCCATCATATTGCTCACTCTTAACGTCAATAATTTGTCACTATAATCTTGTCATTACTTTTGCTAGTAATTTTGTAAAACTCATTTTCCAACTACCAAATTTATCTAGTATTATATGAATTTATGCTAGAACTTTCATTTCTTTACCTAACAGATTTTGCAGAATTCAGATAACATTATAAGATTCTTTTCTTTTGCATGATTTCTTTGTTTACAATTCTTCTAATTATTAATTTCTGAACCCCCAGGAATTCAGTATGTATTTACATTTTAATTGCTTTCTTCTTGAAGCATATGCAAATTCTTTTCAAACTTAAATCAAGCAATGCTTCTAAATAAAAAGAGGTATCAGTTTAGCAAATATCAGAAAAACAACATCTTTTAACCTTATTCCCATCAATGTCCCCCAGATAGCTCTACTGAACTTCTCTAATAAAGTGGCCTCAATTCTAAATGAGTCAATGCTCTCCTCAGTTTCTCTGCAGTGCAGGTCATGTCTCCCTTTATGGAAAAATGGGTGTTTTGGTTTCCTGGGGGTCATCTCCATGGATTGAGAAAAAGGTAGAATCAACATTTGAAGAATATCAGTTGTGGTTAGAGAAACAGACAACAGTTAACACTTCCTAAATCAGGATAATACTTAATGATGTATTCACATACTGCTTGATATTTCATTCCACTGAAAACCTATGTTTAAGATGGACAGGTTAGTGATGTTGTACACTCAACCTCTGTATATCATTGTGTTATTGGGTTCTGAAAAAGTAATTTCCTAAAGGCCCTGGTGCTTTTTGAGGACAGGTTAAAAATTATATTTGAGGACAAATGCTCAAGGTACCAGTAGTTAGAATTTATGAAAATAATTATTATTTTTGTCTTAATTATTTCTAAAAATCACTGAAAGGCTGAATTTAGTTTTAGTAGTGTTGATATATCTTGCTTTAGCCTGTAATCTGTTTTTAAAAACTGATGTATCCAATTTTATACACATATATTTAATGGAAATTAAAGAAAAAGAGACTATTTATTTGAAAAATTAAAGAACCTAGGGGAGTTTAAAGAAACAGTAAAAGAGAAATGATTTTTGACTAAATCCTAGCTGATTTAGTGGGCCGTAAATACAATTGAATGGCTGTTGGTTACTGTCAATGTAGATATGCCACTTTTGTACCCCTAGATCTACAATTACATACCAATATTGCTTGTTTTATCTATTGTTAGTTTGCAAAGTACCTTAAATTATTTTGAGAGTTAGTCCTCAAAAAATAGGCTTCAGGTCAATTACAGCTAGATTATTTGATGCCCTGTATCCATGTGTGGTGTGGTCAGCAAGTTCCGAGAGGTAACTAATGGAAATTTCAATAGCCTATATTGTTTTGGCGTCTCTTGGACTCCCCTGACTAAAAATAGGTAGACTTCCTATGTCTAACACTGCTTGTTAGATGTTCTACAAGCAGCATTAACAGCACAAGAGGTTTAACTTAATTGAAATTATATATATATATTGTCTACCTCATATATATGTATATGATGTAGAAATCTTTTGAATCCCAGTGTTTTATTTTGAATATGGAAGTCCCTTCACAGATTCATTTCCTAGAACACCTGTCTTAAGTCTAGTGGCCTTATAATAGAGGATTGTTGACCGTTGATAATAATATATGCAGCTGACTAGTATATTTAACTAGAAGCATATCTTGAAGATTATGGCATGTTACTCCTCACAGCCTTCTCTTTTTGCATCCTGGTGCCCCAATGTATGAGATAACCAAGCTATATATCCTCTGTTGCACGGACTTCTTCATGCATTCTCAGAATAAAAGATTGTACCCACTCAAACTGAGTCAAAATATTCATCCAGAATTTAATCATAGTGCCTTAGTAAAGGTTTCTATCCCTGTAAAGAGATAGCATGGCTATGACAACACTTATAAAGTAAATATTTAATTGGGCTGACTTGCTTAAAGTTTCAGAGGTTTAGTCTGTTATCATGGCCAGGGAGCATAGCATTCACTGGCAAGCATGGTGCTGGAGAAGTAGCTGAGAGTCCTACATCTTGTAGGCAGCAAGAAATAGTTTCTGATAATAGGACATGAGAAAATCCCTTAAAGAGATGGAAGAAAAAACAATTCAAAATACACAAGAAATGGAAGAAAAGACACAGCAAAAATTGCAAGAAACAATTCAAACAGTGAAAGGGCTTAAATCTGAAATAGAAACAATAAAAAAACAGAGTCTGAAGGAATGCTGGAAATAGAAAGCTGGGAAAATGGCCAGGTACTGCAGATGCAAGCATAAACAACAGAATTCAAGAGATGGTAGAGAAAATCTCAGGTGTTGAAGGTGCTTTAGGAGAATTAGATTGATCGACCAAAGAAATATTAAGTCCAACAAATCCCAAACACAAAATATCCAGGAAATATGGGATACCGTGAAAAGACCAAATTTAAGAATAATGGGTATAGAAGAAGGTGAAGAAACAAACCTCAAAGGGCCAGAAAAGCTGGGTAAACGATCAGGAACTACAGATGCATGTATCACCAATAAAATACAAGAGATGGAAGAGAGAATCTCAGGTGTTGAAGACTCATTAGAGGATATAGAGTTGTCAACCAAAGAAAATCTAAAAACTAACAAATCCTTAACACAAAATATCCAGGAAATATGGGACACGGTGAAGAAGCCAAACCTGAGAATAATAGGTATAGAAGAAGGCGAAGAAATACAACTCAAAGGTACAGAAAACATATTCAACAAAATCATAGAAGAAAACTTCCCTAACCTAAAGAAAGATATGCCTATGAAAATACAAGAATCTTACAGAACACCAAATAGGCTCGACCAGAAAAAGAAGTCACCTCGCCATATAATAATCAAAACATCAAACCTACAGAGTAAAGAGAAAATATTAAGAGCAGCTAAAGAAAAAGGCCAAGTAACATACAAAGGCAGACCTATCCGAATTACACCTGACTTCTCAATGGAAACGATGAAAGCCAGAAGATCCTGGACAGATGTCCTACAAACGTTAAGGGAACAAGGATGCCAGCCCAGACTACTATATCCAGCAAAGCTCTCAATTACCATAGATGGAGAAAACAAAATATTCCATGACAAAGCCAGATTTAAACAATACGTATCCATGAATGGAGCTCTACAGAAAATGCTAGAAGGAAAACCTAGAGCCAAAGAAGATAACTACATTCACAAAGACACAGGCAATATATAATCCCACCTTACAAAACACCAAAAGAAAAAGGGAGGAGAAACTACACAAAATAACTTCACTAACCATAAATCAAGCACAAACAAGGATCATCAGTCAATGGTCATTAATATCCCTCAATGTCAACGGCCTCAACTTTCCTATAAAAAGACACAGACTAGCAGAATGGTCACAAAGACAGAACCCTTCCTTCTGCTACATACAAGAAACACATCTCAACATCAAAGACAGATGTTATCTCAGAGTTAAGGGTTGGGAAAAGATCTTCCAATCAAATGGTCCCAAGAAACAAGCGGGTGTAGCAATCCTAATATCTAACAAATTAGACTTCAAATTAAAATCAATCAAAAGAGATGAAGAAGTACACTTCATATTCATCAAAGGAAAAATACATCAAGACGAAGTCTCAATTTTAAACATCTATGCCCCAAATACAAAGACAACTACATTCGTGAAAGAAACATTACTAAAGCTCAAAATGCACATAAAATCTAACACACTAATAGTAGGAGACTTCAACACTCCGCTCTCACCGCTAGACAGGACCTCCAGACAGAAACTTAACAAAGAAACAAAAGAACTAATAGAAGTGATGACCCAACTGGGTTTAACAGACATCTATAGAACATTCCATCCAAATACAAAGGGATATACCTTCTTCTCAGCACCACATGGAACCTTCTCTAAAATCAACCACATATTTGGCAACACATAAAACCTCAGCAGCTACAAAACAATTGGAATAACTCCATGCATCTTATCTGACCACCATGCTTTAAAATTAGAATTCAACAACAACACAGCTGAATGTTCTAGAACAAAAAGAAGCAAACTCCCCCAGGAGGAGCAGACGCCAGGAAATAATCAAATTGAGGGCTGAAATCAATCAAGTAGAAACCAGGAAAACACTGAGAAGAATCAATGAAACAAAGAGTTGGTTCTTTGAGAAAATCAGCAAAATAGATAAACCTCTGTCCAAACTAACCAAAAGTCAGAGAG
Source organism: Mesocricetus auratus (assembly GCF_017639785.1). Classification (NCBI taxonomy): domain Eukaryota; kingdom Metazoa; phylum Chordata; class Mammalia; order Rodentia; family Cricetidae; genus Mesocricetus; species Mesocricetus auratus. Next base: position 29,438,144 of record NW_024429200.1, on the reverse strand, counting down.
AGAGCATGCTAATTAACAAAATCAGGGATGAAAAAGGGGACATAACAATGGACACTGAGGAAATCCAGAGAATCATCAGGGCATACTTTGAAAATCTGTACTCCACAAAATTTGAAAATTTAAAGTAAATGGACAATTTCCTGGATAGATATCACTTGCCAAAACTAAATCAAGAACAGATTAACAATCTAAACAGACCTATAACCCCTAATGAAATAGTAGCAGTCATGAAAATTCTCCCAAACAAAAAAAGGCCAGGCCCAGATGGCTTCAGTGTAAAATTCTACCAGAAATTCAAAGAAGAGCTAATTCCAATACTCCTCAAAGTATTCCACACAATAGAAGCAGGAGGCTCTCTGCCAAACTCTTTCTACGAGGCTACAATTACCTTGATACCCAAGCCACACAAAGACACAACTAAGAAAGAGAACTATAGACCAATTTCCCTCATGAACATCGATGCAAAAATACTCAATAAAATACTCGCAATCCGGATTCAAGAACACATCAGAAAAATCATCCACCATGATCAAGTAGGCTTCATCCCAGGAATGCAGGGATGCTTCAACATTAGAAAATCTATCGATGTAATCCATCATATTAACAAACTGCGAAAGAAAAACCACATGATCATCTCACTAGATGCTGAAAAAGCCTTTGACAAAATCCAGCACCCCTTCATGATAAAGGTCCTAGAGAGATCAGGGATAACAGGAACGTACCTGAATATAATAAAAGCAATATACAGTAAATCAACAGCTAACATCAAACTAAATGGAGAGAAATTCAAAGCAATTCCTCTAAAATCAGGAACAAGACAAGACTGTCCACTCTCTCCATATCTCTTCAATATTGTACTTGAAGTTCTAGCTACAGCAATAAGACAACAAAAGGAGATAAAGGGGATACAAATAGGAAAAGAAGAAGTAAAATTTTCACTATTTGCAGATGATATGATAGTTTACATAAGTGAGCCAAAAAACTCTGCAAGGATACTCCTAGAGCTGATAAACACCTTCAACAATGTGGCAGGATACAAGGTAAACTCAAAAAAATCAGTGGCCCTATTATATACAGATGATGAAGTGACTGAGAAAGAAATCAGAGAAACATCACCCTTTACAATAGCCAAAAACAGCTTCAGATATCTGGGGATAATATTAACCAAGGAAGTGAAAGACCTGTATATCAAGAACTTTGTGTCCTTAAAGAAAGAAATCAAAGAAGATACCAGAAAATGGAAAGATGTCCCATGCTCTTGGATTGGTAGGAACAACATAATAAAAATGGCAATCTTGGCAAAAGCAGTCTACAGATTCAATGCAATCCCTATCAAAACTCCATCACAATTCTTCAAGGACCTGGAAAGAACATTAATCAACTTTATATGGAAAAACAAAAGGCCCAGGATAGCCAAAACAACCCTATACAATAAAGGAACTTCAGGAGGCATCACCATACCTGACTTCAAGCTCTATTATAGAGCTATAGTCCTGAAAACAGCTTGCTATTGGCACAAAAATAGGCAGGTAGACCAATGGAACCGAATTGAAAGCCCTAATTTTAACCCACACACCTATGAACACTTGATTTTTGACAAAGAAGCTAAAACTGTACAGTGGAAAAAAGAAAGCATCTTCAACAAATGGTGCTGGCATAACTGGGTACTGGTATGCCGAAGACTGCAGATAGATCCATGTTTATCGCCTTGTACAAAACTTAAGTCCAAATGGATCAAAGATCTCAACATAAATCCAGCCACACTGAAACTTTTAGAAGAGAAAGTGGGAGATACTCTTCAAAGAGTTGGTACAGGAGACCACTTCCTAAACATAACACCAGTGGCACAGGCACTGATATCGACAATTAACAAATGGGACCATCTGAAACTAAAAAGCTTCTGTAGGGCAAAGGACACAGTCAAAAAGACAAAAAGGCAGGCCACAGAATGGGAAATGATATTCACTAACCCTACATCTGACAGAGGGCGAATCTCCAAAATTTACAAAGAACTCAAGAAACAGTCTCCTACACACCAAAGGATCCAATTAAAAGGTGGGGTACAGAACTAAATAGAGAGTTCTCAATAGAGGAGGCTAAAATGGCCAAGAGACACTTAAGAAAGTGCTCAACATCCTTAGCCATCAGTGAAATGCAAATCAAAACAACTCTGAGATACCATCTTACTCCTGTCAGGATGGCTAAAATCAAAAACACCGAAGACAATTTATGCTGGAGAGGATGTGGAGAGAGGGGAACACTCCTCCACTGCTGGTGGGAGTGCCCACTCATACAGCCTCTTTGGAAATCAGTATGGAGATTCCTCAGGAAAATGGGAATTAAACTACCATTAGACCCAGCAATTCCACTCTTAGGCATATATCCAAGTGAGGCAAATTCACACAACAAGGGCATCTGCTCCACTCATAGCAGCATTATTTGTAATAGCCAGAACCTGGAAGCAAACTAGATGCACCTCAACTGAAGAGTGGATAGGGAAATGTGGTACATTTACACAATGGAGTATTACTCAGCAGAAAAAAAACAATGGAATCTTGAAATTCCCAGGTAAATAGATAGCACTGGAAAAAACCATCCTGAGTGAGGTTACCCAGTCGCAAAAAGCAAACATGGTATGTACTCACTAATACATTGATTTTAGACATGGATCAGGATAGTGCCAGTCTGCACTTCCACTGATAGAGAGTCTGGGAAACAGGAAAGAACCTAAAAGATATGCATATATGCATAGTACCCAAGAGAAGAGGATTGAGACAAGATCCGCTGAATGGATAGGGAACACGGCGAGGGGTTGGGCAGAGTGGGAGCTGGGAAGAAGAGAAGTGGTGAAGAGGAAGGGAGTTGGTCATGGTGGAACAGGAAGTTGAGTGGGTAGGGGTAGAATAGGGGGAAGAGGGAATCATAGGATAGAAGTCAAATCAGGCACCAGAGTGACCTCGAGTGATCTAAAGGGATAACCCCAATTGGCAAGCGAAGCAATAGTGGAGAGTCCACCTCGAATGCCCATTCCTGATAATGAACTTGATGTCTATAACCATCAGGGAGCCTTCATCCTGTGACTGATGGAAGCAGAGGCAAACACACAATCACTGAACTGAACCCAAGGAACCCAGTGACAGAGAGATAGGAGTGATGAGCAAATTGGCCAAGATTGGGCTGGCAAAACCAGCAGAGACAGCTGATCTGAACAGGGGAGAGCTCTTGGACCCCAGACCGACAGTGAGGAGGCAAGCATGGGACTGATCTGGACCCCCCAAATGTGAGTGTCAGCGAGAAACCTGGGCAACCTATGGGGCCCTGAGCTGTGGATCAGTGTCTATCCCTGGCATACAAACAGTCATGGTGTGCCTATAGCACAAAGAGGGATGCTCTGTTAGCCTGGACTCTTAGCGGAGTGCCTGGACCCTACCCAGAGTGAAATGACATACTCTAGATATCCCCTATGTGGAAGGATTTGGCAATATGGTGGGAGGGTTGGGGGGAAGGGGAGTACGGTAGGAGGGGAGGGAGAGAGAACTGGGATTGACATGTAAAACAAGCTATTTAAAATTAAAATAAAAAATTATAAAAAAGGGCCAGAAAACATATTCAACAAAATAATAGAAGAAAACTTTCCTAAACTAAAGAAAGACATACCAATGAATGTCCAAGAGGCTTTCAGAACACCAAATAGAGTGGACTCACCCCAAAAAATCCCCTCAACACATATTAATCAAGACCCCAAACATACAGAATAGAGAAAGAACATTAAAAGCAGATAGGAAAAAAGACCAAGTAACATATAAAGGTAAACCTATCAGAATTACACCTGACTTCTCCATGGAAACTATGAAAGCCAGAAGGTCCTGGATAGATATTCTACCAACATTAAGAGCCCATGGTTGCCAGCTCAGACTTCTATACACAGCAAAGCTTTCAATTAATATAGATGGAGAAAACAAGATTTTCATGACAAAATCAGATTGAAACAATACATATCCACTAACCCAGCCCTACAGAAAGTTCTGGAAGGAAAACTCCAACCAAAGGAAGGTAACTACATCCAGAGAAACATAGGCAATAGATAATCCCACTTTACCAACAGGTAAAACAAAAAGTGCTGGAAATCCACATGTAGTTCCACCAACAGCAATCATTCCAAAACAAACAAGAATGATCTATCAATGGTCATTAATTTCCCTCAATATTAGTGGTCTTAACTCACCCATAAAAAGACACAGGTAACCAGAATGGATTCAAAGACAGAATCCGTCCTTCTGCTGCAATTCCTCTAAAATCAGGAACAAGGCAAGGCTGTCAAGACCGTGCTGGTGAAACCCACAAAAACAGCTGACTGGACAAGGGGTAGCTCTTGAACCCCAGACTGATGGATGAGAAGCCCTCAGGGGACTGATACATACTTCATAAATTTCCTGTCAGTGAGGAAGCCTCAGAAATCTCTGGGGCCTTGGGTAGTAGATCACTGTTTAACATGAAGTATGAATGAACTTTGGGAGCCCATTACAAATAGAAGGATGCTCTCTCAGCCTGGACACAAGGGGAAGGGCCTAGGTCCTACACTGGATGAAATGACAAACTCTGGAGGTCCCCGCAAAGAGGACCTCACCCTCCCTGCAGAATCATAAGGGGATTGGGTGGGGGACAGGTGAAGTGCTGGTGGAGGGACAGTGGAGGTGGGGAGGGAGAGGGAGCTGGGATTGACATGTGAAGCATTCATATTTCTAATTTAAATAAAAACATATATTGAGAAAAGATAAAAAAGAAATAGTTTATGATACTGGGAAGTATATTGAGTCAAGGAAAGGTCTACCCCTACAGTGATACATTTCCTATAACCTACTTCAACAAAACCACACTTCCTAATAGTGCCACTCCCTATGAGCTTATGGGGGCCAATTACATTTAAATTTCCACATTCTGTACTCTGCCAACCACAAGCTTTTAACAATATCATAATGTGAAATGCATTTAGTTCAACTTCAAATGTCCCCATAGTCTGTCATACTCTGAACAATGTTTCAAAGTCCAAAGTTCAAATATTTCTGAGATCTTTTCACTGTATTCCCCTATAAAATCAAAATAAAAAATAGATTATATACTTCCAACATATATGGCACAGAACTTACATTATCATTCAAAAATGTAGGCCAAAGAAAATAATAGGGAAATACTAGACCAAAGCGAGACTAAAAATCATCTGGGAGAATTTCAAACTCTGAGTTTCTATCTCATGTCAAAATTAAAATCTCCAACTCCATTCAGCTTTGTTAACTGCAGCACGCTTGTTTCTCTTAAACTGTTTCCCCTCTATGTTACCAGATCGTCTTGGTAAGTATCTCATAATCTTGGCATCTCTAACATCTTAGGTTCTTCAAGGCAATCCATGCTTCAACTTCAAAGCTTCATGCAATGGCCTTTCTAAGCATCCATCATGGACACCCCTGACACATTCCTGGCCTCAGTGGCTTTTCATAACACATTTCTTCTATCTTGAACTCTATAGTCAGCACTATGTGACTGAGGCTGCCAAGTTCTGCAACTTTTTGGGGGATTGGAATATGGCCCCGTGTTATGTTATATCTTCCGCAGTTTTCTGTTTTCCTTTACTGCATAAGATTGGCTGTCTTTAAACTTGCTCTGTAGATCAGGCTGGCCTCAAACTCAGAGATCTAGCATCCGCTGCCTTCTGAGTGATGGGATTAATCGTATAACCCACCACACCTGGCTGTAAGATTTTCTTTTGTTCCTTTTCACTAGTAGAAACCTTATTTGAGTGGTATATTGCCCTGAGTTCACCAGTGTCTTTTTCCATTTTTTTAAATCCATTTATCTTCTTGAACAGAAGACTTTGCTCCATCCCAGTTTGTGGTACTCTTGAGGTAGGTCCCAAGAGTTCAGTTAACTCTTAGCTCCACTTTCTTCCAAGCTCCTACTATTCTGCCCATTAAGCAGTGCTTAAATTGTTCCACTACTTTCCTAACACAAACTCCCAAAGTCCATATTTCTCCAAACAAAAACATGGTCCAGTTTCTCATAGCAATATCCTAGTTCTTAGTGCCAACTTTCTCTTAGTTAGGGTTTCTATGCTGTAAAAATAAACCATGGCCAAAACAACTCTTGCAATGAAAACATTTAATTGATGTAGTTTTAGTTTCAGAGGTTTAGTAATTTATCAACATGGGAGAAAATCTGTTTTTCCCCAAAAAGTATTTGGGAACTGATTCATCTCATATTTCTTGTATTACCCACCTGTAGTAGACAAGTGTGGTTGTGACCCAATTTTGTAGGGTTTCAGTTAGATCCAGCCAACTTGCACAGTTTGAACCTGAGACAGGGAGTGTGGGTTGAAAAATGGCAGGTAAAAACACTAAGAAAATCACAGAGACAGAGGATAGAATCTGAGGATAATTCAGTGAATACTAAACATGCCAAGTTTATTTATCAACATTCTTATATACCCCAACCAAAAAGGGGAAGTCTTCCTTATCATGATTCAAGGAACAACCAGACTTTCTTACTTAATTCTAAAAACATTTAGTAACCATGATTTAGCTTAAATCTATTATTATCTCACCTTGGGGGATAAGAGATCCACACCTTAGACCAAGTCTCTTGTTATCTAGATAAGACATCCAAGCTTAAGATCAAACATCTTATAGTAGCCACACCCTAGTCCTTTAGGTTTTAGGAATTTAACTTTGGAAGAGTAATGATAGTTTTGAACTCTCTGACCTTAACCCAATATGAAGTGGAGACATCTCTGTGGGCCCAAACAGTATTTCTTATCTAGCTGTCACTACAGTTCTTGGGAACTTTTCTGATTCAGTGAGGGTAGGTTCAGAGGCAAAATATGATAAATGGACATATATCAGACAACTTTATCTCATAATTATGAGAAAAAACATTAAAATGAAAAAAGACTATCTTACCAAGTTTGCCCTTTACAGAGAGGCTTAGGTGTGCAGGACACTTTTGCAAGACAAGGGAACAGTTGGGGAAATACAAGGTAACTCTATGCATGCATTCTATGACAAATCATCCCTATTTCTTTAAATATGTTCTGTTAATTTTTTGAACAATATCATTCATGGGAATATGCCTGTATGTATTATCACCTTTTATCTTTGTAAGAACAGGTGTGCCTGACTCAGTATTCACCCAAGTTAACAAAAAATTGCTGAGCACTTTTTGTATAAAAGTTGTTTTGATGTAAAGTTGGGAAAACATGTATTTGTTTTATCCAGAGGTTAAACCTAGAGGGTTACGAAAGTATGCTCATTTTTGCAGTATGAACAGCGATGGTGATTTGAGTTCTAGTAATGTTTCCTTTACAAATGTGGGGGCCTTAGTATTTGGGGCATAGATTACAGAATTGACACTTTTTCTTGATGAATTTTTTTCCTTTGATGAATATGAAATGGCCTTCTTCATCTCTTTTGAATGCTTTCAGTTTGAACTCTAATTTTTTAGATACTAGGATAGCTACACCATCTTGTTTGTTAGGTCCATTTGATTGTAAATTCTAATCCCAATCCTTTACTCTGAGGTAATGTCTGCCTTTGAATGTTGAGGTGTGTTTCTTGTATGCAGCAGAATGGATTCGGGCTTTGTATCCATTCTGTTACCCTGTGTCTTTTTATAGGCAACTTAAGACCATTGATATTGATGGAGTTTAAGGACCATTGAGTGTTGATTCTTTTTTGTTTTTGATTTGTTGTAGGTGGTATTATTGTTTGTGGATTTATCCCACTTTTTCTTTTGGCTTTTGGTAAGTTAGATTATCTAATGCCTAAGTTTTTGTGAGCATAGTTGCCTACCAGGTTGAATTTCTCCTTCCAGTACTTTCTTATATTTTTGGTTGTGAGCCTATACTTTAATGGCTGAACTATCTCTCCAGCCCTCCTTCCAGAACTTTCTGTAGGGCTGGATTAGTGGATATATATTGTTTAAATTTGGTTTTCTCACGGAATGTCTTGTTTCTCCATCTATAGTGATTGAAATCTTTGCTGGATATAGTAGTCTGGGTTGGCATCCGTGGTCTCTTAGGGTTTGTAGAACATCCATCCAGGACCTTCTGACTTTCAGAGTTTCCATAGAGAAGTTAGGTGTGATTCTGTTAGGTTTGTCTTTATATGTTACTTGACCTTTTTTTCTTTGTTGTTCTTAATATTCTTTCTTTATTCTGTATATTTGCAGTTTTGATTATTATGTGGTGAGGGAATTTTTTGTGGTCTGGGAAACAGGGAGGCCCCTAAGAGAGATATGCATGGTACCACAGAGAAGGGGATGGGACAGGATCACCTGAGTGGACTGGGAGAATAGGGAGAGGGTACAGGGAGCTTGGGAAAAGTGAGGGGGAGAATGGAAGGGGAGGAGGACATGGGTAGCAGGAGGGTTGAATTGGGGGAAGAATAGAAGGATGAAGAATAGCAGGATGAGAGATATCATAATAGGTTTGAGGAGAGATCTGGCACTAATGATATTTCCAGAAATCTGCAAGGATGACTGCAACTGACAATATAAGCAATATTGGCGAGGCTAACTTAAGTTCCCTTCCCTGATAATGAGATTGATGACTAACTTATATGCCATCCTAGAGTCTTCATCCATCTGCTGGAAGCAGAGGCAGATGCCCACAGCTATACACTGAACTGAACTCCCGGAAAACAGATGCAGAGAAGGAGTAATGAGCAAAGGGGTCATGACCAGGCAGGATCAGGTCATGACCTGAACAAGGTGGAGATCATGGACCCCAGACAGATGGTTGAGAGACCAGCATTGAACTGATACAGAACCCCTGATCATGGGTGTCAGTGAGGAGACCTCAACAATCTTTGGGACCTCAGTTATTTGCTCAGTATTTATCCCTGGCATCTGCATGGACTTTGGAGCCCATTTCAAATGGAGAGATGCTCTCTCAACCTGGACAAATGGGGGAGGGTCTAGGCCCTACCCCGATTGAGGATGACATGACAAACTTTGAAAATCCCCAATGAAAGGCTTCACCCTCCTTGGAGAGTCAAGTGGGTATTGGGTGGGGATTTGCGGGGAATTGTTGGGGTACAGAGGAGTAAGGGAGGGAAGCAGAACTGGAATTGACATGTGAAGCAAGCTTGTTTCTGATTTAAATAAAAAAGAACAAGGATAGCTATAGTTTTTGGAGCTAGCTACTTTTCCTATACTCATCTTGTGGTCAGACACTTCATTTCTCAGCTCAGACTCCCTTCCCTGTCTCACAATCTGAATCTGGCTGCAGCAGAACCATGGCAGAGTGGTGTCACAAACAGGGTCCTGAAGACTGTGTGTATTGAGACTGAAGGGAATAGGATTTCATCTGGTGGTCACACAGTACTTCTGCTGACATTTCTTGCCCATTTCAGGACCTGAACGCAGGCTGTGGAGGGGACCACTGCAGCTGTAGACAAAGTGCGTGCATTGGTGTCTTGCATAATCTCTTCTCAAATTTTCTTGCATGTAGGGTAATTTTAAAATGTCATCTCTCAGGGAATTCAAATCAAAATTGCTTTGAGATTTCATTTTACCCAAGTCATAATTATCAAGAAAACAAAACTAAAACTAACAAATAAAAACAATACATTTGACAAGGAATCCAAGAAAAAAGAATAATTTTTCATTTCTTGTGGGGAAATTGAACTGCAACAGCTCCTGTAAAAACCAATGTGGAAGCTCTTCAAAAAGTTGAAAACTGATCTACCATAAGATCCTTTTATACCATGCTTAGCCATACACCAAAATGATCCTGTGTCTTACTACAAATACCTGAACATCCATGTTTGTCATGACCTATAAATAATATGTAGACCTTGAAAATAGCCTAGAAGTCGGTCACCAGAGAAATGGATATTATGTGACACATTTACACAATATAATATTATTCAGCTATTAATAAGGATAGAAACATACATTTTGCAGGTAAATGGTCAAACTGAAAGCAATAATCCCAAGTAATCTAACTGAGACCCAAAAAGACAATTATTACATTTTTCTCTTGCATGTAGATGTGAGGTTTTAACTTTAGATATGTGTACTTCATTCTGAATAAATATACACGTCAGGTTCTTAATAAGGGACCAATTAGGAGGAGGTGATATCACAAGGAAGGGAAAATAGGATATAGTGTTATTTAAAAGATAGAAACTGGAAACTAGAACTTGAGGATTAAATTAATTTTGGAAATTTTTTATGGTACACATTATATCTGAAAGCCCAAAGTATAAATGCTGGTGTATTGTGATTGAAAACAAAGCATTGAAGAAGTGAAAAAACTAGTTCATTTCTTAGAAACACTATTAAAAGAAATGTATTACCATTGTAATCTCAGAGTGATACAGAAAATAACTATAATGCCTATATATTTTAGGCAATGCATATTTTAAAATGTATATTAATAAAGTAAATATACAAATGGCTCTTCCATTTTACTTCTCACCTGTTCTGCTATGTTCTTTCTGAAATCTACAGGGGAAGTAATTTTTCTCAGCCTCTCAGTCTTTTCCCTGATCTCTCAAGCCTCAGTTCTTCACCATTCTAGTCTGAACTGCTATAAAGTTAACCTCCTTTTCTAGGACGTTTGAATTAAGTCCTGTGAATATTGGATATACAGACAAAGGAAAAGAAATTATTCAGCAGAGAGTTTTTTTTTCTGGGACACCATACCAAGTAACAAAAAAAGAAAAACCACTGAAGTACCCATCAACTAATAAATAGAGAAATACAATATGGTTGATAAATGTAATTACCACTCAATCTTAAAAAGGACACTCTGTTGTTTAAAAAATATTTGTGGAACAGTAGGGCATTATACATAAGGAAATAAACTTGGAACTGAAAATACAATGCTTAAGTGGACCTGTACTGTAAATGTTTCTTTTATCCATGGTCTAAAATAGAGTCTGCCTATTACAGACTAACATTTACTTTTAAAGTGGTATGTCTTTTTTAAAAAATTGAGTTTGATTTTTTATAATCAAATTTTTCAGACCATTCTTTGGTTTGTTGATGACTTTGTTTTCTATAGAAAATTATTCTTAATGTCCATTTAATACATTAGATAGTTTTATTAGTTTTCTAAGATCCTTCAAGAATTTTTCTTTTTTGCCCCTTTTATTGAGAATTTAAAACATTCATGCACAACTAATTGGAGATTAGCCTAGTTCTAGAAACTGAATTGAATATGTGGTGCTAGTGAAGTCGTGATTATTGGAGGATAATCTACAGCCATTAATTTACTAAATCAGCAAAAGATCATCAATGTGTTTTGAGTAACATGATTTCCATTTCTTTTTCACCATTTACATCATAATCCTCCCCAACTAATTTTTTCTTTCAGCTTCATGTGTTCCCTCTTTATAATATTTCTATAATTTCATTTTTATATAATCATATTCCCTTCATTTATTTTTTCAACAACCTCCTATATACCCCTCTTTTCTCTATATCAAATTCAGGTCCGTCTTCTTCATTAATTGTTTATTAAACACACGCACACACAAACACACGCATACACACAAACATTGTTCAATCTTTTTAATGATATTTGTGTGTATTATTTCAAGGCTGACAATCAGATAACCATTTAGAATGCTCTTCCATGGTATGGGGAAAATGATTTCTACTGATCTCAGCATCCTTTAATTTACTGTAATATATATATGTATATATATGGTTGACATCTCAGGGTAGTTCCCAGGCTACTGTAGACTGTATTTAGTTGTCCTTTTTCAGCTTCTGTTTAGACAGTCATATTAATAGGACTTTATGTGTATAGATTCTGAAATTACTAGAAGATATAACCTCACAGCACACTCACTGATCCTCTGGCTCTTACTGTCTTCCCATTTCTTCTCTATCTTTGCAAGAGTCTTAGAATGACCAGTTCTTTTGTTGATGTATCCATTGTTATGGGGATGTACAGCAATACATTTGGATTAGTCTTGGAATTCTGTAACCCTCTATAAACCCAACAGATACATTTGAGTGGTGCCTAGCTGTATGTGGAAGATCACAAAATTTAGAACATCACTGACTCAAACTCATTTTTCCTCCCTTAATACCCATCAATTCCAAAGTTTTTGCATTTGGAGAGTTGAACTTTATGAACTACTTCTCCCTCCATTCATAGGTCTGGTTTGATCTTGTGCAGGCATTTTTCATGTAGTGAAAGATACTGTGAATTTATATGTGTAGTGATTCTGCCATATCCAGCAAATAATGTCACAATATTTTCAATTGTTTATTTCACAATGATTCCTGAGTCTCTGGAGGAGATTATATGATATAGATAACACATAGAGTATTGAGTGCTTCACAGTTTCTAACTATACATTTTGAACAATTGCAGGAATCAATATGGATCATAATACCTTCTATAAAAGGTGCTAATCTTATGAATATTAAAACATGGACTACTAATTTGTGAGTATAAATATTAATACACGCGGCAAAGTTTTACATGTTCTTTTATCATGGTAATAGTAATAGGTACTATTATAGGTCCTGTGAAGTAGCCAACCATGTTTTGTTATTGGTGTCATTGTTGTTTTGGGTGGCCTCTGAACAGTCTGAGAATGAACTAAATCAACCCATTCAATTAATAAAATTAAAATGGTCATTTTAAAAGACACTGAAAACTCTCATGAGCTTAACAAATTTTGTTTCACCTTATTTTTCCATATAAAACTCTGAGCTATTTTTAAACTACCATTAGTCTATGCTTTTTTTTTTAAAGACAAGCGGTCGTTTGGAGAAACTATTCATTGCCAGGAGTCATTGGTCTGGCTCCAGATTTCTTGCTTTTGCTCTCATTGATAATGGGCTGTCATTTGGGATCCTCTTGGATATCCTGTTGTTGTCCTGTTTAATGGAGATCCTACTATTTTGGATTTATTGTTTCATCCCTTTACCTGCTCCCACAGTTCATAAATAGATGTTAGGGTGGGCCAACTCATATCCCTGGTTGTGGTCTTGGGTGGTAAGTATCTGGGTTTATCAGCATGCTAACTTTCCCTCATTATCACGAATAAGGCAAGCTCTCTAGCACTGCTCCAGCTAATTCACATGATATAGTTTATAACTAGCAGTGGGGCTAGTTCTCCTGAACTTAGGTCCTCAGATAAAGGTCACCACACGCACAACACAAGGGCCAGCTCTACTGTTTTGTCCTGGCAAGGTACAGGGCCCCCTCTCCTATAAGATCCATTCTTATGCATTTTGAAAAAAAAGTTTAAATGTAGTCACACCTTAAGCTTTATTGGGATAATTGTTATAGGATAACTTATTTGAAAGTCCAGTATCAGACTCTAAATTCTGGATGGTGGTTCTCAGTCTTTCTAATGCTATGACTCTTTAATATAGTTGCTGAAGTGGTGACCCACAACCATAAAATTATTTTGTTGCTACTTCATAGCTATAAATTTGCTATTGTTATGAATTTCAATGTAAATGTCTGACATGCAAGATAGCTGATATTTGCTACCCAAAGTATTCCTGACCAATAGGTTGAGAACTACTGCTTTAGAAGTTAGAACCAATACCTGATACCTAAGTCATATTGAGCTGGATTTTCTTGATGTCAGTCTTGGCACATTCAGAGACCCCACAATATGTTTCTTCATAAAATACAATTATAAATGCTAATAAATATTAGTGATTACTTCCATATTTTTAATTTATATCTAAGTTCCAATGTAAGATTATGATGGAAAATATTCCAAGGAAATACTAGGATTCTTCACTTTAAGAAAAGCATTTTGTCTGTCAAATATAAGGAGAAGAATCCCCAAGACTTACATGGGTAGGATATAATGCATACAGGCTTAAAAAGAGTGACAATCTGGTGTAATCCCCTTACAACAAATTAATTCTATCCATTTCTTCTATCTTTATTGTAGGAGTATTAATATACAAAACTGCATGGCAAAGCCTTCTCCTGAACTTAATACACTTTGTCTTGGTTCTTGAGCCATGGAACAGAAGAAGATAGTAAAGAGAAACTCCGTACACTTTTACGGAATTATAGATTACACATCATAACTCTACCCAAAGAGCATAAGAGTTTAAGCCCCAGAAGGAAGCTGAGCTGTTGTTCATCAAGTAGAAAAAGGGAATCTGATTTGTAAATGCATGTAAAATAATATTGTGACTTTTAACATATCTTTTTTGAGCTAACACCATATCCAAACATAATCAAACCAGATGTATGTATGTACCATGCAAGTCACTTATCTTCTAGAAGAGAACATCCACATTAATCTTGGACACTCTTCAGTGTAAAAGTGGGAAACACTACTATGTGGTTATCAAATATGTTTGATGTGGGTGTATGTGTGAGTACTTGCTTATGCATCGTTGCATGGGGTGTCTGATGGTCAGATAGCATCTTTTTAAATAGGTTCCATTCTGCCACCTTTTGTGATCCACAGATTGAACTCAGGTCTACATACAAGAAGGTCAAATAGCTGACTAACTTTCCAGACATCAAATTCTAAACATTAAATGTAATTATCTCAGGACACTGCAAAAATTTAGAGATTTATTTATAATGTACAGAAATCTATAAAAATGATTGTGACAATGGGAGAACTTTACATTTTTTCCATACTGAGAATTGAACCCAGGTCTTTAGATTGGACAGGAAATTACTTAATTACAAGTCTATACCTGCAGATCCACAGGAAGGAAGAAGCCCTACAGTGTTGAAATCAGAATTCAAAGAATAACACATAATTTGGTGATACTGTGAGTTTATGTTCAAAGGATATTAACATAATTCAGTTACATACTTGGTATATGTAGCAGGGTTTTTTTATTATTGTTATTTTTATTTTTTTCTTTCTTAAAGATATTTATTTTTTCGCTATGTATACATCATGTGTGTATGTCTGCATGTATGCCTGGAGGCCACAAGAGGGTGTTAGATCTCTTTATAGATGGTTATGAATCACCATGTGGTTGTTGGGAACTGAACTCAGGACCACTGGAAGAGCAGGCATTGCTTTTCACAGCTAAGCCATCTCTCTAACCCCTTGTTTTTATTTTTGGCTTTTTGAAGGCAACTAGCCAGCTCCAAAGTCATAATATGGAGACATTATTGGTTATGAATGCTTGACCTTATGTTATGCTTATCCTACTAGCTCTTCATTTGCATTTTGCCTCAGAGTCTTTTACCTTTTGTTCCTTGTGCATGTCCTAAATTCCTGCTTCTCATGTCTGTCTCTCTGGCAGCTGCCTAGGTGATTGGCCCCAGGCATCTCTCTCTTTTTCTCCCTCATTATTTTCTCTCATTCTCTTTTTCCTCCTGCTTAGATCCCTCCTCCTACTTATTCTCTCTACCCACCAGGCCTGCCTATCCCTCTCCTGCCTAGCTATTAGCCATTCAGCTTTTTATTAGACCAACCGGATGTCTTAGGCTGACAAGGTAAAACAGCAGCATATATTTGCATAATTAAATAAATGCAGCATAAACAAATGTAACAGATCTTTGCCTAGTTAAAGTAATATTCCAAAATAGGGATACATGAATCTTTACCTTCCAATCCAGAAATCTTTAGCTTCTGCACAAATTGATTTTCAGATTTTCGAAAGAGATTTCACTGTTTTGTAACCATGTACTGTATCTTACCTATTTCACAGGACATATCCGATACTTGGACTGCCTGGCTAAAGCAACAAATAGTACCATACCTAGAGCAGCACACCCTGTGTTCGTCCCCTGCATTCATGTCTATCTGCTGCTTAACACATGAATTAGACACAGTCAGAGATTAACAGCAATAAGTAACATAAGAAAAGCAATATGACATAATAAATTATTTTACATTCCCCTGTATTTATTATTACTGTAGAAAGTTTCCTTTTAATAATTTTTCATCATAGTTAACAACTGACAAATGAAACATGGAGAAGTGATATTCACATATATAATTATAAACTTTTCAAAAGTAAACACATGCAGGTACACACACAGACACACACACACTTGCATATATACAGAAAAATCTCTGAAAAGATCTATAAGCAATATGAGTCTGTTACATAAGAAGATACCATATTGAAAAGAAATTGCTGATTTTTTCCTTAAAATTCAATTTTAATTGCCTCAGCCCCAGAGAAGCTATAAATTTGAGAAATAAAAATTTATATGGATTTATGGCCCTGTTTACTCTGTTATTGCTGAAAATATACTTACTTAAGCAACTGCTGTGCTCATATTTATGTTACCTATGAGTTAGCAAATAAACATATAAGAAGATTTTGTATTAATAAAATATGTTTGAAATTACACACAATTGAAAAATTATTTCAATTTAATTTAAATGTCATTACACCAAGGGGCATTTTAAAGCATTCTGCTGTGCATGGAATTCCACTAACTCTATTTTGATTTGCTTTGTATATGCTACAGAATTATTTGTTATAGACCTTGGGCATATGAAAGGTGCTTGGTGAAAATTATCTGTGTGTGTGTGTGTCTGTGTGTGTGTGTGTGTGTGACTTTCATATGTATCATAAATTATTTTTTAATTGAGAATAATAGAGATGCTTTAAAATTCCTAAAATATATATAGTATTCTATGAAAAATGTTAAAATTAAATTTATATCCAACTTATAGTTGAATTATGGCACTAAATATAATCTGAGAATTTGCCTGAGTTTTAATTTTCCATTAAACAAGTAAAAATTTTTTACAACTTTTTACAATTTTAGAAACACTGTAAAATATTTTTCTTCTCTTTTCTGTAATGTTCAAATAAAGAGGGAACAAAGCATAGCAAAATACAATGTCTTTTATTTCAGATTGAAGATAAAACTAGATTTAACTCTGACTCTGGTATCTTCAAGAACATGCTATTTATTTAATCAAGTGTTTCTTCATTTACCCAGTATGGGTATAATAAATGGATCCTGTCCTGGAGTGTTTGATTATTTTAAGAACACAAAAAGCTGTGTGGAATAGTGAAAGATTTAATAGCTTCACATAGACATTGCATTTTTTATGTATGGAATATTAGTGAGAATTCTGCATTGCTCAAGTCAGTTGGTGCTATGTTTCTAGCAGTTGAAGGTATTAGGATCATTTTATAGACATAAATCAGTGAAGATAGGTGTATTTAAATTCAATGCTATGATAATATTAAGAGATTATAGTATACTATATGTGATAATTGTATGTATGGTAAATTGAAAACTTCATGTGACTCACCATAGTTTGATTCTTGCTTATTAAAATGGTCTAAATTTGAACTTGCAGTATATATTACTCATCCTTATTTCAAACATAGATAAAAGTCTGCCATAATATGATAATTCCAAGATCAGAAATAGTTTACCAAGAACCTAAGAGAGTATCAAGTGCTCATGGAGTCCCACATCAGGAGTCACATTCTGCATGGAAACGCAGGACTTTTGTTTTATCAAGATTATAGTGTGTTTTCATTTGTGTTAAATTCTTAGACTCACTCCTCTAGTCTTCTCTCAGCTTCATTGTCCAGAGTGAGTGTATTATGCATAAAACATAACTAACTTTACTTATTCATTTGCTCACTTGGAATTTTGTTTTGCTTCAAGACATCTTTTATGATATTTAATATTGGGAATTATGTTGAGAGACTACCAGGACTTTCTTTTGTATTTTCAATTAACCAAAATATTGAGTAACCATAATTACCTTTGCAAACATTTACATTGTCAGAAATTCCCATTGGAATTACAGCAGTAGCAATAATTTATTCTATGTTGGTTGGGAAAAGGTCGGGGATACATTGAGATCATTTGTCATAATTAATGATCCCTGTATTGTACACAGCCAAAATAATTATCATCTATAGCAGTTAAGGGAGTCTTTTTTCTTAACCAAGTCATAAAATAATTATTATTGTAGACACAAATGTACAGAATGTTATATAAAAATTTGCATTGCTGAAAGAGAGAAAAGAATATTGCACTTCTGGATGATGTATCTTTGGTTTCTTTCTTCTTCCTTCAGCTGGTACTCATTAAGATTCAGAAAAAAATCACCCTATTAAAGAATGAGACAATTTGAGTTATATAGAAACTGTGTAATATTTGATATACCAACTTGATATAAAGACTAACAACTTAGGTAAACATTACAGCAGGTTTCTTCAACTCACAGGTTTAAAATAGGGCCTTTGGGGCAAGAGTATAGAAGTTTAGATATGAGAATAATGAGTACATTATTCACCATCCACTCTATCAACACTTGCTTTGAAGTCCAGGATGGCCTTTATAAAGTAATAATTATGTGTGCAATGTAGTCATCATGAAAGCAGTCATTAGTGACATGGAGCTGTAATGCATTCCCTGTCCTTCTTCTGAAATAGGAAACAGGAGGCCTTGCCATTCTCAGCATTCTCAGTGTACCTGAAAAACTGGTGAGAAGCTTTTTACAGATTGGCAAAAACTTCCCTTGGGAAATGTACTTTTAAAAGCTTCAAAGAATGTTAAGGATTTTCAAGTAAATCGACATCTGACGTCCATGCCTCACTTCAATCTGATGAGGATGGTTGTCACGTCAAATCTCCACAGACTGCCGTTGCTCAGGTTTCATGGTAAGAAAATTCCACTCGAGCAGAATGAAACCTAAACTTTAATATTACAGTCTGTAGAACAAGTGCCAATGACATTTGGGGGATCTTATCACTGGATCTCAATGGATTTGGTTTAAAACAGCCTGTCTCTTGAAAGACAGATATCAGATAGGAGAGTTCTTCACGCAGAAGCCTATTTCTTCTTCATAATACAATCAGCAATATGAAATGTTGTCCAAAATAATCACAAAAGACAGCCGAGATTGTTAGCATTACAGAAACTTTAATCAGTGTGCGATGCATCATAACCTTCATATGAAACCTGCATATAAAACATGTATATTTGAAAGTTTTCTAGTATTACTTAAAATCACAGATAACTATCCAATCTGAATAAAGTATTACAGATACGATTTTGAAAAAATAGGTGGATATAGATCTCTTTCTAAAATCCATAATACTCAACAATTAAATCATATATATAAGTAAGAATGGACCCATTTAAAATGATATTATTGATTTATGTGATTTTTTTAGTTATTATGCCATAATTTTCTACTTACTATCATATGAAAATTGATGAGTAAGTCATTAATAAGTAAGGGAACATATTAATTATTTCCTGTAAATGATGGAAATAGTATTCCGCCTAAGTTTGAGATTTCAATCTCAATATTTTCAATGACAAATATTTTAGAAGAATATCACTTATTAATTTAAAATTCACTACCTTTAATTGTAATGTGATATCAATTGAGTTAAAGCTTTGACATAAGTAACAACCATTGGAGGAAAGCATGTCTGTGTACAGTAATAGCAAGTGGATTTTTATAAACAAACTGCTTTGATGGGTGTAAACTTAAAGAAAACTAAACTCTAATTTACTAAGGTAGTTATTTTTTCAATGGTGATTTACACATACAACTGATCACAAACACAATTTTCAATCAAATTCTTATAAAGTATCTCTGTACAATAGCAATGTATGTATAACTCTGACAATTTACGTTTTTATTTAAGTTTTGAGGGTACTCATTCCAACTTCAAAACCATTCTATGGAGCACATGTTGGCATTAATAAAACAAAAGAACAGAAAAGAAGGTAGCATATTTAGTACCTCAGGATAATGAACAATGGCTTGAGCTCTGTATCTAGAACCCAGATATGTTCCCCTAGCTGCTGTGTTAGATGACACATTGGTGTGGATTTAGGGAGGCAATCATCTTGCTTTAGATACATTTTTATTTTTTTCTGCCTTTTCTTTCTTTGACTCTTTCTTTTACTTTTTGAGGCAGTGACACATGTGTAGCCTCTGAGGGTGGCCTCCTTCAATAAGACATAGAATGATTTGAGGAAAGTGAAATGTTTATTCCTAATTTGAATATTAGAAATCCTATGTGTGCATATAATTACAGTACTGTAGATCATAATTAAACATAAACTTTGTCAGGTAAATGCAAAACATGAGTAGGGCAAATAGACATAAAACTATGTAAAATCTAAATCATTCAGTGATAATCTGTTCCCAAAAACCTTAGCCAGACATGGGTGTACAGTCTTGTATTCAGCACTTAGGGTGATAATACAGGAAAATGTAGTATTTAACATAATTCTCTGTAGTATCATTAATATCTATTGAGAACTTTCAAACTCCTTGTCTATTTTGAAGGGAATGATATGCTATTGCTCTTATTTTATGACATTGCTATCAACCTTCACCTCTAACTACAATTTTTGAACCTATTATTCAACTATACCCTTCCCAATATACTTGATTTTAGTGCCTCCCAGTTTGTCTATTTCAAATTACGTCTGTGCTTCAAAGATCAATTGTTCCTAATGAGTAATACCTCATTATCTAAATATGTACGCTTTACTGTGCTTTGTAAAAAATTAGGTAATTAAAACTGCTAGGCAAACATTCAAACACTAAACTATATGTTCAGTACTCTTACACCATATTTTAAAATTTATCCTTTCATTGATAGATATAATGGTCACTGTCACATATTGGATATTTTCAATAGTTTTTTTTTACATTTTCTTTGGGGGTTGACGAATCATTGAGTAATTCTATTTCCTTCCTTTTGAAGAACCTCCACACTGTTTTTCAAGGTGATAGCATTGACTAACATTCTTACCAGCAATATTTGGAAGTACTTCTTTCTCTACTCACACTAAATTATTTTTTCATTATTTTGATATCCAGAAGTTTTACTATAGTGAAATAAAAAACTGTGTTTTTCATATATATATATATAATATTACACAAATGCATATGTGATTATGTATTTCATCAGCTTCCAGTACCATTATTTGATGAAACTGTTCATTTTTCAAATGTGTGTTCTTAGAATTTTATTACATAACAGAGTGACTGTAAATTTTCTGTTCTCTTTACTTAGCTATATTCAGGGATCTATGTCAATTTATTGTAATTTGTTTTGAGGTAGCTTTGTCAGATTTTAGAGTTAATTGTTGTGGTACCTCTAGTCTCTGCTTTGTGTTGTTTTGTGTGTGTGGCCCCTTGATTTGTGTAATAGCTTCTGCTAATTCTGGGAAGACTGCCAGTCATATTGTGAAAGGTATTACTATGAAACAGTTAAACATATTAGACAGGATGGACATTTAACAGCATTAATTCGTTCAATAATGGGTCACAGGAGCCTATCATTCCTTGTTTTACACACAAGTTTATTCATTTTCATCAGGGTTTGTAGGAACTAGCCACTCTATTCAAGCCATTCGTCCTATCCAGATTTTCAGTCCACCTAGCACAAATATGCTTGGCAGGCTCTTCCTCTCTGAGACAAGCCTGCCTCTATGCCCAGAGACTGCTGTCACCAAGACACCTGACTGGAGACACCAGTGAGGAAAGGACAATTCAGCAGAGTCAGCCACCTGGGCGAATGGGCCCTTGGCAGGGGGTATAAAGGCAGACCTAAATTCCTTAATAAGGGAGTGTGCAGCATGCTCTGCTATTCATTCAACTCCCAGTGCCTGCAGCGTTGGTGCTGTGTCTTCTCACTTTTCCCCGGGTGGCCCAAGCGCGGTAACCAACAGCAAGAGTTTTTGATTCTTACTGTCTCCATATTTCATATAATTCATTGAAATTTTTCAGGATTTTCATATCTGGTATGAATAGAATGGCCTTTTTTGCCTTATGAAGCTGTTGTTTAATGAAAGTTCTATCCAGGCTTAAATAGGGGAATGTGGCTTTGATCATCATCATGGGGCAGAGGTTGTTAGACCAAAGACGCTGGGAAGTGAGACAGGGGCCTGTTAGGAGCAGGGAGCCTTTGATAAGCAAGAGATCAGGACATCTCACCAGGGAATATAGGTGTTAGCATTGTTAAGCTATAGGTTATCTGTGGGAAGCCCCTGAGTTTTGGGAAGTGCTTTAGGGTAAGAAGTAGATCCAGTGACCTGGTCCCCAACATCTCCTTCTTTACTTTTTATTATTGAAGGAAAAGGGTCTGGACTGTAGGTCTGAGAGTTGGTAGAGGAACTGGCAGTAGGTGTTAGTTATTAGGATCTTAGTGGGAGTATTAAGATGGCTTTTTATGATGTCACCCTTATATTTGGACCTTTAAAGGTATGAAATAAAAATGCCACAGTTCTTTTTTAGCTTCTGTATTTTGGTATATATGATTATTGTTTTTTCAGATGTTGAAATGTACAGTACAACTTTACTGGCCTCAGGTATGAGTTTCAAAGGCTGCGTTATTGTACCTTTACAGCTTCCACATATTAGCGATGTCATCTGTAAGATAATTTGGCTTTTGTTTTTCAATTTTCATGTCATGTATCACTTCCTTTGGCTTAATTGTTCTCCCTCAAATGCCCAGTCTTTATTAAACAAGACTGATCAAAACAGACATTATTTTAATTCTCTAGATGTTGCAAGAAACACTGATTTGACCTGTTTAGAATGATGTTGACTGTGAGTCTGTCACAAAACACTTAGCATGTTGTTATATTTTTTATATATGTAATTTGTTAAGGGTTTTGTCATAAACAACAACTTTTTTATTTATTTGAACTAGAAACAAGCTTGTGTCATATGTCAATCCCAGCTCCCTCTCCCTCCTCCCCCCCAGCTCCCCAAGCCACCATCCAATCCCCACTTGACTCTCCAGGGAGGGTGAGGCCCTTCATGAGGGATCTCCGAAGTCTGTCATATCGTCTGGGGAAGGGCCGAGGCCTTCTCCCATGCATTTAGGCTGAGAGAGCATCCCTCCATGCAGAATGGGCTCCTAAATTACATTCAGGTGACAGGTATAAATACTGATCTCGTAGTCAAGGCCCCAAAGCTTGCCAAGGCCTCCTCACTGACACCCATATTCAGGGAGTCTGGATCAGTCCCATGCTGGCCTCTCAGCCATCAGTCTGAGGTCCATGAGCAACCAACCTCTTGTTCACGGCAGTTGTTTCTGTGGGTTTCAACCACCTGACATGATTCTTATACTTTAACTTATAGTGCTGCATCAAGCTGATAGCTCTGTTATAGTTGTTGTTGTCTTTTAACACTTATGAGCATTTTTAAAAAATTTTTCTTCATTAATACAATTTTTAAATTTAAGTATGCTTTGATCAGATTTCTACCCTTCCCCAAACCCTTCCAGATAATCTCCCTTTCCTTACCCACCCAATTTTTAGTTTTAGAAACAAAACCAATTCAACGAAAGCCAACAAAACACAGAAAGGAAAACATCACCCAAAATGAAACACACACACACACACACACACACAAACACACACACATTCCAAAGTGGAACAAAATAAAAACACCTACACATGCAAACACACACACATCACTGTGGAATCCTATATATTGTTCAGCTACTTGTGAACATGAAGCATGCCCTGGAGTGGTTGATATACCCATGAATTTTTTTTGCTGACCAGGTATAAACAAGGGGTTCAGTTGTTAATTTTCACCCTAGTAGCTATGTTTTCATTTATTCATTTATCATTTTTTAAAACTGTAACAAAATAAAATACAATATGCAAATAAATAAATATCTATCACATCAGAATTGGACAAAACAACCCATCAGAAGAACAACAAATCAACAAAGAAAACCAAAAACAAGAAAGGCACACATTTACACACCCAGGAATAAGATAAAAGCAGCAGACTAGAGAACAGATAAGCCCAACCTTTTTTTTGTAACAAAACTACTATTGTTTCATCCAGCTTCCATAGAGGTCCCTAATGTGCTAGGGTCTCCCAAGCACTTTTGGGACTAAGTTTATCAGCTTACATTGTGATGTGACACAGTGGCTCTCTTGTATTTACTTATTCCCTAACAAGAGGGACTTTTTCTAAAGAAAGAATAAAATTTGATGCTATTTTGTGCTTTAATGTTACTCCAGTGTTTTCACCATAACTCTGGTGCTTGATGAGGTTTCTTTCACTCCCATGCTGAATACCAGTGCTGTTCTCCTTCAGTAACCTAGATATTATCCATCTATTATTTTTCTTTTCAGTTGAATTCTTGAGTGCTGTTCATCTTTGTCTAGCCATTTTTGATACTTTACTTCTTCATAAAAATACTGTGCCTAAAGTAAAAGATATAAGAAACCACAGAGGCGAAATGACTAGAGCAATTCTAGTTTGAAGAAAGAGGACAGACAACATTGATCCATATATAATTAGAGGCTACATGAAGGAAAACCTCAGTTTTCAACTGGATGTTTATGAGGTTACTAACATGGATTCAAATGTAGAACAAAAATATACAATTTACGCTTGCAACAATATAAAATCCTAGAGAAAATGAATGGCCCTTTAGAAAGTTGCCATTAAAGGCCAGAGATTGAGCAAATTGGTGTGTCCATAAACACTGGACACATCGACATTTAATAGAAGTTTTAATTAATTATTGTTGTTTTGGATGAGGTCATGCAGCATTTATTAAGATTTTGTGGGACCTCTAAACAGAAATGAGTAAGTGAGGTAAAATACTAAGGTCAGGCAAGTTCTGCATCTCACAGAACTTTCTCAAAAACAGATCACAAAGCAAGTCACAGTGACTTTTTACATATATTCTTTCAGTGTTAAAGAAACCTAATATCAGGCTTATAATTTATCAAATAGTACAAAATAATTAAAAATAACACTGACAATGTATAATAAGAATATATCAATCATTGGAAATCCAATGAAAAAAGCAGGTGATATGAAAATCAAGTAGTGAAATGAGTAGTGCAAAGGAAGATGAAAAGAAGTTTTGAATAGAAAAAAGTCATTTTAAATAATTTATATTCAAAATGTGATCCACAGACCATTAAGTTACTGAATTATCATTAACATTTAGTAATGATCTCATCATATATTTACTTTTCTTATGCCTAAAACTATTAAGTTATGCTTAAGACAAGAGGAATGTCATGCGTGGTTCTGGAAATCTATCTAACTAGTTGATGGTGAATTTCTGGTTGCTAGAAGAGAATCTATAGCTATTAATTTATTAAGTCAGCATAGTATCTATCAACAATCTATGAACATTGTTCCTATACTCTCAAGCAACTGAATTATTCAACACTTACCAAGGGAATTTCTTATTGCAATACAGGAAGACCATTAAGGAAACCACATCCAGAGTCATGAATCCCAACTGCAATCAGTACATATATAAATGACTCTCACACCCAATGCTTAGGCGACATTGTGGAATGGAGTGGGAAAAGGCAGAAAGATTACAACAGCCAGAGGATCAGGGATTCTTTATGAAATTGTGTCTCCTAATAATTTCAGAAGGTACACACACAAATTCTCACCAACATGATTACACAAATGTGAACAATACAAGAATGACACCAATCAACATGCCAAACTGGACAGAGAAAAAATTGCAATACTGCACAAAGAACTATAGGCAACTAAAGAAAGTTGGGGGAGAGAGGTGGTTTTTCCCAGGCAAGAGCACACCAATTTGTTGTCTTGTGCTGTCTTCCCTTAAAGCACACATATAGGCAGAATTATACAGACTGAGTAGGGTATGTTCAAATATATACAAGTATATTCATAAACATGTATACACACAATAATAGTGGAAAAGGGAGGACTTGGATTTGAAAGAGATCACAAAGAACATACAGGAGGGTTTGGAGGATAGATATGAATATTGTAATGACATAATCCTCTCATAGGGAAAAATTCCCTTAAGGTAAAAAATAAATTTAAATAACTTCTTATAAGAAAGATTTATAGAAACAATTAAACAATGCATGTGATTGAATCCATTTTTTTTTACTTTAAGTCACTTACTGTGTGAAAATACTTTTGTTTTACAAGTAGTGGTCATGTGAGGACCTTCCAGACATAGAAAAAGAAGGAACTAAGACTAGACCATATCTATGCTGAACTTCAGCATTCTTCAGGATAAAGATCTATTGTAAAAAGCTGGGTGTTGGAGTTGCATGCCTTTAATCACAGCACTCAGGAGGCAGAGGCAGGCATTTCTCTGTGAGTTTGAGGCCAGAATGGTCAATAGAGTGAATTCCAGGACAGACTCAAAAACAATACATAGAAAAACTTTTCATCGAAAAAACAAACAAACAAAAAAAGATCTATTGTAATCAAAAGAAAGTACTTTTGAACCATGTGCCCAGACCTAGTCAATGAGAATATTTTAGAGAAATAAGTAAGAAAAAGGCGGGTAGGGATTGGAAAGTAATGCTCACAAGAAAGAATTAAGCCATGATTTTAATATTTACAGCTTTGAAGTCAAACTGTAAACTGCACCCAAAGTAATGTTTTTCTTTACTAAATGTGTTTAATAGCATAAATTTCTGATGTTTGCCTTAATTATTGTTGTATAGCTACCATACACTGATCAGTCACATATTCACACACACACACACACACACATACACACACACACACACATACACATACACACACACTTTTATAATGACAGAAAACTTGTTCAGCTTCACTAGTCTTTGTTTCTTTTCTTTTTTATATCTCAGATTTACTAAAAACAGATTTTAAGTACAATATACTATAATCACAAATCCCACATTCTCAAGTCCTCTGAAATCCTCTCCAACTACCCCATCCACAACTTTACTTTTTCCATTAGAAAATTGTTTCTATTTCAGCCTCTTGCCAAAAGGTTCAACCAAAGGTACACACAAGGTTGAAGGTTTCATTGGAAGCACAGATCAGGGAAACTTCCATTTCTAAGGTCATGTGATGATCAGCCAGCATTCGTTCCATTGTTTCCTGCAATGTGGGTTTCATTGATTATTGAAAGCTGGAAGCTGCAAACTATCCCTAAGTATGGGTCCAGTTTATTTAACCATGCTCATATCATCAACGTGTGTATCAAACACATTTTAAAAATCCACTGTTGAATATAATATTCCATCACCATTCCCATATTCAGTCATTAATAAAAAAGTCAGAGATCCATGTCATACCCAAGTGAGTTGTTTGTACAAAGGTGTGGTTCTCAGTAGTCCCCTACTTGCTGAGAACTGTTTTCCATATCTTTCTTTATAGACCTATTCCGTTTTTAAATATGTGCACCTGCATACATGGGTGTATGAGTACACTTGTGTCTCTCTGTGTGTTTGCATGTTTGAGCATGTGCACATAAGTGTAGCTGCCTGTGGAGGCTAGAAAAGTTTTACTTCCCTGGAGGCAGATTTACATGAGACTCTGAATTGCCTGAAGTGAATGTTAGCAACAAACACTAACAACTATTCTTTACTGATCAATAAATCCAGTAAAGAATATTTTCTTTCTTTCTTTCTTTCTTCCTTCCTTTCTTTCTTTCTTTCTTTCTTTCTTTCTTTCTTTCCTTCTCTCTGTGTGTGTGTGTGTGTGTGTGTGTGTGTGTGTATTGGGAGTGTGTATATAGTATATGTGTATGAGTGAATGTTTGTTTATGTGTACGGATATATGTATTATATGACCAGCACCTATAGATAGGAAGATAGCCTTTGGGTACTGATACTATTTTCCTTATTGATTACAACAAAATTTCATCACAACTGAGTATCCCAGGCTGTCATCTGAGTGTCACTGAGTGTCTGGATTGTCATCTTTGGATGTCTTTTCTTCTTACAGAGGTTCTTTGGGCTTGCAGACACTTGAGCCACTGCATGTGAATTCTATGTGGATTCTGTTAATGTACCCTCAGTTCTCAGGCTTACATGGCGACTGCTTTTACCCACTGAACTACTGAGCCCTTTCTCTAGACTCAAATTATACTTTTTTATTATTTTTTTATTTTATTTTCCAGTTTAAATTTAGATAAGAAACAAGGTTGCTTCACAAGTCAGTTCCAGGTCCCTCTCCCTTTCCCTCCCCTCCTCCCGTGCCCTCCACCCGACCCCCCCCCTTATCCCCTCATTTCACCAGAAAAGGTGAGGCCCTCAATGGGGGTGTCCATAGTCTGTCATTTCATATAGGGCAGGGCCTAGACCCTTCCCCAAGAGTTCAGAGTGAGAGTGCACCTCACATTGTTGGATGGGAGTCCAAAGTCCGTGTGTATACTCAGAATGGGTACTGATCTGCTGCCCAAGGCTCAATAGATTACCTAGGACTCCTCACTGACACCCAGATTCAGGGGGTCTTGATCAGTCCCATGCTGGATTCCCAGGCTGATGCCTGGGATTCAAGAGTTAACCTTTGTCTGGTCAGCTGTTTCTGGGGATTAAACCGGCCCAGTCTTAATCCATTTAATCATCAGTCCTCCCTCTCTGTTACTGGCTTTCTTGAGTTCAGCTCAGTACTTAACCAAGGGAGTCTGCCTCTTCTTCGATCAGCCGCTAAATAAAGTTTCTGTTTCCCAGACTCTCTGGCCATAGGATTGTAGGCTGGCACTCCGCAGATCTATGTCTAAAATACGTATATGAGAGAGTACATGCCATGTTTCCCTTTTTGTGACAGGGTTACCCCACTCAGGATGGTTTCTTCTAGTGTCATCAATTTGCCTGCGAATCTCAAGTTTCCATTACTTTTTTCTCCTGAATAGTACTCCATTGTGTAGATGTACCACATTTTCTCTATCCACTCTTTGGTTGAGGGACATCTAGGTTGCTTCCAAGTTCTGGCTATTACAAATAAAGCTGCTATGAACATAATGGAACAGACATCTTTGTTGTATGAATGGGCATCTTTTGGATATATGCCTAAGAGTGGGGTTGCTGGTTCTTGTGGTAGGTTTATTCCCATTTTTCTGAGGAATCTCCATACTGATTTCCAAAGTGGCTGAACCAGTTGGCACTCCCACCAGCAATGGAGGAGTGTCCCCCTTTCACCACATCCTCTCCAGCATAAATTGTCATTGGTGTTTTTGATTTAAGCCATTCTGACAGGAGTGAGATGGATTCTGAGTTGTTTTGATTTGCATTTCCCTGATGGCTAAGGATGTTGAGCACTTTCTCAAGTGCCTCTCAGCCATTTTAGACTCCTATATTGAAAACTCTCTAATTAGTTCTGCAGCCCACTTTTTAATTGGGTCCTTTGATGTTTTGGAGACTTGCTTCTTGAGTTCTTTGTAAATTTTGGAGATCAACCCTCTGTCTGATGTGGGGTTAGTAAATATTTTTTCCCATTCTGTGGGCTGCCTTTTTGTCTTGCTGACTGTGTCCTTTGCCTTACAGAAGCTTCTCAGTTTCAGTAGGTCCCATTTATTAATTGTTGATCTCACTGTGCTACTGGTGTTATGTTCAGGAAGCTGTCTCCTGTACCAATTCGTTCAAGGGTACCACCCACTTTCTCTTCTAAGAGGTTCAGTGTGGCTGGATTTATGTTGAGGTCTTTGATCCATTTGGACTTAAGTTTTGTGCATGGCAATAAACATGGATCGATCTGCATTCTTCTACATGCCAGACTCCAGTTATGCCAGCACCATTGTTGAAGATGCTTTCTTTACTGCATTGCACATTTTTAGCTTCTTTGTCAAAGATCAGCTGTTCGTATGTGTGTGGGTTAATACCCGGGTCTCAATTAGATTCCATTGGGCTACCTGTCTATTTTTGTGCCAATACCAAGCTGTTTTCAGGACTATAGCTCTATAATAGAGCTTGAGGTCAGGGATGGTGATGCCTCCGGACTTTGCCTTGTTTAACAGGGTTGTTTTGGCTATCCTGGGTCTTTCGTTTTTCCATACAAATTGATTATTGTTCTTTCAAGGTCTGTGAAGAATTGTGCTGGGATTTTAATGGGGATTGCGTTGAATCTGTAGATTGCTTTTGGCAGGATTGCCATTTTTACTATATTGATCCTACCTATCCAAGAGCATGGGAGATCTTTCCATTTTCTGAGGGCTTCATTCATTTCTTTCTTTAAAGATTCAAAGTTATTACGATGCAGGTCTTTCACTTGTTTGGTTAGCGTTACCCCAAGGTATTTTATGTTGTTTGTGGCAATTGTAAAGGGTGATGTTTCTCTGATTTCTTTTTCAGCCCTTTTATCATCTGTATATAGTAGGGCTACTGATTTTCTTGAGTTGATCTTGTAGCCTGCCACTTTGCTGAAGGTGTTAATCAGCTGTAAGAGTTCCCTGGTAGAGTTCTTTGGGTCATTGATGTAAACTATCATATAGTCTGCAAACAGTGAAAGTTTGACCTCTTCCTTCCCAATTTGTATCCCCTTGATCCCCCTTTGTTGTCGTATGGCAATAGCTAGAACTTCAAGTACCATGTTGAAAAGGTATGGAGAGAGTGGACAGCCTTGTTTTGTTCCTGATTTTAGAGGAATTGCGTTGAGTTTCTGTTCACTTAGTTTGATGTTGGCTGTTGGTTTACTGTATATAGCTTTTATTATGTTTAAGTATGTCCCTGTTATCCCAGATCTCTCCAAGACCTTTATCATGAAGGGGTGTTCGATTTTGTCAAAGGCTTTTTCAGCATCTAGTGAGATGATCATGTGATTTTTGTTTTTCAGCTTGTTTATATGGTGGATTACGTTGATGGATTTTCGTATGTTGAACCATCCCTGCATCCCTGGGATGAAACCTACTTCATCGTGGTGAATGATTGTTTTGATGTGTTCTTGGATCCGAATTACCAGGATTTTATTGAGTATTTTTGCATCAATGTTCATGAGGGATATTGGTCTGAAGTTCTCTTTCTTAGTTGTATCTTTGTGTGGCTTGGGCATCAAGGTTATTGAAGCCTCATAGAAACAGTTTGGCAAAGACCCTTCTGCTTCTATTGTGTGGAACACCTTGAGAAGAATTGGAATAAGCTGTTCTTTGAATTTCTGGTAGAATTCTGCACTGAGGCCATCTGGACATGGTCTTTTTTTGGTTGGGAGACTTTTGATGACTGCTTCTATTTCCAATGGGGTTATAGGTCTATTTAAATTGCTTATCTGTTCTTGATTTAGTTTTGGCAAGTGATAGCTATCCAGGAAGTCATCCATTTCCTTTAAATTTTCGAATTTTGTGGAGTACAGGTTTTCAAAGTATGACCTAATGATTCTCTAGATTTCCTCAGAGTCTGTTGTTATGTCCCCCTTTTCATTTCTGATTTTGTTAATTTGTGTGTTCACTCTCTGCTGTTTGGTAAGTTTGGACAAAGGTTTGTCTATCTTGTTGATTTTCTCAAAGAACCAACTCTTCGTTGAATTGATTCTTTGTATTGTTTTCCTGGTTTCTACTTTATTGATTTCAGCCCTCAATTTGATTATTCCCTGGTGTCTACTCCTCCTGGGGGAGTTTGCTTCTTTGTGTTCTATAGTTTTCAGCTGTGATGTTAATTCTCTAGTATAACTGTTCTCCTGTTTCTTCATGTGAGCACTTAGTGCTATGAACTTCCCCCGTAGCACTGCTTTCAAAGTGTCCCATAGGTTTGGGTATGTTGTGTCTTCTTTCTCATTGAATTAGAGGAAGTCTTTAATTTCTTTTTTTATTTCCTCTTTGACCCAGGGATGGTGCAGTTGAGCATTATTCAATTTCCATGAGTTTGTAGGTTTTCTGCAATTTGTGTTGTTGTTGAATTCTAATTTTAAAGCATGGTGGTGTGATAAGATGCATGGAGTTATTCCAATTTTTTTGTAGCTGCTTAGGTTTGATATGTTGCCAAGTATGTGGTCGATTTTTGAGAAGGTTCCATGTGGTGTTGAGAAGAAGGTATATTCTTTTTTATGTGGATGAAATGCTCTATAGATATCTGTTAATCCCAGTTGGGTCATTACTTCTATTAGACCCTTTGCTTCTTTGTTGAGATTCTGTCTGGTATTCCTGTCTAGTGGTGAGAGTGGTGTGTTGAAATCTCCCACTATAACTGTGTGGGGCTTTAGATGAGATTTAAGTTCTAATAATGATTCTTTAACAAATGTGGATGCCTTTGTATTTGGGGCATAGATGTTCCGGATAGACACTTCATCTTGGTGGGTTTCACCTGTGATGAGTATGTAATGACCTCCTTCATCGCTTTTGATTGATTTTATTTTAAAGTCCAGTTTGTTAGATACTAGGATTGCTACCCCTGCTTTTTTCTTTGGTCCATTTGATTGAAAATTTTCTTCCCAACCTTTTACTCTCAGGTAGTGCCTGTCTTTGAAGGAGAAGTGTGTTTCTTGTATGCAGCAGAAGGAAGGGTTCTGTCTTCGAATACATTCTGCTAGTCTGTGTCTTTTTATGGGTGAGTTAAGGCCATTAATATTGAGGGATATTAATGACCACTGATTGCTCATCCTTCTTCGATTTGCAATGGTTGTGTTTGTTGGAATTATGTGTGGAAGTTCACCCCTTTGTTCTTTTGGCTGTTGGTAGAGAGGGGTTATCTAATGTCTATGTTTTTCTGGTTGTAGTTAGCTTCCTTGGGTTCGAGTTTTCCTTCCAAAATTTTTTGTAGGGCTGGGTTAGTGGACACATATTGCTTGAATCTAGTTTTGTCATGGAATATCTTGTTTTTTCTGTCTATAGTGATTGAGAGCTTTGCCAGGTATAGTAGTCTGGGCTGGCATCCATGGTCTCTTAGTGTAGGTAGAATATCTATCCAGGACCTTCTGGCTTTCTGAGTTTCCATGGAGAAATCAGGTGTAATTCTGATAGGTCTGTCTTTATATATTACTTGACCTTTTTCCTTAGCTGCTCTTAATATTCTTTCTTTATTCTGTATGTTTGGGGTCTTGATTATTATGTGGTGAGTGGATTTTTTTTGTGGTCCACTCTATTTGGTGTTCTGTAGGCTTCTTGTACCTTCATTGGCATGTCTTTCTTATTGTTGGGAAAGTTTTCTTCTATGATTTTGTTGAATATGCCTTCTGCCCCTTTGAGGTGGATTTCTTCTCCTTCTTCTATACCTATTATTCTTAGGTTTGGTCTTTTCATGGTATCCCATATTTCCTGGATGTTTTGTGTTAAGCATTTGTTGGATTTAAGGTTTTCTTTAGTTGATAAATCCATTTCTCCTAGTGTATCTTCAACACTTGAGATTCTCTCTTCCATCTCTTCTATTCTGTTGGTAATGCTTGTATTGGTAGTACCTGACTGTTTGTCCAGCTTTTCTATGTTCTTCCTTTCTTCATATTGTGTTTTTTTAATGTCTCTATTTCAGTTTTCAACCCTTTCAGTGTTTGCATTGCTTCTTGCAATTTTCTGTTTATCTTTTCGTTCATTTGTTGCCTTTTATGAATTTTTTGGTTTGTTCTTTCTTCCATTTCTTGCATGTTTTGGTTTGCTTTTTGTTCCATTTCTCGCATTTTGTGCTTGTTTCTTCTTCCATTTTTTTCATTTTTTGCTTTGTTTTTTCTACCATTTATTCCTTTTTTTGCTTTGTTTTTTCTTCCATTTCCTGCCTTTTTTGGTGTTTCTTCTTCCAATTCTTGCATTTTTTGCTTTGTTTTTTCTTCCATATCTTGCATTTTTTGCTTCATTTCTTCTTTCATTTCCTGCCTTTTTTTTGTTTTTTCTTCCAATTCTTGCATTTTTTGGTTTGTTTTTTCTTCCATTTCTTGCAGTTTTTGGTTTGTTTTTTCTTCCATTTCTTTGAGGGATTTTCCTATATCCTCTTTTAGGGCCTCTATCATTTTCATGAAACTGCTTTTAAGGTCATTCTCTTCTGCTTCGTTCGCATTGGAATGTTTGGATCTTGCTGGTGTGGAATCTCTAGAATCTGGCGGTGTCATATTTGTTTTTCTGTTGCTGAGTGTGTTTTTGTATTGTCTCTTTCCCATCTCTTCTTCTAGTGGGTGCAGAAAGATTCCCTTACTTTTCTGGGGACCAGAGTTCCCTTTTGGTGGGTGCTAGCAAGTCCAATAATGTGGTGGTTATTCTATTCCTTGTCCAAATGCTGGTCCCATGGGTGGAGAAGAAGAACAGGAATCTGGGGCGTTAGACTCCTACCTGGTCCCCTGGACCCTATGCTGGGTCCTGTTGTACCTGATCCGGACAGCTACTCCCCTGGTCTCCCTGGCTCCTCTGGTTTCCTGGTCTCGTTGGTGGGAGAGAAGACCTGGAGTCTGGGGTGCTTGGCTCCCGCCGGGATTGGGAACTCTGTGCAGTTCCCAGACAATCTGCAGGCTCTGGAACACAGGCCGGGATACTGGCCTGTTTACCTGATGCTGCCGGAGGAACTGCTGCTTCCCTGGACTCCCAGCCTCCTCTTCAAATTATACTTTTAAGTGATAAACCTTAATATCAAATGACCTTTCTTTTTTACTTACAGAGAGATATATTTTGGGCCTAGTGTGGATAATACTATGAACAATAAGAAAACTTTTAAGTGATATATCTCATGATTCTCTAAATATCACTGATCGTTGCTTTCTCTATAATCCCACCAATTCTTAGGAATGAAAGCTATTCCCCCAGAGTAGTTCTATATACTACCAACTGGAATCTTACTTGACTTTTCAATATTTACTAATATATTTTTGGCAAGTATTTAATTTCCATTTAATCATAAGAAGTTTCATTCCTGAATCAAAAAAAAACCCTTTCATTTCTTGGGAAAGTATTTGACTTATATTTCATATTATTGAGTACATTGGGAATTGATACACTAGCCATAATTATAATTTTCCAAAGAAATTAAGTATCCATCATGTTAAAAGTTCTCAGATAATGAACATATTTTGTCTGAGAACAAGGAATGCAAATTTAAGTAGTCAATTATTGAATGTGATCTTTGTTAAAAGAGTATATAATTTAATTATTGGGAGAATTCCAGGAATTTCATTTTGGGAAAATTTCCATGTAAAACGTAAGTGTTGGGGACCTGCACTTAGACATTCCTGATGAAAATGTAGCTCAAGCTCTGTGCCTGAGCTTTAGAGGACTCCCTAACTTTTATGTTCTAGTGGTACTCCTCAGCCTGCCGTAAAGTCCCCACGTATTATCATTCCCATGAGTGACTGTGGTATATCATTGCTATCAATCAAGTCTAACACTGAACAGAGGAATTTAAATAGGAGACACTATACCATGATTTCTATGAATCAACCTACAGTAATGAGCGCAATGAAGATGAGGCAATGAATGAAGTAGCAGGACATGGCGATGATAAAATGATTCACTGCATGTTGGAAACATATCCACCAAATAGGAAGTACTGAAACATTCAATAATATTTCTAAATGTCTGCATCGTTGACTAAATAAGAAATTTACAGTCTCAGCACTACTAGTAAAAACTGGTGAAGCCAAGCAAGCCAGTTCTAAATTATCAATAACTCTTCTTTGCAATCACCCATGATACACTGAATTAATTTTATATTTTCTTTGTAGAATATATTTAAAAATTGATGCCTATGAAGAAACAAATGCTACACAGAAAAAATCATTAAAGTGTTTCAGCAGTTAATTAAAACAATATACTAAGTGTTTGAAAGATGCAACGCTTATAGTATTGACAGCTTATTTCCATTTTAATTAGTTGTGACCTAGTATTTTCAAACAACGCAAATATCTGCTTCCACACCTTAGTTTCTATCTGTGAGTTGGTTTGAGTTCTTTCTCAGGAAGAACTTTTTCCTCATTTCCTTGGCCCCATAAAATCAAGGCCTGCCTTAAAGTCTGAAGACTTTCAGCCCTGCTAGGCTTGTTGATATAGATTATATATGTTTTACTGTGCAGAGACTCTGAATCTCACATTCCTAGTACAAACTAATTTGAAACCTTACTTCCTCCTCTCCTCCAGTAGCTGGTAGCTTCTGAAGGATTGTACAAACTTGCAGTCTCTCATTCTTGGTGAAGCAGAACTCTGATGCCTACATTGCATTTACTAATTCACACAGGCTTTCCAGATCATGCCTAGGCATGAGGCTCATTATTTAAGCTTGCAAACAAAGAGGAACATAATGGCTTTCATCCTAGTTCAACCAACAACAGTTAAGAGGGTCTTTATAATTTATTTTTTCTTTCAGGTACTTAGAGAAATTTTTCAGAATCTTACTAGAAGGAATTGCAAATATAATTACTCATATAATGAAGGTTTAAAACTTCAGAAATGTCTGGCTTTGTTTCTTTGGCAAACAAAACCTTCCTCTTTCACAGAAGTGAACTCAGTTTCTTATATCTGTGTGAAATCATAGGGACCAAAGAAGCATTTTTGAGACAGGGTTTCCCTATATTGGTTTGAATCCTGTCCTGGAACTTGTTCTGTAGACCAGGCTGACTTCCTGACTTCGACCTCACAGAGATCCACCTGCCTCTGCCTCCCGCGTGCTTGGATTAAAGGCATGCATCACCAATGTCTGGCTCAAGGAAGCGTTCTTAAACCTACATTAAGGACAACATAAGCATTAATGTGGCCACAAAAAAAATAAAAATAAAAATAAAAAAGAGCATGACAGATTCTGCGTCTGAACAAAGAGAGGCATCAGAAGAGAGAGGCTTCAGAGCTCCCCTCACTCTGTGTATTCACTTTGTACCTCACTTGATCCTGCACCCATTTCTATCCAGGCTCACATATCTATAATCAGTGTTTCTGGAGTAAATGGAACACAAGGCCTACACTAGTAAAATATGTTGTTCACTGGGCTGAAGAGAAACCTGTTCATAATTCACTTCTGGGAATGGATGCCTTTAAGTTCCTCAAGAAGAGGACTCAAACAAGCAAATGAGCTTGTTTTTACTGTGCATTCTTCATCTAGGGCTGGAATCATTTCATATATAAATGTGACAATACCAATGAACACATGTATAACAAGTTTAAAATGATACTCGAGATGAAATAAACTCTGCCATTTCAATCAAAATCCATATATATATATATATATATTTGTATATATGTATGTATGTTCTTCATGAAGATTACTAGGCATGATTTCATTAGATGTATTATGTTATTTTAATTACTACTTAAATCACCATTGTTTATTCTTTTTCTGAGTCAAGATGAGAAATATTTAGAGATTTAAGTTGCAAGATGTTGAATAGTAAGAGAGTAGTTTATTATATGCTTTAAATGATATCTCAAAGTCATTTTACTATTACCTATTTCTCTGGGGTAATACAATAAATAACCACTAACCTAAGAAATGGTGTCCTGCTGAGATCAACACCACACTGGAGAATTCCATATCAGGACTGAAACAAGCAAGAGGTGAGACACTTAACCTTTCTCTATATTTTAGGTACCCGACTGTAAAATGAAGTAACTATTGCTGGAAAAAATAGTAATAAAATATAAATACATCAATTTAGAAATAATATGAAACTAATTATACTGATCAGAGAAGTTATTAACTATATTCATAAAGTTTATGAAAGTCATAAAAGAAACACCAAAATAATACAAACTCCTTAACATATCAAGGTGATTCCTTATCATTTCTTTTTTTAATTTTTTTTATTTTAAATAGCTTGTTTTACATGTCAATCCCAGTTCCCTCTCCCTCCCCTCCTCCCGCACACCCCTTTCCCCCCACCCTCCCACCCTATTGCCAAATCCTTCCACATAGGGGATATCAGAGTCTGTCATTTTACTCTGGGTAGGGTCCAGGTACACCCCTAAGAGTCCAGGCTGAGAGAGCATCCCTCTTTGTGCTA
Source organism: Mesocricetus auratus (assembly GCF_017639785.1). Lineage (NCBI taxonomy): Eukaryota > Metazoa > Chordata > Mammalia > Rodentia > Cricetidae > Mesocricetus > Mesocricetus auratus. The sequence goes on along the minus strand of NW_024429200.1, from coordinate 29,400,585 downwards.
TAGGCACACCATGACTGTTTGTATATCAGGGATAGACACTGATCCACAGCTCAGGGCCCCATAGGTTGCCCAAGCCTTCTCGCTGACACTCACATTTGGGGGGTCCAGATCAGTCCCATGCTGGCCTCCCCACTGTCAGTCTGGGATCCAAGAGCTCTCCTCTGTTCAGATCAGCTGTCTCTGCTGGTTTTGCCAGCCCATTCTTTGCCAATTTGCTCATCACTCCTCTCTCTCTGTCACTGGGTTCCTTGGGTTCAGTTCAGTGATTAATTGTGTGTTAGCCTCTGCTTCCATCAGTCACAGGATGAAGGCTCCCGGATGGTTATAGACATCAAGTTCATTATCAAGGAATGGGCATTCGAGGTGGTCTCTCCACTATTGCTTAGGTTGCCAATTGGTGTTATCCCTTTAGATCACTCGAGGTCACTCTGGTGCCTGATCTGTATTCGATCCTATGATTCCCTCTTCCCCCTATTCTACCCCCACCCCCTCAACTTCCTTTTCCCCCATGACCAACTCTCTTCCTCTTCACCCCCTCTCTTCTTCCCAGGTCCCACTCCCCCTCGCCGTGTTCCCCATCCATTCAGGGGATCTTATCTCCATTCTCTTCTCTTGGATACTATGCATATATGCATATCTTTTAGGTTCTTTCCTGTTTCCCAGACTCTCTATCTGTGGAAGTGCAAACTGGCACTGTCCTGATCCATGTCTAAAATCCATATATGAGTGAGTACATACCATGTTTGTCTTTTTGCGACTGGGTTACCTGACTCAGGATGGTTTCTTCCAGTGCTATCCATTTCCCTGCGAATTTCAAGATTCCATTATTTTTTTTTCTGCTGAGTAATACTCCATTGTGTAAATGTACCACATTTTGTCTATCCACTCTTCAGTTGAGGGGCATCTAGGTCGCTTCCAGGTTCTGGCTATTACAAATAATGCTGCTATGAACATAGTGGAGCAGATGCCCTTGTTGTATGAACTTGCCTCATTTGGATATATGCCTAAGAGTGGAATTGCTGGGTCTTGTGGTAGATTAATTCCCATTTTCCTGAGGAATCTCCATACTGATTTCCAAAGAGGCTGTATGAGTGGGCACTCCCACCAGCAGTGGAGGAGTGTTCCTCTCTCTCCACAGCCTCTCCAGCATAAATTGTCTTTGGTGTTTTTGATTTTAGCCATTCTGACAGGAGTAAGATGGTATCTCAGAGTTGTTTTGATTTGCATTTCCCTGATGGCTAAGGATGTTCAGCACTTTCTTAAGTGTCTCTTGGCCATTTTAGCCTCCTCTACTGAGAATTCTCTATTTAGCTCTGTACCCCACCTTTTAATGGGATCCTTTGGTGTTTTGGAGACTTGTTTCTTGAGTTCTTTGTCAATTTTGGAGATTAGCCCTCTGTCAGATGGAGGGTTAGTGAATATCTTTTCCCATTCTGTGGCCTGCCTTTTTGTCTTTTTGACTGTGTCCTTTGCCTTACAGAAGCTTTTTAGTTTCAGAAGGTCCCATTTGTTAATTGTTGCTCTAACGAGAAAAGAAGTATATCCCTTCATAACACAGATTCTGGCACTGACTAGACTCAATTCACTGGGTAAGAGATGTTATCAAGATAATGAGTCTTAGATGATTAGGGGATAGAGGGCAAGAAAGAGAAAGAGAGAGAGAGAGAGAGGAAGAGAGAGAGAGCAACAGAGAGTTTGGTATAGATAAAAACTTAGGAATTATAAGAATTTTTGTTAGGGAATATTATTTTTTGTAATATTATTATTAAAATTTGAAACATGAATGCTTCACATGTCAATATCATCTCCCTCTCTCACCTCTCTTCCCTTGTCCCTCCACCAGGCCCCCAACCAATCCCCACATTATTCCCCAGGGAGGGAGAGGTCCTTCTTGTGGGGATCTCTAAAGTCTGTCATTTCATCAAGGGCAGGACCTAGGCCCTTCCCTCTGTGTCCAGGCTGAGAGACCATACCTCTATTTGGAATGGGCTCCCAAAGATCATTCATAAACCATATGAAAAATTGATCTACTACCTAAATCCCCAGTGATTTCTGTGGCCTCCTCACTGAGACTACATTCAGGGAGTCTGGATAAGTCCCCTGTTGGCCTCTCAGGCATCAGTCTGGGAATCAAGAGCTCCCACTTATCTGGTCAGCTGTCTTTGTGGGTTTCACCATCATGGTCTTGACCCCTTTGCTCATCACTTCTCCATTTCTGTCTCTAGGTTCCAAGAGTTCAGTTGAATTTTTAGCTGAGGGTATCTGTCTCTGCCTCCATCAGAAAATGGATGAAGGTTCTAGGATGGCATTTAAGGTAGTCATCAACCTTACCATCAAGGAAGGGCATTTATTGTGGTCTCTCCACTATTGCTTAGGTTGCCAGTTGGTGTTATCTTTGTAGATCTCTGGAGATCTCGCTAGTGTCAGCTCTCTTTTCAATCCTATAATGACTCAATCTATTAGGGCATCTCTCATTCTGCTCTCCACTATTGTTAACTCAACTAAACCTTCCTGGTCCCCCATACCTTCTTCTCCCCTCCTCTTATTCCCCTCTCTTTGTCCTGGCACCCTCTCCCCTCCCACGATGTTCCCAATCTGCTCCCCACATCTGGCAGATGGCTTATCTCCAAATTTACAAAGAACTCAATAAGAAAGTCTCCAAAACACCAAAGGATCTAATTAAAAAGTGGGGGACTGAACTAAATAGAGAATTCTCAATAGAGGAGTATAAAATGTCAGAGAGATACTTGAGAAAATCTTCAACACCATTAGCCATTGGGGAAATGAAAATCAAAGCAACTCTGAGATATCATCTTACTCCAGTAAGAATGGCTCAAATCAAAAATACCAATGACAGTTTTTGCTGGAGAGGATGTGGAGAAAGGGGAACACTCCTCCACTGCTGGTGGGAGTGCCAACTCATACAGCCACTATGGAAAATCAGTATGGAGTTTACTCAGGAAAATGGGATTGAGTGTACCACAAGACCCAGCAATTACACTCTTAGGCGTATACTCAAGATATGTCCATTCACACAACAAGGATGTCTGTTCTGCTATGTTCATCACAGCATTATTTATAATGGCTAGATTCTGGAAGCAACCTAGATGGCCCACAACTAAAGAGTGGATAGAGAAAATGTGGTACATTTACACAATGGAGTACTACTCAGCAGAAAAAAAACAAAAGCAAAACAATGGAATCTTGAAATTTGCAGGCAACTGGAAGACACTTGAGGAAACCATCCTGAGTGAGGTAACCCAGACACAAAAAGACAAACATGATATGTACTTGCTCTTATATGGATTTTAGATATGGATCAGAGGAGTCTCAGCCTATAATCCCAGTGCCAGTGAGCCTGGGAAACTCGGAGGTTCCCAAGAGATATGTATGATACCCCAGAGAAGTTGAATGGAGAGTACTAATTTAAGGTGGGTTTTTTTGTTTGGTTGGTTTGGCTTGGGATTTTTTGTTTTGTTTTGTTATTTGTTTTGTTTTGTTTTAATTATTTTTCTTTTCTTTTTTATTTAAATCAGAAACATGCATGCTTCAAATATCAATCTCTCTCTTCCACCAAAGGGACTAGGGCACTAGTGGGACCAGGTAAACCAGGCCCTGCATCCATGCATGCCTTCCAGTGCCTGAGGATTGCCTGAGGACTGCCACAGGGCTTCCCAACACGGAGGGAACCATGCACTTCAGACCCCTGGTCTTCTCTCCCACTACTGTGACCTGGGGACCAATGGGACCAGAGCGATGAGCGGGATCAGGTAAATGAGGCCCTATTCCAGGTCTTCCTTCTAGTGCCTGGGGACTACATGGGGACTGCCACAGAGTTTCATATTCTGGCAGGAGCCATGCACCCCAGATCCCAGGTCTTCTCATCCACCAACGGGACCAGGGGAACAAGGCCTCACATCCATGCCTGCCTTGCAATGCCTGCGGACTGCAACAGAGCCTCCCATCCTGGTGAGAGCCATGCACTCCAAATCCCAGGTCTTCTCTTCCACCAACAGGACCAGGGAACCATAGGATCCAGGTAAAGAAGGCCCCAGATCCCAGCCTGCCTTTCAGTGCCTGGGGACAGCCAAAGAGTCTCCCATCCCGGTGGGAGCCAGGCATCCCAGGTCCCAGGTCTTCTCTTTCTCTAATGGGACCGGGGACTAGGTGGGAGAATGCACACCCCAGATTTCTTGTCTTCTTCTTCACCCACGGGACCAGGACTAGGAGCAGGAAGAATATTGGACTTACTTGCTCCCATCAAAAGAGAACTCTGGCCCCCTAACAACCAGACAAGTAAGGAATTCGTTCTGCACCCACTAGAAGAAGAGATGAGAAAGAGACAATACAAAAACACTCAGCAACTGAAAAGCAAATATGACAATGCCATATTCTAGAGACTCCAAACCAGCAAGACTCAAATATTCCAGTGCAAGTGAAGAAGAAGAGAATGACCTTAAAAACAACTTCATGAGAATGATACAGGCCCTAAAATAGAATATAGGAAAATTCCTCAAAGAAATGGAAGAAAAAACAACCAAAAATGCAAGAAATGGAAGAAAAAACAAACTTAAAATTAAAAAAATGCAAATAATGGACAAAAACAAAGCAAAAATTGCAGGAAACAATTCAAACAGTGCAAGGCTTGAAAACTGAAATAGAGACAATAAAAAGACACAATCTGAAGGAAGGCTGGAAATAGAAAAACTGGGCAAACGGTCAAGTACTACAGATACATGCATAACCAACAGAATACAAGAGATGGAAGAGACAATCTCAGGTGTTGAAGATAAACTAGGAGAAATTGATTCATCCACCAAAGAAAATCTCAAGTCCAACAAATCCCTAACACAAAACATCGAGAATGTATGGGACACCATGAAAAGGACAAACCTAAGAATAATAGGTATAGAAGAAGCTAAAGAAAACCAACTCAAAGGGGCAGAAAGCATAGTCAACAAAATTGTAGAAGAAAACTTTCCATCCTAAAGAAAGACATGCCAATGAAGGTACAAAAAGCTTATACAACACCAAATAGAGTGGACCACAAAAAAGTCCCCACGACACATAATAATCAAGACCCAAATATACAGAATAAAAAAAGAATATTAAGAGCAGCTAAGGAAAAAGGTCAAGTAATATATAAAGGCAAACCTATCAGAATTACACCCGATTTCTCCATGGAAACTCTGAAAGCCAGAAGGTCCTGGATAGATATTCCAACAATATTAAGAGACCATGGATATCAGCCTAGACTACTATACCCAGCAAAGCTCCCAATCATTATAGACAGAGAAAACAAGGTACTTCATAACAAAACTAGATTCAAGAAATATGTATCCACTAACATATCCCTACAGAAAGTTCTAGTAGGAAAACTCCAACCCAAGGAAGTTAACTACGACCCCAAAACATAGGTATTAGATAATCCCACCTTACAAATACCCAAAAGAAGAAAGTGGTGGAATTCCGCACATAATTCCAACAATAACAACCATTCCCAAAAAAAGAAGTATGAGCAATCAATGGTCATTAATATCCCACAATATAAATGGCCTTAACCAAAAAAGACAAAGGCTAACAAAATGGATTTGAAGACAGAACCCATACTTCGGATGCATACAAGAAACACACCTCACCCTCAAAGTCAGATATTACATCAGAATTAAAAGTTGGGAAAAGATTTTTCCAATCATATGGACCCAAGAAACATGCAGGGGTAGCAATCCTAATATCTAACAAATTAGATTTCAATATAAAATCAATCAAAAGAGATGAAGGAGGTCATTACATACTCATCACAAATGAAATCCACCAAGATGAAGTTTCAATTCTGAACATGTATGCCCCAAATACAAAGGCATCCATGTTCGTAAAAGAAACATTACTAAAATACAAATCACATATAAAGCCCCACACACTTATAGTGGAGACTTCAACACCCCACTCTCACCACTAGACAGGAATTTCAGAAAGAAACTTAACAAAGAAGCAAAGGGTATAATAGAAGTAATGACCCAATTGGTATTAACAGACATCTATAGAACTTTCCATCCACATAAAAAAGAATATATCTTCTTCTCACCACCACACGGAACCTTCTGAAAAATGGACCACATACTTGGCAACATATCAAAACCTCACTAGGTACAAAAAATAGGAATAACTTCATGCATCTTATCAGAACACCATGCATTAAAATTAAATCAACAACACAAATTGCAGAAACCCCACAAACTCATGCAAGTTGAATAATATATAATTGCACAATTCCTGGGTCAAAGTAGGAATGTAAAAAGAATTAAAGACTTCTTAGAATTCAATGAAAATGAAGACACAACATACCCAAACCTATGGTACACTTTGAAAGCCGTGCTTCCTAGTTGATAGCACTAAGTGCCCACATGCAGAAACTGGAGAATATTTAATTAGAGGATTAACAGAACAGCTGAAATCTCTAAAACACTAAGATGCAAACTCACTCAGGACTACTAGACACCAGGAAATAATCAAACTGAGGGCTGAAATCAATAAAGTAGAAAATAGGAAACAATACAAAGAATCAATGCAATGAAGAGTTGGTTCTTTGAGAAAATCAACAAGATAGACAAACCTTGTTCCAACTTACTAAACGGCAGAGGGTAAACACGCAAATTAACAAAATCAGAAATGAGAAGGGGGACATAACAACAGACACTGAGGAATTCCCGAGAATCATCAGGTCATTCTTTGAAAACCTGTACTCCACAAAATTCAAAAATCTAAAGGAAGGGGACAATTATCTGAATAGATATCAATTGCCAAAATTAAATCAAGGGCAGGTATGCATTTAAATAAACCTATAACCTCTGTGGAAATAGAAGCCCTCATTAAAAGTCTCCTAACCAAAAAAAGCCCAGGTCCAGATGGCCACAGTGCAGAATTCTACCAGAAATTCAAAGAGCAGCTTATACCAATTCTTCTCGAATATTCTACACCACAGAAGCAGAATGTTCTTTTGCCAAACTCTTTCTACGAAGCTTCAATAACCTTGATCCCCAATCCACAAAAATGATACAACTAAGAAAGAGAAATTCAGCCTAATATCCCTCATGAACATTGATGCAAAAATACTCAATAAAATACTGGCAAATCGCATATGAGAACATATCAAAACAATCATTCACCATGATCAAGTAGGTTTCATCCCAAGGATTCAGAGATGGTTCAACATTTGAAAATCTGTCAATGAAATCTACCATATAAACAAGCTGAGAAACAAAATTCACTAGATCATCTCACTAGATGCAGAAAAGTCTTTGATAAAATCCAACACCCCTTCAGGATAAAGGTCTTGGAGAGTTCTGGGATAACAGGAACATACCTAAATATAATAAAAGCTATATACAGCAAACCAGCAGCCAACATCAAACTAAAGGGACAGAAACTCAACACGATTCCTCTAAAATCAAGAGCAAGACAAGGGTGTCCACTTTCCATACACTTTCAATATTGTGCTTGAATTTCTAGCTAGAGCCAAATGACAACAGAAGGAGATCAAGGAAATACAAATTGGAAAGGAAGAGGTCAAACTTTCACTATTTGCAAATTATATGATAGTTTACATAAGTGATCCAAAAAATTCTACCAGTGACCTCCTACAGCTGATGAATGCTTTCAGCAAAGTGGCAGGATACAATATCAACTCAAGAAAATCAATAGCCCTACTATATACAGAGGATAAAAGGGCTGAGAAAGAAATCAGGGAAACACCACCCATTACAATTGCCACAAACAACATAAAAGACCCTTGGGTAACGCTAACCAAACTAGTGATAGACCTGTTTCACAGGAACTTTGAGTCTTTAAAGAAAGAAATCAGAGAAGCCCTCAGAAAATGGAAAGATCTCCCATGCTCTTGTATAGGTAGGATCAATGGAGTAAAAGTGGTAATCCTGCCAAAAGCAATCTACAGATTTCAAGGTAATCCCCATTAAAATACCAACACAATTTTTCAAAGAACTTGAAAGAAAAATAATGACTTATGTATGAAAAAACAAAAGACCCAGTATAGCCAAAACAACCTTACTCAACAAAGCAACATCTGGAGGCGTGAAGTCAGAGATGGTGATTCCTCCAGATGTTGCTGATCTCCAAAGTTTACAAAGAACTCAAGAAGCAAGTCTCAAAAACACCAAATGATCCAATTAAAATTGGGCTACAGAACTACATAGAGAATTCTCAATAGAGGAGTCTAAGATAGCTGAGAGGCACTTGAGAAAATGCTCAACATGCTTAGCCATCCAGGAAATGCAAATCAAAACAATTCTGAGATACCATTTACTCCTCTCAGAATGGCTAAAATCTAAAACAACAATGACAATTGATGCTGGAGAGGTTGTTGTGAAAGGGTAACACTCTTCCAATGCTGGTGGGAGTGCCAACTAGTACAGCCATTTTGGAAATCAGTATGGAGATTCCTCAGAAAAATGGGAATAAACCTTCCCCAAGACCCAACAACTCCACTCTTAGGCACATATCAAAAGATTCACATTCATACAATGAGGACATCTGTTCCACTATGTTCATAACGGCATTATTTGTAATAGCCAGAACTTGGAAGTAACCTAGATGTCCCTCAACTGAAGAGTGGATAGAGAACAAGTGGTACATTTAGACAATGGAGTACTATTCAGCAGAAAAAAATTGGAATCCTGAGATTTGCAGGCAAATGGATGGCACTAGAAGAAACCATCCTGAGTGAGGTAACCCAGTCACAAAAAGAGAAACATGGCATGTACTGTCTCATATATGGATTTCAGACACAGATCCAAGGAATGCCAGCCTACAATCCTATGGCCAGAGAGTCTGGGAAACAGAACCTTCATTCAATGGCTGACGGAAGCAGAGGCAGACTCCCAGGGCTAAACACTGAGCTCCACTCAAGGAATCCAGTGACAGAGAGGGAGGACTGATGAGCAATGGGATTAAGACTGGGCTGGTTTAACCCCCAGAAACAGCTTGACCTGACAAGGGTCAGCTCTTGAATCTCAGACTGATGGATGGGAATCCAGGATGGGACTGATGAAGACGCCCTGAATGTGGGTGTCATTGATGAGGCCTAGGTAATCTACTGGGTCTTGGGTAGTAGATCAGTATTTATCCCAGGCATACAAATAGACTTTGGCTGCCCATCCAGCAATGAGAGATGCTCCCTCACCCTGGACTCCTGGGAGAGGGTATAGGCCCTGCCCTGGATGAAATGACAGAATATGGACACCCTCCCAGGGGAAATGAGGGGATATTGGGGTGGCTGGTGGGAGGGCGTGGGAGAAGGGTAGGGAAATGATACTACATGAAACTCATTGTTACACACTGGGAATTTTCTCTAGCTGTTACAGCTTCTGAACTCATGAATCAAATATTTGTTTTTATGTATACTAAATATTTAGTTGCTGGTCATAGAAGCGCAAATTAGTTCAGATTGCTATATCATTTGTCTTTCTGTTATCTATCTGTCTATCTATCTAATATATCATCTGTTATCTATCCTCCTGTCATCTATCACCTGTCTATTAAGTGATATATCACCTATGTATATCTATACCACATCATTTTGTCTACTATCTATTCTAAAACTTAGTTTTCTATTATTAAATGTGCTCAGAAGCAAGGAAAATTTGTCAGCAATGAGTGTATCTAACATGATTTAAGAATAACATTTATCCATTAGTGTCTGATTCTACTTCAAAGAATGAGGGCATTGAAAAAAAGGGTTTTGAATATCATGTAGTTTTAAAAAAGAAGATGTTCAAATAAAAATTAAACTAATTCTAATGTAAGCTCAAAACTGTCTTAGAGAGAGAATAGTGGCTAAAACAAGTAGAAAACCATATGAATAGATTACCCAAGTTAAAGTTTATATATGTAGGCATGTATTTATATTTGTGTCTTTGTATTCAAGTTTCAGAGTAATAACAGTCTGTCAGAACTGCATTTACATTGTGGTTTGTCCTTTTTTGTTTGTGTATAACATATGCCTGTTCCCCTAAAGATAAAATGCCTTCAGAATCAGTTACATGATCAATGTTAGCAGAGATATTTAAAAATAGACATGAAACGGAGTAATGTTTAAACTACCTAAATAATATTCCTTTTTTCCTATCTTCAATAATTCTAGTAGCATGAGTCTTATATGTCTGCTCTGATGCTGTAGTAGTCTGTTTATGCTTCCTGTTAAGTGTATTTAAAGAGATACAATTTCAGTAAAAGATTGTTAGTTTTTTAGAAACAGTCAATTTCATAAGTCAAATGAAGGATACATCCAGAGAATGCATATATGCATGCATGGGTGTGTGTGTTTTTGTGTGACTATAATCTGATATCAATTTCTCATTCCCGTTTTATATTTTTTTCAAAAGACTATATTCTTCAGTACAAATGCCTTTCTGTGGGTCTAACAAGATTGACAATTTGAAGCATGTGTTCCAACCTGGCAAGTATTCTTTTGTTTTCAGGAATTTTATTTCTGTTCTTGTTGGCAATAAATACATTTTGTTTTCAACCTGGTTTTAAATAATTGCTTAAGATCAAGTAATTCTTGTTATTATTATCTTTACTATAGTATATGGCACACAATGTGTCTGTAGATGGTATAAAAGCATGAACACACAGCACACATGCATACTCTCTCATGCATACACACAAATAATCATAATGAAAAGGGAAAGATGTTTGGTTTTAGTGGGAAGTAGTATAGTGTATGTATTTGGTACATATTCTGTGGTGCTTGAATCAGAATATGTACTGATATGAGGCCAAGAAGTTTTAGAAACTTAGCAATATAGTACTAATATATCTATACCATGTGCTGACAATTTTTAGTGATTGTAAATATTGTAAATATGGAATGATATTTGTTGCAAGGTCATTTACAACATGTAGCCTATTTTATTGAAGTGTGACAACTTTGAAAGGAGGCATTAAAGAGTGAATATCCTTGGTTCAAATTTGATCATGTTGATATAAATAATCATCTGAACCTGTTTACTCGAAAACAAAATGCAAGAGTTATCATTATTGTTTGTATAGCTTTTTTACTTTAATACGACAACTTGTGCTTCCCCTTACATTTTCATAAGTGGAGGTTTCTTCATAATATTTTCAATTTTTCCAATGTATCTTAGGGGTTCAATAAAATATTTTATTTTAACCACCAGAAAACCAAAAATAAACAAACAAATAAATAAATAATAAAAAACAAAACCCTTGTTACTGTGATGGGAAAGTCCTGTGTATATGTCAATAAAGCACTGTTGGCCAATAGGGAAGCAAGATTGGTGGGACTAGTTGTCAAGGAGCACTCTGGAAAGGAGAAACACAAGGAGTCACCATGTAGCCACATAGGGGTAAGAAGTCCAGACCTTTCCTCCAGTAAGAGAAATAATTAGAATAACAATTATGGGGTAAATACTTAAGATAGAAATTGTCAGCAAGAAACAAAAAATGCGAACAGCTTCATAATTAATACAGCATATTGTGTGTTATTTGGGGACTACAACACAGCAGAGCCAAGGTGACTGGTGGGAAAAAAGCCAAAGCGGCTGGCAAGGAAAAGGATTTCCCTTACATTACTGGTATTCTTTAGTATCTATTTTGTGGAAGTTTCATGTTCAAATAAATAAAGAGGAAGTTTTAAATCTTTTAAGGCTTCTAAAAGTAATCTGAAACAAAATTTACATCTTATTGTCTATGTCCTTAGGTATATTAGCAATAATAAATACATCTACTAAACATTTGCCTAATACTAGAGATTGTGTTCAAATATTTAGCATCGTATCTTATTAATACAAGAGCATAGATTTTTACACAGTATTAATAATAATGGTGCTACTGTATGTATCATAAGCCTGAAGATTTGAGCATGGTTTAAACAGCGTCACCCTTCTCATGCCAAACTTTCTTGATGTCTAAATAAACATATATCTCACATGTGTTTTGTTGGGTTTTTTTTGGTTTTTACAAGACAGGGTTTCTCTGTATTTTTTGGAGGCTATTGGTCCAGCCCGGCCTCAAAATCATCACAGAGATCCGCTTGCCTCTGCCTCCCGAGTGCTGGGATTAAAGGCATGTGCCACCACCACCTGGCCCTCACATGTGTTTAATCAAAGAGTTTTCACAAATATCCAACTCAGAAGTAAATTAAAACTCCCATACTGGTAAGGATATGTAAAGGTATAAAAAATTCATTTATTGGATGCAATTACATCATTGTCTGTGAACAGCTTGGAAAGGTGAGAGATGTTATTGGAAAGGCCTAAAATCCTTAGAAATAGGTTTCTGTGTTGGACAAGCTATTTCCTTTGGTTAAGTAAGAAGTAGGCTGCGTCATACATAAATGTCACAAAGACAAATTGTTTTAGAAATGCTGTAATCAATGGTTTATGGGAGACTTGTTATATGGTGTTGGAATGCATGCTTACTTAACAATGTGCCAAAATAGATGTGGAAAACTAATTATGTTTAGATGAAATGGAAAGGCATTCTTGATACATGAAATTTTGCAGGATTAAGCAAAATTGAGCATAACACTAAATGAACACAAAAAGATTCAGGTAATGTTTTGGATTTTTAATAACATAGAATATAGTACAGTGGATAGAAAACATTGGCAATCGAGCACCTCAACACAGGGTTCTTGAAATTTTGACATTAAATTGAGTGCCAGGGTACATCTTCTGCTTTTGAGATATTCCATAAATCAATTCCCCTTTTCGATGATAAAAGCTACCTTACACAATGAGCTGCAATTGAGACAGTGTATAAATTATGTGCTTATAACAGTCATGTCAGATATTAGAATTTTGTCCTCTGTCTATGGTACATGTTTGAATGCTATGGCTTAGGAGGACTTCGACGTCAGAGGACATTTTCCTGAGCTGATTCAGTTCTCTAACCCTGTGCATTCTGGAGATCAGACACAAGTATCAACATTGGGGAAAATGCCATTACCTCATGGTCATCATTTCTTAGGCCGGATTCTAATAATATGAATGATTTAAAACAATTGTTTAGTACAGTGTTTAAAAATGAAACTTGGTTTTGGAAAGAAATCTGGAAAAAAAAGCAGTAGGCCCAATTGGTTTTGAATAATTTATTTGTAATATATATTTATCTATATCCTATGGAATTCATTTTTCTTATAAGATAATGTTTGTATAAGATCTATAAAAATATAAAAATATACTCCCCATTGTGTTATATTTCTCTGGAAAACATGTTAAGGTAACTTAAAATAATGTGTAAAATTCATTCTAAAGCTGTGAAGTCACTATAATAAACACTTAAACATAATATAAATTATCAACATGGATATCTAATACAGCAACATAAAAATTCAGAGCATGATCATAGGAGTATTTTGGAAGCACCTTTCATGTTTTCAATATGTACATGATATACTTGTTTATTTTTTTAATTGCAAAGATGCAGTATCACATCCAGTGTTCTTTTTAAATGTAAAGATCCTTAAAGACCTGCATAATGACAACGTCATCAGGCTTCCCAATGTGATAAAAAATTCTGGCAAGGCACCACCCTAGATGAAGAGTTACATATAATTAATGTCTGCCAAGACAGGCAAAATATTTGCCATGGACAAATGTCTTTTAGATTAGCAGTCAGCACTAAACATATATACATATAAGAAACAGTAAATGGGTTCTACAGATTTAACACCCCCAACACCAATAATTAAAGATGTCATGAAGGAGTAGAAGGGAATTGTGATGAATTGCATAGGTGACAATGTGGGATGGAAATAATAAATATGCAGCACAAATATACAAAATTCTCAAAAGTTAAATTTAAGAAAACTATTAAAGAACCATTTTCATTCTCCTTGATGACTGTGGAATGTGGCATGAATGTATAGTGCCTAGCCTAACATCAGCCAGCACACAGGCAGCAGGAAGTGCTCTTGAATCTTCTGTCACCTCAATTCTCAGTCTTTGAAAGATTGTATGAACCGACTTTTAAGCTGCTTCTAAATCTTGGATAGTAATTTTTTTCTTATGTTACTTTTTTTATACCCGTTTAATAACAACATTTCTTTTCTTTACAGTATTTTCCTCTTACCTGGAGAAAATGAATCTTTTGTTTATTTTTTCTTTGAGATTGGGTACTGTTAGACTAAGCTAGCCTTAGACAGCATAGTTAAAGATGATGGTGAACTCCTAATTCTCCTGTCTTCACACCCCAAGTTTTAGAATGCCAGGCATGAGAATTTTTACATGCAACATTCTTATTCCCTATTTAAAGTCACTGCTGCCAAGGTTCAAATGCACAATGTTTTACAAATCAAACAAACAAACAAAATAAAACAAAAAACAATCAGGAGAAGGCCCATGTCTGCCGGAAAGTGAACCTGAGTTCCTGCTCCTAATCACAGAGCCACCTCTGTAAACCAGATGCTTTCATTTTGTTTGTTTGTCTGTTGTTTTTTATTTTAATTCAGGTTATTTTACATGGGAACTGTAGTCATAGTATACAGTCAGGATAAAAAGAAAACAATGCATCTTAATCACTAGTTTCTTTAGTTTCTTTCCTAATGCCCACATAAAACTCTTAGACTGCAAGGGCAGGTTTTGGGAATTCCTGAAATTTGCAGTGGGATGAGGTTGAAGTTAATTACTGGCATGTACCTGAGAACATACCACTTCCACCCTGTGAATGAATCAATTAGCCAACACTTTCAAGGTTTTTGTTTAATAATGCAGTTGTCATTCATTATTTTGAGAGAAGAAAAGAAGAGGTAGATGAGAACCTGGGATGAGGTTTACAGGAAAAACTGATCAAAATGTATTACTGAAATAAATTTCTTTAATAATAAAAATAAGTTCCCAAGTACCCACTGTGCAAAAGTTTATGTTACTAGAAACAACAAATTGACATAAAACCAAACTCTCTCATTCCTTTGACCTTCCTTTTTATTAGAAACTATAGAAAAACAGAAACTAGAATGGACCCAAAATGTTCTAATGATGAACATGTTAACTCCTTTTTCCTACGTTTTGTCATATCACAGAAGAGATCTACGTTTTAAGGAAATCACAGTAAATATTTTGTAAAGATGTGACAAAATGTAATGATTAACAAAAGTAATAAAAATGTAGAAGCAGGAAATAAAATATAATTTTATCAATGATATTATTTCTGGCTTATTTCTTCTTACAAATATTTGATTCCATAAGTGAAGGAAATCTGGTTTTACACTTTGCTGTAAAACAGTCTCCAGAGAGTTACACTTCATTCTTTTGGCAAAACTGTCATTTCACTTTGACTGATTGATCAATTTTCAAGTTTTCATTGGCAGAGAATTATACATTCCCACATATTGAAGATTAATTCAGTGTCATTATCATATCTGTCACTTGTATCATATCTTATTGCTAATGGATTCAGAATATTTAATATTGAGATATTTAATTCATTGTAATTAATTGCATTCCCTTGCTATGCCATAAAACACAGAAAAATTTTCTCCTGCAGTACCTATCAAAGTTTACCAATTGACCCTCTTTTCTCCATCTTAGCTCACCTCTGTCCCCAATATTGTTGAATCACTTCTCTATTAAAAAATTTTAAAATGTCATCCATATAAATGAGCTAAATCCATACATACATACTATTTATGTATATATATAATGAACATGGCTTGTTTCTGTTAACATAATATGTTCTATACTTGCCAACCTTGTCACATGACAGGGTCCAAGTATTTCTTCAGTTAAACAATATTCTACACACTTTTTCTTTATCCATATATCAATGACTCTCCTGATGTTTCCATTCAAATAATTGCATGTGAGTGTATATGTATACCACTATTAGGACTCATTTCAAAAGTAGCATACATTTCCCAACATGAAAATGGTAAGCAATCTATAATTTAGAAATATCCATAGATTCTAATTGTAACACTGAAAATCTTTGGGTTACACAAGATCTATTTTGCTTTTAGTCACTGATTAATGCTTATAGAAATAATTCTGTAAGGCTTTTTATCTATGTGCACTGTGGGTGACTTCTTTAAACATTTTATGTGACCCATGTGTTTTTCATTCCATAATTTTCAGGTCCTAGAAGTCTTGTTCCAAAATAATGGTAGTGATAAGTGGGTGGATATTGAAGGGACAGATGTGTCACTGTCATTAAAGGGTTAATACTTTATGAACTGAACTCACTCTTTTCTCTTTCTTGATCAGAGATTTTCTTTGCATGTTCTTCCCTTCAGTTTCTCTGCTATATGTGTGGCACGGCATGGCACTCACCAAAAGCCAAGCAGATGAAGTCTCTTGAATCTTTACTACTGTGATCTACATGATGTTTCTCCTCTTTGTTGATTGTTCAGCCTCCAGTGTTTCACAGTAGTCATCTGAAGCTAATATTAGATAATGAAGAATGCAGGAGCATAAGAAAAATCATTCACATATAATAAAAGAGGCAAGTGTGTAATTTAAGTTTTCTGTATATCAAAGCAGCCATAACCATTTTGTGCATTCCAAAATATTTTAATGTGGATGTAAAAACTGGTGCTCCCCTTAATACTATTTTCCCATTAGTGTGGGTGGAGTGAGGCAAGACTAGTTACAGGATACGTTTGTTGTATCGGCTCACTCACAAAAAGCAATTTGTTGGTATTGTTTAAATTTGATCTGGAGGATCAATTTTATAAATACTATTTTTCCTCTCTTTCTTGTGTTTAAAACTATATAAAGCCATTCTATTATAATGTGTAAATGACACTCTTAGTTATGAAATAGTCTTTAAAAATAGAAGATTAATACAATATTTGAGATTGTTATGGTTATCCTCTAGGGAATCCTTATTTCCATCTTTAGTTCCCTAATATGAATTGGAAAGGGCAGAGTATGAATAGTTATGACTTCTTCCTTGTGTGTATGTGGAGAGAGAGAGGGGAGAGAGAGAGAAAGAGAAAAAAATGAAACTCTTCAGATACAAATCTTTTTTGTATACAGTGAGTTTCTGAAACATCTGCTTTGAGACAAACCTTATAAAGCTTCTGGTTACACTACTTCTCAGCCACTTCAACAGAACAGAGTTGACAAAATAAGATCAAGCAACCTGAGGACAAAAGTAAGCTGAACATGCACAAAGGCACCAGTGACTGCAAATTTAAGACAGAGGGAAAAATCACCCTGACTTAAAAGCATCCCAAATGGTTAAGAATGCAACTGAGATAATGATATGCCATTTCCCATAAAATCTAATGGCCCTAACATGAGAAGCTAACTATAACAAATGGTCTTATTAAAATATGAAAGGCACTGAGGGAGCAAGTGGGAGCAATCCAGTCTCAGCAGCACCACTTAGCGGGCAGCACTCAGAGAAAAGACCAGTAAAGGTCCAGGACTTCCTAACTTGTACAGAAGTTAATCATCTTGCAGGTTCCTAAAACTATCCTTTAACAAAACAGAACACAGATGTAGAAATGAAATCACATACCACGATAGTACTATAATGTGGTACTGAAAGCTGATTGAAAATATTAACTCTCATTTAATATCAGAAACTAGTTGAATGCACAGCTTCTAGAAACACAGACCATACATTGGAAAGACAGACAATGGCCAAGACTTTGTATTTTGCCTTGAACCAGGTTTTGTCTATTTGACAGCAATTAAAGGAAAACAATATTTATGCTTTCTCTAATTAATTCTGGTGTATATACACATATGTGTGCATGTGTTTATTACAATAAAATAAATTATGTGGCTAGGATTGTCAGTTTTAACAAATAAAAACCTAAACCACCAAATCTGACTTTCAAATAAGCAATAATTTTTCATATGATTTTAGCTTATGAAATTTTAAACAATACTTATCATTTACTGTTTCTGTTTGAAAATGAGATTTCTCTGGAAATTCATCTTTTATCTGGTGAAAATTGGTTCAGGCCCATGCCAATAATGATACATTATACACATGGTTGCATTAGTGAGAGAATATTAAAAATTGACCTTTTGTCTTTTTTCTTCTTTGGAGGAACCAGACACTTAGAACAGATGGTAATTGACAGAGGCAAAGCTACACTTAAGTAATGGTATTTTCTTATTCCCTTATTAGGGAGCATCAGTGGGAGATCTGAAGAAATGGATGAATTTAGACTTCATCATATGCTTATCAGATCTCTTTACCTTCTCATTTACCCATAGCTTCCAGCTTAAGCCATCAATAACAAAGTACAGAGGGGTGTTGGTTACCTGACTGAGCAAATGAAAAAGAGAATAACCTCCTATTTACCTCGTAGCATCAAGAATGCATATCAAAAACAAAAAAACAAAAACAAAACAAAAATAATGCCTATCAAATGGTGATTGGAATGAGATGCCCAAGCTTCCTTCTGTTGATACCAGGTTGAGAAATGGATAAAAATAAACATGACTTGGTGAGGCTTACATCTGTAATCACAGCACTTGAGGAATGTAGAAAAGAGGATCAGGGGTTCAAGGAAATCTTGAGCTTTCAGAAGAATAGAGATAAGCCTGAGCTGCATAAGACTCTATCTGCAGAAGGCCCCTCCTCCCAAAAGTAGAAGTAAAGAAATGATCGGTCACGGACTTAGGAAAAATCCAAAAATTTTATTATGCTAAAGGAATGTATAATAAAATGATGCTAAGAGACATTCCACTCTATCTACAACGTATCACACAGCCAGGATCAAAGATGGGAGCTAATACATAGATCCACACCTAGACAATTGATAGAGAGTAAGAGATCACATAAGACTCAATATTAAGTGGGACATCGTCATCAAGAAGCTACATAGACAAGGCATGATTTTGAATATTTTGTTGATGCCTTCCATAACAATTCTTAAACTCCAGCCCACATCAAAATCTACAGCAGACAAGTTTCTGAGTGTTGTTGTTAAGTCCAATTAATCTGAATAGCAATTAGAACTCTGTTAGTTAACTGAAACAGTAAGAACAGTGAGACCTACTAGTTCAATTAAAACATTCAGTCATTTCAACATAGCATTATTGTTGGGTCCAACCTGGTGTCAGTTGTTTCTTCATGTCTGTAAGAGAAATTATTTACAGTGCTGCTTCTAATGTTGTTCTTTTCTTTAAATATGTAGTAATTTACCATGGTTAGGTTGATAACTGGGACATGACTTTTGAACTTAAAGAATAAAAGTAGCTAAAAAAACAACTTAAAATCTTTACTGGATGTAACTAATTTAAAAGAAAACTTCTGTGTTATGATGGGTAAGATGATTCTGTTTCCCCATGAGCAATAATGTATCACTGACTTTTGATATTCAATCTAAAAAATATTGGGTAAATCTATATAGAAATATAATCGTGTAGCATTACCAAAACATTGAATAACAGCTTTAACCAAAGCAATAATTAAAGAAAAGTTGGTTATAAATTTTCAAAATGTGAAAGTTTGCTCCAGAAACATTACAATTTTTCAGTGATACTTTTAGTAAAATTTCAGTCATATTTTTTTAATTTTGTGTAATTTTCTATTTTTTTAACAACGATATTTTTACCTAAATTTTTATGCATGTCCCTTTCAGTTCCCTCACCCTCCCCTTCTCCCCCACCCCCCAATCCTCCCAACCCATCACCCCCATTCCACCCCCACTCTGTTCCCCACATCATCCCGGGAAGGGCCCAGGGTCTTCCTAATGTGTCCAGGCTGAGAGAGCATCCCTCCACGTGGTATGGGTTCCCGGAGACCTTCTGTATGCCAGGAATAAATACTGCTCCATTCTCCCAAGTCCCACAGATTGCCAATGCTTCTTCTCTGTCACCTGAGTTCAGTGGGAGGGTGTCTGGATCTGTCCCATGCTGGCCCCTCAGTCATCAGTCTGGGGTCGATGTGTTCCCCCTTGTTAATGTCAGCTGCGTCTGTGGGTTTGCAATCCCAATCTTGATTCTTTTGGTGATCACTCTTCTTTGCAACTGGGTTCCAGAAGTTCAGTTCGGTTCACAGATGTGGGTGTCTGCCTCTGCCTCCATCAGCCACTGGATGAGAGTTCTATGATGGCATATAAGGTAGTCATCATTCTCATTATCATGGGATGGCATTTACGGTAGCCTTAATGCCACTTGGTATCATTCTTGTAGATCTGTGAAGATCTCACTAGTGCCAGATTTCTCCTCCAACTTATACTTGCTCCTTCTTTTATGGTATCTCCCATCCTTTTCTCCTCTATTCTTACTCTGGCTCAACCTTCCTGCTCTTCCACGTCCTCTTCTCCCCTCCTCTTTTCTCTCTCTCTCCTGTCTCCTTCTACCCTCCTCTTCTACCCCCACCAATCCAATTTAGGAGATCGCATCCCCTAACCTTTCTCCGGGTTACCATGTATATTTGTCTGAAGGTCCTCCCTGCACCTTTCTGATTGTCCCTCAGAATAGGGAATTTCAATAAGGCAATGAGATCCTCCCTTACCAAATGTGATTGTGAGCACATTATTTCATCTCAGAACTAATTCCCTCTGCTGTGATTGCTTAGAATACAGTGTATTCAAGGACAAAGTTCTGGTCAAAGTGTTAGAACAGACTTGCTTTTAGGAAAAAGAAAACAATTTGGCTGTCACTTTAAATTGATTACTTTGGGAACTGTTCCTTGAAATACTCATGGTGATTGCATTATACTTATGCTTACTTTGAACCAGTATAAATATTTTGATTCTTTTAAACTATTTGAGTAATTTCATCTTGGTAATGTCCAAAAATATTAGGGGCATTCAACCAATTCAGTTAATAAAAATAATAATAATTTTCATATGATATACAAGACTAATTAATATGATTTCCTAAATAATTACATCTCCATTGCTGAGACCAAACTGCATGAAATACTTAATTGAACAATTATTAGAGATTTGAATATATTAGAAAGTGAAAATCAACCCCTATTATTTATACTAGCCACATGACTACACAGATTTTATTGTGATTCTTTATTTTCAAAGTCATATAATTTTTATATAATACATTTTCATAGAAAAGCTATGAACAGTTTAAGAGAAACTCACTGGTCTTCTTTATCTCACAGAAAGATAATTATAATTTTCTTAAAGAAAACGATCAGTAGCTAGAAAAAATCCATTCTATTTGCATATGTCTATGTACTGTCTCAATTTGACTAACTTTTCACTCATAAATAATGTGGTTTCTTGGTGATAAGGTTCAAGCCCAGAAGTCTATACATATTGAACAAGTAAATGTTAATGAAGGTGGATTGATTTGTTCTCCAAAGAAGCACATGTTTATGTAGCTTGGGAAGAAAGAAAACCTAGAAAACAACAACAAAAAAAACACAGCTAGGAAAAATGTGAAAGCATGCAGAGTCAGAGAATTTCTTGACTACACTAGGTAATATATTTATGTATCTTTTCTGTTAGGCAGATATTCTCAATTTAGAATATGAAAGTGAACTTAGAATTGACAAATATCTTAATATTTTCCTCAATTTTACTAAAGTTCAAACTAAATTTTTCCTAGTTACAGAATTCTGGCCTCCCCTTTCTTAAAGTATACACATGAGAAAATTGGAAAATTTTTTATCTTTCCCTGCCCCATTGAGATATAAACCTCTTTGAAAGCTTCACTGTCTAAAAATATCTTAGATAAACCTAGAAACATACCTTTGAAATAAAATTTTTCAGACATTTCAGGATCCTTGCATCTAGTCTTCCTGAGCGGATGCAATCCTGAGTTCACTGTGTTCCAATCAGCAAACCAGATGATTTAATCACATTTGCCATCCTTTGGTGATATCCGTTGTTTTCCAGTGCTTCACAATACAAACGTGTATTATACTTGAAGGAATTTAAGTATGTTTCTATTACAATCCTTTTAAATAAAATCTTATTAATTGTTTTTAATTTTAAAAAATTTTCTACAGTATAATGTGATGATACATTTTCCCCTGAACTTCAACTCCTTCTACATCATTCTCTTCTCCTTACTCACCCAATTTAATATTAATGTCCTCTCTCTGTCTCTCTGTCTCTCTGTCTTTAAAAGAAATCCAACACACACAAGAAAGAGAGAGAGAGATTAGAATAATATATTTGAATTGGCTAAATACTCTGAGTCCTGCCTTGGACTGTGATTGATACACTCAATGTCAATCCACTGAAGAAAAAATGATTTGTTTTTGTTTTTTTCTCTCCAGGCAGCTATCAATTCAAATACCATGGTGAAGGGTGGGATTTCACTCCCCTTGCCCTTTCTATGTTGGCATCTTTTGCAGATCTTTTGCATGCTGTCATAATCCCTGTAAGTTCATGTATCTATCAGCCCTGTTGTTTCTGGAAAATGCTATTTCTTTGCAGACATCCACCATATCTGGTGTTTAAGATCTTTCTTCCTCCTCTTCCAATTAAATCTCTGTAATCCAATAAACACAGTCCATCTTTTTATTAGATTCAGAAAAAGACCCATAGCAAAGTACAACATCCCTTCCTGGTAAAATTTCTGATAAAATAATTAAGATATTTTTAAACAAGACAACAGCCAACGTCATCTAAATGGATAAGAAGATCAAGACTTTGAAGCTCACTCTCTCCATACATGTAAGATGACCAAAGGAGGTTAAGGGAAAACAGGTAGAACATGAAAACGTAAAACCATCCTTACCAACAGATATTATGATTTTATAAGTAAAAGACCTTGAACATACCACTAGGCAGCATATACAACTGAAACTATTAGAATCCCTGTATGCAACCAACATCTAAGTAGTCTGAGAATAAAATTAAGGAATCTTCTTTACTCTTTCTATATATTGCATACATTTTTGATAGTATTTTCACTCTGATTATCTCAACAACATTCACTTAACATAATCATCAATTTTCTTCTTTGCCTGAGTATTATATTCTTAAACAGTTTTACTCCACATCTAAAAGAAGACACATGGATTGATTGAGTGAAAGTAAGCATAAATTTTGAATGAAAATATGTTTTATGACTATATCAATTCATTAAGTGACTCAGATTAACAGAAGACTTTTTAAAAGCAACCAATGTAATTAGAAATAAAATTGCATATTTTTAATATTTTTAAAATATCTTAACAGTCTAGTGTTTAAGACTAAGTCACTGTATTTTTCAAATCCTTAGTTACCTGCTGTATTCAACTTCATTGTTGAATGCAAGAACATTGCATTACCACCTACTATGCTTTAATCTCTAAGACTGTGATGGGGAGTATAGTCTGCTAATTTATGTGAAACGCCCCAACTACAGAGATAACTAATTCCTTTTTAACATTTTGTCATTAATTAAAATAGATTTTAATTACCACCAAAAGGTTTTGTAATTAGTAGCATCTAGCTATTTAGTCAGTGACCCCAAGCTTTCTAATTGACATCACATCTAAAAATTACTTAAAGCATGTTTTAGTGTTGTTTCATGTCACCAAATAGTGTCTGAATCCCACTTGCTTTAGCACTGAAAAATTTGTGAAATCTCTCAAGAATGTGCTGTGGCTCAATGCTTCTCATGCATCTTCAAATGCTCCCTGTATCTGCTTGTAAAAGGAGGTTAACAATAAAATTTTAAATAGTAAGTCTGTATGTTCCATAGAAGCCCTGATTGGGGAGAGAAACAAATATTTTTAAATATCCCACTATTCTCATAGAAAATTATTAGTCAACTACTTTTAATAATGCGTCTTTTTCAATGGTAGAAATAGTAAATTACAGGAAGTTTAAATGTCCAGAATTCAAATTTAAAAGAGCTAGGCATAACAGGTCATGAGAATATTTCTAGCTGTTAGAAGCCTTAAGCACCAAGATGATCAAGTGTTTAAGGCCAACATAGATAGTGAATTCAGAATATTCGCTTCTCTGAGTTACACCACATTATACTTTAAAGTCTTTTTTTCACACAAATGCTTCTTCTGAAAGAATCCAGCTTACAGAAGGCATTTGGCTCTATTTTCTACTGCAAACACACAAGGCAGATGACTACCTACTTTGGTGGGCAAGTAAACAATACCATCTCTCTGGCATTGCCCTGATTCACATATGGATAAATAATTTGTTACTAAAAACGAAACAGTCTCATTATAGATTTGCTGAAGAGACTTTGGAGTATATAAGAATATGAATGTATTGAAATCTCACCAAGAAAATAAGGCTGAGAGTTTCATGGACCTATGAAACAAGGGTGGAGATAACATTATCAGAGAGGCTCCAGTCCAAAAAGACACAACACTGTGATAATGATAGGCCCCAACAGCCTCTCATCAGACCACCTGCAGTAATATCAGAGGATAACAGAAAATTTGAATATCCATGGGTTTCTGTTATCCTCTGTCCTCACTACTGGTATCAATTATACAAATTGCTTTCCATCTGTCCATCAGTTCATCTGTTCTTGTACTGCCCCTTTTTTCCCTATAATTTGTTTGCACCTGTTCAAGACATTCACATCTATGACCTTTAGGACTCCATAGCTCAATTCTTCATGTAGAATTAACCCTGAAGCTCAGTCCATCTCTAACCCAACAGATTGATTCTACAACAGAACTACAAAATTCCTGCTAAGAAAGTTTGTATTATACATTTTAAGTATGTAATATTTATGCATTTTTGAACATGCATGGATATAAATATATGAATGTAATAACAATGAAAACAGACAATGAATTTAACAGAATCTAAGAGAGGTATATGAGAGTGCTTAGAGGGGGAAAGGGTGAATTATGTAAATATATTATAATATCAAAATGAAAGAAATAATTTAAATTATTTTGTTTTATTCTTTAAGAATGTCATACATTTTGACCATAATTTTTCTCCTTTCAGGAACCCCTCCCAGATCAACCTACCTCCCTACTAATACAGCACCATTATCTTCTCTTTCAAGAAAACAAACATGGAATCTGATCTGGGTTGGGTAACTACTATTGAGCATTGTGTTTCTTTGGAGTTGGTTGATATTCCCAGTGACATTTGACTGAACAATTCTAACTTCCCCTTCCCCTGCAGCTATCAATTTCAAGTAGCTTCTTGTAGAGAGAGAGATGGAGCTTAGTTCCTAATTCCTATCCCTTGTGCTCAGGTTTTATGGACTTGATCTTATGTTGGTGTTATGTGTGGTGAGACTATCAAAACAAAACACAATGAAATAAAATTTTCTCCACATTTGACCTTCAGTAATGCCTCTTGGAAGTTCTTTGAACTTTGCCACATTCTCTTGAAATCTTTGTATGTGCTCTGTAATGTACATAAAACATGCATGTCAAATTAGTTTACCTCACGAATCATAAAAGTTTGAAAGCTTATAACTAGTTCCCTCACTTTTATAAACACACCTAAATGGTGATTATTTTGCTTTATTGTTTTAATTTTTCTGATAAATTGCTTTTGCCTTAATTTCACTAATTTTTGTCGTAGGAGATAATATTATAGGAGATAATATGTACTAAAGTATGTTAATCTCAGAAAAGTGTATGGCTTATAGCAAATTTCTATACAGAAATGAAATATGCATTTAATAAGCCTTTCATTGAGCAAATAGAAACATTTTAAATTATTAATATTCTTAACATAATTGTGGGTAAGTTAAGGATGTTAATATTTAGCTAACTTTATCTGGAAACTTTATTTGTATAGCTAAGTATTTCTATTAGTTGTGATTTCCACTTTACATCAAAATTTTTGAGAGATGAGTACTATATTAACTGAGAAATAGCATATTCTATGTGCATGCATTTGCATGGAAAGAATAATATTATATTTGTTAAAATGATCCATCAGTAGGAACCTTTTGACCATCAGGTTTAGTGTAAAAGGTGGTAAGTACCCAAATCTGAAAATGCTAGCTTTTAAAGCACACAAGGGAAGCTGTAAAAATTTGGCTTCCAGGTGGGAGAAATGCAATTCAAATATTTATCAGCCCAGCTTCCTAACCTCTGAAACTTTAAAGGAGAATTGTGCTACTTAATGTGTTTTTATTTTTCTCAGTGGGAAAGTACATTCTGCTATCACTGAAACTCAAGATTTCTTACAAAATTCCTTTTTTCTGCCCAGCATAAGTCTGAAATATACACGTTTATAAAAGAATATGTGAAGCAAGAGACCAATCTTTGTGTATAAAGAATTGCTTCTTTTACGGAGAAAAATATTTTGAAAGAAACACTGAACCTCTGTCACCAAACTAAGTTCTTCTCTTAGCATAAGTGTGTTCTGCCATTCTTTAATTATGAACACAGATATTTGATTGGGAAAGTCCTGTATATATGTCAATAAAGCACTATTGGCCAATAGGGAAGCAAGATAGGTGGGATTAGGAGTCCAAGAGGACTCTGGGTAGGAGAAACACAAGGAGTCAAGATGTAACTGCCATAAGGATAAGAAGCCCAGAATCTTCTATGGTAAGAGAAATACTTAGATTAACAATTATGGGATAAATACTTAAGTCAGAGCTTGCCAGTAAGAAACAAGTAAGGCCAACAGCTTCATAATTAATATAGCATCTTGTGTGTTATTTGGGGACTATAATGTGGCAGAGCCCAGGCGACTGGTAGTGAAAAACCAAAAATGGTAGACAAGAAAAAGGCATCTCTCTACAGATATTAGTAAGTAATAATCACTAAGTATATGCCAAAGACTATTCCAGGCATTTTATGCTTTGGAAATATTTGAAATAGCCTTCCAGTATTGCCTCATTATCTCCATATTGAGATGAGAAGACATAAGGGTATCCCAACCTGCTCAAAGTTGCTGTCTCTAATCTGTACTTTGTTATATAAATTATTGAAATTAATATATGCACATGGCTATAAACATGAATTATTAACTGCCCCACCTTGAATCACAAATGTTTTCTTATATTTAATACTGGATAAGAGCTCTTAAAACATTCACTTGAGAATTTGCTAGAGACCTTGTTGCAGGCAGATTCATGGGCCTGGGAGAGATATTTGGAGTGAACACTAAAGAGAACCATGACCAACTATTGTTCTTTAAGCAAGTAGCCCCAGATAGCTTAAACCATCTTCATATAGGTTCAATGGTTTGCATGAATAGTTTCACACCTTTCACTTCCTATGTTTCTAAAAATAGTTGCAATAATTGCCAGATTGTTCCCTGTCTCTTTCCCCTTCTGCCTCCCAACTCTCCATGGATAATATTTACCTTTTTGACCTATACCTCTATCATCAAGGATAAGCAATTTTGCAACTTACAAAAGAAGTTCCCTAACCAGGCACACCTATAGGTAGAATAGTGTGCCCATTGACAGCATTTGAGTTTACAGCATCATGCAGGCTGAGAGACAGATTTGTCTCTTGTGGTTAATATTTACATTTGTTATTAGCTGTACTCTGACAGTCAACTCACCACTCAGAGAAAGCTCAATCTATTCTACATTTTGTGCTATTATCCTCCCCTCTGGGGGCATGCCAGGTTTTTCCATTTATCATATAAACATAATCTGGAGACTTACTTTTAATAGTTGATATTGCTTGTTTTTTGTCATTATATCTATCTCCCTTAATTTCATGGAGTACTGGCACGGTTATTAGAAATGAGGGAGTAATGGGTTTCTATGACTTTGCTTCATTCCCTGTTCCTTGAATGTTCCCCTTAACGCTTGATACAATCTATTTAATGATGTTTCTCTAAAGCTCTTATGGTTAAAATCATTCTTCCCAGAACAGGTATGCCTATAATAGGTCCCAGACTTCATGACCTCTTTTGACTCATACAGGCCAACAGTAAAGCTAGCATAGTGAAAGAAGGAGAGCCTGCAGTACACAGACTCCTGGGGTCATGCCCAGAATTACGCAGCAAAATGTCCACAGCATCTTGCCAAGTGGGTCGACTTCTTCAGGCTCTTGCCACAAGAGAGCTGCTTGTGCTATTTTCAGATGTTGTTCCACAAAGAAGTCACATGACTCCCAGTAAGAATTCTGTGAATTTTGAAGAAGAGATAAACATAATATGATTGAACTAACAAAAATGTTATTTGAAATTTTGAGAGCCATGCATTTAAGACCATTCTTAATTAATTTTATTTAGATTAAAAACAACCTTATTTTACATACAATCCCAGTTTCCTCTCCCTCTTCTCCTACCATTTACCCCACCAACCCCCCATTCACCCCTTTGGCAGGATGAAGCCTCCAATGGGGGATCATCAAAATCTGTCACATCATTTGGGGCAGGACCTAGGCCCTCCCACCATGTATCTAGACTGAAAGAGTATCCATCCATAGGGAATCAGCTCCCACAGTCGGTTGACTTACTGGGGATAAATTCTGTATCTACTGCCAGAGATCCTATATACTGTTCAGGACCCCCAATTGGCAACCATGTTCAGAGGACCTGCTTCAGTCTTATGGTTTTTCCTCGGCTGTCAGACTTGGGTCTCTAAGCTCCCACTTGCTCAGGTCAACTGTTTGTGTGGGTTTCCCCAGCATGGTCTTGACCCCTTTGCTCATCACCCCTTCTCTCTACAACTGGATTCCAGGAAATTAGCTCATTGCTTAGCTGTTAATCTCTGCTACTGCCTCCAACAGCTACTGGATGAAGGTGCTAGGATGTCACTTAAGGCAATCACCAATGTAATTATAGGGGAAGTGCATTTAAGGTAGCCTCTTCACTAATGGCTCTATTAAATTATCTCTTTCCTTGCTTATCTTTTCTGTTCTTGCCCTAACTTGACCTTCCCAATCCCTCATGTTCTCCTCCCCTCTCCTCTTATTTCCTCATCTTTCTCTTTCCTCCCCCTTCTCCTTCTGCTCCCAATTTATGCAGGATATCTTTTTCCTTTTCCCTTCTTGGAAGGGGTGTGTCCATGTATGTCTCTGTTAGGTTCCTACTTGTTTCCTAGATTCTCCGGGATTGTGGATTGTAGGCTTGTTATTCTTTGCTCTATGCTTAATGTAAGTCATTTAAGACTATTTATAAACAAACAAGGGTCACTAGTTATTGAATGGAATATAGCACAGTATGCTAGATAATTTAAGGGAAAATAAGTCATTATTTTTGTTCTTATTAAGTCATTTTATAAAATGTTTCAGAAAAATGAATATGTAAACAGTGATATATGTCTTACTTAAGTATTTTATTCATAAATTATGTATATAGACAATTCTAGAAGACATTAGCTTTTGAATTTGTTTCTTTGAACCTGGCTTTATAGTTTACAAAATTAATTAATATTAATAATAATACTTCACAAAACATAGGGAGAGTATGCTTCATATCCTTACGTATGAATCACTGTTATTTTTATCTATTACCATTGTTTGTTACCAAGACTTCCAGATATACAGTTCATATTTATTATCATCTGTACAATGGAACTCCTACTTTGGTCAAAGCCCATGTTCCAATGAAACTACTGCTGAGAAAGCTTCCCATGTTGTTTTAGTTGTTTCTTTTATCTAAAGACTGGACATTTATCTTCGTGTTCATACTCAGAATTGAAATGTGGAAGATAAACATAAAATCTATGGAGTGCCCATGCTATGTGAATGAATACCTGTTCAGGGTGGGGATTTATATGTAACATCTAAGATTACTGTAGTGGTGAAACGGGAATCACTATGTGTCTTAGTTAGGTTTCTGTTGTTGTGATGAAGCACCATTACCAAAAGCAATTTGGGGAGAAAAGGAATTATTTCAGCTTATGGTTACACATCACTCAGGGAATTAATGTGAAACTCTAATGGGTCTGGAAACTGGAGGCAAGAACTGAAGCAGAAATCATGGAGAATTGCTGAAAACTGGGTTACTGTCTCCTGAGTTGTTCATACTGCTTTCTTATGGAACCCATGACCACCAGGCCAGGGTGTCAACATCCACATTGGGCTAGAATCTAATCCATTGTTTAAGAAAATGTACTACAGACTTACCTGCAGACCAATTTTCATTCAAATTTAAGGGGGCATTTTCTTAAATGAGAGTCCACATACCCAAATCACTAGCCTTTGGCAAGTTGACGTAAAACTAGCCGTCACAACATGTAAAGCAAAGGGGTTGAGAGGCTTTGGTATGGCAAAATTTGACTCTACCATGTCATTCTCAAAGAGATAATCAACATTCTGAATTGAATGTTAATAGTATTGTCAATTTACACTAAAGAAATTGAAAAAATATGTGTGTATAATATTTACGTCATCATCTTGATCCTCTTAAATTTGTGGTTTCTTTTTCTTAAATTAACCTTTTTGAAACAACAATAGTACTATTTATTCTTCTTCATCTTCCCTCTATTTCCACAATTCCCTCTCTTCATCCTCCACATGCCTTTTCAAAATTACTCTATAAGCTAAAATTCAAGGAACAAACATTATTTACACTGAAACCAATGAAACAGTTAGCCTACCTGGATGACATTTTAGCTTTTGGTTAATTTAATGTGACTATAGCAGCTTTGAAGGAATATGAATAGGCAGTTATTCTCCTGAATTTTTTCTTCAGTTAAATCTCAATTGTATACTTGATTAATGAGAATATTCAAGACCAGCTATAACTAATTCAGAAACTATACTATACTAAACTATCAAATTGACTTTATAATGAGTTACATTTCAATATAAGCAATAAAATACAAAGTTGATGATCAATAGCTCAAGAAAAAAAACCACAAAAAGTAATTTGTGTAATAGTGTATTATAAACAGATTTCCCTTATAATTAAATTTTTACATTTTTGAGGATTTCGTATATGAATACTATATTGCATGAGGCTGTGAAGGTGAAACTTTGTTTGCTTTGGAGACCCCAACATGCCAGATGTATGAAATATCTTTATAGGAGGTCTGCACACAGAAAGTGGAACAAACTCTAGGGAGAGAAGTGTGTTGCAGATGGCAAAGCTGGAATCAAAGATTTATCTAAGCTCCTTGGAGTAGTAGTTTGCCCTGGTAGGTTCCAGTATTGCTTTGTTTAAGTATTTTGACACTACCTCCAATCCCTCCCTTTTGGAATTATAATGTATCTTCTGTGACCTTATATTTTGGAAGTATTAATTTGTTTGTTTGTTTTTCATCAAAGAGATTGACTTGCATTTCAGAAGACACTTTGAACTTTTTAAAGTTTTGAGATAAAAAAATACTATATGTATTTCGCATTTTCCTATGACCACAACCTATGAGTGCCAGGAAGTAGAATATGACGTTATAAGTGAGAATGTAACACCCAGGCTCATGTATTTGAACATACAGTCATTAATTGTTGGTGTTCTTTGAGATTCTTGGGAGGTGTGACCTTCCCAGAAAAGTATGTGATTAGGGTCACATTTGAGAGCTTAAGGCCTCTCCCTGGCCCCAGTTTCATCTGTGCTTCCTGTTTGAAGTTCCCAGTGTGAGTTACCAGCTTGCTGTTCAATCCCTGTATTTACTTGCTGCTAAGCTTCCCTGCCATGAAAGGCTCATCAAAGTACATGTTTATCAACCGACATTAAATAAAATATCTGTAATTAGATCTCATTCATTGATAAGCAATCTAAATTTTGTTTGGACCAGTCTGAGTGTCACCAGTTAAGATACTGGAAGACAAGTAATTCCTGTTTTATAAAATGGTGAATTAATTAGTGCAAACACAATAGTTCATTTGGGTAAATACTTTTCTAATTATCAAAGTAAATGTATATTGAAAAATATTTAATAGACAAACATTACATAACTTAAATAATAGAGAAAGAAAATACAACTGAACTCAACACCGATTAGAAGAAAACAGAATTCTTTTCAAGATAGAGTAAGAAAATACTAGAGCTAGCAAATTAAAAAACAGGCTTTTCATGATCTTCATAGGACTGAATCTTATAACTTTTGTATTAAGAATCCAATCTTTGTACAGTCCAGGAGATGAGGTCTTTAGGATGTGGATGGAAATTAATTGACTCTCCTCAGACGTACTGAAGAAAGATCCATTTTCCCTTATGTTTCTGTTATAAGCATTGACAGTCCCCACTGGGAAACTTATCTATTGTAATGTGGTAATATACTCAGAATATTGCCTTTTTCCTAGGAAATAGTCCTGTGCATCTTTGCTTTGTTTTCCCAACATTCTCTCCTTCCAAAACTCAGTGGGGGGAGTCACTGTACTGTCAGTCCAGGCAAAAAAACAAGACAATGCAGTTTCAAGTTTAGAATGACACTCATTCAGTAGGCAGAGAGTTTTTTTGGGGGGGGTTCTAGGAGAAGACACTTATTCCAGTCATTCAATTATTATAACTATATGTGCAATGACACTGTTATCTATCTTTTGTAGGTCACATTTCTCATTGAGAAACTCAGGAATGCTAGCAAGTATCCTATGATAAATATAAAATACTCTCATATACAGTATTCTATGTATAATTTGACAACAGTCACAGGTTTTTTGAAGCCTATTAACACATGTATTTCCATAAGACTTCATCGCTTATTAGTTATGAAGCTAATACATATATATATATATATGTGTCTGTAATTATATTTGATATTTATACTTATAGATGCATAGTCTATATTGCTTATCTCATATGCATACCCATGTATTCATGTTGTGTTTGAGAGAGACTCAATGACAGATATCATATTTTAAGTCTTAAATTTTTTTGAGATAAAGTTGTGACGTGCAACCAAGACTCCCTAAGAAATCTCTGAAAGCTCCAACTGAGATGGAGCTCAAAAGTCCTTCTATTTCCAATTCCCAAGTGTTTGTATTGCAGATATGAACTACCATGCTCTAAACATGGATTTTTAATAAATGAATAAAAGGATTATTTTTCACGAATGATACAGGCAGGAATTTTATTCATTATTAGTTTAAGTCATATACATCTAGATTAATTACAATCCTACTATCTTTGTAATGAAATATAAGTAATGGCTGATATCTCTCCTTAGAATTTCTAGGCATTTGAGAAAACTTAAATATATCTGTAAAGAAACAGAAGATAATCTTTACTGATATTTCAGGATTTATCTTCCCATTCCTCTGTTAATACTTGTATCTGAATTCTCATGAGAAGATACTAAGTCTTTTTCTGCTTTAGTTATTTGCTTGGGCAAGTGTGTTTGAGAGGGTCAGATTCAGTCCCTAACATGCACAGACGCTCTGGCTTCTGAGGAATCGAGTGCAGTGTAGTGTATCACAACAGTCTGAAATGGAGTACCAGGAGTCTGAAGGTAAATTTTACAGGCGCACTAGCACCAATCGAAATAACTCACTCTAGACTGCTGCTGCAGAAATTGTCAGTCTGCATCTCAGACTATAGCCGTCAAGCACTTTGTACTGGTGGCCGGCAGCAGACACAGTTACCCCAAATTAAAAACAAGCTGATGCATTTCATCGAGGAGACTCACAGTCTTTAAACAGTTTCTGGGTCTCCAATTTTCCATTAAATTTTTCTGCTTCAATCCCAGCAAAAATTTCTATTTGTTAAGCTCGGTTTATGTAAAGCCTGCATTGTACTATTTTTTGTTTGCTTTCTATTAGAAATTAGATATGTATTTATATGTTTTCACTGTTTTACCATGAACAAATAATAATGTTAAATATATTGGACAACAGTGTAGTATTTTAAAGTTTCACAATAAAAATTGAAACACTAAAATGTTATTTTTAAATTATAGTATAGCTTAATGTCTTTAAGATTTGGTCAGATTACTGGTTTCTCTCTAAAATGTAAGAATTACACTTCTCCAAAGAAGTGAAAAATTTTCACTCTTTATAATTGGCTTCTGGGGGAAAAAAGAAAGAGAGAGAGAACATTAAACAGTAGTCACCCACAGTCTGCTCTCACTGGAGCTGGCTTTTACTGGACCTTGAAAGCCAATTATGCACAAATCTTTCCAAGTCCCTGATCAATGGTGTCACTTTAATAGCTTTAGTAGGACACAGTGAAAGTACTTACAGAACAGCAATTGTCAAAATGCCAACTTCCCCTACTATCCCAAACTAGGCGATCATTTACTAGTTTACCTCTATGATTATAAACTAAACATCATGGTCATGCAACAACCAATCAGGTTTTTTAGGTGATTAATATGTTGGAAGAAGGAAGCTAATTTGCCTAACTCCTTTCCCACATTGCAGTAAGATGACAAATTATAATGAACGCCTGTTTTAGACTAGATTCTGACAAGTGCATATGCACAAACTGGAAGAAGTGTGAAGACCACATTTTTAATTCTATATGCAGAGATATCCATCAAAACTCTTTTAAATACCTTCATAGTAATACATAAAGATGGAATATTTAATCCAATTCCAGTAAGTCATTTGAATCTGAAAAATCCATGTTGCTAAATGATAAAAAAATCACAATCAAATATCCAACTCTGAAAAATATTAATTTCCATACCATTCCAGATTACTACACCTATTAAAACTAAGAAGCCTGGTGGTACACTTTTTTCAGTAAATCACACATTTAAACATTATCCATCCCAATGATTTGTGTGCTATACTAATTAGGAATTTTCCATATAAAAGTGTTCATAATAATATTTTCAGAATTCAAAAAGCTGCTTCTGGAACATGTATTCTAGTTATACTGCAATAAACTATAGATTCAACTTGGTGTTATTATAAGTATCATCAGGTATAGAACACAGAAACAAAACAAAGAAATGACAATTCTGCTATGGGGGACAATTCTACTCTCTGTGTCAGTATGTCACATCAACTTTGTCTTTTATATTATCTTGTCATTGATACTTGGACTGTGAACATTCTTGTAAGACAAAGATAATCTGCAAGTAAGAATGATTTTGTTCCTGAGTTGGACGATAAAGAAATAGTCAATTTTTAGGTCAAGTTTATCTGATGTTTCCTTATAAAACTTGGCATTTACAAATCTCAACTTTCTGAAACTGTGATACAAACCAACTGTAGATGAAATATTGAAGTGGGATTTTCCTCATGGGCTTGAAAGCCAAGAATTTTGTGGTGCCGTCTATTCTACATATAAGAAGTCATTGGATATTCTGTTCTACAGTTTCTTCTCAGCTTACATCCATGAAATATAGAAAATTAACTCATTAGCTATCAAAGTGTCTAATCCCTTGGAAACTTCAAGTGTCAGGGCACCAGACAGATAGGCACAGAGTAATATCTTAGAAACTATGACCAACCATTAATATTCACAGGTAACCCATTAGGAAATGTATTGCAAATTAATTCACTATGTTTGTTACTAATTTAAATTCTGGACACTGTATTACAACTTTTGATTGTATTATAACTTCATTTCTTACTTTTGGAATATATTCAACATAATTGAAAAACTACTAATGCATGTAAGATCATCTTCATTATTATATTCCACATACCAATTAAAAACTACTTTTGAAATGTACTAAAATTTTTTGACTTTAAACTTTTCATTTGAAGGTATTTGTTTATTAAAATATATTGTTTTGACTAGATCTATTTTGTAACTTAATTATAATTATTGGAATTGAATAAACTTTATTCTTTAAACTTTTGTATTATTTGAAAATGTCATACTTGCATTTTTTTTTTGTTTTTTTGAGATAGGGTTTCTCTCTATTGTTTTGGAGGCTGTACTGGAACTCACTCTGTAGACCATGCTGGCCATGAACTCACAGAAATCTGCCTGCCTCTGCCTCCTGAGTACTGGGATTAAAGGCATGAGCCACCAATGCCTGGCTGCATTTGTGTTTTGATCAGTCTCGCTGCTTTCTTTTTCTGTATCTTTTTTGAAATTATAATGTTATTACATTTCTCCCTCTGTTTTTCTCCTTCTAAACACTCCATATATCCTTCATTACTTTCTACACACACACACACACACACACACACACACACACACACACACACATCATATATATGTACAGCCCATGTAATGTTATGTGCATGTATGCTTTTAGGTCAGATCCTTTACACATGACAAAGAACTTATATGCTTTTTATTAAAAAAGTGTCTACTGATTCTACACAGGATTGCCTATATATGTAGTTTTATAGGTCTGGTCCATTGGAGGATGGGGTTGGTTGTTGGCTTTACGGACGCTGTAACGATACGCGACACACAATTACGGAAAGTGAAACTAAGTATTTTATGTAGAAAATTACTCACAAGATACCAAACCCCGAGAAGCCCAGCAGATCTCAGCTAGCGACTGGACCGGAAGCTGAACTCCAGGAAAAAAGAGCGAGACTTCCTGTGCGCTGTCTTTTATGCCTTCCCCCATAACACCCCTAGCCCTGCCCAAAAGTGGGCTTGGCTAGTGACGTAGTTCCGCCTACGTATGTATACGTCTTTACGTCCAGCCGTATGCGTCTTTAGTCCTGCCTAAAGTGGGTGTGGTTAGCGGTGTGGTAAACCGCCCTTTTATTACCTCATCTGTATGCGCCTCTAGTAAGTCACATGTTTAATGGCGGCATAGACTTAGTAAGTCACATGTTTAATGGCAGCATCAGACTTCCTCCTACAATTCCCCTTTTAAAAAAGGACAACTAACTTGTGTCCATGAACAAAATGTATCAAACATCTATTCTATCTAAACCTAAACTTATCTTAAAGAAACACCCAAATATGAACACCTCCTTCCAATCCCAACTCTAAAATAATTGAAAACTAACACTAACAGGTGTAAACTTATAATATCAATAGTAGGGAGAGGGGGCGTGGAATTCTCAAAACTACTTCCTGCTGAGATGGGACGATGATAATCTCATGGGGACCTGTGAAAAGAAAATGTTAGTATAACAAAATCTGAGTAGATCAGACAGTCTCAGTATGGCAGGAGATACTTGATTGAAGTTCCTGACTGGGGTTCTAGTGTTGATTGAAGCTCTTATCTTGAAGCTCTGGTCAGATTGTAGAAGATGTGCTATTTCCGTTCCTTGGTCTGGAGTTGTGTCCAGTGATGTAGTTTCAAGCCAGTTTCAGGATAGTGCTTGTCAGGTGGAGTCAATGATGTGGGGCAGTTCAGATGCCTCCAGTCGAATCAGGTGAAGTCAAGGAAGTGGATCCTCATCCTCTTTCGGAAGCAGTTCAAGATTGCTGTCAGGAAATCCCTTGTTCTCTGGAAAACTCAAACATTAATGTTAACAAAGAAATATTTTAACTTTCATATGTATGCATACAGAAGAGGTGACAATAGGGAAGATGGAAAACTTGGAGGAAATTAGACTGTGCAGAAAAAGAAATCCACAGATAACAGTCTCTCATTTAATTTCTTCTGTCTTATATCAATGGCTCTTTGATATAATACAGAAATTCTGAATTGTATTTAAATAATATGCTTGGGTTTAGAGTAGGAGAGCCAATCCAACTCCAAAGCCAGCTTCAGTTAAATGAATGGGAACTGAGGTATGTAAAGAAATAAAGATAAAAGGGTACTATGAAAAAACAATATAGAGAGATTTAGACTTTGATACCACACAGTGAGATACTGTTTGTTTGATGGTCCTCAGGGTAGCTATTCATTCTTCTACAGGAATCCATATGTCCAGTATTCTTTGCTGAGTTTACCTGTGAATACAAAAACAAAACACTTCTCTTTCCTTTTATGAGGTCACTTTACCCATGGTGGACTATGAATTCGTAGATGGGCTGTTATCTTCCTCCTCCTGAGATGTTTTCTGTTCTGATCGAATTTTAATTAATTTTGATGGAACCCAAACCTTTTCTTCTCCTGTGGAAACAAAAGCATAACCCCTTCCCCAACGGAACACATATCCTGGTTTCCAGACTGAGGTCATAACATCCTTAAAATACACCGGTTGGTTCAGTTCAGAAGTCTTCTCTGTAGTCCAGTGTCTTTCTGCTGCAGTTTGTCCTTTTTCATCAGCATTAAGAAAATTCAACGTTAGTAAAGCATTCTGTAACCTGTGTCTAGGTGTCTTTGTTTTCCCTGGCTGTTTATGAAGCATCTCTTTTAAGGTCCGGTTAGATCTTTCAATTATCGCTTGTCCTGTGGGATTGTAAGGTATACCAGTTACATGTTTTATATTATAATATTTGAAGAATTTTTCCAATTTACTGGAGACATATGCTGGACCATTGTCAGTTTTTATTGTTTTAGGTATACCCATAACAGCCATCACCTCTAAGAGGTGTGTAATAACAGAATCAGCTTTTTCAGAGCTGAGGGCAGTAGCCCATTGGAAGCCTGAGTACGTGTCTATAGTATGGTGGACATATTTCAAACTGCCAAATTCTGGGAAGTGAAATACATCCATTTGCAAAAGTTCATTTCTGTGAACACCTTTAGGATTACAACCTGCTGGTAATGGAGTTTGATTGTACAATGAGCAACTGGGACAATTTCTTACTATTTCTTTGGCTTGTTGCCAGGTAATAGAAAAATCCTTCTTTAAACCTTTGCTGTTAACATGGTGTTTCTTATGAAATTCTGAAGCTTCCAACACATTACCTACTAATAAACGATCAATTTCATCATTGCCTTGTGCCAGAGGACCTGGCAGACCTGTATGGGATCTGATGTGTGTTATATATATAGGATGAGTCCTGTTTCTGATGATTTCCTGCAATTGTAAAAACAATGAGGTTAATTCTGTATTATCAGGAACAAATTCTGCAGTCTCAATGTGCAAGACAACTCTTTCTGCATACTGAGAATCCGTGACTATATTGAGAGGCTCTGTAAAGTCTTTAAGTACCATGAGAATGGCATATAACTCTGCCTTTTGTACGGAGTTGTAAGGGCTTTGAACTACTTTACTTATATTTCCTGATTTATACCCTGCTTTACCTGATTTGTTTGCATCTGTGTAGAAGGTAAGAACTCCAGAAATAGGTGTTTGCCTCACGATACGTGGAAGAATCCAAATTGTTTTCTTTATGAATTTGATTCTCTCTGTTTTGGGATAGTTATTATTAATACTTCCCAAAAATTCACTGCAAGCTATTTGCCAATACTCATTATCCTTCCATAAGGAGGAAATTTCCTCATTCGTTAACGGGACAATAATTTCAGCTGGGTCTTTCCCAGTCAGTTGACGAAGCCTTAATTTACCTTTTAATATCAAATCAGATATCTTTTCTATATATGTTTTCAATTTTTATTTTGTTTATGTGGCAGAAATACCCATTCTAGAATGATGTCATCCCTCTGCATTAATATTCCTGAGGGGTATTCTCTAGATGGTAAAATAACCAGAATACAGACCAGATTTGGATCCACACGGTCCACATGTGCTTCTAATATTCTCTTTTCTACCCATTCTAATTCTTTTTCAGCCTCAGCTGATAGTACTCGTGGGCTGTTTAGGTCTTTATCTCCTTTTAAAGCCATTTTCAGGTGTTTTAAATCATGCCCTTCTACACCAATAATCGTCTGTAATTGAGAGATTTCTCCTAATAGTTTTTGAAGATCATTAAGAGTCCGGTAACGATCTCTTCTGATCTGTACTTTCTGTGGTCTAATTTTCTGAGCATCTATTTTATAACCTAAATAGTTAATAGAATCTCCTCTTTGTATTTTTTCTGGGGCAATTTGTAATCCCCAGCGAGGCAAAATTTCCTTTACTGCTTCAAACATCTTTTCCAAAGTATCCTTATTTGAATCAGACAATAATATGTCATCCATATAATGATATATTAACGAATGTGGAAATTTTTACGAATTATTTCTAGAGGTTTATTCACAAAATATTGACACAAAGTTGGACTGTTTAACATACCTTGAGGTAGTACCTTCCACTGGAATCTCTGTACCGGACGGGAATTATTATAGGTAGGTACTGTGAAGGCGAACTTTTCTCTGTCGTTTTCTTGTAGCGGTATGGTGAAGAAACAATCTTTTAAGTCTATAACTATAATTGGCCAATCCTTAGGAATTAGAGAAGGCAACGGCATCCCAGGTTGTAGAGACCCCATAGGCTGAATTACCATGTTGATGGCTCTAAGATCAGTAACCATTCTCCACTTACCAGACTTCTTCTTGACAACAAAAACAGGTGAATTCCATGCACTAGTTGATTCCTCAATATGTCCAGCATCTAGCTGTTCCTGAACTAACTTCTCCAAAGCCTCCAACTTCTCAGATGTCATAGGCCATTGTCCCACCCAGACGGGTTCATCTGTCAGCCATTTTAATGGTAGAGC
Organism: Mesocricetus auratus; assembly: GCF_017639785.1. Lineage (NCBI taxonomy): Eukaryota > Metazoa > Chordata > Mammalia > Rodentia > Cricetidae > Mesocricetus > Mesocricetus auratus. The sequence goes on along the minus strand of NW_024429200.1, from coordinate 29,360,501 downwards.
TTTTGGTTGCTCTGTAGGTTTGGCACTAGCATCTTGCTTCTGCACAGCCTGTACATTTGGCATCTGTTTTCTGTACTGTCTTACTATATTCTTACTACCACTAAGAGCTTGTCTATAATTCCTAGCTGATACAGGAGGAATTTTAATCTGCGTATTCCATTGCTGGAGTAGATCACGACCCCAGAGGTTTATAGCAATATCTGCAACGTATGGCTTTAACCTTCCTCTCTGTCCTTCTGGCCCTATAAAGTCAATCCATCTAACGCTCTGTTTAACTTCAGATAGGGTTCCAATCCCTAAGAATTGAACATTAACCTCTTTTAAAGCCCAGTTTTGTGGCCAGGACTGCTGATTAAGGATAGTGACGTCACTTCCGGTGTCCAGTAATCCGTAAACCACCCTATTATTTACCTTAATCGGAAGTTTGGGTCTATGATATTGTATAGAAGTTTGTCAAAATATATGTTTTGTATCTCCTCCTGATGTAATTGATTCATCCTCTGGAGCTAATGTATTATCCAGTGCCGTATTATTTACAATGGGCAGTGGATCTTCTAATTGTCCTGGGAGAGGCTGTCCTCCACTGTCACTGGGAATGACCGGATAATTTCTCTTTTCGGGGCTCGGTTGAGCCCCTGAACCCCGTTTCCCTGCTGTAAAGATCTACCTTGTCTGTCTATTGTGGAAAAGCATTCATCAGTCCAATGGCGCCCCTTCCCACACCTCCTGCATAGACCAGGAGGCATAGGCCTTCTATTTGATGCATTCCTGGTAAAAGCATTATTTCTAGGAATGCGTTGTCTACAGTTCCTACTAAGATGTCCTATTCTACCACAGTTAAAGCATGTTGGATCTTTACGCCTATTTAAATTCTTTGAGATTGCCTTCCCTACCCATGCCTCTATATCATCACAGGTAGGGTATTTGGCATCCTGGTGCCTCCTCAAGCCTGTAGAAATAGCTTCACCTACCCAAGCTCCTGTATCCTGACTTTTACATTCCAGGTTCGCTGTATGCAGAACCCATTCCTCCAATGGCGCTGATCTTATTTTTAATGGCCAAATTACCTGCCTGCATTGAGGATTCGCGTTCTCATACGCCAAAGATTCTATAAGGAGACGCCTGGATTCTGGGTTCGCTACCTGTACCTCTACTGCTCTGGATAATCTCTCTAAAAATTCAGTGAACCTTTCCCTTGGGCCCTGTAATACTTTGGTGTAGGGTTGCATTATCTCTCCTGTTTCACAAACCTTATCCAAGGCATTTAAAGCAGCTGTACGGCACAAAGACAACATGTGCTCGTCATATGCAGATTGAACCTGCGTGTCAGCGTAAGGACCCTCCCCAAGAATCTTGTCTTGGGGTACTTCATGACCGTTCTGTAATTCCTGAATTTCTATTGCTTTTGCTTCTTGCCTCCATAAAGCTCTCCATTGAATTTGGCAAGAATTTTCGAGCACTGCAGAGGCTAATTGGGCCCAGTCTTTTGGGGTTACTTTATTTACAGTAGCCCATGATGTTAGGAGCTCTCTGACAAAGGGAGAATGAAGACCATACATGACAATGGCCTCCTTAATATTTTTTAGATCCTTCATCTGTATAGGCTCCCAGTGATAAGCAATGGGACGATTTGATTTTTTTTTCGTTGCTGGTTTTTCTGTTACAGATACTGGAAAAACCATAGGGGAACGCATAGCAACCTTAGGGAAATCATTCCGGCATTTGAGAAGCTTTGGGAAACTCCTGTCCTGACCTGTTGCCTGTATTTCTGATTCTGAAGTATCAGATTGAGCGTCTTCTAAATCCTGCAGTCTATTCATCATTGTTTCTCTGAGCTCTTGAAGTTCTTGGGACAAATGATTTTCTAAGGATGTCATGGAATCTTTCATTTTTTTACATTCATCATTTACATGTGATTCCAAATTTCTAATATTCTCATCCTTAGCAAGTACCTCAATAGCATGTAAACTGCCTTCTACAAATGATATTCTATCAGTTAGTTTACCATTGCTCTCAGACATGGAACAATTCTTTTCTCTCCTGATAGCATGAATAGTCCCTTCTAGAACAATGAAAACCAGTCATTAAAGATGAAGCTTCCACATCTGGAACATTTCTTCATGTCTTATGATTAAACTGTATGGTATTGCCAACCTTAGGAACTCACTGTCAAGTATTAGGGAATATCCAGGAGCAATGGCAACAGCTTGTAATATTTTGCCAAGATACCTAAGACAGCCCAAGAGACTAGACAAACTTCTTTAAGAGAGCTAATCCATACCTATTTCTAGAATTATTTAATTTCATGCAGTATCTTAGCATTGTATGCTTAGCTCAAGTTAAGGTCTTTTATATATGTAGTTGTATATTATTGTATGTGCATATCTATATGATATATATGTATCTCTGTATATACATGCATATAGGGAAAGTTCTACAGTAGAGAGTTCTGATTAAATTTTAGGTATGTGTTTGCTGTACTCTCATCTTCCTTTACATATCTTTAGAAAATAAAGAGTCATACATAGTTGTTCTGAATCTTTAAAATGCAATTTGCTTATTTTACAACCACGGATACTAAGGAAAGATGATATAAAAGACAAATTATATATGAAGAAAATTTAGTTTTAATTTGTTAAAACTTAAAATGGAGAGTTTGATTAAGTTTTATCTAAATCCTTTAATAAAATCATTGGGAATGTATTTAAAGACTGTTTAAAAGACATGTAACAAAGAAAAAGAATAATTAGGTAATACTCTGGATGCAAAGAATTTGTCAGTTGGGTGCTCAAGAGGTCAACATTGCATACTAAAAGCCAATGTCTACCTAAGAGTGTTATAACCAGGGGTAAATTCATACTCTTGTTCCTTGACACTTCATAAGATCTTCAGAAAGACATAAAACACTAAATAATTAGTTTCAGGGTAGAAAATGGAACACATGCCGAGAGTAAAATATGCCATATAAAATGATTAGCTTAAGCTATTTATATTCACTTGTAAGTTTTAAATTAGTTGTAACCTTTCAGAAAATTGGTCCGAGTCATGCCAAGAATTTTCAATCACGAAATCTCAGTCTGAAATTCAGCTCAGTTATATTAACAGTCCAAAGACAGAACAGTTCATCTTTCACTATGTTAGCCATGGCCAAAGAATGTGGAACAGGCTGGGTCTGATGAGTGCTAACTCTCTCTACTTCATGGGTAATGTGTGATCTAAATAGGAAAATCCACACTTCTGTGTTCAGAATATGAACAACAAAACTTTTCTTTGTGCAAACAACCACACTGATTCTTTAGAAATTAATGTACTCTTAATAAATTTTTCATGCTATACAACTAAACACTTCAAACTTCAGAGACATTATAGGTTTATGTAGATGTTTGGAAAATATTTTAGTTACCAAAAATGTATGGAAGGACAGATGCCTTATAAATATGCAAGTCACATAGTTACATTCATAAGAAACATGCTAAATGCCATGGCTTCTTAAAGAATGATTGGTAGGTTTCCATAATATAAGATTAGACTATCAAAACTATTATTTCCTGGAATTGGAATTAAAATTTCCTTATTGAAAGAGATGACTGGAAATGTGGGTCTCATTTTGGTGTGAGGTGGACATGAAATGGAAAGGAAACTCCCACAAATCTACAAGGATGAACCTAGCTAAAAATCTTAGCAATTGTGGATAAGTAGCTTGAACTGGCCATCTGCTATAATCAGATTGGTGACTACCCCGACTGTGATCAGAGAGGCTTCATCCAGTAACTGACAGAAACAGATAGAGACATTAGGCTAGACAAGGGGTATCCTGCTGAAGAAAGGGAAGAAGGATTACAGGAGCCAGATGGTTCATTGACATCACAAGAAAACCCACAGAAAACAACTAACCTGGCTCAGAGAAACTCAGAGTATGAACCAACAAGCAGAGTTTGCAGGTGACCCACCTAGGCCCTCTACATACATGTGACAGTTGTGTAGCTTGGTCTGTTTGTGGGACTCCTAACAGTGGGAGCACGAACTGTCCTTGAAGCTTTGCATGGCTCTTGGGAACTTATTTCTAATATTGGATTGCCTTGCCAGCCTTAAAACAAAGGGAGTTCATATCATATCATCATCTTTCTTGTCAAGCAACCACTTTTCCAGTTTTGCATACTCTTCACTTAGTTTTGAGACTTTAATAAACTCAGAAATGGTAGCTAATGCTTACTTCTCCATCTTAAGTCTTATCTTTCCTCACATGACCACCATTTGTCTTTATTGTCTAAAAACAATTAGACTGTAATAAAGGAGGTGGGAATCAAGGAAGAGAGACAGAGAGATTATTTAAAAATTGAGGTTCATTTTCATATTTTGTCTTTTTTATTATACATGTCAATCTCAGTTCCCTCTCCCTTCCCTCCTCCAGCACCCTCCCATCATCCCCCCAGCCTCCTACCCTATTGCCACTTCCTTCCACATAGGGGATATCCAGAGTCTGTTGTTTCACTCAGGGTTGGGTCCAGGCACTCCCCTAAGAGTCCAGGCTGAGACAGCATCCTTCTTTGTTTTATGGACACACAAAGTCCGTTTGTATGCCAGGGATAAACACTGATCTACTGCCCAGGGCCCCATAGGTTTCCCAGGCCTCCTCACTGACTCTCACACTCAGGGCTTCTGGATCAGTCCCACGCTGGCCCCCAGCTGTCAGTCTAGGATCCAAGAGCAACCCCTTAGTTTTTAATATAAATATATGTAACAGTTTTGTTTTTCAGTACAATTAGAAATAAGTTCTGTTTTTATAATTAACTTAAAATCATAAAACATATAGAATGATATATTATGGAAATGAATTAAAATTTAGTTTACCACAGTGTACCACATACATTTATCTTGTTTTGTCATTTCTAAACTATAGAAAATCATATTTATTGTAGTACTTATCACTTCATGCCCCAACTTCTAAATTTTTAAGGTGTGTGTGTGTGTGTGTGTGTGTGCATACCCTTACACACATGCCATAGCACTCTTGCAAAGCTCAAAAGAAACGTTTCTCCTTCCAGTTTGTTGAGGCAGAGTTTCTCTTGCTTCTTCTGTTATGTGGATCCAAGGATAGCTGTTCTTTGAACATCTAGCTGCCTGCCCTAAGAGGAATGAGATTGCAGATGTTCCTCACCCCTTCCGGCATTTTTACCTAGGTGCCAGAGGATTTAACTTTGGTTGGCTCGCTTACATAACAAGTGCTTTTACCAGCTGAGTCATCTTGTTAGCCCTTGAATTTTTTAATTATAAGTTTGCATCCTGCAGAATCTTCCAAAAGTTTTTCCAAGTTTATATATTCCAGTGTTTTGTAATACCAATCTCATCTGCTAGTAGTACTTTCTCATGTAAGACATATGCAATAACCAGCTGTTCAGAAATATATTTCTCCATCTGCAGTGTCAATGTCAGACAATATGTAAAGAAATTAAAATATTTAAGTGATAAATGGGGACTAAAGTCATTTACTTTACTGTTATGTCACTTCATTCATGGATTTAAATTTGGTTTTAGAATATACCTAAAAACATAAGCAACATACATATTAATGAGTCACTCTGACTTTTCTGTGCCTGTGCAATTTAAATTAGGACAAACATACCTTTCTCTTCAAATGAGTTTTATTGTGAAAGCATTCTCATTCCTTTCCTTCATGTTTTTTGATGGGATAAGCAGTATATGATCATCTGTAGTTATCTCATCATGCAATATCTTATCAGAACTATTTATGCCTTCCTTATTCCTATTACTTTCACTCTATTTTCTCTTGTTATCCTCAGACTCTGTAACAACATCCCCCTTTACTTCTATTAGATAAGCATTTTAAAGTAGTAGTTTTCCATATGAATATATACATCTTCTTTATTCATTTCTCAGTTGGTGGGCACTTAAATTGTTTACATTCCTTAACATTGTAAGTACTGCAGTAATGGATATAAATGTAGATATCCCTGGTACACAGAATGCATTTCCAATAGGTTGTCATATCACAGTTTTGTTAAAATTTTAAGTCTTTTGAAAAGTTTCCACATTGTTTTCTACAATAGCTGTACTAATTATTCTCATGAGAAATCTAAAATGATTTACTTTTCTACATGCTTCTTTTATTTTCCCTTTTGACATTTTAAAATAACCATTCTATTAAAGAGCTAAAGTGAAATAATACTTCAGTGAGTTTGTGACCAAATGTTTATGAATATTGAGCAAATGTCCTTACTAATATTGGCCCGTTTTAACATATTCATTATGAATTCTGATATTTTACAAGTCAATTTCTCCTTATCTGCAATATTTCTAAATCTATGCTAGAAAATAATGACATACATTTTACTTTTTTCTTTCATTGTATATGCATTTAAGATACTGTGAGAAAATATTTTAAACCCATTTAAACAAATGTTCAAGCATATTTTAAAAATACTTTAGCTGGGAAGTCATCTAAAACTGTCAATTTTATCTCAAACATATATTTTGTATCATATGTTATCAGTTTTTTGTTTCTTATTCCTTCAGAAAATGCTTCAAAATGGTTTAAGATGTTTTTAATTCAACAAATTTTATCAGAGTATTTTATGTGTATTAAATAAGTAATGTAGACCAAGGATTTGTGTTTCTTTATTTGAGTGACACATTAAGATATTTTTCCAATTGCTTCATATTTCCTGAGAAATGAGACCTGGAAAGTTCAGTGTCCTTTACAACTGTCCATGCATTGGATATATTTGACCCTTCTGTAACCTTCCTAATTTGTTATTCATTGGTCTTAGATGTCAGGTTTCTGTTTTTCTAGGCAATGTTGTTAAATGCACATTAACATCCATGAATTTCTGTTTCAAAACATTTAAAAAATTCTTTTAAGTTATAAAGAAGATGAAACAAATTTGTTGAACTTTGTTGGAATATAGTGTTTTGAATATTTTGGTTTATCTAAGGTAAAATATGTTCATAGTAGATGACTCTCTCCTGGAATGGGAGAGTCATGAATATGTGTTAAATATATTCATGCATCAAAATGATTATGAAGTATAATATTTGTACTTTCCATATTTAAATTTAATTTGCACTATTCATGGAATATTGTAGAGTGAGCACTGAACTAATACTCGGTTATGGCATCAACCTTCTATATGGTTCTTATACTCCTTTCCCATAGTTCTGCCTGGGCTTTGATCACACAATGCTCTGGTACCATTTCAAGTAAATGGTGGGCCTCGTTTGTCTAATATATGAAAGAGTTTAATGGATATGGTATTTGGCTTAGAAGCACATGTATGCCTACTATAACATTCAATAAAGAAGTTAGGATCCAATGAAAAGTACCTTGACACTATTCTTCCTTTCCACAGTTTGGTACAATCTGTTCCCTTTTCAGAAAGACCAGGAATCTTTGGCTTTATTTAATCAAAAAGTTATTCCAACAACTGTTTGTTTTCCATATTTTTTCCTTTGCATTTTATTGAAGTGTGAGATAATCTCCCTGTGTAAACTGACAGCAAGAGCGTCATCATCTGTAATCTTGCCTATAGCAAATAATCAAAGGAATATCACCCTAGGGAAAATATTAAGACAACTGAACAAAAGCTGAATGTAATTATGTGTGTATGTGTACTTCTATTTTCTCCATTTTTGTTTTGTTTTTTAATCTAAAACCCCAGACTCATAAAGCAAGTATTATATAACATTGAGATTGAATTGAACTGGATGAGAAAAATACGTAAATTTAGTAAATGGCAAAATACCTTCTTAAAATATATAATTCAAGAAGAGTACATCTTAAACACTTGGTGATAGTTAGTAATAACTGCCTTGAAAATTAGGAAAATGAATGATATTCTTTACTTGATTAAATGTATGTTTTGGTATGTGTCTGCAGTTTGCCTACTTCAAATCATAAATTCAGAGAACTGACAACATTAAGATGAGGTAAATATTTTTAATTAAAAGTAAGAAACATTTAGCAAAAGGAGGCAATGAACGGATAGATTACTCATGTAAGAAAAGATAGTAATTATTAATCAGCATATGAAAACTCTAATTTCAAATGAAATGAAAGAAATGCAAATCAAAGAAATGAAGAACATTTTAATCTGTGAATAACAAAATTTTGGAAGCATGTTTATAATACTTCTGACTGTTAAGGTTACAGTCAAACTGCCCTCTGTTAATTCCATTACTTCTATGTGACAATATTTATTCATTTTCTCAGATATATCATTTCTAAAATATACTTTAATAAATTAATCTAAAATAGATCACAGCAAAAAAATTACAAAATTACTTTTACTTGTAAAACTCTTTTGTTTACCTTTGTATAATATGTTATATAAAATCATATGTATCTCTGGTATAATAATACATGTATATACATGTGTTATATGTAATGTATTTGAGGGAATATAAACAATAATACTGTTCTTGCAGGGAGTCTTGGTTAGTGCCAGCACTGATATCCAGCCACACAGAGCTTCTGATAAGTCCACCTCTAGATGATTCAACATTATTTTCTGGACTCCGTGGGCACCTGCACTGACATGCACACATTAGCATACATACATACACACATGCATATAAATTCAAAATATAAAAATGGATGCATATATATTCATAAATATAAATATATACATATTTATTATCTCATGCTTTTGGCTATTCCACATCATGGATAGCTGGCCAATGCATGATTTCTACACTTATTTTAATTAGATGAACATCCTCCTAATTGTAAATAATTTAGGAAGGAAAAATTGTCAAAAAAGAAGGTTTTTCCATATATTATAGAGCTTTGGGGCATATGCTCTGGTTATTTCCTTGTAGAGGGGAAGTGACATGACTCATGCAATACAATAACATTAAAGACGGTCTTGGGCCCTCTCTAAGCTTACAGAAGCAGTAAAATAATTGCCTGGGGAAACATGAGTTAAGGGTTGAGCTGCCCTCAAATTATTAAGAGAACTCTAATGATGTAGCTTTATTAACTTTATATTCTTGCACAGAATTGGCATTTTCATGCATGTTCTTCTAAATAACCCCTCACCAATGATTCTATAAGTAATTCCAATAAAATCAGTGGTTTAACAAACTTAAGTGGGTAGAGTTATTTCTTTGTTTTCTCTATGGAATAAGTAAACATGGGTTTATATTTTTTCCAGTAAACTTACACAGAAAATACTTTTATAATGCAAACTTTGTAGAGCCTCTCAAATACTAGAAGTGACAACAAAGTGTGCAGTTAAGTACATTAATTTCTTTTTGTAGTGATATATGATTTGATAGGGTGAAACTATAATTGTAGATGTGTTTAATTGTGTGGTGTTGGTGTGTGTGTGTTGTGTGTGTGTGTGTGTGTGTGTTATGTGCATTCAGTGTATAAGCAAAGGAGAAAAGGATGTCAAATTCCCTAGAACTAGAATAGAAGCCTTTGTTACTGCCATATGGATTCTGGGAAACAAATCCAGGTCTTCTGGAAGAGTAACAAATGCAATTTAAACTGCTGAGCCATTGTTTCAGACCATACTGACAGGTATTTCCAAAGATACCAGAAGAAAGCATGTCCAAGATTAAAAGTGAAATAATTATCTTGAACTGGTTTGGAACATCAGGAAAGTTTTTAACACATCATTAATGAACAATAATAAAATGATCTTAATTTTGTAAGTGAGGGAGAAGGCTTTGTTGAATCTTGTATCAGATGATACTAATATAGTAACATATATTCTATGTAACTCCGTAATTAAAGTTTTGAAGTACTTTCTTCTTTTTTATTATTTTCCATGAATATTTTTATCATTTACTTCCCCATCCTCCTAATCCTCCCTGATATCACCCTACCTACCTACTCACTCAGCTTCATGCTATCTTCCTCTTTCTCTCATCCTTAAAACTCCTTATAAACCATAATTACACTTGAAATTATTATTTTAATGATCTCTTAGCCTGCATCTGCCAATTAAGAAACTCATCAAAAGCAATAATCTTTGCTAAATTTGGGCCTTAAATTAAAAAAATCATGAAATGAATGAAGAAATTGTTTTGTTTTATAGTCTCTCGGTATATAATACTTTTAATTGATACAACTTAAAAAGAGAGTCTCAGTAAGAGAGTTTGCTACATAGGGCTCTCCTGTGAGCATTTCTCTATAATATTTCTTAGTTAGATTAGTTGATATCGCAACTGTTCTTAGGCACACACAGCAAGCAGGGAGCATGCATGCCTTCATTTTCCTCTGCTCTTGACTGCACATGTGTTGGCAATAACTGTTACTTAATGTTCCTCCTTGAGCTTCCTGAAAGTGCTAAACTGTAATCTGGAATTATAATACAAATAAATACTTTCTCCTTTAAGTTGCTTTAGTTCTGGGGATGTTATCACAGCAACATAAAGGAAGCTAAAACAATATGTCACTAGGATTACATAGTTTCTTAAAACTTTGGTTAAAAAAATGACATGAAATAAACTTTATGCACAATTTTGTTATTGATTTGTTTCACTTTATTTGTCTTTCTGCTTGTTTGTTTTTTAGATGGGATCTTAAATTATAACCCTCATTATTGGGTTATAATTATTGTACATAGATATATAGACCAGAATGGCCTTGAAGCTACAGACACCTGCCTGCCCCATCTCCTGAATTTCATCATTAAAAGAGTTTACTATCCTGTCTAATACTAAACGTCATTCTAAAGATTACATGAGTTAAAGTCTTATTTTATCCTGTTGAACTGATTTTTCCTTCTAAAATCGTTTTTGATAAAAATATTTTTGACAGGTTCTACAGAAAAAGGAACAAATTGTTTAGTAATTGCTGAGTCATAGGGGAATGATCAGAAAATAGTGAAATGATGAGGGAAAAACTGACATTTAAATACTGAGGTGGGTTCGTGGCCGGGCTGGACCGATAGCCTCCGAAACAATACAGAGAAACCCTGTCTCATAAAAAACAAAAAATAAAAAATAAATAAATAAATACTGAGGTGGAAAGAAAGGGGTGCTTAGAAAGTAACCCTGTCTCCTGTAGTGGAAAGAAAACAGTTTAAGAGGCAGCTCAAGATTTTTCCAGTTTGAAGATCCTAGGATGAGTTACAGCACTTCAGTCAACTTAGCCCTATATTCTGAGTCAACATACCCTAAGATATGCATATTGACTTGGACATGAGGGGTGTAAATGGAAAAGATTTATCTCTACACACAAAACTGCAATCTATTCCACAGAATTTCCCTATAATGCACAACCTTTTGAGTATTTATTGATACACATGCCAAATGGTGTGACAAAGACAATTCTTCCTTATGGTAGATGACCTCCCTCTCTGAAACTGCTGACATCCCCTTTCCTGATTGTTTAGGTGACACAGTAGTTATACATTGCTTAGAATGGAAGGCTGAATTTAAAGGAGAAAAGATTTTATAGAAGGTTTGGTGAGATCTGTCTACCATACGATGAAAGAAAGTATGGAAATAGGCTTTGAGGTTATGAAATCAAGGGGGTGTGAATATAGCAATAGATGAAGATGCAAATTAGCCATTATATTAAGATGTTACAGAAACTCTAAAGAAGGTGGCTCATTCTACATCAAGTAGAAAAGCCCTGTGAGCAAAACAGTTTTATTTCTTAGGTTGGAATGAGGCTAAAAGTGTGGACCAGACAGCAAGCATTGTGAGGTTCCAAAGAGGACCATCATTCTGGATCACAAATGGATGTCATCTAGACATGTTCTTACATGATGGACAGGGAAAAGGAAACTCTTCCATTTCTCATAAGAGCAATGTACAGTAAAGGGTGGGTCCTTTAAATAAATCAAGTATAGATCAAACAGTAAAACTGCTACCTAGATTTCACAGTACCAGGGCTGTTTGCAGAGTCATCTTATCCTTTTATGAGGCACAAAAGTGTTAGATCACAAAGGACTACTTTCACATAATAAAGTATTCTTTCTCTTATAAACACATAGAACAGGCCAGGCCATGGTGACACATGACTTTAATCACAGCATTTGGGAGGCAGAGGCAAAAAGATCTCTATGAGATCAAGGCCAGCCTGGTCTAAATAGTGAGTTCCAGGACAACCAGAGCTACACAGAAAAACCCCATCTCACAAACAAACAAACGAAAAATACAGGTAGCATAGGAAAAATGTTTAAGATTTCTGAATTTAAGATTGTTAAACTTGTGAGCTAGAGCCATACAAATGAGCATCATAGTTAGTAGGAATATTGTAAAAATCTAAGTTAAGTGAGGTACAGAACTAAATAGAGAATTCTCAATAGAGGAAAATTAAAATGGCTGAAAGACACCAGAGAAAATGCTCAACATCCTTAGCTATCAGGGAAATGCAAATCAAAACAACCCAAAAGATAAACATTCATACAGTAAGGACATCTGCTCAACTATATTCATAGCAGCATTATTTGTAACAGCCAGAACCTGGAAGCAACCTAGATGGCCCTCAGCTGAAGAGTGGATAGATAAAAAGTGGTACATCTCGTAATGGAGTACTATTCAGCAGAAAAATAAATGGAATATTGAAATTTGCAGGCAAATGGATGGCACTAGAAGAAACTATCCTGAATGAGGTAACCCAGTCACAAAAAGACAAACACGGTATGTACTCACTTATATATGGATTTTAGACATGCAGCAGGGGATTGCCAGCATACATCCCTACCACCAGGAAGTCTGGGAAGCAGGGAAGACCCTAAGAGAGATATGCATGGAAAACCGGAGAAGGGGAATTGGACAAGGTCTCCTAATTGGATTCGCAACAGGATGGAGAGGAGGGGAGGGAGATGGGAGAAAGAGGTGAAGAAGAGGAAGAGAGAGGAGGACACAGGAGAGCAGGAAGGTTGAGACAGGGTAAGAATAGAGGAGAAAGGGATGATAAATACCATTATAGAGGAACCATTATAGGTTGAAGGAGAGGTCTGGCAATAGTGAGATTTTCAGAGCTCTATAAGAATGACACCACCTGACATTAAATATACCTCAAATGTCCTCCCCTGATAATGAGATTGATGACTACCTTAATATGCCATTCTCGAAACTTATCCAGTGGCTGACAGAATCAGAGGCAGACACCCACAGCTAAAAACTGAACTGAACTCCTGGAACCTAGTTGTAAACAGAGTGATGAGTAAAGTAATCAAGACCCGGGTGGAGAAACCCACAGAGGCAGCTGACCTAAATATGGGGGAACACATGGACCCAAGACTGATAACTGAGATATCAGCATGGGACTGATCCAGAGCCCCCCTTCCCCGAACATGGATGTCAGAGTGGAGGGCTCACCAATCTATTCAACCTTGGAGAGTAAAGCAATATTAATTCCTGGCTTACAAATGAACTCTGGGAACCTGTTCCATATGGAAGGATGCTCTCTCAGCCTGGATACATAGGGGAGGACCTAACCCCTGCCTGGGAATATATGACAAATTCTGAAAATCTCTCATGGAAGGATTTACCCTCCCTGGGTAGCAGAGGGGTACGGAGTGGGGTGGTGGTTGGGGGAGTGGGGGCATGAGGAGGAAGAAAGGGAGAGTGAACTGGGGGTAACATATGGAAATAGTTGAATAAAAATTATTATTAAAAAATCTCATTTGATATACAGAATGACAAGAGGGGAAACAACAAAATGTCAAATATATATGGAAAAGAATTCCTTTACACAGTACACCTTCAGCTCCTACTAATGTCACACAGGCAACCCACTAACCACTGACCCAAGCCTTTTGCTACTTCTCAAACAATAAAATTTAGAAAATTAACTATTTTTCTTAATTCTCCAAGTTTTGGTGAGCATCATGCAGCAGTAGATAATGGAAATAGTAAAAAGAGTCCTCATAAATCCAAAAATACAAAGAAAGATTAAAATATTGTCAAATTAATTCAATAAATTTCATTTTCATTTTAAAGAAAGCAGCACACTTTTCACAGAATTTCTTAGCCAATAAGTCAGTGAGAAAGGAATTTAAGCCTTGGCTTTGTCACTTGTTGAATGATGCTGCATGGCATATGTTTCCAACTAAGGGTGCTTATTATCAGAGCTAGTAATAGCTTCTAAGTAATTGTTAATGTATATATTTTAAAACTTGTGAAATTTCAGGTTGAGATAATTAAGCAGAGACACTTTATAGAAATTAAAGATCAGAGGGACTGTAGAGGAAGTTGAAGGGACAAACACTGATAGGCTTTAGTGAATACATTCATAAATGAGTTAACTTTAGACATCCATCCTGTAATCAGGATAGCAAACATTTTAAGACATATTGGTTGTGTTTTGCATACATAAATATATGAGAGAAAAAATAATTAGGTAAATGGATAGACAAATAGGAAAATAGATGACAGAGAGATTGATGAAAGTTTTCTTTAAAGTCACTTCCAGTGCCTCTACCAATGAAGGAGCACCTTGAATTTTTATATTTTGTAACTATTGAAAAGTAAAATGCTACCAAACATGTTTTATGCAAGTTGTCATGATTGCCCGTATCAGATAAACTCACAGGGTAGAAATGGGTATTTGTCTGGGGAACTTAGGAAAAAAAAAGCCTCTAATGAATTTCTAGGTCACACAATATGAAACGTTTGAGAAATACACCCAAACTATACAGGAATTGGAAAATACAGTTGGTTGCCTTACTCAAGGTTAAAGCGGCAAGAGAACAGGACAGTTCCATGCTCCAGTTGATTCTGGAAAATTCTTTGGGCAAACCTAAACAGAAGGAATGAGCCACAGGGTCAGAAGCCAGACATGTTATAAACCTCTTAAGGCTTACAGGAAAGTTTGAAGAAATAATGGACAGCAAGGTCTTGGGAACTATTCCCAGGGAACTTTGCATTTCAACAGCATTGTTGACTTTCTTGCTCTTGACAACAAAGGGCTTGTTATGATGTCAGATAACTGTCAAGTCTGCTTGCTTTATTTACAATCTATTTGCTTCTCAAGTCAACCTATATCAAAAAAGGCATAAAAAGGAAGTAACAATATGTATTTTATTAGAAGTGTCAAATTTAATTTCAGATTAATAAAATGTTAATCATTCATTGTGTATTCTACAGAACTCACTATAATAAGATATGATTTAAACCAATTCAAATGACATTATCAAGGCTTACAAAACATTGAAATGTAAGTATATTCTCCTGTAAGTTTCCTATCCCGTTAGTGAAAATGGATATTTTATTATATGACTGAAATTAAGAGTAATCTATTCTCCCATAGTAGTCCCCTCTAATTCCTCTTGGAGTCAAGAGAATTGGACTTCCTATCTAAGTAGAAAGGACAAGTCATCACTTTTGACAAGCTTTGCTCTGTCAAATTGAAGAGGTTTGTACTAAATGTTGAGCAAAGTCAAGTCCTCTATTCTCCAGCTGTTTCCACAGATGTGAGGTCCATACTCCAAAGCCAGTGAATTCAAACATCCACTTGCACTTTATATTGTGTAACTGTTAGCAGGAATCAGAAATTTTCCTTGAACAAGTATGACTTCCAGTATGAAATTCAGAGATTAAGGAGGCAGAGAGGAAGAGAAAAAGGTACATATACAAAGAGGAAGGCACGAGGAAGAGTGACAGAGAAGGGGGTTGTGTTCTTATATGAGTTTAACTAACAATCCTTATTTGGAGGGAGATACAGTTTCATGATTTTTGATTCTGTTTCCTGTGTTTCTCCAACAATTTAGAAGAATCGGTTATAAAAGTGAAAAAATAGTATAACTTAATGTGCTTTTTATTAAAATAATTTTCTTAAAAAGTTTACAAATAATTCAACATATTTTGTCAGAAATGGGATATTCCTAAGGATAGAAAGTTTTAAATTTTGGTTGGTAAGTGAATTCCTGAAGCTGGTTAATGGTGTCACAAACCTTTAATCCCAGCTTTCGGGAAGAAGAGGCAGGAGGATATCTTTGAGTTCGAGACTAGCATGATCTGCAAGAGCTAGTTCCAGGACAGGCTTCAAACACAGAAAAACAAACAAAAAAAATAAAAAGAAGAAGAAAGAATCCCCTCATTCCAAGAACAAGGACAACTTCCCCCAGATACTTTTAATTTTTTTTATAAACACTAAAGGCTGGGGACTTTACTCAAGAAAGAACATTTGTCTACTATGTGTAAGGTCAGAGGTTTGAGTCACCACAGGAAACAGACAAGAAAATAAAAAATAAAAAAAAACAAAACACAGAGATTATGCATTGAGACAAAAAGATTCTATTTAATGATAGTTAAATTGCTAATGTCTCAGTTTTACATTTCATGATTTCCTAAGAAATAACTTATAATCCATTGTTGCTATACTTAAATCAGTAACTTTCTCAGGACCTTGTATGGTAACCTTATTAAGACACTCTGTAAGTTGTCAAGATATCAATGCTGGAGTTTAGTGGTAGTTTTATTTATTAATGGTTACTTGTTTTTGAAGGGGTAATGGGATTACAGTTTCTTTTTTCTCTCTCTCATTTTCTATCCACAAATGAACACTTGTTTCTGAGATGTACTTAATCACAATGAACTACCACAGATCCAAAGCAATCTAAACTATTTCTCATGTGCTGAAATGCTCCAAATTGAGTTAAATGAAACCATTTCAGGAGCTAGATTAGTTGGTGACATAAAATCATGAGAATCTGAGTTCAAATCCCCAGAACTTATATAAAAGCAAGATGCTGTGGTATAGGTCAGTAATTTCAATGTTGGGAGGTAAGGTTCAAGAAAATAGACACCAAGAACTTGCAGGTCAGTTAGTCTAGGGGCCTCAGTAAGTTCAAGGTTCATTGAATGACCATGTCTCTGGAAAGTAAGATACAAATGAAAATAAGGTACAAACAATGAAGGTACTACATGTTGTTCTCTGGTTCCACTCCCATTCACATATGTGTGTGCATACATATGTGAACATGTATACATAGTAAGTGCATGAATCAATATTTCCTACTGGTAAGTTAGTTATCTCAAGTAGTTGCTTTCCTAATAGAAAGATGACTAATACACACAGAGAGGTAGCATATCTTTAAATTTATTAATACATTTAAGTATGTCTGATTCCTTTTTCCTTTATTATTTCACTAAATTTTATCATTGTTATCAAATTCATCTGACAAAATAAAAAATGTAACATGTACAATAGAACAAGATGTCATTCCAATTTTGTGATAATTATAGCTTGAACTGGGTTTTAACGAAAATAGTTTTTCTATCTTGTGGTTTTATTGCTCCTTGAAAAGGCTTTCTATTAGAATATGAAAGAGGAAGTTTGAGGAACAACATGGGGTGCTTAATATTGAGAACTAATACACAACCTACAATCATATGATAAAATTACTATTGGATGACTTCGCTTGAATATGAGGCAGGACATTCTTAGAACACAGTGGAAACAGTGCTTGCTGGCTCACACAATATATACCAAAAGCATTGATAACTAATTTTTACCCTACTTTTATGATCCAGTGTTATGAATAGAATCTAATGATGTCTGTCAATGTGATTCTGATATAAGCATAGAGAAATGCTTATTGTCAGTACAAAAATGTGTGATTTGTTGCTTCTTTATTGCATTAGATGGGCAATTAGTAAATAAACCAAGACAGAAATATCAATGTTTAAGAGTAGTTGGCATCTGAATATTTTAAAATGGTGGTCCTCTTAAGTTAATATCCTCTTTCTTCCCAAGTTTTCATGTTTGGTGTATATGCTTGTTAATAGTACATTAAATAGAATTTTGAGTCATAAGAATCCATCTGAAGTCAACCTACATCTTCAAAGGCCATGATGCTCAGGAGTTTGATAACACTTAGAGAAAAATGTGAGATGGTAAGTGTCTACAGAATACTCTAAAGCAGATACTCTGAACATTCCAAATTGAGAACCCAACTATTCAGTTTTAAATGTAGCCACTTGATAGTATTACTTATAAAGTAAGACACCTCATGGAGACCATATATATTTCTGGTAATCTTACATTTCTAAACATATGTTGTGGAATACCTTCAGGCAGATCACAAGTACCTTACTGTATATTTCTGGGATATTTAAATGTATGAAACACACTTCATGCTTTTCCCATTATTATAATTGACATTTAATGTATACATTTATTACATGCAGAATAATACCCCAATTCAATATAATTAATTACTGTTTGTATTTCAGCTCATAATTTTGCCATCAAAACAGTTTGTAGTCAGCCTTTTAGCTTATTAAAGAATAATATGTATTATAACTATAGTAATCAAACTGTACAATAGATCTTGGATTTCTATTGTTCACAGTTAACTTAAATGTAATATCTACAGAATTACCAGAAACACAACCACATCAGGATGTAGCAAATATTCTATTGTCTATTTGTATATGGTAATCTATTAAGGACTTTATTGATAAACCAGCTATTTATTTAGTTTCTCAACATGTAATCATTTCTTTAAGATCAGGCTCTCACTTTACATCCATCTTATCTCAAATGAGAAAAAAATGTAAAACCATCAACATTCTTAAAGGTATGTAGAAAACACCAAGTTACTAATGACAGAATATAAGTTGCATTATCCTTAATGTAAATCAAAGTGTATCTTTAGTTCATGAATAAGGTACTGTAAGAGGAAAATAATAGTCATTTGAAGCACTGAAGATTTTCATATTTTAGAGAGATATGTAAATTACTTTAATTTCTCAAATATAACTAATTATGGGTACAGGTCACATTTTTGTAGGAGTGGGAAACGCATATAAGTTTAGTTGTCATAATGAAGAGTTTTATATCCTTAAAAATAATTATGAACCCCAACTTTAGCATGAGTTTTGCTGAGATGCACAGCTAAATGGGAATTCTGAGTTTACTAGAAGCTCAATTATTTTTTAACATTGCCTGTGTATATGTTGGCAAGACAATTAGGTAATATATACATGGTGAAAACTGTATAATTTTGTAAGCTTTTGTGGAGATTAGAAAATGTTGATCTAATTAATGTTCCTTGGAAAATAGAGATAGATTTATTTTTCTCTAATAAAAACATATTTTGGGATAAACTCAAATAAAAGCAAACCTAACAAACAAATTTGGCTGCTAGATAGTATTATACAAGCTCATTAACAGGGTGTTAAACATAAAAGTGAATAGCAAATAATGTGATTCAAATGCTTCAGATACCCAGCCTGGGAACCAGAATCTGTTCTACAATAAAGTAGAAATTAGTCCCATTAGTACCATATCATTACTACTGTCTGCAAGAGACACAGCCATTTAAGAAATATACATTATCTTGAAATTAATTCTCTATTATTGTAGAACGTTGGTCCAGCAATATTGTTGGCATTGTCATCTTGTAAAATTCCATAATGTAACAGAAAATTGATCTCTAAAGAAAGTGATTGATCACCCAACACGATTTCAATGTTGTTTCATTAAAATTAATGATGATATCTAACCTAAAAGCCTCCTTCCTCAAGTCTAGCTTCCATGATACCGTGAAATATTGTACAAGCTACCATGGGAGAGAATCAGTATTAGTCCTAGCCAGCATGACACCTATGAACAAAAACAGTGACTACCACGAAAATTATTACTGAAGGTGCAATATTGGCACTCAGATGTTGCTGATAGCCAACAGCAGTCTAAGTGAACTTAATGCTTATTTAATGAATGTGAATCCAACTGGTTGTAGGAATGCAACTAACAGTAGCTAGTTAGTTCATTGACTTTAAAAGTGAATCAACAACTACCACTTTGTTAGAACAGCACGATTCTTAATTATATTCTAAAACGTATGCATTACCCCATGATAAGTGTAGCTATCACCCATAAGCAAAGAAGCATCTATCAACAACAAATAGAGATCGGTATAGAAAACCAGAACTGGACAGGACATGGAGATGAATGGATTTTGGCGAACCCAGTCCCAGTGTATAGACCTGCAGTATAGTCATTGCCTCTACAGCTTAGGGATTTTCATGGAAGAGGGAATGGGAAAATTGTAAGAAACAGAAAGCCAGTGAGTCTGCTATAAGATTCCTTCTCCTTGAAATGGTTATTCTTTTTTTTTTTTTAATCATTTTTTATTTTAATTTTAAATAGCTTGTTTCACATGTCAATCCCAGTTCCCTCTCCCTCCCCTCCTCCCTCCATCCCCTTCCACCCTCCCTCCCACCCTATTGCCAAATCCCTCCACATAGGGGATGTCTAAAGTCTATCATTTCACTCTTGGTAGGGTCAAGGCACTCCCCTAAGAGTCCAGGCTGAGAGAGCATCTCTCTTTGTGCCATAGGCACATGAAGACAGATTGTATACCAGGGATAGACACTGATCCACAGCTCAGAGCCCCATAGGTTGCCCAGGCCTTCTCACTGACACTCACATTTGGGGGGTCCAGATCAGTCCCATTCTGGCCTCCCCACTGTCGGTCTGGGGTCCAAGAGCACTCCCCTGTTCAGATCAGCTGTCTCTGCTGGTTTTGCCAGCCCATTCCTTGCCAATTTGCTCATCACTCCTCTCTCTCTGTCACTGGGTTCCTTGGGTTCAGTTCAGTGCTTAGTTGTGTGTTTGCCTCTGCTTCCATCAGTCCCAGGATGAAGGCTCCCGGATAGTTATAGACATCAAGTTCATTATCAGGAATGGGCATTCGAGGTGGTCCTTCCACTATTGCTTAGCTTGCCAATTGATGTTATACCTTTAGATCACTCGAGGTCACTCTGGTGCCTGATCTGTCTTCGATCCTATGATTCCCTCTTCCCCCTATTTTACCCCCACCCCCTCAACTTCCTGTTCCCCCATGACCAACTCCCTTCCTCTTTACCCCCTCTACTCTTCCCAGGTCCCACTACCCCCCCCCTCGCCCTGTTCCCCATCCATTCAGAGGATCTTGTCTCCATCCTCTTCTCTTGGGTACTATGCATATATGCATATCTTTTAGGTTCTTTCCTGTTTCCCAGACTCTCTATCTGTGGAAGTGCAGACTGGCACTATCCTGATCCATATTTAAAATCCATATATGAGTGAGTACATACCATGTTTGTCTTTTTGCGACTGGGTTACCTCACTCAGGATGGTTTCTTCCAGTGCTATCCATTTCCCTGCGAATTTCAAGATTCCATTGTTTTTTTCTGCTGAGTAATACTCCATTGTGTAAATGTACCACATCTTCTCTATCCACTCTTCAGTTGAGGGGCATCTAGGTTGCTTCCAGGTTCTGGCTATTACAAACAATGCTGCTATGAACATAGTGGAGCAGATGCCCTTGTTGTATGAACCTGCCTCATTTGGATAAATGCCTAAGAGTGGAATTGCTGGGTCTAGTGGTAGATTAATTCCCATTTTCCTGAGGAATCTCCATACTGATTTCCAAAGAGGCTGTATGAGTCGGCATTCCCACCAGCAATGGAGGAGTGATCCTCTCTCTCCACATCCTCTCCAGCATAAATTGTCTTCGGTGTTTTTGATTCTAGCCATTCTGACAGGAGTAAGATGGTATCTCAGAGTTGTTTTGATTTGCATTTCCCTGATGGCTAAGGATGTTGAGCACTTTCTTAAGTGTCTCTTGGCCATTTTAGCCTCCTCTACTGAGAATTCTCTATTTAGCTCTGTACCCCACCTTTCAAGTGGATCCTTTGGTGTTTTGGAGACTTGTTTCTTGAGTTCTTTGTAAATTTTGGAGATTAGCCCTCTGTCAGATGTAGGGTTAGTGAATATCTTTTCCCATTCTGTGGCCTGCCTTTTTGTCTTTTTGATTGTGTCCTTTGCCTTACAAAAGCTTTTTAGTTTCAGAAGGTCCCATTTGTTAATTGTTGATCTCAGTGCCTGTGCCACTGGTGTTATGTTTAGGAAGTGGTCTCCTGTACCAACTCGTTGAAGAGTATCTCCCACTTTCTCTTCTAAAAGTTTCAGTGTGGCTGGATGTATGTTGAGATCTTTGATCCATTTGGACTTAAGTTTTGTACAAGGCGATAAACATGGATCTATCTGCAGTCTTCTGCATACCATTACCCAGTTATGCCAGCACCATTTGTTGAAGATGCTTTCTTTTTTCCACTGTACAGTTTTAGCTTCTTTGTCAAAAATCAGGTGTTCATAGGTGTGTGGGTTAAAATTAGGGCTTTCGATTCGGTTCCATTGGTCTACCTGCCTATTTTTGTGCCAATACCAAGCTGTTTTCAGGACTATAGCTCTATAATAGAGCTTGAAATCAGGTATGGTGATGCCTCCTGAAGTTCCTTTATTGTATAGGGATGTTTTGGCTATCCTGGGCCTTTTGTTTTTCCATATAAAGTTGATTAATGATCTTTCCAGGTCCTTGAAGAATTGTGATGGAATTTTGATAGGGATTGCATTGAATCTATAGACTGCTTTTGGCAAGATTGCCATTTTTATTATGTTGATCCTACCAATCCAAGAGCATGGGAGATCTTTCCATTTTCTGGTATCTTCTTTGATTTCTTTCTTCAAAGACACAAAGTTTTTGATATACAGGTCTTTCACTTCCTTGGTTAACATTATCCCCAGATATTTGATGCTGTTTTTGGCTATTGTAAAAGGTGATGTTTCTCTGATTTCTTTCTCAGTCACTTTATCATCTGTATATATTAGGGCCACTGATTTTTTTGAGTTTACCTTGTATCCTGCCACTTTGCTGAAGCTGTTTATCAGCTCTAGGAGTAACCTTGCGGAGTTTTTTGGGTCACTTATGTAAACTATCATATCATCTGCAAATAATGAAAGTTTGACTTCTTCTTTTCCTATTTGTATCCCCTTTATCTCCTTTTGTTGTCTTATTGCTGTAGCTAGAACTTCAAGTACAATATTGAAGAGATATGGAGAGAGTGGACAGCCTTGTCTTGTTCCTGATTTTAGAGGAATTGCTTTGAGTTTCTCTCCATTTAGTTTGATGTTAGCTGTTGGTTTACTGTATATTGCTTTTATTATGTTCAGGTACGTTCCTGTTATCCCTGATCTCTCTAGGACCTTTATCATGAAGGGGTGCTGGATTTTGTCAAAGGCTTTTTCAGCATCTAGTGAGATGATCATGTGGTTTTTCTTTCGCAGATTGTTAATATGGTGGATTACATTGATAGATTTTCTAATGTTGAACCATCCCTGCATTCCTGGAATGAAGCCTACTTGATCATGGTGGATGATTTTTCTGATGTGTTCTTGAATCCGGTTTGCAAGTATTTTATTGAGTATTTTTGCATCAATGTTCATGAGGGAAATTGGTCTATAGTTCTCTTTCTTAGTTGTGTCTTTGTGTGGCTTGGGTATCAAGGTAATTGTAGCCTCGTAGAAAGAGTTTGGCAGTGAGCCTCCTGCTTCTATAGTGTGGAATACTTTGACGAGTATTGGAATGAGCTCTTCTTTGAATTTCTGGTAGAATTCTGCACTGAAGCCATCTGGGCCTGGGCTTTTTTTGTTTGGGAGACTTTTGATGACTGCTTCTATTTCATTAGGGGTTATAGGTCTGTTTAGATTATTTATCTGTTCTTGATTTAGTTTTGGCAAGTGATATCTATCCAGGAAATTGTCCATTTCCTTTAAATTTTCAAATTTTGTGGAGTACAGATTTTCAAAGTATGCCCTGATGATTCTCTTGATTTCCTCAGAGTCCGTTGTTATGTCCCCTTTCTCATCCCTGATTTTGTTAATTAGCATGTTCTCTCTCTGTCTTTTGGTTAGTTTGGACAGAGGTTTGTCTATTTTGTTGATTTTCTCAAAGAACCAACTCTTTGTTTCATTGATTCTTCTCAATGTTTTCCTGGTTTCTACTTGATTGATTTCAGCCCTCAATTTGATTATTTCCTGGCGTCTGCTCCTCCTGGGGAGTTTGCTTCTTTTTGTTCTAGAACATTCAGCTGTGCTATTAATTCTCTAGTATGACTGTTCTCCAGTTTTTTCATGTGGGCACTTAGTGCTATAAACTTTCCTCTCAGCACTGCTTTCAAAGTGTCCCATAAGTTTGTGTATGTTGTGTCTTCATTCTCATTGAAATCGAGGAAGTCTTTAATTTCTTTTTTTATTTGTTCCTTTACCCAGGGATGGTGCAATTGTGCATTGTTCAATCTCCATGAGTTTGTAGGGTTTCTGCGATTTGTGTTATTGTTGAATTCTAATGTTAATGCATGGTGGTCTGATAAGATGCAGGGGGTTATTCCAATTTTTTGTATCTGTGGAGATTTGCTATGTTTCCTATTATGTGGTCAATTTTAGAGAAGGTTCCATGTGGTGCCGAGAAGAAGGTATATCCCTTTGTATTTGGGTGGAATGTTCTATAGATGTCTGTTAAACCCAGTTGGGTCATAACTTCTATTAATTCTTTTGTTTCTTTGTTAAGTTTCTGTCTGGAGGTCCTATCTAGCGGTGAGAGCGGAGTGTTGAAGTCTCCTACTATTAGTGTGTGAGATTTTATGTGCATTTTGAGCTTTAGTAATGTTTCTTTCACGAATGTAGGTGCCTTTGTATTTGGGGCGTAGATATTTAAAATCGAGACTTCGTCTTGATGTATTTTTCCTTTGATGAATATGAAGTGCCCTTCTTCATCTCTTTTGATTGATTTTAATTTGAAGTCTAATTTGTTAGATATTAGGATTGCTACGCCCGCTTGTTTCTTGGGGCCGTTTGATTGGAAGATCTTTTCCCAGCCCTTTACTCTGAGATAACGTCTGTCTTTGGTGTTGAGATGTGTTTCTTGTATGCAGCAGAAGGAAGGGTTCTGTCTTCGTATCCATTCTGCTAGTCTGTGTCTTTTTATAGGTAAGTTGAGGCCATTCTAATAGTACCTTAACAATGACAATATCAGTAAACAAGCACAAGGTCATACCTCTAGACAAAGAACTACATACAGGTCATTATTAACCAATGAAAGAGAAAAGACTCATCTCTTCCAGAAAAAACCTCCTAATTGGTTATACAGTGTATTCAGCCCTGAAACCGTATACACAAAAATTAAAAATGGATTCAAAAGGTAGTATTTTCACACAAACACACAGAATGTATATACATATAATAGAGTATTTTACAATAATAAAAGTAAAGGAGGCTATCAATTTAAGGGTGGGGAACAAAACATGAGAGGGTGTGAATTAACAAGCATGGGAGTAGCTAGAAGGAAGAAAGAGAAGGGGCAAGTGATGTACTTGTATTTTAATTAAAATTATTTAATTTAATTAAATTATTGCATGTAAAATTCATATAAATACTGCAAGAAGTTTTAGAATTGTATTTTGCTTCTATAATACAAAATGTAAAACCATATTGGCTCTGGTAACAGGCATGCATGTAATTTTATATTTTCCATCTAAATAAAACAAAATTGATTAATTTTAAGTTATGTAACTCCCTAACTAATCTAATAATGATTCTACCATTTATATTAGTATAATAACAAACATAAAGACATCTGAGAGAAGGACCTGTGACAACAAAATGAAAGATTAAGATAAGATGGATGTAAGGAACAGAATTTCACAAACTGCGTGAGAACCATCAGAAATTAGAAGAAATAAAGAACACCTTTCTCTAGTGACTTCCAAAGTAATTTATTCTAAAAAAATATTTTTATATAAATTATTATTAATTATTTGACAATTTAATACAATGCATTTTCATCATATTCATCATCACTTCTTACGCCAACTCCACAATCTCCCCCCTTTTCACATGTTTCTTTCTGTCTTAAATAACTCCCTCTACCTTGATCAAAGAAACAATCCATCAAGACAAACAAAATTCTAACTATACAAGCACTAAGTACAGGCTTATCAAATTTCAGAAAGCAAATAATATTAGATTTAAAACCACAGATTAACCTCAAGTAAGTAATGTGGGGAATTTCAGTACCTACTGTCTGGCATTAACAACAGCTTCACTTGAACATGCACTTGCTGGTACATGACAGAATGTGTCTCCTATTTCACTTCACTCATTTGCTCAGACATAAAGAAAATTAAAAATATACAAAATTCTTTATAATACCCAGGATTTCATCTATTTTCAAAAAAGATATGTCAGTATTATATGACACAGGTTAATATATGTCAACACTGACTGATACATTTAGGGGAACAACATTTGTGTCAGATAATCGCTGTGGACATAACATTCCACACAATATCGCCAAGGCTTGGCTTTGAATGCACTTCTGTAACCATGGTCACAAAGCAAGTTCTTTCTGATTGACACATGTAGTTTCCGAGTTCCCTCCACAGTACAGTCATCTATCTAATAAAGAAAAATTGACTGAAAATCATTTTAACTCTGAGAGCTTTTGATATAATAAAAAAGAATAATCGCTCCTAGGGGAGCAATCTCTATTTGAAGATTTTCTTAAGTATTCCTTTATTAACCTAATGAATATAATGTTGTCAAACTAGCACAGGAAATGGAAACTTAACTCCTATTCATTGACTCTCAAGGAGGAAAGGGAAGTTTGCTGATCAGCAAGCTTCTTTCATTTGTTTACACACACGCTCTTCAGATTGAGAATGTGAACCTTCAAGAGAACAGTAGTCTCTTAATAAAGACCAATTCAGGAGAAAAACACTTTGCTTAGTTACATATAATGTGACACAGCAAATTTTTAGCCGTAGATTCATCATATATGCTGCTCTTCATCCGTTGCCATAAAAACTATTGTGTGCATAAGGGCTACTAGTTTTCATTGACAAACATATTGTTTCAGGAATTTGCATTGACACAAATTATTGATGAAATTGAATATTATCAGCAAGTGAAGAAGAATCTGTTGTTCTCACATTAGACACTAGATATTTGAAAATAATTCATTTGAAGCTCTATTTTTCTTTAGCTATTTTATTTGGTTGTAGCAGCAACAATTTGATCCAAGTTTGGTATCTATTAATTGCTTAGCAGGGCTGGTATTTGTGGCATGAATACTAGCAGTCCAGAACAGATATTGGGGTTCAAGATAAAGATCAGAGGAGAAAAGTGGCCAAGCCACCAGAGAGCTCTTACCTATACCAAGGCTGGAGAGATCCTGTTCTTAAAGTGGCTGGAGACTAATATACCTGCTCTGAGACCCTGCTACAGTTTTATATACTGTAGTGCTAGGATTAAAGGTGTTCAGCAATACCACCCAGCTTTGGTGGCTAACAAGTAAGTCTGCTGAGATTAATGGTTTGTGCCATCACTGCCTGGACACTATGGCTGTGGCTTGTTTGCATTCTGATCTTCAGGTAAGCTTTATTGGATCATAAAGCATATATCACAATTCCTCGTTTTTTGCCTCATACAAAAAAAGAATACAACTAACAAAAGAAAACCATGTACAATAACTATGCAATATGTACAGGTAACAAATGCATCAATAATGTCTAGTCCATTTGCATTTGAAAAATCCAAATAACATAGTCCATATCTATTTTATCTTGATTAGTCCAAAATGTACGCAATTCACATTCTAACCTAACTTGCATTATCAAATTACTGTTTAATGTCTTTCACACTTTATACCTCTTTAGTGAGTTTCTTTTCTGAGCCTGGTAAACAAGACTTCAGCTCCCTCTGAGAACCAAGAAGGAAATATTATTAACTGAGTAATTAGAAAGTACAATCAAGCGACTTACAAAAAATGTGAGAACTGACAAAAACAGCTGGCTGCCTGGACAATTACCCAAGGTTCCTCTACAGAGCCCTAGAACACCTGACATACTTTTCTGTGAAGCAGGATTTTGTAGGACTGTTCCACATTATTAAGGCAATATTATGCAGTCACTCTCTTTTTGTTCTGTTTGTCGAATTTGGACTGTATACTGTCAGCAATAGAAGCAAAGGCACTTTCTTGCTCAGTGGCATGCTTTTGCCACAAAGAAAATAAACTCCATGTGGAGTTCTCTCATTGTCCATCATCTTCTCTGAATTAGATTGGTGTTGCCAGAAATAGACACAATTCATTGTTATAAAAAAACTATGCTATTAAAAAAGCTTAAATGCCATATTCTGTAGATCTGTGAAGTGAATGAAGACAACCTCTCTTTCTAAAATATATATGTGTTGGATCTTGAAAATATACCTAATGTGACTATATTTCCTTATTATTCTATATAATTAGTAATAATAACTTTTGAGGACTAGAAATTTGCAATTATATATCATTAAATGAGCTATAGGTACAATACCTTTAACATGAATAGAAATGTATGTACAGTATGTTTTGACAAAATGTGCTCAAATTTGTATCAATATAATTTTTTACAATATATAAAATTCTAGTCCAATGTAAAATACTTAAAACTAGTAGTTGATTTTAAAAGTAGATAATCTAACATTTTACCTTATTATATCTTCCCTATTTTCTTTTCAGAGTAGATTCAATAATATATCCTTTTATACTATCATATTTGTATCCCCCTTTTTCTTTTCGAAATATAGAACATTGAGTCTAATCTTCTTTGTTAAGCTTGTTCCCTGATGATTACAAATAACAATTTATAACCAATTCCCATAAAGTAACAAAAATCCATAGCCCTTTGAAAGACCAAAAATCACCCACCCCAACTCTTGGGTTTATAAATGTTATGTTCTTAACATTACTTCCTGCTATCTAGGAGTAACAGTATCTTTAGGGGATCCTGAAACAACAACAACAAAAATAGTTTAATTTTTAAGTTCTGGAAGAGGCAGGTGTATCACTTGTTGTTCAATCTCTGTATAATGGGAAAGTGCAGTGCTTGTCTCCAGTCCTGGCTAAATAGTCTGTGAGACTGTATCATTTATCTCAGTTAGCCACCTCAACATTTTTATGAGCCGTTTGTAATATAAGCTGATCTTTAGTTGGTGTTGGCCAGCTTAACAGTGATATCATATTTCAGGTTCAGGTGTAATCTATATTGTGGGGCCCCATCCTCCTTTTGGAGACTTCAAAGGTCACTGTTAGTTGTGGTCATGACTCACTGCAGAAAAAGGAGAGAGACACAAACCTGAAACCATGTACAGAAAAGTAACTGAAAACTTTTTCTAGATTTTGTTAGTACTCTATATGACCATTAATGTCACAACAAACCATTAAAATAATATATACATTAAATTTATAAACTTTATATAAATACCACAAGAAAAGCCATCAAAAGTCAATATAAAAGCAAAAGTTTATGGGATTTGTGACAATACAATAATATTTAAATATTTGCTGTTTTTTCTGTACCATATCAGGTTGCTTTTCTGACTTGAGACAGAGATTTTAAAATTAACTTTAATAAGAATTTTTGGGGTTAGAGAAGGAGAGAACCACACTCCAACTCCAAATCCAACTTTAACCTTTAATTGTACTTGTATTAGAAAAAAATCATTTGTATTGTATGTCTGTAGAGAAAAGCAGAAAAATAATTTGGGAAGATTTATAAAAGTTTATCCCATTGAAAAGGTGATATAGCAACAGACCAATTTACTGTTTTTCTTGGGACGTATTTTTATGGATAATTTCTCCTTTTTCTTCAGATGTCTTATTTGTCCAGTGGTGTTCAGGTTCTTTAACTGAATGCCTTTATTCTCCTGAAAAGAAAAAACAACCACTAATCCTAATTTTGAAAAGGTTGTCTTTTGCTAAGTCATATACGATCAAGAGAAAAGCATTTATTACTTTGATAGGTTAGTTTAGATTAAATGGCTGTACTGCTTGATGAACTATTGTCTCTTCAAATTAAGAGGCATATCGTGTTCAAATCGAATCTTTATCAATTTTGATGGTATTCATAGGTTTTCTTCTCCTATGGAAAAAAGCAAAACCACTCCTCCAGCATAACACAAGTCCTAGTTTCCATTCTGAGTTCAACAAATCTTTACAGTATATGGGCTGATTTAATTCCATATTATGTTTTCTATTATCCAGTATCACTCAACAGCTGTTGTTTCTTTCCCATTAGCATTCATAAAACTCAAAGTTAATGAAACATTATGCAATCTATATCTGGTGTTCTTTATCAGCCCTTTCTACATATTTAGTAAATCCTTTAGAGGTCCACTTGATCTTTCTATAAGTGTCTGCCCTGTATGATTGTATGGTATATCTGCAATGTTCTTTATATTATAATAAGCAAAGAAAAAAGCTCTTTCATTTTCTTAGAGATGTATGCCAGCACATTGTCACTCTTAATTCATAGAGGTATACCCATGATGACCATAACTACTAGCAAATATGGGTCATATATACTAGCAAATGCATCATTACTGAATTGGCCTTTTCCAAACTCAAAGCAATTGCCCATTGAAAACCTAAAGATGTATCAATGGTGTGGTATACATATTTTGATTTTCCAAATCTACAAAATGGAACACATCCTTCTGCCAGAATTTTTTCTTTTTTCCCTCAATATATGATTTATTTAAATTAGAAACATGAATGCTTCACATGTCAATCCCAGCTCCCTCTCCCACCCCTCGTCCATTGTCCCTCCACCAGTTCACCAGTCCCCCACCCAATCCCCACATCATTCCCCAGGGAGTGTGCGGCCCTCCTTGGGGGGATCTCCAAAGCTGTAATTTCACCCCAGGCAGGACCTAGGCCCTTCCCCATGTGTCCAGGCTGAGAGATCATCCCTCTATTTGGAATGGGCTCCAAAAGATCATTCATGTACCATGGTAAACACTGATCTACTACCCAATGCTCCAGGGATTTATGTGGCCTCTTCACGGGCACAACATTCATGGAGTCTGGGTCAGTCCCCTGCTGGCCTTCAGACATCTCAGATTTAAGAGCTTCCTCTTATCCAGTCAGCTGTCTTTGTGGGTTTCACCATCATGGTCTTGAACCCTTTGCTCATCACTTCTCCATCTCTGTCTCTAGGTTCCAGGAGTTCAGTTCAATTTTTAGCTGTGGGTATCTGTCTCTGCTTACATCAGTCACTGGATGAAGGTTCTAGGATAGCATATAGGGTAGTCATCAACCTTACCATCAAAGAGGGGCTACTAATATAGTCTCTCCACTATTGCTTAGTTTGCCAGTTGGTGCTATCCTTGTGGATCCCTGGAGATCTCACTAGTGTCAGCTCTCTCCTCAAGCCTATAATGACGGCATCTATTATGGTATCTCTCATTCTGCTCTCCTCTGTTCTTACCTCGACTCAACCTTCCTGCTCCCCATGCCTTCTTCTCACCTCCTCTTATCCCCCTCTCTTTTTCTTGGTTCCCTCTCCCCTCCGCCAATGGTCCCAATCTGCTCAGGAGATCTTGCTTCATTCCACTTCTCTGGAGTATCAAGCATCTCTCTTGGGAACCTCTCTGTTTCCCAGACTCTCTGGCATCGGTATTGTAGACTGTCACTCCCCTGATCCATATCTAAAATCCATATATGAGTGAGTACATACCATGTTTTTCTTAGTGTGTCTGGGTGACCTCACTCAGGATGGTTTCCTCTAGTGCCTTCCATTGGCCTGCAAATTTCAAGATTCCATTGTTTTTTTCCTCTGAGTAGTACTCCATTGTATAAATGTACCACATTTTCTCTATCCACTCTTCAGTTGTGGGGCATCTAGATTGCTTCCAGGACCTAGATATTACATAAAATGCTGCTATGAACATAGTGGAAATGATGTCCTTGTTGGGTGAATGGGCATCTTTTGGGTATATGCCTGAATTTTTTTAATTTCTTTTTTATTTTAATTTTAAATAGTTTGTTTTACATGTCAATCCCATTTCCCTCTCCCTCCCCTCCTCCCGCACCCCCAACATCGCCCCCATCCTCCCACCCTATTGCCAATTCCTTCCACATAGGGGATATCTAGAGTCTATCATTTCACTCTGGGTAGGGTCCAGGCAATTCCCTAAGAGTCCAGACAGAGAGAGCAACCCTCTTTGTGTTATGGACACACCATGTCTGTTAGTATTCGAGGTATAAACACTGATCCACTGCTCAGGACCCCATAGGTAGCCCAGGCCTCCTCATTGACACTCACATTCAGGGGGTCTGGATCAGTCCCATGCTGGCCTCCCAGCTGTCGGTCTGCGGTCCAGGAGCTCTCCCCGGTTCAGATCAGCTGTCTCTGCTGGTTTTGCCAGCCCATTCTTTGTCAATTTGCTCATCGCTCCTCTCTCTCTGTCGCTGGGTTCCTTGTGTTCTGTTCAGTATTTAACTGTGGGTGTTTGCCTCTGCTTCCATCAGTCACTGGATGAAGGCTCCAGGATGGTTATAGACATCAAGTTCACTATCAGGAATGGGCATTCGAGGTGGTCTCTACACTATTGCTTAGCTTGCTAATTGGTGTCATCCGTTTAGATCACACACAAAGTTTTCTTCAGTTATTCAAACTTTCTAAAGTATCCACATTTGAATCAGATAATAAAATGACAGCCATGTAATGCTAAACTATCATTTGAGGAAATTGCTTACATACCATTTTCTATGGCTGAATGCCACATTTTGGCTCAGGGTGCAGCTATTAGATATCCCTGTAGGAGAACCGTCTGTTGATATCTTTAGTATGCTGAATATTATGTATGCATGCACTGTGAAGGCAAAATTTTCTCTGTCTTTTTCTTGTAAAGGTATAGTGAAGAAGCAGTCTTTCACATCAAAAACTATAAGAGCCCACAATCTAGACAAAGTGAAGGCAAAGAAATTCTAGACTGTAGAGAGATCATTGGCCTGAATTAACTTATCAATAGCTCTTAGATCTGTTAACATTCTATATATTTTTTTCTTTTTTCTTTTTTTATATTTTTTATTTTATTTTATTTTATTTTTATTTTCCAGTTTAAATTTAGATAAGAAACGAGGTTGCTACACAAGTCAGTTCCAGGTCCCTCTCCCATTCCCTCTCCTCCTCCCGTGCCCTCCCCCCAACCCCCCCCCTTATTCCCTCATTCCCCCAGGGAGGGTGAGGCCCTCCATGGGGGTGTCCATAGTCTGTCATTTCATATAGGGCAGGGCCTAGACCCTACCCCAAGAGTTCAGGGTGAGAGTGCACCTCACATTGTTCTATGGGAGTCCAAAGTCCGTGTGTATACTTGGGATAGGTACTGATGTGCTGCCCAAGGCTCAATAGATTCCCTAGGCCTCCTCACTGACACCCAAATTCAGGGGGTATTGATCAGGCCCATGCTGGATTCCCAGGCTGATGCCTGGGATTCAAGAGTTAACCTTTGTCTGGTCAGCTGTTTCTGGGGGTTAAACCAGCCCAGTCTTAATCCCTTTGATCACCAGTCCTCCCTCACTGTTACTGGCTTTCTTGAGTTCAGCTCAGTACTTAACCAAGGGAGTCTGCCTCTTCTTCGATCAGCCACTAAATGAAGTTTCTGTTTCCCAGACTCTCTGGCCATAGGATTGTAGGCTGGCACTCCCCAGATCTATGTCTAAAATCCATATATGAGAGAGTACATGCCATGTTTCTCTTTTTGTGACTGGGTTACCTCACTCAGGATGGTTTCTTCTAGTGTCATCCATTTGCCTGCGAATCTCATGATTCCATTATTTTTTTCTGCTGAATAGTTCTCCATTGTGTAGATGTACCACATTTTCTCTATCCACTCTTCGGGTGAGGGACATCTAGGTTGCTTCCAAGTTCTGACTATTACAAATAAAGCTGCTATGAACATAGTGGAACAGACATCTTTGTTGTATGCATGGGCATCTTTTGGATATATGCCTAAGAGTGGAGTTGCTGGGTCTTGTGGTAGGTTTATTCCCATTTTTCCATTTGGGACAGCCTACTATCAGTCTTCCAGGCAAGTATTTCCTGCCAAGTGGCTTTCCTTTGCCACAAAGGAAGTAAACTCCATGTGGTTTTATTCAACGCCCATGTCTTCTATTAAATATATTGGTACTGCCAGGAGCAGACATGTCTCATTCTCACAAAGAAAACACCCATATTATTAAAACATTAAATTCCATATTCTGCAGGTCTCTGAAGTGTTTCAAGATGACCTTTCTTTCTAAAACTTATCTCTGTTTGTCTTTGAAAACATACCTGATGTGATTACAAGTTCAATTGGAATAGGTGCCAGATTACTCATCCATATTTCCTTCTTATCTTATTTAGATGGTAATAATAACTTTGAAGGACTAGAAATTTGCATTACATTGATAAATGAGCTGTATGGGATCAATAGCTTGAATAATATTAGAAACATATATACAATATTTTTAAAAGAATAGTCTTAAATTGGTATCATTATACAATATTTATATATGATATACAGAAGTACAATCCAATGTAAAATGTTTAAAATATGTAGTTGCTTTTTAATCAATAATGTACATTTTATCTCACCTTGTCTATACTTTTTAGAAGTAGATTCAATAATCTACTTTTATCTTATCATTTCTATATTTCCATTTTTTCTTTTCAAGAGTAGATTCAATATTCTATCCTTTTTCTTATCATATATGTATCTTTTTCTTTTTGAAACTTTGAACGTAATCCCCTTCGTTCAACTTTGTTCCTGACTGTAGCTAACAACATTTTGTAACCAATCTCCTTAAACAATGGCAAATATTCATAACCCATTTAATGACAAAAAATCCCACCCACCCCACCTCATGAGAATGTTGATATTGTGT
The DNA here is from genome assembly GCF_017639785.1 of Mesocricetus auratus. NCBI lineage: Eukaryota > Metazoa > Chordata > Mammalia > Rodentia > Cricetidae > Mesocricetus > Mesocricetus auratus. The sequence goes on along the minus strand of NW_024429200.1, from coordinate 29,325,999 downwards.
TCTTAAAGTTATTTCCTGTGGTCTAAGGCATCTATGTATTTGTGGGATCCTGAAAACAAAAGTTGGGTTAACTATGAAACTGTATTATTTGTTGTCCAGTCTCTGTATAATGGGAAAGAACAGGGCTTGTCTTAAGTCCTGGCTAGAGTAGCTTCTGAATCTGGTTCATCTCAGTTGACCTCCTTGAATTCATACTGAGCAGTGTCTGTGAGGCTAGGTCTTCTTCACTTGACACAATGAAATTGTTCTGAGTAGTGTTTGTGAGTCTGGATCATCTCAGTTGGCCTCTTCAAAATTTTTCTGAGCAGTTTATAGTCCATAGCCGATATTTAGTTATAAGTATTCAGCTTAACGGCATTACCATAATCCTGTAAAAATTGTAAAAATTGCCGTTGTGCTGTCTCATTTAACAGATTTAACAGTCCAGGCTGTCTAGAAATGCATTTTTTCAAAACCAGGCTGCTTCTGCCTACCAAGTGGTGGGATTAAAGGAGTCTGTGACCTCAACCCAGATTGGATTCAATCTCTCATTTGAAGACTTCAGAAGTCACTTTAGGTCAGATTATTCTTTTCTTGTTAACTTTTTCTGGGTAGTTCTCCCTTCTTTCGATGCTTGCTTGTTCAATGGTATTAAATTTTCAAGATACTTGGTTTGTTTTTTTCTTTCCTGGAAAGATAAAATCAAACACTTACCCAACCCTAACTTTGGGAAGGTTTCTAATCTAGTCCTTATCAACTTTAATCTGTGACTTAGAATTTTTTATTTGATCTTCGAAAGTTCTTCTTTCATCCAAAACAATACGTTCTTTTTCATTAGGCATTAGGTTATTTAATTGTTCTAGGAAGGAGCTTTCTCCACAGTGGCAGGAAATGAATGTACTTGTTTTGGCATAGGGGCTTTCGATAGGTCCCTCAAAGCTTTTCAGGGGTAATACAATATTCTTTAATTATTTGTTTTTCTTCTGGTCCATATCAGGTGACTCTTCTGACATGAGACTGATATTTTTGTTTTTTATTTAACAAACATGCTTAGATTTAGAGAAGAGAGACACACTCCAACTCCAAAAACAGCTTTAATCTTTAATTGGACCTCGACTACAAAAAAAATCATTTGCATTATGTATGTAGAGAAAAGCAGAACCAAACATTTGCAGAGATTTTTGTCCTTTATGTCTCAACTTCAACATAATTTTCTCAACTTTACTGTCAAATGAATAATCCAAGAATTATTCAAACTTATAAAATCTTATTACTTTAAGTCCTCAGAACTGCTGGAATATATCCTACAAATAGGTTATTACTCAGAAACTTTTTAATTAACCCAAATGGATACATACTAACTAGTTCAGAACTGACTAGGGGATTCTGTTAAATAATTGGAGATATAACAGAGACACCTTTTTTTGTGGAAAGAAGGTAGGTACAATAAATTGTCTTCAGGAAAAAAAAAGAGTTTCCTCATTCCAAAACCCCTGGATCTGAATTCTGTTAGCAATATAATGAGTTTGGAAATGGGTTGTGAACAGCATTCTCTGCCAACATCTTGATGTCAGTCTTTTGTGACTTTGATTTCAGACTTAAAAAAATAGTTCAACTGCAACTAAACTCATGATGGACAGATCACAAATGCATGGTGTTGTGTTAATTACTAGACTGGAAACTTTAATTTTATTTTATATATAATCAAATAGTCAATTGATTTTGCTTTGTGAGCCACTATTCCATGATTGACATCTTGAATATAATATGCACTCAATACATAGTTTCAACTAAATGAGAGATGGGAAACTACTTAAACCTTATATACTGCCATTGAAGTGAAAATTATTGTGACAATACTTATAATAATAACAATAACCAATTTTGTATATGATCTGTTTCAAATGTACTTATCATTGTTAAGCACTGGCAGACTACCAATCAGTACCATATTATTTTTTGTAAATTTTACAAGATATTTTACTTAAATTAGATATAATCTGGAGGGATAGCTCAGCCTTTAGTGACTAGACTCACACCCCAAATTACAACAGTATCATATTTTTAAAAATATTTCTATCATGTATGACTCTCTGCTTGTAGTTTCTCAAATTATATTCCTTTTTGCTGTTCTACTTGCATAGAGAGGGTAGAGTATAACATTTCAGTTTAGTTATGTTTCATGTGGCTGTCACCCTCAGTATTAGCAGAAAGAAATTTTTAGAAGGGATCATGGGGCACAACTCCTACCTGAAAAGTTATTAGCAGTTGATGACAACTGGAAAAGGGATAATCAACTTCATTGAGGCTGTGACCATTGGCACATTGCCCACACTCCATGAGATGGTTTCATATATATGTGAATATGGGCAATATTAATTTTATACAACAGAGTATAAAGTCAGTAAGAAGTGAAAACATGAAGTTGGAGCAAAGCAATATAGGTGGACATATGGATGTGATTATAAAATATTCTATACAGTTATTAAATCAAATCAATACCACTAGTGTTAAAATAAGAAATTCTCTCATCATTATTTTATAATATAATGGGTCATACTGATACCTGGCTCTGAGTTTATGGAGAGTGAAATGCCATCTTCATACTGTTTTCACATTTGTAATTGTTTACTCAGTAACCTATGACATCAGTATTGACATCCATTCAGCAGCTTGTGACTATGGACTTGTTATTTGAATTTAGTTATCTATCAGTTGCTTTATGGGAAGTAAGTAGGATTTTGACCTTTCCTTACATGGGATTGAGCAGGTTTAAATTAGTCACACTGGTTTCCTATGAACACATGATTTTGTTTTTTTTAAACAGTGAGTATACATTAAAAATGTGAGTATTTTAAAAACAGTGACTAACAGTGAGAATAACCTGAACATGTGTGTTTTATCTTGGGTAAATTTTAAGAGTTGATACTTTCCACGGTCTGTCTTTTTCTCCCTTTAAAATCTTATGTTGTGTGGGAAATGTAATTTAATCAATATGATCTATCCATTTTTCCATTCTTCACTCTATTTTTCTCTCTTCACTAATCATTTCTTTCTTCAGTGATCTTCCAAATAGTGCTATCAAGTAACCCCTTGGGTGAAGACTATTATTGAACTATAATTTCTGAGGAAGAGGTGGGTCATGAAACACTTTCAGAAAGTCACCGAAAGTGAACACAAATGAGCATATATTGTTAGTGAATGGAGTCCTCTGAGAGCTATTGTGGTGCCTAACTTATGACTCACTTTCTGTAATGTAATTCCATCTAGAGACATTATTGAAATGAGGAATCTCAAAATGAGGGATGCTTCTTTTTAAAATCTCCCTGTCTTTCTCATAAACACAACAAACCTCTTTTTAGTGTAAAATATCAGCTGCAATATTCTCTTTCTTTTTCTTACTCTAAGAACAAAGTTGCCAAAAGTTTAATCCATACATTACAAGACATACATTTATTCATGGATTGATTATAATGTGGCTGGAATTTTTAAATGTCTTTTGAATGTAATTTGAATGCTTAGGATTCTGGGAAGGTAAGAAAACTGGCTTGAATTTATGTTTTCTGTTTTGTCAGGAGAATGCTGGCTAAAACCTGCTGAATACATTAGCGGTTTCCTTTATGCCTTACTGATTGAATCAAAATTGAAGTAACTTTCAAATTAATTTTTAAGTAATTATTTTTGATCAGCTCAATAGGTGCTTCAAAATAATAGGAAATGCCTAGTTGTATTCAAGAGGAAGACTTTCTCTCTCTCCCTCTTTCTCTCTCATATATATATACATATATATTCTGTCAAATATGTATTATATACATATTATTGCATACATATTAAACACAAATAAATATTTCTCTCTAAATCAAACATTCCCTGATATTTGTGAAGATAATGTTTCTACATTAATTTTTTAAAATGCAGCTATGAATGGGAAATATGTATATTAATGTTGGATTTTTGTGAGGATTCTTAGATACAGAAGAATAATTTCATCTGCTTACTATCCAGTGGCAGTATTGCAGAGAACATCATCTTTAAAGAATTGGCATGTAAAGCTGAATTTTGATAGGACTCCAGAAATGCAATGTAGTCTTAGTGAAACTATAGAGATGATTTCACTAGAATCCTATAGAAGGTTAAAAGTATTTATTCATGAAAATTACTATGTAGAAAGAAAGCAGTGATATCTCCCAAAGATTTTTAAAATATTTTATATTAAGTGGATAGGGAGATAGATTGTCAGAGGAAAACTCAGTGATGTCACTTCTCTATTTCCTACTTTACAAGGATTCTGGGGATTGTACTCATGTCATAAAACTTAAATGTAAATAGCTTACCATACTGAGTGGTTCTCTGGCCCCTCAGACAATCTTCAGTGTAGTCTGATGACAAATAACACATACCCAGACTATAATATTATGGGATGGCATGATTCAATGTTGCTTACAGTGATGAGAATTTACTAAATGTTTGATATAATACACAATGATATAAAACAGACATTTGGAGTTCAAAAAAATTGTTAGAATAAATGAAGTCTTGTGTTTAGTTATTAGGAATCCAAAATGGTACAAGTGCTTTAACAAACATATTAGCAGTTTCAACATTCAAGCAGCTAGCATGCATTTACCATGTGGACTCATATATCATAGCATAGCAATTTTTTCAGTGGTCATAAACCCTGTATTTACATGTGCACTTATGTTTGAATTTTTATATTAGATTTATTCACAAGTGTCCAAACCTAGAGATTATGATAATGCCACTTGATTTGGAGATACATATCCATGTCTACACAATGGAATATTGCTTACCAATCCAGAGGGAATTGTTGAATGATAACATAGAACAAAGCTCCCAGTGTTCGCACGGCTATGGCTGCTACAATGATCCAAGGCAAGGGGCTAAGGATGTAAATGAAGACAAAGACAGAGGCTCATTCTTACAAGAAGAATGGTGTTTATTATTACAAGGCTGGAGCCTTAAATACCAAAGGCAGGCATGGTGGAAAATCACCAAGGTCAGAAGCCTATGTTCCCAGGGCCCTCCGTCAAAGGTTGAGCCCAAAAGAAGAATTAGCATTTAGACAATAAGGATGGACAGAAAACAGGCCTTATTGGGAGGAAACAAAATAAGTATCTTTCAAATAAACTATTCTCCCTTAAGTACTATCCAGGCCAAACATTGCTTAGTTTCCAAGATCAGACAAGATCTGGCACATTTAGGGTGATATGGCTGTGGACAGGATGGTACAGACATCAACCAAATAAGATATTCTCTGTGCAAGAAAATCTGACTCAAAAGTAAATTATTCTGTTTATATAGAATTCAAGAAAGTATAAATCTTTAAGGACATCAACAAAATTGATAGCATTTTCTGGGTTAAGCATAAGGAATATATTGATTATATGCCATTAGAAGGATTGGGGAATTAGAGGTGGTTCTCTAAACTGATTGCAATGGAACAAATACATTTATGTATTGAACATAGTTTGCAGAAATTTTAAGCAATCATATTATATTGTAGGAAAATATATTTTAATAAAAATGTAGGAAATAATTAAATTCTAGGATGGAAAATTCTACAAATGTAAAACAAAAAAACACTAACCAAGAAAATTCAAGCCTGCTTAAAGGAAAATGAAATAGAATTCATGAGTACAAGATTAGGGAAAAGGGAAGCTGGTGGCTGTTAACAGGGTATTAAGAGGTTCATGGTGGGTATTTGAAGCAGTGCAGCAAATATAGTTATGGTCCACACCACAGTGAGCAACATAGTAAGCAGGGAGGCTATACCTGCCTTCAGTAAGGGCAGATATTTTCTAGTTTGACATGGAAAATGAATATATGCCTCCCCAATTTAAGCTCCATTAAAAGAAAGGTTAGCTATCAAGATATTTTTGGCTTTTTTTGAGATTCAACCAAAGCAACCAAAGGCATAAAAACGTAATATTTCTCAGGCCATTGTGGAATGATAATTGGGAATCTATTCCAGGTCCCTGATATATCTCATCCAAGGTCAACCAAAAAGTAGTATTGTCACTCACGAACTGTAAGATTGGGAATACTTGAGTTTTTACTTGCATTGTCATTGTAAATTTACTATTGCATATAAATTTGCTATTAACTTCAACTTATATTGGCCACATGAATATAGTTAATTTAATTACTGTCCATGTGGTAGGTGTGTTAGTTCATGGCTTGAATAAAAGCACATTAAATTTAAAGGTCTGGAGGAAGAGTTAAGCGTTCGAGTGCACCCTGTGTTGTAAGGTACTGCGATTAACCCCAGTATTTTGTGTGTGTGTGTGTGTGTGTGTGTGTGTGTGTGTGTGTGTGTGTGTAAACTAAATCTCCCCCTCTCTATAACATTACCATTAGCATAACCCTCAAACAAAAGCTATTCTTGTATAGTAATGTAGGTCTAGTAAGTCTCCAAGAAGTAATAGGTCTCTGAAGTCACACAGCTAGTCACTAAGCTATAACGGAAACCAGTCTACTAAGTGTTAAAATTACATTTCTTCTATTTATTTTAAAGCCTGTTTTTATAGTCTAAAACACATATTGTATAACAGAAATACTTTATGATTCAATTTGTAATTTTATTTAATTCAGACATAATCAAAATTCTATTTATAGTGTGCAGCTTAATGGACTGTGCATATGAATGTGTCGTGTGAAAATTACTTCAGTTTCAGAATATATGTCCACTTCCTTTACAACCAACTGCTGACAGTCACTGACAATTTCTCACTATCCCCCATATCTAGGGAACAACATCTTTCTGACTCAGTGGATTTCTCTGTTGCTGGCATTTCACATACATAAAATTTGCATGTGTTTTTATTTATGTGATTGACTTTTGTCAAAATGAATGTGATGATCTGAAAAGTTATCATGCTATAGTAATTTTTATGAATTTCATTATCTTTAACTGACAACTCAATATCATAGGTGCACAATGACTTTTGTTTATCCACCCAATAGTTAATGGACATTTTTTCTAATTTTTCCATGTTTGAATGCTCTTTGTCAATACTTATGAGCAAAATTTTCAGTATTGACATAGTTTGTAGTGGTAGATATATACCTAGTAATGGAATTACTGGACACATTGTATCTCCAGGTTTAGTCTGTTCAGAAACACCCACAAGGTACCCTGTAATGGCATTTAGCATGGCGTACTATTCTATTTAATTTCAGCTATTTTAAAGAGAATTAGTAACATCTTAGCAAATAATTATTGTTTTATATTGCACCAACCCTACTCAGTATTTTCATATAGTTTTAATTTAACTTTCCTAACCCTAACAATATATTTTATAATGACAAAAATAAAAATGAAAAGAGGTCTCCAAGTCAATATTTTAGAAAATTTAAGTACCTATCTAGGTCTTCTGCCAAAGAGTTATATAGTTGAGATGCAAATCTTCATAGCTCATGCTTGGAAACTGCACCTCATTCCCTAAACAAAACTAGGGTTGCTTTTCTTGAACATGCTCTTGTCAGAATTAGGAAGAAAGTCTTTTGTAGCATGGACATTTGTATTGACTACAGCTCACTGATCAATTGCTGTGACAGAATAAATATGTCATGACCTTTGAGGCCTCTCAATTTTATTTCTCTGATTAAACAAGGGCCTTATGGAGACCCACACAATGGTTCTTCGGTGAACTAGTACTACTTTTTGGTGGCTAATTTATTTAAATTAGAAACAAGCTTGCTTCACAAGTCAATCACAACTCCCTCTCCCTTCCCTCATCCCCTGTCCCTCCACCAGTCACCTCCAGCCCTGCTCCATCCCCACTCTGTCCCCCAGGGAGGCTAAGCCCCCCCATGGGAATCTCCAGACCAGAGTCTGTCATTTCATTAAGGACAGGACCTAGGCCTGCCCCCAAGAGTCCAGGCTGAGATAACATCCCTCATTGTGGAATGGGCACCCAAAGTCCATTTATATGCCAGGTGTCATAGTTTGCTTAAGACTCCTCACAGACACTCACATTCAGGGGGTCGGGATCAGTCTCATGCTTGCCTCTCAGCCATCAGTCTGGGGTCCAAGAGCTCCCCCTTGTTCAGCTCAGCTGTTTCTGTGTGTTTCACCAGCTCAGCCTTCACCTCTTTGCTCAATACTCCTTCCTCTCTGTCACTATGTTCCAGGAGTTCAGTACAGTGTTTAGTGGGGTATATCTGCCTGAGCTTCCATCTGTCACTGGATGAAGGTTCATGTTTGTCTTTTTGTGACTAAGGTACCTCACTCAGGATGGTTTCTTCTAGTGCCACCCATTTGCCTGCAAATTTCAAGATTCCATTGTTTTTTCCCACTGAGTTATACTCCATTGTGCAAATGTACCACATTTTCCCTATCCACACTTCAGGTGATAGACATCTGAGTTGCTTCCAGGTTCTGGCTATTACAAATAATGCTGCTATGAACATAACAGAACAGATTTCCTTGTTGTATGAATGTGCATCTATTGGGTATATACCTAAGAGTGGAGTTGCTGGGTCTTATGGTAGACTGATTCCCTTTTTCCTGAGGAATCTCCATACTGATTTTCAAAGTGGCTGTACCAGTTGGCATTCCCACCAGCAATGGAGGAGTGTTCCCCTTTCTCCACATCGTCTCCAGCATAAACCGTCATTGGTGTTTTTTCCTTTAGCCATTCTGACAGGATGGTTTCTTCTAGTGCCACCCATTTGCCTGCAAATTTCAAGATTCCATTGTTGAAATGGAGTTGCTTTGATTTGCATTTCCCTGACTGCTAGGGATGTTAAGAACTTTCTTTAGTGTCTCTCAGCCATTTTAGACTCCTCAATTGATAATTCTCTATTTAGTTCTGTAGCACACTTTTTAATTGGATCCTTTAGTGTTTTGGAGACTTGCTTCTTAAGTTCTTTGTAAATTTTGGGGATCAGTATTCTCTCTGATGTGGCGTTAGTGAATATCTTTTCCAATTCTATGGGCTGCCTTTTTGTCTTCTTGACAGTGTCCTTTGCCTTACAGATGCTTCTCAGTTTCAGGACTTCCCATTTATTGCAAATAATGAAAGTTTTACTTCTTCCTTTCCAATTTGTATCCTCTTGATCTCCTTTGTTGTCTTATTGCTCTAACTGGAACTTCAAGGACAATATTGAATAGGTATAGACAGAGTAGACAGCCTTGTTTTCATCCTGATTTTAGAGGAAATGCATTGAGTTTCTGTGCATTTAGTTTGATGTTGGCTGTTGATTTGTTGTATGTAGCCTTTATTATGTTTAGGCATGTTCCTATTGTCACAGATCTCTCCAAAACCTTTATCATGAAGGCTTGTTGGATTGTCATAGGCTTTTTCAGCATCTAGTGAGATGATCATGTTATTTTTATGTCTCAGCTTGTTAATAGGGTGGGTTACTTGATGGATTTTCATATGTTGAACCATCCCTGCATCCCTGGAATGAAACCTAGTTTATCATGATGGATGATTTTTCTGATGTGTTCTTGTACCTGGTTTGCCAGTGTTTTAGTAAGTATTTCTGCATTGATATTTATATATCAATTATAGATTTTCTGATTTTGTGGATATGTATGTGTGCTCAGTCCTACACCAAATATTATTGATACAGTTTGAACATAAAGTAGTCATCCCAGAAGACTACTGTATTGTAATTTTGATTTCCTTTCAATGTTCAGAGGTTGCACAGTTGTTGAATATTTACACTTCTGTCTTTATGAATAGATGACTTCATTGCACGGATGGAATAAAATTTTGCCTACACTATTAGGACGCAATGAACCTGATAATGTTGGGTAGTGCGCCATTTGGAGTCAGCATTGTCACTGACCCCTAAACATGATTCTCATCTTTCTTTCTGCCAGGTAGTAAGTAGCCTCTTCCAACCTCTTGGCCACATTGTTCCATCTCACCAAATGGCCAGAAGCAATGGAACATGTGACCATGTACTTAAAAGTCTGTACTGTTTCCATCAGCTCTCTGTCACACCATGGAAAATATATCACAATCAGTAAAATTTAATTTTTCTTTTATTGATTTTCATCCCCATTTTAGCAATACTGAAAAATACATAATCTCATAGTCATATTTAAGTGAAATATGTGTTTTCAAGATGCACTACAAAACTGAAAAGAGCTATGTAAAAGTGTATAAAATGGACATGTAACCAATGGAACAGATTCAAGAACTTAGAATTAAACTAGTCATGATACATGGAAGAAATAATAGGTTTCCTTTCATTATAAATGTCTGGGTGATAATGTCAAAGAAATGGAAAAATTAGACACAGATTCAGGAAAAATATACTTGCAACAAACAATATGTGGGTTTATAATTGCTATCTAACATTATGTAAAGAAATCTTAAAATTCAACAGGATATTGTCTATTTTCTAAAGTGAAATTTGCAACCATTTTGAGAAGACAGCTTATAATAAAAGTCTACAGAAATAATATATAGAAGAAAGTATGTTCCAAGTTATATGACATTAGAAAACTGTAAAGAATTATCACAGAAAGGTAACATTGCATACCTACTAGAAATGCCAACATCAGAGCACTGGGAAGTACATGGTCTGAGGGGAATAAGGAATAGCTACAGTACATAGCAGCTGCTCTTGTAAATAACACAGCTACTTGGTAAGATATTTGGTATTTTGTTATAAAACTAGACATATAATCCCCAGGACTCGTGTTATCGGAATTTACCTAAGGAAATGAAAGAGTTAGCTCTACATCAAACCCTGTATGTAGGTGTTTGTAGCAACTTGAGTCATCATTTTGAAACTTGGAATCAATAGAGATGCCCTTTAGTAGATGAATACATATGTAATATCATATACTATTATTCACAAGAAAAAGTATCAATTTTAATAATTCATAACAAAAATAATAGAGGGAGCTTTGAAAAGAGCTCAACCAGTATAGTACTTGACATATGAATATGAGATACTGGATGCTATCCTCACCACCATTTAAATGTTGGGGAAGGGGCAGCCAGGAGTATCCCTGGGTCTTGCTCTACATACATTTGTGTTAATTTAATTAATAAGCTCCAGATCCAAGTAACAGACTCAGTCTTTCAAAATTATAGTTGAAGGCTCCTGAATATTGATGTGTGAACTTGACCACATTAACCCACATGTATGTACCCATACACATGAGACTTTGCATATAAACACAAACATAAACCTTTGCATGCATATACATTCCGATATGTCCAAAAAAGACATGGGGCAATTTAAGTTTTCGTTATTTAGTGAAATGATGCAACCTGATACATGCTTGCTATATGCTTTCAAATGAAGGAAACTCCAAATTACTAATTCAGTAAAATGACAATTATTTACCTAAAATTTGGAGAAGAGTTAATTCAAACAATATAGAATTTCACAGAAAAGGAGACTATCCTACACTATAATATTATTATGTTTAAAATTCAATATACATGTGCCCAAACTCATGGGGTATACAATACCAGGAGTCACCCTTAATTGGGAAACAGATTTTGGGTAATCATATGTCAAGGTAAGTTTAATAAACTTAGAAAATGCATGATGGTTATTGTTTGTAATAAATTAGACTTCAAATAACCTTGTATATCTCATTCCCATAGAAATGGCAAGTTTCCTTGAAAGTACCAAAAATATTCTGAATGATGAGAACAATAGATGTGTTTGCATACAGTTTCTTATAGATCACTGTCAAGAAATTATGCTCTTTCAGAAGGATGTATAATGAAACAATGTGTAATTTTCTAGCATTAAGTACCAATCGTGCACACAGAATTCTTATTTTTCAGTCTCCCTATAACACAGTAGTTTAATTCACATAAAGTGGCAATATAGAGATAGCACATTCCTTATACTTCTCCCACAATATTCACTGAACCTCCCAAATTCTCAGCAACTTTGCGGTTTTCAAAAGCATATATGTATCAGAAAAGAGGTTTTTAATTGTTGGCTGGTGTTGTTTCTATGTCTTGCAGATGCTGTGGCCTCTTTTATCTTCTTTTTCATTGGAGTTGTGCAATCAAGGACTATAACACCCACCTATAATAATCTACCCATAATTGTTTTATGGGCTGGAATGTAGCTTCAAGTCCCTACTGTCTGTTTTATTCTCACAGTCTCTGGGGGGTAGGATGGAAACGAATACAGTCAGGAAATTATTGAACCAGGAACAATGCATTTTTTGCAATGCCATAAATTTAAAATGCAGTTTCCAAATCCCTTATGCCTATGATTAGAAATTAGAGATTAATAAGGATTGACATCAAAATTTTGCAAAGAATCTGTAATTATGGCTGAAGAAATGAACAGGAGGGAAATTTTAAAAGAGGCCAATGGATTACGAGGCCAGTTAGACCTTTCTGAAAATTACACAAAAAATGTTTCCTATTTCATTTTCCAAAACTAATAAAGCACTTCTCTATGGGAAAGAAATCCAATGACAGTACATATGCAGGTTTACAGTCTGTCACTAGCATGTGACACCCACATACACTCCATGCAGACTGAGGTTTTGTATTTTTGATTGGTATGAACTGTTATTAAATGTGAAAAGGCTGAAATGCATGAATAATAGCTATTAATTATCACAATTTATTAAATGAATAAAGGCAGCTGGGACCCCAGTCTGTCCCTGACACTGCACAGATGAAACCATAGATGAATAGAGAGGAAAAAAGGTTATTTCTAGAGGCCTTGTAGAGTTTTTATTAAAATTCAATGCTTTGCTTTCCTACCGTAGTTATTTGTAGACAAACTTTCCATTCTCAGAGTGCTTACCAGTTACACATTTATAAACAAATATACAAAAAGCAACTGGTCTCTCACTCTCCTAGCCCTTACTTGAATATTCTTAAATTATAATAGGTGGATAAAAAGGTTTAGATTTATAAAGCTTTTATTTATAAACTGGCAATTTTACATTTTTATTAATACTTAAATTGGATTTTACAGAATATTCTCTAACACTGTATATAGCCTCAAATAAGAACTGCAAAGCTTTTGTTTATATATTTAGGAACAACCCCCCACATACTTTCATACTCACATATACACACATGCACAAATAAATCAATAATTAAATAAAGAGGATACAGATTGCATATGGAGAGACAGCAATGGGTAGATGGAAATGTAGTATTTGGTTTTACAGTAGAAACTCACTAAAATGTATACATAGATGAAGGTGATATGAATAACATTTCCCAATAATAGGGAAAAATAATCCCAAGTGGCCATTTCTTGTAGGTTCTTTTCAATAGGTTTGTTGTGTCCAATTCCAGTAAGATAGTTTTTGTTTTGTCTTATCTTATTTACTTTTCAATCCCTTAAAGCCAATTGAATATTTTTATAAGACACAACAGGCATGGAGTCAGCTGTGAGAGAAGGTGTGGAACTGGTAAAAATAGAGGGAGGGAAATCATAATCAAGGTATGTTATCCTAGAAAAAAGTCAATTTTCTGTAAAAGGGAAAATAAATAAATGCTCGATTCTGTGTAAAAATTGCTCTTCATTAATTCCTATACCACTTATTGGCTTACAAATTACCTCATGAAACCGTCCTTCCCTGTAATATTTTTTTTAGTTTGATGTTTCCTAATGTTCTGTCAAGCAGTCTCATGATGTTTCTCCTCAATTTTTCTGTTTTATTATTCTAGTAACATTTACAGTTCAGAAAAATGGAAATAGTTATGACAAAAACAGTTAAATTTGAGTCAATGTAATTCATTATGAGAATAAGTTAGGATTAAGGACCAGATAAATTCCTCACTATTTATTAGGATACATAGGTATTTCCTTCAGCAAGAGAGCCTTACAATCACTTGTGGAGAGTAACCAATAGCCTTTACATTAGCATAAGTGGTTTTGTAGTTTCCAATGTGTCAGTGTAGCAAAATCTCAATTAGATATAAATACTCTAGGTACTACTCACTTAACTTTGTGGCCAGCGATATCAAATTGAGTCGTTTTCTCCTCTGATTATTTGGTGATTTCAACTTTCCTTCATTTATGCACATATTTTAAGAAGTTTCTACTGTGATTGGTCCACACATGGCCCCTCAAATATCTCTTATTACCTGTCCCTCACTGTATCCCGTACTCCACATTTCTGTCCCTATCCCTCTTTATCTTTCTGTTCCAGCACCCCTACCATGTCTCCTCATTATTATATACACTATTTCTTCTACAGTAGAGGTTCCCTTCTTTTCCCTCTTTTACTCTAAGCCTAAATCCTATGTTCATACATAGATAATAGGATGTCTTAGGAAGGCTTAAAAGCTAGAATTCATATATAAATGAATACATACATATTTTTATTTTAGGGTCTGGACTTCCACAGTTTCATCCATTTACCTATAAATTTTGTGAATTTTAACAGCTAGTACTATTCCTTTGTATAAATGTAATGTATATTTATTATTGATTCATATGTTGGTAGACATCTAGGCTATTTCAAAGATCTAGCTATTATGAATAGGACAAAAATTAACATAGGAGAACAAATATTTCTGTAGCAAGTTCTAGATTCCTATGGATATATGCTCAAGAGGGTATAGCTAGATTTTGATACTGGTCTATTCCCAGCTTTGGGAAGAAAGGTCACATTGATTTTCATAGTGACTGAACACGTTTACACTTGCACCAAATAATGGATGAGTGCTCCCCTCCCCTTTTTATTTTCATCGGCATGAGGTGTTATATATTTTTATTGATCTTGGACATCTCAGCAGTGTAACAATAAATCACAATGTAAATTTAACTTTCTTCTTTCTAATAACTAAGTATACTGAACATTTTTTAAATTTTTTTCGTTTTATTTTCCAGTTTAAATTTAGATAAGAAACAAGTCAGTTCCAGGTCTCTCTCCCTTTCCCTCCCCTCCTCCCGTGCCCTCCTCCCAACCCTCCCATTATCCCCTCATTCCCCCAGGGAGGGTGAGGACCTCCATGGGGGTGTCCATAGTCTGTCATTTCATATAGGACAGGGCCTAGATCCTTCCCCAAGAGTTCAGGATGAGCGTGCACCTCACATTGTTCGATGGGAGTCCAAAGTCCGAGTGTATACTTGGGATGGGTACTGATCTGCTACCCAAGGCTCAATAGATTACCTAGGCCTCCTCACTGACACCCACATTCAGGAGGTCTTGATCAGTCCCATGCTGGATTCCAAGGCTGATGCCTTGGGGGCTAAACCAGCCCAGTCTTAATCCCTTTGATCATCAGTCCTTCCTCTCTGTTACTGGCTTTCTTGAGTTCAGCTCAGTCCTTAACCAAGGGGAGTCTGCCTCTTCTTCGATCAGCCACTAAATGAAGTTTCTGTTTCCCAGACTCTCTAGCCATAGGATTGTAGGCTGGCACTCCGCAGATCTATGTCTAAAATCCATATATGAGCGAGTACATGCCATGTATCTCTTTTTGTGACTGGGTTACCTCACTCAGGATGGTTTCTTCTAGTGTCATCCATTTGCCTGCGAATCTCAGGATTCCATTGTTTTTTTTTTTTTCTGCTGAATAGTACTCCATTGTGTAAATGTACCACATTTTCTCTATCCACTCTTCGGTTGAGGGACATCTAGGTTGCTTCCAAGTTCTGGCTATTACAAATAAAGCTGCTATGAACATAGTGGAACAGACATCTTTGTTGTAGGAAATGGGCATCTTTTGGATATATGCCTAAGAGTGGAGTTGCTGGGTCTTGTGGTAGGTTTATTCCCATTTTTCTGAGGAATCTCCATACTTATTTCCAAAGTGGTTGAACCAGTTGGCACTCCCACCAGCAATGGAGGAGTGTCCCCCTTTCACCACATCCTCTCCAGCATAAATTGTCATTGGTGTTTTTGATTTTAGCCATTCTGACAGGAGTGAGATGGTATCTCAGAGTTGTTTTGATTTGAATTTCCCGGATGGCTAAGGATGTTGAGCACTTTCTCAAGTGCCTCTCAGCCATTTTAGACTCCTCTATTGAAAACTCTCTATTTAGTTCTGCAGCCCACTTTTTAATTGGGTCCTTTACTATTTTGGAGACTTGCTTCTTGAGTTCTTTGTAAATTTTGGAGATCAACCCTCTGTCAGATGTGGGATTAGTGAATATTTTTTCCCATTCTGTGGCCTTCCTATTTGTCTTGCTGACTGTGTCCTTTGCCTTGCAGAAGCTTCTCAGTTTCAGTAGGTCCCATTTATTAATTGTTGATCTCACTGTCTGTGCTACTGGTGTTATGTTCAGGAAGCTGTCTCCTGTACCAATTCGTTCAAGGGTACCACCCACTTTCTCTTCTAAGAGGTTCAGTGTGGCTGGATTTATGTTGAGGTCTTTGATCCATTTGGACTTAAGTTTTGTGCATGGCAATAAACATGGATCGATCCGCATTCTTCTACATGTCAGTCTCCAGTTATGCCAGCACCATTTGTTGAAGATGCTTTCTTTATTCCATTGTATATTTTTACCTTCTTTGTCAAAGATCAGATGTTCGTACGTGTGTGGGTTAATAACCGGGCTTTCAATTTGATTTCATTGGTCTACCTGTCTATTTTTGTGCCAATACAAGCTGTTTTCAGGACTATAGCTCTATAATAGAGCTTGATGTCAGGGATGGTGATGCCTCCTGACGTTGCCTTGTTGAACAGTGTTGTTTTGGCTATCCTAGGTCTTTTGTTTTAACCATACAAAATTGATTATTGTACTTTCAAGGTCTTTGAAGAATTATGCAGGGATTTTAATGGGGATTGCATTGAATCTATAGATTGCTTTTGGCAGGATTTCCATTTTTACTACATTGATCCTACCTATCCAAGAGCATGGGAGATCTTTCCATTTTCTGAGGGATTCTTTAATTTCTTTCTTTAAAGATTCAAAGATTTTACGATGCAGGTCTTTCACTTGTTTGGTTAGCGTTACCCCAAGGTATTTTATGATGTTTGTGGCAATTGTAAAGGGTGATGTTTCTCTGATTTCTTTTTCAGCCCTTTTATCATCTGTATATAGTAGGGCTACTGATTTTCTTGAGTTGATCTTGTAGCCTGCCACTTTGCTGAAGGTGTTATTCAGGTGTAAGAGATTTAGATGACTGCTTCTATTACTATAGGGGTTATAGGTCTATTTATTTTTTTTTGCCTTTTTTTAAATTTTATTTTCCAGTTTAAATTTAGATAAGAATCAAGGTTGCTTCACAAGTCAGTTCCAGGTACCTCTCCCATTCCCTCCCTTCCTCCCGTGCCGTCCCCTCCCCCCCCGTTATCGTCTCATTTCTCCAGGGAGGGTGAGGCCCTCCATGGGGGTGTCCATATTCTGTCATTTCATATAGGGCAGGGCCTAGACCCTTTCCCAAGAGTTCTGGGTGAGAGCGCACCTCAAATTGTTCTATTGGAGTCCAAAGTCCGTGTGTATACTTGGGATGGGTACTGATCTGCTGTCCAAGGCTCAATAGATTCCCTAGGCCTCTTCACTGACACCCAGATTCAGGAGGTCTTGATCAGTCCCATGCTGGCTTCCCAGGCTAATGCCTGGGATTCAAGAGTTAACCTTTGTCTGGTCAGCTGTTTCTGGGGGCTAAACCAGCCCAGTCTTAATCCCTTTGATCATCAGTCCTCCCTCTCTGTTACTGGCTTTCTTGAGTTCAGCTCAGTACTTAACCAAGGGAGTCTGCCTCTTCTTCGATCAGCCACTAAATAAAGTTTCTGTTTCCCAGACTCTCTGGCCATAGGATTGTAGGCTGGCACTCCCCAGATCTATGTCTAAAATCCATATATGAGAGAGTACATGCCATGTTTCTCTTTTTGTGACTGGGTTACCTCACTCAGGATGGTTTCTTCTAGTGTCATCCATTTGCCTGTGAATCTCATGATTCCATTATTTTTTCTGCTGAATAGTACTCCATTGTGTAGATGTACCACATTTTCTCTATCCACTCTTCAGGTGAGGGACATCTAGGTTGCTTCCACGTTCTGGCAATTACAAATAAAGCTGCTATGAACATAGTGGAACAGACCTCTTTGTTGTATGAATGGGCATCTTTTGGATATATGCCTACGAGTGGAGTTGCTGGGTCTTGTGGTAGGTTTATTCCCATTTTTCTGAGGAATCTCCACACTGATTTCCAAAGTGGCTGAACCAGTTGGCACTCACACCAGCAATGGAGGAGTGTCCCCCTTTCACTACATCCTCTCCAGCATAAATTGTCATTGGTGTTTTTGATTTTAGCCATTCTGACAGGGGTGAGATGGTATCTGAGAGTTGTTTTGATTTGCATTTCCCGGATGGCTAAGGATGTTGAGCACTTTCTCAAGTGCCTTTCAGCCATTTTAGACTCCTCTATTGAAAACTCTCTATTTAGTTCTGCAGCCCACTTTTTAATAGGGTCCTTTGGTGTTTTGGAGACTTGCTTCTTGAGTTCTTTGTAAATTTTGGAGATCAACCCTCTGTCAGATGTGGGATTAGTGAATATTTTTTCCCATTCTGTGGCCTTCCTTTTTGTCTTGCTGACTGTGTCCTTTGCCTTACAGAAGCTTCTCAGTTTCAGTAGGTCCCATTTATTAATTGTTGATCTTACTGCCTGTGCTACTGGTGTTATGTTCAGGAAGCTGTCTCCTGTACCAATTCGTTCAAGGGTACCACCCACTTTCTCTTCTAAGAGGTTCAGTGTGGCTGGATTTATGTTGAGGTCTTTGATCCATTTGGACTTAAGTTTTGTGCATGGCGATAGACATGGATCGATCTGCATTCTTCTACATGCCAGTCTCCAATTATGCCAGCACCATTTGTTGAAGATGCTTTATTTATTCCATTGTATATTTTTAGCTTCTTTGTCAAAGATCAGATGTTCGTACGTGTGTGGGTTAATACCCGGGTTTTCAATTCGATTCCATTGGTCTACCTGTCTATTTTTGTGCCAATACCAAGCTGTTTTCAGGACTATAGCTCTATAATAGAGCTTGATGTCAGGGATGGTGATGCCTCCAGACGTTGCCTTGTTGAACAGGGTTGTTTTGGCTATACTGGGTCTTTTGTTTTTCCATACAAAATTGATTATTGTTCTTTCAAGGTCTGTGAAGAACTGTGCTGGGATTTTAATGGGGATTGCATTGAATCTGTAGATTGCTTTTGGCAGGAATGCCATTTTTACTACATTGATCCTACCTATCCAAGAGCATGGGTGATCTTTCCATTTTCTGAAGGCTTCTTTAATTTCTTTCTTTAAAGATTCAAAGTTCTTACGATACAGGTCTTTCACTTGTTTGGTTAGCGTTACCCCAAGGTATTTTATGTTGTTTGTGGCAATTGTAAAGGGTGATGTTTCTCTGATTTCTCTTTCAGCCCTTTTATCATCTGTATATAGTAGGGCTACTGATTTTCTTGAGTTGATCTTGTAGCCTGCCACTTTGCTGTAGGTGATAATCAGCTGTAAGAGTTCCCTGGTAGAGTTCTTTGGGTCATTGATGTAAACTATCATATCGTCTGCAAACAGTGAAAGTTTGACCTCTTCCTTCCCAATTTGTATCCCCTTGATCCCCCTTTGTTGTCGTATGGCAATAGCTAGGACTTCAAGTACCATGTTGAAAAGGTATGGAGAGAGTGGACAGCCTTGTTTTGTTCCTGATTTTAGAGGAATTGCATTGAGTTTCTGTCCATTTAGTTTGATGTTGGCTGTTGGTTTACTGTATATAGCTTTTATTATATTTAAGTATGTCCCTGTTATCCCATATCTCTCCAAGACCTTTATCATGAAGGGGTGTTGGATTTTGTCAAAGGCTTTTTCAGCATGTAGTGAGATGATCATGTAATTTTTGTTTTTCAGCTTGTTTATATGGTGGATTACGTTGATGGATTTTCGTATGTTGAACCATCCCTGCATTCCTGGGATGAAACCTACTTGATCGTGGTGAATGATTGTTTTGATGTGTTCTTGGATCTGATTTGCCAGTATTTTATTGAGTATTTTTGCATCAATGTTCATGAGGGATATTGGTCTGAAGTTCTCTTTCTTAGTTGTATCTTTGTGTGGCTTGGGGATCAAGGTTATTGAAGCCTCATAGAAAGAGTTTGGCAAAGACCCTTCTGCTTCTATTGTGTGGAACACTTTGAGAAGAATTGGTATAAGCTGTTCTTTGAATTTCTGGTAGAATTCTGCACTGAGGCCATCTGGACCTGGGCTTTTTTTGGATGGGAGACTTTTGATGACAGCTTCTATTTCCATAGGGGTTATAGGTCTATTTAAATTGCTTATCTGTTCTTGATTTAGTTTTGGCCATTGATAGCTGTCCAGGAAGTCATCCATTTCCTTTAAATTTTCAAATTTTGTGGAGTACAGGTTTTCAAAATATGACCTAATGATTCTCTGGATTTCCTCAGAGTCTGTTGTTATGTACCCCTTTTCATTTCTAATTTTGTTAATTTGCATGTTCACTCTCTGCTGTTTGGTAAGTTTGGACAAAGGTTTGTCTATCTTGTTGATTTTCTCAAAGAACCAACTCTTCGTTGCATTGATTCTTTGTATTGTTTTCCTGGTTTCTACTTGATTGATTTCAGCCCTCAATTTGATTATTTCCTGGCGTCTACTCCTCCTGGGGGAGTTTTCTTCTTTGTGTTCTAGAGCTTTCAGCTGTGATGTTAATTCTCTAGTATAACTGTTCTCCTGTTTCTTCATGTGAGCACTTAGTGCTATGAACTTCCCCTGTAGCACTGCTTTCAAAGTGTCCCATAGGTTTGGGTATGTTGTGTCTTCATTCTCATTGAATTCAAGGAAGTCTTTAATTTCTTTTTTTATTTCCTCTTTTACCCAGGGATAGTTCAATTGAGCATCATTCAATTTCCATGAGTTTGTAGGTTTTCTCCAATTTGTGTTGTTGTTGAATTCTTATTTTAAAGCATGGTTGTCTGATAAGATGCATGGAGTTATTTCAATTTTTTTGTAGCTACTGAGGTTTGATATGTTGCCAAGTATGTGGTCGATTTTTGAGAAGGTTCCATGTGGTGGTGAGAAGAAGGTATATTCTTTTTTATGTGGATGAAATGTTCTATAGATATCTGTTAATCCCAGTTGGGTCATTACTTCTATTAGACCCTTTGCTTCTTTGTTGAGTTTCTGTCTGGTATTCCTGTCTAGTAGTGAGAGTGGTGTGTTTAAATCTCCCACTATAACTGTGTGAGGCTTTAGATGAGATTTAAGTTCTAATAATGTTTCTTTAACAAATTTGGATGCCTTTGTATTTGGGGCATAGATGTTCAGG
This sequence comes from Mesocricetus auratus, assembly GCF_017639785.1. Lineage (NCBI taxonomy): Eukaryota > Metazoa > Chordata > Mammalia > Rodentia > Cricetidae > Mesocricetus > Mesocricetus auratus. Next base: position 29,304,799 of record NW_024429200.1, on the reverse strand, counting down.
ATAAACACTTCATCTTGGTGGGTTTCACCTGTGATGAGTATGTAATGACCTCCTTCATCTCTTTTGATTGATTTTATTTTAAAGTCTAGTTTGTTAGATATTAGGATTGCTACCCCTGCTTGTTTCTTGGGTCCATTTGATTGAAAAAATTTTTCCCAAACTTTAACTCTCAGGTAATGTCTGCCTTTGAGGGTGAGGTGTGTTTCTTGTATGCAGCAAAAGGAAGGGTTCTGTCTTCGAATCCATTCTGTTAGTCTGTGTCTTTTTATGGGTGAGTTAAGGCCATTAATATTGAGGGATACTAATGACCATTGATTGCTTATCCTTCTTCGATTTGCAATGGTTGTTGGTGGTGGAATTATGTGTGGAATTTCAACCCTTTGTTCTTTTGACTGTTGGTAGAGAGGGGTTCTCTAATGCCTATGTTTTTCTGGTTGTAGTTAGCTTCCTTGTTTTGGAGTATTCCTTACAAAATATTCTGAAGGGCTGGGTTAGTGGAAACATATTGCTTGAATCTAGTTTTGTCATGGAATATCTTGTTTTCTCCGTCTATAGCGATTGAGAGCTTTGCCGGGTATAGTAGTCTGGGCTGGCATCCATGGTCTCTTAGTGTAGGTAGAATATCTATCCAGGACCTTCTGGCTTTCAGAGTTTCCATGGAGAAATCAGGTGTAATTCTGATAGGTCTGCCTTTATATGTTACTTGACCTTTTTCCTTAGCTGCTGTTAATATTCTTTCTTTATTCTGTAGGTTTGGGGTCTTGATTATTATGTGGCGAGGGGATTTTTTTTGTGGTCCACTCTATTTGGTGTTCTGTAGGCTTCTTGTACCTTCATTGGCATGTCTTTCTTAAGGTTGGGAGAGTTTTCTTCTATGATTTTGTTGAATATGCCTTCTGCCCCTTTGAGGTGGATTTCTTCTCCTTCTTCTATACCTATTATTCTTAGGTTTGGTCTTTTCATGGTGTCCCATATTTCCTGGATGTTTTGTGTTAAGGATTTGTTGGACTTAAGGTATTCTTTGGAAGATAAATCCATTTCTCCTAGTGTATCTTCAACACTTGAGATTCTCTCTTCCATCTCTTCTATTCTGTTGGTAATGCTTGTATCAGTATTACCTGACTGTTTGCCCAGCTTTTCTATTTTCTGCCTTTCTTCAGATTGTGTTTTTTTTTAATGTTTCTATTTCAGTTTTCAACCCTTGCAGTGTTTGCATTGCTTCTTCAATTTCCTGTTTATCTTTTCATCCATTTGTTGCCTTTTATAAATTTTTTGGTTTGTTCTTTCTTCCATTTCTTGCATTTTTTGGTTTGCTTTTTGTTCCATTTCTTGCATTTTGTGCTTTGTTTCTTCTTCCATTTCCTGCCTTTTTTGGTTTGTTTCTTCTTCCATTTCTTTCATTTTTGCTTTGTTTATTCTACCATTTCTTGCATTTTTTTTGCTTTGTTTCTTCTTCCATTTCCTGCCTTTTTTGGTATGTTTCTTCTTCCAATTCTTGCACTTTTTAGCTTGTTTTTTCTTCCAATTCTTGCATTTTTTGGTTTGTTTTTTCTTCCATTTCTTGCATTTTTTGGTTTGTTTTTTCTTCCATTTCTTGCATTTTTTGGTTTGTTTTTTCTTCCATTTCTTTGAGGGATTTTCCTCTATCCTCTTTTAGGGCCTCTATCATTTTCATGAAAGTGGTTTTAAGGTCATTCTTTTCTGTTTCTTTCACATTGGAATGTTGGAGTCTTGCTGGTGTGGAGTCTCTAGAATCTGGCGGTGTCATATTTGTTTTTCTGTTGCTGAGTGTGTTTTTGTATTGTCTCTTTCCCATCTATTCTTCTAGTGGGTGCAGAAAGAGCCTGTTACTGGTCTGAGGGCCAGAGTTCCCTTTTGGTGGGTGCTAGCAAGTCCAATAATCTGGTGATTCTTCTCTTCCTTGTCCTCATTCTGGTCCCATGGGTGGAGAAGAAGAAGAGGAATCTGGGGCGCTTAGCCTCCTACCTGGTCCCCTGGACCCTATGCTGGTCCTGTTGTACCTGATCGGAACAGCTACTCCCCTGGTCTCCCTGGCTCCTATGGTTTCCTGGTCTCGTTTTTGGGGAAAAAGACCTGGAGTATGGGGTGTTTGGTTCCCGTCAGGATTGGAAGCTCTGTGCAGTTCCCTGGCGATCCGCAGGTACTGGAACACAGGCCGGGAAACTGGCCTGTTTACCTGATGCTGCTGTAGGAACATCTGCTTCCCTGGACTCCCAGCCTCCTCTGGTTTCCTGGTATTGTTGGTGGGAGAGAAGACCTGGAGTCTGGGGTGCTTGGCTCCCGCCGGGATTGGGAGCTCTGTGCAGTTCCCAGGCGATCTGCAGGCACTGGAACACAGGCCGAGAAGCAGGCCTGTTTACCTGATGCTGCTGCAGGAACAGCTGCTTCCCTCTACTGAACATTTCTTTAAGCCAATTCTTAGCCAATTGTGCTTTGGGTCTTCATGATTCTCTGTTTAAATCTGTATCAAATTTTTAAGTGGACTGTAGTCTTTTTGTGATACCTTTGTATCTAGCTCCATTTATAATTACATCATTTTCTTGATGCCAGATTTTTGAGTTAACCTGTTTTGCATATGAACCCTCCATTGGCTGTATTATTCATAAAAATATTTTTCATCCTATAATGTCTCACTTCATAACAATAATGATGTCCTTTGCCATACAGAAGCTTTTTTCAGTTTCATGAAGTCACATATATTAATTTTTGCTCTTAATGTCTTTGAATTAGTGTCCTTTCCAGAAAGTTTTTTTCAGGTGCCGACAAATTCAAAACCATTCTCTTCTATCAGAATCATTGTATCTGAATTGTAATTGATGTCCTTTATATATTCAGATTTGACTTCTGTGCATGGTGATAAGTATGGATCTAATTGTATTCTGTAGCATTCCATTATCAGTTTTGAAATACACCATTTTTTGAAGATTATGACTTATTTCCAATGTGTATTTCTGGCTTCTTTATCAAAACTCATGTGTTATTGGGTGTGTGGACTTATGCCCGAGTTTTCAATTCAGTTTTATTGATCAGTGTATCTGTTTTGTGCCTATAGATTTCTGGATGTGTTGATCAGCAATAGAAGTTTCACGGCAAAGACACAGATGCCTATTGAAAAAGAAATCTGCAACCTCATACTGTAGTTTTTCTCTTTAAATCTGATCATTTTTTAGATGTGAGGAAGCTTAGTGATTTAATACAATCTCATTGGTCAATTCTTGGTCCTATTGCCTGAGTTGTTAGCACACTTTTCAGAAAACCCTTACCTAGATATGGAGATGATTGCTCTCCCATAGTTTCAAAATTATTTTGCTGTTACATTAGTTCTCGTTATAGATTTGAACTTGCCCAACTCTTCTACATCAGCTTTAAAAATACTGTGCCCATATAGATTGGAAGAGGAAAAGACTGATTCATGATGACCAGAAAATCTCCTTTATCATTTTATTTATTTATTCTAGAAAAATAAGCTAAAAATATTTGCTAATAAATCCATCATATCTCACATTCATTCAGGTTCATTATTAAAATATCCCTAGTTATGTTTACATTTTCTATAATTTACTAGATGTAATGATTGATATTTTAAATTATTTTTAATGACTGTTGAAAATTAATTCTTTTTTCATACAATATATCCTAATTACAATTTCCTTTCCTTCTATTCCTCTAATTCCTTTTTACCTCTCCTCTATTCAAAATCCACTCCCTTTCTGTCTCTAACTAGAAAAGAACAGGCTTCTAAGAGATAACAACATAATGAAATACAGTAAGATGAATGAAAAATCATCAATTGGGCAAGGCAATCCAAGAGAAGGAAAGGTTACCAAGAATAGGCACAAGAATAAGAGACTTACAAACTCAGGAGTCTCATAAAAATACAAAACTGAAAGCAATAATATATATGTAAATGACCTGTCATTGATCTGTGTTGGCCCTGTGCTTTCTTCTTGAGTCACAATGAGTTCATATGAACCTTTCTTAGTTGATTTAAAGGACCTTGCTTTCTTGGTGTCCTTCATCCACAAATTTCTTACAATTTAACCTCCTCCTTTTCAGCAGGTTTTCCTGAGTTCTGAAGGAAGGAATTTGATGGAGATATTCCTTTTAGAGTTGGGTGTTACAATCTCTCTCTTTCTCTCTCTCCCTCTCTCTCTCTCATATTTGTGTTTGTGTTTGTTTGTGTGTGTGTGTGTGTTTGTGTGTGTGTGTGCGTTGTGTCTAGCTGAGGATCTCTGTAATTTTTTCTCATCTGTTGCAGGGGGAAGCTTCTCTTGGGGGTACTGAATGAGGAATTGATCTGTAAGTATAGCAAAATATAATTAAGGATATCATTAGGGCTTGCAGTACCTAGGGACTGCCTGAGGGCTGCCACAGAGCCTCCTGACCCATCAGGAGCCTAAGCACCCAAGATTCCTGGTCATCTTTTCCACAATGGGACCAGGGGACCAAGTAAACCAAGCCCTGTATCCGGGCCTGCCTTCCAGTGCCTGAGGACTGCCACAGAGCCTCCACTCCCAGCGGGATCCTAAGCACCCTAATTTCCTGGTCTTCTTATACAAGTGCCTATTGACTGCCAGTGAGCCTTCCCTCCCAGCAGGAGCCTACATACACCTGTTTCCTGGTCTTTTCTCCACACACAGGACCAGGCAATTTGGGGTCTGCTTCTGGCCCTGTGTTCCAGTGCCTGGATACTGACGGTGAGCCTGCCTGCCCAGTGGCAGCCTATGTACCCCAGATGCCCAGTCTTCTATTCCATCCACAGGGCCAGGACAAGGACCAGGAAGAGGAGAACTAATAGAGCATTGGACTTGCTCGCACCCACCTAAAGGGAACTCTGATCCCCTAACCACCAGGCCAGTAAGAGACTCATACTGCACCCACTAGAAGAAGCATTGAGAAGGAGACAATAAAAACATACTCAGCAAATGAAAAACAAGTATAACACCTCCAGATTCTAGAGAATCCAAAACAGCAAGACTCCAACATACTAATGCAAGTGAAGAAAAAGAGAATAACCTAAAAAAGCAACTTCATGAAAATGATAGAGTCCCTCAAAGAGGATATGGGAAAATCCCTCAAAGAAATGGAAGAAAAAACAAACAAAAATTACAAGAAATGCAAGAAAAAACAAACCCAAAATGCAAGCAATGGAAGAAAAAACATCCCAAAATATTAAAAATTGAAACAAATGCATGAAAAGGCAAAGCAAAAATTAAAAGAAGCAATTCAAATAGTTCAAGGGTTGAAAACTGAAATAGAGACAATAAAAAAATCCGAAGGAAGGCTGCAAATAAAAAAGCTGGTCAAATGGTCAGGTAAAACACATACAAGCATAACCAACAGAATACAAGAGATAGAAAAGAGAACCTCAGGTGTTGAAGATACACTAGGAGAAACAGAATCATCGACCAAAGTAAATATTAAATCCAACAAATTCCTAACACAAAACATCCAGGAAATATGGGGCACCATGAAAAGACCAAAACTAAGAATGATAGGTGTAGAAGAAGGTGAAGAAAAGCACCTAAAAGGGGCTACAAGGAAAGTTCAAGGCAATAAGTGCCCACATGAAGGAACTGGAGAACAGTTAAACTAGTGAATTAACAGCACAGCTGAAAGCTCTAGAACACAAAGAAGAAAACTACCCCAGGAGGAGTAGATGCAAGGAAATAATCAAACTGAGGGCTGAAATCAATAAAGTAGAAACTAGGAAAACATTACAAAAAATCAATGCAATGAAGAGTTGGTTCTTTGAGAAAATCAACAAGATAGACAAACATTTGTCCAAACTTACCAAATAGCAGAGTGTGAACATGCAAATTAACAAAATCAGAAATGAAAAGGGGGACATAAAAACGGACTCTGAGGAAATTCAGAGAATCATCAGGTCATATTTTGAAAACCTGTACTCCACAAAATTCAAACACCTAAAGGAAATGGACAATTTTCTGGATAGCAATCACTTGTCAAAATTAAATCAAGAACAGATAAGCAATTTAAATGGACCTATAGCCTCTATGTAAATAGAAGCAGTCATCAAGAGACTCCCAACCAAAAAAAGTACAGGTCCAGATGGCCTCAGTGCAGAAATCTACCAGAAATTCAAAGAACAGCTTATACCAAAGCTTCTCAAAAAATTCCATGCAATAGAAACAGAAGCGTCTTTGCAAAATTCTTTCTATGAGTCTTCAATAATGTTGATTCCCAAGCCACACAAAGATACAACTAAGAAAGGGAATTTCAGACCAATATCCCTCATGAGCATTAATGCAAAAATACTCAATAAAATACTGGCAAATCTGATCCAAGAACACATCAAAACAATCATTCACCATGATTGAGTAGGTTTAATCCCAGAGATGAAGGGATGGTTCAGCATACAAAAATCCATCAATGTAATCTACCATATAAACAAGCTGAGAAACAAATATCACATGATCATCTCACTAGATGCAGAAAAAGCCTTTAACAAAATCCAACACCCCTTCATGATAAAGGTCTTGGAGAGATTCAGGATAAGAGGAACATACCTAAACAAAATAAAAGCTATATTCAGCAAACCAACAGCCAGCATCAAATTAAATGGTCAGAAAATCAACGTTTCCTCTAAAATTAGGAGCAAGAAAAGGCTGTCCACTCTCTCTATACCTTTTCTTTATTGTATTTGAATTTCTAGGTAGATCAATAAGACAACAAACAGAGACAGAGGGGATACAAATTCGAAAGGAAGAGGTCAAACTTTCACTCTTTGCAGATGATATGATAGTTTATATAAGTGACCCAAAAAACTCTACCAGGGAACTCCTCCAGCTGATAAATACTTTCATCAATGTGGCCAGATATAAGATCAACTCAAGAAAATCAGTAGCCCTACTATATTCAGACAATAAAAGGGCTGAGAATGAAATCAGAGAAACATTGTCCTTTGCAATTGTAACAAACTACATAACATATTTGGGTAACACTAACCAGACAAGTAAAAGACCTGGATTGCAAGAATTTTGATTCTTTAATGAAATAAATTAAAGAAGACATCAGAAAATCGAAAGATCTGCCATGCTCTTGGATAGGTAGGATCAACTTAGTAAAAATGGCAATCCTGCCAAAAGGAATCTACAGATTCAATGAAATCCCCATTAAAATACCAACACAATTCTTCACAGGCATTGAAAGAAAAATAATCAACATTGAATGGAAAAACAAAAGACTCAGAGTAGCCAAAACAACCATGTTCAAAACAGCAACATCCAGAGATGTCACTATCCCTGATCTCAAGCTCTATTATAGAGCTATAGCACTGAAAACACCTTGGTATTGGCACAAAAATAGACAGTTAGACCAATGGAATTGAATTGAACACCCGAATATTAACCCGTAAATGTATGAACATCTGATCTCTGACAAAGAAGCCAACAATATAAAATGAAGGCATCTTCAACAATTTGTGTTGGCATAACTGTATGCTGGCATGTAGAAGAATGCAGATAGGTCCATGTCTATGCTCATGCACAAAACTTAAGTCCAAATGGATCAAAGACCTCAACATATGCCCAGCCACACTGAACCTCTTAGAAGAGGAAGTGGGTAGTTCCCTTAAATGAATTTATACAGAAGACTGCTTCCTGAACATAACACCAGTAGCACAGACACTGAGGTAAAATTAATACATGAGACCTCCTGAAACTGAGAAGCTTCTGTAAGGAAAAGGACACATTAACAAGATAAAAAGGCTGCTGAATAGTACTCCATTGTGTAAATGTACCACATTTTCTCTATCCACTCTTCAGTTTAGGGGCATCTAGGTTGCATACAAGTTCTGGCTATCACAAATAATGCTGCTATGAACATAGTGGGCAAGGTGTCCTTCTTCTATGACTGTGCATCTTTTGGATATATGCCTAAGAGGGGAATTACTGGGTCTTGGTGTAGGCTGATTTCCATTTTTCTGAGGAACCTCCATACTGATTTCCAAAGTGGCTGTACAAGTTGGCGCTCCCCTTTCTCCACATCCCCTCCAGCAAAAATTGTCATTGGTGTTTTCTATTTTAGCTATTCTGACAGGATTAAGATGGTATCTCAGAGTAGTTTTGATTTGCATTTCCCTGATGGCTAGGGATGTTGAGCACTTTATCAAGTGCCTCTCAGCTATTTTAGAATCCTCTGTTGAATATTCTCTATGTAGTTCTGTAGCCCACTTTTTAATTGGATCCTTTGGTGTTTTGGAGACTTGCTTCTTGATTTTTTGTAAATTTTGGAGATCAGCCCTCTGTCAGATGTGGAGTTAGTGAATATCTTTTCCCATTCTTAAGCAGTATAAGGTAAGGATGGATTCCATCTCATAGATATGCCCTTCAATAAAATCTCATATTGGTTGTTTACCCCCAGAAGCTTTATGCCACCATTGCCCTATCATATTTTTTTAAAAGGACATCATTGTAGACCAAAACTTTATTAGCAAGGCTGTTGTTTATGATTTTGTTGACTTGTAGAACATTTTCCCATACCAAATACAGTAGAATGTATGGGTAAAAGTTCCATATAGCCAACAACTCAACTTTTCCATGTTCAATTATTTTCTGTGTGTGTGTGTTGTATTCAACAATGAGGTGTTGCTGACAGTTTGTAGGAGCTTACCTGTTGTATTGACTACAGTCATGGTATGTTTTGGGATGAATGCCTTCGTCCAACACATCAATTGGAAGTAGCACAGTCCCAGTACTAGAAATAGAAGCTTCACTTGGTGACAAATGATAACCAGTTGAGACGTAGACACTATAATTATTTGGAGACAGTCACTAGGATTGTCTCCATATACTTTAAGATGTTTCCACTGCAGTGATTCAATACCACCTCCCCAAAAAAACACCTCAGTTATGTCTTTCCCCACACCCCACCTGATCTCCTTGCTCCATTTCTCTCCACCCCTAATCCACTGATAAAAAATTATTCTACCTTCTTTTCTAGGAGAAATCTATGTGATCCCCCATTGCTAAACTTATCCTCTCTGGGTCTATTTATTGTAACTTGGTTTTCATTTATTTATCAGCTAATATTCACATATAAGTGAATACATAGCATATCTTTCTGGTTCTAGGATAACTTACTAAAGATGATTGTTTCTTAGTTTGTAGAGCTAATAAATTGCCATAAGTGAACATCCTATTTTGTGAGATGGTATTTAGAATATTTAATTGATTAGAATGTAGAAACCTGCCTATTTTTAAAGACTGTTTCAACCCATGTTCCTTTTATAACATTACATTATGATAGTGCCTGTTTGTCATTGTATAGAATTGATGAATGGGATAGGGAACACAGACATTGGTATATACTTCAATAGATATTCCAACAGAAATCCAGAGAGTTGTACTGTGAACAGACAGTGTCCAGCAAAACATCATCACTTGGAACTCTGTCCTTAAGGAAACATATTCTTACAAATATTAAAGTGTTTCTCTTTCCTTTTTTCTCCTATCTTATTATTATATATTTAATACTGTACTATATACCAAGTTCATTGATAAGATTAAAAAATATTAAACTCTATGTATGTATTTAATATGGATAAATCAGAAAACCTAACCACAGCATTCACAAATTTTGAAATTGTGAGGAAATCACTAATTCTTTTTCTCTTCTGGAGTAATATGGATTCTGCACAATGGAATGATAATTAATGTGTGCTCTTCTGCTTCAGTGACTAGAATCATGGATATGTCTATTTTGTTTATTAGGAAGATGCATTTATTTCAGTTATTAGCAATTAGTTAACTACATTTTCCATTAATTTAGAAATTTGAAAATAGAAATATATCTTGAGAAAGCATTTAAAAATTACTGAGATGAATATTATTTTATATATGCTGGATATTTTGTTTTGTTTTAATTTTAAACTAGCAAAACTTATTTGGTGACAGTAAATCTGATTAACAAGAGGCAGAAATGATACTTTCCTATTTTACGGAAAGACATGATCTTGAGCTACATGATTCTATTTGAGAAAACAATTACTTAGAACAATATATACTCCAGGTTCTTCACTCATATGTACTGTTAATTACTTCCAAATCCATTTATTATCAGACTCCCACAATGGATTCATATGCTTAATTAAATTTCTCAGCCAACTGGAAGAATCTAGAATGAACATAAAAAATTCTGACTTTGACTGAAGAAAGATATTGTCAAGATCAGAGCAAGTTAAAAGTAAGAAACTATCTTCAAATGGCAAATGACAAATCTATTGAAAAATTGAGCTATTTTTGAGACTAAACAATCCTACTCTTCATATTTTATCAATTTTATATTGATGCATTTCTGTCGACATCTCCAAACAAAAGTAATCAAAAAGTATTTTGTCGTTGCTGCACATAAACAAACACTTGAACCTTCAGCCTCACTCTAATTATTCTTAATGTGGCAAATTTGAGATATCTTTAAACAGTAAAAACTTTTATATCTGTATAAAAATTTTCAGCTCTCCTGTCTTATAACTCATGTGTACCACAGAGCTCAGTGTTTCTTGGAAGATGTCATCATTCGCCAAACAACTGAAGTGTTGTTGGAAAGGCAACCACAGCTAGATGAGTGTGAGATTAGGAGCCAGAACTTGAAGACAACCTTGCCTGTCTTCTCCTGCATGTAATATTTCCCCTTGTTGAGCAGAAAATTCTTCATTCAACATAGAAAGTTACACTATTGTTAAAACTTTAGTCATTGACATAAATAATATCTTGGTTTATTAATCTTGTATGTGCTTAAAGAGCATTATGACTTGAAATTGGTATGATATAATTTAGTGTAATGTTAAAGCTTTAGATATATAAACACTACTTTATGTTACTTTTTTATTTCACACCTAAGAAGAAGCTATACTGACATGCACATAAGGATCAAATTACAGATGTGTAAATCATATAAGTGTGGTTTTTAAGTAGAAAAAATTTAGATGAGAAAAATAGCTACTAATAAAAATCTTTATGAAATAAAAATGTCAATTTTATCAGAAAACTTTATAGTATTTTTTCTTTTTATTATTTTAATTTTAAATAGCTTGTTTTACATGTCAATCTCAGTTCCCTCTCCCTCCCCTCCTCATGGCACCCCCTCACCACCCTATCACCATTTCCTTCCACATAGGGGATATCTAGATTCCATCATTTCACTCAGGGCAGGGTCAAGGCACTCCCCTAAGAGTCCAGGGTGAAAGAGCATCTCTCTTTGTTTTATGGACACACGATATCTGTTTGTATGCAAGGATAAACACTGATCTACTGCCCAGGGCCCCATAGGTTGCCCAGGCCTCCTCACTGACTCTAACATTCAGGGCATCTGGATCAGTCCCATGCTGGTCTCCCAGCTGTCAGTCTGGGATCCAAGAGCTCTCCCCTGTTCAGATCAGCTATCTCTGCTGGTTTTGCCAGCCCATTCTTTGCCCATTTGCTCATAGCTCCTCTCTCTCTGCCACTGGGTTCCTTGGGTTCAGTTCAGTGTTTAACTGTGGGTATTTGCCTCTGCTTCCATCAGTCACTGGATGAAGGCCCCAGGATGGTTATAGACATCAAGTTCATTATCAGAAATGGGCATTCGAGGTGGTCTCTCCACTATAGCTTAGCTTGCCAATTGGTGTCATCCCTTTAGATCACTAGAGGTCACACTGGTGCTTGATCTGTCTTCTAACCAATGATTCCCTCTTCTCCCTATTTTACCCCCCACTCAACCTTCCTGTTCCCCCACCAACTCTCTGTTTCTCTTCTCCCCCTCTCTTCTTCCCAGCTCCCATTCCTCCCTCCCCCTTGCCATGTTCCCCATCTGTTCAGAAGATCTTGCCTCATTCCTCTTCTTTGGGGTACCATTCATATCTCTTAGGTCCTTTTCTGTTTTCCAGACACTCTGTCAGTGGAGGTGCAGACTGGCACTATCCTGATCCATGTCTAAAATCCATATATGAATGAGTACATACCATATTTGTCTTTCTGTGACTGGGTTACCTCACTCAGGATGGTTTCTTTTGTTGCCATCCATTTACCTGCGAATTTCAAGATTCCATTGTTTTTTTCTGCTGAGTACTACTCCATTGTGTAAATGTGCCGCATTTTCTCTATTCACTCTTCAGTTGAGGGGCATCTAGGTTGATTCCAGGTTCTGGATATTACAAATAAGTCTGCTATGAACATAGTGGAGTAGATGCCCTTGTTGTATAAATTTGCCTCTTGTGGATATATGCCTAAAGGGGAATTGCTGGGTCTTGTGGTAGATTGAGGGAACACTTCTCCACTGCAGGTGGGAGTGCCAACTCATACAGCCACTTTGGAAATCTGTAGTATTTCTAGGAAATGAATAAAAACTGTTATGAGTGACTCATAAGACATGGTACTGATATTGTAAAGCAATAGTATACAATTGATAAATATAAAACTATTTTCATATGTTCACATTTATGCATAATACATGTAAAATTACAGATTTTATACAGAAAAGGAAATCCAAAGAGTTGTATGAAACTCAGAAACGCCGTAATTGGGGGACATTTGGGAGCAATGTGGTGCAATGAAAATTCCCTGGATTCTACAAGGGTGACCCTAGCAAGACTCCTAGTAATAAGAGTTACAAAGTCAGAACAGCCTGTTAGGCCTATGAAAGGCTCAGATGTGAGGCCCAGTGTAACCTTCTGAACCTGAGTTGAATTTAGGGCTAGGATGTAATGCCCTTTGTAACCTCTTGAGCCTGGCTAAAGTTTAGAGACCTGTCTCTAGCCTGTAACCTCCACGTGGGGGTGACTCAGCCAGATCTGATGCAAGATTGCCCCCTGCCTAGCTACCTGCCTGCTTGGTGGAATACTGTTGGCCCTTAACTCCTCATGTCACCTTACCCTAGCCTAAGATTTCTCCTACACTCTTACAATCAAAGACAAGAGTCTTGCATAATCATCATCAGAGAGGCTTAATCCAGCATTAGTATACTTCAGAAAACAACAAAAGGAAAGGAAGCTCTGGTAACCATTTCATGCTGGCATGAATCTCTTAAGTGTAAAAATAAAAATTACTTTCAATTTGAGATTTAAGCATTTATGACTCTAGAAATAGTAAATTCTGGTTTCTTTAAATGTTTCCAGCAAATTATGCATGACATTCTAGAAACAAGCTTGAATATGCAATGTTTTAAATCATTCTCCCCTATTCTTATTTATCTGAAGGAAGTTTCTAGCGGCTTGCAAACAGGACATTTGCACCTCTGTTAATAATATGCTATTGTTTATTCTCACATTATATGTGTGTACACATACTATAAAATGACATAGACAATTTAGCAGCAAAATGATTTGCTTCTTATAAAGGCAACAGCATATTTGTGTTTTATTATAAGACACTTTGCTGTTCTTGGAGTGCCTTTTAAAAACAAATATAAGCTTTTAAGCAAATCATGTTTGGAACAGAAAAAGCAAAGTGAATTTAAACAGCTACAGCAAAGAAAGGAAAGTAGAACGTTTTTATTTTTGGTTTTCTGTGTTTGGTCATTGAAAGACCATGACCACCATATTTATAAGAAATGTAATTGAACTTTTTAACTTAAATATATTTTTGAAATTAGAGATAAATTACTTAAGATATTGGGATGATTGGTATTATATCAATATAATGATTATTATTATTAGCCTTATAAAAGAAATTGCTTCTTCCACTTTCTCAATAAATATTTTAAAGGATTTATATACATCGTAACATTGTATTTTGCATATAAATGTATGGTTACTGAGAAAGGTAACCCAGAAAGACAATGACCGTATATTCTAAATTACTTTACTCCCTAATTCCAAATCTTTAGATGTGAGTATATAGCTTAGAATAATTTGAGATATCTAGAAGTTATTAAGAAGCTGTGCATGGAGGAAGGAGTTGTAGATTGTGGGATAGTAGAACTCATATGCTATAAATTGGGAAATGGATAAAAAGAGAGAAGAATCATTATCTGGGGATGGGGAAGGAGCATGATACAGAGGGAGAAAATGAGGAGGGATAAACACACCAAAGACTAAAATAATTATATGGAAATACACTGTCTTATGTTTACTTAAAATTTGTATATGTTTTATATGTACAAAAAGATATAAACAATTTAAATGAAGTTGTACCACGCCAAGCAATAATGCACCTCACTAGCTAGGCCAGGGAAACCTCCCTTTCAGGCATTGGTCAGGAGATTGCAAGAGACTCCTCAAACAATATAAACCATTGTATTATGGGGGTTATCCTTCTGTATATATGTTTCTCTTATTGGTTGGTGAATAAAATACTGTTTTGCCAATAGAGGCAGAAAGATAGGCAGGACTAAGACAATGCTGTGGAAGGGAGGCAGAGAGAGAAAGAAGAGAGTTGCCATGTGCTGTCAAAAGGCAGACAGGCCCAGACATTCCCTGTAGGCCAAGACCTCGTAGAAATAATTAGATTCATATAAATGGGCTAATAATTAAGAAAAATCTAGCTAATAAGAAGCCCTAGCCATTGGCCAACAATTTTATAATTCATATAGTGTCCTTCTGTGTTCATTTGGGGATGAAGTGGTAGATCCTGGCGGGACAAGAGAAACCTAGCTTTAATTGCTCTCATTTGCCTCCAAAAATTTGAAGTAAAGAACAAATTCCTGAAATCAGCATACACTTTATAGACGCAAGACTTGGAAAAGTCAAGCTTGAGTTTATCTGGAAGTTTCCAACATGAAGACTAGATCACAAAGTATCAAAAGGTACTGTGCAAGATGCCAAGGGAAAATAAAAATCAGTAGTCATATGCAACTATAAGTCCTAAGAAACACAACAATGTCCAACTGCCAGTATTTCCTCAATATTGTACTATGTTCACTTATGTCTGGGATGTAATGAATAGTTGACTAGTTGGACTTAAAGTCTGATCAAAAGGAGGATATTCTTGCCTGGTATAGCAAACCCAGCCAACTCTCCATGGCTGGTGAGGGCATAGATTCTAGAGGGTGGCCTACTACAATGACTTCCCTAAGCCAATAAATTGTCTAACTGAATTTTAAATACCAATCCTTGTATCAGTATGACATGTCAGTATAGCTTTCATTCCTCCTCAGAGAAGCTTCTTTGTGCAGAGACCATTAGAGAAATCCACAGTAATGATTATCCCAGGTTGATGCGTACATGACACAACCCCTCTAATTAAGGCTCAGTAAACATTGCAGAAGGCATGGTAATAAGAAGAGTCAGAGGACCAGACAGCTTTGAAGAGACAGTCTTACATACATGGCAAAGAACTTCACATAAAAAATCTTAATAATATGGCTGTCATTACAAGACCTGTGTAATAAGACACCAGTTGAAATGACAGAGGAGATGAATGGAATCTCGAAAGGTCCCATCCCTAGAAGGATATGTAGGCAAATAATGGTGATTTCAAGTGGCAAATCAGGGTTTTACTGGGACATGCTCTTAAAAGGTTGTTCAAACTCAAATAAATAGGAGACTGTCAGGAATACGAGAAAGAATGATTGAGGACATATTTAGGGGATTGAAGCAGGTATGGAAATGATGTAAATAATAATATATGAAATTCTCAAAATAAGTAAATGTAAAATAAACTTTAATTTTAGATTTTTATTTTCTTATCCAGTAGACAGCCCTTAGTAGTTGAGGACCGACTATTTATACATTCCAATTCCTAGATCTTATTTCACAAATGTATCCCAACCTCTAACTCTTGGGGAGGAGTATAGAAATGCTCCATTTAATAATATGCTCCTTTATGAATTTTTCCCTTACATTTGTGGGTATCCAGTCTTTGGTGAAACTCATGATGGTGAATGTATGATGTCTCAGTCCTCCTCTTTCTAGAATGCAGTCTATAAGTGCTCACAGCTTTCAAGAATTTATGTTTGCCATTTTCTGATTTGGTGAAGAGTGGTAATTTCCAACTCCATTGACTAGTATACAAAAAATGTATTGAAATGTAACAAGTGGATTTAGTTTCTCATTTAAAACATAAAGATTTTTGCACCACCAATAATTTTCATATATGTTTAGCATATATTCAGTGGCATTATTAGATTCTGTGGAAAACCTGGTACATAGGGTTCCTTAAGAGATGGTGCTAAAAGACAAATGATTATTGGTGATGGTCATCCTCTTTCAGGTAATGAGGTTACAGGCATGCTTCATTAAGAAGCAATGATTATGTTCAAATTCTTCAGGATTCATTAATGTTAAACCTATGCTTTCTTGTGTCTCAGTTATTTGTATGCATTTTCAGCTTTATTAAGCAAACACTACCATTCATACTGGTAAAATGATTCAACCATTTCCTCAAAATAGGAAGATTCTCAAAAATATTTTTTAAAAATAAAGGATAAATCCAGCAAGCCAGTTATGTGCAATGTCTTAATGCAAAGATGCAAAGGAAGATCTTTTAAATGTTTAAATTCATCAATGTAGATGTTTGCTTTGATATTGTCTAGCTCATTAAAATTTAACTCTTTTTATTGAAATCCCAGGACTAAGCAAATACTCTTTTTTTTTTTTTTACAGTCAGTTTTCTGTTCCAAGAAAGGAAATATCATACTCATCATGGAACTTAGTTCCCCAAGAGAGGAAAAGAAAGTATTTGCAAGGAGTTTTTTTTTTTAATTTTATTTTCCAGTTTAAATTTAGATAAGGTTGCTTCACAAGTCAGTTCCAGGTCCCTCTCCCATTCCCTCCCTTCCTCCCGTGCCCTCCCCCCCCGTTATCCCCTCATTTCTCCAGGGAGGGTGAAGCCCTCCATGGGGGTGTCCATAGTGTGTCATTTCATATAGGGCAGGGCCTAGACCCTTTCCCAAGAGTTCAGGGTGAGAGTGCACCTCACATTGTTCTATTGGAGTCCAAAGTCCGTGTGTATACTTGGGATGGGTACTGATCTGCTGCCCAAGGCTCAATAGAATCCCTAGGCCTCTTCACTGACACCCAGACTTTCCCTGTGCCTTTATTCACTCATCTGCCAACAAATTAAGAACAAAAGGAACTTATTTAATTAATGATCCTTGCTAATCACTTTGGCAGAGCATATGAAGACACTTTTTAATTTTATTTCCCTAACAAATTAAGTTTGTGTTATTCATAAATGTCACTCATATGCAAATTGTGCATAAATATTTTGGTGATCTATATTTTATCAGTGATAGCAGAAAGCTTTTGAGTCAGTGCAGGTTTAAACAAGTAATTAGTGCATACGTTATTAAGCACTTTAAACAAATGGGCTCTATCAAACCAAAATTTAGAGAGTTCAAAAAAATTTCATAGCATCTTGATTGCACAGGTGTCTGAGTTGACAAGAATTTTCACATTCATAAAAGATAAAATGGTAGTTCACATGCATTATAATTCTTTTTGAAACTCTAAAATGTCCTCACAATCATTTTTTACAATTTTTTCTTTGTTGTATTTCTCTGAGTAGACAATTACTTAGGTCTTTTTGCATGTTGAAATGTTAACTGGCTGCGGTCTTGCACTGAAGGAAACTATCTTATTTTGAAACAGGTCGTTATTTACCTGTTCTCATGTCATTCATCACAAGACTTGGCTCCAACTTAAATTCCCTTCTTCTGTTTTACTGCTAAAACTGTATATGTTGTATTCCTTTTAGTCTCACTTGATCCTTTTCACTGTACTCCCCCCCACAAAACACAGCCAATATTAAGCTGTATTGAAATCTGCTCTGCCAATGCACGTAGAATTTAAGCAGGGTTGTCTACCTTAGAATGATGGGAGGTTTTTAATAGGAGGGGAGCTTGTTGGGAAAATAGATTTCTGTGAGAGAAGGTATGGGAATAAGAAAGTAGTGGAGGTTGGAGAGGGCTGAAATTCATTGTATGCATGTAAAAAGTTATCAAAGATTAAAAGGTCAAAATATATTCTCAATTAGAAAATATTTTTAACAATTCAGATTATAATTACATGAAATTATAAAAATTTAAAATATCTTGCTCTATTTAAGTAACTGACTTACTATTGAGTTTATTAAAATTATATCATCTTTGTGGACTTGAATTTCAATATCTTCTTGCTTAGAAATGTATTTTAATAGTTATATTATAATAAAAGTGGCAAAGTTATTTATGTTCCTTGTCTGAAAAACTTTTATTAAGCTTTTCTAATCAATTTTAATAAATAAAGATGTAAAATTTCTGCATAATTACTCAAAATTTTGCAAAATTATAAAACATTTTAGTATGATTTACCAAGTTATCACTTGGCAACTAAAATATTCTTTAATCAGAGATTTTGATTTTTAACATAAATCTTATTTAAATTTTTCAAATTCTGGTTATCCAAATACTTAAATATTTCTTCATAAACATTTTGGTTTGTTGTGACTTTAAAAGCGATTTCTGTCTCTGACTCTCTCTCTCTTTCATTCATTCTTTCTTTATGCTTGAGTGCTTCACCTACACATATGCCTGTATGCTAAATGCATGCAGTGTCCATGGAAATCATAAGAGGATACTGAATCCTCTGGTATTGGAATTATAGACAGCCATTAACAGGTATGTGGCTTCTGTTACTTGAGCACAGGTCTTCTGCAAGAACAACAAGTACTCTTACT
Source organism: Mesocricetus auratus (assembly GCF_017639785.1). NCBI lineage: Eukaryota > Metazoa > Chordata > Mammalia > Rodentia > Cricetidae > Mesocricetus > Mesocricetus auratus. The sequence continues at coordinate 29,286,185 of NW_024429200.1, read as the reverse complement.
TACTGAGCCATCCCTACAGTCACAATCGGTTGCATGTTTTACTGAAACTAGCTTGTATTTATCATAAATTATGTGGTTAAAATATAAACTTGCTAACTGTGTTTCTGAATTCATGCAGATAACCTTCACTGTGACATCAGTTTTTATTTTAATATAAGCACGGCAAAATGAACAACTGAATCTTCACATGTGAATCATCTTAATTTACAGCAAGAATTTTCAAAAGCAATCTTGTTACAAAACTTGTATTTATAAATAATGGATATTTTAGGTACTAATTAACTTTGTATTTGATACCCATGATGATACAGTCTTTGAACTGGTTTAGTTTAAATCTACATAAAGTTGTTCTGATACTGCCAACATATTAATTATTGTGATTTCTTTCCTATGTAAAACCACTAAGAGATAGAATTGGAGTAGTGATTTGATAGAACATGTAGGCCTTTCAGGAGGATCTGCAAGCCTACATTTTACAGTTGCTTCTCTTCATACATTATCATGTTCACACATCATCTTTAGCAAACCTTAGTGGAAAAGTGCAGTTTAAAATGCTAATAGCTTTCATCACTTAGTTTTCATTTGGCCCATGGAACATGGTACTTTTCCTGAGTATAGTAGATTCCCGTAAACATTCCATATTACTTATCAAATCACCAGCATTTTATAAGATCTAGAATATTAGTAAACATTTGTGAGTAAAGTTTTGATTTGTAATCCATTCCTATGGATAGTTTAGAGCAAAGATTTTTTTAAAGCATTAGTAAATAATAAATGAACAGTTTAAAGTAATGTCTATAGGACCAATGATGAAAGCACTTTATAAGACTTTTGATTTATTTCTGCATGAGTTTTGACAAAATTCTCAGTCTCTATTAACTACATGTCTCCTAGATATACAGAACTTCCAATTATCCACATGACACATGGATCCCTGTTCTCCAAACTGGGAGTATGACAGAAATTGGCATCTCCCAGGCCACAGCACATGTCACAGCCCACTGATTCTTTCTACCAACCAACATCAAATAGTTTTTCTCCACTGTCATTCAAAATAAGGAATTATTGCACTTCACCTTATTAACACACATTCTTCATGGGTTTTTTTTGCAAAATAAGTACAAACCTAATAGTCAGATGAGAAATGATTTATTCCTGGATTCTTGGTTATGTTTTAGGACTAACAACATGAGAAAGTGTCATGCATTTGAAAAGCCAAAACGACAGTAAGCATGGAAATTTTCTGTAAGAGAAACAATCAGTTATAGATAATCTAGGTTATTTTAGTGGATTACTTAGTAAAAAGTTGTGAAATAATTCAGGATTGTTCAGAAAAATGATAAATTGGATGAGACAGAACAATAGATTTCCCCAGGACATTCTAGACAACAGAAGTAATGGCCTTCCAGTAAATATGTCTCTGTGGCTACTTCCAGCAAATAACTGAAGCACTGAAGAAGCATTCTTGCCTAGACACTGTCTAGTAATCCAGATTTCCAGAGTAGAGAAGTGGGAAAGACTGTTCAGCAACCATCCTGGAGAGCAGATGCTGAACCAGTGTTATCTTTCCCATATCTGTCATCCCATATTTTTCATGCTTGTACAAAATTAACAAAATTCTTGGTCCCATTTTAATAACTGTAAAGTTGAAAAACTGTAATTATAAAGTCTATTTATCAGACACATCTCAGTATCTAGATAAGATTACCATTTAACTTGTTAATAATAGAATGTATTCTATAAATTTGATATTTTCATTCATAATGGCAGATGTAATTAGACTTAGTGTTAGCAATTTTGATATAAAAAAGAGAGCCTTGTAAGATACTTGAAGCAAAGATGGTCAGATGTGATTGTATTGCTGCATAATTTCAACAATGGAAAATAGACCAATTAGGTTTAACTTTTTTTTGTTTTTCTTATACAATAAACTTATGGTTTTAGACTGAATATTTTCCTCTTAACTAGTCTATTTTAAACTATGAATTTAATTTCAGGTAATAATTACAGGACTAAAAAACATTTTTAGTCTTTGTTATCAGAGTTGTAAAGCTGCTATAATCAAAATAATTGCTTTGGAAACTCAAATTTTACCTATCTTTTCAGAGATTCTGCTTTGGGTACTGTCCTTATCTGTTCTCACGCCTGTGGGATTTTGATATGTTCCCTGACAAAACTGGATAGCTACCCTACTGCTTCTTTAAATACAACTTACATACCTTTCCTAAAATACTCCCTAAGCAACGATTTACCTAATTTACCTAAGCCATTTACCTAATTCTATATTGAAAAGTTCTACAATTATGGGATTTTTCTTATAGTTACAAAGTTAGTAATTTTAGTTTCATGAATTATTTGATGAATGCACATTATATTTATCTCTAACTCAGATACTATATCCTTTTCTTACCATGTAATAATTGCCAAAAAAGGATGAAGTAACTTATGAACAACATATTCATATTGTTTCTGAGATGTATCAAGAAAAACTTCAAGAAAGATAAGTGGAAGTACTGAACAAAGAAAAAAATCACTCTAGGAAGTGTTTGTGGTTATATTTCAAAGTATCAGTAGAAAACTAATACAGAGAAATTTAGAAGTAATGAATCTTTATCAAATCAAATGCACAGATGGGGCAAGACAAAAATTTGTGAGTGTGATGAGAGGTGACAATTAATGTATTCATAATGCAAAGAATCAATGTCATTCACACTAATAATCTTACATATTCATATTCCATATTCATATCGTTTTAATATTCCAAGAAATAGGATAGTGCAGAACATGTGATTTGAGCTTCAAAGCAACTGTGCCAACCAGATACACTAACTTTACCAAAGAATCATCACAAATCCTGAGAAACTTTCCTGTCTCTCATGTTCTCTCCCTCCCTCTCTCTCTGTCTCTTTCTCTCTCTCTCTCACTCTCTCTCTATCTCTGTCTCCCTCTCTGTCTCTCTCTGTCTCTGTCTGTGTGTGTGTGTGAGTGTGCATGTGTGTGTGTGTTTTATTGCAAACAGATTCTTCTCTCATATAATACATCCCAATTACAGTAGTTTACCTCCATCCACCTCTCCCACCTCCCACACACCTATCTCTCCCTCTCATCCACTACCCCTCTTTCTCCCTTCAGAAAAGAGCAAGCTTCCAAAACACAGTAGTCAAACAAGACAAAACAAGATAAAATGAGACAAGAAAAAAGCCTTCACATTGAGGCTGGACAAAGCAACCCAATAGGAGGAAGAGGCTTAAGAGCAGAAAAAAAAAGAGTCAGAGATACATGTACTACCATTGTTAGGAGTCTCACAAAGACACCAAGCTAAGAGCCATAACATGCATGCAGACTACAAGGTGGAGCCCATGCAGGCCCCATGCTTGCTGATTCAGTGTCTGTGAGCCCATGTGTGCCGGCTTATTGTATTCTGTGTTCAGTGCTTGCTCACTGCTACAACTTTCAGAGCTGGCACCAGAACGCAGCCACAGTTGGTTTTACTACTCACACCCCTTCAAGTCCCATTCCTATATGTGGTGAAAGTCAAGTTACTAACTTAACAAAGTGCAAGGTAAGTATTGGATGGATCAGAGATGGGTGCAAGGCAATTATTTAGAAGAAAATGTGAAATTTTAGAACAACAGCGTCATCAGAATGATGTTACCGATGGAGCTAAGTAACATGGGGCCCTGTGCCTCTGAGATGTTCTGCAGCAACTCTGGATCTGATTCTAGCAACACCTTACAGTGACAGCAAGAATGTTGCAAGGTTAGCATTAAACAAACCCTCGAGCATGGACAAACAATTTAGTTTATTTGTGTATTCATGTTTTGAAAAGTGAAGCTGAAGAACATAGGAAGACCTCAGCATGCTATTGAAAGGAGGAGAAAGATTTGGCAGGCTGACTGGGAACTACTTATTTGTGCAAACAAGATGAAAGGGTCATGACAGAGTAAAATCCAACAATAATTCTCTTAGTCATATAACTCTAGATTAAAGTCAGGAACACATGTTCGTCTTGGAAGGAGGTAATGATTTCTGGTCAGTATTTTCCAAAGAATCTTTTGTGAATAATGTTCCAGTAAAGCAAAGCCTTAATACCATTTCTTTTGGAAAATATCACTTATTACAATTTGATGAGATATGCATGATGAAAAAATATGTTTTAAAGATCACAAGAGATTATGTAACATGAAAATCCTTTTTCTTTCTTGATACTTTGCTTTTGACTGATGGGAATTTTTACTATATATGAAAGTAATTCATGTATACCTCTGAAAACTGGCAAGTTAATTTTAGCTCATATAGAGTCAGAAAATAATATTCAAATCTTGTGTCTGAATATGGGTAGTAATCTCTATAATTTCCAATATAACACAGTTTAATAGATTCATTTTCTTCTCTATAATTGTTGTACACTTTTTGTCTTCCTTATAGTTTAATCTTAATAATGTTACATAAGGGAGGGTGTGTTTTCATTGTTTCACTACTTGCAGATTATCAACTGCAAAACATAACCCATGTATTTTAAGGTATTGGCAAGACTACATAAAACATATAAAGATGTTTCTTTTAAATAGGTATTTAAATAATGATATTTAGCTTTTCCTCATAAAACTCATTTATTTTTATATTTTTTGAGAAGCTTTAATATGGCTGAGCATAATACCCTTCCCTGAACATCTGTTCTATCCTCCCCACCTACTGAGTCAACTTACTTTATATTTTATCACTTTAAGAAGCAACAATACACATCAACAAAACTATTTTTTGTTTTGATTTCCCTCTACACACATATACTCACACACACACACACACACACACACACACACACACACACACCATAGAGTTGGATTATGTTGGTCAATTATTCCTGGACATGGAGATTGCCTAGGTATGGTTGATACATCCTGGTGAAACTTCATTGGAGAAAATTTATTTTCCCTTTGCCAGAAAGTATCCATTGCAAACAGCATCTTGGGTGTGCATAGAGGATTTTGTCTATGTCCTCTTCTCAGTGGTGGACCTGCCTTTGGCTTGAAACTGTATAGGTCTTCTGCATGGTGCCACATTCTCTCTGTTCATGTTTATTAATTATTTTGTGAACAGAAGGATCAAGTAGAGAGGGTATTGGGAAAGAAGTGTAAAAGAGGGAATATGGGGAGAGACACTAACACTAAAAGACTAATAAACCAAATAAAATTACAGTTTGTTTTATTCCAAAGTGCTGATTACATTAAAAGCTTAGGGTAAATTTCTAAAAGTATGTGACTATTCTCTGTGTTATTTTGGAAGTTTACACGGTCTGCTCATGTCCACTGTTTCAGTTACTTTTCTATTACTGTGATATATCACCATAACCAAGCCAATGCATAAAATAATATATTTGGTTGGACTTACAGTTTCAGAGGTTACCCTGATGGTGGGTTGAAGGAAAAGCTTGGAGCATACATGTTGCTCCACAATGAAGAGGTAGAAATAATAGAAGTCTTCTAAAACCTCAAAGTTCATGCCAGAAGCATATCTCCTCCAACATGGTCTCAAGTTCTAATCCTTCCCAAAGAGATCTACAAATTCAGGACTAAATGTTAAACCATGAGTCTATCTGGCCATTTTCATTCAAGTTGCAACTGTCATTGAAGAAGAGGTAATTGTGTCTAAGTATTACTCTGAGCCCAACAAGTTATCTATACATAGTAGTGCTTGCTCAAATAAAGCATCTTTTCAATAACTTTATTATTAAGATTTAGATAAATTACACAAAACATAAAACAGGTTCTCTGTGATAAGACTGATCTACAATAATGGTTGTGCTATTACAGTAAATAAAACTCTTGTTTATATCCATGGAGAATCACAAGCAAGGAGAGCCGAGTAGATGAAAATTTAGTGCATTTCTTTCAACAAAAATAAGTGAAGTTTATAAATTGTGTAGAGAGCAAACATTGGAAAATTCAAAATTAAATTGTAATAGATAAGAATTTAATTTTCACTTGGAGATTCTGTGGAACAGTTTATTGGGGTTACTACTAGCAGATATGATTTTCAGATTTGATTTGTCTTCCCTAAATTAGTAATGTAGCACTTTTATATTTTTAGACATGTAGAAATTTTGGAAGGCTTATTTCAAGTTATTAAGTGTCAGAAAAGTGTCCATGACCAACATGAGAAAACAGTCTCTTCATGTTTTCAATACTCAAAACATATCCAAATGTAAAAATCCAATAATTTAATTGCAATAACAAACTCAGCGATGTGTGTTTATCTTGCTTTTACACACAGGGATTTACTAGAAATCACCTTATGGAAAAGTAGTTCTATGTGCTAAAGTCCGACTCAATGGAGCACTACACATAGAAGTTATTAAAATCAAATGCTTCTTTTAAACTTTAAATTTAAAACCAGAGAGCTAGATAATCCAAAAAATGATAATGGAAATGCCCTTCTCTAAATAGTCCAACTGGTGAATTTTAAAGGAAATATTAAGTGATAGGAAAACTTCCTTCATGCAAAAAGAAATCCTACATTTATGTGGGTTGTTATATTTGTTTCTATTTACTGAACTAAATAATTACAATAACATTTAAAATGTTATTATGAAGACATATAGTTAATTTTTTAAAATCTTGATATTTTGTAGTAGTTCCATTAGAAACATCAATTGTAATAATAATTTTGAATAACATTTCTTTAGTGTGAATAAATTTTCCACAATAATGGATAAAAATATCATAAAGAGTACCTTTCATATTAAACAAGATCCCAGAAGATATGCACATTTAAGGGACTCCATATTATTTTACAAAATTATCATTTTATCTGTAAAAAATGGACACAGAATAAAATGTATTTAATACAATGTTATTTCACATATAAAATCATGTTTTTGAATACAAACATCATATAACAAATTTTAAGTTTTTTGAAAAGGCCTTGGGATATTTTTAAAATATGCTACTTTATACTACTAGATAGAATAATAGTAGATATCCTTAGGAACATATTCTGAATTAAATGCTTTGAAATCAGAACATAACATCATCACATCTACAGTATATCAAAATAACTCATTAGGTCATTTGGTCTCGGCTCAAAGAAGTAATGCAGTAAAAAATGCAATAAACCCTTGGGAAGCACAGTAAATGTAGCGTTTCAAATACTGTGACTTATTTCAAATATATACAGTAGAGGGTAGAGAAACAAAGATACACCCCACTGTTCCTATAATTTAAGGATTAAGTATAACCTCTTATAAAATAAGTTGTCTTTTATTAAAATAATCATTTCAAAATTCCATTAATACCAAAGTAAATACCAGATGGATGCAAAATGTTGATGTACACATTGTAAAATTCTCAAAATCGACATTATTTTTTATTCATAGCCTGACACTAGATGCAATTCCTTTCTGGTAGGTTTATGATAAATATCAGAGATGGAGATATAAATTGTTAGACACACAGGCAATTTGAATCTCTGTATTCAAAGCATCTCCTTAAGAAAGAAAGCAATAAAATCACAAATTGAGCAAAATATAAGAACTATTTCCAATATCATTTTCATAACATATCACTGAAAAAGTTTTTAGTTCATATTAGTAAGTGCCCCAAATGTTAGAGGGTTGGCAATTGTAGATGTAAGCTAATTAGAGTAGATAAATGTGTGAAAAATATGTGAACTGTATCACAAATGAGTATAGGCAATATGCAAAACGTAGTATCTTCTATAAAGATTAGGTATAATTACTGCCAATCTATTTTATCAACAAAGTCACTGAAACAGACTACACAGAAATGTGTATACAGCATTGAATGTGTACAAGACTTCAGGAACACTACAGAGGTTTTGATATCAATAATATATATGCCAAACATGCTCCCAACAGTAGTATACATGGTGAAATGAATGGATTTACTGGCTTCACTGTTCAGGTGCTTCACTTTGAGTCACTCATGGTAAACCAACAAGGATGTGTTAGATGTTATGATGCCTACATTGCTTACAAATTGTCAAGCTAAGTATTCCTCTCTTGATGATACACCTCCACTTATTGGAATTTGCTAATGATGCTGTCATTCATGTGGCCTCTGGATTGTCTGGCTTTACATTTTTGACTCAGTTTGCTGTTTATACTATGAACTATAAAGTTTTTTATTCTTTATCTATTCTTTTTTTCCTTACATTTTTATTTAACTTTTTATGCTTGTCACTTTCAATTCCCTCTCCCTTCCCTCCTTCCTCACCCCCAAATCCTCCCAATCCATCATCCCCACTCCACACCCCTCTGATCCTCAGGAAGGGCAAGGGCTTCCATGAGGGAATTTCAGGGTCTGTCACATCATCGCGGGAATGTCCCAGTTTCTTCCTCATGTGTCAAGGCTGAGAGGGAAATCCCTCCACATGGTATGGGTTCCCAGAGTCCTTCTGTATGCCTGGAATAAATACTCCTCTACTCTCACAGGTCCCACAGATTGCCAAGGCCTCCTCTCTGTCACCCAGATTTGGTGGGAGGGTGTCTGGATCAGACCCATGCTGGCCCCTCAGTCATCAGTATGGGGTCCATGTGTCCCCCCTTGTTTAGGTCACCTGCCTCTGTGGGGTTGCCAGCCTGATCTTGATTCCTTTGGTTATCACTCTTCTTTGTAACTGGGTTCCAGGAGTTCAATTCAGTTCACAGCTGTGGGTGTCTGCCTCTGCCTCCATCAGCCATTGGATGACAGTTCTAGGATGGCACATAAGCTAGTCATCATTCTCATTATCATAGGAGGTCATTTAAGGTAGCCTTAATGCCAGTTGATGTCATTCTTTTAGATCTGTGAAGATCTCACTAGTGCCCTTATGGCACGATGGAGCAATTGGACCAAACAAAACTATACAGACTGGCATCATCATTAGTTAGCCTAAAAAAGTTCATGAAGGTAGAATGGGTATCTCCATTTACTTGAAATATCTGACCTCTATTTGTAATCCAGGAGAGGACAACCAGTATAAGACGGGTCCCAACTATTGGCTTATTTTTTTTGTTTGTTTTACGAGACAGGGTTTCTCTGTATTGTTTTGGAGGCTGTCGGTCCAGCCTGCCTCTGCCTCCAGATTTCAGGGATTAAAGGCATGTGCCACCACCGCCCGGCTTTGGCTTAATTTTTATGTAACTAAATTAGTGAAATTGGGGTTAATGCTAATAATGAATGAAAAAGCATGAAAGAAAGAAAATAATTTGTGTGTGTGTGCGTTTGTGTGCGTGTGTGTGCATGTGTGTGTGTGTGTGTGTGTGTGTGTGTGTGATAGTTTGATCCTGCATGTGGGGAATGATGGTGCTGTGCTTAAGAATGAGAAAGAGGAGAAAGATTGTTCATTTTCTGAGAAATGGCATCACCAGGTGAACTTTAATGGCCTACACTCCTCTTCCTTTAAAGTGCTAGGATTAAAGTCATGCAACATTTTGCCACAACAAAGATTTTCCTTGAAAAGACTAAAATGAGACATAGCAAACCAATCACTAAAGTGCACTTATCTAATGTCATAAAAATAAGAACATAGGGAGTAATTTAATACTATCTTCTATAAGTAGAATAACAGTATTATGTTCTTTTCTCAGGACTATTTACTAGTCAATATTGGGTTTTTGTTCACGTGAGCAGAACCAGGTGTGAATTATATATTCTGCATTGGAATTTAAAGTCAATTAGAAGTTTATTGGTTATCCCATAATACTTGTGCCATTTCATAAGTCAGCATATTTTTCTGGACCAGTTGTCAGTTGTAGCTAAATGATTCTAAATTATATAAGATAATTGATTATGGTCCCCTAATAGTATATACAGAGTCTTTCAGCATTATGAAAGTGAGTCACTACAGATGAATTTTCCAAGTCTGGGTCATTTTAATTCCCCAAAGTCTTATAAAGCAGGTGTGTGACATCATCCGCACAAGGATGTTGTCATTAAATTCTCGATGGTAATCAAGATTAATACCAATATTATGTAATGTTTGGGAGGTGTCTATTGGTTTTTATGATCAACAAATCAAGATGCAAAGCATATCTTGGACTTGACTTTTTATTTGAAAGCCTATTGTATGAGGAAGTCTAGCCGCCATTAAACATGTGACTTACTAAGTCTATGCCGCCATTAAACATGTGACTTACTAGAGGCGCATACAGATGAGGTAATAAAAGGGCGGTTTACCACACCGCTCACCACACCCACTTTAGGCAGGACTAAAGATGTATACGGCTGGACTTAAGACGTATACGTACGTAAGCAGAACTACGTCACTAGCCAGGCCCACTTTTGGGCATGGCTAGGGGGCGTTACGGGGGAAGGCATAAAAGACAGCGCACAGGAAGTCTCGCTCTCTTTTCCTGGAGTTCTGCTTCCAGTTCGGCAGACGAAAACTCCTTGTCTCCTCTGGGTTCGGTATCTTGTGAGTAATTTCTACATTAAATATTTAGATTTACTTTCAGTAATTGTGTGTCGCGTATCGTTACAGCATCCGTTAAAGCCAACAGTTTGGTGGCAGCGGTGGGATTGGAATCTGGATCCAGGCGCCCAGAAAAGCGGCTTCTCTCGGCCCGACCAGGCACACGTGGACTCTCCTTTCACTAAGTTCCTCACCACTTTACTCGGCAAGGCACGATTCCTGCCGCCAGGAACCAGTACCGTCTACCTGCTGGTAAGGTTAGGCGGTATTCCAAGATTTCTCTCGCGGCCACGTGCTGTTTTACTGGCGGCCTGCTGACTCCGGCCATGTGCTCTTTCGCTGGCAGCCAGTTGATTTCGGCCTGAATTACTCCATTGGTAACAAACGTAACTGCTTTATACATTGTCAACAGCTAACATTATGATGCAGGATGTTAAGAATTTTCTTGTTTTTTGTATGGATGGGATTTTAGAAAGGGTTGACGGCCTACCTGAAAGATACTTCCTACCCACGACGGTGATTATTAGCTTCATAATCAATATAATTTTGTTAATGAAATGGCTCAAAAATAGGACTAAACTTATATAGGTCATACAGTCATCACAGGATAGTTTTGAAATCTTAATACAAAGGATTCAGGAAGTGCAAAATTCATTGCAGGAGAGTAAGAAAGGGTTGGTAGATAATATTCAGGATATTAAAAATGATAATGTAGGTCTGACGAACAGGTTTAAAGAGACGGAACACAAAATTGAATTACTATCAGGAAAAATGTGTTCCACAGATAGAATTGAAAAATTGGAACATAATGTTGAAACATTTAACGAAAAACATGGTTCCATGTTTGATGATTTTACTAGCAAATTACAAAGACTGGAACATAAAATTGAAATGATAGCAGAAAAGAATCGTTCCATGTCTGAGAGCAATGATAAACTAACTGATAGAATATCATTTGTGGAAGGCAGTTTACATGCTATTGAAGTACTTTCTAAGGATGAGAATATTAGAAATTTGGAATCACATGTAAATGATGAATGTAAAAAAATGAAAGATTCCATGACGTCCTTAGAAAATTATTTGTCCCAAGAACTTCAAGAGCTCAGAGAAACAATGATGAATAGACTGCAGGAATTAGAAGACGCTCAATCTGATACTTCAGAATCAGAAATACAGGCAACAGGTCAGGACAGGAGTTTCCCAAAGCTTCTCAAATGCCGGAATGATTTCCCTAAGGTTGCTATGCTTTCTCCTATGGTTTTTCCAGTATCTGTAACAGAAAAACCAGCAACGAAAAAACAATCAAATGGTCCCATTGCTTATCACTGAGAGCCTATACAGATGAAGGATCTAAAAAATATTAAGGAGGCCATTGTCATGTATGGTCTTCATTCTCCTTTTGTCAGAGAGCTCCTAACCTCATGGGCTACTATAAATGAAGTAATCCTAAAAGACTGGGCCCAATTAGCCTCTGCAGTGCTTGAAAATTCTTGTCAAATTCAATGGAGAGCTTTGTGGAGGCAAGAAGCAAAAGCAATAGAGATTCAGGAATTGCAGAAGGGTCATGAAGTACCCCAAAACAAGATTCTTGGGGAGGGTCCTTATGTTGACACGCAGGTTCAATCTACATATGATGAGCGCATGTTGTCTTTGTGCCGTACAGCTGCTTTAAATGCCTTGGATAAGGTTTGTGAAACAGGAGAGATAATGCAACCCTACACCAAGGTATTACAGGGCCCAAGGGAAAGGTTCACTGAATTTTTAGAGAGATTATCCAGAGCAGTAGAAGTACAGGTAGCGAATCCAGAATCCAGGTGTCTCCTTATAGAATCTTTGGCATATGAGAACGCAAATCCTCAATGCAGGCAGGTAATTTGGCCAATAAAAATAAGATCAGCACCATTGGAGGAATGGGTCCTACATACAGCGAACCTGGAATGTAAAAGTCAGGATACAGGAGCTTGGGTAGGTGAAGCTATTTCTACAGGCTTGAGGAGGCACCAGGATGCCAAATACCCTACCTGTGATGATATAGAGGCATGGGTAGGGAAGGCAATCTCAAAGAATTTAAATAGGCGTAAAGAGGCAGCATGCTTTAACTGTGGTAGAATAGGATATATTAGTAGGAACTGTAGACAACGCATTCCTAGAAATAATGCTTTTACCAGGAATGCATCAAACAGAAGGCCTAAGCCTCCTGGTCTATGCAGGAGGTGTGGGAAGGGGCGCCATTGGACTGATGAATGCTTTTCCACAATAGACAGACAAGGTAGATCTTTAAAGCAGGGAAACGGGGTTCCAGGGCTCAATGGAGCCCCGAAAAGGAAGATTATCCGGTCATTCCCAGTGACAGTGGAGGACAGCCTCTCCCAGGACAATTAGAAGATCCACTGCCCATTGTAAATAATACGGCACTGGATAATACATTAGCTCCAGAGGATGAATCAATTACATCAGGAGGAGATACAAAACATATAATTTGGCAAACTTCTATACAATATCATAGACCCAAGCTGCCATTTAAGGTAAATAATAGGGTGATTTACGGATTACTGGACACCGGAAGTGACGTCACTATCCTTAATCAGCAGTCCTGGCCACACAACTGGGCTTTAAAACAGGTTAATGTTCAATTCTTAGGGATTGGAACCCTATCTGAAGTTAAACAGAGCGTTACATGGATTGACTTTATTGGGCCAGAAGGACAGAGAGGAAGGTTAAAGCCATATGTTGCAGATATTGCTATAAACCTCTGGGGTCGTGATCTACTCCAGCAATGGAATACGCAGATTAAAATTCCTCCTGTATCAGCTAGGAATTATAGACAAGCTCTTAGTGGTAGAAAGAATATAGTAAGACAGTACAGAAAACAGATGCCAAATGTACAGCCTGTACAGATCAAGATGCTAGTGCCAAACCTACAGAGCAACCAAAGCTCTACCATTAAAATGGCTGATAGATGAACCCGTCTGGGTGGGTCAATGGCCTATGACATCTGAGAAGTTAGAGGCTTTGGAGAAGTTAGTTCAGGAACAGCTAGATGCTGGACATATTGAGGAATCAACTAGTGCATGGAATTCACCTGTTTTTATTGTCAAGAAGAAGTCTGGTAAGTGGAGAATGGTTAGTGATCTTAGAGCCATCAACATGGTAATTCAGCCTATGGGGTCTCTACAACCTGGGATGCCGTTGCCTTCTCTAATTCCTAAGGATTGGCCAATTATAGTTATAGACTTAAAAGATTGTTTCTTCACCATACCATTACAAGAAAACGACAGAGAAAAGTTCGCCTTCACGGTACCTACCTATAATAATTCCCGTCTGGTACAGAGATTCCAGTGGAAGGTACTACCTCAAGGTATGTTAAACAGTCCAACTTTGTGTCAATATTTTGTGAATAAACCTCTAGAAATAATTCTTAAAAATTTTCCACATTCGTTAATATATCATTATATTGATGACATATTATTGTCTGATTCAAATAAGGATACTTTGGAAAAGATGTTTGAAGCAGTAAAGGAAATTTTGCCTCGCTGGGGATTACAAATTGCCCCAGAAAAAGTACAAAGAGGAGATTCTATTAACTATTTAGGTTATAAAATAGATGCTCAGAAAATTAGACCGCAGAAAGTACAGATCAGAAGAGATCGTTATCAGACTCTTAATGATCTTCAAAAACTATTAGGAGAAATCTCTCAATTACAGACAATTATCGGTGTAGAAGGGCATGATTTAAAACACCTGAAAAAGGCTTTAAAAGGAGATAAAGACCTAAACAGCCCACAAGTACTATCAGCTGAGGCTGAAAAAGAATTAGAATGGGTAGAAAAGAGAATATTAGAAGCACATGTGGACCGTGTGGATCCAAATCTGGACTGTATTCTGGTTATTTTACCATCTAGAGAATACCCCTCAGGAATATTAATGCAGAGGGAAGACATCATTCTAGAATGGGTATTTCTGCCACATAAACAGAATAAAAAATTGAAAACATATATAGAAAAGATTTCCGATTTGATATTAAAAGGTAAATTAAGGCTTCGTCAACTGACTGGGAAAGACCCAGCTGAAATTATTGTACCTTTAACGAATGAGGAAATTTCCTCCTTATGGAAGGATAATGAGTATTGGCAAATAGCTTGCAGTGACGTTTTGGGAAGTATTAGTAATAACTATCCCAAAACAGAGAATCAAATTCATAAAGAAAACAATTTGGATTCTTCCACGTATCGTGAGGCAAACACCTATTTCTGGAGTTCTTACCTTCCACACAGATGCAAACAAATCAGGTAAGGCAGGGTATAAATCAGGAAATATAAGTAAAGTAGTTCAAAGCCCTTACAACTCCGTACAAAAGGCAGAGTTAAATGCCATTCTCATGGTACTTAAAGACTTTACAGAGCCTCTCAATATAGTCACGGATTCTCAGTATGCAGAAAGAGTTGTCTTGCACATTGAGACTGCAGAATTTGTTCCTGATAATACAGAATTAACCTCATTGTTTTTACAATTGGAGGAAATCATCAGAAACAGGACTCATCCTATATATATAACACACATCAGATCCCATACAGGTCTGCCAGGTCCTCTGGCACAAGGCAATGATGAAATTGATCGTTTATTAGTAGGTAATGTGTTGGAAGCTTCAGAATTTCATAAGAAACACCATGTTAACAGCAAAGGTTTAAAGAAGGATTTTTCTATCACCTGGCAACAAGCCATAGAAATAGTAAGAAATTGTCCCAGTTGCTCATTCTACAATCAAACTCCATTACCAGCAGGTTGTAATCCTAAAGGTGTTCACAGAAATGAACTTTTGCAAATGGATGTATTTCACTTCCCAGAACTTGGCAGTTTGAAATATGTACACCATACCATTGACACGTTCTCAGGCTTCCAATGGGCTACTGCCCTCAGCTCTGAAAAAGCTGATTCTGTTATTACACACCTCTTAGAGGTGATGGCTGTTATGGGTATACCTAAAACAATAAAAACTGACAATGTCCAGCATATGTCTCCAGTAAATTGGAAAAATTCTTCAAATAATATAAAGAAAACATGTAACTGGTATACCTTACAATCCCACAGGACAAGCAATAATTGAAAGATCTAACCAAACCTTAAAAGAGATGCTTCATAAACAGCAGGGAAAACAAAGACACCTAAACATAGGTTACACAATGCTTTACTAACGTTGAATTTTCTTAATGCTGATGAAAAAGGACAAACTGCAGCAGAAAGACACTGGACTACAGAGAAGACTTCTGAACTGAACCAACCGGTGTATTTTAAGGATGTTATGACCTCAGTCTGGAAACCAGGATATGTGTTACATTGGGGAAGGGGTAATGCTTTTGTTTCCGCAGGAGAAGAAAAGGTTTGGGTTCCATCAAAATTAATTAAAATTTGATCAGAACAGAAATCATCTCAGGAGGAGGAAGAGAACAGCCCATCTACAAATTCATATTCAACCATGGGGAAAGTGACCTCCTAAAAGGAAAGAGAAGTGTTTTGTTTTTTGTCTTCACAGTAAACTCAGCAAAGAATACTGGACATATGGATTCCTGTAGAAGAATGAATAGCTACCCTGGGGACCATCAAACAAACAGTAACTCATTGTGTGGTATCAAAGTCTAAATCTCTCTATATTTTTTTTCATAGTACACTTCTATCTTTATTTCTTCATATACCTCAGTCCCCATTCATTTAACTGAAGCTGGCTTTGGATATGGATTGGCTCTCCTATTCTAAACTCAATCATATTATTTAAATACGATTCAGAATTTCTGTATTATATCAAAGAGCCATTGATATAAGACAGAAGAATTAAAATGAGGGACTGTTATCTGTGGATTTCTTTTTCTGACTAGTCTAATTTCCTCCAGGTTTTTCATTTTCCCTATAGTCATACATACATTGCATACATATGAAAGTTAAAATATTTCTTTGTTAACATTAATGTTTGAGTTTTCCAGAGAACAAGGGATTTCCTGACAGCAATCTTCAACTGCTTCAGAAAGAGAATGAGGATCCACTTCCTTGACTTCACCTGATTCGACTGGAGGCATCTGAACTGCCCCACATCATTGACTCCATCTGACAAGCACTATCCTGAAACTGGCTTGAAACTATATCACTCTACACAACTCCGTACCAAGAAACTGAAATAGTTCATCTTCTACAATCTGGCAAGAGCTTCAAGATGAGAGCTTCAATCAACACTAGAACCCCAGTCAGGAACTTCAATCAAGCATCTCCTGCCATACAGAGACTGTCTGATCTACTGAGATTTTTTTATACTAACATTTTTCTTCTCACAGGTCCCCATGAGATTATCATCATCCCATCTCAGCAGGAAGTAATTTTGAGAATTCTACGCCCCCTCTCCCTACTATTGATATTATAAGATAGTTTACACCTGATAGTGCTAGTTTTCAATTATTTTAGAGTTGGGATTGGAAGAAGGTATTCTTATTTGGGTGTTTCTTTCAGATAAGTTTAGGTAGATAGAATAGATGTTTGATACATTTTGTTCATGGACACAAGTTAGTTGTCCTTTTTAGACTAAAAGGGGAATTGTAGGAGGAAGTCTGTATGCCGCCATTAAACATGTGACTTATTAGAGGTGCATACAGATGAGGTAATAAAAGGGCGGTTTACCACACCACTAACCACACCCACTTTAGGCAGGACTAAAGACATATACGTATGTAGGCGGAACTACGTCACTAGCCAGGCCCACTTTTGGGCATGGCTAGGGGGCGTTACAGGGGAAGGTATAAAAGACAGCACACAGGAAGTCTCGGTCTCTTTTCCTGGAGTTCGGCTTCCGGTTCGGCAGCTGGAACCTGCTTGGCTCATCTGGCATCCCTTGGAGCCTACAAGAACCAATCTGTTTTTAAAGGTGAAAGGGTATTATGGTATGGAAATGAATACTTTGTATTGCTATGGTTTTTCATTTATTGATACAAATTTAAGGTCAATTTTGTGATATGTATATTTCTCCTCTTGCTTAAGTATTGTGTTTATACTTACCTTTTAAAAATGTGAAGTATAGTTATGTACAGACTATAGATAGTTATCTATAGTAGTCAAAATTTATAGTTAGGTAAACTAGGTTTTCTAGATATACAGAGATGTATTTAAGATAGATAGTCTTCAAACTTTTCAAGACCTTCAGAAAATGGCATTTAAAATGGTTTAGAGTTTTCTTGACAATGAGAAATATCTGCTCCTCGCACACCAATTATATCTGAGAGGAAGTTGGGCATTGAAGAAATTCGTTATGGAGTTTGCTTTCAACATGGCAAGATTAGCCATTTGGGCAAGAAACTACTCTTGCCTGGACTACTTGACTGTTGCTGTATAAACTGGACATGCAGGAACATCAGGAACATATCTACAGAACCTGGACAGACCTATAGGGTTCCTGCTTCATGGAAGAGTCTGCCAGACTTTCTGCAGGACACAGGAAAAATGGCTGACAGACTGCCAATGCAGATGGACAGTTTGAAATTTCTTGCATTGCTGAGACGTCTTCCAGACACATTGTGGCCTATGGCCTGAAGATGGATGCCCCAAAGTTAGAGAGGAACTTTGGGTGACTGACCAGGTAGCAAGATGGCTGTCAATTCTATCGGTTATATATTATCCTTCTGTGGTCTTTGATGGAGTTTAAGAGAGATAGTTGTAATTATAGTTTTTCTTATTTAAGATGAAAGATAAACTACATATAAGACTTTAGACTCATACAGCTAGTATAGATAATAAAATGTTTTCTTTAAATCTTACTAAATGTAATGAACAAAATATTTTAACTACAGTTCTTGCTTGATAACTGTTCTGTTATACATAATTTGACTACGTTAAAGCTAAAACATTTCTTTTATTTTAGAAAGAAAATAGGAGATGTTGGGAGATGTCATTCTGTACATATATGTCTGATTAGTTTGAATAATGCACTGTTGGCCAATAGAGAAACAAGATAGGTGGGACTAGGAGGAGTCATGGAGGATTCTGGGAATTGTAGTGAGGAGAGCTCTCTCCATGTGATCTCCTGTGAGCAATGAGGACTCAGGAGTGTGTCCTAAAAAAGATAAGTCCTCATAAAATATATATTAGTAATTATGGGTTAATAATCAAATCAGAGCTAACTGACAAGAATCCAAGCAAATGGCCACCAGCTTCATAATTAATATAGTTTCCTGTGTGTTCATTTGGGTTGGCACAACTCAGGGACCAAGGCAGGATCCCCAACAAGTAGCATTGGAGATAGCAGGATCAGTAGAGCTGGGGAAACCACTGCACTTATCACTAGTGATCAAATCTGTAACCTCCTGACACAACATATTGATCAAAATCTACCTGAACTAGAAACACCCATCAGCTACCTGATTTCCTCTCTGAACTCCTTCGTCACATGGGAGAATGGAAAGTGCCTTGATCTCTAAATGCAGCAGGGTAGATTCTGCCTGACTCTCAGAGAAAGTAGGTTTTTTCTGCCACTTAGGAGTAGTCAGAGAAAGTGTGAGTCTAGTTAAACAAAGAATTAAGAAAAAAACAGTTATAATCAAGGAAAGAGAAGAGTTATGTTAAACTGTCTAAATTGGTGTGAGTCCCTATCTTCTGAGTGCCTGTGCTTACTATCCTTCATAGGGCCTTGGTAGGTTTCTTACTGCTTAGTTTCCTTGTTCTCACTTGCAGACCATGCCTTCTGAATGAAATATAGAATCTGCAAATCAAAGATTTAGTGCCATTAAACTAATCATCCTAAGGAGTCATTAAGAACACTTGGGACCAATTCCCCTTAGAAATGATGATCTATAGCAATTTAGAAATATGCCTAATGGGAGTGAGAAAATTTAGGAAACAGCTAACTCCATTTTCCTTTTTTTCATAACTGAATAAGCATTGTCAGAATTTGAGTTATTTCTATATGTTCCTTTTTCTCTCTAATCATGTCCCCTACTACAGGTCAGTTTTTTGTTTGTTTCATTTGGATGGTTGCTTTTATTTTTATTTTTCCTTGTTCTTTTATAATCATGTGAGTCACACCTCAAAATTTTTTTCCACTTTTTTTTTCATGGTATATTCCAAGACCTGGCTGACTACAAACCTGCAACATGCTTTTCCCATGATCATAAAAATAGCTAAATACTAATTGTGAAATTCTGCTTATGTAAAAACTGGATTGCTTGGCATAAATATGCTTCCTTGCTTTTTGGTCAGGGCTCTACATTCTACTATTTCTGAGGAGATGGAATCTGGCAACACTGTAAAATAAATTGTTTTGCTTTGCAACATTTGGTGTTTGTTCATGGCTCTTTATCCCATAACACACTGAACCTGTAAGCCAGCCCCAATTAAGTGTTTTCTTTTATATGAGCTGCTGTGGTCATGGTATCTCTTCACAATAATAGAAACCTTGACTAATACAGTGGGAGAGGGACTCATTAAATCTCACCATTAATTAAGAATTTATTAACAATTGGTGGCTGCTGTAAAAAGAAACTAAGTTTTTTCAGGACTGTGGACCCTGAAAGAGTCCAGTATCTTTACATTGTATTACATATATATTTATGTTGACACATCTTAACTATGTTT
This sequence comes from Mesocricetus auratus, assembly GCF_017639785.1. Classification (NCBI taxonomy): domain Eukaryota; kingdom Metazoa; phylum Chordata; class Mammalia; order Rodentia; family Cricetidae; genus Mesocricetus; species Mesocricetus auratus. The sequence goes on along the minus strand of NW_024429200.1, from coordinate 29,266,169 downwards.
CAACTATGTCAATAAAATCATGAGTATACACATTAAAATTACTGTAAGACACATTTCACACACATCATCTTGATGTATTTGAGTAACTGACAAGTAAAAATAATGCTGTTGATGATGTAGGGAAAAACAACTTATATGTTAGTGACAGATTTGTAGGTTTGTGTGAATAGTTTTATTTCTTTTATCATGTGGTTTTTCTTTTGCAGTTTGTTTATATGGTGATTTACACTGATAGATTTGCATATGTTGAACCATCCTTGCATCCCTGAGATGAAGCCTACTTGATCATGATGGCTGATTTTTCTGACGTGCTCTTGGATTCGATTTGCTAATATTTTATTGAGTATTATTACATCAATGTTCATGAAGGAGATTGGTCTGTAGTTCTCTTTTTTAGTTGTGTCTTTGTGTGACTTGGGTATCAAAGTAATTGTAGCTTTATTAAAAAAGAATTTGTGTCATACTAATGAATTATTTTCTGTAATCATCATTTGTATTTATAAGCAGGTATCATAGACATGAAATATAAAAGATATTTGTTTTAACTTTCTACTTTACAAGCATCAAAACAACAGATACATATACATAGCCAAATATGTTTTCTCATTGAATATAAATATAGAATAAGAATATTTGTCAAGATGGATAAATCATGATTATATGCAGCTAATAAGTTTTTTTTGAAATAGTGCATTAGAGAAAGCTAATAAACTATAAAAGACACATATTCATTTAAGCAATTATGAGGTATGCAGATACTAAACAATTGTTTATGGAAATACATATTAATTAGAATGGCATATCAACTTACTTTTAGTTACATTTAGACAAGGAATAAAGAAGAAAACATATAGAATAGGGTTGTAAATAGTAGAAATATTTTCAATCTTGTAACAAATTCCCGAGTTGCTGGTGCCTAGACCCGGCTTCACAAGATTGCAGGTCTGAATACTCAGATGTGGATGGAGGAGTTATTCAAGAGTCCTTACCCCTGATTGCTGAATCATTTGCTATTGGAAGTTATTTACTTAGGTTATGCACCCACTACCCCCCACACTCAGCAAGCTCAAATGGATGGTTCTATAGGAGTGTTCATAAGTATAGTCCTGTTTAACCTAATTGAATCAACAAAACCAAAAAATCTGAATGTGAGAAACTTATCAGTTGGGATGAGGGAGATTCCAGGTGAGTGAAGGAGAGTTAAGAGGGCATATGGGAGAGTGAAGTTAATGTATTATATTCATGAATAAATATAGTCGTAGTGAAATTAATGGTCATATAGAGTACCAATTAATTCTAGAAAAAGGCTACATCTAATTTCTTGTGCATGATTTTGGATTTAAGTCTGTGTCACATAACTAGCAATTAAGTTGTTGTACTCTGGATATACCTTACAAATACTGATCCTTTAACCTCCTTGTGATCTGCTGCATATAAAATTTTACATTTAATTTTTTTGCAGTGAATCATGATCATGCCTGACAGCGACCTTTGACATCTCCAGAAGGATGATGGACCACATGATGTTTCCACTAGAACAGAAACAATGCCACTAAAAAGAAAAACATCACCTAAAGACAGACTTTAAACTACAAACTGCTTCAGGACAATTTCAAGTTGGCTAGCTGAGATGGATCAGCCTCACAGACTACTCTAGCCATGACTTGAGATAAGCCCTGCACTTTCCCATTACACAGGGACTGGACAACAATGATAGAGCTACCTCTTCCAGGACTTCACAATTAATCCATTTTTTTTCTTTTCAGGATCCCCTAAAGATGCCATCAATCCAGAGAGAAAGAAATAAATTTAAGAAATACAGATGTTTCTGTAATTTCTCATATTTTTGGAAGTATTTTGCTTGCCCTTCCTGCTTACTTTTTAAATATTGTTTCCTTTTTGGATCTCTGATGGTATTGAAGACTTTATAGTTGCAGTTTTTCTTGTATGCAGATACAGAAAGCAAATTCACTAGAGAAATGTAAACTATAAGACTGAGAGACATAAAAAGATCGCTGTGGTAATGCAAGTTAAAATATAAAGTGAATTAGGTACAACATTTTGGACTCACCAAGATAGGATAGATATGAAATATTTTCAAAAATCTGTCAAGTGTTAATTAAATAAGATTGCTGATGGATTTGTTGCCTGTATATATTGTGTACAGCTATTGTACTTATTGTATATAGTTTTTTCTTATATTAGTTATAACCCTTTTACTTTTAGACGAAAAGGGGTATGTGATGATATCTTGTTTGTAAAAAACAATGCTACCTTGAAGATCAGTGGGAAGAGGTAGCTAGCTAGATACTAGTTAACCATAGAGTTCTGGAGGTATGTAGAGATAGACTGGAAGTGATATGGCTGAATGGAGAAAGGAAGTCACAAGGCAGCAGGAGATGGGGAGCTCCCTCTCTTTTCATTTGAGAAGTTTTAACTCTTAGGTGGCTGGGATTTTGCAACTTTGTATCATTGATATCTCATTATTTTTCCCTATATCTGACCCTGCACTTTCATTTTTAAGACCCATAGAACACATGTTACAAATGAAATTGTCAAATAACAAAAATATCAGTAAGAATAAAATATAAACTAAACTGACAAAAGTAACTGAGAATGATTGTTCACTCATCCAGTATTAATACAGATCTATGATCTTTGTTGGCTAATTGAACAATAGTACTGGACTGTCCGGATCATTCAAATTCCCTTGCACAATTTTTGTATCTAATTGTGAGTTTTGCAATTTGGCTTTGCAGCATGAGTATTAGTATTGGAAAGTCTTCATCCCCAAAACAGTCTCCAGACATTCTGAGTAACAGTTGATTCACGATAGTTTTCAGTTAAGTAATCATTGATGAGTCACAATTGAATGGACTACTGGTAGATATCAGCAATTGTGGCAGTTAGCCATGGATGTGGGGGAGTAGGTGAAGGGTATTTCCCTTGAGGAGTATATCTCCTTCTCAGTCTCTTTGCTTTTTTGTGCTCCTGTGATGCTAGATAACCAGCCCCTATGCTACGCAGTCCTTGACTATGATATTCTAAATTTCTGAAGGTCAGGAAACAACTAATATACACTGGAATTTGGTGAATGCCACGCCCAAATTAATTCTTTTCCCATGAAGTTGCTATATTTTGCAAAACTGTCATTAAGGTAAAAGATGCACACAACTCAGGACATACCATCTAATTTAAGCTAGTCAGACATCATTGTACCTACCACTCATTTCACAGGTATAATTCTGCTGATATCTACCACATCACTCTAAATTTTTGGCATTGTGGACTTATTTTGAATTGTAAAGTTTATAAGCCCCAAATTATGAGTAATGCATTATATAAAATTTATGGTCTTTCAAATTAGGTTTCCTTCATGTGTAATTTTTGTAAGCTTTGAGTATAGCATTTTATGTTTTGACCAGTAATTACTTATGTCAAAATGATCGTGGAATTTCCTTTTGATTCTTTTAGCTTGTGATTTTTTTGTTTATTTAAATAAAAATGATTGTTTGAAAAAATGTATTATTGCTAAATTATTGAATGTTTGCTTTCAACTTCTAATAACATAGTGGCATTTTTCAGTACTTATTATAGCCTAATGGCTCTATAATACTTGTACCAGATGCTTCCATTTCTTACTAAGTCTTCCTAGCCTGCCAGGTATGTCAAATATTCATAATAAAACCGCCATATCTTCCATAAACCAATAAATATTACATGCTCAAAAATTTTCCCTTTTAAATATTTGGACATTTTATTATTTTTATGTGTCTGAGTATTTGCCTGAACATATAGCTGTACCAAGTCTCCTGGGGCTAGGGTTATATGTGGTTGCATGCTGCCTTGTATGTGGTAGGAATTGAACATGGTTCACTCAGCAAGAACAACCAGTTCTCTTAACCTCTGGACCACCTCTCAGCAGTCCTCAATAATTTTCTAGCCAAATATATTTTATTGATCAAATCCCTGTTCAAACTAATGTAACACCAAAACCTCATTTAGAATTTATATGAAATTATCATTAGTTTAATAAGTCATAAAAATACATTTTCAGCAAACAAAAGAATTCATTTCTAAAATATGTACTATACTAAATAAAATAATACTGACCCTAAGTCAATGTAAGTGTATAAAATTCACACGGTTACCCTTACTTTTCTGTAAAAAAATCATGTAATGTTTCCAAACTAAATAGAGAACAATGACTATTCTTGTCTTCTAAGTTTGTGAGAATTTATGTTGTAGTGGTGTTTTTTTCAATGAGTACCTGCTGATGGTAGCTTATGCAAACTTGTCTAGGAACCAACATTTGTCTAGATAGCATTTGGAATATCTAAATAAATCTTTATAAGTCATAAAATGATTTACATCAAGTGTCTTTTGCATCAGTAGTGATAATATTGGTACATAATGACCATGAGTCAATAATGTCCTCTCAGTGATGTGTACTTCCAGCTTTATATACTTTTACTAACAACTGCTGTATAGTACAAATTCTACACTGCTCAGCTAGTAGATGTTGAATCACTGCTATTACAGTATACTTTTAATGAAGTTCCTAAGCCTGGAACAATTGTCAGTTATAAAGTTTACACACTCAAAAAAGATTGAAATAAAAATAATATACAAAAGACAAATAATATACATTTCAGTGTTCATGAATAAATTTTTTGTGCATTCTTGCCTTTCATTTGCATGTGTTTTATGAGGATAGAATTCATTTTTATGAATGTTGTTAACATTTCATATTCAAACTACCTTGAAAAACTCAAATATACTCACAAAAATATTATGAACAATAACGAACTAAGGAAAATAAACCATGAGGCTAAATATAGGTGAGTAATTACATAGGTCGTGGCATTCACTTTCAGTTCATTTTTCCCAGAATATTGCCCAGGTCCTAATGTAAAAATGTCATATAATGTGCTTTTCCTTCATTACCTACTTTAATATTTATTTCTTCTTCTGTTTATGTATGTATTTGTGTTTACATGTATATGTGTGTATGTGAATGCTTTCTATGGATGTTTTGTGTACAGGTGCCTGTCAATGTGGAGGAGAGTGTTGGATCCATTGAAGGTAGAGCTACAATCTGTTGTGAACCTCCTGACATAAGTGTTTTGACCTGAACTTCAGACCCCTGTTAAAACAAAAAACATAGCCACTCAAATATCGCCCTATGTCTTCATTATATTTTAGTCTTATTTATATCTAAATTCTATATTAGTATCTTTAAAATACAACACATTTTTATGATACAGTCATTGCAATAATCTTTTCTACATTCCAAATACATTGGATTCACAGACACATTTTATACAGCATGCTAAACACTTCAAACCTTATGTATTCTTAGTAATGGCATTCAGTTTAGAATCAGTTAATTGATCCCATGTCCATTGTTTAAAAATTTGAATGATAATGCTTTTGCAAAGAGACGCTTAACAATAGAGCAAGTGATAAAAGATTCTGAGGCCAATTGTGCAACATTTTTAATCTACATTGACATTTGCCTTCCTGGAGACTTAACAAAGCCACCTTCTCCCAAAGCAACCCCTATTTTATCCTGGCCAACAGAATCAGCTAAGCAGGACTCATAAGGGCTCACAGAGATAGAGCCTACAATCAGAAAGTTGGTATGGGTCTGACCTTTGTCAACCACATATGTTTTCATTATGTAGCTTCATGTTCTACATTCAGGATCCTTTTCCTCCTACTGGGTTGCCTGTGCTGCATCAAAGGTATGGGATGCTTCTGCATACTGATAATATGTATTGTTCCCATTGGTTCATAAAATAGCTGCTTGGTCAATAGTTGGGCAGGATAGGATTAGACAGAACAAAAAAAATTAGGACTTGAATGAACAGGGCAGAGTTAAGAGGGATATGAGCGCTTGACCAAGAAACAGCATTCAAACAGATTAGTAAAACCCATGACCACATAGCAATACATAGATTAATGGAAATTGGTTAATTTAAAAGTAGGTACTAATTAGAAATAACCCTGGACTATAAGCCAAACAGTTTCTACATAATATAAGTTTTAGTATGCTTATTTGTGACTTTGCATTAAGGACACAAGGGCTCTGCATCCATTTATACCTCAATATCATTCATTGTGCCTAGCCTTATTATAACTAGATATACCATGGTTTTGTTGACATTCCTTGGTGGTCTTTCCTTTTCTGATATGAAAAGAGGAGGAATGTGCCTGGAGGAGAGGAAAGGTGGCAAGGGAGGGACTGGGAGGTGATGATGGAGGAGAACCTGTGCTCTTGATATAATATATACAAGAAAAGAAGAAGAAAGAAAAGAAAGAGAGAAGAGAGAGAAAAAACAAAAGGGAAGGAGGGATGAAAGAAAGAGAGAGAGAGAAAAGAAAGGAAGGAAAAGAAGAAATGTGGACAAGTCACATCAAGACTTTAAAAGCAAGGACAATAACTCTTGCTACCATCTTGGCTATCAGGATTGTCCCAGTGTGACACTGTGAGTTGAAATAAAATTTGCTTTTGCTAAGAAGCCTCTGGCTTGCTTCCACTAAGAAAATAACTAATATGGGTTGTTTGCTTGTTATTAGAATTTCCTGTTTTGTATTTCTCCAAGTAGAGGTATTGTGTTTCTGTAAAATGTAGTCTTTCTTTTTTTAATAAGTCTAAATTTCTCTCCTGAAGCTTTTATAATGAGAGACCCTGTGGAGCCTGGCAGGAAAAACTGCCAATTTCATACTCATCAGTATGTCTACCATGTGAAAAGAAGATTGGAGTTCACCATTTGGAGATAACTGCTTCTTATATTGGAAAAAAATCAGTTTATGAGGTCATTTAATCAAGCAAATTTAAAGTACATATTCTCCTTTGTCCTTGGCAAATTTTGAGTTGTCTGTAAATAAACAAAGAAGATCATCTGTAGTTGTGCTTCATATTCCTCTCCAGAATTAAAATAAGTGAAGATACAGCACAAAGGGACAATGCTTTAGGTTATGTAAAATGACATTCTTTGTCATTCCTGTTACTCCTCTTTAAGCCACCTAATGCCTGACAATTGACAATAGCTACTGACAGAAGATTGTCATGTGGGTTCCTGTAGGGATCAAACTAGTCCTGTCTTCCTCCTGCATATAAGAAGAGAGAGCATGAGAATTATGACAATACACATGGCACAGTATGGACTGCATAATTCACATTCTTTGATCTCATTAAATACAAGAAAGGAATGTCCACTGTGAGACAATTGATCAGGTAAACCTTTTTTAGTAAAATAAAAGATTACCCTAAAAAGAAAACATGAGGTTTCTTTGAAGGAGCTATGAAAAGACATTAGATGAGAAATGGATGGGCATGGTAGTAACTTGGCTCATTGTAATAAGACCTAGCCTCAATATTATGAAATCCTCAGAACTGAGACGTTTGAGAATGGACAGAGAGAGGGGGGAAGGAGGGAGAGAGAGAATTAAATAGGCATCCTAAAAGAGGGAGATGGACATTCAGAGATGTATGAATTTCTTCCAAAATAAAATATCCATCTAGCCAGAAAGCTTGCTATCAAGCCTGCTGTTAAAGGGGAGACATAACCACAGGATATTAAAGAGGAGGGGACATAAATTATCCTATCTTGTAGAGAATGCTATTAAACTCAGAAAGTAGACAACAGCTTTAGGAAGTTCCCTAAACTGACCAGATTCAATAGCCCAATCCATCCCTAGGTACACTTGTAAGAACTAGAGCAAAACATCTTAGACAAGATGCACAACTTAGAAGAGACTCAGACCAGGGAAGATACCTGAAAGGAGCTGAGCTAACTAGAAGAAACAGAGACCAGTTAAACTTCCTGGAAAGGGAAAGGAACAGAAGATCTGCTCCTAAGACACTGCAGTGTTTACAAAGGCAACCTGCAACATGCAGAGATGCCCACATGCTAAGCATCTATGCAGCCAACCCTGGGGTTCTAGCTTTCATGAAATCTCACCTATGCTGGTTTGGACAATGCAGGTATATCTGAGATATTTCAGCTACTGAAGGCAGTCCCTTACTGATAGCGTTGAAAGTAAACCCAATAAAAATCGCTTTCTCAACAAGCTAGACTTTGGTGGTATTCAGAAATAATGTCACAAAATACATGTACACTGTAGAGTGGGGTTTAGTATATGGTTAAGACCCTTTCATTTTAATAAAATGTGTAAAATGATCATTTAAGTTGCCAAATTATTTTTAAATAAAGAAAAAAGCAGGTATTTATAAAATTCAAAAGCCCAAATACCAAATGAACTAGTGTGAAATATAACTGTGGCTCACATCATTGTTTGAATTCTTCACATTACTCGCAAAAGATCAAATAAAATAAAATTTCTAAAACAAAAAGACTGTGCATATGCTAATAATCAAACTAGAAAATTATTAATTTGAACTGGATAATAATTATATTGAAATATTAGAAAAAGAAGAACTATTACTGGCACAGAGTACTTTGATTTAAAATTCATCCTGTATATTCCTGAGAATATACCATTTTAATTGCAAGGTCTTAAGGGATATAGTTCTCACAGTGTCCATTTGACCCTTGGTTAATCATGACTATAAATGTATTTTGAGTGAGCTTATTGTAATATTGTTAGTTAGAGTCTTACATTACAGTCAATATTGATAATAAAATACCTATGCATGTGATCTTTCACTGAAATATCTCAGAAAGGAATAATCAATAAATGTCAAAAATGTTATATTGCTCTTGTTCATGAACAAATAAGAGAGTAATTTTCACTTGATAACATAATATGCAGCTCCTGAATTTCTGGATTAAAGAACATGTACAGTAAAAGTTGCATAATAAGATATCTAATGAGTTATTAAATGTGAACCAAGGATAAAGAAATATATATATATATGTGTGTGTGTGTGTGTGTGTGTGTGTGTGTGTGTGTATGTGTGTACTGTTAAGGATGCATTTCATAGATGTATCAAAAGCCCAATTGCTGTTTCTATTGATGTATACATCTTCAAGCTCACTTGAACAAAGCACAAAAATGATTGTGACTAAATAGTTCTACATACCTTGGACAGATCCACTGACACATTTTAAAGTTTATTTTTGAAAATACAATAAAATAGGAGAAAAAAGCATACTTACAATAGCCAAAATTAAGGGAACATAATTAATTTAGCAGTATGATGTCCTATGTTAGAAATATGAGTATTTACTGATTAATGTATTTGGGTGCTTATATATTTTATGTCTTTCTTATTTTTAAATTTAAATTAGAAACAAGGTTGTTTCACATGTCAATCCCAGATCCCTCTCCCTCTCCTAAGGTCTCCCACTACTGCCAATCCCTTTCCCCAAACTCCAATCCTTTCCCAAGGATAGGTGAGTTCTTACATGATGGGTATCCATAGTCTGTCATTTCATCCAGGGCAGGCCTAGGCCCTGCCCCAAGAGTCCAGGCTGAGAGAGGATCTCTCATTGTGGAATGGGCACCCAAGTCCATTTGTATGCCAGGGATAAATATTAATCTACTCCCCAAGGCCCTATAGATTGCCTAGGCCTTCTCACTGACACCCATATTCAGGGGGTTTGAATTAGTCCCATGCTGAATTCCTAGCCATCACTCTGGGGTTAAAGAGCTCCACATAGTTCAGGTCAGGTGTTTCTGTGGGTTAAACAAGCCCAGTCTTGACCACTAAGCTCATCAGTCCTCCCTCTCTGTCACTGGGTTCCTTGAGTTCAGCTCAGTGTTTAGCCTTGGCTGTATGCCTCTGCTTCCATAAGTCATTGGTTGGAGGTTCTTTTTCCCAGAATTTCTGACAGTGGAATGGTAGGCTGTCACTCTTCTGATCCATGTCTAATATCAATATATGAGTGACTACATACCACGTTTCTCTTTTTTTGACTGGGTTACCGCACTCAAGATGGTTTCTTCTGGTGCCATCAATTTGCCTGTAAATTTCAAGATTCCATTGTGTTTTTTTTCTACTGAATAGTACTCCAATGTGTAAATGTTCTCTATCCACTCTTCAGTTGAGGGGCATCTAGGTTGTTTCCAGGTTCAGGCTATTACAAGTAATGCTGCTATGAACATAGTGGAACAGACATCCATGTTGTGTGAATGCACATCTTTTGGATATATTCATAAGAGTGGAATTGCTGAGGAAACTCCATACTGATTTCCAAAGTGGCTGCACAAGTTTCAGGAGGTCCCATGTATTATCTGTTGACCTCAATGTCTGTGCTACTGGTGTTATGTTCAGGAAGCAGTCTCCTGTACAAATTCGTTCAAGGGTACCTCCCACTTTCTTTTCTAAGAGGTCCAGTGTGGCTGGATTTATGTTGAGGTCTTTGATCCATTTGGACTTAAGTTTTGTGCATGAGGATAGACATGGATGTATCTGCCGTCTTCTACATGCCAGCATCCATTTATACTAGAACCATTTATTAAAGATGCTTTCTTTTTATATTTTTAGCTTCTTTGTTGAAGATAGATGTTCATACATGTATGGGTTAATAATGGGGTGTTCAATTCGATTCCATTGGTCAACCTGTCTACTTTTGTGCCAATACCAATCTATAGCTCTATAATAGAGATTGAAATCAGAGATGGTGATTCCACTAGACATTGTTTTGGTGAATAGGGTTGTTTTGGCTATCCTGGGCCTTTTGTTTTTTCATATGAAGTTGATTATTGTTCTCTCAAGGTCTGTGAAGAATTGTTCTAGAATTTTAATGGGGATTGTATTGAATCTGCAGATTGCATTTGGCAGAATTGCTATTTTTACTACATTGATCCTACCTATCTAAGAGCATGGGAGATCTTTCCGTTTTCTGGTGTCTTCTTTAATTTCTTTCTTTAAAGACTCAAAGTTCTTGTGGTACAGGTATTTCACTACTTTGGTTAGGGTTACCCCAAGGTATTTTATGTTGTTTGTGGCAATTGTAAAGGGTGATATTTCTCTGATTTTTTTTCATCCCTTTTATAGTCTGCATATGGTAAGGCTACTGATTTTCTTGAGTTGATCTTGAATCCTGCCACTTCGCTGAAAGAATTTATCAACTGTAGGAGATCCCTAGTAAAGTTTTTTTGGGTCACTCAAGTAAAATATTATATTGTCTGCAAATAATGAAAGTTTGACCTCTTCCTTTCCAATTAGTATCCCCATGATCTCCTTTTGTTTGCATATTGCTCTAGCTAGAATTTCAAGTAAAATTTGAAAAGATGGAGAGACTGTACAGCCTTGTCTTGTTTGAGGAGTCATGTTGAGTTTCTGTTAATTTAGTTTGAAGTTGGCTGTTGGTTTGTTGTATATAGCTCTTCTTATGTTTATGTATGTTCCTGTTATCCCAGATCTCTCCAAGACCTTTATCATGAAGGGGTGTTGGATTTTTTCAAAGGCTTTCTCAGCATCTAGTGAGATGATCATGTGATTTTTGTTTTTTAGCTTGTTTACATGGTAGATTACATTGATGGATTTTCATATGTTGAACAATTCCTGCATCCCTGGGATGAAACATACTTGATCGTGGTGAATGATTGTTTTGATGTGTTCTTGGATCTGATTTGCCAGTATTTTATTGAGTATTTTTTCATCAATATACATGGAGGATATTGTTCTGAAGTTCTCTTTATTAGTTGTGTCTTTGTGTGGCTTGGGATCAAGGTTATTGAAGCCTCATAGAAAGAGCTTGGGAAAGACCCTTCTGCTTCTATTGCATGGAATACTATGAAAACAATTGGTATAAGCTGTTCATTGAATTTCTGGTAGAATTCTGCACTGAGGCTATCTGGACCTGGGCATTTTGGTTGGGAGGCTTTTGATGATTGCTTCTATTTCCATAGGGGTTATAGGTATATTTAAATTGCTTATCAGTTCTTGATTTAATTTAGGCAATTAATAGCTATCCAGAAAATTGTCTGTTTCCTTTAAATTTTCAAATTATGTGGAGTACAGATTTTCTTTTTTTGACCTGATGATTCTCTGTAATTCCACATTGTCCATTGTTATGTCCCCTGTTTCATTTCTGATTTTGTTAATTTGCATGTTCACACTCAGCCATTTTGTAAGTTTGATTAAGGATTTGTCTATCTAAGGACCTGGTTTTCAGAGTTTCCTTGGAGAAGTTAGGTGTAATTCTCATAGGTTTGCCTTTATACGTAACTTGACTTTTTTCTTTAGCTGCTTTTTATATTCTTTCTGTAATCTGTATTTTTGTGGTATTGGTTATTATGTGGTGAGGGGACAAAAGTCCAAACATCACAATTTTACAACTTTCTGTGACACTTTTAGAGGACTAAGTCCCCAGAGAAATGATCTAGTAAAACTTCTGGAAGTAGAGGCAGCTAAACCAAAGGCAGATGCCCTGTCATGCCTGTAGAAAGAACTCATAGTAAATATCAAGATTCATTGATGATTTATCTGAGGCCATGTATGAACTATTGGCATATGAGAAGTCCTTGAAGATTTCAGATACAAGATCTATCAGGGCAATACTGAAGGTTTTTCCCCTCTGTGAACCCTCTGAGAATGTTTCAGTATGATAAAATATAAGACCTCAGTAGAAGAGACATGAAGATTCTCAAAACTCACTTTCTCTCCCTCTATGGCATAATAGTGTTATTTGTTGACAGAACTACCACAGTGTGACCAGAGTTAGTGCTCTAGTGAGAGAAGCATACATATACAATCAAATTGCTTTGCCCCAGAGGACGAAGAATGTGTGCAGATCTTGGAACCGTAGATGTCTGTGTAAGCCACATCTTTGCATTTAGAGTGAAGTACCTCTATGAAACATAATGAGACTTCTAAGAGATCTTTTCCACTCCAGACACCTAGCAAATAGCATCTAACATTAGTGAGATTGTGTATTGTTAAGATAACCTTCAGAAAAGGCTGTCTGGGTAACAGGAAATTTCTGTGACTAAATTAAAAACAAAAATAGCTGGGAGAAGAAAATTTAAAAGACTGCACTAGCTAACCTACAATGAGAAGCATCTCATAGATTCTAAAGTCTGTTTTCAGTGAAGGTGAAATAATGCAAACCAAACAGAAATCAAATTAAATCCTGAGAATTTTAATAAACAGTCTATCAAACCAACAAAACAAACTTTGGAAAATTACACCAGTCCATATATGAATTATCTCACTCTAATATCCTAAAATCATCCTCCAAGGAAAACAAAATCAAAGGACAAATGAATAGGCACATAAAACAAAGATAATCATAAAATTAAAGTACTCAGAACAGCACCATCCAATTCATTCAAAGTTAACTATATATCCTAACAAGACTCTAATAGAATGTGGAAGAATAAGTAGGCTTAAGTAGGCAGTTCTAGTAGAAACAGTGAGAAAAAGACAAATGGGAAGATTTGAAAAGGCTAATGACACAGATGAAGAATCTGTTCACCAATCCTTTGGTGAACCCAACAAAACAAATAAATAAATAGATATATTTCATGCTGAGTAGTCAAGATGTAGCATGCAAAGGAGTAAGAGGTCCAGACTATTCTTCAGTAAGCCAAGAACACATGGAAATACATGAATTAATAGTTATGGATTAACAATTAAGACAGATCTAGCCAAATAAGAAGCCCTAGTCAAAAGCCAACAGATTCATAATTAAACAGCATCTGTGTGTTTATTTGGGGCTGAGCAGGGAGGCAGGACCTGAAGGGTCAGAAAGCTCACACTACATATCTCCATCAGAAATCTTGGATAACCATGTGCATGTTACTAGACAATAACATTAAAAGAAAATTTTATTCAAAGTAAGTCTCATCAGAAGATTTAGAGCATTCCTTAAGCTATGCCCAACACAATTGTGCTTTTATGTAGACTTTAATGTCCAAGTTATGAAGTCTAAATAAAGTATACTGTATCAATCCATAAGTAATCTAGGAACATTGGGAGAGTAAATGGATAGTGACTTTGAAATAAATCCCAGTCATACTGACTTCTAACAAGAAAAACTGTTTTCATTGAAGTTTTGAGGATAGACTAAAGTGATAGGTTTGGTAATTGGCACCATCTTCCAGAAGAAGGTGACTTCAATACATGTAAAATAGATTGTTTACTGTACCTATCTTCATCAATAATTGTAGATAAATATTTTGGAAAACTTGATAGAACTTCTATATCAGCACTTTCTGCTTCTACTTCTGTCATGGAGTCAATATTGTTGACTCATTCTTGTGAATTAACCACTGTAGGCTCACAGTTCTCTCTCTCTTTTTATAAATTAACCTTTACTTAAATTAAAAACAATCTTATTTTATATATCAATCCCAGTTCCATCTCCCTCTCATCCTCCCATTCCCCCTACCATTGTCAGTCCCTTTCTCCATCCACTCCTCAGGGACCTTGAGGCCTCCCATGGGAGAACATCAAAGACAATCACATAATTTTGGAAGGTTGTAAGGGTACCCTTCCATAGAATATGGACTTTCAAAGACCATTGGTATAGTAGGGATAAATACTGGTTCCGCTGACAGAGGCTCCATGGACGGTCCAAGCCCCACAACTGAAAGCCATGTTCAGGGGTGCCTTGTTGAGTCATACATATGTTTCCCAGTTTTCAGTCTGGAATCTGAGGTCCCACTTGCTCATGTCAGCTGTTTCTGTGGGTTTTCCCAGCATTATTTTAATCCCTTTGCTCATCACTCCTCTCTCTCTGTCACTGAATGGCAGTAGCTCAGTTCAGTGCTTAGCTGTAAATCTCTGCTTCTGCTTCCATCAGCTATTGAATGAAGCTCAAGGATGGCATTTAAGTTACTCATCAATCTTAAATAGCAGAAGGGTATTTAAGGTAGCTTTTCTATTATTGTTTAGATTCTTAGTTTGCGTCATACTTGTGGAATACTGGAGATTTCCCTAGTACCAGGTTTCTCATTAAGCACATAAAGGTTTCCTCTATTATGGTATATCTTTCCTTGATATTCTTCTCTGTTCTTCCCCCAACTCAAGCTTCCTGATTCCGCATGTTCTACTACCCTCTCTCTGTCTCCCCTCCTGTTTCTCCTACCTCCCTCACCTCTATCCTCATGATTCCAGTTTCCTGAGGAGCTATTTTTCCTTTTCCCTTCTTGGGGGATCTATGTATGCCTAGGTTTTTTGTTGTTTCCTAGCTTCTGTTAGCTTGTAGATTGTAGGCTGGCCATCCTTTGTTCTATGTCTAATATCCCCTTGTGAGTGAGTACATACCATCTTTTTTCTTTGTCTGGGTTACCTCACTCAGGATAGTTTCTTCTAGTTCAACCTAGTTGCCTGTGAATTTCAAGGTGTCATTGTTTTTTTTCACCTCTGAGTGTATCCATAGTGAAAATGTATCACATTTTCTTTATCCATTCTTCAGTTGAGGGACATCTAGGTTTATGATTGTCATAAATAATGCTGCTATGAACATAGATAAACACATGTCTTTGTTATATGAATTTGAATCCTTTGGGTATATGCCTAAGAATGGAATTGCTGGAACTTGAGGTAGACTGATTCCCATTTTCCTGAGAAACCACCATATTGGTTTCCAAAGTGACTGTACATGTTTGCATTCCCACAAGCAGTGGAGGAGTATTCCCCTTTCTCCACATCATCTCCAGCATGAACTGTCATTGATATTTTTGATTTTAGTCCTTCTGAGAGGCGTAAGATGATGTCTCAGAGTTGTATTGACTTGCATTTCCCTGATTGCTAAGAATATTGAACAATTTCTTAAGTGCCTTTCAGCCATGTGAGATTCCTCTATTGAGAATCCTCTGTTTAGAGCTGTATACCATTTGTAATTGGATTATTTTCTGTTTAGGTGGCTAACTTCTTTAGTTCCTGATTTGAGAGCAGCCCTCTATCAGATGTGGGGATGGTGAACACAATTTCCCATTCTGTAGGCTTCTGTTTTGTCTTGCTGACTGTGTCATTTGTCTTACAAAAGATTGTTAGTTTTAGGAGGTCCCATTTATTACTTGTCAATCTCAGTGTCTGTGCTGCTGGTGTGTTCAGGAAGTGGTCTACTGTGCCAATATGTACTGGGATACTTCCCACCTTCTCTTCTAATAGGCTCAGTGTGGGTAAATTTACATTGATGTCTTTGATCAATTTGAACTTAAGTTTTATGCATAGATAGATATGAATTTATATGTAATCTTCTACATCTCAGCATCCAGTTATGTTAGCACCTTTTGTTGAAGAAGCTTTCTTTTTTTCCATTGTGTATTTTTATCTTCTTTTTAAAAAATCAGGTCTTCATAGGTGTGTGGATTACTATCGGGGTCTTTGATTTCAATTCATTGGTCTACGAGTCTGTTTTTGTACCAAAACCAAGTTGATTTCACTAATAAAGCTCTATATTAGAGCTTGAAGTCAGAGATGGTGATTCCTTGGGATGTTCCTTTATTGTACAGTGTTGTTTTTCCATTTAAAGTTGAATGTTGTAATTTCAAGTTCGGTGAAGAATTGTGCGGGATTTGATGGGGATTGCATTTAATCTGTCAATTGCTTTTTGCAAGATTTCCATTTTTACTGCATTAATCCTACCTATCCAAGAGCAGGGGATATCTTTACATTTTCTGATGTCTTCTTTAATTTCTTTCTTTAAATACTCAAAGTTGCTCCTGCCTGTGCTTGGGGTCTGCTACTGCTGCTTCCATCCTGACATTATAAGCCAAGGCACACCAGCATCCTAGTTTCCTGCTCCACCCACAGGACTAGGTAAACTGACACCTGTTTCCAGGCTGCCTGCCTGTGCTTGGGGTCTGCCACTGAGGCTTACAACCCAACAGCATGAGGCAATGCACCCTAGCATCCTAGTATCCTGTTCCACCCATGGATCTAGGTAAACCATTGCCTGTTTCTGGGCCACATGCTTGTGCTTGGCATGTACCATGTGCCTTCCATGCAGGCAAGAGCCAAAGCACCACAACATCCTAGTCCATTTCTCCACCAGGAAGAGGAGAGCTACCAGAGCATTGGACATGACTGCAGTCACTGGACGCTAACTCTGGTTCTGTTACCACCAGGAGAGGAAAAGGCTCCTTCTGTACCCACCAGAAGGAGGGTTGGGAAGGAGGCAATATAAAATACACTAAGCAACAGATAAGCAAATATTTCACCAGAGTCTAGAGATTCTAGCAAGACTTGAACATTCCAACATAAATGAAGGAGAAGAGAATGACCTTAAAAAATACTTCATGAAAATGATAGAGGCCCTTAAAGATGATATGGTCCATGCCAGGAATTAGTGAGGGGATCTTTCCATTTGACAAGGGGGTATGTGGAAGTTGGTTGGGGGTGCCAAAATTGTTCTGCGGCCGACTTGCCATTTTTATTCACTTGGAGAAAATTTCACATGAAGTGAGCATGACTTACAAGAAGGCGGCTCATGGGAAAATGTGGAGCCCCATAACTTTGAGATCATGTTTTTTAAAGTTAGGTTGGCTCGATCTATGATTCCTTGATCCATAGGATTTTAGCCAATGCTCGTTATATGTGTGATATTAAACATGGAACAGAATTGTTTAAATTTTTGTGAGATGTAACTGGGGCCATTATCTGTTTTTCTTTTTTCTTTGTAGGAGCTCCAAGGGTAGCCAAGGCAAGGAGGACATGATTGATATCATATTTAGTGGCCTTCCCAGTCTGGAGACAGGTAAATATAAATCCTGAAAAAGTATCAACAGTGACGTGGAGATATTTAAGCTTATTAAACTGAGGAATGTGTGTAACATCTATCTGCCAGAGGACATTGGGAGTCAGGCCTCCAGGATTGACTCCCAAATGTGGGGGGCAGGTAAGAAGGAGGAACAGCTGGAACAACTCTTGACTATCTCACGTGCCTGATCAAGAGTAATTTTGAACGAAATTCGAAGGGAGTGCGCTTTGAGATGATGAAGGTTATGGGCATTCTTAACTATAGAAACAGAGTTGAGGGGATCAGAAATAAGCGAGGGCAGGGATGCCAGAGTTGGGGCAGCAAATTGGGTGGCAGAATCTGCCCTCTTATTGCCCTTGCTTAAAGAGCCAGGCAGACCTGAATAGGCCCGGAGGTGGCCAATACAAAAGGGGTAGTGCCAGTCTGCACTTCCACTGATAGAGAGTCTGGGAAACAGGAAAGAACCTAAAAGATATGCATATATGCATAGTACCCAAGAGAAGAGGATGGAGACAAGATCCTCTGAATGGATGGGGAACACGGTGAGGGGTAAGGGGGAGTGGGACCTGGGAAGAACAGAGGGGGTGAAGAGGAAGAGACTTGGTCATGGGGGAACAGGAAGTTGAGGGGGTGGGGGTAGAATAGGGGGAAGAGGGAATCATAGGTTAGAAGGCAGATCAGGCACCAGAGCGACCTCGAGTGATCTAAAGGGATAACACCAATTGGCAAGCTAAGCAATAGTGGAGAGACCACCTCGAATGCCCATTCCTGATAATGAACTTGATGTCTATAACCATCTGGGAGCCTTCATCCTGTGACTGATGGAAGCAGAGGCAAACACACAATTAATCACTGAACTGAACCCAAGGAACCCAGTGGCAGAGAGAGAGGAGTGATGAGCAAATTGGCCCAGAATGGGCTGGCAAAACCAGCAGAGACAGCTGATCTGAACAGGGGAGAGCTCTTGGACCCCAGACTGACAGTGGGGAGGCCAGCATGGGACTGATCTGGACCCCCCAAATGTGAGTGTCAGCGAGAAGGCCTGGGCAACCTATGGTGCCCTGAGCTGTGGATCAGTGTCTATCCCTGGTATACAAACAGTCTTCGTGTGCCTATATCACAAAGAGGGATGCTCTCTCAGCCTGGACTCTTAGGGGAGTGCCTGGACCCTACCCAGAGTAAAATGACAGACTCTAGATATCCCCTATGTGGAAGGATTTGGCAATAGGGTGGGAGGGTTGGGGGGGGAGGGGAGTGCGGGAGGAGGGGAGGGAGAGGGAACTGGGATTGACATGTAAAACAAGCTATTTAAAATTAAAATAAAAAATGAAAAAAGGGGTATAACCTATCCCTAAAGGCTGACTAAATCTGAGGAAAAAGAGTGGTGGCTGATTAGATGGACTTAATCAAGGGAGAGGTTTCTAAGAGAGGCATATGGGCACAGATCTCTTTATGTAAAGGCTGTCAGTATAGACATTGAAGGGAGTTTCTCTAAATAGGCTAAAAGTCTGTAGCACTGCAAATGGCTCTACCAATTGCACTGAAGGGTAGGAAGTGGGGAAGGAGAGTGTGGTGTCCCCATAAACAAGGGCAGCAACTCATTAGGAGGAGCCATCAGTAAAGATGGTGAGGAGTATTGGTAGGGGAGAGGATGAGGTTACCTGGGGGAACATAAAGAGGTGCAGGTGAGCATATTGGATGAGGAGATTATCGGGGTAATGATTATCTCTGTCCTTGGAAGGCTAGGCAAGTAACAGCCCACAATGCAAAGGTTTAGAGACAGAAATTGAGTTGTTTGACGGTACAGGGAATAACCAAAAAATGAGGCTCAAAACCACAATATTGTCTGGACAGCTCTCTTGCCTTAATCAACAATTGGATGACCAGATCAGAATATATGGAGTAATGATTTTAGCAGATATGGGGTGGGAGACACAGAGTAGGGCATGGCCCTTTAAGTGTCCAGAGGTGTCAGGTTGCCCAAACCTCCCATTAGTCTAATGGGAGTGGCCAGGACTAGAAAAAAACAGAGAGAGGTCAGGGAGATTCTGGAATTTTGCCTGGAAAGGGAAGACAGAAAGTGCCTGTTTGGCCTTGGCCTCCTTCTTCAGCATATGAGGGGACAAAAGATGGCTATCTCCTGGCAGGAGGGACACTAAACAGTGAAGGGCCCAGCCAGAGCTTTGGCGGAAGTGGCAGGGGGGACGGGGGGGGGGGAGCTTAAGATATGGGCAGAGAAAGTGGAGGTTGCCTAAAAATTGTTGTAGGGAGTGTAGGGTGCAAAGGGAGGCTCAGAGAATCTGAATCTTAGGGGTAAAATTTGATTTCCTCTGAGCGCATATCCGAGGTAAGGATAAGGCAGCTGAAGTAAGGATAAGGCAGCTGAAGTTGAATTTTGGGGGGCTCACTTCAAGATTAAAATGGGACAGGGATAGTTGGAGGTCTGTGAGGCATTGAAGGCTTTGTTTATGGGAGGGGCAGGCTAAATGTACATGCATGTAATGAAGAATACAGGCCTGTGGTCACTGGGAACGGATAGAGTCAATAGCATGAGCAACAAATTTTTTATGCCAGGGTAGGTCTGTTTGCCATGCCCTGGGTGAGAACTCACCTATGGAACCGTTGCATTGGGCCTTGAAAATTAACTTGTGGGAGGCTGGAAGCAAAGTAAGGGCAATCCTGTGCATTTAAGGGAATGGTAAAAAAAAGTCATCTTTAAGATCGATATTAACTTTATGGAAATCATGAAGAATAGAAGAGGAGGGAGGAGGAGGACGCCCATATGCATCTGTTTTGGATGTTCCAAGCTATAGGGCTCCCATGAGTGTCATGACGTTGTTAACGGCTCTGAGATCTTGAAGGAACCTCCATTTTTTAGATTTTTTCTTTATTATGAAGATGGGAGTATTCCAGGGGGAATTTGAAGGGACAATTTTATCTGCCTGTAAAAGATCCTGTACCAGCAGGAACATAAAGGGGTACAGGCAAGCAAATTGGATGAGGGGATCATCAATATAATGATATATCTGTCCTCGGAAGGCTAGGCATGTTACAGCTCACGAATTAAAGGTTTGGAAAAGGAAATTGAGTTGTTTCTGTTGTAAGAGGCCATTGGTCAATCCAGACAGGATATTGGGTGTTCCAAGTAATTTTTCAGCATGGTCTGGAGTGTACGTTGAACAATGGACTTTAAGCTAAAGGGTATCCCAACCCCAGCTGGGTGGGTTGGAGGGAGAAAGGGACCGGTGAATGGCATCCATGGGAGTCTTTCCCAAGTCCCTGACCCGGGTGAATATCCCTGGAAAAGCATGTTTTGTAACTGTCTCATTGGGGGAGCACATCATTACATTCATCTGAAAGAGGATGTCCCTTCCCCAGAGGTTAAGTGGTAACCCAGGAACGACAAAGGGCTGGATCTGGCCTGAATTACCCTCGGAGTCACGCCAGGTAAGGATTTTAGAGTTCTGGCATGGTTTAGAAGTTTGGCATATGCCTTGTAGATGAGTAAAGGTATCTGTCAGCAGCCAGGACAAGGGGCAAAGGGAAGCAGAGATAACAGTTGTGTCTGCCCCAAAATCAAGAAGGCCCAAGAAGGCTTTCCCATCAAGAGTGAGTTTTAGAGTGAGGCAGAACAAAGAAATTTCGCAGACGCAAAAATCATCCGTGGAACTGAAGGAAGCAGAGGTGAGGGAGGAAGACTTATAGTTAGAATTTAGATGGGTAAGTGGTAGGACGACTAACTGAGTGATCTTTGTCCTTATAGAATGGGAAGCAAGAAACAAGGCATGAATTTCATGCGTAGTCTCGGGGGGTCAATAACTCCTGGGAAGACTTGGAGGCCTTGCTGAGCAGAGGAGGCTCGGCTCAGAATCAGGCAAAAGGTTCAGGGGGAAAGGGACCATGAACCCCGGTGGCCAGGGAGCAGACACCATCCTCGGGTTTCAATAGTGTCGCTGGAGGGACTTAGGTCCAGTCCTGGGCTTGTTGGGGCTGCTCGCCAGAGATTTGAGACTGATTGGTGAAGAGGTGTGGTATCAGTTGGGCGGGGTAGGTGGGAGGGCAAGGCCCGACCCAAGAGCTCCAGTGGTCAGATAGGCAGGTGTCCGGAGATCCTTGTGGGGTGTTTCCCTGTTTAACAGGGAGGAGGAGGGCACCCATAAGCATCTGTTTTGGATCTGTATTCATTTTTCCAATATGGTCCACACAGGTAGCATGGAGGATGGAGGAGGAGGAGGGGGAACAGGAAGGTCCAAAGGGGCAAAAGAATTATTGGTTGAGGGGCAGGCACATGGGCAGATGGGACACGAGGGGAGGGTCAGGGGTGTGGGCATTCACGCGAAAAATGGCCAGGCTCTGTAGTGTTGGTTTGATGTTAAACCTGCTTTTTGTAATGCTGCTCCAATGGCCAAGTCTATGGCATGACTAGTGCCGGCCCCTGAGCAGAGGTGCACATAGGTTGACAGGGGTTCCTTGCCATGATGTCTGAGAATGTCCTGACAAGCAGGCTTGGCATTCTCGAAAGCAAATTGTTTAATGAAGGGATTGTCAGTCTTGGAGGCACCGAAAAGCTGCTCTGCCTTCTCAGTGAGACAGCTAATGAAGGAGCTATAAGATTCTTGATTAAAGTTAGTAATGGACACAGTGGACATTCCCTTAGTGGGTGTTTGCACCAGAAGCCAAGTCCTCTCTGTCTAACTTGGGCCAATAGTCCAATCGGATAGGAAATCTGTACCTGAATGGTGTGAAAGGGGGGATTTCCTAGGATTTTATCCATAGTCCAGTCTTGGGATTCAGGGTGAAGGGCATTTTCTATCGCTATCTCTTTGGCGTTTTTGGCAAATTCTGACTTCATTGGACAACATCCTCTCCACTTAGAGTGGCACGGGCAAGCTGATGACATTCATTTGGGGTAACCCAGGTCTCAGTGGTATTTTTGAGCAAGTCTAAAGTAAAAGGAGCCGTAGGGCCGTATTTGAAAACTGTAGCCTTTAGCTTTTCTAAGACTTTAAGATCTAAGGGTGTATAATGAGGGCGAACAGGAGCAGGGGCAGGGGATGGGGGTGGGAATCAGCTGCAGGCCTTGCAGATGAGGTAGGCTCAGAGGATATCTCAATCGTGGTGTCAGAATCCTCAACAGGCAGCATCGAGGAGGGAGAGGGAACCTGATTGCAGCTTCGAAGGGAGACGGGAAAAGCCATCATCGTAGACTTTTTTGAGTCCCTCCTTTTGCTGGTAGAGGGCAGACAGAGAATGGAAAGCTGGGTATCAAGGTCCCTGAGTTTGGTGAGGAGGTAGATTTGTTTTTCGCAGTTGGAAAGGAGAGTTTGTAGTTGGTCCAGTTGATGGGTGGTCTGGGAGATCTGTATTAAAATGTTACCTTGAAGGACCAAAGTCCCCGAATGAGGTATTATAGGGTGGAGGGAAGTTGGGTAGTTGGGGCTGGGTATTACTGGGAGGGGGCAAGGGTGTGAATTAAGGGAAGGGAAAGCAGGCTTGTAATAGCAGGCAGCCTTCTCCTTAAGGGCAGCCGTATCTATGGGGTTGTTAAGAATAGGATAGAGGCACATGCCTTTAATCCCAGCACTCGGGAAGCAGAGGCAGGCAGATCTCTGTGAGTTCGAGGCCAGGCTGGTCAACAGAGGGAGTTCCAGGACAGTCTCCAAAACAATACAGAGAAACCCTGTCTTGGGAAAAAACCAACAAAAACAACAACAACAACAAAAAATAATGGGATAGAGGGAGGGCTTTAGAGGTGGCGGAATCAGGATTTGGTAGAGATATCTTTGTTTCGGGGCAGGAAGCAGGGGTTGGGCAACATTGAGGGGTTGGACAGGGAGTGGGATGAGGGGATGAATGGGGAAGTTCTGTCTAAATAATCTTTAGAGATTTTTTTCTCCTTCTCTTATCAGATCAGAAAATTGGGGGTTGTAGACATGGACCCTGAGAATATCATTTATCAAGTTGAAGTAATTAAAGGCTTGTTCCATTACTCGCTTCTCAATCTAGGCAGTGTTCATGAATTGTAGAGTCAGCCAAGGGCAGAATCAGGAGACTGACAGACAGCACTCCTCCGAGGGTCGCACTGGACAGTATCACAGACTCCTCAATGCAAGGACGGGCCCATCCCTCTGTTGAACACTTCAGTTCCCTGGAGCAAAGGTCTACTGAGCCCCACATTGAGGGTGCCAGTTGTCCTGACCCGCAGGAAGTCAACCTGGAGCAAGAGAACTAAGGACCGAGGATGGAGACAAGAGACACGAAAGAAAGACCACAAGACAGGTATCTGATCAGCTGGTAATTTTTGTTTTTCTCAGGCCAGCTAATATATTCGGTAGAGCAAGGAAACAGGAAGGGGGTGAGGCGGTGAGAGTGTTGCTTTGCGCACCTAGTGTGCATGTAGCATGATATTGTTTAAACACATAGAGCAGGACATTGGCAAGGTAAAAAGTTCAGGAGGGAGAGGAATGTGTGGGCTAACAGCCATTGCCTAGATGATGGTTAGGGTTGGCTGAATTTGGACAAGCTTTCTGGGTCATGGTGATCCTATGTTCCACCTTTGTAGTTTCTCTTCTGAGTACCCCAAAAAGGCTCCCTTGTTAGGGCTACAGGTCAATTACATAAATCTTTAGACTTTAAAAAGTACATATTTGGCTCCAAAAGATCAAGGTACCTGTGGTACTCCAAACACACTTGATCTCCCTTCGTTGTCTTATTGCTCTGGCTAGAACTTCAAGTACCATATGGAAGCGATACTGAGAGAGTGGACAATCTTGTTTTATTCCTGATTTTAGAGGAATTATGTTGAGTTTCTCTACATTTAATCTGATGTTGGCTGTTGGCTTGCTGTATATTTTCTTTATTATGTTTAGGTATGTTCTTGTTTCTGTGATATCCCTAAGACCTTTATTATGAAGGGGTGTTGGATTTTGTCAAAGGCTTTTTCAGCATCTAGTAAGATAATCATGTTGTTTTGCTTTTTCAGATTGTATCAGAGATATATTAGGCTACACAAAGTAGGAACATCCTATGATATTTTATTGAGGGAGAAGTCACTTACATGAGAAGTCAAGAAAGATGAGAACCAAAGTTTGCTCATTGCTCTCTGAGACTCAACCAGAATCCAGAGAGAGTGCATTGGTATTAGTTCTTCCTTGAATTTCTGGTAGAATTCTTCTGTGAAACTATCTGGTCCTGGGCTTTGTTTTTTTGTTGTTTGTTTGTTTGTTTTGTTTTTATTGGGAGACTTTTGATTACCACTTCTATTTCCTTAAGGGGATAGGTCTATTTAAGTTGCTTCTCTGGTCTTGATTTCATCTTGGTAAGTGACAGCTATCCAGAAAATTGTCTATTTCTTTAAATTTTCAAATTCTACAAAGTACAGATTTATGACCTGGGTTTCCGCAGTGTCTCTTGTTGTGTCTCCATTTCCATTTCTGATTTTGATGATTTGCATATTCTCTCTCTGCCTTTTGATTAGTTTGGATTAAGGTTTGTCTATCTTGTTGAATTCCTCATATAACCACCTCATTGTTACTTTGATGTTTTGCATTGTTTTCCTTGTTTCTATTTTATTGAATTTAGCCCTCAGTTTGTTTATTTGCTTGTGTCTACTCGTCCTGGTGAGTTTGTTTCTTTTTGTTGTAGAGATTTCAGGTATGGTGTTAAATCTCTAGTGTGTCCATTCTCCAGTTTCTTTATGTAGGCACTTTGTGCTATGAAATTTCTTCTTAGAACCACTTTCAAAGTGTCCCAGAAGTTTAAGTATTCTTTTTCAATGAATTCCAGGAAGTTTTTAATTTCTTTCTTTATTTCTTCCTTGATACAGGATGGTTGCAATTGAGAATTTTTCAATTTCCATGAATTCTTAGGATTACTGTAAGTTGTGTTGTTGTTGAATGCTAACTTGAAACCATGATGATCCAATAAAATACGGGGGCTATTCCAATTTTTTGTATCTCCTGGGGTTTGCTTTATTGCAGTGTATGTGGTTAATTGTAGAGAACATTCCATGTGCTGCTGAGAAGAAGGTATATTCTTTTGTGTTCCGATAGAAGGTTCTATAGATGTCTGTGAAGACCAAGTGAGTCATAACTTCTATTAGTTCCTTTATTTGTTTGGTAAGTTTCTGTCAGTCATTCTTTTCCAGTGGTAAGAGTGGTGTGTTGGAGTGAATTTATGATTGATATAACATTTAATATGTTTTTTTTGCAAATATGAGTTCCTTTGTATTTGGGGCATAGATGTTCAGAATTGAGACTTCATCTTGATGGATTTTTCTTAAGATAAATATTAAATGCCTTTCTTCATCACTTTTGATTAATTTTAGTTTAATGTCTAATTTGTTAGATATTAAGATAGCAGCACCAGCTTTTTTCTTAGGTCAATTTGATTTGAAAATCTTTTCTCAACCCTTCACTCTGAGGTAATGTCTATCTTAGAATTTGAAGTGTGTTTCTTGTATGCAACAGACAGATGGATTCTGTATTAGTATCCATTCTGTTAGCCTGTGTGTTTTAATAGGTTAATTAAGACCATTGATATTAAGGGATGTTAATGACCATTGATTGCTGATTCTTGTTAGTTTTGTATTTAGTGATGGTGGTGGTATTGTGCGTGTGTTTCCCCCTTTTGGCTTTTGGTAATATTGGATTATCTGTTGCCTATGTTTTTGTGAGTGTAGCTAACTATCTTGGGTTGACATTTTTCTTCCATTACTTTCTGTTGTACTGGATTTGTGTATATATATTGCATAAATCTGGTTTTGTCACAGACTATTTGTTTTCTCCATCTATAGTGGTTGAAATCTTTGCTCAGTATAGTAGTCGACTGGTACCTGTGATCTGATAGTATTTGTAGAATATCTCTCCAGAACCTTCTGACTTTCAGAGTTTCCATTGAGAAGTCAGACGTAACTCTGACATGTCTGCCTTTATATGTTACTTGGCCTATTTCCTTTTCAGCTCTTAGTATTCTTTCTTCATTTTGTTTGCTTTATGTTTTGATTATTATGTGGTGAGGGTACTTTTTGTTTTGGTCCAGTCTATTTAGTATTCTGTAAGCTTCTTTTACTTTCATAGGCATGTCTTTCTTTAGGTTGGGAAACTTTTCTTCTATGATATTAATAAGTTTTCTCTATATTTGAGCTGGACTTTTTAGCCTTCTTCAATACCTATTATTATTAGAGTTGTCTTTTCATGGTGTCCCATATTTCCTAGATATTTTGTGTTAAGGATTTGCTGGATGTAACATTTTCTTTGGTTGAAGAATCTATTTGCTCTAGAGAGTCTTCAGCACCTGAGATTCTCTGTTCCATCACTTGTGTTTTGTTGATTATGCTTGCCACTGTAGTTCCTGATCCTTTACCCAGATTTTCTATTTCAAGCATTTCCTCAGTCTGTGTTTTCTTTATTGCCTCTATTTCAGTTTTCAAGTCTTGACCTGTTTGAATTTTTTCATTCATCAGTTTGGTTGTTTTATTCTTCTCTTTCCATGCATTCTTTAAAAGACTTGTGGATTGTTTGCATTTGTCTTTAATATTGGCACCAGGGAGATAGGAAAAGGAATGATGTGGCTAGGCTGAGATAGGAGGAGGAGACAAGATCAGAGCCTCTGAGGATCTTTGGAAACAAGATTGCCATTTTAACTGAGTAGAGAGGTAAGATCTACTGACTTCCCTATTTTGCTTGTCTGGTCTTCATCTTGAAAGTTAACTCCCAATATCTCTCTCTAGTTCTTTTATTTTTCATGTCACAGTTCTCCATAGCCTAAATGATACTAATGATGAGTAGGATAGAAAATCAAATCATAAAGTCAATATGAGCTATTAGAAAAGGGTGTCAATAGAATCAATGGAGTTGAGAATGCAAAAAAAAATCTTCAATTTCTAAAATATGTAACACCTGTAATATATGATATCTTTTATTAAATTAAAAACAATCTTATTTTAATACTAATTTCAGTTCCCTCTCCCTCCCATTCTCCAATCCTCCCTCCATCCCAACCCCATCCACTCAGCCAGTGAGGGTGATGCTCCCATGGAGGATCATCAAATTTGTCACATCATTTGGGGCAGGAACCAGGTGCTCCACCATATATCTAGGCTGAGAGAGCATCCCTCCATAGGGAATGGGCTCCAAACATCTGTGCATTAGGTATATAAATACCGGTTTCACTGCTGGAGGTCCTACAGACTGCCCTAGGGTCCCAACTGAAAACCAAATTCAGGGACCCTGGTTTGGTCCTATGCTTAGTTCCCCAGCTGTCAAATTGCAGTTAATGACAAATGTCTGTAGTGTGCAGTGTAACATCTACACAAAAGTTTATCTGAAAACTTTAGCTGTTTTACTAGAAAAGTGGTATAAAATCTTGTTCTGAGTAATATTCCGAAGTTAGTAAAAGGAAAGATTACATGGAAAGTAAACAAAACAACAAAGGTAACATACTTGAGATTTATATTTGAGGGAGATTTATTTTATTTTGATATACAGAGCAGAAGAAAAGTATACTGAAAGAAAATCTTTGATAGATATCAAAAGACTATAGTAAGCTATTTAATCTTTTTTATAAATTGTGAATATTTAACTAGTTAATATTTGATATAAAAACTCACATTAGAGTAGATGAATTCATAGGTATACATACTTGTACACATATACACATGTCTATGTGTAAATACATACATATTTACTTATGTTTTTAAAATTACTTCTTTTATTTATTTACTTACCATATGTGGCTGTTCGTTGATCCCAGGAATTTCATCCCATATTTTCTTTACATTGGTTGTTCAGCGAAGTTATTTAAAACCTTTTTTTCTCTAACATCTTATTATAAAGTGTATAAAATTTTATAGGAAAGTCAAATAAACAAAAACACATAAAAGTTTGATGGAATGTCTTACACACAGATTTTATTTACTCAAATTGACCCAAAAGTAAATAAAAATAAATAAAAAACAAGATGGTATTAAAACTTAAAACTAGTTAGAAAATGTTAGCCTTGGGTTATCCATATTCAAAAGATCAAGATTAAATCCTAAAAGCTGGAGTGTAATAGTTTTAATTTTCTTCTTGGAGTGGTTTGTGCAACTCAAGAAGTCCTTACTCTTTTGTTAATCTAGATCCTATTAATCTACTATGTACTATTATTTAAACAATTCAATGCAATATTGCTTACTATGAAGAATGATATAGAGAAAGTGGAAATATACTAATAATTCCTAGACTTTCAATTTCATAATATCACAACAAAAATGCACAATATATGCCTTTGGAGGAATAGAAGAGTCATCTAAAGTTGGGTGTTCCTTGCTGTCCTGAGTATTCACTACAAGGTAATTCATCCAGCGTTCCCTAAAAAAGATGTCGGTTGAGCTGTTCATCTGCTAGGGTAATAATCATGTGGTTTCTTCCTATGCCTATCTATCCCTCCTTTCACTAAAATGTGCAGCACCTCTACCCTTTTAGAGTAATCTGTAATCATTCATTTTATTTTAAAATAACAAGTGACCACAGCAACTGGTATACCTTGATGAATTTGGCATGTGACTTAAAAAAATCCATCTGTGATTTTACTTAGTGATAACTTTGATAATACAAGTGGATACTAAGCTAAGAAAACAAATATATAACTGTGACTTTTTCTTCATTATATGTATCTAGGTCACCAAATTATTAACGGGAAGTAACATTTATTTTTAAGTTGGTGGATATGGAATGTTGTTTTGTATGCAATTGTTGGTCAGGCTCTGTTAAGAGATAAAAAAATATAATAGAACCCCTGCAACAACAAACCTGAAAAGAAAAAAATCAGTTCTGAAAATAATAACAGATAAGTGTTCTGTGAAAATAGGTTATAGCTTTATTATGAATGTCAAAGCTGCAGTTCAAAGTAAGTGGGCACAATTTACAGCAATAATTTACCATAATTACACATAAATAGAAAACTTTATCATCTCCAATAGT
Organism: Mesocricetus auratus; assembly: GCF_017639785.1. Taxonomy (NCBI): domain Eukaryota; kingdom Metazoa; phylum Chordata; class Mammalia; order Rodentia; family Cricetidae; genus Mesocricetus; species Mesocricetus auratus. The sequence goes on along the minus strand of NW_024429200.1, from coordinate 29,236,576 downwards.
CTCAGACTAGAAAATATTGAAGTCACAATTTAAGTGAGAGCACACTTCAAAATAGAGCCACAATGCCACTGTGGATTTCTTGTACTAAATGAGATTCAATCAAATGCCTGCTCTGTCACATAGAGCTGTGACTTTTCCTCAGATCCACACTGGAAATATGAGAATTGTAGAATAGAAAATGAGTTGTTGTCAGAAATAGATAGAAGCACCATACTTAGGACAACTGTTTGATGATTTTGGAATTCTCCCAGATTAAGAAGCAAAGTAGACCTCAGAGTCTCAAAGGGCAGATTTGAGTTTGACTATAAATTCTAGTAGCACATGAGGTATTTAAGCCTCAGATTTCACAAACATAAGGTGACATCAAAAGTATACACCTCAAACTGTATTGTGGTAGGTTTTTAAAGTTTTAAATACATGATAATTTATTTTGAAAATTAAGTATATATCTACCTAGTTGGACAGTGATTGCAAGTTTGTCACTAAAGTATTTTGGTTTTAGAAATTAAATCCTCCCTCAAATATAAATTTTGATTGGAAGTATAGTTTTAAATGGTAGGGAAAGTGATAAAAGTGATTTGTTTCTGTGTCCACAGATTGAATTATGATTCAATACTAGTTTTATTTAATTAGCAACTTCTAAAATTTTCTGTCAACATGCAAATTACAAAGAACCAGATTCCTTAACAAAAAGAATACTATTCTAAAGATAAACACATTTGTTAAGCAGAAGTTTCTTTGTATTAAATGCGAAGTCCTGGCAGAGTACCTTTCTGAAGGTTCCAGGGGACAATCTCCTTTTCTAGTCTTACAGGTTGTTGCAAAAATTCAACTCATTGCCATCATAGAATTGGAGCTACTATTTTCTAACTCATTGAACTGAAGGCTTTTACTAACTTGTACCGAGCACTCACATTTATTGATAACGTTCTGCTTCCTAAGAACCAGCAAAGATTATCGAAGTTGGAGAATTGAGTCCTTTTCAGAATACTGTTTTCTGATGCACTTTTCCTGACTCACTTGCAAGAGCTTATATGATTGCACTGTGATCATTAGAGAAATGCCAGGATAAGGATAATTTAGGTACTGATAGGTTATGAAAAATCTTACTTCCAACTTCCATCAATTCTCTTTGCCATCTAGCAACATATTCATATTATGGAAGATTAGCAGTTAGACTTTGGGGATAGGTTTCACTAATTGGCATTTGCATTTGGAGAACAAGAATCCACTTCAAGTATGTTCAGTATTAAGTACCTCAACCACACCCACCATCACTCTTTGGTATTCTATTCAGTCATTTTTATTCCATATTTCTAAATAGATAATAAAATATCAAGGAATAAACCATTTTCCTTTCTTATACTAGCATCATTGATGAATTCTGATTTTTTCCAAATTTATTTTAATCACATAGGGTGACTGTCTTTGTGAGGGTGTGTCCAGATGCCTATAGAAGTAAAAAAATTCAGATCCACTTGTAGCTGTAGTTTTAGGTAGTTGTGAGATTCCCAACATGTGATGTGGAAATAAACCTTGGATCCTCTGAATGAGCCATATCGTCTCTTCTCAGAGCCCATTTCTCACCCAAGGAAAACTTATAAATGTCTCCTCAGAATAACTTCAACTCAACTCATTATTTAATATACATTTATTTTCCAACTAAAACTCATTATATTAACACTCAGATAAATTGTATACACTACTCAGACAATATATCTGAAACATTATTTTTAGGAATCATTTCCTGGTTAAATAACCTTATTTGATTTGCCATTTCTGTGGGGATAAGTATTATTTCATCATAACTGCTGACATAACTTTTCATCCCCTTCTTTACTTAAATCCTATTGAACAATTAAACCTTGGTTTACCTTCTATTTTTTTTCAGTCAGAGTCTTTAATTTTCCATAAGGGCTGAAGGATGTCTTAGTATCCCTCAACAATATCCCTTTATATTTACCTGTCTTACAATATTTATCACACTACTTTCCTTGCCAGTTTTCTGTGTAGTTTCTCCTAATGGTCATTTTGTGTGATTCTTTCTGGAATAAGCACTCAGACATGAATGACAGTAGAAGAAAGTAAATGTCACCACTGGGCCAAAACCAGGATAGCTCCAGAAAGCCATCGGACATTGGGTCCATTTTGTATTTTCATTTTATAGAATCACAAGTTGGGCCTCATAAGAAAGCAATATTTTAAAAAAGGGTACCTGGAAGTCAGCAGTTTGTTAAGGGTAACAACACATTTTTTCAGTTATTTCTCCAGGTGTTTCTGTTTCATGTAGCAAGTGAAATCATGCTTCATAAATAGGTAGTACAAGCCTGCTTTCAGCAAATCATTAAATGAATCAATAAATCGGTTTCTTATAATTTGTCTTTTCCACCTTATTCTACTTCATTTGCAATGTTCTAGAAAGCAACATGGTTGTGTTCATCTTCTGGAGTCTTTAGTCCAGTATAAATATTGAAATTAATATGGGTTTACTAAATATCTTGCATGCAGATGATTAAAAAGGAATTAAAAAGTGTGTTTGCCTTCTCTATTCTACCCTCAAGAGTAAAGGCAAGGTAAATGAAGGGCATCAGACGAAGTGAAATAAAGTGGTGATAGACTGGAAAATACCTAGGCTCTCAACAATAAATGTAAACTATAAAAAGACAAACATGAAGTATATATATTTAGGTTACTACTTAAAAGCTGGAATATAGATAAATCCGTCTAGATATGTAAAAGTGCAACATATGGACCATAGTAAATAAAATTGTATCATAGTTACCATAAGTATATTTGACATTTCCACAGCAAAAAAGAAAAATTAAAGGAAAAAACTGTTAATGCTGTGATAATATAGCTATTAATGCTTCATAGTGGTAGCTGCTTTAACCAACTGTATCTATTTTATAAATTCATTATGGGTATCTCATGTTTTTATTGTATAATTCAGTAAATTCATTAATAAATAGAGGTAAGACATGGGAAATATATTTGTAAAATGAATACCATGTCCATTCTCAACTTTAAAATTTTAAGACTGTTTATAAAATAAATAATTTGTAATACCCATTAGCAATCACATGGATTACACACCTTCTTAGCAGATGTATTAGAAAACAAGCACATATTTCAGAACCGATTTTAGATGTTCAAGTGTAGCTGGCATTAGTGAACCATTCAACGTGTTAAATTTCAATGAAGGCAAAGAGTTCTGTTCTATTTAACCTAATTTTCTCTTGTGGTCACAAGTCTTCTCCAATGCTATGGATATTTCAGAGAGAATCTTGACATGGTTATTGACAGCTTATTCTGATTAATTTAATAGTTGAATGAACACCAGCTAGAAATCAATGGATATTTCCTCTTCTGGGTTTTAATAAGCTCCCATCTCTAAGTGTTAGCTATAGGGATAAATAACATCAGAGCATGAATACAAATATCATGAGACTTGTCCTCTCTATCTAAAGCAGAAAAGATTTGTCTTCTTATTAAAGGTTTATTCTAATCTAGCCAGTAAATTCAGTTGTATAACTATCTGATGAAAATATTTGCACATAATGGAGGACACAATGACTATTATGATATATATGGGTGTTTTGTTTCAGTTGGGTCTCATTCATGATAAAAAAAAACATATGTCATTTTTCCTACGTATTGATTTTTAATTCCTTGACTTCTTGACAGTTATTCATAGGTAGATCATACTAGTTTCAAACTTAAGATCATTCTACAATTGTGTCCTAAGCATTGGGATTTCAGATACAAAGGCTACCATCATTTATTCACTCCAATATATGCTTGAGCATATACTCATCCCAAATTACAATACTTGTTATAAACTAAATATACGAAAGAGAATCTCCAGATTAAAATCAGAGTGAAAACCAGTTTTTTCTTCATTAAAAATAAAATTTACATTTTCAAAAACGAAATGAAAAAAACAATGATTTTCTAAATAATTTTCAATAATTTTTGTACTAATGTAAAGAAATGAAATGCTGAAAACAAGGACATTTTTTTCTTTATTGTAAATACATTTTTCTTTATATATATATAATTTTTAAATTTAAATTTAATTTTAAACTAGAAACAAGGTTGCTTCACATGTCATTTGCAGGTCCCTCTCCTTTTCCCACCCCTCCTCCCGTGCCCTCCCAACAACCACTCCAATATCCTGTCATTTCCCCAGAGAGGTTGAGGGCCTCCACGGGGGTGTCCATAGTTTGTCATTTCATCCAGGGAAGAGCCTAGAACCTCCACAAAGATTTCAGGGTGAACGTGCATTTCTCATTGTTGGATGGGAGTCCAAAGTCCATTTGTATACCCGGGATAAATACTGATCTACTACAGAAGGCTTAATAGATTACCTAGGCCTCCTCACTGACACCCACATTTAGGGGGTATTGATCAGTCCCATGCTGGATTCCGAGGCATCACTCTGGGATTCAAGAGCTAAATCTTGTTAGGTCAGCTGTTTCTGGGAGTTAAACCAGCCCTGTCTTAATCCCTTTGGTCATCAGTGCTCCATCTCTGTCGCTGGATTTTTTGAGGTCAGCTCGATGCTTAGCCGTGGAAGTCTGCTTCTGCTTCCTTCACCCACTGAATGAAGGTTCTGTTTCCCATACTCACTGGCTGTGGGATTGTAGGCTGGCATTCCCGAGATCTATGTCTAAAATCCATATATGAGTGAGTACAGGCCAGGTTTTTCTTTTCGTGACTTGGTTACCTCGCTCAGGATGGGTTCTTCTAGTTCCATCCATTTGCCTGCAAATTTCAGGATTCCATTGTTTTTTTCCTACTGAATAGTACTCCATTGTGTAAATGTACCACAATTTCTCTATCCACTCTTCAGTTGAGGAGGATCTAGGTTACTTCCAAGTTACAAATAATGCTGCTATGAACATAGTGGAACAGACATTCTTGTTGTATGAATGGGCATCTTTTGGATATATGCCTAAGAGTGGAGTTGCTGGGTCTTGTGGTAGGTGTATTCCCATTTTTCTGAGGAATCTCCCTACTGATTTCCAAAGTGGCTGTACAAGATGGCACTCCCACCAGCAGTGGAGGAGTGTTCCCCTTTCACTACAACCTCTCCAGCATAAATTGTCCTTGGTGTTTTTGTTTTTAGCCATTCAGACAGGAATGAGGTGCTATCTCAGAGTTGTTTTAATTTGCATTTTCTGGATGGCTAAGGATGTTGACCACTTTCTCAAGTGCCTCTCAGCAATTTTAGACTCCTCTATTAAAAATTCTCTATTTAGTTCTGTATCCCAATTTTTAATTGGATCCTTTGGTGTTTTGGAGACTCGCATCTTGATTTATTTGTTGTAAAGAGAAGCTTTTTCCTTGAGTGAAGCCTACCCGCCAGCTGTGGTTCTAGAGCTGCATCAGTCCCAAATAAACACACAGAAGGCTATATTAATTATGAAGCTGTTGGCCTTGCTTGTTTCTTACTGGCTTTCTCTGACTTAAGTAATTACCCCATAATTGTTAATCTAAGTATGTTTCTTACCAGAGAATTGTTCCGGGCTTCCTACCCCATGGCGTTACATGTTGACTCTCCTTGTGTTTCTTCTACCCAGAGTCCTTCTGTACTCCTAGTCCCTCATATCTAGATTCCCTATTGTCCAGACAGTGCTTTATTGACAAATGCACAGGACTTCCCCAACATCTCCTCTTTTCTGTTTAAACAAAAAGGTCTTAACTTTAGCGTAGTCAAATTGTATATAACAGAACAGTTATCAAATAAGAACATAGTTACAATATTTTAGCAAGATTTAAAGAAAATATCATCTATCTCATTCTTGTGAGTCCAAAGTTCTATGTAGCTTATCTTTTATCATAACTAAGGAAAACTGTAACTATAACTATCTGTCTTAAACTCCATCAAAGACAACGGAAGGATAATATATAAACACTAGGATTGACAGAGACATCTTGCTACCTGGACAGTCACCCATAGTTCCTCTGTATTGTCGGGGCATCCATCTTCAGCCCACAGGCCACAATGTGTCCAGAAGATTTCTCAGGAAAGCAGGAAATTTTAAACTGTCCATCTGCATCGGCAGTCTGTCAGTCATTTCTCTGTGTCCTGCAGAAAGTCTTGTAGACTCTTCCATGAAGCAGGAACCCTGTAAGACTGAGTTCAGCAGTCACTTTCCTGTGGGTCCTGCATGTCCAGATTATACAACAGTCAAGCAGTACAGACAGGAGCAGTTTCTTGCCCAAATGGCTAATCTTGCCATGTTGAAAGCATACTCCATAATGAGTTTCTTTGATGCCTATCTTCCTTTCATACGTAATTGGTGCTGCCAGGAGCAGACATTTCTCATTGTCAAGAAAAACCCTAAACCATTTTAAATGCCATTTTCTGAAGGTCTTTGAGAGGTTTGAAGACTGTCAATCTATCTCAAATATATTTCTGTATATCTAGAAAACCTAACTTACCTAACTATAAATTCTGACTATTATAAGTAACTATCTATAATCTGTATTTAGTTACGCATTACATTTTAAAAGATAAGTATAAACACAATACTTAATCAAGAGGAGAAATATACACATCACAAAATTGACCTTGAATTTGTATCAATAAATGAAAAACCATACCCATAACATAATTCCCCTTTTTATCATTATCAAGAGATCGGCTGTGATCATTAGCCAATTATAAACAACCCGATTTAAATGAAAACAAAGATTTATAAACAAGATGGGAATTAGGACGTGGCTCATTCCAAACTGCTTCATGCTGGAAAGGGGTGCTGTTCATACCATGGGGATCATGACAAAACTCAGAAACCTGTATAAGTCCTTATTTTCATGGTCTGTAAAGCTGCATCATATTAGCTGTTTCAGTTGTTGGAACACCTGGTCCACTGCTTCTGGGGGTCTTGATTTGTCAAACCACAGAAGCCTCAGCTTTTCATTTTCTGTGGAAACATAAGCTAAAACTCCTTTTCTGAGTAACATATCCTTATACTTAAATTTTGAAGTCAAGGCATTTTCAAAAGATAGAATTTGGATTAATTTAGCAGCATTTATAATCAAGTGTACTTTAGTAGCTGTTCTTTCCTGAGCAATCAAAAAACTGAAAAGCATAATAGCGTACAGTATCCAGACTCTCTGTGTATTTTCCATCTTTAAGTGGCTTATTTATTTATCTATTATTACTTTATTTATTTTAATTTATTTTTCTCTGAGACAGGGTTTCTCTTTGGAAATCTGCCTGCCTCTGCCTCTGGAGTAAATCCTACCGGAGTGAGCCACCACACCTCGGCTTTTGTATTTATTTACCACTTTGCCGTTTCATTTTCTCTCTCAATCTCACGTTTATTTTTAAACACACTGTAAGCCTTTAGAGGTTTTGTTCATCCATGTATGACTTTACTGTAAATCTTTACGTTTTTCTGGCCACGTGTCTTATCTGTAAAACCGAGGCTGTTTTAAACTGCTGTTTCCAAGATGGCGTGTTTAAGCGTGATTTCAGCTTACCGCCTCAGTCCATGCTGACATCCAGCAAAAGCTGCCACTTCCAGCTGTACGTACACACCTTTTAATCGTTAGCAGAGTCTCTTAAAACACCCTTGGTGTTTTTTTTTTTCTTTTTATGCTGAGTCAGGAAGTTTCCGGTAAGCGAGCCACATGAATCTCGGCTTGTCGCTAGCAAAACACCTGAGAAAAATGCTGCTATCAAAAATCTGTGCTTCTCTCTGTTCTTCTGTTTCTAAAATTCCTTTAAAGCTTTTGTCATTCTACGTGGAAATTCAATCCCGCTTCTGACAACCATTTGGTAAAGAGAAGCTTTTTCCTTGAGTGAAGCCTACCCGCCAGCCTGCTTCTAGAGCTGCATCAGTCCCAAATAAACACACAGGAGGCTATATTAATTATGAAGCTGTTGGCCTTGCTTGTTTCTTACTGGCTTTCTCTGACTTAAGTAATTACCCCATAATTGTTAATCTAAGTATGTTTCTTACCAGAGAATAGTTCCGGGCTTCCTACCCCATGGCGTTACATGTTGACTCTCCTTGTGTTTCTCCTACCCAGAGTCCTTCTGGACTCCTAGTCCCTTCTATCTAGATTCCCTATTGTCCAGACAGTGCTTTATTGACAAATGCACAGGACTTCCCCAACAATTTGTAAATTTTGGAGATCAGCTCTCGGTCAGATGTGGGGTTCGTGAATATTTTTTCACATTCTGTGGGCTGCCTTTTTGTCTTAATGACTATCCTTTGCCTTACAGAAACTTCTCAGTATCAGGAGGTCCCATTTATTAATTGTTGATCTCACTGTCTGTGCTACTGGGGTTATGTTCAGGAAGCAGTCTCCTGTACCAATTCATTCAAGGGTACAACCCACTTTCTCTTCTAAGAGGTTCATTGTGGCTAGATTTATGTTGAGGTCTTTGAGCCATTTGGAATTTAGTTTGTGCATAGTGATACATGCCAGAATATATCTACATGCCAGCTTCCAGTTATGCCAGCATCATTTGTTGAAGATGCTTTCTTTTTTCCATTGTATATTTTTAGCTTCTTTGTAAAGATCAGATGTTCATACATGTGTGGGTTAATATCAGGGTTATAAATTTGATTTCTTTGGTCTACCTGTCTATTTTTATGCCAATACCAAGCTGTTTTCAGAACTATAGCTCTATAATAGAGCTTGAAGTCAGGGATGGTGATGCCTCCAGATGTTGCCTTGTTGAACAGGGTTGTTTTGGCTATCATGAGTCTTTTGTTTTTCCATACAAAAATGATTATTATTCTTTCAAGTTCTGTGAAGGATTGTGCTGGGATTTTAATGTGGATTACATTGAATCCGTAGATTGCTTTTGGCAGGATTGCCATTTTTATTACATTGATCCTAACTATCCAAGAGCATGGAATATCTTTCCATTTTCTGAGGGCTTCATTAATTTCTTACTTTAAATATTCAATGTTCTTGCAATGCAGGTCTTTCACTTGTTTGGGTAGCGTTAACCAAAGGTATTTTATGTTGTTTGTGGCAATTGTAAAGGGTGATATTTCTTTGATTTCTTTCTCATCCCTTTTATCATCTATGTATAGTAGGGCTTCTGATTTTCTTGAGTTGATCTTGTAGACTGCCACTTTGCTGAAGGTGTTAATCAGCTGTAAGAGTTCCCTGGTAGCGTTCTTTGGGTCATTTATATAAACTACCATGTCATATGGAAATAGTGAAAATTTGACTTCTTCCTTTCCAATTTGTATCCCCTTGATCTCCTTTGGTTGTTGTATGGCTCTGACTAGAACTTCAAGTACAATATTGAAAATGTATGGAGAGAGTGGACAGCCTTGTCTTGTTTCTGATTTTAGTGGAATTGCATTGAGGTTCGGTCCATTTAGTTTGATGTTCACTGTTGGTTTCCTGTATATAGCTTTTATTATGTTTAAGTATGTTCCTGTTATCCCAGATCTCTCCATGACCTTTATCATAAAGGGGTGTTGGATTTTGTCAAAGGCTTTTTCAGCATCTAGTGAGATGATCATGTGATGTTTGTTTTTAAGCTTGTTTATATGGTGGATTAGGTTGATGGATTTTCATATGTTGAACCATCCCTGCATTGCTGGGATGAAACCTACTTGATCGTGGTGAATGATTGTTTTAATGTGTTCTTGGATCAGATTTGCCAGTATTTTATTGAGTATTTTTGCATCAATATACATGGGGGATATTGTTCTGAAGTTCTCTTTCTTAATTGTGTCTGTGTGGCTTGGGGATCAAGGTTATTGAAGCCACATAAAAAGAGTTTGGCAAAGACCCTTCTGCTTCCATTCTGTGGAAAACTTTGAGAAGAATTGATATAAGCTGTTCTATGAATTTCTGGTAGAATTCTGCATTGAGGCCATCTGGACCTGGGCTTTTGTGGTTGGGAGAGTTTTGAAGACTGCTTCTATTTCCATAGGTGCTATAGGTCTATTTAAATTGCTTATCTGCTCTTGATTTAATTTTGGCAAGTGATAGCTATCCAGGAAGTCGTCCATTTCCTTTAAATTTTTGAATTTTGTGAAGTACAAGTTTTCAAAGTATGACCTGATGATTCTCTGAATTTCCTCAGAGTCCGTTTTTATGGCCCCCTTTTCATTTTTGATTTTTATAATTTGCATGTTCACACTCTGCTGTTTGGTAAATTGAATCAAAGGTTTGTCTATCTTGTTGATTATCTCAAAGAACCAATTCTTTGTTGCATTGATTCTTTCTGTTGTTTTCCGAGTTTCTATTTTATTGATTTCAGCCCTCAATTTGATTATTTCCTGGCATCTACACCTCCTGGGGAGTTTGCTTCTTTGTGCTCTAAAGCTTTCAGCTTTGCTGTTAATTCTCTAGTATAGCTATTCTCCAGTTTATTCAGGTGGGCACTTTGGGATAGGAACTTCCCCCGTATCACTACTTTCAAAGTGTTCCGTAGGTTTGGGTATGTTATGTCTTCATTTTCATTGAATTCTAGGAAGTCTTTAATTTCTTTTTTTATTTCTTCTTTGACCCAGGAATGGTGCAGTTGTTCATTATTCAATTTGCATGACTTTGTAATGTTTCTGAAATTTTTGTGTGGTTGAATTCTCATTATAATAAGTTGCGTGGAGTTATTTCAATTTTTTGTAGCTGCTGAGGTTTGATATGTTGACCATTCTGTGATCAATTTTTGAGAAGATTCCATGCTTCCATGTGGATGGAATATTCTATAGATGACAGTTATTCCCAGTTGGATCAGTACTTCTATTAGACCCTTTGCTTCTTTGTTAAGTTTCTGTCTGGTATTCCTGTCTAGTACTGAGAGTGGTGTGGTGAAATCTCCCACTATAAGTGTGTGGGGCTTTATATGTGATTTAAGTTTTAGTAATGTTTCTTGTACGAACATGGATACCTTTATATTTGGGGCATAGATGTTCAGAATAGAAACTTCATCTTCATGGATTTAGCCTGTGTTGAGTATGTAATGACCTCCTTCATCTCTTTTGATTGATTTTAAATCTAATTTGTTAGATATTAGGATTGCTACCTCTGCGTGTTTCCTGGATTCATTTGGTTGGAAAATCTTTTCCAACATTTAACTCTCAAGTAATATCTGTCTTTGAGTGTTAGGTGTGTTTCTTGTCTGCAGCCGAAGGATGGGTTCTGTCGAATCCATTCTGTTAGCCTGTGTCTTTTTATGGGTGAGTTAAGTCCATTAATACGGAGGGATATTAATGACCATTGATTGCTCATTCTTCTTTGATTTGGAATGGCTGTTGGTGGTGGAATTATGTGTGGAATTACACCCCTTTGTTCTTTTGGCTGTTGGTAGAGAGGGATTCTATAATGCCTATGTTTTTCTGGTTGTAGTTAATTTCCTTGGGTTGGAGTTTTCCTTCCAGAACTATGGGTTAGTGGATACATATTTCCTGAATCTAGTTTTGTCATGGAATATCTTGTTTTCTCCATCTATAGTGATTGAGAGCTTTGTCAAGTATAGTAGTCCATGGTGTCTTAGTGTTGATAGAATATCTATCCAGGACCTTCTGGCTTTCAGAGTTTCCATGGAGAAATCAGATGAAATTTTGATAGGTTTGCCTTTATATGTTACTTGGCACTTTTCCTTAGCTGCTCTTAATATTCTTTCTTTATTCTATATATGTGGGGTCTTGATTATTACATGTCGTGGGGACTTTTTTTGTGATCCACTCTATTTGCTTTTCTGTAAGCTTGTTGTACTTCATTTGCATGTCATTCTTTAGGTTGGGAAAGTTTTCTTCTATGAGTTTGTTGAATATGTTTTCTGCCACTTTGAGGTGGTTTTCTTCAACTTCTTCTATACCTATTATTCTTAGGTTTAGTCATTGCACAGTATCCCATATTTCCTAGATGTTGTGTGTTACGGATTTGTTGGACTTAAGATTTGCTTTGGTTGATGAATCCATTTCTCCTAGTGTATCTTCAACACTGACATTTTCTATTCCCTCTTGTTCTGTTGGTATTATCAGACTACCTAACCGTTTGCCCAGCTTATCTATTTCCAGCCATTCTTCAGATTGTGTTTCTTTTTTTATTGTCTCTATTTCAATTTTCAACCCTTGCACTGTTTAAATTGTTTCTTGCAATTTTTGGTTTATCTTTTCGTCCATTTGTTACATTTTACAAATTTTCTGGTTTGTTCTCTCTTCCATTTCTTGCATTTTTTGGTTTGCTTTTTCTTCCATTTCATGACTTTTTTGGTTTGTTTTTTCTTCCATTTTTTTGGTTTGTTTAATCATCCATTTCTTTGAGGGATTTTCCTATATCCTCTTTTAGGGCCTCTATCACTTTCATGAAGTTGTTTTTAAGGTCATTCTCTTCTGCTTCATTTGCATTGGAATTTTGGAATCTTGCTGGTGTGGAGTCTCTAGAATCTGGTGGTGTCTTATTTGTTTTTTTGTTGTTGAGTGTGTTTTTGTATTGTCTCCTTCCCATCTCTTCTTCTGGTGGTTGCAGAAAGAGACTCTTAGTTGTCTGGTGGTTAGGGGACTAAAGTTTCCTTTGGGTAGGTGCTAGCAAATCAAATACTCTGGTAGTTCTTCTATTTCTTGTCCTAGTTCTGGTCCCATGGGTGGAGAAAAAGACCAGGAATCTGGGGTCCTTAGCCTCCTACCTGGTCCCCTGTTCACTTTGGTGGAAGAAAAGACCTGGGATCCAGGGTGCGTGGCTCCTGCCAGGATGGGAAGCTCTATGGCACTTCCCAGGCAATCCCCAGGCACTGGAATGTAGGCCTGGATGAAGGGCCTGTTTTACCTGGTCCTGCTTGACCAGCTGGTCCCCTGGTCTCTTTGGTGGAAAAGAAGACCTGGGGTATGGGGTGCTTGGATTCTGCCGGGATATCAGACTCTGTGGGAATCACCAGGCACTGGAAAGCACACCAGGATATGGGGACTTGTTTACCTGGATCCACTGGTTTCCTGGTCTCCTTGGTGGAAGAGAAGACCTGGGATCTGGGGTGCTTGGCTCTTGCCAGGATGGGCAGCTCTGTGGTCACCCCCAGTCACTGCTACATTTTTTCTTAAATAATACAAACACATTATGTTTTCTCCTCCATTTTCCTATATCAGTTTTTCCTTGCCTACCATTCCATCCAGATCTATACTCTTTATGTCTCTCACTAGAAAAAAGAAACAAGTAAACATTAAACAAAACAGACCTCCAGGGGTCAATAATAAAATAGTAAACATCAGACTATGACAAAACAAACAGGAGGAAAATAGCCCCCCAAATAACATTAAAAAAGATACACAGAGATATCCCACTTATTTAAACACTAAAAATTTTGACTTCATCACTAAATTGGAAGCCATAAAATATGTAAAGAATCTATATGGTAAAAAAGAGAAGGAATAGATTTTAAAATGTATGTAAAACACAATAATAAAGATAAGAGACAAACTCTCATATGACATTCTGAGACAAGGAACCTCTGAAGATAGCACTGAGTTCATTCCTTTTGGCCATCTCCTTGTGAGAATGCAACCTACTCATGTGAGGATTTTTTTTGCCAGTAAGATTCTCCTGGAGAAAACTAAATTCTCATTTGCAAGAGGTAATTAATCGGAGGTTGCTATTATGTAAGGGGTTGGGGCAAGTGCCCACTTTTTTCAATGATATCATTCCATCTGAGAAAATATAGGCCCTGTACATGCTTCCCTAGTCCTTCTGAGGTCATAAATGATCATTTTGAATTAGAGGAGCTTTTTCTTGCTGCCCTAGACCAGCTCTGGCTCTTATTGTCTTTTCACCTACTCTCCAACAAGGGTCTCTGAGCCCTTACGGGAGATCTTTGATGGAATCATCTCAATTAGTGCTGAATATTACAAGGTCTTCCACTCTCTACATTTTGTGATACTCTGGGTGTCTGCTTCAAGAGGGAGGGAGGGAGAGAGAGAGAAACAGTAACACTTGTTTTCACTATAGCTTCCTAGATTTTCTACTCTCAGGCCCTTGGTCACTCAAGCAGGTTGGGTATGTGTTTGCTATAAATGAGTGAAGTCAAATTAGATATTTGCTGATTAGTCTTACAAAATTTGTGCCCCCATTGCACTAGCATATCTTTTTTCTATTGTAATTGTGTTTCTCATTTTTTATAAATTTTATTCAAAATATAAACAATCTTATTTTACATGTCAATTCCAGTTCCCTCTCCCTTCCATCCTCCCATACCCCACACAGACCCCTCAGCCTATCTCCCATCCTCTCCCCAAGGAGGGTGAGGCCTTCCATGAGGGATCATCAAAATCTGTTAACTCAATTGGGGCAGACCTAGGCCCTCACTTGTGTATCTAGGCTAAGAGACTATCCCTCCAAGGGAAATGGGATCCTGAAGTCTGTTCCTGAACAGACAACTGGTTCTACTGTCAGAGGCCCCATAGACTGCCCAATGCTCTTATTTGTTACCCATGTTCAGTGGCGGGACAGGTCTGGTTTGGTCCTATGTTGGTTCGCCAGCTGTCAGACTGAGGTCAGTGAGTTCCCACTTGTTCAGGTCAGCTATTTCTGTGGGTTTTCTCAGCCTGGTCTTGACTCCCTTGTTCATCACACCTCCCTCTCTGAATCTAGATTCTAGGAGTTTGGCTCAGTGATTAGCTGTGGATCTCTGTTTCTGCTTCCATCAGCTACTGGATTGTAGGAGTGAATCCCACAAAGTTATCTACCCATGAGGGTGGGGACAAGTAAATTAGTACAGGTAGAGATAAAAGGAAGCAAAAGGAAAAAAGGACCTCCTCTTTTGGAAGCCGACCATGCTTCTGACTCCCAGTTTGTGTGATTCTCTCTCTCTGGTAAATAAATATACTGTATTCCCTATCACATTGACTATCATCCACATCTGGTGGCAGCTGAGTGGATTGGAAGCCCACACCTCTGTGGCCGGTGGCCAGCTGGCTCTGGCCTCCAAGGTGAGTGCTACACTCACTTGAATGCCCAAGCACCCACCACGCCACGGAAGGACAAAAGAACATCAGCCATCTGTGGTTGTGTGCCAAAACCGCACAGTGCAGCCCTCGGTAACTAAGGTGAGTGCTCATCGGCATTCCAGCCACTTCGTGGGCTGCTGTGCCTCCAGATCCCGGCCCCGATCCCGCTTGCTGTTGCAGTTGCACTGGATAAAGGCTCTAGGATGGTATTTAAGGTAGTCATCATTCTCATTACAGGAGAAGATCATTTAAGGTTCTTTTCTGCTATTGCTTAGGTTCCTAGTTGGGGTGGGTCATCCGTGTAGATCTCTGTAAAATTCTCTGCACAAGTAGAGAACACAAAACTTGTCCCTACACTAACACACTTCCTCCAACAAGGCCACATATCCTAATATTGCCACTTCCTATGGGCCATACATTAAAACATGTGAGTCTATGGAGCTGTTCCTATTCAGTTCAAGCCATCACACCATAAGATTCCTTCAGCCAACAAATCAATTAGATGTAACACAATGCTTTTACTCCAGACTCATTCAGTGGCAAGTTATATTGAGTCATTGAGTTGGGAGCTCTGTTTCTCCATTTATTTGATAATTTAATATAAATGACCTTCATATCTACCTATCTATATATATCTATACCTATAATGTTGGTAGGTCTCACTGGTCAGAGGCTGCATTCTATCATGGCCTGGTTGCTCTCTCCAAAACTCAACAAGTTGAGAGACTCCCTCTTAGGTAAGACTTCCTGCTCTTTATCTCCACTTATCTGGATTTGTCCCCATTTTTCCCAGTCCTATGTATTTCTTATAATCTGGAATAAAGGTGAACTGATTTACTGAAGCCATGTCCCAGAAGGCTATTTCCATCTTATTCATGGGCTGTGTAAGGATATCTGTGGTTGCTGCTGCCCCTTTGTCTTCATGGACTGATTGCCAGTTGAGCACAAAAATAAAGGGCACACACACACACACACACACACACACACACACACACTGTGCTATTAGGTTTCAATACTACCCATCAAATAGTCAGAATTTAATTTTAGCAGTTTCTCACTGCTTTCCCTTTCCCTCTCTCCTCTGTCTTCCCCATGGACATTCATGACTCTACATTTCCATTTTAAGGGAGACCTATGCCCCTCCTCAGTCCTTTACTCTGTTACTAATGTCTGAATCAGAGGGTATGGAGAACACAATGAAAACATGCTCCACTGAATCAACTAAGGTGAGGTAATATGGTCTCACAGAGACAGAAGCTGAAAAGTCTGTACTCTATTCTCTGTGTATAGGCTACGACTGTTTAGCTTCATAATTTTATGGGAGTCCTAAGAGTAGAAATGGGTGTGTGTCTTACCTGTTTACCTGCTCTTGGGACTCTTACTCCTAATGGTTTGCCTTTTCCAGTGTCAATTTGAGAGCTTCTGCTTTGTATTATTGTATCCTGTTTTATTTTTTTTTTGGTTGTTGTCTCTTAGAGGTCTGCTCTTTTCTAAAGGCAATTAGAGGGGGGAGTGCATCTGGGAGAGAGTGGCTGGGGATAATCTGGGAGGAGTGGAAAGAAAAAATTTAAAATAATAAATACCAAAAGCATTTTAATTTTTTCCATTTTGTATACTGCTTCTTTATTTTTGGGAAGCTATTCAGTTTCATAAGGGAACATTTATTATTTATTTTATAAAATAGTGCCTGTGATAAAAGTGTTCTTTTCAGAAAGACTTTTCCTGTGTCACTGAGTTCCAGGATATTTCCCACTTTCTTTTTATTCAGTTTCATCATATTTGGTTTAATGTTGAGATCTTTGATCCAATTGAGTTTAATTCAGAATCATACATTTAGGTCTCTTTGAATCCCTAAGTTCAGTCTTTCAGTATGCCCAAGACTTTTCTGTGGTGTGTATTTATGGCTTCTTAATAAATATGTTATCTGTCCATAGGTGTGCAAATTTCTGTCTGTCTCTTCAGTTGGATTCTATTGAGCAATGTATCTTCTTTTGCTACTATAGGTTTGTAATACAATATGAAATTGGGACTGATGATATCTATAGCCATTCATTGATTATTCAGGATTATTTAGCTGTCTTACAGTTTAATGTTTAACATAAAGTAGAAATTGGTCTTTTTAAGAAATATGAAGAAATGTATGGGAATTTTGATGGGGTTTGCACTCTGTGAATTGCTTTTGGTAGGATGGGTATGTTTATTTTGTTAACCCTCAAATCGATGGAGATAGGAGATCATTCTACATTGTTATCCTCTTCTTTGTCTTTATAGTAAAAGCCAAGTTTTAAAAATGTTTAACCCCTGTTATCTAACTTAAGGGAGTTTTGTTCTTCTAAAAGATGGTCAATTATATGATTTGTCAAAAACATGTTACTTGACTGAAATAGAATGACAAATCTGGATCTTAGAATAGAAGAACCTGCAATTAGAAAATACAAAGCTGCCAAGAGATCTCAGGTGGCAATTTACAGTGGCATATGTTGCCAGTCCTGGATGTTTGGGGTTGTTTGCTTGTTTTAACTTGGACCTGAACTAGAGATATTTGAGGAGGAACCACAACTTAAAAAACCATTCCTCTATAAGATAGGCCTACAGTAAAATCTATGGACTGTTTTCTTAACTATGATTGGTGGGGAAGGCCACTGCCCATTGTGGGTGATGTTATTCTCGGAGCAAGCTATGAGGATCAAAGTAATAAGCCGAAGTCCTCCATAATCCATGATTCAGGTCTTGCTGTCAGGGTATTTCTGTGAGTTCTTGTGCAGACTTCCTTTGGTGACTGACTGTGATGTTGAACCTTAACCTGAAATAAATCTTTTCTAGCCTGTGCTGGTGTTCGTCATGCTGTTTTTGCTTAGCAATAGAAACACCAAGACAACTGCCTAGTGTTACAGAATTCAGTGTTCAAAGCTAACATAGAAAAACAGGTATGATTGTGTATTCCATTATACACAGAAATCATAAGGTAACAGCTGTATAATTAGCATTTTCTTCTGCTGCATATCAAGTTTTGTACCAGCATGAATTACAAGAACTAAGGCCTAAAAACAGATCCACAAATGATAATGCTTATTAATTTCAACAAATAATATATATTATATATTCTAAATGTACTAGCATTGCTAGTTATTTATGCTAATTCTAAGAAATAACTAATTTGTTTCATATACAGGTTAATATTTTTAAAAATTTATCCTACATTGCTTATAAATTTTTAATTAGGAAAACTAAATTGTTTTTTGAGAAAACTTTAAGCACTCAAAGAAGTCTTTAATTTGATTGTCAAGATTTACATTCTATCATGAACTCATAAATCTTGGTAACCATTGCCAATACATGTTAGTGCCTCAAAACAGAAACTAACTATGAATTATTTTTCTTCAACATATAAAGCTGAAAGATATAAAAAGGAAGTGCACCAGGCAAAATTCTGATTATGTAAAATATTTGAGCAAATAATCTGACTGATTTAAATGCCCACTTCTTTTTTTGGGGGGGCTTCAGTTTTTTTATTTATTTTCCAGTTTAAATTTAGATAAGAAACAAGGATGCTTCACAAGTCAGTTCCAGATCCCTCTCCCTTTCCCTACCCTCCACCTATGCTCTTCCCCCAACCGCCCCCATTATCCCACTTCTAAAGAAAAAAGAATATCAAAAACTTCAAATGTCCTGCTTCTAGGGTTTTCACTAAGGGTTAAACAAAAAAGGAACTACAAATAAGTGAAGGAAATACAATCTGAGGGAAAAGAGGATTTGACTCATACACATGTTCTTTCTTCATCTTCTCTCTTTCTGTTCTGTTTTTTCTGTTTCTGTCTATCTCTCCATTTCTTTGTCTATCCAATTCTGTCTTCCTTTTTCCTCTAACTCTCTTTTCTGTTTCTTTTGTGTCTCGAATTCTTGTCTTCCCGCAGTTTTGCGGGTTGCAGGTATTCATACGTTTGCAGCAGTAATTCTTTTTCAAAACAATGGCAGGGTTGAGTTTCTTGAGGTCAACAAGGCAGATAAGATTTACACAGAGAACAATAAACTAAAACTGCTAGGAGAAACTTTTAACATCAACTACTTAGGGCTGTAGGTCAGAGAGTGTCTAAATTGAATTTGCACAAGAAACAAAACCTGGTGACTTCCAGTGCTGTGGCCTCAGTGGTAGCAAAGGCCTTCAGGAAAGTTTACTTTTCCCTGAAGATGAGCAAATGGGGTGATTACCTATGTCTTTATCTTCTGATCTGGAAACAGAAGGGGCAGTAAATCTCTGAGCTAAAGCCTTGAGTTTATACAACAAGAAGTTTAAGAATCTTTACTGCAGGGTTAGTTCAGGTTATTGCTTCTCTTTGTGTTAGTGAGGTAAAGCCAAGGGCATGCTTATTTTTTCTAACCATCTAGGCAGCTATGAATCAACAATTTGGAAATGTTTTATGTGGGTTGCTTTTACCTGGGCCCTAAATAATGACAAAATGCCTATCAATAAAGGTAATTTCAGGAAGGTAGATCTTTGCAATTACAATGGAGAGGAGAACAAGGACCTGATTGTGGGAAACAGGCAGCAAACATGGTTATGGAATATCATCAGTAAACTAGTTCCTGTTAAATGAGAACAGGTATTTACACATAGCTAGAGAGTGTAATCAGTAAAATTCCAAATGCATGATAGAAATTTGTTCCCAGTAAATGATCAGATGGTGCAGAACTATGGGAAATAAATCCAAAGTTTGTTACAGAAAGGAATAAGCTACAGGAAGAATCTGCAGCAAAGCACAGTCAATTCATTTACAACATTATAATGATAGGTACAGCTTTGTACTGGTTGCATTCATCAGAAGAATCCTTAATTCTTCTAAGTTATTTGTAATGCAAAGGCTATATAATTACTTTGTGATATTTCAGCTTGTAGCGAAAGAAGAAACACAGGTAGAACTTGTAAGCAAAATTTCTGAAGTCTAGTGTGGGTAATGGGGTTTTCAAGCATAATTGCAATGACCTATTGAAAAGAAAGGCTTTGGATAAAAACAAATAAATTCTCTTCCCCATGAGAATTAATAATAATAGTAATAATTATAATAATAACAAAGAAAGACAAAGATGTAGGACAAATGAGGGTATTAAATAGGAAGGTGACACAAAGAAAGAAGTAATCTAAAATAGGAGCTATAAAATCTTTCACAGAAAAGAAGTCAGAGGTGACTACCAACTGATTACCAGCTCCATACGTGCTACTATTCTGGGTCTATGTTAAATGGTAGTCAACAAGGAGGTGATGTGTTGCCCTTAGTAGAGATACTGTATAAATTGAAAGGACTCTGAAATTCAATTTTATCCCTGTCCAGGATAGTGCATGCTGGGGAGGATGTGGAGCAAATGGAATACTCTTCCACTAGTGGTGGGAGTGCAAACTTGTACAGCCACATTGGAAATCAATAGGGTAGTTTCTCAGAGAATTGGGAATCAATTTACCTCAAGATCCAGCTATATCACTCTTGGGCATATATCCAAAAGAAACTCCATCTTATCATGAAGGCTGCTCAGCTACGCTCATAGTAGAATTATTCATAATAGCCAGAAACTGGAAACAACCCATATGTCCCTCAATTGATGATAGATAAAGTAAATGTGATACATTTATACAACAGAGTATTTACTCAGTTGTCAGAAAAAAATGACATTATGAAATTTGCAAGCAAACAGATGGAACTAGAAATACAATCATCCTCATTGAGATGATCCACACCCAAAAGACAAAAGGATATGTACTAACTTATAAGTGGACATTAGCTGTTAAATAAAGCAACACCAACCCAGCCACAAAATCATAAGGATGCACCTGTCTTGCCTGTGAGATGTACTGGAGCAATGACGGGTCAGAGCCTGTGAGAATGGCCAAACATTGACTGGTCTAACCTGAGGCTTGAGGCCCAAGTGATCAGACAGTGCCCTTGATGGCCTGTGCCTCGATGTCCAGAAACCAGATGTCTAAAAACTCAGAAACCTAGGTTAGAAACAAACAAGACTGACAGCAACAAAAGCGAAGTCAATGAAGATTCCTAATGATATTATGCTATGCTCACAGACCAGTGTCTATCCCAGTTGTAGTAAGAGGGGCTTTCTCCTGCAGCCATGGGAGTAGATCCAGAGGACCACCCCCAAACATTAGGAAGAGCTTGTAAAAGCCCACAGAGGAGTGAAGGAAGGGGTCAAAGACACCAGAACACAGCCCACAGAACCAATTAAGGTGGGCTCATGAGGACTCACAGATACTAATATAGCAAACTTGGTGCCTACATGTGTCTCCTCTATGTTATCTCCATACAAGATATGGCTGTTTAGAATGGGGTTTTTGTGGCACTCTTAACTGTCGGCATGGTGATGTCTCTGATAATTTTGCCTTCCCTGTGTCTCTATCCCCTTTTTGGGTTGCCTGGTGCAACTTTGATATGAGGGTTTGTGATTTCTATTCATCTACATGTTGTCACATGAGTCACAGTTTTGACCTCTTATTGTGTATGTCCTTCTACCTCTGCATCTGGCTAGCACCACTCTCTTCTTCCTCAAGCTCTCTCTGTTTTGAAGTCCTTGCCTATACTCTTGACTAGCTTTGAATACTTGACTGTTTTCTAAATCCATGAGAGTGACCTATCTTTACACAACATAATCAAATATCTCAGAACAAATGTTTGGGTGATATTCCTCAGAGGCCTGCTCCTTTCTGAAGGTGAACAGAGGAGCAGCGAATCTAGACAAGAGAAGGGATGGCAGTTGGGCTGGGAGAAGTGGAGTGAGGCTGTGGCCAGAATGCACTGTATGAGAAAGGAATAAATAACATCCTACTGTAAACCATAAAAATGAAGGGATGATAGAATACCAATGATCTGGAGAGCTGCAATGGACTATTGATATGTAACAAGGGATATATATATATATATATATATATATATATATATATATATATATATATCCCTATATATAGGAGAGGAATGAATGACTGGAAAAACACTGGACACAGAAGTTATAGTGTAAATGCATTATGGGACCTTGAATCTAATTTATTTGGTGGTTAATTTACTCTTCTATTGTATCAAAGTGACACCACAACTCAGAAAACTTATAAAAGGTTCAGTTGCATGCTCTCTTACATTTTTGCAACATGACTTCCTAGCAATTAGGACAGAGAGCATGGCAACAGGCAGGCATGATGTTAAAGTAGGAGCTGAAATTTTATACCTCATCAAGAAGTTGAAGAAAGAGAGAGAGGTTGAGGAAGAGAGAGAGAGAGAGAGAGAGAGAGAGAGAGAGAGAGAGAGAGATTGGGCTTGCCATAGGCTTTTGAAACCTTAAATTCAGCCCCAGTAGCATCCCTCTTCTAATGCATCAAACCTGTCAAACCTGTCAATCCTTCCCCAAACTCTCCACTTACTAGAGCAAACACTTTCAAGCATATGACCCTGTGAGGGCAATTCTTATTCAAATCAATACAGTGGGTTTTCAAAAGAAGGAGAATAGACTAAAAATGGGAGGGGGAAATTGGGAAGATATGAGAGGAATGAAAGCAGAAAAGGAGAGAAGACATGAATATATTTTAGTGCATAAATGTATGAAATTCTGAAAAATGCAGAAAATATTACTTTAAAGTAAAGTTACAAATGTGGATGAAAAAATCAACAAAGGGAAGGAGAAATTTAAAATAAGAATGGAAAAAATTTCAGCAAGGACTTTGTTATTCTGTGAGAGAACCAGAAATCTTAGATATGAAATAGCAGTCAAATAAAGAACTGGTTAGTGGGACGAGGCCAAACAGAAGAACAAGTTCAGGGATGGAGACAAGTTTGAGAGAACAGTACATTCAGACTAGAAATTTCAAGAACTCTTGGATGTATTTGAGAAGTAAACTTGATAATACATAAATTTGAAGAAGCTTAATAAATACTTAGACACAATATATTCAAAAAATGTCTACAGAAATTTTGCCATACACAAAGTAAAAGAAATGCAAATAAGGCAATTTGAGACTCAAATAAACATGCAGAGAAGAATCTTTTAGTGCTATTAAAGGTATCAAAAACACAAAGCAAAGAAACAATATTAAAAACTATAAGGGAAAATAAAAAACCCATCAACAATGGCTAACATATCAGATAGCATAAGATCTCTCCTTACCAATCTTAACATCCAGGAAGTAAGAAATAATATATGAAATTCCCAAATAAGATTTTTATATCTAGGATAACAATACTTTTGAATTAATGGAAAAATAAACACATTTTAACACAAACACAAACCAAGGGAATAAACAGTAACCAAGTTCAATGTAAACCCACATCTAAGACCATATGTGCAGCAAACTGTACTTGATCATTTTATAAAAATGGAGGTCAGAAAATGCAGTAGGTAGGGTAGTGGACATGGATCTTAGTAGTACTGGAAGAAAGAGATTAATATAATAAAATCATATGTTTGTACATTCTCCATAAGATAAGAAAAAATAAAAATGAACCCTCAAAAAATTAAGAATATTAAGCACCATGACAAACATGTACTTATGCCAGGAATACAACAATTGTTCAGCATACATGAGTCAGTAGATAAATTTTCCACAGAAACCAATGAAAAAAATCACATTGTGTTTTCAATAAAACTTAAAAGAGCACTGAGAAAGTAAACATCCCATTACTACCATATATAGTTGAGAATTGTTCTTTCAAGGTCTGTGAAGAATTGTGCTGGTATTTTAATGGGGATTGTATTAAATCTGTATATTACTTTTGGTAAGACTGCCATTTTTACTATGTTGATCCTACCTATCCAAGAGCATCGGTGATCTGTCCACCTTCTGGTGTCTTCTTTAATTTCTTTCTTTAAAGACTCAAAGAATTTGCTATACGGGTGTTCCACTTGTTTGGTTAATGTTACCCCAAGGTATTTTATGTTGTTTGTGGCTATTGTTAAGGGCTATGTTTCTCCGATTTCTTTCTCATCCCTTTTATCATCTGTATACAGTAGGGCTACTGATTTTCTTGAGTTGATCATGTAGCATGCCACTTTGCTGAAATTATTTATAAGCTGTAGGAGTTCCCTGGTGGAGTTTTTTGGGTCACTTATGTAAACTATCATATCATCTGCAAATAGTGAAAGTTTGACCTCTTCCTTTTCAATTGATATCCCCTTGATCTCCTTTTGTTGCCGTATTACTCTAGCTAGAAATTCAAGTACAATATTGAAGATGTATCGAGAGAGTGGATGACCTTGCCTTGTTCCTGGTCATAGAGGAATTGCATTGAGTTTCTGGTCAATTTAGTTTGATGTTGTCTATTGTTTTGCTGTATATAGCTTTTATTATGTTGACGTATGTTCCTATTATCCCAGATCTCTCCAAGACATTTATCATGAAGGGGTGTTGGATTTTGTCAAAGGCTTTTTCAGCATCCAGTAAGATGATCCTGTGATTTTTGTTTTTCAACTTGTTTATATGGTGGATTACACTGAGGGATTTTTGTGTGATGAACCAACCCTGCATGCCTGGAATGAAGCTTACTTGATCATGGTGAATGAGTTTTCTGATGTGTTCTTGGATCCGATTTGTCAGTATTTTATTGAGTATTTTGGAGTCAATGTTCATTAGAGATATTGGTCTGAAGTTCTCTTTCTTAGTTGTATCTTTGTGTGGCTTGGGTATCAAGGTTATTGAAGCCTTGTAGAAACAGTTTGGCAAAGACCATTCTGCTTCTATTGCATGGAATACTTTGAGAAGAACTGGTATAAGCTGTTCTTTGAATTTCTGGTAGAATTCTGCAGTGAGGCCATCTAGCCCTGGAATTTTTTTAGTTGGGAGATTTTGACGACTGCTTCTATCTCCTTAGAGGTTATAGATCTATGTAAATTGCTTGTCTGTTCTTGATTTAATTTTGGCAAGTGACGTATATCCAGAAAATTGTCCATTTCATTTATATATTCAAATTGTGTGGAGTACAGGTTTTCAAAGTATGGCCTGATGATTCCCAGGATTTTCTCAGGGTCTGTTGTTATGTCCCCCTTTTTCATTCTGATTTTGTTAATTTGCATGTTTACACTCTGTCGTTTGGTAAGTTTAGATAAAGGTTTGTCTATCTTGTTGATTTTCTCAAAGAGCCAACTCTTCGTGACATTGATTTTTTTTGTATTGTTTTCCTAGTCTCTGCTTTATTGTTTTCAGCCCTCATTATTTCCTGGCATCTATTCCTCCTGGGTGAATTTGCTTCTTTATGTTCTAGAGCTTACAGTTGTGCTGTTAATTCTCTACTGTAACTATCTATCCTCCAGTTTCTTCATGTGGGCACTTAGTGCTATAAACTTCCCTCGTAGCATCGCTTTCAAAGTGTCCCATAAGTTTGGGTATGTTGTGTCATCATTCTCATTGAATTCTAGGAAGACTTTAATTTCTTTTTTTAATTCTTCGTTGACCCAGTAATGGTGAAATTGTGCATTATTCAACTTCCATGATTTTGTAGGGTTTCTGTAATTTGTGTTGTTGTTGAACTCTAATTTTAATGCCTGGTAGTCTGATAAGGTGCATGGAGTTATTCCAATTTTTTGTACCTGTTGAGATTTGATATATTGCCGAATTTGTGGTCAGTTTTTGAAAAGGATCCGTGTGGTGCTGAGAAGAAGTTATATTCTTTTTATTTGGGTGGAATATTCTATAGATGTCAGTTAATCCCAAAAGGGTCATAACTTCTATTAGTTCCTTTGCTTCTTTGTTACGTTTCTGTCTGGTATTCCTGTATAGAGGTGAGAGTGGGGTGCTGAAGTCTCCCACTATAAGTGTGTGGGGCTTTATATGTGATTTAAGGTTTAGTAATGTTTCTTTTATGAATGTGGGTGCCTTTGTATTTGTGGCCTAGATGTTCACATTTGAAACTTTATCTTGGTGAAGTTCTCAATGATGAGTACAAAGTGCCCTCTTCCATCTCTTCTGATTGATTTTATTTTGAAATCTAATTTGTTAAATATTAGGATTGCTACCTCTGCTTGTTTCTTGGGTCCATTTGATTGGAAAATCTTTTCCCAACCTTTAACTCTCAAGTAATGTCTGTCTTTGAGGCTGAGGGGTGTTTCTTGTATGCATCAGAAGGATGGCTTCTGTCTTCGAATCCATCATGTTAGCCTGTATCCCTTTATGGGTGAGTTAAGACCATTAATATTGAGGGTTATTAATGAATTAATGACCATTGATTGCTCATTTTTGTTTGTTTTGGAATAGTTGATGTTGGTGGAATTCTATGTGGATTTCTACCTGTTTTCTTTTGGCTGTTGGTAAAGTGGGATTATCTATTGCCTATGTTTTTCTGGTTGTATTTAATTCCCTTGGTTTGGGGTTTTCCTTCCAGAACTTTTTGTAGAGTTGGGTTTGTGGATACCTATTGTTTAAATATGTTTTTTTTCATGTTATATCTTGTTTTCTCCATCTATAGTGATTGAAATTTTTGCTGCGTACAGCAGTCTGAGCTGGCATCCATGGTCTCTTAGTGTTGGTAGAATATTTATCCAGGAACTTGTGGCTTTCAGAGTTTCCATGGAGAAGTCAAGTGTGATTCTGATAGGTTTGCCTTTGTATGTTACTTGGCCTTTTTCCTTTGTTGCTCTTAATATTCTTTCCTTATTCTGTTTGTTCACAGTTTTTACTATTATGTGGCAAGGGGATTTCCTTTTGTGGTCCACTCTATTTCACCCTTATACAGGCATCTTAGTGTATTAATGATTTTAGGAAAGTCACTCCTATTAGCCAAGAAGACCTGAACTATCATCTTTCTTAACTCTAGTTCCCAAATCCTGCCATTGGAGGAAAAAAACAAGATGATTTTACCAAAACCATTTCATGACATAGTGCTAAATCTTTAACAATATTCCAATAAAATAGAAAGCAAGGAGGGAAAAAGGTAAGAAGGGTTCAAAATAAACAATTCACTGATTTGAGACATTTGCCAGTTTCCCACAAAATTTCTTTTTTTTTTTTTTTGGTTGTACTAGACAGGGTTTCTCTGTATTGTTTTGGAGGCTGTCATTCCAGGCCGCCCGCGAAGTCACAGAGATCTCCTGCCTCTGCTTCCTGAGTGCTGGAATTAAAGGCATGTGCCACCACAGCCTGGCTCCCACAAAATTTCTTTTTTCTTTTTAATTTTAAATAGCTTGTTTTACATGTCAATCCCAGTTCACTCTCCCTCCCCTCCTCCTGCACCCCCACATCCCCCCCAGCCTCCCACCCTATTGGCAACTGCTTTCACATAGGGGATATCTAGAGTCCATCATTTCACTCAGGGTAGGGTCCAGGCACTCCCCTAAGAGATCAGGCTGAGAGAGCATCCCTCTTTCTGCTATGAGCACACGATGTCTGTTTATATTCCAGGGATAAACACTGATCCACTGCTCAGGGCCCCATAGGTTACCCAGGCCTCCTCAGTGACACATTCAGGGGTCTGGATCAGTACCATACTGGCCTCCCCACTGTTGGTCTGGGGTCCAAGAGCTCTCCCCTGTTCAGATCAGCTGTCTCTGCTGGTTTTGCCAGCCCATTCTTTGCCCATTTGCTCATCGCTCCTCTCTCTCTCTGTCACTGGGTTCCTTGGGTTCAGTTCAGTGCTTAACTGTGGGTGTTTGCCTCTGCTTCCAGCAGTCACTGGATGAAGGCTCCAGGATGGTTATAGACATCAAGTTCATTATCAGGAATGAGCATTCCAGGTGGTCTCTCCACTATTGCTTAACTTGCCAATTGGTGTCATCCCTTTAGATCACTAGAGGTCACACTGGTGCCTGATCTGTCTTCTAACCTATGATTCCCTCTTCCTCCTATCCTATCCCCCCACTCAACCTTCCTGTTCCCCCATGACCTACTCTCTCTTCCTCTTCTCCCCCTCTCTTCTTCCCAGCTCCCACTCCCACCCACCCCTCGCCCGTGTTCCCCATCTGTTCAGAGGATCTTGCCTCATTCCTCTTCTCTTGGTTACTATGCATATATTTTAGGTTCTTTCCTGTTTCCCAGACTCTCTATCAGTGGAAATGCAGACTGGCACTATCCTGATCCATGTCTAAAATCCATATATGAGTGAGTACATACCATGTTTGTCTTTATGCGACTGGGTTATCTCACTCAGGATGATTTCTTCCAGTGCTATCCATTTACCTGCGAATTTCAAGATTCCATTGTTTTTTTTTTCTGCTGAGTAATACTCCATTGTGTAAATGTACCACATTTTCTCTATCCACTCTTCAGTTGAGGGCCATCTAGGTTGCTTCCAGGTTCTGGCTATTACAAATAATGCTGCTATAAACATAGGGGAGCAGATGTTCTTGTTGTATGAGTTTCCCTCATTTGGATATATACCTAAAAGTGGAATTGCTGGGTCTTGTGGTAGAGTGATTTCCATTTTCCTGAGGAATCTCCATACTGCTTTCCAAAGTGGCTTTACGAGTTGGCACTACCACCAGCAGTGGAGAAGTGTTCCCCTCTCTCCACATCCTCTCCAGCATAAATTGTCTTCAGTGTTTTTGATTTTAGCCATTCTAACAGGAGTAAGATGGTATCTCAGTGTTGTTGGCACAAAAAAAGGCTGGTAGACCAATGGAACCAAATTGATAACCCTGAATTTAACCCACACACCTATGAACACTTATTTTTGACAAAGAAGCTAAAACTATACAATGGAAAAAAGAAAGCATCTTCAACAAATGGTGCTGGGTACTGGTATGCAGAAGACTGCAGATTGATCCATGTTTATCGCCTTGTACAAAACTTAAGTCCAAATGGATCAAATATCTCAACATAAATCCAGCCACACTGAAACTTTTAGAAGAGAAAGTGGGAGATACAATTCAACGAGTTGGTACAGGAGACCACTTCTTAAACATAACACCAGTGGCACAGGCACTGAGATCAACAATTAACAAATGGGACCTTCTGAAACTAAAAAGCTTCTGTAAGGCAAAGGACACAGTCAATAAGACAAAAAGGCAGGCCACAGAATGGGAAAAGATATTCACTAACCCCACATCTAACAGAGGGCTAATCCCCAAAATTTACAAAGAACTCAAGAAGCATGTCTCCAAAACACCAAAGGATCCAATTAATAGGTGGGGTACAGAACTAAATAGAGAATTCTCAATAGAGGAGGGTAAAATGGCCAAGAGACACTTAATAAAGTGCTCAAAATCTTGAGCCATCAGGGAAATGCAAATCAAAACAACTCTGAGCAACATTATTTTATGTCTCTTTGATACCTGCTTTGGCATGCGACCAGATGTCTCTAGCTCCTGCCACCATGAATTCTTCATATATTGTACAATTAAACTTTGAGTCAAAGTAAGCTCTTTCTTTAGCATCATACGCCAGATATTTAGTCACAATAAGAACAGTAATCAATGTGCTTATAGTGAACCAAACCACAATCTGGCTCTAAGAAATAATTGATAATAAAATTTCTATGGGTTGAGATGCCAACAAGGGACTGATCCAGATTCCATGAATGTAGTCTCAGTGAGGAGGCCACAGAAATCACTGGGGCTTTGAGTATTAGATCAGTGTTTACCATGGTTTATGAATGATCTTCGGTAGCTCATTCCAAACAGAGGGAAGCTCTCTTAGCCTGGACACATGGGGAAGGGCCTAGGTCCTGCCCTGGATGACATGACAGACTGTGAACATTCCCTGGGGAATGATGTGGGGATTGAGTGGGGGGTTGGGAGGGTTGGTGGAGAGACTAGGGAGGAGGGGTAGGAGAGTGAGCTGTGATTGACATGTGAAAAATTCATGTTTGTAATTTAAATTAAAAAATTAAAAAAAAATTCTATAGGTTGGAAGGATTGGCAGAGGAGAGGAGGGAGAGGGAACTGAAAGTGACATGCATAAAAAGTTAAAAAACATATGTGGAAAAAGTTCTATAACATTTAAAGTTACAACCAAAATTGTTTACATTAAGAATGTCATTAAAATACAGTAATATGAAATATTTCCTGGCTGCCTAAATTAAAATGTAGGTACGTCTCTGTTTTCTCATGTCCATTTTAAAATGCATTAAGACATGTTTAAATTTAGACAAATTTCAGTATGCTAATTATACACATGCACATACTCACACACAAAATGATTGCTAGAAATAGTAGATGATGTTTTAGACTTTTATTAATAAAGTGGCTCTTCACTTGGCTTCAGAAAAGGGTTCTAAATTGGATGAAAATTTTAATTTAAAACTACTGCACTGAGATGGTTTAGTCAGTGAAGGCTATGCAGTCAAACTAGAAAACCTGAATTTGATCCCCAGCTCATACAAAATAGAAAAAAGAACTGACCTTCACAAATCGTTCTTTGACCTATACACATCCATTCATGTAGCCCTCCAATAAATAAATAAATAAAATAAAATATTTTAATAAAATATTACATTCAAGATAATTGTTTATGCTGAAACTACTTAAAAATAATATGGCCTAGGGCTACATGGATGTACACCATTGTCAATAGGTTCTTAGTCCATACACTATAGGCTACCAGCCTTCATAAAGGTATCTGCCTTCAGTCAAGAAATATTAAGTTAGGCAGATTGCCCTTATCTTTTGACAAAATGTAAGTATATACCACTGATAACATGAGAACTGAGGCTAGGTATCATGTAGTGAAGACCAGTTTACAAAGTAACAGTTTTGGAATAATCTTCTTGTACACTGTAAAGTTTTATCATTCAAATTGTTTTAATAAAATACTGAATGGCCAGTAGCAAGGAAGGAAGTATAGGCAGGGCAAGAAAACAAAGGATGATGGGAAAAAGAACGGTGGACTCAGAAGACACAGGCCAGATGAGTACTGAGAAAAGGTACTGCCACATGGCAGAGGGGAAATAAGGAATATGGGTTAACTTTAAATGTAACAGCTAGTTAATAATAATCCTGAGCCATTGGTCCAGCCTTAATAAGTAATATTAAACCTCTCTTTTGGAATGGGGGAAGTGGCTGATGGGTATTTGGGAGCAAATGACTCTGAGACAAGAAACTTCTGCCCACAATTAACACTCAAAATCCCATAAACATATTTAACATACCAATAACCATGATCAGAGAGAGTTCTGAGGACAAGTGTGCCTTTTCACCTTATGAAATGTTTGGAAATGTACAAAATTGAGATGTCCAACTTGCCTAGGTCTCTGGGCTCCTGACAATATCCTGAGATGTTGAGAACATATGATATGATTTTGATTAACTTTGTCAGTTAACTTAGTGAGGGTAATAAAGACCTCTAAACCAAGAGTTATATCAATCATGGATGTACCCAATGCTAAAGTATTCCTAAAGAGGTAATTTTATAATATTTTTGCATCTACTTACTCGTCCCTTCCTCCAGACAGCCTTTGGCCTTTATGTCTTTCCCTTAGCCTCGTCTTCATTTTTCTTGTTGTGCTTCAGCTGACCTGCTCATGGATTCAAGGCCAGGATTTGTGAGATTTATTTTGGGGAAGAATTCAGAATTGAAATGGGTGGGTCTGGTTCAGGGTCCCTTCAGAGCCTTGGAGACATTTCTTTCTCCTAGTCTCCTACAGTTATATCATAATCTTTCATTTTCTAATCATAACATTACTGCTCCTCTTTAGGATTGTCTTCAGAGTTAGGCCTCCCTTTACTAGCCATAGCCTTTTGCCTCTTACAGCAAATAAAATTTCATTTTAATAGGTATATCGATTTTACATTCTTTTCAGAGTGTCTTCATTAAGAAATAAAAGTAGACATTTGTCTTTTGCTTTCTTTATCAGTAGCATTGGTGATTGTACTGCTTGCTCGGTTGGATTCACAGTGTAACACATGAAGCTCTGTTCTCCTTGCCTACCACAGCTATTTTCACAAAAACTGAGCAGAAATGAGGGAAGAAAGCTCTGTGTTGTAGAATGATGCACACTTGTTACAAAAGCAGCAACACCAATTCTTTAGAAATGAAAGGAAATACAACTTATAAGGAAGTTTTTAGCTACAATATATGAATACAAAATTATAAAATTAAGACACATTTAAAGAGAATTCATGCTGTGTCAAACTAACAACACTAAAAGTGTGTTAACTTTGAATCAGAAAATAGCAGGAACAGAAGAAATTAATTTATACTATTTGATATAAAATGGCTGACATTCATTTCTCTTTTAGCTTGATGGACAAAATGACAAGTGTTCATTCTTTTAAACCTTATGTATTTTATTCTAAACCACAGGATATATATTGTTTCCAAAGTTTTCTCATAACAAACTTATCACATATATTTCTGCATACTATTAAAATATAAAGAGGTCAATTTAGAACAAAAAATTTATTAACTGTATTAAATATAACATATTGAAAAATAATAAGTGCTCATGTTTAATGTGATAAAAACTTTTATTTTATTTTATGAAATAATATTTTTGGAAAAAATGGGAGACTAAACTTTTCATGAAAAAAATTGTAAATTTTCAGATTATGTTGCCTTGATGACAACATAAATAAGCAAATCATAACAGCTGAAATTATTTTGTTAATGTGTAAGGGTGTTTTACCTGCACAAATTGTCTATGCATCATGTGTGTATAGTGACCACAAAGGCCAGAGAAGCGCATGAAATTCCCTGAATCTGGAATTACAAATAGTTGTTAGCTCTCAGGTGTGTGCTAGGAATAATACACAGGTTTTCTGCAGAAGCAATTGGTGCTCTTGATGGCTGAGCCCTTCTCATAATCCCTATATCTTCC
This sequence comes from Mesocricetus auratus, assembly GCF_017639785.1. Classification (NCBI taxonomy): domain Eukaryota; kingdom Metazoa; phylum Chordata; class Mammalia; order Rodentia; family Cricetidae; genus Mesocricetus; species Mesocricetus auratus. The sequence goes on along the minus strand of NW_024429200.1, from coordinate 29,203,923 downwards.
TATATCTTCTTAATGTCAAGCCAAAATTAACTTTTAAGCATGTTTCCTAGGTTTTAATTCTTGAGAGATATGTTTATTGTATATTTGAAAAAAGTTTCATAACATTCCGCTATTAACATCTAAATAAGAATGCATCTTTATCAAATAATATATCTGTATCAAAGAGAAAATGAGGCTCAGAAAAATAAAAGTTTTAAAGACACTGTAATTAAACTACCATGTAGCTACAAATCCCCAGATGCAGATGACTGACTAATTAGACAGCTAAAGATTAATAAAATTTTTCTCTTTTGTGAAATTAATTATAAAGAATTAATGACCATGAAACCATTCTGATTTTTAATATCTCTGAATCTACTAACAATCAATCTAAAATTACTGCATCCTTTCATAAACCATTTCACATTTGAAGATCTTTATGATTCCAAAGGTATCACTCAAACAAGAATTAACTAAATACGTTACTGACAAAATATGTATTGCAATGAGTCAGAGAAGATAAGCACAGATGTAGTTTTTGCTGAGAAACATAATGCTACTTTCATTCTTATCATAGGCAACATTTCCTATATAATTGAAAATTCAGATGAGAATTCAAAAACTATCACTGAAAAAGTGTTTGGTTCACATAATAATTGCATCAAATAAATACAGTTGGTTGTCAGGCTGGAGTATGAATCAGAGTCTGGTAGTATTAGCTAATAATAACAGCAGGATGACGTGATCTCTGTCATGGAGTAGTTTTGAAGAATGTGCATCAATGTGTCACCAATCCAAATAATTTTTTTGCCTTACACTCATGAGCAGTAAATTTCTATCCTCAGATCCTGAAAATCTGATGAATAAAAAGAAATAGTCTAGAGGTTGGTACTGTGTACCTTCACTGCGGAGGAGTTCCTCGATTTTTCTCTTGTTTATATCTGTTTCATTGGACAGTAGAACCAGGAGAAGTGTCAATATACTTTGTGTACTTCATGTTTTATCAAGTTTTTTTTCTTTGTTTAAAAGGTAATGCAGTGGAGCAGACAATTAAATTCATGTTTTCTTCTTCTAGAAAGCACATCTTTATCAAGTGTATACACCTATTTCCAGAAATTCAAATCCCTCAATTATCCATGATACTGACTCAAAACTTTAAACAGTGACCACTATTTCTTGGCAACAAATTCCCATATTTGTGGTCAAGTGCTTCAGAAAACCTATTATTATAACATAAGAGACACCAGGAAGACTCCACTTAAAAATAAAGAAAACTATTATAAGTTCTTTCATAATAAGATGTACATCCTATAGTAAAATATATTTACAAACTTCATTTTTACAATTTTATACTTGGATTTTCTTTTTTTTAAAAAAATCAGCTGTTGTTGTGACTATGGAAGTTTATTTGACTTAGTAACTGTAAGGTAAGTATTTTTGATTTAGGCTAAATATTTACAGATGCATTCTTCTTGCTAAAAGGTATGTATGCAATTGAATTTAGCTACATATTAGCAAAACTTTCTCTGTTCAATGTATCATTTGTGAAAGTGATCTTTCCTCTTCTCAAAAGTGAATGTAACTGATGAGCTTCAGCCCAGTCACAGGCTACTTGTCTAGAACACAAGACACCTAGGTATTTTCACCAGCTGAACAAAACGCAATCCTACCATAATGAGTATCAAAGGTTCAAATTGTGGAGGAAGAAGAGAGTGACAGTATGCTGGTTATCAGAACACACCTCTGATCAGTTCTCAGGCTTCTTGTAAAAATGAGTTCAGCATCTTTCTCTTTGTGATTGGTTTTTGTCACAACTGCTATATTGGAGACTCACTTTTTCTTAGCCTACTTATTTCCAATAACATACATTTATTAATATCAGGTGTTACAGTTTTCTTTCTGATGTTGGGATAAACACCATGACCAAAGTAACTTGGTAAGTAAAGGTTTGGTTTCATTTTAGAGGTCAGAGTATGTCACAGAGTAAGGCCAACGCAGGAAGGAAAGTAAGACAGGAACTCCAGCTAGCAGAGACTTTAGACAGAAACTTCCAAGGAATGCTGCTTCTCATCATACACCAGGTGCACTTTCAGCTATTTTCTTAATCCTGGCCAGTGCCACTTGACTAAATATACTACTGCTCCCAGTGGGCTGGGCCCACCTCTATAAATTAGTAATTACGTAAACATGTCTACTGGCCACACTGATAAAGACAGTTCCTCACTTGGGTTCTTTCTTTGCAGACATGTCAAAATCACAAACACAGGAACCTACTGTCCATTGTTAATACTTGTGATAAAGTTTGCTTGATTAGGCCAAGATAAGCATGATACATTGTCTTCTTGAAAGGAGAATTCTGAGATGAAATTTGAATTTTTATCAGATAGGAAGAGGTGTTCTCAGGCAAACAAACTTTCAGCAGAGACAGAGCCTTAATCCTTAAGAAATAAATTCTGCCTTCTGATTACACTTCCCATAGCTTGGCTGAAATTACCTTTCAAAGACCTAAAAAGAATGATCAGTCAGTGGCAATCCCAAAGCAAATAGCCCTGAAATTCAGGAAACTTATTTTCCTGGGGAGAAACTTCAGAGTAGCCATGGCCACTGTCATTGAAGTCAGCTGAAAACTGATATTTATGTATATTCAATCTATATCCCAGTCCATCCCTTTCTGAGCTCAGTGACTTAGTCTAGTCATGTATCAGGCAGTTATCCATGAAGAATCGAGACCTAGAGTCACTGTATTCTTTTCTATCCTGTTTCAGTTTGCTTGAATATTCAGTCACAGGTGAATTTGTCTAGGTCCCACATAGCCATCTTTTCCTTTGTTATGTAATATTTCTATGTCTTCTTAATAACCAGATCAGTGTTTTTCTTAAGCATGTTGGCTTCTCTTTCCATATGTCCTTGGATGAATTAGATGCATTTTTGGCCATCAGCTATCTATTACAATTTAGTTGGACTTGATATTTTTCTTGGTTAAATTGTGTCTCATTGAAGACAACAAATTCTACCTACTGAGATCCCAGAATTGCAATGGCTTTAGTTCTTTCTCTTCAAGTGACTCATTCAAAAACAAGTAGGCAGAAGAAGCCACATTCTTTTGAATCTGTGCCAAAGCATTTTCAATAAACATAATTCAATGTAAATATAGTTGAATCACTGAAAATATTGTACTTTGAAAGATGACACCCATCCCAGCCTCAGTAGAATTCCTTTCAAACTAGCAATTAAATTTCACTCTCACCAGCAATTGTGATATGCACTCAGGTCTACAGCTGATTGAAAGAGTATTATGTGGTGCCTTTAGTTGATGCCATGGGCAGGGGATCATTCTTGTTCTTTCTGAGGGTTATGCAGTAGCTGAAAACTAAATCTTCAACACACTAGCTTTAGGTGTTGTTTCTCTTTAATAGCATTTAACCAAGAAATAGAAATATACTTAGTGCTATTGTCTTGTACTTGCTCACATTGTTGCATGGCAAAAATTAATCAATAGTATCAACACGTGGCTGACTAGTATGAAATACAATTGCTTAAGCACAGAAAAGGAAACAATCAATTCAATCTGCAGAATAAAGTGGTAGTCTATATAATGAGAAAAACTGTTTCCCATTAGACATTTACATAACACACACACAAACACAGAGAGAGAGAGAGAGAGAGAGAGAGAGAGAGAGAGAGAGAGAGAGACAGAGAAACATACATGAGAGGTCATTTGGAAAAAGAAAAGGACCAGTTAGGAATGAGGAGGGTAAGGGAAGTTGATTGACAAGCAAACATGAAGAAAGTACAATGATACACCTATATTAAACAATCATGGGAGGCCTCATGGTTGGTGGATGGAAGGTGGGAGCAATGGGAGAAGGGAAGGGAGGAAAAACTGGATTGATATGTAAAATTAAAAAAAGATTGTTTCAATAAAATTTTAAAATGTCATAAGAAAACTCATTATTTTGTACTTTTCCTGAAAATTATGATAAATGAAATGAAAAATGTGTTCCTGTTTGTTTACTTTATCACAGATAATTCAGGTGGGTGAAATTATCTTCTCTATAGAGCCTGGACAATATTCTACATTTTCTAAAAGTGACTTTGGAGTTATTTATTCCAATATGCACAGCCTGCAAAATAGCTTATCTGTCGCACTGCCTGGACAACTGTCATAACCAGCCTCAGCTCTCTTCTTTTAAACACTGTCCATGTGTTTATCTTTAGTGGCAATCCTGGGAATCTAAGCCACAGCCAGAGCAGCTATCCTAATCATTTCCTCCAGGATTAGGCACTACTGAGCCATGTCCACTCAAGACACTGCTGGTTCATCTCAGCCTGCTTTTCTCGGCATCATTGAGCAAAGCTGCTCTTACAGGGTGGACAGACTTATCTGCCATGGGGAAAGAGGCTTTGGGTGGTAGGATAATCACATTTCTTCCTCTTCCAAGCTTATCACTTGATCTCCACAACCTTCACTTTCATTTCAATTTCAGATTTAAAACCTTAAATGTAACTTCACCACCATGAACTGCTGCAAATTTCTCACCATGGTGACTATATCCCAGGGTTTAAACCTCAAATTATGTATTAAACTACTTTAAAGAAAACATGGTAGATGAGAAATATTTGGGAAGTAAATACAGCATGATGATAAGTTCCAGGTAAAGGGTTAGTCTTAAAAATTTTAAATTTCATGCACAGATTAATCTGAATGATTTAGGTATCAATTTTCCACTTAAAAACAGTGGAAACTTAAACTAACTTTAAGCTAACTTTAAGTGTTTCTGGAAAAATGATTGGAAGAACTGACTCACAGCATAAAACAGCACCAACATCCTTCATATACTGACACATAGAAAGGGTTTCCACCAAGACATAGAAATTCAAGAGTTTGTCCAGTGAAAATGGAGAAGAGGTAGACGTGGAAAAACAAAGAATGATGATTGCTATACTACCAATATTACTTCTGATTTTACTTGTGATACAATGTTTCATACTTCTAAATTACAGATCTCTTATCATTCTGATGCAAAAATTCAGTTAAATTTTTCAAATGTCTTTTCTGAATCTAAAATTAAAGAGTCCTTTGTATGGACCATTTATCTATCTGATCATCAGTGTTTTAAAATTGACAATGAGCAATGATTCCAGGTGAATACCTTTGTGCATGTGAGCAGGAGGGTGTAAGATTCTATGAAAACCACACCTAACTTCACCCACCATACAAAGGAAATCACATTTATAATCAAATAGTTTTTATTCTATAAAACTGAATTCAAATAAAAGCACTAAATCATCACATTTTGGATTCTACCTTATTCTTACATAGCAAATAATGAAATATAAAACCAACAGCTAACATCAAACTAAATGGAGAGAAACTCAAAGCAATTCCTCTAAAATCAGGAACAAGACAAGGCTGTCCACTCTCTCCATATCTCTTCAATATTGTACTTGAAGTTCTAGCTACAGCAATAAGACAACAAAAGGAGATAAAGGGGATACAAATAGGAAAAGAAGAAGTCAAACTTTCACTATTTGCAGATGATATGATAGTTTACATAAGTGACCCAAAAAACTCCGCAAGGTTACTCCTAGAGCTGATAAACACCTTCAGCAATGTGGCAGGATACAAGGTAAACTCAAAAAAATCAGTGGCCCTATTATATACAGATGATGAAGTGACTGAGAAAGAAATAAGAGAAACATCACCTTTTACAATAGCCAAAAACAGCATCAAATATCTGGGGATAATGTTAACCAAGGAAGTGAAAGAACTGTATATCAAGAACTTTGTGTATTTGAAGAAAGAAATGAAAGAAGATACCAGAAAATGGAAAGATCTACCATGTTCTTGGATTGGTAGGATCAACATAATAAAAATGGCAATCTTGCCAAAAGCAATCTATAGATTCAATGCAATCCCTATCAAAATTCCATCACAATTCTTCAAGGACCTGGAAAGAACATTAATCAACTTTATATGGAAAAACAAAAGGCCCAGGATAGCCAAAACATCCCTATACAATAAAGGAACTTCAGGAGGCATCACCATACCTTTCTTCAAGCTCTATTATAGAGCTATAGTCCTGAAAACAGCTTGGTATTGGCACAAAAATAGGCAGGTAGACCAATGGAACTGAATCGAAAGCCCTAATTTTAACCCACATACCTACGAACACCTGATTTTTGACAAAGAAGCTAAAACTGTACAGTGGAAAAAAGAAAGCATCTTCAACAAATGGTGCTGGCATAACTGGGTACTGGTATGCAGAAGACTGCAGATAGATCCATGTTTATCGCCTTGTACAAAACTTAAGTCCAAATGGATCAAAGATCTCAACATACATCCAGCCACACTGAAACTTTTAGAAGAGAAAGTGGGAGATACTCTTCAACGAGTTGGTACAGGAGACCACTTCCTAAACATAACACCAGTGGCACAGGCACTGAGATCGACAATTAACAAATGGGACCTTCTGAAACTAAAAAGCTTCTGTAAGGCAAAGGACACAGTCAAAAAGACAAAAAGACAGGCCACAGAATGGGAAAAGATATTAACTAACCCTACATCTGACAGAGGGCTAATCTCCAAAATTTACAAAGAACTCAAGAAACAAGTCTCCAAAACACCAAAGGATCCACTTGAAAGGTGGGGTACAGAGCTAAATAGAGAATTCTCAGTAGAGGAGGCTAAAATGGCCAAGAGACACTTAAGAACGTGCTCAACATCCTTAGCCATCAGGGAAATGCAAATCAAAACAACTCTGAGATACCATCTTACTCCTGTCAGAATGGCTAGAATCAAAAACACCGAAGACAATTTATGCTGGAGAGGATGTGGAGAGAGAGGAACACTCCTCCACTGCTGGTAGGAATGCCGACTCATACAGCCTCTTTGGAAATCAGTATGGAGATTCCTCAGGAAAATGGGAATTAATCTACCACTAGACCCAGCAATTCCACTCTTAGGCATTTATCCAAATGAGGCAGGTTCATACAACAAGGGCATCTGCTCCACTATGTTCATAGCAGCATTGTTTGTAATAGCCAGAACCTGGAAGCAACCTAGATGCCCCTCAACTGAAGAGTGGATAGAGAAAATGTGGTATATTTACACAATGGAGTATTACTCAGCAGAAAAAAACAATGGAATCTTGAAATTCGCAGGGAAATGGATAGCACTGGAAGAAACCATCCTGAGTGAGGTAACCCAGTCACAAAAAGACAAACATGGTATGTACTCACTCATATATGGATTTTAGATATGGATCAGGATAGTGCCAGTCTGCACTTCCACAGATAGAGAGTCTGGGAAACAGGAAAGAACCTAAAAGATATGCATATATGCATAGTACCCAAGAGAAGAGGATGGAGACAAGATCCTCTGAATGGATGGGGAACACGGCAAGGGGTCGGGGGGGAGTGGGACCCGGGAAGAATAGAGGGGGTAAAGAGGAAGGGAGTTGTTCATGGGGGAACAGGAAGTTGAGGGGGTGGGGGTAGATAGGGGGAAGAGGGAATCATAGGATCGAAGACAGATCAGGCACCAGAGTGACCTCGAGTGATCCAAAGGTATAACATCAATTGGCAAGCTAAGCAATAGTGGAGGGACCACCTCGAATGCCCATTCCTGATAATGAACTTGATGTCTATAACCATCCGGGAGCCTTCATCCTGTGACTGATGGAAGCAGAGGCAAACACACAACTAATCACTGAACTGAACCCAAGGAACCCAGTGACAGAGAGAGAGGAGTGATGAGCAAATTGGCAAAGAATGGCCTGGCAAAACCAGCAGAGACAGCTGATCTGAACAGGGGGAGTGCTCTTGGACCCCAGACCGACAGTGGGGAGGCCAGCATGGGACTAATCTGGACCCCTCAAATGTGAGTGTCAGTGAGAAGGCCTGGGCAACCTATGGGGCCCTGAGCTGTGGATCAGTGTCTATCCCTGGTATGCAAACTGTCTTCATGTGCCTATAGCACAAAGAGAGATGCTCTCTCAGCCTGGACTCTTAGGGGAGTGTCTTGACCCTACCAAGAGTAAAATGACAGACTCTAGATATCCCCTATGTGGAAGGATTTGGCAATAGCTTGGGAGGGAGGAGGGAAGGGGAGTGCGGGAAGAGGGGAGGGAGAGGGAACTGGGATTGACATGTAAAACAAGCTATTTAAAATTAAAATAAAAAATGATTAAAAAAACTTCAAAATTCTTATCAGAATTTTTCCCAACTTTCTGTAATCTACTCTGTGCTTGTTTGCCATAATAAATGTATCTGCACTGGGAAACTACATACTGGGGAAAGTAGTTACTTAATGTGACAAGGCACACACAAAATAGGACATGTTCATCAGCCTATCACAGTCGTCTGAAAAATATAAGAGTATGTAGATCTAGTCACTCATTCCAGGTTTGATAAAATGTATAATTTTCACAAAATGATTGTGGGTACCTGCATATTCCTTGATATTAACTATATCATATATAATATTAAATATATAATTATATACAGATAAATACATACAGAGAGGGAGAGAGACAGACAGAGAGAGAGATAGAAAGATAGAGAAAGAGAGAGAGAGAGAGAGAGAGAGAGAGAGAGAGAGGGAGCTAGGGCCAAGGAGAGGGAGTACTTGTTACTAACCTGCTAGAGACACAGACACTCTTTAAGCATTTGGAAGCCAACTAAACCCTATGGTGGAATACTCTCTCAGTCTGTATACATGTGGGATAGCCTGCAGAGGGAGAACCTTCTAACAGGTCTGTTTGTAACACCAAATTGTCTAGAACATCTGGGTGAAGGCCCCAAGCCTGCATCAGATCGAACTCTCTATGTTCATTTTTCAACAAATACAGTATGACATCTGAGCTTTTAATTGAAATACTAGTAGATAAATTTGTGAGGTTAAGTAATGGTAATGCTTTACAAATTTTGCTACTTTCTATTTTTATTTATTGCTCCTCAGTGAAAGGTTGATCAAATAAAAATAGTTGCACAAAGATGCATTTTGTTATGTATGCACACATTTTCAAAACAATTCAATAGGGAATTTAAGTCAGATATTTGCAGTTATGGACAAAGAACTGCATGAGGTTCTGTAGTGCAGATAACAGGAATGAAAGCATTCTGTACTGCCTCTCTCTATAAAACTTACTTCCTCAGACTACCTTTAAAATACAGAGTTATTGGAATATGTGTTTAAGCATCTTGAGATGTTCAAGTGAAACATAAACATTTCAGTAACATTCTACAGTATGGAGATTAATTCTTGCAATCTTTTAAATTTGGAACTATTAGGAATAGTCTCATGTAGTCCAAATCTAATTCAGATTCCTCCAATTTTAGGTTAAAACATTCTGGGGGTGTGCTACTTCATCTGAGTAATTTAAAGAATTTAAAAACAGCTTCTTCGTGGTGATGAGAAATTAACAACAAAATAAACTGAAATGTGTGCCCTAATGAGAAAATGTTCCTGATATGAATGCAGTTCTGTTATCTTCTGTATCAGATGCAAACAAAAAGCCATTGTAAAGTTCTCAGTTTTTGAGGTCCACACCATATTGTTATCACTTGCTAGAGAAGAAGCCATTTTAAATTGCTGTGTCTATATTCCAATAAGCTTCCACTGTAGGTGACAAAAGAATATTGTTTCTACTCATGTTTCCATATGCATCATTTTATTCTACTTCCAGAGGCAGTATGTTACATTATTTCCCCTAATCTTTTGTGACTAACCTGATTGTATTTCCTTCCTGTCATTTTCAAACCACAACATCATTTCCTATCATAATCAATCCTAGATCTGAGAGGTGTGATAATTTTTCCTCCAAGTCTTATTTACACTGAAGTAATTAGATTATATTTATTTTCTTACAGTTCTGCATTTAGACATACTTTTAATGTTACAAACTGTGAACCACATTTTCCCAATCATTTTACTTCAGCAAAGGGATCAGATGAATGCTGAAAGCATCTGTGATTCAGACATACCTGACAAAATTGTTAATGAACACTATGATCATCTCAGTTTATTAAACAGGAATAGCTTATCTTCAACTAAGTGGTGATCCTCAGGGAAGTCAAAGGAATTCTCTGTATAGAATGATCTTCATTTATTCAATTTAAGAGAAAAAATGTATTTGAAGTGACAATTGTATCTTCTTTCAAGATGTGATAAAGAAGAGAATAGGGAGGAAATTAATAAATGAATGAAATTCATATACAAGAAATTTCCATTTTGAAATGGAATTAATCAATTTTGGGAAGATAATTTTGCTTTTGAATTATAAACACACACACACGCACACACAAACACACACACACACACACACACACACACACACACCATTGTTTCCACAAGTCTGCTAACCCAATGTTTGACAATTCCCAAAAGATTGGAAAGGAGTCCTGAAACTTTACCTAAAAATTTGAGTGACAGCAAAATGACAAGACAAACTAATTATTTGAAAGTTAGTTCAATGCTTTATTAGTGAACAATTAATAAAAATTAATTTTTATTTGTTACATGAAAACACATGGAATAACTATATATTCTTGCCAATACTTGCCTTCACATGCCTGAATTACCAACATCATTGTCCTTCTAGAAACTTCTCATAGTCCAATTATCACATCCTCAAAATAAGTAAGTATGTGAATAAAAGAATGCAATAGGTAGACTAATATAGAATAAAATTTGCATTAGATATTCTCAAGTAAAATAGCCTTAAATAAAATGAACATTTGTTCTCCCACCTACCAAGAAGTCACAAGTGAAGTGGGTGGTCTGATGCTGAGACGACCTCTGTTTTTACATTGCCTCCCTGATACGTAGTGGTAAAATATAACAATGTCCTCACATTTGCATCAGGTCCATTTCAAGTCTGAGTACTACATATTCATATCCTAGTAATCAAAGAAAAAACTATTAAGAGGAAACCACTTTCTATTTTAATGAAAGAGAAAATCTGACACAGGGATCATACAGCCAGCTTAGTTAACTGTTAAGTGTGGTTCAGCTTCTTGTCCTACCATCAATCACTAGCTAAAATGAATGAACAAATCCAATAGTTACCACTTAAGCATGTTTGAAAGGCATAACATAGTGAACATATTGTTACCAAATGGAATCTGACCATGCAGAAACTGCAAAGCCCTTGACCAAGTCCAGGGTAAGTTGTTCTAAATAAATTCTCCTGGTCAATCTTGAATTGAAAGTTGAAAGTGGAAAGCTAACAGACATAATGTAGAATGTGAATGGAATATGGACTTTCTAAGGAAATACTATGATTATATTAACATAGTTTACAAATAAGCATGCTTTTAGAATACAGTGCGTATGAATCAATTGCTGTTTCATATGGGAGAATGGCAGGTATGTATAGGGAAAACATACTAAGGGTAGGTATCATCAAATCATTGATGCTTTGGGAAAAAAATTAAACCTCACCATGTTACCCATACTTACCTTTATTCTGCATCACTCTGCATAGATGTCATTTCACATTTCAAAAGCAGGCTGCTTTCTTTACATTTATACATATTAACCATAAGTTACTCAATATATAGTGATTATTTCCTTTCTTGAATCTCTACTTAGTTATGTAGTGAAAGAAAATAACATAACTTTTGTTTTAAGTATTACAAGTGTGCAATTCTGTAACATTAATAACATTCACATTATTATGTAACATCAATTATCACTATGCAACTTCATCATTAGTTTCATCTTATAGAACTTGAAGTTCTGTTTCCCGGTATGATTGTGTTTGAGATAAGATGTTAAGAGGCATCTGAGGTTAAAGAACTTCAATTAGGATAGAACTATAGCTGCACAGAATTGATTGTTTTAAATAAAAGACATAGGTATTTCATTCCCAGTTTGTGGATGGCATGGCAAAGTAAGAGGAGAATTTTCAGATGGACATGTCCTTGGTCCTGGACAGCCCATTTGCAGGAGCAAACTGTTATTATGGTTTTACCTGCCCAGTGGATGGAATCTTATGCTATACCAAGATGGATAAAAATAAACATCTGTACAACGGCCCTTTTCCACTTCTTTGTGTTAATACCTGTATGTGAAATTCCCAGAGCATGTATTTCTCCACTTCTTTAGGAATAACAAATTTCTAGCAGAATGTTAGTTTGTTTTGTTTTTATTTTTTCAGTTGTATATGTGTACTCAAACAGGTGTGAAATAGTATCTTACACAAGACTATGATTTTATTCCTCTAATGAGTGCAATGCAGATCATTATTTATAAACAGACATATGTCAATTATAGCATACAGCACATAATTCATTACAATAAAAAACTTTAGAGAGTATCAAGTAAAAGGTAACAAATGAAGACGATGAAGGAAAAAAAACAATAGAAAGAAAATATAACAGACATATCTGTGTGAAAATATTTCATTCTGAATAACCAGTAGCATAATGACGTTTGGACTCATTAGACACAATAATATGTGTGCACATACTCATCAGTGATAAAAGCATAGAGTAGATAAAATCTTTGTCAATCCATTGTCATGATGGATTGCAACTGATAACTAAACATAACTAAATAACTGCACATAACTAAACACAACACACCTCTTAGCTCTAGTTTCTGTTCATTGAATTATGCTTATGTTGCTGTGAGTTTAAAGAGGAAGACAGGCTTAGGAAACTTCTGTTGAACTTTATATTCCTGTTTCTCCTCTTCCTAGGACATTGGTTAAGGGCTGTGCAAAACAAACCTGGGTTAGCAATGGTCTTTGTGTTGGTTTGAAAGAAAATGGCCCCCAAAGAAGGTGGCACTATTAGGAGGTGTGGCCTTATTGGAGTGGGTGTGGTCTTGTTGGAGGAAGTGTATCACTGTAGAGGTGGGCTTTTGAGGTCTTATATGATACCAGTCAGTGTTTTAGACAACTTCTTGTAACCTGCAAGATGTAGGATTCAGCTTAGTCTCCAGCACCAAGTCTGTTTGCAAGCCACCATGTTCCACCATAATGATAATGAACTGAACTGTGATGTTATCTTATTTGTGATGCATTAAAGCTTCCCTGAGGGTACAAAAAAGCAAAGATATCTTCAAGCCACAAAGCCAGGTAGAGGTGATACACACTTTAATCCCAGCAGCCACATTAGCTAGCCATAGAATCAGTCAGTACTGGCACATACCTTTAATCCCAGAACTCAAGAGATATGCAGATGAATCTCTGTTAGTGCAAGGTTGCTACAGTCCTAAAGAGCAACAACTCACATAAAGGTGATCTCAGCACTGAGGATCACATTCATTTAATCCCACCCTCAGGGAGGTACAAAAGGAAGAAGGGACAAAGGGGCATCATGTGAAGATTTATTCTCCAGACACATTAAGGACAGGACAGCCTTTCAGCCTGAGGAAGAGGTAAGAGGCAGTGGCTTGGCTGCTTTGCTTCTCTGATCTTCAGCTTGAAACTTGAACTCCAATATCTATTTCTGGGTTTTTATTCTTCATGTTACAATGAACCTCGGAACTGTAAGTGAGTGACCACAATTAAATGTTTTTGTTCATTATAGTTGTGGCCATGGTGTCTCTTCACATCAATAGAAACCCTAAGACAATTGCTGACTTTACTCTTTTATCAAGGCTTAGATAGATCTGACCACCACGTCCTCTCAGTTGAGACTCTACTAAGCATGTAGCTCATACATGTCCTTGCTTTGCCACCAAATCTACCTTGAGATGAGACTTTAATCTCTAAATGAAGGTTAAAAAATAATAATTCTTTCTATTTAATAATTCTATTGAAATGAATCAGGTTTACTGTAAATCAGCCTCTCTGTCCCAAATACCTGGAGGCTGCTTCCCAAATAATTGATCTGAGGCTTAATATTATTTACAAGTGTTCAGCCAAAATCTCAGGCTTATTATTAACTAGCTCTTGTATTTTAAGGAAATCCGTGTTTTTTTTTATTTATGCTCTGCTATGTTATGGTAGCTTTATAACATCACACACTCATCACCTGATCTTTTTGCATGTGGCTAGTGACTCCTTGACTCTGCCCTTCCTCTTTCCAGAATTCTCCTAGACTGTTTCTCCTGCTCAATCACTTCCTGCTCAGTTATCAGCCAATCAGCTTGTATTTATCAAAGAGCATAATCCACTGGAACTTGATATTGTCCCGCCAGTGACTGGCAGAGTTCCAGGTCCTTAGCACATATTGAGCTAACTCTAGTATGCCTAGTATTATTCTTTTGCATGATGATAACATTTTCTCAGTTTCAATGAACTCAGCAAAATAATAAAACTTTTCTGTAGGCATAATAATATCTTTATTTGTCTGAGTGCAATAATAATAAATGTTTTTTTTAATTTAACTTTTTTTATTTTATTTTCCAGTTTAAATTTAGATAAGAAATGAGGTTGCTTCACAAGTCAGTTCCAGGTCCCTCTCCCATTCCCTCCCCTCCTCCCGTACCCTCCCCCCAACCTCCCTCCCCCCCCCGTTATCCCCTCATTCCCCCAGGGAGGGTGAGGCCCTCCATGGGGGTGTCCATAGTCTGTCATTTCATATAGGGCAGGGCCTAGACCCTTCCCCAAGAGTTCAGGGTGAGAGTGCACCTCACATTGTTCTATGGGAGTCCAAAGTCCGTGCTTATACTTGGGATGGGTACTGATCTGCTGCCCAAGGCTCAATAGATTCCCTAGGCCTCCTCACTGACACCCAGATTCAGGGGGTCTTGATCAGTCCCATGCTGGACTTCCAGGCTGATGCCTGGGATTCAAGAGGTAACCTTTGTCTGGTCAGCTGTTTCTGGGGGTTAAACCAGCCCAGTCTTAATCCCTTTGATCATCAGTCCTGCCTCTCTGTTACTGGCTTTCTTGAGTTCTGCTCAGTACTTAACCAAGGGAGTCTGCCTCTTCTTCGATCAGCCACTAAATGAAGTTTCTGTTTCCCAGACTCTCTGGCCATAGGATTGTAGGCTGGCACTCCCCAGATCTGTGTCTAAAATCCATATATGAGAGAGTACATGCCATGTTTCTCTTTTTGTGACTGGGTTACCTCACTCAGGATGGTTTCTTCTAGTGTCATCCATTTGCCTGCGAATCTCATGATTCCATTATTTTTTTCTGCTGAATAGTACTCCATTGTGTAGATCCCACATTTTCTCTATCCACTCTTCAGGTGAGGGACATCTAGGTTGCTTCCAAGTTCTGGCTATTACAAACAAAGCTGCTATGAACACAGTGGAACAGACATCTTTGTTGTATGAAGGGGCATCTTTTGGATATATGCCTAAGAGTGGAGTTGCTGGGTCTTGTGGTAGGTTTATTCCCATTTTTCTGAGGAATCTCCATACTGATTTCCAAAGTGTCTGAACCATTTGGCACTCCCACCACCAATGGAGGAGTGTCCCCCTTTCACCACATCCTCTCCAGCATAAATTGTCATTGGGGTTTTTGATTTTAGCCATTCTGACAGGAGTGAGATGGTATCTCAGAGTTGTTTTGATTTGCATTTCCTGGATGGCTAAGGATGATGAGCACTTTCTCAAGTGCCTCTCAGCCATTTTAGACTCCTCTATTGAAAACTCTCTATTTAGTTCTGCAGCCCACTTTTTAATAGGGTCCTTTGGTGTTTTGGAGACTTGTTTCTTGAGTTCTTTGTAAATTTTGGAGATCAACCCTCTGTCAGATGTGGGATTAGTGAATATTTTTCGCATTGTGTGGGCTGCCTTTTTGTCTTGCTGACTGTGTCCTTTGCCTTACAGAAACTTCTCAGTTTCAGTAGGTCCCATTTATTAATTGTTGATCTCACTGTCTGTGCTACTGGTGTTATGTTCAGGAAACTGTCTCCTGTACCAATTCGTTCAAGGGTACCACCCACTTTCTCTTCTAAGAGGTTCAGTGTGGCTGGATTTATGTTGAGATCTTTGATCCATTTGGACTTAAGTTTTGTGCAAGGCGATAAACATGGATCAATCCGCATTCTTCTACATGCCAGTCTCCAATTATGCCAGCACCATTTGTTGAAGATGCTTTCTTTATTCCATTGTATATTTTTAGCTTCTTTGTCAAAGATCAGATGTTCATACGTGTGTGGGTTAATACCCGGGTTTTCAATTCGATTCCATTGGTCTACCTGTCTATTTTTGTGCCAATACCAAGCTGGTTTCAGGACTATAGCTCTATAATAGAGCTTGAGGTCAGGGATGGTGATGACTCTGGACGTTGCCTTGTTGAACAGGGTTGTTTTGGCTACCCTGGGTCTTTTGTTTTTCCATACAAAATTGATTATTGTTCTTTCAAGGTCTGTGAAGAATTGTGCTGGGATTTTAATGGGGATTGCATTGAATCTGTAGATTGCTTTTGGCAGGATTGCCATTTTTACTACATTGATCCTACCTATCCAAGAGCATGGGTGATCTTTCCATTTTCTGAGGGCTTCTTTAATTTCTTTCTTTGAAGATTCAAAGTTCTTACGATACAGGTCTTTCACTTGTTTCGTTAGCGTTACCCCAAGGTATTTTATGTTGTTTGTGGCAATTGTAAAGGGTGATGTTTCTCTGATTTCTCTTTCAGCCCTTTTATCATCTGTATATAGTAGGGCTACTGATTTTCTTGAGTTGATCTTGTAGCCTGCCACTTTGCTGAAGGTGTTAATCAATTGTAAGAGTTCCCTGGTAGAGTTCTTTGGGTCATTGATGTAAACTATCAATCATATCATCTGCAAACAGTGAAAGTTTGACCTCTTCCTTCCCAATTTGTATCCCCTTGATCCCCCTTTGTTGTCGTATGGCAATAGCTAGAACTTCAAGTACCATGTTGAAAAGGTATGGAGAGAGTGGACAGCCTTGTTTTGTTCCTGATTTTAGAGGAATTGCGTTGAGTTTCTGTCCATTTAGTTTGATGTTGGCTGTTGGTTTACTGTATATAGCTTTTATTATGTTTAAGTTGTCCCTCTTATCCCAGATCTCTCCAAGACCTTTATCATGAAGGGGTGTTGGATTTTTGTCAAAGGCTTTTTCAGCATCTAGTGAGATGATCATGTGATTTTTGTTTTTCAGCTTGTTTATATGGTGGATTACGTTGATGGATTTTCATATGTTGAACCATCCCTGCATCCCTGGGATGAAACCTACTTGATCTTGGTGAATGATTGTTTTGATGTGTTCTTGGATCCGATTTGCCAGTATTTTATTGAGTATTTTTGCATCAATGTTCACGAGGGATATTGGTCTGAAGTTCTCTTTCTTGGTTGTATCTTTGTGTGGCTTGGGGATCAAGGTTATTGAAGACTCATAGAAAGAGTTTGGCAAAGACCCTTCTGCTTCTATTGTGTGGAACACTTTGAGAAGAATTGGTATAAGCTGTTCTTTGAATTTGTGGTAGAATTCTGCACTGAGGCCATCTGGACCTGGACTTTTTTTGGTTGGGAGAATTTTGATGACAGCTTCTATTTCCATAGGGGTTATAGGTCTATTTAAATTGCTTATCTGTTCTTGATTTAGTTTTGGCAAATGATAGCTGTCCAGGAAGTCATCCATTTCCTTTAAATTTTCGAATTTTGTGGAGTACAGGTTTTCAAAGTATGACCTAATGATTCTCTGGATTTTCTCAGAGTCTGTTGTTATGTCCCCCTTTACATTTCTGATTTCTACATGGAGCCTTCTCAAAAATCGACCACATACTTGGCAACATATCAAACCTCAGCAGCTACAAAAAAATTGGAATAACTCCATGTATCTTATCAGACCACCATGCTTTAAAATTAGAATTCAACAATAACACAAATTGCAGAAAACCTACAAACTCATGGAAATTGAATAATGCTCAACTGCACCATCACTGGGTCAAAGAGGAAATAAAAAAAGAAATTAAAGACTTCCTCGAATTCAATGAAAATGAAGACACAACATACCCAAACCTATGGGACACTTTGAAAGCAGTGCTACGGGGGAAGTTCATAGCACTAAGTGCTCACATGAAGAAACAGGAGAACAGTTATACCAGAGAATTAACATCACTGCTGAAAGCTCTAGAACACAAAGAAGCAAACTCCCCCAGGAGGAGTAGACGCCAGGAAATAATCAAACTGAGGGCTGAAATCAATAAAGTAGAAACCAGGAAAACAATACAAAGAATCAATGCAACGAAGAGTTGGTTCTTTGAGAAAATCAACAAGATAGACAAACCCTTGTCCAAACTTACCAAACAGCAGAGAGTGAACACGCAAATTAACAAAATCAGAAATGAAAAAAGGGACATAACAACAGACTCTGAGGAAATCCAGAGAATCATTAGGTCATACTTTGATAACCTGTACTCCACAAAATAATAAATGTTTTTTAAAGAAAACTTTTTTCAGATACAAAATCTTCCTATTAACATATAAGGATCACAATGAACTGTGCTCGAACTCACCAAAAAAATCCTTACATTTAGGGTTTTATTGCACTGTTAGTGTTTGTTTCTTTTTATCAATTTTTTGTTTAAAACAATATTTTCTCATTTGCATACCAATCACAGTTCCCACTCCCTCCCCTCTTCTGGCTCTCCCCAACTTGCACCCAGCCCATCCCTAATTCACTCCCCAGAGAGGGTAAGTCTTTCCATGCAGTCAACGAAATCTGGCATATCACTTTAAGGCAGGACAAACCCCCATTTCTAGACTGAGCAAGGTATCCCTCCAAAGAGAATGGACTCCAAAAAGCCAGTTTGAACACTAGGAATAAATCCTGGTCCCACAGCCTGTGGTCCCACAGACTGCCCAAGCCATACAACTGTACCCATTTTTCAAACACAGAGGGAGAGCAAGGAAAGAGACATCTTGGTTTAGGGAGTCATTATGGGGCTACAGAGAAACCTAACACTAAGTAAATTCCCACAAGCCTGACCCCAACTGAGATCCTAAGCATTAGTGGAGAGGGTACCTGAACTGTCCTTCCCCTGTAATAAGATTGATGACTACCTGAATTATCATCACAGACTTTTCATCCAGCTATTGATGCAAGCAAATACAGAGGTGTACAGATAAGCAACCGGGCAAGCTTCCAGAATCCAAGCAAAGAGAGAGAGGAGGGATAATATGAGCAAAGGGGTCAAGACCATTTTAGGGATACCCACAGAAACAGATGACCTGAGTTATTGGGAGCTCACTGACTCTGGACTGATAGCAGGGGAGCCTGCATAGAACCGAATTAATGTTGTTTCTACACTGGATATTTGGTAATATAGTTTTCCTTAGTGATAGAGTACACATTTTATTCTTAGAGAAAATGGATATTGCTAAAAGTGAGATTTCATTTAAAAGCACACCTTAATAACATAATAGAAATGGTGAAAATTGCACTAACTTCCCTAAAGCAGAATAATGATTAATAATAATAGGTAACTTTCATGGGAAGACAATATGCCAAAGTGAATTCACCATGCATCTGAGAGCTTTCTACCATTGCCCTATTTTTTATTTTATCATGGTTCTGTACAGTACTTTGCATACAGTTGAGCAGTCATGCTCCCAGCCCTAGCCATTTTAGTTCTGCAATAATTATTCTCATAGTAACAGATAAGAAGTTGCATCACTGTATCAATGTCTTTATATGTGTTTTTATCTGGAATTACAATATATTATAACATAGAAATGTGCATATATTTTATATATAAATTGCCATGTCCACAATTTCCTGAATTTGTTCCACTTCTTTATAAAACTCAATTTGTTTGTCACTGTGTTATAACTCTCTATGTGCTTCCAAGATATGTCTATGATATTCCCAGAAATGATCATCTAACATGCAACTCTGATCAGATAATTGCTATATTAAAAGATGATGCCAACAAAAATAGACAGGTAGACCAATGGAGTAGAATTGAAAACCATGATATTAATACACACACCTATGAACACTTTATTTTTGACAAAGAAGATAAATTATACAATGGAAAATAGAAACCACCTTCAACAATTTGTGCTGACATAACTGGATACTGGTGTGTAGAAGACTGCAGATAGATCTGTATCTATCACCACACACAAAACTTAAGTCCAAATGGATCAAAGACCTCAACATAAATCCAGCCACACTGAAACTCTTAAAAGAGAAATTGGGAAGTACCCTTGAATGAATTGATACAGGAGACCACTTCCAGAACATAACACCAGTATCACAGACACTGAGGTCAACAATTAATAAATGGGACCTCCTAAAACTGTGAAGCTTCTTTAAGGCAAAGGAAACAGTCAACAAGACAAAGCAGCATCCCACAGAGTGGGAAATATATTCACCAAACACACATCTGACAGAGGGCTGATTTCCAAAATTTACAAAGAACTCAAGAAGTTAGTCACCAAAACACCAAATAAGCACATTAAAAAGTAGGGTACAAAACTAAATAGAGAATTCTCAATAGAGGAGTCTGAAATCACTAATAGACACTTAAGAAAGTGCTCCAAATCTGTAGCTATCAGTGGAAGGCAAATCAAAACAACACTGAGATACCATCTTACTGCTGTCAGAATGGCTAAAATAAAAATACAAACTGCCTTATGCTGGAGAGGATGTGGAAACACACCTCCACTGTTGGAGGGAGTGCCAACTCTTACAGTCACTTTGGAAATCAGTATGGAGGTTCCTTAGGAAAATGAGAATCAATCTACCACAAGACCCAGAAATTCCACTCTTAGATATAACCAAAGGATGCAAATTCATGCAACAAGGGCATCTGTTGAACTATGTTTGTAGAAACATATTTGTGGTTGTCAGAACCTGAAAACCACCTAGATGCCCCTCCACTGAAGAATGGATAGAGAAAATGTGGTACATTTGCACAACGGATTACTACTAGGCAGAAAAAAAATGGATTCGTGAAATTTACAGGAAAATTCATGCAACTAGAAGAAACCATATGAAGCTAGGTAACCCAGTCACATAAAGACAAACATAGTATGTACTCACACATTTATGGATATTAGATATAGGAGCAAAGAATTACCAGCCTATAATCCACACCACCAGGAAATCTAGGAAACAAGGAGGACTGTAAGAGAGACATACATGGTCTCCTGAATAAGGGGAAAGAGACAAGATCTCCTGAACTAATTGGGAGCATAGTGGTGAGAGGGAGTTAGGAGAAAGAGAAGTGAAGAAGAGTAGGGGAGAGGAGGACATGAGGGAGCAGAAAAGTTGTGTTGGGGAAGAATAGAGGAAAGGAAGAAAAGAGATACCATAATAGAGGGAGTCATAGGTTTAAAGAGAAATCTGGCATGAGGAAAATATCCAGAAATATACACAGATGACCCCAACTAACAATCTAAGCAATAGTGGAGATGCTAACTTATGAAATTGATGACTACCTTATATGCCATCCCAGAGTAGCTGATGGAAGCAGAACAAACAACCACAGCTAAACACTGAACTAAACTCCTGGAATCCAGTTGCAGAGATAGAGAAGTGATGAGCAAAGGGATCAAGACAAAGTTGGAGAAACCCACAGAAACATCTGACCTGAACAAGGGGAAGTTCATAGACCCATGACTGTTAGATAGGAAACCAGCATAGGACTGACCCAATTCCCCTGATCATGGGTGTCAGTTAGGAGGGGCTGGGCAATCTTTGCAGTCTCTGGCAGTGGATCAGTATCTATCTGTACTATGGGAATGAACTTTGGAAGCCCATTCCACATAGAGGTATATTCTCTCAGCCTAGACACAAGGTGAGGAGCCTAGGCCCTGCTCCAAATGATATGAGAGATCCCCCATGGAAGGCCTCACCTTTTCTGGGGAGCAGAGGGGTGATGTGATAGGGGATTGGCAGGGGAGGAGGGAGGGGAGAGGGAACTGGGATTGACATGTAATAGGAGATTGTTTCAAATTTAAATATAAAAATCTGAAAAAAGACTTTGCTAATTTTTATTAGCAGCAAAGCAAACTTCAAACTATTTAATCTGTCATCTGTATGCCATACCAAACTGAACTGTCAACATCAAGAGAACTCTTGGAAATTCTCATGTGAGATATATTGGCACATTGAGCTTGTGTTCATATCTGCCTATAAAAAGAAGGATTGAAAAAATAGAAGGAAAAAGAAGAGTATTTGTGACATAATTGGCTCTCTTCTCTCTTTTATTTGCTGAAAACTGCTTCCTCCTTAAGGCACAAGCAGGTTGTCACCCTTTTCTCTAAGTCTTCCAAAATTTCTAAAGACAAATTTCCCTATCCATTCATTTACACCATTCAACTAGCTTCTGGGTCATTATAGAGTACCCAACTTTGTGCTTTAATATTAATGTCATTCTCCCCTTTTGTTATTGCATTCTAGGTCTTATTAATGAGAGGGAGTACAGTATATTGATTCAAATGTAATATTCTATGGTCAAGAAGATCTTGATACCAAGTATTGTAATAAGTACTATTTCTGGGAAATGCTATATAGTCTTGAGCAAAATTGAATGATCTCAGAAATATCTTATATACCTCTATATTTTTTCCACAGTAATATATTTCTCTTCTGAGAAAACCAGTATACCAATGAAGGTGTTATTCCTTTTTACCTTTTAACAAAATAATGGCAGAAAGTATTATAAATGAAAAAAATTGATTTATAAAATTAATACACAGGTTCCATTCTATACTATTTGGCAAAATACTCACTGCTAAATAAATGAATGCGAGTAGATCATGTGTACTTTATTCCTTTTTCCTGCTCTCTGACCTCAAGGAGGATATTTGTGCTGTGTGGTAAGCTTATGTTTAGCCATGCTTTCTATAGATTTTTCTGACATCTTTAAAATTGTAATTGTGCTTCATCTAGTCATCATCTAATTATGTCATTAACAATATGAATTATATGATTAGAGCTATTTACATTAAACATGCAATTAGATCGAATTATGCTAATAGGAAAATGCAGGATAATTAACTAAAATTAATCTTAAAAGCAGAGAAATTAACTCAGATAAACTATATTCAAGTTTCATTGTATATTTCAAAGTAAACAAGTAAATACTGCTGTTTAATCTGCACTATGTTTAACTCCCAACAGCTTACCTTTCTGTCCCCATCCTTTCCAGGTCAAATCATGTTGATAATAGTTTATTTGCTTAAATGTGCATCTAGTGCTTAATACGTTGTTTTAAAACATATTGTGGGGAGTTAGGGTGATTGTACATTTGGCAAAGCACTTAATGTACAAGTATTAGGTCCTGAGCTCAATCCTCAGGATTCACACAAGGCACACCATGCATGCTCATACTCTCCTGCGTTCTTGTGTCTTGACAGCAGCAACAGGAAAGTATTCCGCATTTTGTGGCCACCCAATCTAGTTAAATTAGAGGACTCCAAGTTCAGTAACAAATCCTGAGATTCTGTCTCAAAAATAAGGTGGAATGAAACTGAAGAAGACACTCAGTGTCAACCTCTGTTCTCTCGGTGTACACACATGTGCAAGTACCTTCCACACATACATTCATGTATACATGAATAGGCACATTCACAAAGGAATAAAAACTGTCATGGTAGCTGAACTTCATGAGTATGTCTATAATATTAGCAGTAGGAAAGGCAAAGCAGGAAGATTATTAACTCAAGTTTAGCCTGAACTGCATGAGCTCCAAGCTGACCTGGATTACTTAGAAAGAGCTTGCTTCTCAAAACAAATAATCAAAACCCACAGTTCTTGTCTCACTTTCCCCTTAATAGTAGAAGTAATGGTAGTTTCCCAATATTTCTATTCTGGTAAATTATAAATGGAAGTTGAGGCAGCTTCTAAATATGGGATAGTGTCTGTAGCATGTAGATCTTGTGTGGACTTCTCCAACAACCAGTTCCAGTTGACTATTAGTTTCTTGCAGCAGGAGTTAAATGGCTTACATCAGGACACAGGATGATGTCTTTACTAGAGTTTGGATAATAGTATATGAAGGATTTTTTCCTCAATATATGTTTTTATTTAATTTAGAAACATACATGCTTCACATGTCAATCCCAGATCTCTCTCCCACCCTTCCTCCCTTGTCCCTTCACCAGTCCCCTCCAGCCCCACACCCAATCCTCACATCATTCCCCAGGGAGGGTTAGGCCCTCCTTGGGGGGATCTCCAGAGTCTGTCATTTCATCCAGGGCATGACCTTGAGAGAGCATCCCTCCATATGGAATGGGCTCTGAAAATTCATTTGTATGCCATGGTAAACACTGATTATTCAAATACATGGAATCATTGATTCTTTCCTTTCTGTGCCCTAATTAGGTACTTCTTTGATGCGAATATTTCCACAACCAATGTCTTCAAACCTACCTAATATTTTTCTCATCTGTATACCTCAGATTCATTGCAGGTCCTACCCATTACTCAGTTCCGTCACATCTACATATTAGGAGCTTGTTGCACAAACCATATGCACATTTCTCATAAAAATATCTGATCCATGTCCTCCTTCAGTGGCTGGTAGCATTCTGATGAATATTGGTGTTTCTCTGCTTCTAGAAACACCATCCTAGTTTTCCACACTCTTCCTTTTCTTGGTCATCGCTCCTTAAGCCAAGCTTTATTCTCCTCTTCATGCTCTCTGCTTGCCTACCCCACATATCCCTCTCCTGCCTTGCTAATGGCCTTCGGGTTCCTTATTAGACCAATCAGGTGTTTTAGACCAGCAAAGTAACACAGTCTAACATAGTGAAACAAATGCAACAAAAAGAGTGCAACATATCCTTGCATTATTAAACAAATATTCCACAGCATAAATGAACATAACACACCTTAAACTAATATTATACAGAAAACTACTTTAATACCTCATCTCTTAACGGTCATAATGGCCAAGATCAATAGCAAAAATGACAGCTCCTACTGGTGAAGATTCAGGAAAAGGGAAACCTCATTTAAAAAGAAAGAAATTCCAACTTATAGTTAAAAGTAGAAATGAGAGAAAAAAATCTGATGCAGGATAACTTGGAATTCACTATGCAGATGAGGCTAAACTCAAATTACTAATTCTCCTGCATTTACAGTACAATTGTAAATAAAAGTTTGGAAAGTGGATATCTTTTTCTTGTTGTAGATCTTAGGTAGAATGATTTTGGTTTTTCCTTATTCAGCTAAGCATAAGCTGTAGGATTATTGTATGTGACTTTGACTATCATGAATTATATAGCTCTTCTTTAACCTTATTATTTAATGCTGAGTTGCCAATGATTCTGAGTGTGTAGTTTTTTGCTTACATCTATTTGTTTGGGTGTTTTATTTAACATTGTTGTGTTCTGAAAGCATATTGTTTGGTGAGTAATCATTTATGATAATTTTGTCTAGTCGAGATTTTGATATCTTCTTAATATGTAATATCTAGCTGGAATCTTTTTTTCCAATACCAGGAGCAAATATTCCAACATGTTTCTTTCCTTTGGTGTATTCAACAGTTACTTTAATACTACCTATGTAGGTCTTGCTAAAGTTAGTTCCCTATAAGCATAAACTGGAATCATGTTTCTGCCTCTTCCTTTAGGACCTTTTTTATTGCTCTGCTTTGGGGAAATTATTTTAGCTATAACATATACCTAATTTTAGTGTTAGTATTAACATTTATTTTGTTGAACATTTTTCTATTATTATCTTCAATTCACTTTTGCAATTATTTTATTTTTCAACATTCTTATGTACATTGTTCTAATAATATCTTTTGTGATTTTTAAATAAGAGTTTTTAAAGATATCCATTTAATGACTATTTCAAGGTTTAGAATAAATTCATTGTTTTAATAACTTATGTTTACTAGTTTAATGTTTCAATTTAATAATAAACAATTACAACTTTGTATTTTCCTTAATCTCCAAAATATCTTACAAAGTGTATCTACAAACAATTAGTGGTTTAAAGAATAAATGATGATCTGGAAGGATTGAAAAATCCATGTATCTTTTTTTGGTTTTCACATATATCTTTTAAAAGATCCTTAATCACTAGTTATCAGTGATAAACTATATTAGGAGAAAGAGATTAGAACAGAAATTAAGCAAGTACAGATAAAAGCCCACCATAATATCACATTTTTTTGTAAAAAAATGCTTCTGCTAGTTTCTTTAAAATTACTTAGGGGAGTACATGTATCATAGTGTATTCCCTATTCATTCTTGACTTATCATTCAATAATATAATGAAATACTATGTGCACAAAGAAGGGACTTTGTAATCTAATTCAATATGAAAATTTTTCTAGTCTGTCTTCTGGTTCCAGAGAGTCTTCAGTCTCTATAACAATACTTCCCTTTGTTCTGAATACAGAATAACTTTTTATAACACTGCCCATGCTGTTTTTATAATACTGCATGGGGTTCAGTGTTATTTAATGAGGCATTTCTCTTCATCAATCTGAGACGCTCTGAAATGTTTTCATGCTGTGCACAAAGATGAGAGTTTATAGAATATGCTTGACTGTAAAATTTCTCTATTTTTATGCAAACATAAATCAATAGGCTGGGGAAGTTGATGATCTACTTAACGTTTTGCTCACAGTTTGCTCACAAGGATTTAGGTGAACTACTGAGAAAAAATACTCATGCACTATTAATTAGATTTGAATGTTTTTCTAATTACATAGATGGCCTCCTTGCTTCAGTATTATGAGAAAGAAAAGTATGAGTAAATCAATTATTATTGGTTTTGATTTCCTATTGCATATAGATTTTCTTATTTTTTTTTGGTTTATTTGTAAATACCTTCCCGATGTATTTTATCTATATTATGGAAAACATATTAGTAGGGTAGTATGGGGGTGTTGTTCTGGTGACAGCTTCATACCAGCCCATTGAATCCATACACTCAAAGAGTATGGAATGTCTGGTGGTATATCCACCTCAAGCCCCCTCCTTCATTTCTCTCCAAACACTGCAATGTTGCAGAAAGTGAACTAAATGATGACTTCTCCTTCAGAGATTCTTAAGACCACTCCCACAGGTTATTTAAACTGCTCCCCAGAAAACACACATGTGGTTTTTCTGTCTCTCTTTTGAGTCTTCTCTCTGGGTGGGCCGGTTAAGAATCATCCAGGAGGATCTTATCCATTATCCCTAGGCCTTTTCTAATTCATTTTGATTTTGTCTGATTTGGATTGCTATGTCAGTAGAAAGACTTATCAAGGAGTAAAAATTTTCAGGTGTGAATCTATAAATTCCATAGTCTTAAATCACGAAAAAGAAAAAGACATACGAGCAGAGGACTTCAAGCTTTGAGACAATAATAAAGCATTTTAATCTACAAGTGTTCTGGTCTTGTTAATAACTAACCCAAAATGCATGCAGTCCATTCACTGTGGGTTGAACATGCCTGAAAACAGTTCATATATGCTACATGTTACCAACTGTGGTGTAATCCCTAGGATGCTGGGTTAAATTCACATTAGCTTTCAACCATCCACAAATGGCTACAGTGATAATACAAGGTGACCTGTATTGTACCTTCATGGTTACTTACTATTGTCTGTTTTAATTTACCTTTGGCCCACCTAGCCTCTCAGAGTCAAGACAAAGCATATTCTAAGTCAGACAAAGTATCACCATGACCAGTGTTGGAAGCCAATGTGTAATGCAATTCACTTTCTAAAGCATTCCTGTTTTGACCTATGTAAGGATACTATCCAGGGCTGATGTGTGTGCACTACCTCATTTTCCCACTGTGAGAAGATGTGAGCTATACTTAGAAGTTTTGTACATAATTTGGGTTTATTTCTTAGGGATCAATCAAAACATAAAGGCAGATTTATATTTTGAGCACACAAAAATAGCAAACAGGGGATTTTTTGATAGCATCTGCTTTGTTGAATTTCTAAACTGCTTCTTAGACTGAAGCAATGAAGTTACATCTTAATCGTTAAGCCAAGAATCCTACTTGTGGTCAAATGATTCACTCATTATCATTAGCATACATATGTGGGGAATTTGGCCATTGTGTTCCCAGCTGGCAGCTTTTACTAACATCTGGGTTATTAACATCAGAATCAGCAATCTAGAGAATTGTTCTTCGAACACATCCAGCTAATCCTGGGCCCAAATTAGTTCTTTTCCAAACCCACCTGCAATAAAATCTAGCCACCAAGCAGTTTATTCTTGCACAGAGTTTCTGGAATCATACGTAAGAGTACATTATGATTAAATATACCAGAACTAAGGCATGCCTTTCTGTGGATAACTTACAGGATCTTGAGCTTTGAAAGTGAAGGTGAAAACACCAATAATCCCTCTTGTCCTTGAGAATTCCAGTGAAGACTCAGAGATTCTGCCTGTTGCCAAGACAAAAATATTAACTGAAATGAGATACAACATATGAATGATTTAAGTAGTATCTTACTGTACATATACCTTAGGCATGGAAGCTGCTTGACTATGAGAAACACATTCACAGAAGTTTTAAATAGCCATTCTGTGGTGTTTGAGCTTCTTCATCCTGAAGATGGTCTCTGTTTTGTTCTTTAGCCATTTTAAAGTGACCTTCACATATGAAAAACTAGATCTGAAGATCCCTCTGGATATTCTAACTAGAGCAGCTATCTTAGTGCATTTACAAATAACTAATGTAGTCAAACATCTGAACAATTAAAAATTAGAACTCTCAAATAGTTTCTAAAAACATGGTTGATTCTCTACTGGAAAGTAAAGTGGCGACTCATTGCATTTAGGTATAGATGTCTTCATCTGATTTCAAAATCTTGGGCATTTCTTTATTAACCAACATGCAGCTTATTTACCTTGGTAATTCCTATTTTTGTGTGTATTATTCATCATTTTTAAAATTTACTTTGCATACCAACCACAGTTTCCACTACTTTTTCTCTACCCATTCCCTGCTCCCATCCCATCTACCCTCTATCCATACCTTCTTCATCTCCATTCAGAAGGGGTAAGGCTTCCCATGGGAATCAACAAAGCATTGCATATCAAGTTGATTCAGGAACAAGCTCCTCCAGCCTTTATCAAGGCTGAACAAGGCAACCCTTTATAGGGAATAGGTTCCAAAGACCCAGCTCATGAATCAGGAACATGTCCTGGTCCCACAAAACAAAAGCTATACAATTGTCACCCAGATGCAAAGGGCCTAGGTCGATCACACACTGGCTACTTAGCTGTCCATCCAGAATCTTTTAGCTTCCACAAGCTCTGGTTAGCTGTCTCTTTGGGTGTCCCCATCATGATCTTGACCATTCCCCTTGCTCATATAATCTATCCATGCTCTCTTAACTGGACTCCTTGAGATCCATCTAATACTTGGTTCTGGGCAGAGTTCCATGAATCCAATAATTTATATTTATATTATACATTATTTTCCCCTTCCAACAACCCAATCATATCCTTCCTTGCTCTCTTTCAAATCTATGATCTTGTTCATTAACTGATGGTTTATACATACATACATGTGGATATATACATAATATATATACATTTATAGAGATTCATATATATATAAATAAAGTCTACACAATGTGTAATACTAATTATGTGAATGTATTTTCAAGGTTGATCATTTGATATTAGGTAGCCACCTACTATGCTCTTCCCCAAGTCTATTTCCCCTGTTCTCAAAATTCCTTAATTGACTGTAGATTTTTGTGTATGGTTGAAGCCTCTTGAGCTTTTCACTTTCTATATTAGCACATCTAATGATGCCATCCTTGTTCAGTTCATTTTTTGACAATAATTTTGTGAGACTTCATGGATGGAGCATCCCACATTACTTGGAGACAAAATCTCACAGTAAGCTCTTTTCCTATCACTCTTAAATTTTTTCTATTGCTTTATTCCAAATTGCTCCCCAAGACTTGTGTTCTAGAACTCTGTTAGAGATATTTCATTTTGGACTTTGCACCACAACCCTGTATTTTGATCAGTTGTAATTTTCTATTACTGTTTTCATCTATTGTCAAGAAAAATTTCCTGGCAGCATATATAAAAAGATATGGAAGAAATTAACTTCAGTCTTGTAGCACAAATGAACATATGTATTTCTGATGTCCTGTATATAACCAGGACGTGGTGTACTTTTCCACACACTATGATTTGGATCAAGCACTAATTGAACAAACTCATCTTTCTTTCTTCCTTTCTGTCTGTCTGTCTGTCTTTCTTTCTTTCTTTCTGTCTGTCTGTCTGCCTGTCATATTCCCAGTTATAACACAGTTTTCACTAAAATATTCCAGTGTATTTTTTCCTAGATTAAGTTAACAAGTGCTCTTTGTTTAGAAAGATATATTTTCTTTGTGAACTCAAGGTCAACAGAGTTGTTAAGGTCTTAATTGGTACACCATTTTAATCTTTATTCAGATATGATGTATAGATGTGTACTGGGAGTTCTCATTGTGTGGATGTGGGATTGTTTAATTTCATGTGATATGTATATAATTATTATAATATGTGGCAGATCTCTTCAGCAAGGTGCATAATTTGTCAAGAATGAAACTTTATGCTATGTTTTTCAGAGAAATATGTAAATGTACTTCACAGATTATTTCATCTTCTACCAGATACCTCAACCATCAGATGTCTCCAGCATATTTTTTATCTCCTTGCCTGGTCCATAATATGACTATTTTATTATATCAATTCATATCTTTATATAATTTATATCTTTTATATGGATACTCAAGCTGAAATTAGATTTATCAATAATAAAAGTAGAACCCTTGAAACATAGAGCATGAATCTTACCATTTCTCCCTCCCTAGGTCCTTCTAAGAATCAATTATCTGCTGTCCCAAAGGTGCTTGTAAAATTTCACAAATATATAGCTGCTTGAAGAAGAGTAAGGCATTTTAAAACATCAATGTAATAACTCCCCACAAATGCCTACTTGTAAAATGTGATTTAATTTAAAACATTGCTTTTAAGGGAACATTTTGCTTTCTTTATGCTATGAACAGATTATTTTAAGAATTGATGCAGTTACTATTTGTTAAATAGAAATGATTTATATGCAAACAGATTTTATAAATATCTCTACTATTTCTTATTTATGAAAGATGTAAAATATATGAAAACTAATAAAACAAATATACAAAGTTCATCTACCACACATGAAGCTTAAGAAAAATTTGCATATATTTATTAAAAAGAAATGATAAAATCACTCCTGTCATTCAGTAGCAAGATACTTTAACAATTTTCATAAATAAAAGATTTTACAAACCAAGAGGAAAACAAGAAATAAGAGAATAATATATGCAAACTTACCTTCCAAAGAAAAAAAAGCAAATTGAGTTTTCTTGAAATAGAGAACAAACATAACATTTTCATGATTTTCTTCAGTCAAATATTTTTAAATAACAAAAATTAGTTTGTTAATAAATCTATGTTAATAGCAGCTTGAAAATGCTTCATATTACCACGTGTGTACTAGCAGGTTATATCCTTTTTTAAAATATGAATGAGATTTGTATACTCATTTGTAAAAGGTTCACTTTCTGAAAATTATAAACATTGACCCAAAAGTTTTACATATTTGGTTGTTGTAGAAAGGTGAACTGAGAAATGCACAAATGTATAATATGAGAGATCTTTCAGAATGCAGTGAGTATATGTTTCTCTTATTGGTGATGAATAAAGCTGTTTTGGCCAATGGACAGGCAGGATTTAGCCAGACAGGAAATCCAAACAGGGATAGAAAAATGTAATAAACAGAGTTGAACAGATGCCATGTAGTTACTGGGAAGGTAAGATTATCAGGCATCCCCCTGTAAGACAAGGGCATGTGGGGATACACAGATTAATAGGTATTGGTTAATAATTAAGAGAGAGCTAGCCAGTAAGAGGTCTAAGTCAATGACCAAAAACTTACACACATATATTAAGTCTCAGAGTGGTTATTTCATAGAGGCTGTGAAGACCCGAATGGGTGGAGAGAGACCAATCCAGTGGGACTGAGACTAGATGGAGAAAATCACAACAAATGTGTTAATCAATATGAATGCTCTAAGCATTCCCCAGGAAAGAGCATCATGTGACAGTGTGCTCATAAACATACTCCGGAATATTGTCAGGCATGAATAGAAGGTTGTGTCTAGTATATCACGTGAAAAGTTTTGATGAACATATATATATACATATATGAACATGTATATATATATATATATATATATATATACATACCTTTAAATATACATCCAAGGTGGGAAATATAAACAACAATCTTAGGGCAATCCTCAAAGTTTTGGTATTCCATGAATTTCTTCCAATGAGATTAATTGTTTATACCACAATGAAGTGATGACATTTCCCTCCTAGATACTTTATGCTGAAAGCTACTCATGGAACTTTGAGGAAGGTTATTAAAATTCTATGCTTCAATCACTTTGTTCATTTATCACATTGATATAAATGAATTTCTTTGATTACGTCTACCATTGGACTTTGAGCCTTTGATGAAGGAGGCTAGGACCAGATGACCTCTCTGATATGCTATTAGCACCCACCGTGCTTCCCTCATAATACCATTCATAAAACTTTTACAATAAACGAACAAATACATCCTCCAGCAATGTCTGACTAAATTCGTAAAAGTAGAACTGGAATTGTTCTGATTAAGTTTAATTATCAAAATCTACTTCAAGTTAAGTTAAATGCCACAGGTATTTAATGAATTTCTGCCTCTTAATTTAAAACAGCTCATCCAGAACCATGCACACTGTGAGCACTCAATTACTATTGATTGAGATAATTCTATGAGAGGCATGAGTTCAGTCAGTAAATGACAGAGACTCTCAAATCAAGTAAATGATTTTGGTATGTATAGAATGTCACATTTTAGAAATAATAAAGTCTATGTGTCTTGGAAGTATTGCATAAACAATACAATTATTTCTAAAAATATTCTGATTCTTTTCAAAAGAACAACTATATAATTTGAAATATTATTATTAAACTACTAATTTCAAGAAGAAAGCCAAAATCAAAATGGTCATTAGGGTTTTTTTCTAAATGTCAATAGATTGCATACCAAAAATATGTTTTAAACTGAATATTTAACTTTGAACTTTTTTAAATTCCTGCTTTATCACATTCAGAAACTCCAACTCCTTCATGTATAGTACCTGTCAGAGATAGCTTATAACAGTAGCCACATGTTAACTTATAAATTGAGTGAGATGAAGGTCAAATTATCAAAGAAGGCTAAAGTACAAAGCCAAGATCACTGATTTTATTAAAACTTAAGCAAAAAAAAAAAAAAAGCTCAGCCAGAATCCTTTATCTCTTTAAAGGGAGATATAGAAAAATCTTAGGCATCTGAAGTGGAATCATGTTTATTGGGATTCACTGATAGAGCTCAATGGATGTCCATACCCAGCATCACAAAGTGTCCACAACTCCAGATGCCCTTTTCATTAAGACTCAGAAATTATAACTGTTCTTGTCCAAATCCTTGAATATAAATCCTGTATATTTTAACATTGATTTTAATTTTTAATTTGTTTTGTTGTTTTTGTTTTAGTTGTTTTTCAAGACAAGGTTTCTCTGCACATCTTTGGAGTCTGTCCTGGAGCTCCCTTTCTAGACCAGGCTGGCCTCAAAATCACAGAGATCAGCCTGCCTCTGCCTCTCTAGTTCTGGGATTAAGGTTGTGACCCACCACTGCCCGGCTTTTAACAATGTTTTTAATACTACTCAATATATATCTGTGAGTACCTCAATGAATGGAGAAATGTCTGGGCTCTTGAAATTTTAGTACTTCTAATAAGAAAATAAAGTTGGTGAGAAGGACAGTACAGCTTCTTAGAAGTACTCCAAGAGTGTAAGCCATGCATAATTTAATTTTGTATACTGCAATATATGATACAGCCTGTAATCTGATGAACTAGTCCAGAAAACTGCACATAACATTTTTCTTCAATCAAATCTCATAATGTTTTTTAAGAGAGGTT
Source organism: Mesocricetus auratus (assembly GCF_017639785.1). NCBI lineage: Eukaryota > Metazoa > Chordata > Mammalia > Rodentia > Cricetidae > Mesocricetus > Mesocricetus auratus. The sequence continues at coordinate 29,170,084 of NW_024429200.1, read as the reverse complement.
TATTTTAATCTAAGAATCATATATATGTGGTTTAATAAATTTAATAGATTACTTAAAGCCAGATAATAGGATAATAGGAGAAAGTTATCCTACTTAGGAATTGCTGGAATAAATTATTAATTTTCACATATTAAAATGGAATGAAAACTATATATGTCTATCAAAAACAATTTAAAGGTATCAGAAAATTCCTCAAAATAAAATTTCAAATCAAAGCTCTCATTCTTAGGCACTTCAACCTTTATGCTCAGTGGTATCATGCAGTCTCACCATCTATATAATCATTCAGAAATGAGGGTTAAGCTAGAAAGGTCAGAGTTCTGCATTTCAGACACTTCATCAGTTCATTTACATACTTCCCAAATCTTGTACCTTAGGCATCAAGCACACAATTTTTAAATGCACATCTCAGCTAAATGACTAATTTTACTAGCAATGAGCTTCCAAGTTTTCTGATTATGTGAATGTACACATGTATATTTTCTAATACCTTAATCACTGAACATGAAAATAGTTCTCAATACAGCTCCCAATGTACAGAATGTTTCTTTTAATTTATATTTTTGTCTTTGCATAAGTGAATGAACAAAAACAAACACCGTTTAGGAAAACACTAACAGGAGGCAGAAAATTTAGCATTCTGAAAAGGCTTGATTTCAATACAGGGAGGGTGTTAGGTGACTTCAGTGTGCCACAGTGGGTGCTACTTCAAGCTCATTAGTTTACTAAGAAACCAAACTTTAAAACCAGGGTCAACTTGTATATTCAAAAGAATTAAAGTTTCTGATATTCTAGATATTTGTGCTCACCTGAATGGTGAGTTCAGACACATTACAGAAGAATTTTATCTACTATTAGATACCTTGAAGGCTAGTTAAGTAGGGATTTTATTTAGTATGATGCACCTGCGAGGAAAATTTCTAGCTAGAATGCATTCTCTGTCTATCTATTTTTGTGTGTATATATATTTTTATTTAAATTACAAGCAAGATTGTTTTAAATGTCAATCCCAGTTCCCTCTCCCTCCCCTCATCCCCTGTCCCAGACCGAAACCCTATCCCATCCCTTTTCTGTTCCCCAGGGAGGCTAAGGCCTTCCATGGGGAATCTTCAAAGTCTGTCATATCATTTGAAGCAGGGCCTAGACTCTCCTCTCTGTGTCTAGGCTGAGAAAATATCCTTCTGTTTTAAGTGGGCTCAAAAAGTCCATTTGTATACGAGGGATACATACTGATACAATACCAGAGGCCCCATACATTGCCCAGACATCCAAAGTGACATCCACATTCAGGGGATCTGGAATTGTCCTTTGCTGGTTTCCCAGCTATCAGTCTGGGGTCTATAATGTAGTCTTTGTAAAGGTCAGTTATTTCCATGGATTTCTCCCACCTGGTCATGACCACTTTGCTCATCACTCCTCCCTCTCTACAACTGGATTCCAGAAGTTCATCTCAGTGTTTAGCAGTGGAGGTCTGCTTCTGCTTTGATCAGCTACTGGATGAGGACTATAAGATGGCATATGTAGTTATCAATCTCATTATTGGAGAAGAGCATTTAGGGTAGACTCTCCACTAATGCTTATATTGCTAGTTGGTGGTCATCCTTGTAGATCTCTGAACATTTCCCTAGTGCCAGGTTTCTTTTAAACCTATAATGGCTCCCTCTATTATGATATCTCTTTTCTTACTCTGCTCTATTCTTCCCAACTCAAACATCCTGACCCTCATGGCCTCCTCTCCCTCCTCTTCTCCCCTCCTTTTACAGCTAACTCCCTCTCCCCTACACCATGCTGCCAATTAGCTAGGAGATCTTGTCGCTTTTCCTTTCTCCAGGGGACCGTGAATGTCTCTCTTAGGGTCTTCCTTGTTTCTTAACTTCTCTGGCAGTGCTGACTGTAGGCTGGCAATCCTTTGCTCTAGGTCTAATATCAATATTTGAGTGAGCACATACTAGCTTCCTCATTTTGTAACTGGGTTACCTCACTCAGGATGGTTTCTTCTAGCTCCATCCATATGCCTTATAATTAGATGATATCATTGTTTTTTTTTTCCCATTGAGCAGTACTCCATTGTGCAAATGTACCATATTTCTCCATCCATTTTTCATTTCATGACATCTAAATTTCTTCCAGGTTCTGACTATTACAAATTATTCTGCTATGAACATAGTTGAAGAGATGTCCTTGTTGTATGAATGTGCATCTTTTGGGTATACGCCTAAGAGTAGAATTGCTGGATCTTGTAGTAGACTGATTTCCATTTACCTCAGGAACTGCCATTCTGATTTCTAAAGTGGCTGTAAGAGTTTGCACTCCCACAAGCAGTGAAGGAATGTTCCCCTTTCTTCACATCCTCTCCAACATTAACTGTCATTGGTGTTTTTTACTTTAACCACTCTGACAGGAGCAAGATGACATCCCAGTTGTTTTCATTTGCATTTCCCTGATGGCTAAGGATGTTGAGCACTTTCTTAAGTGGCGTTCAGCCATTTTATATTCCTTTATTGAGAATTCTCTATTTAGTTATGTACCACATATTAGTCTGTTTACTTTGTCTTGTGGTGACTAGCTACTTGAGTTATTTGTAAATTTTGGAAATCAGCCCTCTGTCAGATGTGGGGTTTGTAAAGATCTTTTCCCATTCTGTGGCTTGCTGTTTTGTCATTTTGACTATTTTGTTTGCTGTACAGAAGCGTCTCAGTTCCATGAGGTCTTTTTTATTAATGTGATATCAATGCCTGTTCTACCTATGTTATGTTAAGGAAGCAGTCTCCTGTACCAATTCCTTCAAAGGTGCCTCCTATCTTCTCTTCTAAGAAGTTCAGTGTGGCTAGATTTATGTTGGTTGTGCATGGTGATAGATATGGATCTACAGCATCCAGTTATGCCAGCACCACTTGTTGAAGATGCTTTCTTTTTTCCATTGCATAATTTTAGATTCTTTGTCAAAAATCAGGATTTTGTAGATGTCTGGGTCCATATTAGGGTTTTCAATTCAATTCCATTGGTCTACCTGTTTATTATTGTTCCAGTACTAAGCTGTCTTCAAGATTATAGCTCTTTAATAGAGCTTGAAATCAGGTATGTTGATGCTTCTGGAAGTTCCTTTATGGTACAAGATAGTTTTGACTATACTGGGTCTTTTGTTTATCCATATAAAGTTGAATATCTTTCATTCAAAGTCTGTGAAGAATTGTGCTGGGGTTTTAATAGGGATTGCACTGAATCTGTAGAATGTGTTTGGCAAGATTGCCATTTTTACTATGTTGATCCTACCTATGCACGAACATGGGAGATCTTTCCATTTTTTGCTATCTTCTTTAATTTCTTTCTTTAAAGACTCAAAGTTTTTGTTATATAGCTCTTTCGCTTGTTTGTTATCAGAAACACAATAAAATACTGGCAAATGGAATCAAAGAACATATCAGAAAAAAATCACCCACCATGTTCAAGTAGGCCTCATCCCAGGGATGAGGGGATGGTTCAACATATGAAAAACAATCAATGTAATCCACTATATAAACAAAATAAAAAAGAAACATCACATGCTCATCTCACTAGATGCTAAAAAAGCCTTTGACAAATCGAACACTCCTGAAAGATAAAGGTTTTGGAAAGATCAGGGATCACAAGAACATACCTAAACATAATAAAAGCAATATACAGCAAATGAACAGCCAACATAAAACTAAATGGATAGAAACTCAGTGGAATTCCTCTAAAATTAAGAACAAGACAAGGCTGACAAGTCTCTCCATATCTCTTCAATACTGTACTTGAAGTTCTAGCTAGAGCAATAAGACAACAAAGGGAGATCAAGGGGATACAAATAGGAAAAGAAGAAGTCAAGCTTTCACTATTTGCAAATGATATAATAGTTTAATAAATTACCCATATAATTCTACCAGGGAACTCCTACAGCTGATAAACACCTGCAGCAAAGTGGCAGTATACAGGATTAGCTCAAAAAATTGGTAGCACAGCTGGGCGTTGGTTGCTCATGCCTTTAATCCCAGCACTTGGGAGGCAGAGGCAGTTGGATCTCTCTGAGTTTGAGATCAGCCTGGTCTTCAGGAGCTAGTTTAGGACTGGTTTCAAAACTACACAGGGAAACCCTGTTTGAACAAAAAATAATAACAAAAACTTAGTAGCATTACTATATAGATATGATAAATGGGTTGAGAAAGAAATCAGAGAAATATCACCCTTTGCAATTGCCACAAACAATGTAAAATATCTTGTGGTAATGCTGCCTATCTATTTTTACTTTATTTTAAAATACTTTTTATGGTTAAAAATAGGTAATTTGTTAAAAAAAATAAAAGGAAAGCCCTGTTAGAGTGACAGTGGGCTAGTAAGTTGAAGACATGCCATGTCTTGATGAAAGGATTGTGTGTGTGTGTGTGTGTGTGTGTGTATGTGTGTGTGTGTGTGTATGGTACAGTGTATGTGTTCACATGTTCTTGTTGTTATATACGTATACATGTACACTGGCAAATGTCATCAGTTGTTAACATGTCTCTTCTTTCATGGATCTCGTCTATATTTTTTGAGACAGATTCTTCCACTTAGTCTGAAGATTATGGATTTATGACCAGTGAGCACTATGGCTACAGTTCCAGATGTATGCAACTATTGTCAGTTTTTACATAGGTGCTTGTGATCTAAACACAAGTCCCCACAACTTATGGTTACATGAAGATACTTTACCAACTGAGCCATCTCCTCTTTATGAAGAATTTTAAAATTAATTTCATTATCCCACTTAATTTTAAATGTGTGTGTGTGTGTGTGTGTGTGTGTGTGTGTGTGTGGTTATAAAAAAGAACCCACAGGGCTTTTAAGCACAGAGTCTTCATCTACCACTGAACAAAATCTTTCTCAATGAGTCAGTTTAATTGTTTATTTAAATCCTTTTAATCTCTTCTTTCTTTATTTAGTTAAATTAGAAACAACCTTGTTTTACATGTCAATCCCAGTTCCTTCTCCATGCCTCCCCGATCTTGCCTGCCCAACACCAATCCTCTATCTCATTCCCTTTCTGCTCCCTGGGGAGGGTGAGGCCTTCCATGGGGGATATTCAAACCCTGTCACATCATTTGGAGCAGGGCCTAGGCCTTCCCACATGTATCTGAGCTGAGAGAGTAACACTCTGTTTGGAATGGACTCCCAATGTCCAGTCCTATACTAGGGACAAATACTGATCCACTACCAGAGGCCCCATAGACTGCTCAGTCCTCCTAGCTGACACCCATGTTCATGAGGCTTGATTTGGACCCATGGTGGTCTCCCAGCTATCAGTCTAGTGTCCATGAGTTCCCCCTTGGGAAAGTATGCTATTTCTGTGGGATTCTCCAACTTGGTCATGACCCCTTTGCTCATCTCTCCTCCCTCTCTGCAATTTAAATTCTTAACACATCCTCTCCGACAGTTATCCTTCCTCATTGTGAATGCGTTTCTCTTAATATTGCCTATATTTTCATTATTTCTTTTCTATCTATATCCCTTGTTCTTTTACTCCTTTTTATTGTGATCAATTATACTTCTAATGAATATTTTTTCTTAAATTTTCAAATTAATCCTTCATGGAATTCAATCTATATTTTACTTCTAATTCTCTTATAAACCCATGTATTATGACAACATAATAGGATTTTCAGCTGAAGACTGAGCCACAGTTGAACACTGTTGTAATTCCATTACATTCAAAATAGTCTAAATGGGGAATCCATTTATACACCATTCATCCAGCACACCAAGTTATAACTCTGCCTTGAACACATGCTTCACTTGCTTATGGCCAGAGCTGTTTGTCAGCTAGACATTTCTTTTTTCCATTAGAAATTCCACTTCAAAAGAAGGAAGAGCACTTTAGTACTGATATTAAAATTGGCCGCAAGTATCTACTAAAATTTATATGTCAGAATTAGTCAGTGGAGTCTTAGGATTCTTCAGAAAAGCCTGAACTTGAATTATATTTCTTTGAATACTTTTACTATTACTCCCAGTAATAACTGTGAATCTTTGAAAGCTGATACTGTTCTCCAAACCACCTACAAAATGAATCCAATGAATTCTAGTCTGGTAAGGACTATGCAGTATGGTGTCTTCAATATGTTAGATTAAATATGTAACTACTAATAAACAACATCAGGCTGACTTTTCATTCTTATTCATGTGACATGCTCTTAAGCTTGTGCTTAATACCTTGGAGAAGATAATATATAATATTCAGAAATTATAAAAGACTATTTTGTCTCCTTTCCTCTAAAGATCTGTTACAAGACTGACATGAAAACAAGTGATTTAGACTTGGATAGTTAGCCTTATGGTTAACTATTACATCTTTAATTATAGATAAGGGCTGGACACCACCACAGTGTTCAGAAGGGGAGTGTAATTAACTGGTGACTCAGATAGAACAAAAGACATCCATGAATTACTCCTGGCCTAATGCCTAGCTTCTTGCAAATAAATATTTGAGTATTTTTGCAATTAGAAGAGAGCATACTCTAAAGTATATGCCTACTGATGTTTAAAGGACAGTTCTGCAGTACAGTCATAATTTGACTGCTTGCATCAAATACCAAGTTTCTAATGGAATGAGAAGGAACCAGCCATTCTTAACTTTTGCTCATTTATAAGAAAGCACCTGTGGGAAGTAGCTATCCCTCCGGCAGCATCAGGTAAACAGGCCGGCTTCCCGGCCTGTGTTCCAGTGCCTGCAGATCGCCTGGGAACTGCACAGAGCTCCCAATCCTGGCGGGAGCCAAGCAGCCCAGACTCCAGATCTTCTCTCCCACCAACGAGACCAGGAAGCAAGAGGAGGCTGGGAGTACAGGGAAGCAGCTGTTCCTCCAGCAGCATCAGGTAAACAGGCCGGCTTCCCGGCCTGTGTTCCAGTGCCTGCAGATCGCCTGGGAACTGCACAGAGCTCCCAATCCCGGCGGGAGCCAAGCACCCCAGACTCCAGATCTTCTCTCCCACCAACGAGACCAGGAAACCAGAGGAGCCAGGGAGACCAGGGGAGTAGGTGTTCCGGATAAGGTACAACAGGACCCAGCATAGGATCCAAGGGACCACGTAGGAGGCTAAGCGCCCCAGATTCCTGTTCTTCTTCTCCACCCACGGACCAGCATTTGGACAAGGAATAGAAGAACCACCAGATTATTGGACTTGCTAGCACCCACCAAAAGGGAACTCTGGTCCCCAGACCAGTAAGGGGCTCTTTCTGCACCCATTAGAAGAAGAGATGGGAAAGAGACAATACAAAAACACACTCAGCAACAGAAAAACAAATATGACACCGCCAGATTCTAGAGACTCCACACCAGCAAAACCCCAACATTCCAATGCGAATGAAGCAGAAGAGAATGACCTTAAAAGCACTTTCATGAAAATGATAGAGGCCCTAAAAGAGGATATAGGAAAATCCCTCAAAGAAATGGAAGAAAAAACAAACCAAAAAATGCAAGAAATGGAAGAAAAAACAAACCAAAAAATGCAAGAATTGGATGAAAAAACAAACCAAAAAAGGCAGGAAATGGAAGAAGAAACAAAACAAAAAATGCAAGAATTGGAAGAAGAAACATACCTAAAAAGGCAGGAAATGGAAGAAGAAACAAAGCAAAAAATTCAAGAAATGGTAGAAAAAACAAAGCAAAAACTGAAAAAAATGGAAGAAGAAACAAACCAAAAAAGGGAGGAAATGGAAGAAGAAACAAAGCAAAAAATGCAAGATATGGAACAAAAAGCAAACCAAAAAATGCAAGAAATGGAAGAAAGAACAAACCAAAAAATTCATAAAAGGCAACAAACGGACGAACAGATAAACAGAAAATTGCAAGAAGCAATGCAAACACTGCAACGGTTGAAAACTGAAATAGAGACATTAAAAAAAACACAATCTGAAGAAAGGCAGAAAATAGAAAAGCTAGACAAACAGTCAGGCACTACCAATACAAGCATTACCAACAGAATAGAAGACATGGAAGAGAGAATCTCAAGTGTTGAAGATACACTAGGAGAAATGGATTTATCAACCAAAGAAAACCTTAAATCCAACAAATCCTTAACACAAAACATCCAGGAAATATGGGACACCATGAAAAGACCAAACCTAAGAATAATAGGTATAGAAGAAGGAGAAGAAATCCACCTCAAAGGGGCAGAAGGCATATTCAACAAAATCATAGAAGAAAACTTTCCCAACCTTAAGAAAGACATGCCAATGAAGGTACAAGAAGCCTACAGAACACCAAATAGAGTGGACCACAAAAAAAAATTCCCTCGCCAAATAATAAAGACCCCAAACATACAGAATAAAGAAAGAATATTAAGAGCAGCTAAGGAAAAAGGTCAAGTTACATATAAAGGCAGACCTATCAGAATCACACCTGATTTCTCCATGGAAACTCTGAAAGCCAGAAGGTCCTGGATAGATATTCTACCTACACTAAGAGACCATGGATGCCAGCCCAGACTACTATACCTGGCAAAGCTCTCAATCACTATAGACGGAGAAAACAAGATATTCCATGAAAAAACTACATTCAAGCAATATGTGTCCACTAACCCAGCCCTACAGAAAATATTGGAAGGAAAACTCCAACCCAAGGAAGCTAACTACAACCAGAAAAACATAAGCATTAGAGAATCCCTCTCTACCAACAACCAAAAGAACAAAGGGGTGAACTTCCACACATAATTCCACCAACAACAACCATCGCAAATCGAAGAAGGATGAACAATAAATGGTCATTAATATCCCTCAATATTAACGGCCTTAACTCACCCATAAAAAGACACAGACTAGCAGAATGGATTTGAAGACAGAACCCTTCCTTCTGCTGCATACAAGAAACACACCTCACCCTCAAAGACAGACATTACCTGAGAGTTAAAGGTTGGGAAAAAATTTTTCAATCAAATGGACACAAGAAACAAGCAGGGGTAGCAATCCTAATATCTAACAAACTAGACTTTAAAATAAAATCAATCAAAAGAGATGAAGGAGGTCATTACATATTCATCACAGGTGAAACCCACCAAGATGAAGTGTCTATCCTGAACATCTATGCCCCAAATACAAAGGTATCCACATTCGTTAAAGAAACATTATTAGAACTTAAATCTCATCTAAAGCCCCACACAGTTATAGTGGGAAATTTCAACACACCACTCTCACCACTAGATAGGAATACCAGACAGAAACTCAACAAAGAAGCAAAGGGTCTAATAGAAGTAATGACCCAACTGTGATTAACAGATATCTATAGAACATTTCATCCACATTAAAAAGAATATACCTTCTTCTCACAACCACATGGAACCTTCTCAAAAATCGACCACATACTTGGCAACATATCAAACCTCAGCAGCTACAAAAAAATTGGAATAACTCCATGCATCTTATCAGACAACCATGCCTTAAAATTAGAATTCAACAACAACACAAATTGCAGAAAACCTACAAACTCATGGAAATTGAATAATGCTCAACTGCACCATCCCTGGTTCAAAGAGGAAATTAAAAATGAAATTAAAAACTTCCTGGAATTCAATGAAAATGAAGACACAACATACACAAACCTATGGGACACTTTGAAAGCAGTGCTACGGGGGAAGTTCATAGCACTAAGTGCTCACATGAAGAAACAGGAGAACACTTATACCAGAGAATTAACATCACAGCTAAAAGCTCTAGAACACAAAGAAGCAAACTCCCCCAGGAGGAGTAGACGCCAGGAAATAATCAAATTGAGGGCTGAAATCAATAAAGTAGAAACCAGGAAAACAATACAAAGAATCAATGCAACGAAGAGTTGGTTCTTTGAGAAAATCAACAAGATAGACAAACCTTTGTCCAAACTTACCAAACAGCAGAGACTAAACACGCAAATTAACAAAATCAGAAATGAAAAGGGGGACATAACAACAGACTCTGAGGAAATCCAGAGAATCATTAGGTCATACTTTGAAAACCTGTACTCCACAAAATTCGAAAATTTAAAGGAAATGGATGACTTCCTGGACAGCTATCATTTGCCAAAACTAAATCAAGAACAGATAAGCAATTTAAATAGACCTATAACCCCTATGGAAATAGAAGCTGTCATCAAAAGTCTCCCAACCAAAAAAAGTCCAGGTCCAGATGGCCTCAGTGCAGAATTCTACCACAAATTCAAAGAACAGCTTATACCAATTCTTCTCAAAGTGTTCCACACAATAGGAGCAGAAGGGTCTTTGCCAAACTCTTTCTATGAGTCTTCAATAACCTTGATCCACAAGCCACACAAAGATACAACTAAGAAAGAGAACTTCAGACCAATATCCCTCATGAACATTGATGCAAAAATACTCAATAAAATACTGGCAAATCGGATCCAAGAACACATCAAAACAATCATTCACCACGATCAAGTAGGTTTCATCCCAGGAATGCAGGGATGGTTCAACATATGAAAATCCATCAACGTAATCCACCATATAAACAAGCTGAAAAACAAAAATCACATGATCATCTCACTAGATGCTGAAAATGCCTTTGACAATATCCAACACTCCTTCATGATAAAGGTCTTGGAGAGATCTGGGATAACAGGGACATACTTAAACTTAATAAAAACTATATACAGTAAACCAACAGCCAACATCAAACTAAATGGACAGAAACTCAACGCAATTCCTATAAAATCAGGAACAAAACAAGGCTGTCCACTCTCTCCATTCCTTTTCAACATGGTACTTGAAGTTCTAGCTATTACCATACGACAACAAAGGGGGACCAAGGGGATACAAATTGGGAAGAAAGAGGTCAAACTTTTACTATTTGCAGACGATATGATAGTTTACATCAATGACCCAAAGAACTCTACCAGGGAACTCTTACAGCTGATTAACACCTTCAGCAAAGTGGCAGGCTACAAGATCAACTCAAGAAAATCAGTAGCCCTACTATATACAGATGATAAAAGGGTTGAAAGAGAAATCAGAGAAACATCACCCTTTACAATTGCCACAAACAACATAAAATACCTTGGGGTAACGCTAACCAAACAAGTGAAAGACCTGTATCGTACGAACTTTCAATCTTTAAAGAAAGAAATTAAAGAAGCCCTCAGAAAATGGAAAGATCACCCATGATCTTGGATAGGTAGGATCAATGTAGTAAAAATGGCAATCCTGCCAAAAGCAATCTACAGATTCAATGCAATCCCCATTAAAATCCCAGCACAATTCTTCATAGACCTTGAAAGAACAATAATCAATTTTGTATGGAAAAACAAAAGACCCAGGATAGCCAAAACAACCCTGTTCAACAAGGCAACGTCCGGAGGCATCACCATCCCTGACCTCAAGCTCTATTATAGAGCTATAGTCCTGAAAACAGCTTGGTATTGGCACAAAAATAGGCAGGTAGACCAATGGAATCAAATTGAAAATCCAGGTATCAACCCACACACGTACGAACATCTGATCTTTGACAAAGAAGCTAAAAATATACAATGGAATAAAGAAAGCATCTGCAACACATGGTGCTGGCATAATTGGAGACTGGCATGTAGAAGAATGCGGATCGATCCATGTTTATCGCCTTGCACAAAACTTAAGTCCAAATGGATCAAAGACCTCAACATAAATCTAGCCACACTGAACCTCTTAGAAGACAAAGTGGGTGGTAACCTTGAAAGAATTGGTACAGGAAACAACTTCCTGAACATAACACCAGTAGCACAGACAGTGAGATCAACAATTAATAAATGGGACCTACTGAAACTGACAAGCTTCTGTAAGGCAAAGGACACAGTCAGCAAGACAAAAAGGCAGCCCAAAGAATGGGAAAAAATATTCACTAATCCCACATCTGACAGAGGGTTGATATCCAAAATTTACAAAGAACTCAAGAAGCAAGTCTCCAAAACAGCAAAGGACCCAATTAAAAAGTGGGCTGCAGAACTAAATAGAGAGTTTTCAATAGAGGAGTCTAAAATGGCTGAGAGGCACTTGAGAAAGTGCTCAACATCCTTAGCCATCCTGGAAATGCAAATCAAAACAACTCTGAGATACCATCTCACTCCTGTCAGAATGGCTAAAATCAAAAACACCAATGACAATTTATGCTGGAGAGGATGTGGTGAAAGGGGAACACTCCTTCATTGCTGGTGGGAGTGCCAACTGGTTCAGCCACTTTGGAAATCAGTATAGAGATTCCTCAGAAAAATGGGAATAAACCTACCACAAGACCCAGCAACTCCACTCTTAGGCATATATCCAAAAGATGCCCCTTCATACAACAAAGATGTCTGTTCCACTATGTTCATAGCAGCTTTATTTGTAATAGCCAGAACTTGGAAGCAACCTAGATGTCCCTCACCCGAAGAGTGGATAGAGAAAATGTGGTACATCTACACAATTGAGTACTATTCAGCAGAAAAAAATAATGGAATCATGAGATTCGTAGGCAAATGGATGACACTAGAAGAAACCATCCTGAGTGAGGTAACCCAGTCACAAAAAGAGAAACATGGCATGTACTCTCTCATATATGGATTTTGGACATAGATCTGGGGAGTGCCAGCCTACAATCCTATGGCCAGAGAGTCTGGGAAACAGAAACTTCATTTAGCGGCTGGTTAAGTACTGAGGTGAACTCAAGAAAGCCAGTAACTCAAGAAAGCCAGTAACAGAGAGGGAGGACTGATGATCAAAGGGATTAAGACTGGGCTGTTTTAACCCCCAGAAATAGGTGACCAGACAAAGGTTAACTCTTGAATCCCAGGCATCAGCCTGGGAATCCAGCATGGGACTGATCAATACCCCCTGAATTTGGGTGTCAGTGAGGAAGCCTAGGGAACCTATTGAGCCTTGGGCAGCAGATCAGTACCCATCCCAAATATACACATGGACTTTGGACTCCCATAGAACAATGTGAGGTGCACTCTCACCCTGAACTCTTAGGGAAGGGTCTAGGCCCTGCCCTATATGAAATGACAGACTATGGACACCCCCATGGAGGGCCTTACCCTCCCTGGGGGAATGAGGGGATACCGGGGGGGGGCTGGGGGGAGGGTACAGGAGGAGGGGAGGGAATGGGAGAGGGACCTGGAACTGACTTGTGAATCAACCTCGTTTCTTATCTAAATTTAAACTGGAAAAAAAAAGAAAGTTATTTGAATGCATGTTAAACATTAATGTAATTTTTGAAAGGGTATATCTGATTTTTTTTACCAAAATAAATCTGGAGAATAAAAAAATTAAAAAAAGAAAGCACCTGTGTACATTCTGTGTCAGTTATTATGATTATGGGAGCATTTAATTCTACCTTTCCAAAGAGATTAACTGTATCTCATGAGAAGGGAATGGTGAGTTTGTAAGAATTTTTACATTAATTACATGAATATTACATTTCAAAAATTGAAGACATTGACACAAATGATATGAAACTGTGACTTAAAACTGCCTACACTCTAGTGCATCTTTGAACACTACACACAATCACAAGGAAAAAGGAAAGATAACTCCTTTAACAGGTAGAAAATAAAATGACTGTTATTATCTGCATGTGTTGGTTTCTCTCTTCATCCATGGTAGATAGATAGGCCTTGTCCTGTTTATAGCAAAACTTCTGGTGACATGGGCACAAATAGCCCAGACAAGGGTACTACACACTGCAGTTCCCGTCCTGGGAGGAGCCAGCCCCCCCAGAGCCTGCCAGCATCCAAGTCCCATTCTCTACAAACAGGAGGTGAGCCTAACTTCCAGTACCCTGAGCAGAACCACTGGAGACCTGAGGACTACACATGGCAGATCCCAGCCCAAGTGAATTCAGACTGCCCAGAGACTGCCAGCACCATAGTCCATCTCTCCACTTACAGGAATAGATAGGCCTGGGCCTGTTTACAGTGCACCATCCAGTGATCTGCTCACAACTATCCATGGCCAGGGTAAAGCACACTGCAGCTCCCATCCCATCCAGAGACTGCCAGCTTCCAAGTCCCATTCTCCACCCACTGGACAGGAGAGGGTCCACCCTACCAAAAGATTGCCATGGCCCTGATGCTAGGATGGCCTCCATCCATGCAAGAGGAAAGCAACCAGGGTATTGGAACGTGCTCCCACCCATGGGAAAAGAGCCGTGGTCACATACCAACCAGGAAAGGAAGAGACTCCTACTGTACCCAGGGGAAGAAATGATGGGAAGGAGACAATATAAAAACATAACCCAGCAACAGAAAACCCAATATGACACTGTCAGAGACTCTACACCTGCAAGAACTGAACAGCCCATTGCAGATGAAGCAGATGAGAAAGACCTTAAAAACAACTTCATGAAAATGATAGAGGCCCTCAAAGAGGACATGAGAAAATCCCTTAAAGAAATGAAAGAAAAAAGATGAAAAAATGCAAAAAATACAAGAAATGGAAGAAAGACAAACCAAAAAGTCCAACAAATGCAATAAAGAGAGGAAAAGACACAGCAAAAATTGCAAGAAACAATTCAGATCATACAATGGTTGAAAGCTGAAATAGAGACAATTAAAAAAACATAATCTGAAGAAATGCTGGAAATAGAAAAGCTAGGGAAAATGTCAGGTACTACATAACCAACAGAATACAAGAGATAGAAGAGAGAATCTCAGGTACTGAAGATACACTAGGGGAAATAGATTCATCAATCAAAGAAAATCTTAAGTCCAACAAATCTCTAACACAAAATATCCAGGAAATATGGGACACTGTGAAAATACCAAACCTAAGAATAATAGGCATAGAAAAAGGGGAAGAAACACAACTCAAAGGGACAGAATACATGTTCAACAAAATCAGAGAAGAAAACTTTACCAACCTAAAGAAAAATATGCTAATGAAGGTACAAGAAGCTTACAGAACATGAAATAGAGTGGACCACAAAAAAGTTCCCTCACCACATAATAATCCAAACCCCAAGCATCCAAAATAAAGAAAAAATGCTTAGAGAAGCTAAGGAAAAAGGTCAAATAACATACAAAGGCAAAACTATCAGAATCATGCCTGACTTCTCCAAGGAAAAGCTGAAAGCCAAAATGTCCTGGACAGATATTCTACTAAAACTAAGAGACCACGGATCGCAGCCCAGACTACTATACCCAGCAACTTTAATTTATTTAAGATAGAGAAAACAAGATATTCCACAAAAAACATATTTAAACAATACATATCCACTAACCCAATCCTACAGAAAGTTCTGGAAGGAAAACTCCAACCAAAAGAACTTAACTACAACCAGAAATATATAGGGAATAGATGATCCCACTTTATCAACAACCAAAAGAAAAAAGAGGTGGAAATCCACACATAATTCCACCTCCATCAACTATTCCAAAACAAACAAGAATGAACAAGCAATGGTCATTAATAAACCTAAATATTAATGATCATATAGTGCATAAAAAGACACAGGCTAACAGAATGTATTCAAAGACAAAACTCATGCTTCTGCTGATTACAAGATGCACAGCTCAGACTCAAATACTGATATTATTTCAGAGTTCAGAAGTGTGAAAAGATTTTCCAAACAAATCGAACCAAGAAACAAGTGGGGGTAGCAATCCTAATATCTAACAAATTAGATTTTAAAATAAAATCAATCAAAAGAGAAGAATGAAGTAATTTAATACTCATCACAGGAGAAATCCACCAAGATGAAGTTTCAATTCTGAACATGTATGCTACAAATATAAATGCATCTACTTTCATAAAATAAACATTACTAAAAATAAAATCACATATAAAGCCCCACACACTTATAGTGGGAGACTTCAATACCCCACATTCACCATGAGACAGGATTACCAGGCAGAAACTTAACAAAGAACCATAGGAAATACTAGAAGTTATGATTCAATTGGGAGTAACAGACATCTATAAAATATTCCATCCAAATAAAACAGAATATGCCTTCTCTCAGCACCACATGGAACCTTCTCAACAAATGAACATATAATTGGCAACGTAGCAAACCACAACAGAAACAAAAAAAATGGAATAACTCCATGCACCTTATCATCCAACATGCATTAAAATTAGAAGTTAACAACAACACAAATTTTAGACAGTACACAAACTAATGGAAATTGAAAAATGCACAAAAATGACCATCCCTGGGTCAAAGAAGAATTAAAAAAAGACATTAAACACTTCCTAGAATTCAATATGAATGAAGATACAACATAGCCAAATTTGTGAGACACATAGAAAGCAGTCCTACGAGAGAAGTTCATAGTTCTAAGTGCCCACATGAAGAAACTGGGGAATAGTTACTCAACTGAAATCTCTAGAACACAAAGAAGCAAACTCACCCAGGAGGAGTAGATATCAGAAATAATCAATTTGAGGGCTGAAATCAATAAAGTAGAAATTAGGAAATCAATACAAAGAATCAATGCAACAAAGAGTTGATTGTCTGAGAAAATCAACAAGATAGACAAACCTTTATACAAACTTATGAATCAGCAGAGGGTGATCATGCAAATTAACAAAAACAAAAATGAAAAGTGGGACCTAACAACAGATACTGAGGAAATCCATAGAATCATCAGGTCCTACTTTGAAAACCTGTACTCCACAAAATTTAAAAACCTAAAGGAAATGGAAATTTTTCTGGATAGATGTCCCCTGCAAAAATTAAGTCAAGCGTAGATAAGCAATTTAAATAGACCTATAACCATTAAGGATGTAGAAGCAGCCATCAAAAGTTTCCCAACTGAAAAAAAGCACAGAACCACATGGCTTCAGTGCAGAATTCTACCAGAAATTCAAAGAACGTCTTATGCCAATTCATCTCAAAGTATTCCATGGAATAGAAGTAGAAGGGTCCTTGCCAAACTCTTTCTATGAGGCTTCAATAACCTTGATACCCGCAACCCACACAAAGACACAACTAAGAAACAGAACTTCAAACCAATATCCCTCATGAATATTGATGCGAAAATGTGCAATAAAATACTGCAAAACCAGATCCAAGAACACATCAGAAAACTTATACACCATGGTCAAGTAGGTTTCACTCCAGGAATGCAGGGATGGTTCAAAATATGAAAATCTGTCAATGTAATCCATCATCTAAACAAGGTTAGAAACAAAAATCACATGATCATCTCACTAGTTGCTGCAAAACCCTTTGACAAAATCCAATAACCCTTCAGGTTAAAGGTCTTGGAGAGATCCGGGATAACAGGAACTTACTTTAACATAAAAAAGCTATATACAGCAAACCAACAGCCAACATCCAACTAAACGGACAGAAACTCGATGCAGTTTCTCTAAGATCAAGAACAAGACAAGGTTGTCCACTCTTTCCATACCTTTTTAATATTGTCCTTGAAGATCTAGTTAGAGCAATACGACAACAAAAGGAGATCAAGGGGATACAAATTGGAAAGGAAGAGGTCAAACTTTTACTATTTGCAGAGGATGATACTTTACATAAGTAATCCCCCAAAAAAACTCTACCAGGGAACTCCTGCAGCTGAAAAATGCCTTCAACAAAGTGAGAGGATACAAGAGCAACTCAAGAAAATCAGTAGCCCTACTGTATACAGACAATAAAAGGCTGAGAAAGATATCAGAGAAACATCACCTTCACAATTGCCACAAACAACATAAAATACCTTAGGGTAATGCTAACCAAAAAGTGAAAGACCTGTATTGCAAGAACTTTGAGTCTTTAAAGGAAGAAATTAAAGAAGACAGGAGAAAATGGAAAGATCTCCCATGCTCTTGTATAGGTAGGACCAACATAGTAAAAATGGCAATCTTACTGAAAGTAATATACAGATTTACTGCAATCCCCATTAAAATCACAAAATAATTCTTCACAGACCTTGAAAGAGCAATTCTCAAATTTATATGGAAAAATAAAACACCAAGGATAGCCAAAACAACCCTGATCAACAAGAAAACACCTGGAGGCATCACCATCCCTGACTGCAAGGTATATTTACCAAGCTATAATCCTGAAAACAGTTTGGTATTGGCACAAAAATAGACAGATAGACCAATGGAATAGAATTGAACACCCTGACATTAACCCATACACACATGAACACTTGTTTTTTTGACAAAGAACCTAAAATTATACAATGGGAAAAAGAAAGCATCTTTAATAAATGGTGCTGGCATAATTTAAGGCTGACATGTAGAAGACTGCAGATAGATCCAGGTCTATCACCAGGCACAAAACTTAAATCCAAATGAATAAAAAAAACTCAACATAAAATGAGCCACACTGAATCTGTGAGAAGAGAAATTGGGAGGTACCTTTGCATAAATTGGTACAGGAGACTGATTCCTGAATGTAACTCCAGTAGCTTATAGACTAAGACAGACAATTAATAAATGAGTTCTCCTGAAATTGAGAAGATTCTGTAAGGCAAAGAACACAATCAGCAGGACAAAAAGGCATCCCACAGAATTGGAAAAGATAATCAATAACCCCACATTTGAGAGAGGGCTAATCTCCAAAATTTGTAAAGAACTCAAGAGGCAAGTCTCCAAAACACCAAAAGATCCAATTAAAAAGTGGAGTATAATGCTAAATAGAGAATTCCCAGTAGAGGAGTCTAAAATGGATAAGAGACTCTTTAAAAATTGTTCAACATCCCAAGCCATCCAATAATGCAAATCAAAACAACTCTGTGATACCATCTTACTCCTGGCAGAATGGTTAAAATAAAAAACTCCAATGACATTTTATGATGGAGAGGATATGGAGAAAGGGGAGCACTCCTCCACTGCTTATGGGAGTGCCAGCAGCCACATTGGAAATCAGTATGAAGGTTCTTCAGAAAAATGGGAATCAATCTACCATAGGACCCAGCAGTTCCAGTCTTATGCATATATCTTTGGATAAAGATGCACTTTCATATAGCAAAGGCATCTGTTCCACAATGTTCATAACAGCATTATTTCTAATAGCGAGAACCTGGAAGCAACCTAGATGTCCCTCAACTAAAAAGTGGATAGAGAAAATGTGGTACATTTACACAATGGAGTATTATTCAGAGTAAAAAAACAATGGAATCTTGAAATTTGCAGGCAAATGGATAGCACTGGAAGAAACCATCCTGAGTGAGGTAACCCAGTCACAAAAAGAGAAACATTGTGTATATTTACTAATATATGGATTTTAGACCTGAATCAGGGAGTGCTGGCATACAATCTCAGTGCCAGAGAGTCTGGGAAACAGAACCTTTATCAAACGATAGATGAAAGGAGAGGCAGACACCCACAGCTAAACACTGAACTGAACTCCTGGAATCCAGTGACAGAAAGTAAGAAGGGCTGAACGAAGAAGAAGTTAATACTGGGCTGAGTTAACCCACAGATACAGTTGACCTGAACATGGGGTTCTCTTGGTCCCCAGATTGATGGCTGGGTGGGCAGCATGGGACTGCTCCAGACCCCCTGAATGTGGGTGGCAGTGAGGAGGCCTAGGTAATCTGTGGCGACTTGGGTAGTATTTATTCCTGGCATACAAATAGACTTTGAGTGCCCATCCCACAATGAGGGATGTTCTGTCTGCCTGGACTCTTGTGGGAGGGCCTAGACCCTGCTTTGGATGAAATGACAGACTCGGGAGATTCACCATGGAGGGCCTCACCTTCCCTGGGGATCAGAGTAGAGATTGTGTGGGGAACTAGGTGGCCTGGTGGGTAAGGCAGGGGAGGAGGAGAGGGAGAGGGAGCTGGGATTGTCTTGTGAAACAAGCTTGTTTCTCACTTAAATAAAATAAAGAAAGAGGGAAAAAAGAAATGTAATACAATCACCATCAAAATCCCACCAAAATTTTTCACAGGTCTTCAAAAATAATATTCAACCTTACAGAAAAAAAAACCCGGATAACCAAACCATCCTGTGCTATAAAGCAACTTCCATAGACATCACCATTCTAGACTTCAAGCTCAACTAAAAAGCTATAGTAATAAAAAAAGCTTGGTATTAGCATAAAAACAGACAGGTATACCAGTGGAGTAGAATTAAAAGACCTGATACTAATCCACACACTATGAACACCTTATTTTTGACAAAGAATCTAAAAGTATACAATGAAAAAAGAAAGCATTTTCAACAAATGGTGTTGGAATTACTGGATGCTGACATGACTGCTAATAGATACTTGTATATCCCTATGCACAATACATAAGTCCAAGTGGAACAAAGACTTCAACATAAACCCAGCCACACTAAATCTCCTGGAAAAATAAGTGGGAGGTACCTTTGAACAAATTGGCTTAGGAGACAACTTCCTGCACATACAGGCACTGACACTGACAATTTATAAATGGGGCCTCTTGAAACTTAAAACTTCTGTAAGGCAAAAGAAGCAGTCAACAAGGCAAAATGGCAGCCTACAGAATGGGAAAAGATCTTCACCAACCCCACATCTGACAGAGGGCTGATTTCCAAAATATACAAAGAACTTAAGAAACTTGTCACCAAAACACCACACAATCCAATAACAATTGGGCTACAGAAATAGAGAATTCTCAATAAAGGAATCTAAAATGGCTGCTATACACTTAAGAAACTTCTCAACATCCTTAGCCATCTGGGAAATGAAAGACAAAACAACTCTAAGATACCATCTTACTTCTGTGAAAATGGCTAAAATCAAAAACACCCATGACAGTTTATGCTGAAGAGGATGTGGAGAAAGTGGAACATTCCTCTGCTGCTGGTGTGAGTGAAAATTTGTATAGTCAATATGGAAATCAGTATGGTGGTTCCTCAGGAAAATAAGTATCAGTCTATCACAAGATCCAGCAATTCCACGTTTAGGCATATACCCAAAAAGTGCACATTAATACAACAAGAACATCTGTTTCACTACATTCACAGCAGCATTATTTGTAATAGACAGAACTTGCAAGCAACTTAGATGCCCTTCAACTGAAGAATGACTAAAGAAAATGTGGTACATGTACACAGTGGAGAACTACTCAGCAGAAAAAACAACAATGAAATCTTGAAAATTGCAGTCAAATGGATTGAACTAACAAACCATTCTTCTGAGTGAGGTAACCCAGTCACAGAAGGACAAACCTGGCATGCACTCACTCATATATGGATATTAGACACAGAGGAAATGATTACCAGCCTACAATCCACACCTCCAGTAAAGCTCAACAACAAGGAGGACCCTAAAAGGGACATACATAGTCCCCAGGAGAAGGGGAAAGTGAAAGGAGCTCCTGAACAACTTGGAAGCAAGAGCAAGCAGGAGGGGTGAGGAAGGTGGGAGAAAGAGGAGGGGAGAACACAAGGAAAGAAAACAATATAAGGGATCAGGAAGATTGATTCAGGGGATGAATAGAGGATAAAAGTGGTATCTTGATAGAGGGAGCCATTATAGGTTTAAACAGAAGGCAGGCACTAGGGAAATGTCCAGAAATGTGCATGGATGACTCAGACTAAGAATCTAAGCAATAGTGGAGAGACTACCTTAAATGCCCTTCCCTATAATGAGATTGATGACTACCTTATGTGCCATTCTAGTGCCTTCATCCAGTAGCTGATGGAAGTAGAAGCACAGATCCACTGAGTTGAACTCCTGGAATATAGTTGTGGAGACGGAGGAGTGATGAGCAAAGGGGTAAAGACCATGCTGTAGAAACCCACAGAAACAGCTGACCCAAGCAAGTGGGAGCTCATGGACCCCAGCCAGACAGCTAGGGAACCAGCATAAGACCTAACCAGGCCTCCTGAACTTGGCTGACAGTTCAGAGACCTTGGCCTATTGCGATGGATTTTGGGAGCCCATTCTACATAGAGGAATAATCTCTCAGCCTAAATACACAGGGGAGGGCCTAGCCCCTCGACACACTTTGATGATCCTCCATGGAAGGTCTCAATCTCCCTGGGGAGTGGACAGGGAGTGAAGATGAGGCAGGGGTCATTTTGGGGCATGGGAGGATGCGATCAGTAGGGAACTGGGATTAATATGTAAAATAAGATTGTTTCTAATAAAAAATTAATGATAAGAAAATAAATAATTTTTAAATGTAAATAGGGATATGAATATATCTGTTAGCAGGTCTCACAGGTACAGAACCTAGAATGTCCATAGTTTCCTTGCTTTTTCACAGAGATTTATGTGACACATATTTTTATGGTGCCTTGGAAGTCCCACAGAGAGGAGAAGTCAATTGTTTATAATTATAATCATCTGTAGTTAGCCTAGTTCACTCCCTGCTTTGGTTCCCAGCTTCTCTTCTCAATTTCTGAACTTACAGATAAGTTTTTAATTTATTTTCTACCCTCCTGGAACCACTGTATAGCAGCTTAATCATGTGGTCTTCTAAGGCAGCACTTGGAAACAACCAGAATTCTAATGGCCTATAATAGCTCTTGAAGAATGTTCACGTTTATTTAAGTTTCAGTGACAAAATTTTCCCTCTCACAAAATTTTCTCTTCCTTTGCAATAACTTATTTAAACTTAATTTGTTATATATGACTCACCCAATTGCAATATCCATACCAATTACATTATATTTTAATAGTGTATTTATGAATTAAAACTATAATGCTGATTACAATTTTGTTGTCTTGAGATACAATCAATACAAGTGCATTAAGAAAAGATTAGTCTGATTGTATGAGAGTAGATGAGAACTGTTCCCTGGCCTCATTTCACAATCTGAATTACTTATCTTTAACAGTCTTTATAGATGATCCCAGAAGACTTCAAGAGGGAAAGAGAACTGCAAAGAGGTCACCCCCCCTTTTAAAGAGGTTTATTTAGAGCAACCACATATCATGTCTTTTACGAAATGCTATATATAGGTACAATTAAAGACATAAATTGAACACTGAGCTTTAAAAAATAAGAAAATTGTAGGTATCCCCATTATAATGCAAAATGTACTTGAAGACAGGGAATAAGAATCCTTAAAGCTCCTTCTCTGATGGTAATAATTATATATATATATATTATGTATTACTATATATATTACATATAAATATTATTTTTTGTTTTGTTTTGTTTTTTTAGAGACAGGGTTTCTCTGTATTGTTTTGGAGGATGTCTTGGAACTCACTCTGTAGACCAGGCTGGCCTCGAACTCACAGAAATCTGCCTGCCTCTGCCTCTCTCACTCACTCAGTTCCCTTTCCCTCCCCTAGCCACCCCCCCACACACTTTAACTTTTAAAAGACTGGGAACAAAAGTAACATTTTTGTTTTATATTTCCAGGCCACAGTCTATCACTGAGGGAACTCAGGACAGAATCCCAAGCAGGAAATTGAAGTAGAAACCATAGAGTTATGCTGCTTGCAGAATCTCTCTAGCTTGCTAGCAGGTTCCTCCTGAGGTAGTACTCTTTTTTATTTTTAAATTTAAATTTAAATTAGAAACAAGGTTGCTTCACATGTCAATTCCAGGTCCCTCTCTGTTTCCCTCCCCTCCTCCCATGCCCTCCCACCAACCCCTCCAATATACCCACATTTACCCAGTGAGGGTAAGGCCCACTATGGGGGTATCCATAGTCTGTCATTTCATCCAGAGCAGGGCCTAGACCCTCCCCTGAGAGTCCAAAGTGAGAGTACATCTCTCTTTGTTGGATGGGTGCCCAAAGTCCATTTGTATACCCGAGATAAATACTGATCTACTACCCAAGGCTCAATAGATTACCTAGGCCTCATCACTGACACCTACATTCGGGGGTCTTGATCAGTTCCATGCTGGATTCCCAGCCATCAGTCTGGGATTCAAGAGCTAACACTTGTCACGTCATCTGTTTCTGGGGGTTAAACCAGCCCAGTCTTGAACAATACATATCCACTAACCCAGCCCTACAGAAAGTTCTGGAACAAAAACTTCAACCCAAGGAAATTAACTACAACTAGAAAAATATATGCCTGAGGTAGTACTCTTATAAAACTCAGGATTACCTGCCCAGAGAATGGTCCTGCCCACAGTTGTCTGGGACCTCTATCATCAATGAACAAACAGCATAATGTACCAAATATTGGTTCACAGACCAATCTGATCTGGGTAATCTCTCAGATGGCTTTTCTAGTGTAAAATTACAGCCAACGCTAACTAGGATATACTAGGTATACAAAAGTAATATTCAATGTACAAATTATTGCCCTTGGGAGAAAAAAACTAACTATTCAGATATGTGTTTGGGGCTTGAGTGATCATGACATGAATGACATTTCACCTTGGTTCCATTATTTTAATTTTAAAATTATCTTTGTGACAGCAATTTATCATTTCGCTCCTTTTACCATTTCCTTAGAAGAACAAACTAAATATATATTGGATAATTTTTAATTTTCTTGAGTTGAAATAGATGGTTGTAAGAATTGTTTTCTGTTTCTCTTTTGGACAGAGCAGCAATTTTAATGACACTATTATTATCCTAAGCAATGTGTGAATGTTAGGCAATTTAAAGCATCTTGTTATATTTTAATGTTTCAGAATGGTCTCCAAATGTGTGAACTTGAAATAGAAAAGTCCAAAATTATTACACAATATAAATATAAATCATTAAATGCAAATATTTATAGACAAGCATCTTTGCCTCTAATTTACAAAGGGGAATCTTAAAAAAATAAGTCCATGCTCACTGTATAAATACAACTGATATACATGTGGAGATATTTTGAAATTTTACTTGCAGTCTTGTTTTGAAAGGGTATTTCCATCTCTAGATTTTGACTCAGTTGTAACTTGTATCATTTCATGGGCCATTTGCCTGTACAATATCTGCCCACAGCTGAAGAGTTGACAAGGATTGGACACCCAGAAGTTATTGCACCGTAGGGTACCCGCTCCTTATGTCACTATCCTAGCCCCCTTGCTATTATATTACTTGTGGTTAGTTTCATACTGTGCACATTTTCTTTCATATTAACAATCAGTTATTTTTCAAGTGGATTTACACAACAGATGTTCTTAAGGCAGCTCCAGTCTTTGTTTTTATACTGACATTATTTCCCCAAAGTAATCCCTTGCCATTCTGTTTTTAGTTCAGACAGTATTGGGTAGTCTATGCTGAAATTTATTTCTCAGTTATAAGCTCCTCTTGAACTACACCTCTCTTAAAACTGGCATCTCTCCATCCAAATTCAGGGTCTCCCCGAATGAATCCACTTGATCCACCATTCCATATGCTCTACCAAACCCACCAGACTTAGCCTGGCACATGTATTTAACGTGAATGTTTCTCTTGCCCACCTAGGCTCTGCTGTCCTTCTCTGCCCTAAAGAAATATGCTAACAACATATTAGTTATAAGCTGTTGGCTGACAACATGGGCTTCTTATTGACTTGCTCAGTCTTAATTATTCACCCATTTTCTAATAATCCCTGTATTTCCATGTGTCCATATCTTCTTGGAGAAAAGGTGCAGGCCTCTTATCCTGTGGGGGTCTACATCACATCTACTCAGCATCTCCGCAAAAAAAGAGAGAGTGATTTCTGGTTGTCCCTGCTCATATTCTGATTCTGCCAGCTACGTCAATTCCTGTCTGGATCACGTGGCAACTTCTCTTCACTACATTTCCAAGAATCCTTCTTGACACCTGGTCCCACCTATCTTGTTTCCCTATAGGCCAGCAGTGCTTTATTAATCAACCAATAAGACAAACATATACATATAAGAACATCCCCCATCACATATATCCAGTGTTCTGGCCTGTACTGGAAACCTGTGCCTATACTTCCCCAAACTCTTAGCTTTTGCAAGAACTTTCATATCACGTCCAGTCTCTCCACCCAATGAGAGACCCTGCATAGGCTTTTCCAAGGTTTATCTGAGTAAGTCTACCTGATCATCCCTTACATACATTCCTGCATACACAGACACACACACACACACACACACACACACACACACACACACTCATAAACACCAGTCCTTAGATCTACCCCAAACTCCAGGCTTGTACAAGGATGGACATTTTGCAAATTCCTGAATCAATTTGATTTCATTCCACCTAAGCCACATCCAATATCTGTGTGTGTGTGTATGTGTGTGTGTGTGTGTGTTTATATACACATAAACACATGCCCTGATTTCTATAAAAGAATACAAATATTATGAAAACAAGGCAGTGTCTCTCCTACATCTCAAACACACTACACATGTCAGTGAGAAATATCAAAATGAACCCCACAAAACAGAATTTTAAAGAAAAATTATACACATTATTAAAGATTTCAAGGATTCTGAAGAAAACACAAAGAGCAGTCCAATGAAATTAAACAATTAAATGATGCCCCCCAAAACAAAAATGAATCCTGTTGTAAATGATGAAGACAGTGCAGAATTTGAAAGCAGAATTCAACAAAGAGAAAGAAACACAGAAAAGGAGTCAAGCTGGAATGAAGACAGAATTGAAAATCCCAATAACACACCAAGAAAACCGACAAAGTATTAAAATTACAATGACTGAAGCACAAGGTAAAATATAATGACTCTAAGATATAGTAGAGGATCTAGACAAAACACGCAATTAAAAGTGGAAATGTTTAAAACCCAGGAAAGTAGCATATAGCAAATGCAGGACACCATGTAAAGAACAAATGCTTGAATTATGGAACAGATAAGAAAGAAGATTCTGGAACTCTCACCCTTACCCTGGCCAAATATCTCCTGCAAGATCAGTAGGCCCTAGAAACACAAGCACCACCTGTAGCAATTGAAAGAAGAGGTGAGTGACTGGTCTCCAAGCTAGCCTGCCCCAATCCCTAAGGACTAAGCCCAGGGCACATTCTGTGCCCTTTCTCCCTTCTACCTCTACCCAAACAGCCAGCAACCAGCTAAGAGTTCTGCTGGCAGGCTGCTTCCCCACCCATTGGCTTCTGTAACTGCAAGACTCACTCTACCAAGAAAACCCACTGCACCCTTCATCCTCCCCCTAGCCAAACATTCCCTGCATCTTTTGGAGACACAGGCACCACCTACACCAGGTGGAAGAAGAGTTGAATCACTGGTCTGCCAGCTAAGCTGCCCCAAACACTGGTTCCTACCTCCCAGGGCAAATTTTGTATGTTTTCCCATTCTGTGTAAGCCCTAGCAGCCAACCAGCAGGTAAGAGTCCTGAAAGCAGGCTGCTCTATCATCATCCCCACCTATTAGATACTGTAAACTACAAGACCCATTTCCCTGCCCATTCCCACAGAACTTGTATAGTCACTTTGGAAATTGGTGTATCAGTTTCTTAGAAAATTGGGAATCAATCTACCTCAAGACCCAGCTATCCCAAGTTTAAGCATACAGCCAAAGGATGTACAATCATACCATAAGGACACTTGCTCAACAATGGTCATAGCAGCATTATTCATAACAGAACCTGGAGACAACCTAGATGTCCCTCAACCAGGGAATGAATAAAGGCAATGTACATTTACACAGTGGAATACTACTCAGCTATAAACAAAAACAAAAAATAACCATGAAATTTTCTGGAAAATGAATGGAACTAGAAAAAAATCATTCTGAGGTCACTCAGACCCAGGAAAACAATCATGGTATGTACTCACTCATAGGTGGTTATTAGGAGTAAGTATAGGATAACCAACCTACAATCCACAGCCTCAGATTGACTAGATAACAAGGAAGTCCGAAAGAGAGATCCATAGATTTCTCTGGGAATGTGAAGTAGGAAGAACTCCTGGAAAAACTGGGTGCAGGGGCTGGGAGATGAAGGGAAGAGAACGAGATGGAGCAGATTGGGTGGGATGAGTGCCTGAGGCAAGTTGGAGCCAGGATGGAGGGGAGTATCAAAAAAGAAGGTTTGATTGGGGGGCATTTTTGGGTTAGTGAGAAACCTGTGCCAGGGAAACCCTCAAGAACCCATTAGTATGACCCCAACTAAGATTCCTAGCAATAGTGGAAAGGGTGCCTGAACTGTAAACAGATTGGTGACTTCCCTAATTGCCATCAGAGATACTCTATCCAGTAACTAATGGCAACAGAGGCAGAGATCCATAGATAAGCACTGTACTGAGCTCAGAGAGTCTTACTGAATAAAGTAAGGAAGGATTGTACCAGTTAGAGGGATCATGATGAGAAAACCCACAGAGACAGCTGATCTGAATTCTTGGGAGCTCATGAACGCTGGACCAAAAGTCAGCCTGAATGGGACCAACCTATGTTCTTTGTATGTATGTGAAAATGTAGTTTGGTCACTTAGTAAGTCTTCTAACAGTGAGAGGAGGACCCGTTCCTTGCACTTAGCTGGCTTTTGGTAACCTGTTCCCATGTAAGGGGTGGAGTTCAGTCCTGCTTCAACTTGATGCCCCATGCTTTGTGCAAGTCCATGGGAGGCCCACCCTTTTCTAAATGGAGATGGAAGAGGAGTGGGTAGGGAGGGGATAGATAGAAAATGTGGGGAGACAGGGTGATAGAAGAGGGGAGACAGGAAACTGGTTGGTATGTAAAATAAAGGAAAAACAGAAAAAATAAACTTCAGTTTGAAGCTTGAGCCCCAGTATCGGAATCTGGGTTTTTATTATTCATGCTATGGGAAAACAGCAGAAGGCCTACAAGATATATCTGTAGGAAATGATTTTCTGAATTTGAATATGAACCAAGGCCAATACTTGACAGGTGTGGCCTCACAAAACTAAAAATCATCAGCACAGCTAAAAAGCAATCAGTTAAGTGAAGAACAAATCCATATAATAAGAGAATCTTTATCATCTATACATTACAGACTACTGTGCTTCCTTTCATTGCATCCCACAGGTAGGATATAAATCCCACTTGTGAAAGATGCTTTGTAGTTTGAACACAGGATCCAGAGGACGCAAGTTGTATCACACGTGAAATCTTCCTGCCAAAGTCTAGCTTTCATGGTACGAGGAGGCAAAATTAAGGCATACAAAGGAATAAAACAATCAACAATTCCACCCAACTATAATATCTATGAACAACAGCAATGCCCAGCATGACCTGATAACCCCAAGGGTACAAACAGTTCTCCTATTAGAGTGTTGGTATGCTTGCATCTGTAGTTCTTGACCATTTTCCCAGCTTTTCTATTTCCAACATTCCTTCAGACTGTGTTTTTTTATTGTTTCTATTTCTATTTCAGATTTCAGCACTTGTACTGTTTGAATTGTTTCTTGCAATCTTTGATTTGTCTTTTGCTCCATTTCTTACATTTTTTGGATTGTTTTTTCTTCCATCTCTTTAAGGGTTTTTCTCATATCCTCTTTGAAGGCCTCTATCATGTCAATAAAGTTGATTTGTATGTCATTCTCTTCTAGTTCATTTGTGATGGGGTGTTCCAGTCTTGTTGGTGTAGGGTCTCTGGACTCCAGCGGTGTCATATTGGTTTTTCTGTTGTTCTTTTTGTTTTCATATTGTCTCCTTCCCATCCGTTCTTGCAGTGGGTTCCAGACGGTGCCTCTTCCTCTACTGATGGGTGTGGGACCAGGGTTCCCTTCTGTTGGGTGTCGGCAAGTCCACTGTTCTGGTAGTTTTCCACTTCCTGGACTCGTGGGTGGAAAAATGGACTAGGATGAGTGCCTTGGAACTCACTGGGATGGATGGGAGCCCCAGTGGTATACCCCAGGCACAGGAGTATAGTCTGGAGACAGTCCCTGATAGTCTTTGTCACATGGGTGGAGCAGGAGACTAGGATGCTAGGGTGAGTTGGCTCCTGCCTCTGGGATGAAAGCCGCTGTGGCAGTCCGGGAGCACAGGCAGCCAGTCTAGTCCTATTTCCAGTTCCGTGGGTGGAGCAGGGAACTATGTTCCCTTGCCTGCTGCCGCCTCGGCTGGGATGGAAGCCTCAGGGGCACAGCCCAGGCCCAGGCAGGCAGTCCAGAAATGGGCCCTGGTTTACCTGGACCCATGAGTGGGGTAGTAGACTAGGGAGCATTGGCTCCTACCAGTGGGATGTAAGATGCAATAGTAGACCCCAAGCACCGTCAGCCAGTCTAGTCCTAGTTCCGTGGGCGGAGCAGGGAACTATGGTCCCTTGGCTCCTGCTGCCTCCGCCAGGATGGAAGCCTCAGTAGTAGAGGCCAGGCCCAGGCAGGCAGACAGGAAATGGGCCCTGGTTTACCTGAACCCGTTGGGACCCTGAGAAGAGCCCATACTCACTTCAAGCAGAGAGTCGGGGGCAGAGAGGGCGACATTCCCTTTTTCTAAAATTCATTTACTGGGAAGAGGCAACAGTTTTTGAAACTTTTTTTCCTGTTTTTTACAAAAAAGTAACATGAAGTGTAATATAGAGAAATAAAGGAACACCTGGTTCTTTGCCACAGTCATTCTTAATTGCCTACCCAAAGATATGCAAGTTAGAGTGAAATGTACCCATGCTGATCTTCCTGAATGCTAAGATTAGAACTGGACTGAATGTTTCACTGCTAAAGTCAAGTCTCTAAATAGCAGCTATGTTAAATACTTTTCCATTAGTTCAAGAAATGATCAGAAATTCTTATTTTCACGAGATAGTGACTCTACCTCCACCTTTTTAAAAATTGCTCTAAAAGTATTGAAAAATTACAGGGTATTGCAGGGTAGAAAATAAAAAACTTTATTGTCAAGTCAGAAGACAATTGAATGTGTATATTGTGGTTAAATGCATAAATGTCTGGGCCTTCCATATTTCTACCTGTGGTTTTCTCCTCTGTCTCTGTCCCTCTCTATCTCTCTTCCCCATCTCTCTCACTCTCCCTGCACCCTATTTCTATTGACACACACACACACACACACACACAGGCACACACATAGTGAAAGAGGGAGAAGAGAGAGAGAGAGAGAGAGAGAGAGAGAGAGAGAGAGAGAGAGAATAAAAGTATAAAAGTGAGTTATTCCATCCTAATAAAATTTGGTAGTCACACACACACAAAAACTTTCAAAGAAAGGAGTAGAGGAAATCTTTTCCAATACCTTATGTTTAAAGCATCTATTACAGTGGTATTTAAATATTTTTCATTAATTATAGTACTTGGAAATCCAAGAATTTACTGTAATTTTGAAATAGTGATTTACATGAAAAAAAATCCAGTCTTTTCTAGGCCACCATTAACCAAGTCTTTTGATGTGGAACATACCCCCAGCCTCTCCACCTGAACAGGATAGAGGCCAGCTGGTAATGCACAGCTGTCACTCACACACATAGCTGTTAGGTAATTGGTAAGAAGGGAAGAACCATTAGTCTGTAATTCCTAAAATTTTTCATCCCCTGTAATTTTCAGTGAACCTTTTGCTTTTTTGGCCTCTAAATTAGACTCAAGCGCAATCAGTGCTATCAGTTCATGGCATTTTCCTAGAGGGAAAGCAGACAGCCCACTTAGCTATTTCAAGATCCCAAAAGGAGGCATTGTTGTTTTCCATCTCAACTCCCTTACATCGGTCAAATAACAGATATTTGTTTATCCCATCTGCCTTCTTTAATGATCATGAACAGTGACAGATCCCAGAGAGAATGCATGCTACTTTCTGCTTCCTGGAGCTCAGTGTTATTCTCTGTCAGGAAAAATTTACAAGTTGGCTTTCATGTTTGTAAAGTTCAATTCCCAGAATAGCAGGCTATAAATAGTCAATGCCATAAAATACCCCATATCTAGATAGTGTTCCCAGGAAGAAAGAGTGGTATTTCAGTACTGATTTTTCCTATCTTATTTCTGGAAATAGATAGATATGATATAGCAGTTATTTTCTCTTTATTTAGGGAGTTCATAAGTATGTGGGCGTCTTCTGTAATGGCAGGAAGCAAAAGTATTGGCTGAATCCCCACTGTGTGGCTATTGGTAAAATAGTTTCCCTGGAACAAATCTCTGTGATCACTTTGAAATTTAAACACATTACACAACAGGTAGACAAACTCTAGGTCAGGGAAAATGAGTTCTAAATTCTAATAGCCCAGGCCAGGAGAGCTGGGGTAAATTGCACAGATCCCAGCAGTATTCTTTTTCTTATTTCTTAAATAAGAACAATGAGTCAATAAGCTCTAACTGTAATTCTAATAGTCTTTGACATACTGGGCTTGAGCAACTTTAGCTTTCCTTTTGTATTCATCCTCCAACTGTTGTTCTATTGTGATAGTTCAAAAACCATGGACAAGCCATACGGTGTCACTATGCTATTTTTGTGTGCCTGTTTATCTTTGATTTAATTCTATTTAGAGTGTGTGTGTGTGTGTGTGTGTGTGTGTGTTTGTTAATGCTCCTGCATGACTCTGAAATTGAATGCAATATTTTGCCTTCAATTGGTGTGTCCTGGTAACAAAAATTAACTATAGTAATATACAAAACTTGCATTATGCTAAAATGGTTGGCTAATATACCAGTCACTTTTAAATACATGTTTTTCCAAAACAGTGCTGCTATAGAAATTATCTATGAAGAATTAATCTAATTTTTATACCATATATTCCTTAAAAATATTGTATGTGCATGTATGTATATTGGTGCACCAATGATGACCAATTAACAGAATTATTATTTATCTAGAATTCAGTTAATTTTTATGTTCTGTGTTCCTAATAAAATATTACATGCACATAAATGCATATTTTTGCATGAATTGTCACCAACTAACAAAATTCAGCAAATTATCATCTTCGTGGTTTTACTTTTGACAACATTCGTGGCACAGTGTCTTTGCATAGTACTGTAACCTTTTTATTACAAAAGGTTATATTATTGGAAGAAAATCCCTAAACACCAGCATGGACAGAAATGTCTTTCAAAGCTTTGCAGCACTCTTGAACATTTTTTTCAAGTTCTCTGTACATATTAACTTTCAGGTTCTGTGCAAATAAGAGTGAAGGTGGTAGAGAAGGAAAGATGGAGAGGAGATGAAACTGGAATAATAGAAATTGAGTTTAAAATGCACACAAATCTGCCGTTTCTGCTTGATAGCCTGTAACATTTCCATGTAGTGCACTTTGCATGGCAGAGTAGCTACTAGTAATAGAATTCTCTCACAGTGGAGGTTAATTACTTTTCAGCTGTAGCAAAATAAATTTCCTGTCAAGCTCACAGACAGGAATATGCCACTATATACCCATTTTTATCTGAAGTTTTAATTCAGTGTTAATACCTGACACATACTTTCACTTCATGGACTGTGCCTTTAACAGCAGGAGTCAAAAGAAATATTGAGGGGTATCAGTAATGGTGTATCAAGGGGCATGTGTAAAAGAAAGTCATTCCCATCTACAAAGGAGCACCATATAGATGAACAGTTCTGTCCCTACTTGAGAAAACTAGGGTGATCGTTCTCCATGGAAGACCACCTTTTGCCATCCACAATGCAGCATACTTGGTCACTGCTTCTCTTAGGTTAATAACTGGGAGGCTCTGAGTTATTCACATTCTTGTACTTTCAGAAAATCCAGCCCACTATAGGACGTAATTATCTTTGTGAGCTAACAATGTTCTTTAATTATCTACTTTAGTAGTTAAATTTTAAGTCCAAATGGTTAGAGTCTTTTCTCTATGACCATGACCTATCATTGAGACAAACAAGATGATAGTCACTTAAAGAATCCATGGAAATCTCAGCAATCCTGATGACCAGTTATAATAATGTAGTAAACCTATGTTGTTCACCAAAGGATAGGTAACATTCAGGAGAACACAACCCAAAATGAAGAAGCTAAATGCTACTGTATCAAAAGATAACACTCCATAGTTGCATATTCCTGTTTTTCAACAAGAAAGAAATCATCCTCTGTTATAACTACTGATTTTCAAACCTTCCTGAACTTTATTATTTATTATAAATTCTTTATATATACTCATATATAAATTCTTTATATATGAGTAGTAAGCATATAAAACACATCTTGATTTGGCTAATCTCATTTGCCTTGGAAATACTTTAAAATTCTGTTTTATTCTTTCCAGTGGCACTTATACTGTCTCATATAATAGCTTTAATGTAATTTTAACCACTTTCTTTTTCAATTAGGTTGCAGGTATTTTATGACTTGGTGTTTTATTTTTGCTTTAATTTACTGCATCTCCTAGTGTGATGCCATGCATCTCATGAATTCTCAATGAGTTATTTGTGAAACTGACTTTGCTGAACATGTAACTGACTTCTGGGAAATAACAAGTTGGAAGTAAATCCTTAAACACCTTAGAAGTTCTTAGCTTTCTAGAGTTTTTTTTTAACCTTGCATGGAGCTCATTCTAAACTTGGAATTCTTGTAAAAATGTTTAACTTTTTAATTTTGAGTAGAAAAATATTAAAAGCCACTGAAAAGTACCTGTGATTGCATTGAGATTTTAAAAGCCTATGACCATCACGAGTCTTTTCTACCTACCACCCATTGCTACAAGGAAAGGTACTTGACTTAGAGAGACAAAAGTCCCATTTTAAGTTCTTAAATATAATGGTAAATTGTGGGTAAATCACTATGGTGAAATCAGATTCCCAAATACTTCATGCCTGATGAATCTCTGCTTGCCTTTCAGATCATATTTATTTTCAACTATGTAGATAGTGTAATGGATAAATAGAGAAGCATGTGCTCTCTGCACAAATGACCCACGAAGCAACCTTGGCTCAGCCAGTTTCTCCCCAAATCAATGTTTAAAAGGCTTCTCCTCTGGTAAAGTGAATAAAAACCTTTAGGGGGAGGAAAAAGAAGTGTTACAGAGTAACTTAAGGCATGTTTCAAATTATATCGAATTATAAACATAGAAAAGATAGATGCGGGTGGATGGAGAACTTGCAGACCTTTCTGAAAGTTTGTTACTGTGTTCATTCCTACTGACTCTCTTTTATCCTGACAGGCAATGGTGTTTGTTATATATTGGGACATATATGCATGTCAAGATGAAGAAAAATTCTGAAAATACTTCCTGTCACAAAACTGAAACATTTGTTAAAGTAGGAGAGGATTCTAAGGTTGTGTGGGGGAAACTTCAGTCTTTGTCTATAACTACAAACATTGACTATAGTTACTGAATTAGAAAAGATCCACCAAGTCATCAGAAAGTGTTCAAGTATAGTGATACATGTTTATTTTCCCAGCGTTCAGTAGGCACATGCAGGATCAGCCAAGGTCACGTTAGAAGACAAAGTGAAATGCACTGCTTTGAGGAAGCAAGGGACACCGAGTAAGAACATGTCACATACAAAAGAAAGAAAAAAAACATAAACACAAATTGCTAAGAAAAAAATGCAACACATTCCTAATAATTTTCACCTTGGAATTCTGTGGTAATTGTCTGAATCATTTGTTTAACAATGCAGGAAATTACTCATCGGAGAGGTTTTGAACCTTAAAAATTTCTCACCTTCATCCTTTTCTACTTAGAGAAGAAATTAAGCATGGAACAGAAGGAGTAAACAACTTTGGCATAGGTGTAATTACTCCAGGGTGAAATATTCTACTATATAAGTTCAGAGTTCACTTTATTTTCTGTCAAGAGCTAGATAAAAATAAATAGGTCTTATAGTTAATATAATTTTGGCAAAAACACTTAATTATCCTTCTGGAAAGTACCTGTAGACACCTACAAATGACTGAATATGATGATAACAAGTGTTTTCTTCTGGGCCCTGAAGCTGAGTTAATATTATTTTACATGTCATAACATAGTCTTGTTTTGACTTTTGTCAACAATTCTGAGTGTCTAGGCTGCACAGCAGGCTGGATCTGTACTTCAGACCACAGCACATAGTGTTCAAACTTAATTATTACTTGCCTACCTTGATCAGAAATAAAATAAATTAAAGACAGTTACCAATTATCTTCTCTATAATTTTGTTTTTTAAGGGCTTACTTATTTTTATTTATGTGCATATGTATGCACCTGCATGAGTTTGTGTGTACCACATAGTGTAAAAGATAGAGTATGTCAGATCTCCTGGAATAGCAGTTGATTGTGATACAAGAGACATGTACTTAGGTGACTTAATCAATGCCTCTGCAAGATCAGTGAGTGGCCAGCCTTAGCTGATGAGCTTTGTCTCCAGCCACTTTCCTACAGTCTCCTATGACTTAGTTTCTGCATTTTTACTACTTGACTGGTATCTAAAATTAAGATTTTGGAATAGCTAATATCTCTTACATTTTTTTAGCTATGCCAAAGGAAGAAGTTGATCACACACTGGGATAAGGACAGACCAGCATTCTGTTGTGCATTTGGACAAGCCTTAAGCTAATGGATTTAGAAGAAAACAGAAAAGTTCAGAGAAAGAGCTCAGTAGGTTGTAGGACTTTAAGGATCAGTCTAATTTAGGGGCACAGATAGGACAAGTGGCTTTATGATGGCTGCCCAATTACATGAAAAAATGTTAAGCAAAGGCAAATGGGTGACATTTACCTTCCTGCTTATTTCATGAAAGGGCAAAGAAGTGCACTTGTACCAGACAGCTTTCCTGCGTCCTGTGGGATAAAAAACAGAGGCTTTTAGGGGCATATCACTGTCTCACACTAAATTCATCTGACAGCACACTATCAGATTTAGCTGGATGGATGACTGCTTATAGTAAAAAACCAACACACTCATTTTTTTTTCTTTTCTCAACGTTGCAACTTTTTCTTCACTTCCTAGATCTTATTCTTTGAATTACTTTCATTACATTATAAACATAGTTAATGAATAACATAATTTCACATTTTACTTCCACTTCCTTTGTATAAAATAAGCTGCAACAGTTAAGCATAATAATGTTCATGTAAATATAAGTGAATTCTTATATTCATTTAAACATAAATGAATGTTAGTACTCACATTTAGATTTCAGATTCCGATGTAATTTTATTACAGTAAAGAAGTTAGTTGGTTCCTTATATTTTAGCTGTTTCACTTTGTTCCTTTACTTATGAATATGTCAAAACGCATTTCAAATGCAGGAAATACATTTCTCCTTTTTTTCTTACATGGATTCTTACAATAAAGATCAAGTTTTATATAAGTTCATTTCCTGTGGCCAAATGCTTTAACATTTCGTATTTATCCTCTCTCTCTTTTTTTCAAAAGTAAATATAATGAAGAAGAAGGATCCTACCCTTTGTCATCTGTGATGATTCTTTATGACATTTTGTTTCACTCTACCAGGTGCATTTAAATTGTAGAGAAAAAAATTGTACTAATACATTAAAGCATGGATATTATAAATGAAGACTCCCTAAAATTCTATCAGAGGTATTTGTAAACTGCCTGTAAAATTTTAAAGAAATATCCTTTAGTTGTACTCATTAGAAAACTCCAAATAGTCAATAATTAAAATTAATTAGTTTAGGTAAACTAACATTATGAATTTTGCTTTACTTAAACATGTTTGGTTTTGCCAGGCAGTTGTGGCACCTGTCTTTAATCCCAGCACTGGGTAGGCAGAGGCGGGAGGATTTCTGTGCGTTAGAGGTCACCCTGGTCTACAAACAAAAAAGAAAGAAAAGATAGAAAGAAAAGCACATTTGATTTTATACAAAAAAGAAATCAATTTTTTAAAAAAATGGCAACAAACTTCAGTCTGTCCTTAATTTTATTGTAATTCAAAAGACAGAGAGGGGATAGCTGATGTGGGACGTCCTTCTGTAGACTGCAAATATGTGTTTCTTATATTGGTTGACGAGTAAAGCTATTTTTGGTCAATTGATAGCAGGATTTATCTAGGTGGGGATTCCAAACAAAGACACAGGGGAAAGAAAGACAAAGGACAGACAACCAGGCATTCTCTGTAAGATAAGGCTATGTGGAAATATAAAGATTAGCAGCTATGGATTAATAAGTAAGTAAGAAGCCTAAGCCAATGCTCAAACAATTATTAATAGATAGTAATTCGTAGAGTGGTTATTTCATAGTTTCAGGGACAAGTGAAACTGAGACTAGATGGAGAAAATCTCAGGATGCTCATACCAGGAGTGAGGTATGAACCCATGCAGACATATGTCCATGCCTTTAATCACAACAGACAGTAAAGTATGAATACACATAAACATGTTCCAATTCTCACTGATGCATGTAGACTGAGATTCACAGTATGCATAAGAACTTTTGAAACCATGCATTCCATAGCTCTGGAAGGTCTAGTAAAATAAGGCCCTAGCAGATTTTCTGAAAAGTCTTAAACTTCATGAAGTAGTTCACAGCTTATCTTAGGTTTATTTTTAGTTTTTGGTTTTTATTCATTTTACATATTAGCACAGTTTCCTCTCCCTACCCTCCTGCCACTCCCCTACACATACCTCCAGTCCACACCCATCCACTCCTCAGAAAGGGTAAGGCTTCCCAGGTGAAGTCGAGTGTGGCACATTGAGTTGATACAGGACCAAGTCACTCCCCCCTTTCATCTATGCTAGCAAGGTATCACACTATAAGGAATGGACACTATAAGCCAGCACATGCACCATGGATAGATCCTGATCCCATTTCCAGGGGTCCCAGTCTATAAAACTATCTCCCTCACACAGAGATCCTTGTTTAGAGACTTCCCTGCTATTGATCTAGAGTCTGTGAGTTCCCAGTAATTTAGTTCAGCTGTCTTGTGGATTTTCCCCATGGTGATCTTGACTCCTCTTGCTCATATAATCTTTTCACCTCTGTTGTACTGGGTTCCAATAGCTAGACCTGGTGCTTGGCTGTAGATTTCTGCATCTGCTTCCAAAATTACTGGATGAAGTTTGCACCTTCTTTGGAGCTGTAGATTGTAGGCTGGTTATCCTTTGCTTTACATCTAGTATCAACTTATGAGTGAGTGTATACCATATTTGTCTTTCTGGGTCTGGGTTCCCTCACTCAAGATGATTTTTTTCCAGTTCTATCCATTTGCTTGTAAATTTCATGATGTTATAGATTCTATAATTGGTTTATAACATGCAGATCCTAATTTTCATCTTTTTACCTCAGCTATGTTACCTGGAAACAAATTAAAAGTCTATTCATTATGCTGTGCATGCACTCATTTCTTGCTTTAATATATTCATTATGTTTAACAAAAGGGTTAATCTGTACTCTGTAAAGAAAATGAGTCAGGCTGACTGATCTGTAGAAATTATTTCCTCAGGAGTCTCAGACACTACTTGTCATTTTGCAAATCTATTAATGATTCACAAAATTAAGACTGATATGGAATGAAGTAATATAATCCAACAGATTTCTTATTATAAATTTTTATTTAAAATATTCATTTGTTTTAGAATTATTCTAAATAAATATGCCAATCAAATTTTCTCTCTCCTTCTTTCAAAAAGTGTATTAGCAACTATAACAATTGTATGAAAAGCATGAAAGAGACTATGCAGGGCAGGCGAGATGATTCATTTAGTAAGGGCAAGTACTGCACATTTAACAACCTGAGTTCAAGTCCCAGAACTTATTTGGTGGAAGGAGAAAATGAACTCCTGAAAATTGTCCCTTGAACTTCAGACACACCCAGTTAAAGGCAGCACCAACACACACACACACACACACACACACACACACACATAGGTATATACATGAGAGAG
Organism: Mesocricetus auratus; assembly: GCF_017639785.1. Taxonomy (NCBI): domain Eukaryota; kingdom Metazoa; phylum Chordata; class Mammalia; order Rodentia; family Cricetidae; genus Mesocricetus; species Mesocricetus auratus. Next base: position 29,130,661 of record NW_024429200.1, on the reverse strand, counting down.
GGGAATGAGAAGAAAGGAAGAAAGAAGGAACAAAGGAAGGAAAATCAGTAAAACATAGTAATGCCTTTGTCTTTCCCTGGGTAAATTGTTTCACACAGAGGTCCATCAACACCATGAAATCATCTATAGCTTAAAAAAGGAAGAAACCTTGATACTTTCTTAATTGTGTCTAGATACTAAGAAAATTATGCTGTCTTGGAAACAGGCAAATCCCAAAGTTTTGGATATTATATGATTCAATTTTTGTACCATTCTTGTTTTTGTACTGCTCTTGTATATTATTGTTTTGTCTGAATATGTGTGCTTATGTGCATCCAGTGTGCATCAGAAGCGGGTATGCAATCTGCCATGATGGGAATTATAGGATATCACAAGCTGCCTGGTAGGTACTGGGGATCCAGTCCACATCCTCTGCGGGGGCAGCAAATGCTCTAGACCACTGAGCCACCTACCACACACACACACAACATGTATAACATCATTGAAATGGCATAGTTATGCATATAGGGGCCATGTTACTGACAAGAAAAGCTATGATTTAGGGAGGTGGTGGAAAGATATGAATATACTTACAAATAGGAGCATAAAAGACCCATGTGCTTACAGAATTCCCTTTTAATTGCATTGACTACTGAAATTAGTGCAAATAAAACCCGAATAAGATAGAAGGATTATATCAAGGTCAGTCTCCCGTATTACACTTATGCAAGAATTTAACATTGGGAAGAACACAGTGAAGGGTAGAGATTTATGTATATTATTTCTTAACTGTAGATTTCCAGGATTTGTTTTAAAATGAAAACATGGTAGACAATAAAATGTTTTTCCTTTTTTATTAACTTTTAAAATTTAAATTAGATACAAGCTTGCTTCACATGTCAATCCCACCTCCCTCTCCCTCTCCCCTCCCTTGCCTCCCTACCAGCCCCTCCCCTGGCACCAACCCAATCCCCACTGTTTTCAGTGAGGCCCCCCTTGGGGGAACTCCAGAGTCTGTCATTTACTTCAGTGCAGGGCCTAGGCCAACCCCCAAGTATCAAGGTTGAGAGATCATCCCTCACTGTGGTATGGGTACCCAGAGTCCATTAGTATGTCAGGGATAAATATTGATTTATTACCCAAGGCCCCATAGATTGCCTAGCCCTCCTCACTGACACCCACATTCAGCAGGTCTGCATCAGACCCATTCTCGAATCTCAACCTTCAGTCTGGTGTCCAGGAAATCCCCCTTGTTCATATCAACTGTTTCTGTGGGTTTCACCAGCCCAGTCTTGACCTCTTTGCTTATCACTCCTCTCTCTGTCACTGGGTTCCAGGAGTTCAGTTCAGTGTTTAGATGTGCTTGTCTACCTCTTCTTCCATCAGTCACTGGACAAAGGTTTATGTTTGTCTTTTTGTGACTGGGGTACCTTATTCAGGATGGTTTCTTATAGTGTCATGAATTTGCCTGCAAATTTCAAGACTCCATTGATTTTTTTCTACTAAATTGTACTCCTTTGTGTAAATGTTCCACATTTTCTCTATCTATTCGCCAGTTGATGGGCCTCTAGGTTGCTTCCAGATTCTGGCTATTACAAATCAAGGTGCAAGAAACAGACATCCTTGTTGTATGAATGTGCATCTTTTGGGTATGTGCATAAGAGTGGAATTGTTGAGTCTTGTGGTAGACTGATTGCCATTTTCCTAAGGAGTCTCCATACTGATTTCCAAAGTGGATGTATGAACTGGCAATCACATCAGCAGTGCAAGAGTGTTCCCCTTTCTCCACATCCTCTCCAGCATAAACTGTCATTGGTGTTTTCTATTTTAGCCATTCTGACATGATTACGATGGTATCTCAGAGTTGTTTTGATTTGCGTTTCCCTGATGGCTAGGGATGGTGAGCACGTTCTTAAGTGTCTCTCAGCCATTTTAGACTACTATGGCAAGTATTCTCTATTTAATTCTGTACACCACTTTTTAATTGGATCCTTTGGTGTTTTGGAGACTTCCTTCTTGAGTTCTTTGTAAATTTTGGAGATCAGCCCTCTGTCAGATGTGGGGTTAGAGAATATCTTTTGCCATTCTGGGGGCTGCCTTTTTGTCTTTTTGACTGTGTCCTTTGCCTTACAGAAGCCTCTAAGTTTCAGGATGTCACATTTATTAATTGTCGATATCAGTGTCTGTGCTACATGTGTTATGTTCAGGAAGCAGTCTCCTGAATAAATTTTTCCAATGGTACCTCCCACTTTCTCTCCTAAGAGATTCAGTGTGACTGGATTTCTTTTTAGGTCTTTATTCCATTTGGAGTTAAGTTTTGTGCGTGGTGATAGACATGGATCTATCTGCAGTCTTCTACATTCCTGCATCCAGTTATGTTAGCAACATTTGGTGAAGGTGCATTCTTTTTTCCATTAGCTTCTTTGTCAAAGATCAAGTGTTCATATGTGTGTGGGTTAATATCAGGGGGTTCAATTCTATTCCATTGGTCTACCTGTCTATTTTTGTGACAATACCAAGTTGTTTTCAGGACTTTAGCTCTGTAATAGAGCTTGTAGTCAGGGATAGTGATGCTTCCAGACATTGCTTTGTTGAACAGAGTTGTGTTTGGCTATCCTGGTTCTTTTGATTTTCCATATGAAGTTGAGAATTTTTCTTTCAAGATAAGTGAAGAATTGTGCTGATATTTTAGTGGGGATTGCAATGAATCCATAGATTGCTTTTGTCACAATTGCCAGTTTTAGTACATTGATCCTTCTTATCCAATAGCATCAGAGATCTTTCCATTTTATGGTGTTTTCTCCAATTTCTTTCTTTAAAGACTCAATGTTCTTGCAATACATGTCTTTCACCTGTTTGGTTAGCATTACCCCCAGGTATTTTCTGTTGTTTTGGCTATTTTAAAGGGTGATGTTTCTCTGATTTCTTTCGTAGCCATTTTTTCGTAGGTATATAGTAGGGCTCCTGATTTTCTTGAGTTGACCTTGTAGCCTGCCACTTTGCTGAAGGTATTTGTCAGCTGTAGAAGTTCCCTGGTAGAGTTTTTTTGGGTCACTTATGTAAACTATCATATGATCTGCAAATAGTGAAAGTTTGATTTCTTCCTTTCCAATTTGTATCTGCTTGATCTCCTTTTGTTGTCTTATTGCTCTGGCTAAAAGTTATTCCTGTCTGAATGGCTAAAATCAAAAACACCGAAGACAATTTATGCTGGAGAGGATGTGGAGAGAGAGGAACACTCCTCCACTGCTGGTGGGAGTGCCGACTCATACAGCCTCTTTGGAAATCAGTATGGAGATTCCTCAGGAAATTGGGAATTAATCTACCACAAGACCCAGCAATTCCACTCTTAGGCATATATCCAAATGAGGCAAGTTCATACAACAAGGGCATCTGCTCCACTATGTTCATAGCAGCATTATTTGTAATAGCCAGAACCTGGAAGCAACCTAGATGCCCCTCAACTGAAGAGTGGATAGAGAAAATGTGGTACATTTACATAATGGAGTATTACTCAGCAGAAAAAAATAATGGAATCTTGAAATTCGCAGGGAAATGGATAGCACTGGAAGAAACCATCCTGAGTGAGGTAACCCAGTCGCAAAAAGACAAACATGGTATGTACTCACTCATATATGGATTGTAGACATGGATCAGGATAGTGCCAGTTTGCACTTACACTGATAGAGAGTCTGGGAAACAGGAAAGGACCTAAAAGATATGCATATATGCATAGTACCCAAGAGAAGAGGATGGAGACAAGATCCCCTGAATGGATGGAGAACACGGCGAGGGGTGGGGGGGGAGTGGGACCTGGGAAGAAGAGAATGGGGTGAAGAGGAAGAGAGTTGGTCATGGGGGAAAAGGAAGTTGAGGGGGTGGGGGTAGAATAGGGGGAAGAGGGAATCATAGGATCGAATACAGATCAGGCACCAGAGCGACCTCGAGTGATCTAAAGGGATAACACCAATTGGCAAGCTAAGCAATAGTGGAGAGACCACCTCGAATGCCCAGTCCTGATAATGAACTTGATGTCTATAACCATCCGGGAGCCTTCATCCTGTGACTGATGGAAGCAGAGGCAAACACACAATTAATCACTGAACTGAACCTAAGGAACCCAGTGACAGAGAGAGAGGAGTGATGAGCAAATTGGCAAACAATGGGCTGGCAAAACCAGCAGACAGCTGATCTGAACAGGGGAGAGCTCTTGGATCCCAGACTGACAGTGGGGAGGCCAGCATGGGACTGATCTGGACCCCCCCCAAATGTGAGTGTCAGTGAGAAGGCCTGGGCAACCTATGGGGCCCTGAGCTGTGGATCAGTGTCTATCCCTGGTATACAAACAGTCTTCGTGTGCCTATAGCACAAAGAGGGATGCTCTCTCAGCCTGGACTCTTAGGGAAGTGCCTGGACCCTACCCAGAGTAAAATGACAGACTCTAGATATCCCCTATGTGGAAGGATTTGGCAATAGGGTGGGAGAGGGGGGGAAGGGGAGTGCGGGAGGAGGGGAGGGAGAGGGAACTGGGATTGACATGTAAAACAAGCTATTTAAAATTTAAAAAATTGAAAAAAAAGTATACATAAGATTGAGAGAGAAAATAGAGAAGCTGCCTGTGGTAGCACATGCCGGTATGATTTGCTGCAGAGGCAGAGGCAGAGGCAGGCAGATTTCCAAAGAGAAACCCTGTCTCAAAGAAAAATAAATAAAAGTGAAAGAAAAAGAGTAATAATAATAATAGATAAATAAATAAGCCACGTAAAGATGGAAAATACACAGAGAGTCTAGATACTGTATGCTATTGTGTTTTTGAGTTTTAAAATTGCTCAGGAAGGAACAGCTGCTAAAGTACACTTGATTATAAATGAAGCTGAATTAATTCAACTTCTATCTTTTAAAAATGCCTTGACTTCAAAATTTAAGTATAAGGATATGTTACTTGGAAAAGGAGTTTTTATTTATGTTTCTACAGAAAATGAAAAGCTGAGGATTCCTTCCAGGCTTGTGTGGTTTGACGAACCAAGACCCTGGAAGCAGTGGACGTTCCAACAATTGAGACATCTAAGATGATGCAGCTGATGATGCAGCTTTACAGACCTGAAAATATGGACTTATACAGGTTTCTGAGTTTTGTCATGGTATGAACAGCGCCCCCTTCCAGCATGAAGCAGTTTGGAATGAGTGATGTCCTAATTCCCATCTTGATTATAAATCTTTGTTTTCATTTAAATGGGATTGTTTATAATTGGTTAATGATCACAACCAATCTCCTTTTAATGGTAAAAAGGGAAATTATGGTATGGATATTGTTTTTGATTTATTGATATAAATTCAAGGTCAATTTTGTGATGTGTTTATTTCTCCTCTTGATTAAGTATTGTGCTTATACTGATCTTTTACAATGTAATGCATAATTGAATACAGATTATAGATAGTTACTTATAATAGTCAGAATTTATAGTTAGGTAAATTAGGTTTTCTAGATATACAGAAATATATTTGAGATAGATAACCAGTCTTCAAACCTCTCAAAGACCTTCAGAAAATGGCATTTAAAATGGTTTAGGGTTTTCTTGACAATGAGAAATGTCTGCTACTGGCAGCACCAATTACATCTGAGAGGAAGATGGGCATCGAAGAAACTTGTTATGGAGTTTGCTTTCAACGTGGCAAGATTAGCCATTTGGGCAAGAAACTGCTCTTGCCTGTACTGCTTGACTGTTGTTGTATAATCTGGACATGCAGGACCCACAGGAAAGTGACTGCTGAACTCAGTCTTGCAGGGTTCCTGCTTCATGGAAGAATCTACCAGACTTTCTGCAGGACGCAGAAAAATGACTGACAGACTGCCAATGCAGATGGACAGTTTGAATTTTCCTGCTTTGCTGAGAAGTGTTCCAGACACATTGTGGCCTATGGGCTGAAGATGGATGCCCCAACGTTACAGAGGAACTTCGGGTAACTGTCCAGGCAGTAAGGTATCTCTGTTGATCCAAGTGTTTATATATTATCCTTCTGTGGTCTTTGATGGAGTTGAAGACAGATAGTAATAATTATAGTTTTCCTTAGTTATGATAAGAGATAAGCTACATATAGGACTTTGGACTCACAAGAATGAGATAGATGATATTTTCTTTAAATCTTGCTAAAATATTGTAACTATGTTCTTACTTGATAACTATTCTGTTATATATAATTTGACTATGCTAAAGTTAAGACCTTTCTTTTTGTTTAAACAGAAAAGAGGAGAGGTTGGGGAAGTCCTGTGCATTTGTCAATAAAGCACTGTCTGGCCAATAGGGAATCTAGATAGGAGGGACTAGGAGTCCAGAAGGACTCTGGGTAGGAGAAACACAAGATTCAAGATGTAACCGCCATGGGGTAGGAAGCCCGGAACTATTCTCCGGTAAGAGAAATACTTAGATTAACAATTATGGGGTAATTACTTAAGTCAAAGCTAGCCAGTAAGAAACAAGCAAAGGCCAACAGCTTCATAATAAAAAAAAAAGGAAAAAAAGCATGCATAAGCAAATCAGAGAGAGGTACAAAATTGCAAATGTTACAAAATGTGCACAACAATATTTTTTCTTGTAATAACACATAAACAGTTATTCACTAAGATTAAAATGTTAATGCACTGTAATATAAAATGGACTTATTTTGGCAAATTTTGCATTAGATAAATGACAAATATTTGGAGAGATGCACATATTTAATCAGATTTAAATATTATACAGTATAAATATTTATAAAAATATCTGAGTACTCTATTGATATGGAAAAGTTTTACATTTTATGTGAGTCAAAATAAATAAAATAAATATTTATGTACAAAAAAAAGTTCAAGTATAATATTTAAGAGGTATAGAGCGAGTGGGCCGCCTTTTCTTGTTCCTGATTTTAGGGGAATCATGTTGAGCTTATACCCATTTAGTTTGATGTTGACTGTTGGTTTCGTGTATATAGCTTTTATTATGTTTAGTTATGTTCCTGTTACCCTGAATCTCTCCATGACCCTTATCATGAAGGGGTGTTGGATGATTTTTCTAATATGTTCTTGGATCCTATTTGCCAGTACTTTATTGAGTATTTTTGCATCAATGTTCATATTTAACAAAATCAGAAATAATAAAGGGAAAATAATAACAGACACTGAGGAAATCCAGGGATTCACCAGGTCGTACTTTGAAAGCCTGTACTCCACAAAATTCCAAAATGTAAAGGAAATGAACAATTTTCTGGATAGATATCACTTACCAAAATTAAATGAAGAACAGACAAACATTTTTTCCTCTTCCCTTTTATTTTTAAGTTAGAAACAAATTTGTTTCACTTGTCAATCCCAGGTCCCTCTCCCTCTCCCTCACCTACTCCCCATCCCTCCCCACCAGGCCCCCCAGTCCCTCACCCAATCTCCACTCTGATCCAGATAAGCAATTTAAATAGACCTTTTACACCTAAGGAAATGGAAGCAGTCATCAAAAATCTCACAATCAAAAAAAGCCCACGTCCAGATGGCCTCTGTGCGGAAATCTACCAGAAATTCAAGAACAGCTCATACCAATTCTCCTCAAAGTATTCGATGCAATATATGCAGAAGGGTTTTTGCTAAACTTTTTTACAAGACTTCAGTAACCTTGATATTCAAGACACACAAAGACACAACTACAGATAAAATGGTTTTAAGAGTTATATTATCAATTAATTCTTTACCTTGATTATTTTCCAATGACCAAATGGTTTGTTGTATTCTGATTATCAATGTTGCCTTGTTTGGTGTATAGTGTGCAAGTTTGTTGACATTATTTGCTCTGCTAAGGTGTAGTCCCAGTAATGTTGGAGCTATTACTGTTTTGCAAACTCTGATTAATATTAGAATGTGATAGAGTAATTAGGACTACAAGAATTGCATTAACTCATAAGTCCCTCAGTAAAAGAAAAGTTGAACTTCTGACATGGATATAAAATATGCCCCAGAGGCTGCTGTTTGACATAATCTGACTCTTGGATTCAATTTCTGAGCACTTTGAATTCATTTTATGCCACTTGACTCAAATCATTCATGTAAGGGAAAATTTGTTAGTTAAATGCCATCTCATTGTTGCTGGTCTATAGACTTCACAGAGGGGATGAAGGCTGCCTAACAATGTTTAAAAAGTCACTTTCAGTTTGGACATCATACCAAACCATGAGCTTCAGAAGATCCTAGTTGTGGTTGCTTTGCTCTCCATAACTACACCAAGAGAAAATAACAACAGCAACAGTCTAAATGAACTGTATCAAAATCCCTGTTGAGAATAAAATGCTCCTGGTGTTTATAAATATTTTTAGCAATCTTTATTTCCCATCTCTACTAAAATAGTGATTCAGCAACTGATTTTTAAAAGTCTTAAGACAGTCATGTTTTTTTTTTTTGTTTGATTGATTTTCTTTCAGTGGCCTTGTATGTGCTGTGGTCTGTCTAGTTTAAAGATACCATCTTCCTCTCCCTCATGGTATTTCCAGTCATAAGTTGGTAGTCATAATTAGGTACAAATAGGCCTATAGGCGGTATTAATTACAGGTAAAAAGGATTGAAATGCTGGCTTAATGAGTTACTTTGTTGGTGGTATTTTAGATCATCAATAACTTACATACTCCTTTAAAAATAAAACATTTCCTTTCTGTTTTAATATACATTAAAAGCAAATATATACTTAGTATTATCATGAGCTCATGTGATAACATTTCTATTTGAATAATATCTAGATATGAGCATAACTGTATCATATTACATCATATAATGGTAGAATGATTAATATGTCTTTAAATTTAAATTTTATCATCTCAAAGTTTTCAGTATCACTCTAAATACACATTCTTTCTATACCTTTTGGTTTTATTTGTTACATTGATTTCATGGGGTGGGTATTCTCACATATTAGGAAAGCATTTTAATACTGAGCTGGATCCACAGGTATGCAGCTATTTTTAAAGACAGTAATTCCTTTGATGTGATTGACAACTGAATATGTAGGTACGCAGCTTATTTGGGAGGGAGTGCTAATAGGAGAGAGCTAACTTTTAGATTTGTGACAATAATGAAACTACGGAGTTCTTAAAACATAGCTTGACAGGATCTTTCAAAACCAAGAGTGGCTCTGTTGTCATTCTCCACATGCTTCAATTCCTTCTGTCGAATACACAATTATTAGCAAGAACTTTGTCTTCTAACCTTGGCTGCCTTAAAAATATCAGCAGGAACCATTTATCATCAAATTTCTTATTACAACTTGAAAGAAATCCCACACAGCAGTGGATCTTATAGAGGTTGTAGCAGTTTGAAAAACCAGTCTCTTATTTTCTCACTGGTTTAGTCTAATGTTAAAAATAATTACATTTACAAGATTATTCTGTACTTTAATTAACAATTTTCACACATCCAGTCAGTTAGAATTCCACTCATATCATGTAGGGTTATTCTTGCTTCACCCTCCCTCCTTTACTTGGCTGTTTTTAAGTATTCCTATGAAAACACATGAACATTCATTACACTTTCACAAAATAGATGCTTGGATAGCTGGAGTAGACAATATAGACAAAAATATGGCATTCTTTTGTTTTCATTTAATTAAACTATTTGTTCTACTTACTAAGGAATCTTTAAATATATTTTCCTTCACCATTGTCTTTTTTAAAGGACATTTTCCAGCAAATACTTGATCCTTGCATTTATTCCTTGAAGTATTGGTATCTTAATTATCAGAAAACTGAAACCAAGCATAATCCCTTACATGGTCTGCTCTCCCCAGATCCTCCACAGGGCAGGAGATTGAAAACATGGATGCTTCTTCCCCCTTTTTCTAAGATTAACCTATAGTTATATAATATATCTGAGGTAGTTGTGTAATAAAACAAAAATAATATATCTACTCAGTTTGTGAGTGCATATGGATGTATCCCTTAACCAATGGTTATTGATGAATATCATATTTTTCAACTTTTTCTTTTTGCCATGCCTTGCTATACTTCAGTAATTTTATATACATAGCTGTTATCTGTAACTATATCTGAAGGATAATTACTGGATGAAACGATTTTACTATGGATGTTAAACTATAATCAATAATATAAAATTAGTCAAATGGAAGGGTTCTCAATATTGCCACTCTTAATCTTTTGGCCAGACAGTGTTTTTATTGTAGAAGGTTTTGCCATGCATGATACTGAGCAAAATCCTTGACTAAGGCTTCCTGGCTGCCAACAATAATGCTCATTCCAACCATGACAACCAAAAATGCTTCTGCATATGGTCAACGATTGTCCTGTTCTTACCAGAAGTATTACCTGAATGAGAATGTTTATTTCAAATACCAACAAGCTATGCTCCCAAACTTTGAAATGTATGATGTGTGTGTAAGAAAATGAATAGAATCATGGCATCAGTTCTACTTCCATTCTCTTCTGCAAAAGATAATATTTGATATACACTGGTGACTTTGTTTTTGAGACTTTATATTTCATTTTATCTGGGTTCCTTTCCTGTATTTATGTCTGTTCACCTGTAGATGTAACACCTGCAGAAACAAAACAGGGAATTGGAATAGACTGGAACTGCAGACTGCTGTTAAAGGTCTTTTCAGTTCTGGGAGTCACACCTAGGTCATCAGAAACAGCAACCAGTGCTCTCAACCAGTCTCATCTCCACAGGCCCCACTTGTGAAATTTTATGATTTGTTGCTTATATGAGTTATATTTTGTATTTGACTAGCAGTGTTACTGCAATATTCTATTGAAGTCATTGTGTTTTGGTGTATTTGTTTTTTGCAAATTCCCAGAAGTTGTTTCTTACTGGAAATATTAGTGCTCTGCAGCTTCTCATTTACCTGAATTGTTTATGGTTCTTCAATTTTTCATAGTAGTAAAAATTATATTATTTTCTTTTTCATTTTTAACTTTGAGGACTGCTAAACTTAAGATGTAATTAAAAAGTCTTCTTTACTCGGAGACTAAATGTATTCATTTAGTGTTTTGTCATTTCATGCATATATACAGTACACTTTAGTAATTTCAATCCATTTCCTTCTCACTTCCCACAGTTTTCTTCAACTGAAACCCTCTTCTTTCTAAGAAGTCCTTGTCTAACATATGTTTTTGTGCAAGTGTCTTCATAAGCTACTGAGTTTGATTAGAGTAGTTTGTGAACATGGGTAGGAGGATATATACTGCAGCATGGACTACTTTTCAGTGGGTAATTAAAATGTCACTTCCTCCACCAATAACCAATAACGGTTAAGAATTCCTCCAGGAGGGATTGAACTTGGTTCCGTCCACCCTCCATGATGAAATTTTGATGTACCCAATCCTGTGTAGCACTTAATCAATAATGCATAGCTACAGTAATTTCATCAGTCTATGGCCATTTCATGTCCTTAGATACCTCTTTACATTCATGGCCCTCCCTCTTCTATGATGTACCCTGAACCTTGAATGTGTGGAAGAAATATTGGAAGCTTACTGAATTGTAAGCATTTTTAAAATACAATAAAACTAGTGGTACAGAGATATCAATTGAAAAATCCACGAGTAGATGATGGTCACCCTAGAAGCGGTAAAGCATTAAACAAAATCCCAGTGAAGGGTGTGGGAACTCTTCCTACAAGTTATTACTCAGAGAAGGCCCATAGGTTCTCTGAACAGTATAAATTATTGCCATCACTTTTGGTATCCCACCAAAACATAAAGGTAAAATGTTGCTGAAGGCATTCATCACACATTTTGCATAGAGAACACATACAAATTAATTTGAGACTGAACAAGAAGTTTCTTCCCTTCTGGCTAACTTTCAGAGGGACGGAAAATGTGCTGTGAATTATTGAGGGAAAAGAACCATGTACTTTGACGTATACCCATTGCATTACATTGTATATATGCATTACAATATTGACCTGCCAGTGATAAAGGACATATGGTACAGCAGTTGCATCGTTATGATGGTAGTAACTAATGCTATCTGATTAGATCTGAGGCATGTCCAATAGGCAGAACCCATGTTTCTTGATACTATAAACATGGTGAAGGAGCAGTAGCTAGCAAGGCCATAGGCATTAGAGACAAACCTCTACTAGTGTTTTGCTAAGTGAACACATTGTTAAGCTGCCTTCTCATATTCTTTTTGTACACCACAGGCTAGTGTTGCCTCCATCCCTTATGGGAAAATATTTATAACCGAGGATGGCAATCAATGTGCAGGCTCATAAGTGGTCAAAATGACAATAATCAGCAATGGTAGACTATTTGACACTAAACATGACATCCCATATCATTCCTAAAAGCTCATTCCTTTTTGTTCAGATCATTTCTGCATATTCTTATTTAATATGACCATACAATGTTTGAAATTTAAACACTACTTGGTATATAAATCTTCTCTCTAAATTTCTTTATACTAAAATTGCAACATTCTATATGCTATAGAACATTTATGAATTATGATTTAACACAGTATTCTTAGCTTTATAATGGCATGAGAACAATATGCCCTTATTGCAAGTTTAAATTTTACTCTTTTCCCTTGCTGTTGATGAGGTGGGATGAACCTCTCTTCTGACTCTGTGCAGAGGTACGCAGTCAGAGAGCACTGTCAGCTACAGAGTTAGAAGGGCAAACCATTGATAGTCTACAGCACATCAGATTGCTACACTATAATGCCCAGCAACTTAGAAGATGTTTTTCATCTTAGAAGTTGTAGTGGTACATGCCTTTAAACCAAGAGCTGGGGAACCAAACATTGGCAAATCTCTGAGTTTGAGTACAGTCTGGTCTGCAGAGTGAGTTCCAGGACATCCATAGCTACACAGAGAAAGCCTGTCTCAAAAAGACAAAAGCAAAACATAAGGAAAACACCGAGAAGGTAGGAGGAGGAAGAGAAGAAGGAGGAGGAGGAGGAGGAGGAGGAGGAGGAGGAGGAGGAGAAGAAGAAGAAGAAGAAGAAGAAGAAGAAGAAGAAGAAGAAGAAGAAGAAGAAGAAGAAGAAGAAGAAGAAGAAGAAGAAGAAGAAGAAGGATCATACTTTTTTCATCACAGTGACTCACTACCTTACAGCAGGACCAGAAGAGATCTGTGGTTTAATTTGTTACAATTTCAGATATCAGACTCTCCTCTCAGAAATAAATGTCTCCATCCATAGTGGCAGGAGTGGAAGATGACTTTCCACTGCATTTTGTAGATCTGGAAATCAAGAGCCAGAGTGATTGCTGGGCTGCACTGCTACCCTTGAATATCCTTTCTCAGTAATCAAATTCTTCAATACTTCATAACTTCCAAAGACAGCAACACCAGCGGGCAAGTGGATATGAAGCACATGAACATTTAGGGAACATTTCCGAATGTATTAGTAAAAGATTTAATAAATGCTTCCTGGCTTATACTATGCTTAACATACCATGGGTCTACATGGTATAACCTCATCATGTGTCAAAAAGCATTTATCTTCATTTCATCTAATGAAAATATATGATTAATGAAAAAGGTTGTGATATAGAGGTCACTTGAAGATGTAATAAAAATTTCTCCTTAATATGCCATATGAATTGTTCATATCTCTTTGTATACTGTGAACTGCTCTGGATAGTAATACGTGTTATTATTTTAAATACAAGGTTTTATAATATGTTTTTGACAATGCTAAAAAGGTAGCTACAATTATGTTTTTGTAACTGGTCGTATTTAGGATTGCAAATGAAGATTTGTTTTCTAAGAAAACATATCACTAGTATATTTCAAACAAATGAAATGACACATGGGAATCCCTTCTAGCTCTCATGGCTTTTAAAGAATTAAGAAATAAAGCCCCTGTGGTTATGATGTGCCTGTGCCTTTAAAAGAAATTCTTTTATAAGAATCTTCACATATAGACAAAAACTTCCTCCTGAGCTAGGTTTATTTTTAGGTAAAACCACAGAATCAGAATCTAATCAGGCTTCCTGTTATAATGTAAAGTGGAAATATAAAGATGTCTGATTATTTTGTGTTAGGACCAACCATTTCATTCTATCATCTGTCTTTTTCTATCACCTCCAATGTGATATCTTGGAATGGGGCCCGTGACATGTAATAGAAAACTTCTGAGGAAACATTAATATGTTCCTTAGTTCAAGTAGCTCATGTTATCACAGAGGCAAATGAAAAGTCTCCCGACCTTTTCATTTACTTCTACCACAACATGCTCCGAGCAGAAAGATTTTTGCCAGCTGTTTTAGTTTTAAATTATAGTGCCATGATTGGTTTCAATTCTGGGTCACCCATAGCAACCATTACATGTGAGTGCAAGATGAGCAATGAATGTATGGGAAATCCTCAAGAATTTAAATGCAAATTCTGTGAATTATCACCAAGAAATGCTTGTTAGCAAAATCATACAAATTGACAACATAGTTTATTAATTTCCAGATTTTTCCTCATGACTTTATTTATTTTGTATTATCAAATACAAATATATTTAATGTCATATCATTTAAAAAATAAACTTCTTAAGTTAGTGGGAATATAGGTTCCCTGAGACAGCATTCCAGAGGTACAAACTGTGGCCTTTCTCTACAAACCCCCAGCAAGTCATCCAAGTCCATTGCAACAGAAAGTCTGCTCTCTTCAATCTACTTCTGTGTTTCCTGGTTTTTCTTTTAAAGAAGGGAAGTCTACATGTTTCAAAAAGGAAGGTAGGCATGGTGACACAGACTTTAATCCCAGTGCTCAGGAGACAAAGGCAGCATACTCCCAATGACTTTCTGGTTAGTTTGATCTACATAGTGAGTTCCAGGACAGTAAAAGTTACATAGTGAGACTGTCAATACCTAGCTTCATTCTCTTCTGTTTTATCATTGGTGGCATTTTCTTCAGTTTTGACAGCCTTCTTTATTTTCTAAGACTTTATACTTGCAGATATCTAGAGAAGAGCTTCTAGCTCTGTATCCTGGACCTCATTCTCAGATTTGTAGATATCAGACCCAAAGTAATCAGGGATTATGCACATGGAGCCATTGTCATGAGTAGTACTGTAAATTTAAATTCGGCTACAAATTCACTTTCCTTCTCATAGAAAATATTAAATGGCTGTAGTAACTCATGTTTGGCACACTGTGCCACACCCATTGAAGCTCTTAAAGTAAAAAGCATGGCATCTAAACCTCATTCCACATCACCAAAAAAAGGCATGTGAAGGTTTCAATTTCAGGCCATATTACTTATAGGGGTCTCATTTGTAAATGGTGTGTCTCTGTCTTGCATCTTCGACTTGCCTTCTCCTTAACTGAAGAAGACTCCCACATCATAAATTTAAGGTACTTCACAGTCGTAAATAGCCTTTTACAGTCTGTCTGCTGGTCTGTAGGATTCCAGAAAATGGTTTATCTCCATGGATTATGTGCTACTTCAATTGCTATTGAAAGCATTCCTCATATTGGTATGCAATTAAATGAGTGAGTGACTTTATTCTAGGCTTCTGTCATTTGTGTGATCTGGTTTCCAGATTTAGTACAAAGGTGAGTGACCTTAATGACATAAACTTTCTTCTCTATTACTTGGGTCCCCTAAACTGTCCCAAAGAGGAGAAGTGGCATACAAAGTTATTTACTGAACTGCTGGTATGAAAGGCAATAAACGCCACATTTCTTAATTTCCTTTTCTTTTATCAAAATTGTCCCTGTGTCTTTCACAATCATTACATCATCTTTCTCAAAGAGGCTCAATACTGATACATATTAACCCAAAGTACCTCTTAGGCAATGCAACCTGCCCCTTCCATCTTAAAATTTTATATTTGGTCATGACTAGGTCCTCAGCTGTAGTTTGCCCCTGCTGCTCATCTTCCACTGACATCACAACCCATTGAGCTTCACAATCCTTGAGTTGAAGCTTGTCTCCCTTCCCAGCCGCAAGCTGTGGCCAGAGACTCATTGACCCTGATATGAAAGTACTAGCAAGTGAGGGAGTGGAAGGGCTGAAAGAGTGCTCCTTGTAGCTTTTAAAATCTCATGTCCTTTATAAATGACAAAATTGTTATGCCTAATATTTACAATAGTAGAAATATCTATCAGGTTGAGGGAATAGTTAATTTGGCCTGCTGACAAGCTTCATATAAATACCAGGAAATTGTCGAAGGGAAGTTAAGTTTGATATGTTACACATCATCATTTGCCCCTCTATAAAACTTCCTTGTAGAATGACATACCTACCAATTTTGGTTTTTTCCTTATTCTTTTAGTTGTTACTGATTACTTGTTATGTTGTTGCTATTTTTTATGTATTTTTCTCTAACTCACCTACCCTCATCCCCACTACTCCCACAGTCTTTTGCTCATATGTAGCAATCCTAGTCAGTAAGAGTCTTTTTTTTCCTGTAAGTTATGATGTCCAGCATATAGGTATGGAGAAGAATCTATCCTGATATCTGAGAGTGTTCTTCATCCCAGCATACTAGTTGGGTTGTCCCGCATATATTTCCTGACTGGCTAGCAATCAGTCTCAGCTTTTATTAAACCAATTTGATTGACAAATCTTTACAGTGTAAAAAGGATTGCTCTATAGCACTTCCCCATTTTGTGTAATTATAAAGGAAGGCTTTAGTTTTTACATAGTAAAATTGTATGCAACACACCAATTATTAAGTAAGAATTACAATTGCAGTATTGAATCCATTCAAGTATGACAAATTTAGAGAAAATACTCAATTATCTATCCTATCATTGTGAGTCTAAAGCTTTATATCTAATTCACTTTCTATCCTAAATAAGGTAAACTTTAAGTCTAATTATTTTATCTTTAACTCCAAAAAAGACCTGATAGTATGAAATGTTACATAATGACAGAGACATCTGGTTGGCTCTATAATGTTAGGGCATCCAACTTTGTCCTACAGGCCTAAAATATCTGATGGATATTTCTGAGAAGTGGGGAATTTTGAAGATCTCTTCTATATTGTTTTGGTAAAGTTTGGCAGTTACTTTTATTTGCATCTTGTTGGCCCAATTTTGGACAATACACAGTCAGCAATTGGGGTAAGGGCAGTTTCTGTGCCCAAATGACTAGCTTTTGCCAAAAAGAAAGCAAACCCCATAGTTTCTTTAGTGCCCATCATGCTCTCCAAAGTAGACTGGTGCTGCCAGGAGCAGACATGTCTCACTGTCATGAAAACGCTTAAGTTATTAATCACATTCTTTAGGTATTTGAAGAGTTTTAAGAGTTGTATACATTCATCTGTGTATGATCTTACAAACATACTTAATATGACTATAAGTTTCACTGTTATAGATGAGTATTAATGTCCATTTCTTAATTACAAATTACATTTTTAAATGAGCTGCATAAACACAATACCCTAAACAAGAGTAGAAAGATACATGCAGAATAACAAAATTAACTTTAAATTTGTATCAACAAGCCAAAATCCATACCAGTGCAAAATAATTTGAGATTAGTAGTTGCTTTTTGGATTAAAATAGATTCAATTACCTACCCTTTTTTTCCTATCATTCCTATATCATATTCTTATATCCTTTTGTTTTATTTAGAAGAGATCTTTGAATTTAATTTTTGTTTACTGGGTTTTTTTGTTTTTATGAGACAGGGTTTCTCTGTATTGTTTTGGAGGCTATCGGTCCTGCCTGGCCTGGAACTCACAAAGATCTGCCTGCCTCTGCCTCCTGAGTGCTGGAATTAAAGGCGTGCACCACCACTGCCCGGCTTGTTTACTGGTTTTTTTTACTAAGATGAATAACAACTTGTAACCAATACCCATACACAATGGAAAACATTCATGATCCATTGGGAATGTGGGCTTTATTCTCTGAACTACTCCCTGATGTTTAGGGCATTGGTATCTTTGGGGAAACCTTGAGAAAAATAAGGTAACTTTTAAATCTTGACTGGAGTATTCTGTAAGGCTGGACCATTTCAACAAGTAGCCTTAATTCTGTTATGGATGCTGGAAAATCTGAGCCATCTGTTTTTATTGGAGTCTGGTCCCCTAGCTCTGAAAATATATAAACTTTTAAAGATAAAAAACAAATCTGCATTAATACAAGTATAGACTCAGCATTGTACAAGTCAGCAAAAGATAACTCATTTTCTTTTATGGTTGAGCAGGCAAAATATACATCACGTGTCTTGTAGTTTGTCTAGGTTTATGTCTGTAAGCCAGAATTTTCATAATATCTTTCCTGGCCACACAGGATTTTCTTTAACCCAAAATAAACTGATTGCTTCTCATTTTCTATGGAAATAAAAGGATAACCTCTCCCCAATAACACATCTTTTGACCTACATTTTAAGTCAAGATATTTGTAAAATATGTAGGTTGGTTTAATCTAGGAGTTTTTATAATACAGGGTCTCTTAGCAGCTAAAATGTTTAAAGACAACACAATAACATACAAGATCCAGACTCTTTGTTTGTTTCTTTATGTGACTTTTTAATATTACTTTATTATTTTAAAGGACTTCATTTTATTACCTAAATATATACATATTTATATCTTCTCTTTTATCTCCCAGGCCTATGTATATTTTTAAATATACTGTAATCTAGAGGGTTTTTTTCCTATTTGGAGCTATCTTTACTGGATATCTGTAAATTTTTTTGTCCGTATGAGCAAAACTCTGAACCTGTCATGCGACATGCTGGTGGAGCTCTGAAGCCCTTAGTCAGTGGCTGGGGGATGCCTCTCTGTATGTTGTTCTATGTGAGAGACTTTGGGAACACACCCATGCAGCTTAGCTCATGGTGAGGTTTGTGTTGGTAGATTAAGCCCACAAGCAGCTGCCAGTTTCTCTGCTCTGTGCCTGGCATCAGAGATACAAGATTGCAAAGCTGTGTTTGGCTCTGTTACTGTGCATATAGAACATCCTTTAAAGCTTTCTCAGGCTTTATGTGGATGTACATGGACCTTGACATGGGGCATCATTTGTTGACAGAGTGTTCTTGTCCCAACTGCCTGCCAGTTCCCAGATAACCAACTAATAGTGTTAATATTAAGTATAAATGCTCGGTTGATAGCTCGGCTTGTTACTTGTTAACTTTTACACATTCATTAACCCATATCTCTTATCCACCCTCTGCCAGTTGGCTCATGGCTTGTTCCCTCATTCTCTATATGTCGTGATTCATTTGTGTCTGGCTGGCCATCTCCTCTGACTCTGCCCTACTTTATCGCAGCATCTGTAGTTTGGTTGGCCTGCCTATATTTCCTTGCTTGACTCATGGTCAGTCAGTTTCTTATTAAACCAATTCAAGTGGCAAATCTTTACAGTGTACCAATATCACTCTTTTCCTTCACAGTTCATGATGAAAAGATTAGACTACTGATGAAGCTAGCCAGACAAGTGGAGACAGTTTTATGTTTAGATTACAAGGTTGGTTGTCATCTTCTATAGCAGCATTACCCAAAGTACCCACATCAGAAAGCTTTACTGTGTGGTTTTATCTTAAAATTGCCTGACTAATTCTCCAATGGTCATCCCATGAAAACTCACTTCTCATAAAGTCCTTAAGTAGTATATCTCCTAGTCTTTTTCATATGTAGTTATGTGTAACTTCATTAAATATAATTTCAAAATTGACCTAAATGTTAGACTCTCTGTCCCCACCATGGTTGTGGCCTCGATTCAGAATATTTTAAACTGTGAAACATCACATAGCTATTGTGTATATACAACAGCATATTTATTTAATGCCCAAGAAAATCGGTGTCAATGGCAAAGTAAAGAATAAAGAAAGAAGGGTTCAGAACTGAAAAGCACGTTTCCACTTTAAGAAAACAGTCAGTTAAGATCAATCAGTAAGCAGGGTTACCCATAATAGTTGACTTTATCTAACGAGTAACAAATTTAACAACTTGAACTTTGTTAACATCCTTTTAAGTTAAAATTGCTCCTCTCCTGATAACTCAGGTTGAAACTGTCCGTTCTATCTAGGTTTGATGAAGCTTCCTCTGTATGCTGTGCTTTCTCTCACACTATTCTCTGAAGACAGCTTAAAGGCATGCTTCCTGTGCTCTTAACCTTTGATCGAGGGAGAATGCAACACGTTCAGCAGAGCTTACCTCCTTATTTTTTTTCAAACAGCTCTTATATTTGCTGAAGATTTGTCTGTAAGGTTTCTAACCAAACTCTGTAGATAACCTATGCTGCAAATGCCTTTGGTTTGATAGGGTGTGACAGCATATGTCAAAGACAATTGCTGTCAAATCTAATTAATTGTTTTATTGAAAAGTTGGACATATGAAGTTCAGCTTACTTGAAACTGCTCATTACATGTGATCTTTCAGAATACGAATATAAAGTGATATAAAGTGACTTCAACTTTAAGTACAAGAGCTTGACTGAGCAACATGTAAAGCAAAAATAACATCTGATGAGCAGAGCAGATATGAACCATACATAAGGCATACTATTATCAGCAGCCACAACTGCTGCTACTGTAGTACAAGTTCTGCAAAGGAAGCCAGAGCAATCATAAGTATTTTTATAGCAAGCCTGCTCATGTTTTTATAGTATACATTGCGTCAGCACTTTAATTATGAAATCTATTTGGTAAGAATTCATAGCAAAGCTGTAAACCCACCAAAATGATATTTCAAAACTTGCTTGAATTAAGGATAAAATAATTTGAGAATATTTTTGAAATGCTGATCAGATGCCATGCATCAATTAGTATGCAAAATAATGCTCTTGATAAAGTAGATGGACACTGATTACAAACATAGCAATTCAGAAATGTTTTGAAATGCATAGAAATAAAGTGAAAGGCCAAATAAACAATTGTTGTAAAATGTGAAACATTGTGCTTTAGTGTTTAAAATAATAGTCTAGAAACCACAACATAGATTTCATACAGTATTTCATTTTTATATCAAAAGATTTTTTCCAAAATAAAGTTAAAAATCTGCAACATGTTATTTATAAACTATGTCTTTCACAAGTCTATAGGTAATTGTAGGAAAATGTATTTTGGCTTGTTTGGATTTGGTTTTTGAGAAAGGAGATTTTATTGAATGGGTATATATATATATATATATATATGTGCATATATATATATATATATATGATCTTGATAAGTTATGACTACACATTTGTTTTCTCAAAAATTCTTTCCAAAATTAATGTTGTGAATAATCATGAAAGATAAGTGGACCTCACTATGGTGCATTCACAATGTTTATTGTGCTTATTCAGCCCACTGTCAACTATATCCTTCATGTTTTTGCTGACGCACTTCTCCCAAACTATTGCCTGTTTTCTTGTTTTGCCATATTAGCTTCCATTCCCCACCACCACTACTATCACCGTCAACACCAGGAGAACTTTTCTTCTCCTCTTCTGTTCTGCTTCCTGGCTTCATAACCTACAAACACACACACACACACACACACACACATATATATATATATATATATATATATTTCAGGACTCAGATTATATTAGATACAAAGCTACAGTAATAAAAACAGCATGATATTGGCAAAAGAAGACATGTTGATCAAAGAGATCAAATTTAAAAACCAGACTCAAACAGAAATACCTAAGGATACCAAATCTTTGATTAAGAACCCAGAAAAACACACTAGAAAAGAGAAGACATCTCCTGGTCTAACTGGATGTCTGCATGTAAAAGAATACATATCTATTGCCCTTTCAAAAACTCAAGTCCAAATGTGTTAAAGACACTGCAACATACAATCAGGTACACTGAACCTAGTAGATGATAAAGTGGGGGAATATCACTGAACTCATTGGCACAGTAGAAGACCTTCTAAACAGAGCATTGATAGTGCAAACATGAGATCAACAATTAATAAACAATAAGCATGACCTCATGAAACAGAAATGCTTCTGTAAGGCAAATAACACTATCATTTGGAAAAAGCATAATGGGAAAAGATTTTTACCAACTCCACACTGCATACACACACACACACACACATACACACACACACACACACACACACACACACACACATATATATATATATATATATATTCAATAAACTTGATATCAATAAACCAAATAATCTAATTTAAAAATTGGAGCACAGATCTAAAAAGACACTTTTAGGCTGAGAAATACCTAAAAAATGCTTAACTTCATTAGCCTTTGCAAATAAAAACTACTTTGAGATTCTATCTTATACCTGTTAGAATGCATAAAATTAATAATATAAGTGACAGCTTCTGCTGGTTAAAACTGTAGATCAATGGGAGCACTCATCTATTGCTGGTAGGAGTGTAAACTAGTACAGTCACCATGAAAAATCAGTATGGTAATCCTTCAGAAGGGTGGGGATTAATCTATGTCAGGATCCAGATATACCACTCTTGGGCATATACCCAAAGAACACTGTCCTATTACTGGGACAGCTATTCAACCAACTGTTCATAATAGAAATGGGAAATTAAGTAAATGCCCCTCAATCAAAGAATGTATAAAGAAAATGTGGTACATATATACAATGGAGCATTAGTCAGATTTTTTTAAATGACATCATGAAATTTACAGGTAAATGGATAGAACTAGAAAAAATGTTTTTCAGATGTCATAGGAGTATACAGAAGGTGATAACTAGTGTTCCCTAGGCTGACGAAACATATGAATGACCCTATGATGAGGAGCCCTCTTTGTCAGAGCTGTGGATTCATTCGCTTTAGTTAACTATTTGTCTCTGTCTATAGTTTCTCTCAAGTATCACTTCATTTTTTCCTAAGAATAGCTTTGGCTCTTTTCCTACTGCTTATGTGTTTATCTTGTGAAAAATATTCCATTTACTGTGCACACATATTATCCATGGATTATCAGGAAGATGATTTCTCATTAATTTGCATAATTTGGATATATAGGAAATACACTAGGACATGCTTCATAAGTAAATCTATTTTTCCATGAGGTTTTAAAACACTTAAAGCCTGCTTTGTTCCTTTTACTCAGACTAAAACAAGAAAATAACAGTTTCCCCTCATTCAAAGCAACTGCACACACTTAGCTCATTTTTGACTCAGAGTAAGTTAAAACTAGACAAGAGGTTTTTGTAAATGGATAATAAGTTCAAAACTTTGCAGTTATGCACAAGATCAGAGTCATCTGTGTCTAACCAAGGTCATTTATTCAAAGCAGACTAAAAAAATACCATGCCAATTCTTCACCTGCCAAGTCTAGTTGATAAAATAGCTTTGTTTCACAGTTTGTCTCATCAGGAACTCTACCCTCAGCCCTCTGGACACAGTCTTACTTCAGAAACGTTGAAATTTTGTGTTGCCATGTAAAAGGATCTGTCCTTATCTCTCACCCAAAAGAATGTGCTTTGACCAATGAGATGTAACTCTTAAAATGTTTTTATTGTTGCTTCAAGCCTCCTGTAAATAAAATGTTTATAAGTTAGGTAAACAGAGAAGCAGGGTTAATTGGAACAGGGAAATGAAACAGAGAATTAGAACTAAAGATCTAGAACTACAGAATTTGAACTAAAGAATTAGAGCTAGATAATTTTGGACAATTATGACAAGAGAAATGGAATTAAAGAAGAAGAAAAGAAAATGACCCCCAGATTGATTGTGTAAGGAGTTATTATAGAAATCTTTAAATCCTTCTTCCTGAGAAGCTTTATCTGAGTTACCCCAGTTAGTGGTTGGGGAGCTGGACTTCCAAACCACTAAATATATTGAATGATACAACCCAGATCCTGAATGATAAATATGGTATATATCTTTTGTATCTTAATATTAACTATGAAATAACTGATAAACAAGCTACAATCTATAGACCCAGAATAGATAGATAGAGAAGAAACTAAAGGGGACACATTAATCTCCCTGGGAAAGGGAAATAGAATAGATTTTAGTAGTGGAATATTGAAGGGGTAGTGATAATATGTGTATCATATGGGAAGGGGAAAAGAGAGGGGTTTTAGAGAGGGAAGTGAAGGTCATTTGGGGAGTAAAATTAAAACACAGTGCATTGGAAAGAAGCAATAAAATATTGTGTTATCCTCATTGATAGATGCCTTATACAGCCATCATCAGAGAAGCTTCTTTCTGTAGCTGTTGGAAAAAAACACAGAGGCCCACAGCCAGAAACTGCATAGAGATAGATATGTTGGAACACTCAGCTCTAAACAGGATGTTTCCATCAAACCCTTTCCCTCAGAGCTCAGGGAACCCTGCAGAAGAGGAAGAAGTACTAGGGGATACAAAGGGTTTGGAGGACACCAGGAGAACAAGGCCTTCTAAAACAACTTTGCAAAACTCATATGAACTCACAGAGATTGAAGCAGCAATCAAAGCCCTGCATGGGTCTATACTAGTTCTCAGCAATGTATACTATACCTCTTAGTTAAGTACTTTGGTGGGACTCCTGAATGTGTGAATGAGTGGGTCTCTGAGTCTTATGCTTGATCTTGGGTTCTTTTATTTTTCTCCTGACTTTACTTGTCTAGATATCTCTTCCCAACAGTAAACACTGACTAAGGAACACTTCATGAAAACTGGCAACTTTAGCAAAAGTCATAAACTGTCCAAAGCTTCTCAGCTACCTAATAGAGCATGTGAATCCTTCACCTCTCTACTCTGCAATGATGACTGGCTTGGTCTTATACAGGTGTTATATAGGCAGCCTTAGATTCTGTGAGTACACGTGTGAAGAAGCCTAGTTGTGTCCAGAAGACACTGTTTCACTCTCGTTTTCTCTGAAATTTAGCTTTTATAATTGCTCCATTTTCTTATCCACAGTGGTCCATGGTAATGGGGAGGAGGGTGACATAGACATCACATTTTTGGCTGAGCATTCCAATGGCACTTATTCCCTGTATTTTGGCTAGTTGTGAGTTTCTCTGTTAATCACAAACTACTGTGCAAAGAAATTTGTCTGATGAAGTCAAAGAGCTATACTAATCCTTGGCTCTAAATTTGGAGGCAGTTGGATACCCTGTTCATTTAGTGTAATAATTGTAGGAGGTGCACATATTGGACTTGTGAGCCCCTCAATCATGGGTTCATGGACAGATGGGTTCATGGAACCTCTTCAGGAAACAAAAGCCTAGGCTCCATGATATTTCACACTCACAGTACTGGGTACAGATCCAAAGGAAGCTGGACCACTATGTCAGGGGTTGGCTTATATGCTAACAGCAGTAATGTTCAAAATAGCCAAGAAATGGGAACTACCAAGTTCCTGTCAGCTGGTGAATGAGGAAGGATGTGGAACAGCCACACCATGGGAAACTCCTCAACCATCTCAACTTTTAGTTACAAAAATAGATGAGTTGTTGGACTTCAGTAACTATCAGATATGTTCTACATATTGATATAAGTAATTGGTGGTTTTTATTGTGCTTTCTAATGATATCTCTCTTGTTCCTGCTCAATGCTCATACTACCATGCTGCTTCATGTGCCAGATTTATTCAAGATAACAAGCCTCTTCTAGAAAGCAAACTTTCTAAATATAATTTGGGTTCTTCAGGAGATGGGAAAGGACAATGGAAGACCTGAATCCTACCAGGAACCAGTGGGCAGCTAGGCTCACACTATTTCTGCTGTCTGAAATTTGAGGCTAGAGATACAGGGAGAGATTAGACTGGCTAAAAAATGCCATGAATGCTCAGTAAAATTGGAAGAAATATATTGTGGATGGCATCTAAACCCAACCAGGTGCAGCTGTAAGTGTCAACATAGAATTAACATATTAGTATGCCATTTGATGCTAGTACATGTGACTTCAAAATTAACTTTATATTTAATTCTAAATCCAGGCATTTAATCAGGGTTGACCTGAACTCATACTCTCTGCCTAGGGTAGAGGGGTCAATTTCTCTTATTAATTATGGATACAAGTTTACCTACACTCAAATCTTTCCACATATAGCTTATGTTCCACAGTGGACAGCCAGCAACAGCCACAATGAGACCATGGAGGAGACAGCACATAGACAGGCTCAGGATACAATAGTGGCTACACCTTTACCTGTTATAAAGGCCTGTGCTTCCATTAGACGCTCTGACTTCCCACAATCACCAAATGGCACACTCAGGTTCTTCATACTCATGTCACATTTGAGGCTATCTGAATGTGTGACTCCATCAAACATTGTAAGTGTGACTCCCTTAAAACATCCTAATGCCAGAAGCTGGACTTTGTGTTTCCAAGGACAAAGCATGACTAATACAGTTAAAAGTTATCAGGGTTTTCACAATTAATGACTGAGACTTAACAACATTCTGAGTCAGTATAGAAAACTCAAGATCGTCCCATTACCATGAGTGTCCAGCAAACCTAGTGATGGGTATCAGTCACGTTTTACATCCTCCATCCCTTCATGAGAAGCACAGTAGCAAACTGATGGTTGAGAGACTGTAACACCAGCACAGAGGAAGCATGGATGTGACAAAGAGTCTCTGGTCAGAGAAGGGGTAACACAACCAGCCTACCACTGCATATCCTGCCAAGACATAAAAAGAGGTCTGGCATAATTTTGACCAGCATGATCATTTTGAATTAAGACATAACAAGTTCAATCAGGTGCTTCCAGAAGTCTCTGAACATCATAAACTGGGCTCTGCCAGCAACACTATAAAATGTATGTATATATGTATGTATGTATTTATGTATGTATTAGATGGCACCCTGAAAGCTGAATGACAGCAATGAACCATGGTGGCTGTACAGAATATAAAAGGATGATGCAGTATGAGGTTCAGACATATGAGCCTAGGAAGCCGCAGTGTCAACTGTGCTCCTCTTTTCATGGATGAAGTTACCTGTTTGAAGATAGAGGGCTGACAGGGTATGCAGGCAGGAGTTTCCCAGGGAAGTGACTCTGAGAAATGGCTCCAACTTCTTCCTAAATCTAAGTGCTTCCCAGGATGCTTGCACATAAATTGGCAGAGAAGAAGGATGGACCAAGCTGGGAGATAACTGAGGCCTGGATGCCTTTTGTGGTTCCCAAGAATGAACTGAGGTGGGGCCCCTGTGACCTCAAAGGATTAATAGCTAGCCTACTAGCACCAGTGTTATTACTTGAGGGCAATTCAGAGTCCACCAAAGAGGGCTGGGATTCAAAGCAAGCCCACATGTCTGGGTAGGTTGAGGCTGTGTTCTGGGAAGGACACTACTTGAAATTCATTATGTGAATTTGGGACATTAAATGGGAAGACTGAAACATAGTGAGGTACTTGAAGTGTCCCTATTTCAGAGAGCTCATCTTAACGACTTAGAAACCGTAGCAATCAGAAATTTCATAGCAGTGGGACTGGCCACCAAAGAGCTCTAGGAGAGGAACCCCTCCTCTCACCAGGGAAAGAGGCCTTGGAATATAATTATATAGGC
This sequence comes from Mesocricetus auratus, assembly GCF_017639785.1. NCBI lineage: Eukaryota > Metazoa > Chordata > Mammalia > Rodentia > Cricetidae > Mesocricetus > Mesocricetus auratus. The sequence goes on along the minus strand of NW_024429200.1, from coordinate 29,103,335 downwards.
ATCCCTGTACCAAGATTCCGGCCTCCAGCACAAGTAAGAAAGGATGAAGCCCTACTATCTGCATGCACACAATTCACCATCGCTCAGTTTGTCCACGGAAGGTAGGTGAAGAATAAGGGGTACTGAGGTCCAAGCTTGTCCAAGCATTTTAATCCCGGGCAGTAGCAATCTTTTCATTTGTTCTAAGATAGATGCCACAATGTGGATACAAACATCAATGTCACCATCACTGGAAACACCATGATAGCACTGTCTCCTCTGAGTCTGTATTTTGGTTATATATGCCCTTTCATATTGTATGTTGCTGTTCACATGTGTCCTCTTTCTTCTGCAGGTACATATCCATATACATGTTGATGACATTGAAAAATGTCACCTGTCTTCCTCTACCAAGATATTATATATATATATATATATATATATATATATATAGATGAGACAATGTAAACCTAAATCAGTAGAATCTTTCTAAAGTATATTGTGATGGCATTCTAAATGAAAATGACGGATGATGGGGAAGACAGTATCACCACTTGACATCTCTTGTCACCAAATGAAAGCTTCTAGTCCAGGGATTGTCATATATTTAATGGAGTTGTTGGCCAAAACAGTTCCATGGGAACCACCAAACAAGCCTGGCTATTGCCAATACTACAGGTTCCTCTACACAAACTGATTTCAAGGCCCCATTTCTGAAGACAACACTTATACAACACTTTGAACATGCAGTTGTCCACATAGTATTTACTCCTATATTCTAGCATCTTCAGTACCAGAATATATATATGCTCACAGTTACCAAAAGAAAAACATAAACACCAATCTAACCATGAACCCTTTGATCTACAATATTGTCTTACCTGCAATATATGCTAACACAGTTGTGGCACAAAGATCATGAGAGTAACCAACCAATATTCAGTTTGGCCTTTGCCTATAAATTATGGCCTCTAGTTTAGTAATTTTATAGGATTCCTGAATGTGTAAATAGTGTGCCTCCATTTGTTGTGGTCCTCTATTTTTTATCTTTTGATATTTTACATTATTTTAATCATCATCCTCAGCAGCTTGTTTGTCTCCTAATAAGACACAGAAAGGGATTGGATCTAGGAGAGAGGAGAGGTGAGAAGGAATGGCAAGGAATAGAAGGAGGCAAAACTGTAACCTGGATACATTATGTGAAACAATTTTCTATTTTGTACAAAAGGAAAGAAATAAACACTTGCTTGCCATTATGATTAAAATTATTTGCTTTCATAATTTTTGACAAAATAATAATACATATAATCTAAAATAATTTCTCTAAAATAAATTTATTATTGATTTATTATAGGTACATATTCAACTTTATCTATTTTTTGTTGTTGCTTTTTCTCAGATGGGATTTCTCTGTATTGCTTTGGAGTCTGTCCTGGAACTCCCTCTGAAGACCAGGTTGGCTTCAAACTCACAGACATCCATCTGCCTCTATGTCCCGAATGCTGGAATTAAAGGCTTTGACTTTATCTATTTTATAAACCTATATTTTGGAGGTCAGTTTAAACTTGCTACATTATATAGTGGCAAGAATTAGGAAAAGTATTTTTGAAAAATGATTATACTTTCCACATGCTTTTCCCAAAATTTGTTATCATTTGGTTTCTTTTATGTTTTAAAATACTTCCTTTCTTCAAAAATTTCATACATGCATATATCACATCATGATTAAAACCAGCCACTTTTACCACCTAAAATTCCCCATGAACTCCCCTCCCACATACACACCACCTTTCCAACTTCTAATCTCGTGTGTCTCCTGGTTTCTTTTAATTTTTTATTTTTTATTTTGGTTTTTACGAGACAGGGTTACTCTGTATTGTTTTGGAGGCTGTCGGTCCAGCCTGGCCTCAAACTCACAGAGATCCGCCTGCATGTCTCCTGCTTTTTAAAAATACCTGTTTCCAAAAATTTTTCCCATATGCCATTTGTTTGTCTACCAATATACATTCATGGGTGGGGGATTATAATAGAAACTTGAAACAGTTTTAATATTTATTTTCCAAGAGTTGACACTGTTGATTTAAAAAATGTGTTGTCTGTTTGTAAGTCTTCTCTTGAAATCATATTCAGTTCACTGGACAATACTTTTGAATGAATGGGCTTATTTTCTAGCATTTAGGTTTCCTCCTCATTGTTTTTTCCAGATGCTAATGCCTGGAAATTGTGTAGCTGGAAAACATGTTGCTATTCATTTCTTTATTTTTTTCCATATTGTATGCTATCTTGTCGCTTTTATAATTATTTGCTTGGCTATTTAGAAACCTTTTATCCTGTGTAATCCCACTTGATTTATCAACTTTTAGGATTATTTTGTACAATTAGATTATTTTTTAATATTTTTGAAAGAAAGAAAGGAGAAGCAAGGAAGAAAGAAAGAAAATGCCAGGCAGTTGTGATACAAGCCTTTAATCCCAATACTTGGGAGGCAGAGGCAGGCAGATTTCTGTGAGTTTGAGGTAAGCCTGGTCTACAGAGTGAGTACCAGGGAAGCAAGAGCTGTTACACAGAGAAAGCTAGTCTCGAAAAACAAAGAAAAAAAGGAAGGAAGAAAGGAAGGAAGGAGGGAGAGAGGGAGGGAGGGAAGGAAGGAGGAGGGGAAGAGAGGAAAGAGGCAAGGAAGGAAGGAAGAAAGGAAGGAAGAAAGAAAGAAAGAGAAAAGGAAATGAAAAATTTTAACCTACGTCTGTTCAGGGGATGAGTCCAATTGGGTAGCCTCTTAGGGGAGTGGGCGAGAAGGTGGAGAATCAAAGGCACAGACTCCAGGAGCCATATGAGAAGCAAAAGCAGACTGGTTTATTGAGAGTATGGGCTGGCCTCTTATACTCACTCTTAGCAACCAGGGGCAGTGCAAAGCTAGAATGCTATGTTCTCTCTTATTCACCCAGGTCATCAAACATCTGAGGTCTCCAGGCTTTGATACTTACTTTAGGTTGGCTCAAGAGGAAGTCACATATGTGCCTGCCTGGCTGGCCCTCAGCTGCTGTTAGTCTCTTCTTACATATACCTATTTCTGAAAGAGTTTTACCAAGGTATTACACCAAACATTCAGAATTTTCTAGGTTTGAATTAAGGTCTTTTACCATATAATAGCTCATAATTGTGATGTTTCCATAATAACATCTACTCTTTGCCAAAACTGTTAACTATCCTATTTGACACCAAAATTATAAACAACACAGTCAGCTACTTGTCATTAGTAACAAGGGAGTAATATTGACATGAAGATATTGAATGACATGTAGGAAGTAAAGAGCATTTTCAATGTAATAATGGGTGTCATCATATCAAATAAATACTAGTGAGACTACTACATATCCATTAAACATAGTAGCCTCCCACATTAAAGTAAATAAAGAGAATATAAAATCCTTAAGTGTTTTAATATAAAATAAATAGACCTGTAAATGTGTTTGCTATTATGTGAAGTTATGTTGAAATAAAGCTACTATAACAAAACAATTATATCTTACAATATCTGCAGCTTTTTAAGTGATCAGTTCCAAGAAGCTCATAGATATGATGATACAAACTAGTTTCCATTCCTTTAGTCATATCATAAAGAGAGATAGATGATCATTTCAACTCCAGAGGCAATGACTGTTGCCAGGTTGTTTTACAGAATTATTTTTTTAACTATGAAGTGTTTTTATATTAACTTTTCTGTAACATTTCATAGAGAGGTGTATCAGTAAATTGCTTGACTGGGCATCTTGAAGATGAATGGTTGTTCAGAATGGTTAAGATAGTGGAAGAAGTATATGCAAAAGAGCCATTCAAAGATTCCAAAGTTGGTGAATTTTAAATACCACAGCTTATTGAGTCATTAAAATGATGGATTGACTTTACTGTTGGCAAATAACACAGAGATCTTTTCTGAAATAGTGAATTTGTTGCATTATTACTGAAAAGAACTATGATGTTAACTTCAGTAAAGAAATTAATCATTTTTGCTATCAGGGAATATTCTGGACATAGTATATGAGATTGTAATCCATTATTTTACTGGATATTTTGTTAGTTTTCATTATATTCTTATTTCTGAGTCTTCTAGAGTGCTATTTAACTTTTCTTTAAACAGCTTCTATTCAGTTAGCCACAATTATGGAGATATTGTTTTACACTTCTATTTTAAAAACTATTCCTGATGAAAGTTCTTTTCTACATGTGGTAATATGTTGAATGCTGTTTATCTTTATATCATATGCTTGTAAAAATTATTACTTAGCTTGTAGTGTTTGTTTTAAAGACGATAAAAAGAATTGAATACAATTTTCACATTTTGTTTTTTTCAGTTGGGTGTTGGTGGTACATGCTTTTAATCCCAGTACTCGGGAAGCAGAGGCAGGAAGATCTCTGTGAGTTTGAGACCAGCCCAGTCTACAAGAGTTTGTTCCAGCAAAGCCTCTAAATCCACAGAGGAAAACCTGTCTCAAAAAAATTGTCAGAGGGAAATGCAAATCAAAACAACTCTGAGATATTATCTTAGTCCTGTCAGAATGACTAAAATCAAAAACTTCAAAGACAGTTTATTCTGGAGAGAATATGGAGAAAGGGGAACACTCGTACAAGAAAATGGGAATCAGTCTATCACAAGACCCAACAATTCCACTCTTAGGCATATACCCAAAAGATCCACATTCATACAAGGACGTCTGATTATAGCAGCATTATTTGTAAATAGCCAGAACCTGGAAGCAACCTAGATGCCCCTCAACTGAAGAGTAAATAAAGAAAATGTGGTATATTTACACAATGGAGTACTATTCTGGGAAAAAAACAATGGAATCATGAAATTTGCAGGCAAATGGATGGCACTAGAAGTAACCATCCTGAGTGAGGTAACCCAGTCACAAAAAGAAAAACATGGTATTTACTCACTCATATATGGATATTAGACCTGAATCAGAGGAGTTCCAGCATACAATCCCACTGCCAGAGAGTCTGGGAAACAGAACCTTCATCCAGTGTCACTGATGGAAGCAGAGACAAACACCCACAGCTAAACACTGGATTGAACTCATTGAATCCAGTGACAGAAAGGGAGAACTGATAAGCAAAGGAGTTAAGACTGGGCTGGTTTTACGGACAGAAACAGTGGACTTTAACAAGGGGGAGCTCTTTTACCCCAGATTGATGGCTGTATGGAAATCAAGGGACTGACCAGAACCCCTGAATGTAGTTGTCAGTGAGGAGGCCTAGATAATCTATGGGGCCTTGGGTAGTATTTATCCCAGGCTTACTAATAGATTTTGAGTGGCTATCCCACAATGTGGGATGCTCTCTCAGCCTTGACTCTTGCAGGAGGGCCTAGGTCCTGCCCTGGATGAAATGACAGACTCTGGAGATCCACGATGGATGGAGGGCCTCACCCTCCCTGGGGATCAAAGTGGAGATTGAGTGGGAGACTGAGGGGCCTGGTGGGGAGGGATGGATGGAGGGGAGGGAGAGGGAGCTGGGAGTGACATGTGAAACAAGCTTGTTTCTAACTTAAATGTAAAAAAGGAGAGAAAAACATTTTCAGAACTGTAAAAAAACAATCTATTAACAATAAATTGAAGACTTCTGGAGTTGGAAAAGTAAAAAATAACCTATTTTCATTGAAAGAATTTGCGTCCCACTGGAGTGGAGATAGGCAGACTTTTAAAATTTGAATTGTTATTCCTACTAGATCTGACTTAGTCATAGAAAATTTTTACTTCCCTAATATTTAATGGGAAAGCATGTAGCCTTTTTACAGGTATTTCACAAGTATTGTAAACATTTGTACTACTGTTTTCTTGGTCTTATTTCTCTAACACCATTTCATTTATGTTGATAGGTTTCCCTTCACAGAAAACAAACAGCATTTCAAGAGTCTACAATATCAATGTTAGCTTCTGAATTATTATCTTGTGAGTATACTATTATGGTATGTAATATTTACTGCTAGGTTTATAAATTTTATATTAGATGAATCATTTTTCTTGTATTTTCTTTCTTCCTTTTTTATTTAAGTTAGAAATAAGCTTGTTTCACGTGTCAGTCCCAGTTCCCTCTCCCTCCCCTCTTACCACACTCTCTCTACCAGGCCCCCCAGTCCTCCACCAAATCTCTACTCAAATCTTCATGGAGGGTGAGGCCCTCCATGGAGGATCTCCAGAGTCTGCAATTTCATCCAGGGCAGGGCCTAGGCCCCCCCCCCCATGAGTCCACGCTGAGAGAGCCTCCCTCATTGTGAGATGTCCATTTGTATGCCAGGGATAAATACTACCTAAGGACTCATAGATGACCTAGGCCTCTTTATTTCCTGATTTTCAATGAAACTAAGAACCTTCTCACTAACACAACAAATAAATTTCTGCTTTTGAGTTGGTATCTATTCAACAAATACAATTAATCATTAAATCATAGCTCAGTTAATGTCTCTGATTTATAATTTCCATATTGAACATCATAGTTCTTAAAAATTGAATTTATAATATATATATATTATATATACAGTCCAAATTTGCTACTGAGTAATACAATAACAGTGTGTTTGTATATGTGTGTAAACACAATAGCTAAAAACACCCAAATGTTCATTATAAAATACAACTGAAATTCTAAAATCAGTGTCAAGAAATAATAAATAGGGTAGAACCTGATAAAGTAGATAATTAAGTTTAACAAATATAGTTTTTCTTTAAAAAGGACAAAATTGACAATCTCCAACTAACTTCTACAAAAGAGAGGAGGAAGATACAAATAAAATTAGTAAAATTAGATTTGAAAAGATGTTACAATATTGTTTCTTCATTGAAATTCAGATGACCATTTTAGAATAGTTTGAAAACGTATTCAAATAAACTCAAATAGGTAAATAGAAACATAAGGGCCACCAGAAATGAATTAGGAAAATATGAATAACATTAGATTCATATCTATAAAGAAGAACATGGGAGAAATATAAATTATTTCCACAAAATATTCCAGGGCCATAAGGATTTATTGATGAGTACTTTATTAAAGAAGAGGTAGCATCAACATATTTCAAACTTGCCTACAAAACAGAATGTGTAGAAACACTTTGGGATTAATTCACAAAAACTGAGCAAGATATTGGCATGACAATAAATTCTAAAACTATAAGCCTATTTCCCTGTAGAAGTAGCCACAAAAATGTGTAATAAAATACTTGCAAATTGAATTCAAGAATACTTTAAGATCAATACAAATAATAAGCAAATTGGTCTAATCCTATGATGCAAGGTTAGTTTAACTTGTATGATTGAATGAATATCATTAAAGTAGCTTTCTCCTGCCACAGCCTGATATTATGGAGATAGAGACAGAGAGAGAGAGAGAGAGAGAGAGAGAGAGAGAGAGAGAGAGAGAGAGAGAGAGAGAGACAGAGACAGAGACAGAGACAGAGACAGAGAGACAGAGACAACAAGAAAACTTGGAGAGACCTTGGAACTCTCAGCACTAAATGGGTGGTTGCCTCCAAATCTGTCTTCCCTCTTGGCTCAGTCTAGGACCTCCCCCAACCCCACTCCCACAGCAGAAGAGGCAGAAAGAGGGTATGGAGAACACCAACAAAATAAGTTCCTCTAAATAAACATGAGTAAAACTTAAATGAACTAAGAGACATTGGAGCAGCATGCACAGGGCCTGCACAGGTCTGCACCCAATATTCACTTACATATATTATGACTTCCTATTTTGTGTTTTTATGGGATTCCTGGGTATCTGATTCTTATGCCTCCTCCTAGGTTCTTTTCCTTCTGTTGGTTTGTCTTGCACAAGTCTGATTGATAATGTTATATATTATTATCTTTTGTTATTTTTTTTCTTTTTTAATGAATGAATCAATGAAAACCTAGTCACTAGGGTAGATGTGTAAAGCTGAACTGAACTGTCATCTATACCTGCTGGGAGAGGAAAAATCAGTTTTCCCTAATAGAGTGACACTGACTGTATCAACCTCTCCATGACAAGTCTCCTGATTAGGAATAGGTGTCCACCACATAATGTACTCCACAGGTTTTGTGTGTGTGTGTGTGTGTGTGTGTGTGTGTGTGTGTGTGTGTGTGTTTATTTGGTGAACAGTTTAGTGTTTGTTTTATTCTCTTTGGGTGTTGTTTCACTTTGTTTCTTCATTTTGTTGTTACATTGTGTTGATCTTTGTTTTATGAAAAAGAAATTGAAGAAGAGTCTACAGGTAGTATCAGAGGATCTGGTAGGAGATGGAGGAGAGGAAGAATATGACCAAAATATATTTAAGCTTAAAAATATGTTAAATAATACAAAATAAAACAGAATAAAGATAAAACAAGAACAGTGGTATCACTAGATAAATACATCTTTTACAATTTCTAAAAAGAAAATCACTTATATTTTTGAAAATATTAATACTATTGTTTAAGCATTAAATTTGATGTTAAATAGTACTCAGATGTAACAACCAACAGCACACTTGTTGAGGGTATAGGTAATTGTTTATTGTAGAAATTACTTACAAGAGAAAACGGGCAACCAAGGTGATTTAGAAGCGTTTGCCACAGAACCAGAAGCCGAAAAGAGAGACTGGGCATCTCTCCTGCACGGTCTTTTATTACCACATCTGTACATGCCTCTAGCCATGCACAAAATGGGTGTGGTCAGCATCAAGCTTCATTAACTCATCCATGGGCACAGTTCTAAAGTCTCTTCCTACAATTCCCCGTTTAGTCTTAAGAAAATATTTAAGCATAAACCAAAACTAACTTGTGTCAATGAACAAAATATCACAAAAATCTATCCCATCTAAACTTAAGCTCATCTGAACACCTCCTTCCAATCACAACCCTAAAATAATTGAAAACTAACAGTAACAGGTGTAACATATACTGCAATATCAACAGTAGGGAGAGGGGAAATTGAATTATCAAAACTACTTCCTGCTAAAACAGCACGATGATAATCTCATGGAGACTTGTGGGAAGAAAAATGTTAGTGTAACATGAATATTAATTAGGTCAGACACTCTCTGTTTGGCAGGAGATGTCTGATTGAAATTCTTGAATGGAGATCTAGTGTTTAGTGAAGCTCTTGTCTGAAGTTCTGACCAGATTGTTGAAGGTGCATTATATCAATTCCTTGGTCTGGAGCTGTGTCGAGTGATGTAGTTCCAAGCTGGTTTTAGGATGGTACTTGTCAGGTGGAGTCAATGATGTGGGACAGATTAGATGCATCAACTCAAATCAGGTGGAGTCAATGAAGTGGGGCCCCATTTTTTTTGAAGCGGTTGGAGATTGCTGTCAGGAAATTCCTTGTTCTCTGGAAAATTCAAACATTAATGTTAACAAAGAAGTTTTTAACATTTATATGTATGAATACTGGGAAATGTACCAATAACAAAGATAGTAAAAATGAAGGAGATTAGACTTCAGAAAAAGAAATCCACAGATGACAGTCCCTAATTTTGTTTTTTTTCTGTCTTATATCAATTATTTTTGATATAATACAGAAATTTTGAATTTTATTTAAATAATACACTTGAATTTAGAGTAGGAGAGCCAATCCAATACTCAGAGAGTCTGGATACTATATACTATTGTGTTCTTCAGCTTTTTGATTGCTAAAGAAGGAACAAATACTAAAGAACACATGATTATAAATGCTGCCAAATTAATTCAACATATATCTTTTTCAAATGCCTTGACTTCAAAATTTAAGTATAAGGAGATGTTACTTTGGAAAAGATATTTAATTTGTGTTTCCAAAATGGAAACCTGTGGATTGTTTCCAGGCTTCTGTGGTTTGATGAACCAAGACCCCCAGAAACAGTGGGCCAGGTGTTCCAACATCTAAAACAACTGTAGCCTTACAGACTACAAAAAACAAGGACTTAGCCATGTTTCTGAGTTTTGTCATGATCGCATTATATGGACAGTGCCCCCATCAGCAGGAAGCAGTTTGGAATGAGCAAAGTACAAATTCCCAAATATTGTTTATAAATCTTTGTTTTCATTTGCATGGTGTTGCTTATAATTGGTTAATGATCACAACCAATCTCTTACATGAATACTTTGTATTGGTAAGGTTTTTCATTTATCGATACAAATTGGGCAAGAAACTGCTCTTGCCTAGACTGTTTGACTCCTAGTCCCACCTATCTTGCTTTTATATTGGCCAAAAGTGGTTTATTCAAAACAATCAGACATATTTTTACAGAATGACATCTTCCAGTATCTCCTCTTTTCTGTCTAAAATAAATGTTTTAACTTTTTTATTATTTATTTTTATGTTTAAATTTAGATTAGAAACAAGGTTGCTTCACAAGTCAGTTCCAGTTCCCTCTCCCTTTCCCTCCCCTCCTCCCATGCCCTCCACCCAACACCCTCATTATACCCTCATTAACCCAGGGAGGGTGAGACCCTCCATGGGGGTGTCCATAGTCTGTCATTTCATCCAGGGTAGGGCCTAGACCCTCCCACAAGAGTTCATGGTGAGAGTGCATCTCACATTGTTGGATGGGAGTCCAAAGTCTGTGTGTATACTATGGATGAGTACTGATCTACTGCCCAAGGCTCAATAAATTATATAGGCCTCCTCACTGACACTCCCATTCAGAGGGTCTTGACCATCCCATGCGGATTCCCAGGCTGATGCCTGGGAGTCAAAAATTAAACTTTATCAGGTCAGCTGTTTCTGGGGGTTAAACCAGCCCAGTCTTAATCCCTTTGGTTACCAGTCCTCCTTTGTTACTGGCTGTCTTGAGTTCAGTTCAGTGCTTAGCCATCAGCCACTGAATGAAGTTTCTGTTTCCCAGACTTGCTGGCCATGGGATGTAGGCTGGCACTCCCCAGATCTATGTCTAAAATCCATATATGAGAGAGTATATGCCATGTTTCTCTTTTTGTGTCTGTGTTACCTCACTCAGGATGGTTTCTTCTAGTGTCATCCATTTCCCTGCAAATCTCAGGATTCCATTGTTTTTTTGTTTTTTTGGTTTTTTTTTTTGCTGAATAGTACTCCATTGTGTAAATATACCACATTTTCTCTATCCGCTCGGTGAGGGGCATCTAGGTTGCTTCCAAGTTCTGGCTATTACAAATAATTCTGCTATGAACATAGTGGAACAGACATCCTTGTTGTATAAATGGGCATCTTTTAGATATATGCCTAAGAGTGGAGTTGCTGGATCTTGTGGTAGGTTTATTTCCATTTTTATGAGGAATCTCCATACTGATTTCCAAAGTGGCTGAACAAGTTGGCACTCCCACCAGCAATGGAGGAGTGTCTCCCTTTCACCACATCCTCTCCAGCATAAATTGTCATTGGTGTTTTTGATTTTAGCCATTCTGACAGGAGTGAGATGGTATCTCAGATTTGTTTTGATTTGCATTTCCCGGATGGTTAAGGATGTTGAGCACTTTCTCAAGTGCCTCTCAGTCATTTTAGACTCCTCTATTGAAAATTCTCTATTTAGTTCTTCAGCCCACTTTTTAATTGGGTCCTTTGGCGTTTTGGAGACGTGCTTCTTGAGTTCTTTGTAAATTTTGGAGATCAACCCTCTGTCAGATTTGGGATTAGTGAATATTTTTCCCATTCTGTGAGCTGCCTTTTTGTCTTGGTGACTGTGTCCTTTGCCTTACAGAAGCTTCTCAGTTTCAGGAGGTCAAATTTATTAATTGTTGATCTCATTGTCTGTGCTACTGGTGTTATTTATGTTCAGGAAGCTGTCTCCTGTGCCAATTCATTCAAGGGTACCACGCACTTTCTCTTCTAAGAGGTTCAGTGTGGCTGGATTTATGTTGAGGTCTCTGATCCATTTGGACTTAAGTTTTGTGCATGGCGATAAACATGGATTGATCCGCATTCTTCTACATGCCAGCCTCCAGTTATGCCAGCACCATTTGTTGAAGATGCTTTCTTTATTCCATTGTATATTTTTAGCTTCTTTGTCAAAGATCAGATGTTCATACCGGGTTAATGTCCGGATTTTCAATTCGATTCCATTGGTCTACCTGTCTATTTTTGTGGAAATACCAAGCTGTTTTCAGGACTATAGCTCTGTAATAGAGCTTGAGGTCAGGGATGGTGATGCCTCCGAACATTGCCTTGTTGAACAGGGTTGCTTTGACTATCCTGGGTCTTTTGTTTTTCCATACAAAATCGATTCTTGTTCTTTCAAGTTCTGTGAAGAATTGTGCTGGGATTTTAATGGGGATTGCATTGAATCTGTAGATTGCTTTTGGCAGGATTACCATTTTTACTACATTGATCCTACCTATCCAAGAGCATGGGAGATCTTTCCATTTTCTGAGGGCTTCTTTAATTTCTTTCTTTAAAGATTCAACGTTCTTCCAATACAGGTCTTTAACTTGTTTGATTAGCGTTACCCCAAGGTATTTTATGTTGTTTGTGGCAATTGTAAATGGTGATGTTTCTCTGAATTCTTTCTCAGCCCTTTTATCATCTGTATATAGTAGGGCTACTGATTTTCTTGAGATGATTTTGTAGCCTGCCCCTTTGCTGAAGGTGTTAATCAATTGTAAGAGTTCCCTGGTAGAGTTCTTTGGGTCATTGATGTAAACTATCATATCATCTGCAAACAGTGAAAGTTTGACCTCTTCCTTCCCAATTTGTATCCCCTTGATCCCCTGTTGTTGTCATATGGCAATGGCTAGAACTTCAAATACCATGTTGAAAAGGTATGGAGAGAGTTGACAGCCTTGTTTTGTTCCTGATTTTAGAGGAATTGTGTCGAGTTTCTGTCCATTCAGTTTGATGTTGGCTGTTGGTTTACTGTATATTGCTTTTATTATATCCAGGTACGTTCCTGTTATCCCTGATCTCTCTAGGACCTTTATCATGAAGGGGTGTTAGATTTTGTCAAAGGCTTTTTCAGCATCTAGTGAGATGATCATGTGATTTTTGGTTTTCAGCTTGTTTATATGGAAGATTACATTGATGGATTTTCGTATGTTGAACAATTCCTGTATCCCTGGGATGAAACATACTTGATCGTGGTGAATGATTGTTTTGATGTGTTCTTGAATCCGATTTGCCAGTATTTTATTGAGTATTTTTGCATCAATATACATGGGGGATATTGTTCTGAAGTTCTCTTTCTTAATTGTGTCTGTGTGGCTTGGGGATCAAGGTTATTGAAGCCACATAAAAAGAGTTTGGCAAAGACCCTTCTGCTTCCATTCTGTGGAAAACTTTGAGAAGAATTGGTATAAGCTGTTCTTTAAATTTCTGATATAATTCTGCACTGAGGCCATCTGGATCTAGACTTTTTTTGGTTGGGAGACTTTTGATGACTGCTTCTATTTCTATAGGAGTTATAGGTCTATTTAAATTGCTTATCTGTTCTTGATTTAGTTTTGGCAACTGATAGCTATCCAGGAAGTCATCCAATTCCTTTAAATTTTCAAATTTTGTGGAGTACACGTTTTCAAAGTATGACCTGATGATTCTCTGGATTTCCTCAGAGTCCGTTGTTATGTTCCCCTTTTCATTTCTGATTTTGTTAGTTTGCTTGTTCACTCTCTACTGTTTGATAAGTTTGGACAAACTTTGTCTATCTTGTTGATTTTCTCAAAGAACCAACTCTTCGTTGCAATGATTCTTTGTATTGTTTTCCTAGTTTCTACTTTATTGATTTCAGCCCTAAATATGATTATTTCCTGGCATCTACTCCTCCTGGGGGAGTTTGCTTCTTTGTGTTCTAGAGCTTTCAGCTGTGTTGTTAATTCTCTAGTATAACTATTCTCCAGTTTATTCATGTGGGCACTTGGTGCTATGAACTTCCCCCGTAGCACTGCTTTCAATGTGTCCCATAGGATTGGGTATGTTGTGTCTTCATTCTCATTGAATTCTACGAAGTCTTTCATTTCTTTTTTTATTTCTTCTTTGACCCAGCAATGGTGCAGTTGTGCATTATTCAATTTCCATGAGTTTGTAGGTTTTCTGCAATTTGTGTTGTTGTTGAATTCTAATTTTAAGGCATGGTGGTCTGATAAGATGCATGGAGTTATTCCATTTTTTTTGTAGCTGCTGAGGTTTGATATGTTGCCAAGTATGTGGTCGATTTTTGAGAAGGTTCCATGTGGTGGTGAGAAGAAGGTATATTCTTTTTTATGTGGATGAAATGTTCTATAGATATCTGTTAATCCCAGTTGGGTCATTACTTCTATTAGACCCTTTGCTTCTTTGTTGAGTTTCTGTCTGGTATTCCTGTCTAGTGTGAGAGTGGGGCGTTGAAATCTCTCACTATATGTGTGTGGGGCTTTATATGTGATCTAAGTTTTAATAATTTTTTTTACGAATGTGGATGCCTTTGTATTTGGTGCATAGATGTTCAGGATAGACACTTCATCTTGGTGGATTTCCCCTGTGATGAGTATGTAATGACCTCCTTCATCTCTTTTGATTAATTTTATTTTAAAGTCTAGTTTGTCATTTCATACAGGGCAGGGCCTAGACCCTCCCCCAAGAGTTCAGGGTGAGAGTGCATCTCACAGTGTTGGATGGGAGTCCAAAGTCCCATCTATGGACAACCCCATGGAGGGCCTCATCCTCCCTGGGGAAATGAGTGGATAATGGGGGGTTGGAGTGAGGGCATGGGAGGAGGGGAGGGAAAGGGAGAGGGACCTGGAACTGACTTGTGAAGCAACCTTGTTTCTAATCTAAATTTAAACTGAAAAAAAAAGTCTAGTTTGTTAGATATTAGGATTGCTACCTCTGCTTGTTTCTTGGGTCCATTTGATTGGAAAATTTTTTCCCAACATTTAACTCTCAGGTACAAATACAATCATAAGTCCTTATCTATAATAAATAATGGAATGTCTTTTAACATAGATAATTGATATGTCCTTGATGTACAATGCACACCCAAGTGCATCTTAAATAAATATTCAGAATCTCTGGTAACATGAGACATCATTCCTGACAGAACTAAACATAAATGTGCAGGTGGTTGTTGATAATTGTATAGTGAAATTTAAAGGCAATGTAACATTTTCAAATTTTTTGTTTATGGCTTATTATGGAAACTCTAGTGGGAAAAGGGCACTAGGAATCTCCAATATTTTCTTGTGGAGTTGATGGGGGATATATTGTATATAAGTTTCTCTTATTAAAACACTGAATGGACAGTAGTCAGTCATGTAGTATAGGAAGGGTTACCAGATGAAGAGAAGTCTAGGGAGAGGAAGGCAGAGAAGATCCACCAGAGAGACACCATGCAGCAGTTGAAGGATTAACATGCTGGACCACTCTTCAGTAAATTAAGATCATGTGGAGATAGTGAGACTAATAGAAATGCAATAATAATTCAGAGAGAGCTAGCCAATAACCCTAAACAAACAGCCTGAAGTAGTATACCTCAGTTTCAGATCTTTGCCTGATTTGTTAAGTGATTGCAAGGAACACAGTGGCAAATTTTCCAAAATCTTCTTTAGCTAAATGTTACACTTTTAAAAATATTTGCAGTGTGTTGAAAACCATACGTAAGCTTGGCAGAGAAAAGAAAAAGATAAAGTCCTTAAAAAAGAAAAAGAGTAGCTGGGTTTGGTGGCACAAACCTTTAATCCTAGCACTTGGGAGGCAGAGGGAAGCAAATCTCTGTGATTTCAAGACCAGCTTGGTGTATAGAGTGAGTTCAAAGGCAGCCAGAGTTACACAGAAAAACCCAGTATCAAAAAAAAACCAAAACATAAAAAATAAAATAAAGAAATAGAGTGAAAAAAGAGCCATAAGGATGGAAAATACACAGGAAGTATGGACACGTTACTTTGGAAAACAGATCCTGCTTTTGTTTCCACAGATGAAAAGCTGTGGATTCCTTCCAGCCTAATACAGTTTAATCAAGCAAGACTCCCTGAAGCAGTGACCCAGGTGATCCAAAATCCAAAATAGTTGACAAGATGCAGCCTCAGGCAAGTGCAGCCAGGATTTGGCCAGGTTTCTGGGTTTTCTCAGGATCCCTTTGGGACTGACAGCACTCCCAAAAAGCAGGAAGCATTTGTAGAGAACACCCACATTCCCAAATATTGTTTATAAATGTTGTTTTCATTTAAATGGATGGTGATAAATGGTTGATGATCACAGCCAATTTCTTTCTAAAAAAGAATAAGATATAGAAATGTATACTATGCATTGGCATGGACTTTGGTTTACTGATACAAATCTAAGGAAAACTGAACACATAATCTAAGAATTTCATTGAGGCGAAAGTTAATATTTCTATAAAAGGCTACATAGTCATCCCAAGTCAAGGGATAAGCATTCCGTACAGAGTTCCACTTTGCTTTTATTCCTAATGCAAAAGGGTTTTGTGCCTACCTATATTTAGACAGTAGTACAGTTTTACCATATAGATACAAAAAAAGCAGGGATTTGAGTAAAATGCACTGGAAAAAATCCTGGTCCATTTCAGTTCTCCCTCCCAAATAACAAGAGCGTAAGGAACGGATTACATAAAATAACTTACCTTTACCAATGATTTTTAGGCACATTAAATGCCAAATATGTGAACCTCTTTGTGTTAAAATCAATGAAAACACACAAATAACCCATTATTTTCAATATTACTTACAGCACAGGATATTCTGTAAAAAAGTTAAAGTTGGAAATATTTCAGCGAAAAAAATGCGTAATTTTTAGTTAGAGGTGAGACACACACATAGTTGGGCACCACAAAACGAAATAAATTAACTCTGTACTTTTTGTATGTGTTTTGTTTGGTTTTGACATTTTTGTCATATTGGTCTATTTGTTTATTTTAACTTTAATATACTAGATATTTTGTTTTGCTTAGAGAGAAAGACAGAAAGTGAAAGAGAAAGCAGGAACCTGAAGTAGAGTAGGAGGGAAGGTAAGGAGGATCTGCAAGGAGTAGGGTAGAGGAAAGAATATCAAATATATCAAATATATTATTTCAAATATATTATATCAAAATATATTATATAAAATCTTAATAAAGCTATAAATGTTGATAATCAAGAAGTAGATAGATATAATGTACTGACAAAATATGCAAGTTGCTTCATAAATAAAAGGTCTGTGTAATTCTCAGTAATTAAAATAAATGTCACCATATAATATGGGCAAATAAATAGGTGAAAAGGTAAAATATAGCAATATGGTTTGGTTATGAGGCTAGAACACTTCTCAATGATCCAGAAGAAAGGATAAGGATTTAAATGAAGACAGCGACAGCGGCTCATTCTTGCAAGGAGAATGGCATTTATTGTAACAAGAGTGGAGCATTAAATTCCATTAACAGGTACAGTGGACAAGTACTAAGGTCAGGAGCTCACATTACCAGGGCCCTCCACCAAAGGATGGGCAGACAACAGAAACTTGAATTTAGACAATAAAGATGGGCAGAAAACAGGAACTTGCATTCAGTCCTTACTGGGAGGAAGGGTCAAGAGGTATTTTGCTAGGTATTTTGTTTATATATACATATACATACACATACAAATATTCATGGGCAATTACTCATGTATGCATGCAAACACAAATATACATATTTCATAGTTATATGTAGACTATCTTGAAACAAAATTTAAATTTATCCTTTTCTTTCTTTTTTTTCATTTTTTATTTTAATTTTAAATAGCTTGTTTTACATGGCAATCCCAGTTCCCTCTCCCTCCCCTCTTCCCGCACTCCCCTTCCCCCCCTCCCTCCCACCCTATTGCCAAATCCTTCCACATAGGGGATATCTAGAGTCTGTCATTTTACTCTTGGTAGGGTCCAGGGACTCCCCTAAGAGTCCAGGCTGAGAGAGCATCTCTCTTTGTGCTATAGGCACATGAAGACAGTTTGTATACCAGGGATAGACACTGATCCACAGCTCAGGGCCCCATAGGTTGCCCAGGCCTTCTCGCTGACACTCACATTTGGGGGGGTCCAGATCAGTCCCATGCTGGCCTCCCCACTGTTGGTCTGGGGTTCAAGGGCACTCCCCTGTTCAGATCAGCTGTCTGCTGGTTTTGCCAGCCCATTGTTTGCCAATTTGCTCATCACTCCTCTCTCTCTGTCACTGGGTTCCTTGGGTTCAGTTCAGTGATTAGTTGTGTGTTTGCCTCTGCTTCCATCAGTCACAGGATGAAGTCTCCCAGATGGTTATAGACATCAAGTTCATTATCAGGAATGGGCATTCGAGGTGGTCCCTCCACTATTGCTTAGCTTGCCAATTGATGTTATACCTTTAGATCACTCGAGGTCACTCTGGTGCCTGATCTGTCTTCGATCCTATGATTCCCATTTCCCCTATTCTACCCCCACCCCCTCAACTTCCTGTTCCCCCATGACCAACTCCCTTCCTCTTTACCCCTCTATTCTTCCCAGGTCCCACTCCCCCCCCTCCCCTCGCCGTGTTCCCCATCCATTCAGAGGATCTTGTCTCCATCCTCTTCTCTTGGGTACTATGCATATATGCATATCTTTTAGGTTCTTTCCTGTTTCCCAGACTCTCTATCTGTGGAAGTGCAGACTGGCACTATCCTGATCCATGTCTAAAATCCATATATAAGTGAGTACATACCATGTTTGTCTTTTTGCGACTGGGTTACCTCACTCAGGATGGTTTCTTCCAGTGCTATCCATTTCCCTGCAAATTTCAAGATTCCATTGTTTTTTTCTGCCGAGTAATACTCCATTGTGTAAATGTACCACATTTTCTCTATCCACTCTTCAGTTGAGGGGCATCTAGGTTGCTTCCAGGTTCTGGCTATTACAAACAATGCTGCTATGAACATAGTGGAGCAGATGCCCTTGTTATATGAACCTGCCTCATTTGGATAAATGCCTAAGAGTGGAATTGCTGGGTCTAGTGGTAGATTAATTCCCATTTTCCTGAGGAATCTCCATACTGATTTCCAAAGAGGCTGTATGAGTCGGCATTCCCACCAGCAGTGGAGGAGTGTTCCTCTCTCTCCACATCCTCTCCAGCATAAATTGTCTTCGGTGTTTTTGATTCTAGCCATTCTGACAGGAGTAAGATGGTATCTCAGAGTTGTTTTGATTTGCATTTCCCTGATGGCTAAGGATGTTGAGCACTTTCTTAAGTGTCTCTTGGCCATTTTAGCCTCCTCTACTGAGAATTCTCAATTTAGCTCTGTACCCCACCTTTCAAGTGGATCCTTTGGTGTTTTGGAGACTTGTTTCTTGAGTTCTTTGTAAATTTTGGAGATTAGCCCTCTGTCAGATGTAGGGTTAGTGAATATCTTTTCCCATTCTGTGGCCTGCCTTTTTGTCTTTTTGACTGTGTCCTTTGCCTTACAGAAGCTTTTTAGTTTCAAAAGGTCCCATTTGTTAATTGTCGATCTCAGTGCCTGTGCCACTGGTGTTATGTTTAGGAAGTGGTCTCCTGTACCAACTCGTTGAAGAGTATCTCCCACTTTCTCTTCTAAAAGTTTCAGTGTGGCTGGATGTATGTTGAGATCTTTGATCCATTTGGACTTAAGTTTTGTACAAGGCGATAAACATGGATCTATCTGCAGTCTTCTGCATACCAGTACCCAGTTATGCCAGCACCATTTGTTGAAGATGCTTTCTTTTTTCCACTGTACAGTTTTAGCTTCTTTGTCAAAAATCAGGTGTTCATAGGTGTGTGGGTTAAAATTAGGGCTTTCGATTCGGTTCCATAGGTCTACCTGCCTATTTTTGTGCCAATACCAAGCTGTTTTCAGGACTATAGCTCTATAATAGAGCTTGAAGTCAGGTATGGTGATGCCTCCTGAAGTTCCTCTATTGTATAGGGATGTTTTGGCTATCCTGGGCCTTTTGGTTTTCCATATAAAGTTGATTAATGTTCTTTCCAGGTCCTTGAAGAATTGTGATGGAATTTTGATAGGGACTGCATTGAATCTGTAGACTACTTTTGGCAAGATTGCCATTTTTATTATGTTGATCCTACCAATCCAAGATCATGGGAGATCGTTCCATTTTTCTGGTATCTTCTTTGATTTCTTTCTTCAAAGACACAAAGTTCTTTTTATACAGGTCCTTCACTTCCTTGGTTAACATTATCCCCAGATATTTGATGCTGTTTTTGGCTATTGTAAAAGGTGATGTTTCTCTGATTTCTTTCTCAGTCACTTCATCTTCTGTATATAATAGGGCCACTGATTTTTTTGAGTTTACCTTGTATCCTGCCACATTGCTGAAGGTGTTTATCAGCTCTAGGAGTAACCTTGCGGAGTTTTTTGGGTCACTTATGTAAACTATCATATCATCTGCAAATAGTGAAAGTTTGACTTCTTCTTTTCCTATTTGTATCCCCTTTATCTCCTTTTGTTGTCTTATTGCTGTAGCTAGAACTTCAAGTACAATATTGAAGAGATATGGAGAGAGTGGACAGCCTTGTCTTGTTCCTGATTTTAGAGGAATTGCTTTGAGTTTCTCTCCATTTAGTTTGATGTTAGCTGTTGGTTTACTGTATATTGCTTTAATTATATTCAGGTACGTTCCTGTTATCCCTGATCTCTCTAGGACCTTTATCATGAAGGGGTGCTGGATTTTGTCAAAGGCTTTTTCAGCATCTAGTGAGATGATCATGTGGTTTTTCTTTTGCAGATTGTTAATATGGTGGATTACATTGATAGATTTTCTAATGTTAAACCATCCCTGCATTCCTGGAATGAAGCCTACTTGATCATGGTGGATGATTTTTCTGATGTGTTCTTGAATCCGGGTTGCAAGTATTTTATTGAGTATTTTTGCATCAATGTTCATGAGGGAAATTGGTCTATAGTTCTCTTTCTTAGTGGTGTTTTTGTGTGGCTTGGGTATCACGGTAATTGTAGCCTCGTAGAAAGAGTTTGGCAGTGAGCCTCCTGCTTCTATTGTGTGGAATACTTTGACGAGTATTGGAATGAGGTCTTCTTTGAATTTCTGGTAGAATTCTGCACTGAAGCCATCTGGGCCTGGGCTTTTTTTGTTTGGGAGACTTTTGAT
Organism: Mesocricetus auratus; assembly: GCF_017639785.1. Taxonomy (NCBI): domain Eukaryota; kingdom Metazoa; phylum Chordata; class Mammalia; order Rodentia; family Cricetidae; genus Mesocricetus; species Mesocricetus auratus. The sequence goes on along the minus strand of NW_024429200.1, from coordinate 29,082,371 downwards.
GACTGCTTCTATTTCATTAGGGGTTATAGGTCTGTTTATATTATTTATCTGTTCTTGATTTAGTTTTGGCAAGTGATATCTATCCAGGAAATTGTCCATTTCCTTTAAATTTTCAAATTTTGTGGAGTACAGATTTTCAAAGTATGCCCTGATGATTCTCTGGATTTCCTCAGAGTCCGTTGTTATGTCCCCTTTTTCATCCCTGATTTTGTTAATTAGCATGTTCTCTCTCTGTCTTTTGGTTAGTTTGGACAGAGGTTTGTCTATTTTGTTGATTTTCTCAAAGAACCAACTCTTTGTTTCATTGATTCTTCTCAGTGTTTTCCTGGTTTCTACTTGATTGATTTCAGCCCTCAATTTGATTATTTCCTGGCATCTGCTCCTCCTGGGGGGAGTTTGCTTCTTTTTGTTCTAGAACATTCAGCTGTGCTATTAATTCTCTAGTGTGACTGTTTTCCAGTTTTTTCATGTGGGCACTTAGTGCTATAAACTTTCCTCTCAGCACTGCTTTCAAAGTGTCCCATAAGTTTGTGTATGTTGTGTCTTCATTCTCATTGAAATCGAGGAAGTCTTTCATTTCTTTTTTTATTTGTTCCTTTACCCAGGGATGGTGCAATTGTGCATTGTTCAATCTCCATGAGTTTGTAGGGTTTCTGCGATTTGTGTTATTGTTGAATTCCAATGTTAATGCATGGTGGTCTGATAAGATGCAGGGGGTTCACCAAAAAAAAAAGGGAGGAGAAACTACACAAAATAACTTCACTAACAATAAATCAAGCGCAAACAAGGATCACCAATCAATGGTCATTAATATCCCTCAATGTCAACGGCCTCAACTTGCCTATAAAAAGACACAGACTAGCAGAATGGATACGAAGACAGAACCCTTCCTTCTGCTGCATACAAGAAACACATCTCAACACCAAAGACAGACGTTATCTCAGAGTAAAGGGCTGGGAAAAGATCTTCCAATCAAACGGCCCCAAGAAACAAGCGGGCGTAGCAATCCTAATATCTAACAAATTAGACTTCAAATTAAAATCAATCAAAAGAGATGAAGAAGGACACTTCATATTCATCGAAGGAATAATACATCAAGACGAAGTCTCAATTTTAAACATCTACGCCCCAAATACAAAGGCGCCTACATTCGTGAAAGAAACATTACTAAAGCTCAAAATGCACATAAAATCTCACACACTAATAGTAGGAGACTTCAACACTCCGCTCTCACCGTTAGACAGGACCTCCAGACAGAAACTTAACAAAGAAACAAAAGAATTAATAGAAGTTATGACACAACTGGGTTTAACAGACATCTATAGAACACTCCACCCAAATACAAAGGGATATACCTTCTTCTCGGCACCACATGGAACCTTCTCTAAAATTGACCACATAATAGGAAACATAGCAAATCTCCACAGATCCTTTTTTTTTATATTTTATTTTCCAGTTTAAATTTAGATAAGAAACGAGGTTGCTTCACAAGTCAGTTCCAGGTCCCTCTCCCATTCCCTCCCCTCCTCCCATGCCCTCCCCCCAACCCCCACCCCGTTATCCCCTCATTCCCCCTGAACTCTTGGGGAAGGGTCTAGGCCCTGCCCTATATGAAATTTATCCTTCTTGATTAACATTTATGTCATGTTAATTAGAAAATAAAAGATATTATTCAAACATGGCTATGCCTACTCTAATCCCAGTTCTTGGGTGATAGGATCAAAAATCAAGAATGGGTGGTCATCACTGTACATGCCAACATAGTGCTCTTCTGATATGCTTTTTGCTGTCCCATTACTGAGTCTACTAATGTTAGGCTTCAGAGTTTTGTGGTGCTGTTCAGAAACTATATCTTTAAGCCCCTGAGCAATGCATTCCACTGTTGGAACACTGAGAGTGTGTTTATAGTAACTCTCAGAGGTTAGCTGAGGTTCTATGTTACCTTGCTGGGCCCTAGGAGCTTAATTTGAAATTCAAGTTGGGTTGCCAAATTTGTGGCTTCCTTGAACCAAAACTTACGACAAACTTCACTACTGTTGAATTAGCAGGTCTTTGGGAAATGAATATTGTGAGAGAAACATACTTTTTTAATGAATTACAATGAAGTACACCGTTGACTTGACCATGAGTCACAAGTGTTTCAAATTTGTGGTAGCAACACTTGAAAGAATCACAAGCTTTAGGCAAGCTTTGGCTGTCCAGTGAAACCTTGTTTTTAAAAAGTAAAAGGGTCAGGGGGAGCTGTGGAATAGCTCAATGGTGGAGAACTTGCCTAACATGTGCAAGCCCTAGACTAATACCCGAAAACAGCAAAAGAAAAACAACAACAACAACAAAATCCAACTGCCTTATGGTCAGTCATAGGAATTGCAGGAAAGTTGATGAGCTCAGCAAAGCAGGTTTCAGTGTAGATTCTGCCAGGATAGAATAACCTCAAGGAAACAAGTGAATGGCACAGCCAGGTACTATTGCTCTACACTTTCTTGTAGCTGTTCACATTTCTTTCTTGAGCCCACATTTTCATAGACTTTTTCTCAGGTAAATTCACTTTTGCTTCAAGGTGAAGACAGACCCAGAGGTCATCCATGCAGGTGAATCATTTGTCTCTTTTCTTCTGTGTTTTGACATGATTTCGTCTACTGCCTCATCTTGACTTATAAGCAAAACATGCAAAAAATGTTTTGTGGGTTTTCTTTAAATACAGAAAACATTGTTAACTTTGATGAATAAAATCAATTTGGTATATCTAAATAAAATGCATTTTTGTTTCAAATGTAATTTTTGTTTAAAAATGGCACTAGATATCGTAGCAAGTAAAGAAAAATTGGGGACAGGGATAATTATCCATATGAGAAAATTTCGCATGACCTTACATATAAAAATCTCTAACGACACCATTTAAATGTTTATGGAACAAATCTGTGAATTCAGTAAAGTTGCAATACACAGAATCAAAACATAAAATTCCTTTCTTTGTTTCTCCTTTCTTTTTTGCTTTACACTAACAAAGAAATACTTGAACATCAAATTAGAAGACAAATTCAATATCCAACACACCAGAATATATAAAATACTTATAATAAATTTATTCTAGAATCAATATATGAAAAACTGAAAAGATATTAAGAAATAAATGCACATCCATCCTATTTTATTGGATCAGAAGTTCTCATGTCGTTTTAAGGTCTATATTTTGTTATTCAAATTCAAGACATTCTTAAAATAGGTTTTCTACACACACATACTCAGAGAGAGAGACAGGGACTGAGAAACAGAAACTGAGACATAGATGGAAAGAAACAGAGATAGAGAGGATATATTTAATCCCTATGAATTTATTAAATAACATGGAATTAAAGCAGGGGCTAGAGGAAACATACCTCATAATTTAGGAAAATTTCCCAAGGCTATACTAAGAAAACAATTAGGTGTTAGCATAAAGAAAAGGACATACACCAAAATAAGAAAGAAGTCAACAAATAAAAACCAAAAATAAATGCGGATACAATGAACAGATTTTCAATGAAACTGAAATAGTACACAAGGGAGTAAATAGTCACTTCAACTGTGTTGGAAAAACTCAATACACAAATTGTAGAAGATAAAATTGAATACTTTTTCATATCATATAGAAAGGAATTCAAATATATTAAAGATAGAAATGTAACACTTCACACTAGAAAACTGGAAGAAATCAGGAGGGAAGCTACATGCTGTTGATCTTGGCAACAATTTCATAAATATAATGCCAAAATCACAGATCACTAAAGCAAAAACTATACAAGCGAGACTACGCTAAAATAAATAGCACAATCTCCACCTGGGAACACAAAGACCATACTAGGCTGGGACTCAGGGGAATATTTTAAAAACTTGTGAGTAGGAGCAAAATCACTGCAAATCTTATGACATAATATACTAATTTCTAAAAATATATAAGATATTCCACAACTCCACAGCAAAAGACATAATAGTCCGAATAGAATAGGTTGAGGGGATGGAGCCATGTTCACGAAAAGAGTGAACAGCCAGAATATGTGGCAGATCCTGATTTTGACACTCTGCATCACTACTACCGTCAAAACAGAAAGTATGAAAATAATGTGCAAGTGGTCACCTACTAAATGAAAAAGTTAATCTCATCAAGGAACAGAAATTTGAAGCCGTATTAGATATCACCTTCTGATAAATCTATCAACAAAACAGTTGTGAAACATTACAGAGAAAACAGACTGAAAGATAAACTTTGTTTAGAATGAGACCTTTCCCACAGTGTGGGCAGACATTCAAAATTATACACTCATTGGAAGAATTTTATAGAAAAAAAAACTGTGTTAGAGAGATACTCAAAAAGTTGCAACCCTCCACTGCTCCTTGATTTAGACATCCCAGTTCTATTAGTTGACAAAAAATACATACGAATTTGGGATTTTGAATAGATATAAATGAACACATTATTATACAACACTGTTTATAGTACCCAAAGTATGGGGAAAACCTAGTAGTCCATGGATATATTGATAGTTAGAAACAATCTTTTGTGTAGATATACTGCCAAAATTTTAACTATTACCAAGTGAATGAGCATACCACACAGTCCAACACTGTCAAACCCAATTACTTGAAGTAGAATGTAATACACAATCATTATATTACTGCAGGCAAGCAGAGTTAGAAAGTAGTCTCCAAGGCTTGGAGGAAGTAGTGAATGGGATTTACTGATGAATTGAAATAAACTATTAAACATGGTAAATAATTTGAGATATCTATCACAAAATTATACCCATAAGCAATAGTATATTATCTACTTTAAAGTTCAAGTTTAGATACTTTGTATATTTTATTAAAATAAGATTTCTCTTGGTGTAAAAAAATTCCAATTGATATACTAACAGACATCGTGTGTCCATAACACAAAGAGGGTTGCTCTCTCTGCCTGGACTCTTAGGGAAGTGCCTGGACCCTACCCTGAATGAAATGATAGACTCTAGATATCCCCTATGGGGAAGGAATTGGCAATAGGATGGGAGGATGGGGGGAATCGTGGTGGAGTGCGGGAGGAGGGGAGGGAGAGGGAACTGGGATTGACATGTAAAACAAGCTATTTAAAATTTTAAAAATGTTACATGTAAAATAAAAAATAAATAAATATAAAAAAGAAAAATATTCCAATTTTAGTAAAAAAAATTACCAATCTTTATTTTTCTCTTATTTACCAAATCACATACCTGGTGAGGTTGTTTACTACCCCTTCAGTTTAGTTTGCTTCACTTGTAATTTGAAATATCAATTTTGCCCTAATTTTCTCATTTTTCATTACCCTCTTAGGTATAATATTTAATTCTGGTCTTCTCCCTTGTCTGTCTTTGATGATATTGTCACATCATATCCCTTAGATTCCATGTCGATTCAAATATCATCAAACAAATATTACCAAGCCAGATCTGTCTGAACATTGATCTCAGGCATCTAGTGACCCACAAAGAATATGCAATGGAGACTCTCATAAAACTCGCCCTAGAGTATTCTTTCACTGCTCCACACACAAATATGTATTAGCATCAGTCTTCCACATTTTAGTTGACTACTCCTAGTGATCCAGATTGGTTTTTTTCAAAGTATTTTGAGCCATCCACATATCTGTTGTTCAAAATTCTTATTAATCTACCAATAAATTCTATTGATTTTTGTATAGATATCCATAACCTATAATGTCTTAGGGTGAAAAAAATAATTATTTAAAATATAAAATTCTACTTTTGCATAGAAGAAAACCTGCCCTATAAAAGAGAAAAATTCTGTGAACGAGTATTTTCATTTTTACTCAGTTTCATTAATCAATGTTAAAAGTGCCATGATATACTTAATATTAATACTATGTGTAACAGCAGGGAGCACTGCACTTTAACAGCTTCCAATAGCAAATATTGTGCTACAATTACATATTTGTGGGCTTGCTATTTTAGTTAATTATATACTCGATTAGACACCATGGAAGAATCTGTCAGTTATGGCTACAAATAAATGTTTATTTTTGTAGCTCAAGATTTTATAACATAATAAATGAACAGGAACTAAAAAAATTTAACCATTAGCCTTTGTGAGTCATCTAATGCTGTATCTTTTAATAGCATTTCTTGCTTGGCAGGTTTAATAAACATGGTGGTTTAAGCACTTCAAAATTCACAACACCCAGATACACAGATTTTTATTAAAGTCATTATGTAGGAGTGTTAGCTTCCATCTGACAAATACTTTGAGCATAATTACCTTAAAAATAATATTATTACATAACAATAAAAATCAACTAAAAAAATAACTTTGAGAAGTACCAGTAATCAAAGGAAAGTCAATCTAGATCCTTTTATATACAGTTGAAAGTTTAAAAAGCCACAAAATGAATATTTTTATCCAGATATGATAGAACAATAAATACTAGAAAAGGAATGTGTAATTGAACTGTAAAGTCGATTTTCAATATTTGAATGCCCAACATAATTTCTTCATGCAGTACATACTCAAGTATATACTTATGTGCCTATATTCTATCTCACTGCTTGTAAGTTGCTGCTACTTAACTTCAGAGAAGTAAGACAAAGATGACCTTTAAAGAACAAACTGCAGTGTTACTTCTCACAGAATTCTGCAAAATCTTTGTCTTCCAAGTGCCGCTATGAAAGGAGAATTATCTCTTCTTTGTCCTGCAGGACAAGTTGACAAACCAAGGCTGCTGGTTTAAACTTACTTGTAACACTATAAAAATCTAACCAGTGGCATTTCCCTATGGTTAAATAAAATACCTGGTAAGCTCAAACCTAGGGGATTACCATTGATTCTGGTATGCAACAAAGGACAGGTGAGTGAGTGCTTGTATTGTTTGAAGAGCTTCTGACACTCAAGAAGTAAGCCATACCTGGCACAGTGTTTTGTATGGTAAAGAGGCTATAGATGTTTATAAAATGCTTAGACATTTTTCTCACAAAATTTAAAATTCATTCATGATATTTTTTAAATGTATCTTATCTGCTGAGAGATGATGTCACACCCCTTTAATCCCAGCACATGTGAGTTAGAAGAATGAGTTCAGTGCCAGCCTGGTCTACAGATTAAATTACAGGACAGTCAGTGGTACCATAGTGAGACACTTGTCTCCAACAAAGCAATGAAAATTTACTATCTAATGCCAGGACACGCCTGTAATTCCAGTACTTGTGTGTTTGGCAAAAGAGGCTGGTCTCAGAATTTGAGACCAGTCTGGTCTACAGAGTGAGTTCCAGGACATCCAGGGCTACACAGAGAAACCTTCTCAAAAAACAAAAAAAAGTCTTATAAACTAGGAAATGAATAGAATGCTCTCAGTCTGATAAACACCATTTTAAAAACTTAAATTTTCCTTTCTTATTTATTACATGTGTTTTTAAATAAAGAAGAAAACCAAATCAAACATATCCACTACCATTGTATCTATTTTGTGCTATGCTTTATGGTCTTAATAACATATGTTTAAAACAGAAAGAAAGAAAACAAGAAGACAAAAGATGACCAATAGTAACAACACCTGCCACTAAGTCTGAAAATCTGAGTTGCCAGTCTGATGGAAAGAGATAGCCAATTTTAGCAAGGTGTGCTCTTATCTCCACTTTCACCACCTAGCCTACATATAAATGGTAGATGATGGTGATGATGATTAAGATAGATTATAGGGAGATAGATAGATAATGGATAGATAGAGATAAATAGATGATTGATGATAGATAGATAGATGATAGACAATAGACAGCTAGAGATAGATTACTAATTATAGATAGATAGATTAGATAGATAGATAGATAGATAGATAGATAGATAGATAGATAGATAGACAGACAGATGATAGACAACATTTGTTAAAGACTTTTTGTAAATCTAAGTTAGTTAAGAGTGTGAGACAGAATAATTGAGCTTTATGGGACTTCTATGTTGTCTGAGCTTCTTTTTCTGTAGCATGTCTCTATCAGAAATTCTCCTATGCACTGGTACTTTGCTCAACTTACATTTCTATACTAATGCCATTTCTTCAAAATGATTTTTTCTACTAGTTGATACTCCACTTATCTGTCATTTCCCAGCTTGATTTACTCATAGAACTTACCACATATCGATAGACCTATAATGTTATCATACCTAAGATATACCATTAATTTACCCACAATATTATATCTTTAAAATATTTAGTTAAAATCATTGACTTTTTCCCAGAGGATGAGCTGATGATTTCCCTATCATTGTAGTCACTTTCCTATTCTGTAGGAATACATCATGACCAAGGCAATTATAAAAGAAATTGTCTGATTTGTTGCTTACATTTTCAGAGATTGAGAATCTAAGACCATCACAGTCAGGAGCATGCAGGAGGTAGGAAGGCAGCCTTGGTGGTGGACCAATAGCTGAGAATTCATGCCTGAAGACATACAACAAGCCCAAGAGTCTGGGCACTGTGAAAATCTTTTGAAACTTTTGTGTCTGCCACTGGTTGACACACATCCTCAACAAGAAAGGAACTCCTAATCCTTTCCAAACAGTCCTACCAATTGGGATGAAATATTCAAATATATGAGCCGGTTGGGGCCCTTTGTATACAAACCACCAATGATTCTCTTTGATGAAGGATAGATTGCCTATCAATGAACAAAATGACAAAATTACATAAGCCAGTTGTAAGAGCATCCAGTGAAGGCAAGAAGCCACCATTAAACCTTGCTAAGACTTTGGAAAGTTTATCCCAGAATGAACTGAGCCCTGTTGCTAATAGTCATACCCAAGTGGCAGTTCTTGTGAGTGAGTTACTATGAAGGAATCATTTTACTGCACTAAAATGTTAATATGAATGGAACTCGAGTAATTTTGCTATAATGCCATGAAAAAAATACAAATCAACACTAATAATGGAATTCTGTAATTCCTGACATTCCTGCAAGCCAGTAGACAGCTAATATCATTATTGAAAATATAGTGCAACATTACTAAAAGAAACCTCTTTTGTTACTTGTAATTAGCAATTTAAATGTAATACAAGATATTTGGAGATAGTATAGATATGGATTTTAATCATAAACCATGCATAGTTGTATAAGAAATCTGAATCTCCTTAATTAGCATTGAATTTTCCTGACTGTAACTTCAATGTAATCCTATTGACATCTGAACTTTTCACCACGAAATTATTTTCAGTGCTTTTAGGTGTAATGACAAAGAGTATTTTAAGAGGAAAATGTTCTATTTTCTTCTTAGCCATTAATCCTCATTAAGGATATTTTGTTGTTAGTACTTTTTTAGTATTTTCAAATTATAAGACACTAAAACTGATAATATTATTCCTTTATGGGCTATAATGACTTCCTTGGAGCTCACATTTATTTTTCTTTTATTTTTTTAGATTCAAATACCGTAACATCATTTCTCTCTTTCCTTTCCTCTCTCCATGCCCTCCCATATAACCCTCTTTCTCTCTTTCAAATCTATGGCCACTTTTTTCATTGCGTATTGTTACATGCAAATATGTACATATTTATATACTTATATTACTGAATGTATCCTGCTTAATCTCAATAATATTACTCATATGTATGTTTTCAGGGCTGAACAGTGTCCACTAGATAACCAGTTAGGATGCTCTTCCATGGGGAAGACTCTTTGTCTTATGCTCAACATTTCTTAGTTGCCTGTGTTTAGGCACATAGCTGATGAGAATTTACTGGCGTGGCTTCTAGCTTTAATAGAAAAAAGAGTGGCAAAGCTCCCTGATCTTCTGGCCCTTGTAGTCTTCCCACTCCTTCAGCAATGGTTTCTGAGCCTTAGGAACTGTTTTGTTGATGTGTCCACTGAGACTTGCTCCATCCAAACTCTGAATTTTGACTAGTTGTAGTTTTCTGTAAAGAAATCTATCTATTGCAAAAGTTACCTTGGTACTGAAGAGATGGCTTAGTGATTAAGAGCACCTGATGCATATCTAAAATCCATATATGAGTGAGTACATACCATGTTTGTCTTTTTGTGACTGGGTTACCTCACTCAGGATGGTTTCTTCCAGTGCTATCCATTTCCCTGTGAATTTCAAGATTCCATTGTTTTTTTTCCGCTGAGTAATACTCCATTGTGTAAATGTACCACATTTTCTCTATCCACTCTTCAGTTGAGGGGCATCTAGGTTGCTTCCAGGTTCTGGCTATTACAAACAATGCTGCTATGTACATAGTGGAGCAGATGCCCTTGTTATATGAACCTGCCTCATTTGGATAAATGCCTAAGAGTGGAATTGCTGGGTCTAGTGGTAGATTAATTCCCATTTTCCTGAGGAATCTCCATACTGATTTCCAAAGAGGCTGTATGAGTCAGCATTCCCACCAGCAGTGGAGGAGTGTTCCTCTCTCTCCACATCCTCTCCAGCATAAAATGTCTTCGGTGTTTTTGATTCTAGCCATTCTGACAGGAGTAAGATGGTATCTCAGAGTTGTTTTGATTTGCATTTCCCTGATGGCTAAGGATGTTGAGCACTTTCTTAAGTGTCTCTTGGCCATTTTAGCCTCCTCTACTGAGAATTCTCTATTTAGCTCTGTACCCCACCTTTCAAGTGGATCCTTTGGTGTTTTGGAGACTTGTTTCTTGAGTTCTTTGTAAATTTTGGAGATTAGCCCTCTGTCAGATGTAGGGTTAGTGAATATTTTTTACCATTCTGTGGCCTGCCTTTTTGTCTTGCTGACTGTGTCCTTTGCCTTACAGAAGCTTTTTAGTTTCAAAAGGTCCCATTTGTTAATTGTCGATCTCAGTGCCTGTGCCACTGGTGTTATGTTTAGGAAGTGGTCTCCTGTACCAACTCGTTGAAGAGTATCTCCCACTTTCTCTTCTAAAAGTTTCAGTGTGGCTGGATGTATGTTGAGATATTTGATCCATTTGGACTTAAGTTTTGTACAAGGCAATAAACATGGATCTATCTGCAGTCTTCTGCATACCAGTACCCAGTTATGCCAGCACCATTTGTTGAAGATGCTTTCTTTTTTCCACTGTACAGTTTTAGCTTCTTTGTCAAAAATCAAGTGTTCATAGGTGTGTGGGTTAAAATTAGGGCTTTCGATTCGGTTCCATTGGTCTACCTGCCAATTTTTGTGCCAATACCAAGCTGTTTTCAGGACTATAGCTCTATAATAGAGCTTGAAGTCAGGTATGGTGATGCCTCCTGAAGTTCCTTTATTGTATAGGGATGTTTTAGCTATGCTGGGCCTTTTGTTTTTCCATATAAAGTTGATTAATGTTCTTTCCAGGTCCTTGAAGAATTGTGATGGAATTTTGATAGGGATTGCATTGAATCTATAGACTGCTTTTGGCAAGATTGCCATTTTTATTATGTTGATCCTACCAATCCATGAGCATGGGAGATCTTTCCATTTTCTGGTATCTTCTTTGATTTCTTTCTTCAAAGACATATAGGCAGGCACATGATGCAGAGGCATACATGTAGACATGGAGGAGAACATACGACCACTGCTGTAGTAAACAAGCACAATCACTAAGAACAACCTAAATCTATGACCTTATACTTACAGGTGAGTGTAGCTCATTCCTCTTATTAAAGAAACTTTTGCTTTATGTGTACATGTATTTTGTCTACATGTATGCCTCTGCATCATGTGCCTGCCTATATGCAGAGATCAGAATAAATTACAGGAACCCTTAGAACCTGAATCACAATGTTGTAAGCTATCATGTGGGTGCTGGGAATTGAACATGAGTACTCCGAAGAACATCAGGTGCTCTTTTTTTTTATTTTTATTTTAAATAGCTTGTTTTACATGTCAATCCCAGTTCCCTCTCCCTCCCCTCCTCCCGCACTCCCCTTCCCCCCCCCTCCCTCCCACCCTATTGCCAAATCATTCCACATAGGGGATATCTAGAGTCTGTCATTTTACTCTTGGTAGGGTCCAGGCACTCCCCTAAGAGTCCAGGCTGAGAGAGCATCTCTCTTTGTGCTATAGGTACATGAAGACAGTTTGTATACCAGGGATAGACACTGTTCCACAGCTCAGGGCCCCATAGGTTGCCCAGGCCTTCTCACTGACACTCACATTTGGGGGGTCCAGATCAGTCCCATGCTGGCTTCACTAGGCCTGGGTAGTTGCCTAGGTTTGCAGTACCAGTCATGATTTCCCTCTTGTTGAGCAGGTCTTCAGTCCAATTATGGAACTGTTGGATATAGCCAAGTTATGTGTGCTCCTATAGGTGCACTCATAGGATAATCATGAAATGTTGGCTATTGTTGTGGTTAATAGGTGTCATAGCTGAATAAGACTTTTGGTTGCTTCCTTCCTTTGAAAGATTGCTTGGCACCATCTGGTACTCTGGAAGCTAGTCCTTATGGAGGGAGCACTCAGGTCAGTTCTAGCTCAGAGGCCACTGGGTCCCATGTCTGAAGTACATGGTGTCTTTACCAATAGAGCCTTACTTTTCTACCTCTACAAATATCCAAAAGCCACAATAATGACCTATATGTTTGGAGATGTTTTAGACAACCAGACCAAGAAATGGCTACTGTTAACTGTCAGCATGACCTGAGTTAAAATCCCCTATGAACCAGCCATTAAGAATACCTATAAAACTTATATAGATTATGGTAGCGTTTTGCTCTTCCTCTGAAGAATTATCATCTTGATTGCGTTAATTCAGTTGAGAAGACCTACACTAATGGAGGATGGTGACCTTGCTGGCCTTGTGTCATGTACTAAAAAATAAAATTATGAGGTGAGCTATACACAAGAATGCCTTATTTTCTTCTTCCTGACTGTAGATGTGATAAGACAAATGGCCTCAAATTGTAGCTACCTGAACTTCCTTGCCATAATGTTTTGCGCCCATAAACAGTGAGTCAAAATACAGACTTTTGCTTACAATTTGTATTGTCAGGTATTTTGTCCCAGACTACTATGATGTCATAGAAAATATCAAAGCTGATCTCTGTTGGACAGATCCTTACTCTTTGCATATCCAGCTCACTCCTGGGGTAATGAATGGTACACCACAATTTACATATGAGCAACCCTGATGCAATACCAAGTTAATTTTCCCAAGGAGTAAGGGTGGAATTTTCAAATAATAATATATTGCAGATACTCCATCGGGAAAAAGGAACACTTCTAAGTGGCACACATGTTATATGTACTGTGTCCAGTTTGCAGAGGAATGACATTTTCATCAACGGTGAATGAAGTAATATGTATTCTTCTAGAAAATGTCTGTTACAACAAGTGGTGCCTACTAAAGAGCTTTCATAGATAAAGTGACCACAATTAATAATAGTTTTCCAATGTTGTAAAGCTTAAGACATATATGACTAAAGTGAACAGGTTTTCTTGTGAAAGACAAGTAGAAAGTGTATTGGATGAGTAGAATGTTAATATTCTAATGTCATTGATGGCATTAGTGATTTATTTCATCGACAGAATAGAGAATGAGGTTCATTTATCATTTTAGGCTACACATCCATCAGTTATATATCAAACCAAGCTTTAAGACTGCTGTTACAAATTTAAACTTTCTTTGCAGTGGCTATATGAGAAATAGAATAAAGATTGAGCTTCATTTGATTTGAATATAAGTAAATAAAGGAAATATTTTCACAAAATGAATGCTATTTAAATGACATTTCTGATGATTTTTTGGTTTACTTTTTAGTTTAACCATTCAAGATAAATTTTCACTTCATTCCAATTATTTAATTTAGAAAGGCAACTTGTAGTAGTATTCTTTCTTCAAAAAAAGGTTGTATTTTTAAAAACCTCCTTGTGAAAATGAACAGATTTTAAATAATGTCCAATTGTTCAAGATTTAGGAAGTGAATACTAACAATTCTCAAATGAACACATATAACGATTCACTTCCATGTGCATTCAGTTATACACACACGAGCAGAGACAACTAAGAGACGTGCAATTACATATAAATAGATTTCACTAAAATTGTCCATTTTTAAGTTCCCAAATGATCTATTTTAGCACCCGAATGGTTCAATGAACAGATCTCATCAGCAGAGAGATACAAAAATGTATGAAGACAGTGGTTTCTGAACAACTAGTCAGAATTTATTACATTTATGCCCAGTACTAAAGACATCAATGAATAAGTAACAAATACAAGATGCATGGATAAATGGGGAACAGTAGAGGGTACATGGAGGTGAACATGTCAAAATCAGTTGGAGAAAGTATATGAAGACCATGAAGATTTTATAACAGAGATTAAAGAACTGTATTCTATGAGAATGTGTGTGTATATACACCATCTGTGTATCTGAAACCTGCAGAGACCATGTGGATCCTGGGAGCCAAAACTGAGACCTTCAGGAAAAGTAGTAAATACTCCTAACTGCTGAGCCTTCTCTCCAAACTTTACAAGAAATTAATATCTTATTCTTTAATCAATGGAAACATTACAAAATAGCCTTATTCTAGAAAAGAAATGGTTCAAAGTAAAGCTAAAGACATTAAACTTTCCTCCCTATCACCCCTTGCCACACATGGCAGATGAGAGGGCTGATCCTGCCTCTCACAAGATGCAACACTTGGGAGAGCATGCTCTGCATCTTGCCTAGGCAACACAGTAGAGTTGACCCTGCTGACAGTAAGCAAGTGAGCCTGTCGTGAGAATGTGAGCATCACCCTTCATCTGCCATATGATAGTCAGAGTGAGGGTAGATGCCCTTCCCACTACCTTCAACCCCTCACCACTGTAGCAGTTGGAAGAGCTGGTCCTGATGTCACCAAACTGGTTAAGTGACCTGACACATCACCAGCTGAAGCATTTAGGAGAGCAGGCCCTGTACCTTCTCCTGTCAACACAGTACAGCTGGCCCAGGTTTCAAGGTGCAGGTGAGCCAGTCCTGAAGATGTGAGCATGGGAGAGCTCACCCCACTACTTGTCTGTCATTCAGTGGCATGGGCTAGTGAGAGATGTTTTTCCTTACACATTTACTCTTTACCTGCAGCAGACAGAAGAGTTGTCCCTGTCAATCACCCGATGTAGCAGTCAGGAGATGAAGCCCTGCACCTTGCTTGGACAGCATAGTACTGTTGACCCTGCTGTCAGGACAAAAAGTGAGCCTGTCCTTAGGTTCTAAGAGTGGGAAAGCTGGCACAGCAGCCCTTGTCTATTAGTGAGGGCAAGGGAAAATACCCTCCTGCCTAGCCTCTTGACACTTGAAATAAGAAAGAGAGCTGACCGTGTCCCTCACCAAAGGCAATACTCAGGAGAGCAGGCCATGTACCTGGCCTGGGCAGCACAGTAGAGCTTATCCTGTCAATGGGGATATGACTAAACTGGCTGGAGGACAAGAGAGCAGAAGAAGCAGCCTTGATCATTCCTTCTTACAACATAGAGTGAGCCAGCCAGGGAGATATGGGAAGTACCTCAATCAACACCATTGTGTTGAGGATGAGGGAGGGCTGGTGAGCTGACCAACCCAGCATCTCCATCAAACCAGAACTAGGGCTAAGAGTTGGTCCAACCATCATCCACACCATCCACTGGCACAAGTGAAGGGGCCAGACCTGCAGACCCTAAGTTTCAGGATCTACATGAAAGAGGATAACCACAGAATATCTAAGAGGATTCCAAAGGAGGGTACACTATCTGTGGTATAGTAAAAACCAGAGGCCTTTAACTAGACCAATGATTCATTTCAATGAACATCTGCTAGTAATGACAGATGGACTAAAGAATATAATATGTGACTCGCTGTCACTATACAGCTCCATGAGATCTTTCTCGATTTCTTTTCTTTTAAATTTTATTTGATTTTATCCAGTGGGTAGAAGGTAGAATGGAAGGAATACAGACATGAGTAGTATCATGATACTTGGTGTAAAATACACAAAGAATCCTAAAAAAAAGTCAAATTGAAAAGAAAAGACATTAAACTAGCAATATGGCCCATAAACAAGAGGTAAGTTCAAAATCTCAATAATTTGGAAAAATAGAATCTTTATAATATTTAATATACAAAGGAATAAATGCCTGGATGCACAATTTTAGACATTAAAATTTAGAATGGTATTTTATACAATTGTATCTAATGCTTTTTGTATCACAACTTACAATTTTATTGATAGTATATCACAAAAGGGACAGTAATTTCAAAACACACCTATTTCCATAGACTAACCCAAAGCATGTTTGCCTTTTACTTCCTGTGTTCAATATTATGACCGTGTAATTTATGAAACATAGAAACATGCATTTTTAATATTCCCATGTTCAAGACATCCTGTTAGATGTCAATTCATTCTTTGAAGTATGTCCAATGCCAAGGAATTTTAGATTCAGGGAAATGAAATGAGAACCATAAAATAAAAAAAATAATTTGCAGATAAACAGACACACATTAACCCTTTGGGTTATGTTCTTCCATTTATTTCTTTGTTATATTTTTGTTGCCAATTTAAAGCATGTTTATATAGTTGACAACGCGAAATAATGTTAGAAGTGAAGCAGAGATAGTGTTCATAGAGCAGGGCTTCCATGAAGTGAGGAAACAAAGAATCAGAAATCATTTTTGTTCTGATCTACATGACCTGAATGTTTTATGCTTCACTGACCAGTTAGATTTGTTCCTGGTGTTACTAGAGTTTAAAATAATGGCTGAGAAAATTAGAATGATTTTAACATTTGCTGATAATTTTGGAAAACATTAAACTAGACCATAAACAGCTTAGTCCATAAGGCTTCAGTGATTTTTAAAGTACAATATACTTTTAAGATTTTTTTCAGATAGAAATTGTCTGTCTTATTTAACAGAAATTGTATTCACAATGAAAGATCAGACTCAATACTATAAATGTTTTGCTTATAAATTTGTATTAGAAAAACATAACTAAAAGAATTCCTAAAATATGCTTTTAAATCAAGTGCAAAATTTTCATATACCTTGAAATATGTATTGGAATATTAAGCGCACCCAGTAAGTTAAGCAATGTGTTAGATAATTAACAAATATTTAACAGCTTTGAATTTTACAGTCTGCTTTATTGAACTTCTTATCAGTATTGAACAGATGGTTCTTAACTATGAAAAATTATTTTTTACATATGATTACTATATGCAGGATATATTTGAAAAATATTATTCAGTGAAGCATTTACAAATGTGATTTAATGCCCAGAATGAGACCTCACAGTTAAGGTATTTTTCTGATATTAGATGAAATGGCACTTAACTGATACATAATATCACGGAATGGTGAGAGGGGGAATAAATGGAGAGAGACAGCTAAAATTAAGGGCCACTTGAAGGGTAGTATGAAAACCTAATAGAGCAGAAGCTTCATATATATGTGAACTAAATAAAATCTTTAAACAATAGAGAAGACAGAACCAGAGCTGCAAGTGTCTTGTCATTAAATGAAGTATCCAGTATTGGGAATGAGTTACATCTAATTGAATTATTGGCAAAAAGCGATCCCATGGAAATCTGAAATAATCCTAGATGAGGCCAAAACTATAAGTTGCTCTGAACAAACTGAAAACAAGGCCCAATCATTGAAGACAACACCTATACACCTCATGGAATATGGAGAAATTGAGCAGGTGTCTATATAGAAGACGCACCCCATATGCCAGCATCTTTTCTACAGAAAAGTCTTGTGCATGCTACCAAAGGGGAAACAGACACCAACCCAACTACAAATCTTTTGATCTACAATGGCGCCCTCCTTGCAAGTTATGCTTGTGAAATAGTGGCGCAAAGCTTGTGTGAGTAGCCAACCAATATCTGATATGACTTAATGCCCACTCTATGAACTGGAAACCATATCAGATTGTAGTGATATATTGTTTATTGTCTAATAAAGCCTACCTGGAGATCAGAATGCAAAGTTAGCCATAGCCGAAGAAGCTGGCCAGTGGTGGCACACACCTTTATTCTCAGGACTCAGGAGACAGAGGCAGATGGATCTCTGTGAGTTCCCGGGAGTACATGGGAATGAATCAGTCTAAAAGAGAAATAGAGCTCATTGCTTTAATACCAGCACTAGAGAGAATATAAGGAGTTCAGTGCAATCTCAGGTGCAGTCTGAGATTTGGTAAGGAGCAGTGCAATCTTGAGACATATATGAGGTTGAGTGGATCTCCCCTTCGGTCTGATCATTGGTAAATGAAAGAGCTGGCCACTTTGCTTTTCTAATCTTTGATTTGAACCCCAATATCTGTTACTTGGGTTTTATTATTCCTGTTACATCAGACACTTCATGGGTGACCAAGACCCTGAGACTAAATAAGCCAGGGACTTAAAGTAAAGCCAAATACTAGTGTTATGCTAAAGAAACTTAACAGTAAAATGACATTTAATGACTTTCTACTATGTTCCCAGTTCAATGCCTAGCTCAACTATCATCAGCGAAGCTTCCTTCTTCAACAGATGGGAACAAATAGAGACTCACAGATAGAGATGATATATCTCAAAGCAGTCTTAAAAGGTGTGTCTTTATCAACTCTTCCCTAAGGGCTCAAAAAAAACATGAAGACGAAGAGGTAAAAAGCACATAATAGCCAGAGGAGATTGAGGACACTAAAAAACTAATACCCTTTGCGTATAAAAACTCACAGAGACTGTGGCAGCATTCATAGGGCTCTCATGTGGTTATTCCATATTGTGTCCTAGAGATGAAAGGTGAAGAGAACACATGCCCCATCTCTGACTCAGAAACTATCTCTAGTTGACAACCACATGCAAATGAAACTTGGTTTTCTCCAAGGAAGTGATAGTGGAGGAATAAACTATTCTTAAGTAAGTTGCATGTTCATCAGTAGATGGTAAACAGAAAATGAACTCAACTATATCTTTGAAGGTTCCTCATCTCATAATATTGTGGAAGGGCTTTTTTAAAATTATCTTAATTTAATTTTAGTTACATAGATTGTTATTATCTCCTTTGACCCTTTATATCCTTTGCACATATGTTATGGAATCTAGTTTAGTGCTTTTATGGGATTCCTGAGTGTTCAAAAAATTGGCTCTCTGCAGCTGTATCTGTTTCTTGTGCTGTTTTCCATCTGGTTGTCTGTTTGGTCCAATTCCAATACATTATTTTTTGTGGTTTTGATTTTGTTTTTTTTTTCTTTCAAGACAGGGTTTCTCTGTATTGCTTTGGGGCCTGTTCTGGAATTTACTCTGTAGACCTGGCTGGCCTCGATCTCACAGAGATCCATCTGCATCTGCCACCAATGCCCAGCTCTCCTTTCGAACCTTGTTTGTTTCCTAAGAAGAGACAGAAAAGCAGGTGTTCAGGATTGGAGGGGAAATGGGGAGGATCTATGAGAAATAGTAGGAAGGGAAACAATCAGGACATGATACATAATAAAAATATTTTCTCAATAGAAGAAAAAATATTTTAAATAGGAAAATCCTTTGTGCAAAAAATAATTTAGTGTTCAAATGCCATTGAAAAATAAATAAATAAATAATTTGATTAATTTTTGCTGGTGCTTACCATGTATAAGATCTACTATCATTGCCTTTTAATAGCATTCTGAATCCTTTGTATAATTTTGCTTTAACTTTTATATCACTTTATAAATTTTTATAATTAAAACAACTTTTTTAATAATGAGAAATATAGTTTTATAGATCTCAAATTGCAGTAAGAATGCACACACATCTATTAATTAAACATTTTGGAGAATTTGCATTCAGGATTGAGAATGTGAGGAAACTAATAATTTTTCATAAGTGAAATTATTAATACATAATGTTTACATTTGGAAATTTGTTTTTGAGACAAATAGATTTCAATAATGACTTTCACTGTGCAAGTCAAATTTTAGATAGTAGCCTAAGACCTCACAATGCAGGAGTGAATATTATTTTGTTTGCTAACTAAATGTAAGTTACTTAAAATAAAATATAAACTTAATCCCAGTTATAAGAAAAAGAAGTACCCTCTAAGAAAGCAGTGAGCCACATATCCCAATGTCCAAGCTTTTGGGAAGTAGTTATTTACACCTGTATTTGTCAGGACAGTGGAACAGAAGAGAAGACAGACATGGGAGTAAAAGTGGGCCACTTTCAGGATTCTCTCTCCCTCTCCTCTGCTCTCCCTTCTTTACCTCCTGCCTCCCTTCTCTTCTCACCTCCCCTCCCTTCCCTTCTCCCTCCCTCTAACTTGCCCTGTCTACTAGCTCTTGTCAGAATCCATGCTGCATAGCCCATAAGAAGGCATTACTTTATAAACAACTGAAGTGTTTGGTTAAATATCAGCCAAACCAGGAAGATCAGTCTTCCATGATCAACACTTGGGGCCAAATTTGAGCTCCATCTAACATCATGAGACCCTTTGAGTTAGGACATATCTTAAGCATTTCCAAGACTGTTGATCCACGGGAAGTTTAGATAAATATTTACCTTAAGATTCTGAATTTTGTAGTAATTTTCTAGGTGGGAATTGTTAAATCCACCAAAGTACCCATGAACTCTCATCCTGAGATATATTATTTGTCACAGTATCAAGTGTACATGAAAGAATGGCCAGAAGGCCATGATGAGTATGTGCACAATCTAGTACAAAAATTAACTTTAAAGTATAATATTTAAGGTATATCAGGAACATATATACACACATATATATTATGTCTAATGAATAAGATTTATTTATATAGTTCATTAGATGTGCTCCTTTGAGCATAGATATACACAAACCACATGAAGCAACCCACAAAAATGGATTTCAACATACCTTTAACCAATGGAATTAAGGAAATGATGTTGAAGTTAAAAAACAGTGTCATTTTAGCTAAGACTCTTTTTAAAGTTTAAAAGGAATCCATCCACAAGTGATTTTCTATGCTTGAAGGGTCTGATTAGAACTAATTAAGACATAAATATCATGATAAAACTTTTACCAACATATGAAGTGAGAAATGACAAATAAATAGAAAATATGAAAAATTCAAATAAATTGAAGCTTTGCAAAAGCAATTCTTTAAAACCTTAATTGAATGAATAAATAAAGCTAGAATCACTGAAGGTTCTGCATTCTAATTCATTCATAAAAATATGCTTTTTTAGCATTTCAATTTTGTAAATTGATGTCAATTCTGAGATTTCTTTTTTATCATTTTTCTATTTAAAACAGTCTTTTTACTTTACATAACAATCCCAGTTTCTGTTTCTTTGCCTCCTCATGCTTCCCTTATCTTCCCCCACATCACCCTCATCTGCTCCTCAGAGAGGGTAGTGCTTATCATGGGGAGTCAATGAAGTCTGGCACATCTCTTTGACCAAGGACCAAGGCCCTCCCCATATATCTGGGCTGAGAGAGTATCCCTCTAAAGAGAATGGGCTCCAAAAAGCCAGTTCAAACAGTAGGGATAAACACTGGTCTCATTGCCAGTGGCCCGATGACTGCCCAATACAACTGCCACCCACATTCAGAGGGCCAAACTAGATCCTGTGCAGGTTCTACCGCCGTGAGTTCCGAGAGGGTGAGCTCCCTCCAGTTCAGGTCAGCTGTTTCTGTGGGTATCCCCAAAATTATCTTGATGCCTTTGCTCATATTATTGCTCCTCTCTCTCTTTGACTGAACTCTGGGACCTCAGCCCAGTGCTTGGCTTTAGGTCTATGCATCTGCTTCCATCAGTACATGGATGAAGGTTCTATGATCATAATTCAATTAGTCATCAATCTGATTACAGTGGAAGGTCAGTGCAGGTACCCTCTTCACTGATTCTTAGGACAGTAGCTGGGGTCATGCTTGTGGATTCCTGGGAATTTACTTAGTGCCAGGATTCTTGCTAGTCCCAATAATGACTCCCTCAATTGAGACATCTCTTTAATGAAGATGAACACACTGCTTTATTTGGGTTTCAGGATATAGTTTACTTTGATTATTTGGATTTGGTTGCCACTGTAATAAAAGGTGATAATGGTGGCACTTGTGTGTGTTATTTGTGTAGAAAAATTTGCTACCAGAGATAAAATATACATAGCAAAAGAAACAGAAGGAATACTTTGGGATTTTTTAACATTTTAAATGTGAAGATTAAATATTATGAAATGTTCAAGAAGAATAAAGTCTACTTTCACTGAACTATAAAAGACAATATTTAAATAATATAGCTCCATATTGAAGAAAAAACTCCAATGTTTTAGTGTTGTGTTATTCAAAACGTATTTGCCTTGAACTTCATCTTACTGTCTTTTTTGGTAAGATTTTTCTCAGGATTCAATAATCGACTAAGCAGCATTTTGCATTTAATGAATGATTCATTCTCAGTACTGACATACTTAGTATTACCTTCATATAAATTAAACAAAAATGGCTCCTGGATTTTCTACTTGGGAATAACTTAATCAAGTATTATGATTGATAATTTTATAAAGAATTATTTTTTTCTGCAGTTTCCTACTGGGTAATGCATATTTTTATATGCTATTGGGTTACAGACCTAGCTTTTATTTTATGGACAACACACTTTCCAAAACCTAATATATGTTGGTTTGACATGATTATAAACATTATACAAGAGAAGCATGTGATCATTCATGGATATAATAATAATTACAATGTATTTATGTAAAAATTGTATTTTCGTAAATCAGAAAACAAGAAATAGCATGAGAAACAATATCATTAGTAATGGGATAGAATTATTAAATACATAAAAGTAAATCTAACAGTGCCATAGTCTCTAGACTGAAATATTTAAACACAAGTAGGAGAAATTAAAGAAGATGAATGGGTTATTCATCCCATAAGGGTGAACTGAAAACTCAGCTGTATCTCAAATGGGAGTTGTTTATCTTTGTTTGGATGTTTAAATTTTGCTGCAAACTATCAAAGACTTGTATTGAAATCCTGTTATAAGAGACCTCATATGGCTCCAAACAGCCTTGCTAACTTCTAAAACTTAAAAGTCCATTGCACAAGGGTGTAGAGTCATACGCTGGTGCATGGGTTGCCTATCAGTAGCCACTACCATCCCCAGTAAGCCATCAAATACCAATAGCTTCTCTCCTAGATATGAGCTCTTCCCACTCTATTCAAGAATTCTTTGTTTTGATATCAATATTAATCATAATTTTCAACATGTATAATTTATTTACATCACTTCTATCCTTCCACATCCAGCCCAACTCTTCCCTCATGCTCTCATTCTCTTTGAAATTCATGACCTATTTTTTGTATACATACCTATATATATATTCATGCCCAGTGTGCCCATTCAGTGCTGCCCACTTCAGAGCAGATAATCTCCCAGGAGTCTTGTTCTTACAGGAGATGTATTCTCCCTCTTTTAACTCTTCATTAGTGGTATATTCCTATAGGGTTTCCTCAACCAGGTTGCCATCTCAATTGACATTGTCATTATGTAGGTCTTATTTTTTTGGCAAAGCATACAGTTGAGGTTTATGGGTGCAACTTCTCTGTCTTATATGGAAGTCACTCTATCTTGCATCAGATATCCTGGTCCTCACTCTTCTTACCAGTAGGTGAAAGTATTCCCAATGGGGGTGGAGAAGCATTTGTCACTGGAGATGCTGAAACTACTTCCACTAAGAAGATAATTTTC
The DNA here is from genome assembly GCF_017639785.1 of Mesocricetus auratus. Taxonomy (NCBI): domain Eukaryota; kingdom Metazoa; phylum Chordata; class Mammalia; order Rodentia; family Cricetidae; genus Mesocricetus; species Mesocricetus auratus. The sequence continues at coordinate 29,058,786 of NW_024429200.1, read as the reverse complement.
ATTAGAAATGAAGCAGAATCCTGGTAGACTTACATAATTTAAAATGTGAGGGATTCGTATTATGTAGTAAAGAATAGAACATGTCCTTCTTGAGAATGATAACTTCCTTTATCTTCACTCTATAGTATGAATCCTGAACAAACTGGTGTACCTCAGTGTAACTTTAAAGCCTCAAGAATGAGGGGGAGTCCATAGTATATGTCAAAGAATAAGTGATGAGTGTTTCTCTCCAGCCAATTGTAGTGGGAGTCTAGTGTTTCACTTCTGGTTCTGCTAATATACTTAGAAAATGAGCATATGATCAAACACTTTGTGGATGGAACTGTGCTTTATCGAACTTTCCAATTCAAAAAACAATTCTCCTGGACACACCCTCATAGACTTACCCATTATTTTTTCCCTGAATACATGGGTATCATGCAATCAAGTAAAAGAAAACAGTGATGTTCACAGTTGCTTATTTTAGGTGATAGTAATAACAGCATGGAAATAAGATGGTAGGAATTTTCCAACAGAATAACTTAAAATAAAGACAACAATAGTCGACAAATATGTATTCAAAGAAAACGTTTGAAAACTAAAATTAAGCATGTGGTGCTATCATCAGCCAGTTAGAATTTTTTGCAAAACAGCAAGAGAAAAATGAAGACTCAATAGAAGTTTAGGCAAAGATAACAAATTACTAATTAGTGAATACAGACATGGAAATAGTAAATCATGTTCATCTTTACTGCTCATTAAAGAGTTTATATTGAAAATACATATTTTCAAAGAGAAAATTTAATAATTGCCTCAGACTTCCACATGATTACTTTTTCATATGTCCAGATTGTTAATTTATAATACTATATCATTGAATAATTTCTCAGATAACTCAGGAAAAATTTTACAAAGATTTATTTCTATGCTTGTTAGAAGAGTTATGGTAAGAAAATTTGAAAAGTAGACAATCCAAATAGTCACCAAATGCACTAGGTTCAGCAAAATACTGTCATCCAAAACAGTGTTTGGAAGATTAGTGATGTAGACAATAAATCGAGATCTTACCAATAAATGAACAAAACGGGAATATATTGCAATTTACTGAAAGAAACTTCAGGCATGTTCCTAACATGCAGGTCACATCTATGAGAAAGTGTGGCTATTCCTTCTTAGCAAGAGTGTGTCATTTTGAGCAGACCATGTCTTCGTAATGTTTTATCTTAAGTAGTAAATTTTAAAGCATAATATTTTAAAGCATGAGACTGATCACTGTGTAAAGCATGATAGGCAACACGGAGTCAGGCTATTGGGATTTATCTTTACTATAGAATTTAAATTTGCTACTAAAAACATGACAGTGGCAATATGACCCCATTTTTATGAAAATGAGTTATCGAGCACAAATATTATGCCATGTAACAGTTTATTTTTGGAAAACACAATGGGTATATATATTCTCAATTTTTACATAGGAATGCAGTATTTGAAAATATTAAAGGAACATAAGAAATTTAAAGTTTTCCTTTCAACCTTCTCATTAAAGATAAACTATCCAAATTACATGCAAAGTAAGATAAACACTGTGAAGTAAGTTTGCACCTTCTAAATTCATAGTGATGGAGCACACTAGAGACCCTAGTTCTAAGAATTTACTTCACTTATTCCACTGACAAGAACAATATCAGCCACCTCCATCTCTGAGGATAGAACCATTACTTTTTCTCAGAAACCAGTTTACCTCTTTAAAAAATCCAATCTCTCTTCATTACTGACACCTGAACATGTTGTCTATTTAGCCAATTTTCTAGGCCAAGAAAAACAACAGTTCCACAGTACGCTCTAAATCTTCAGACCCAAGAAGATTATATCAAATAGATGAGGTCCAGAATTGAGGCTTTCCAGGGAGTAGTGAGAGTCATTTTGCCTTGAAGGTTTCTCAGCTTTTAAAACTAAGTGATGTGAACTTCCTTGGAATGCTTTGTTCCTGAAGATGAGGAAGATCCATGCTCAGGAGGCTGATGATTACTTTCATTTAGGGAGGACATCATAACTCAAGCTTGACAATTTATTACCATTATTACTTTCAATGACTACTTTGAAGCTTTAAACACTGAACATTCTATTTTCATTGCCGGAGGACAAGTAATGGAGGTGATTACAGGATGGCGACTTTAGTAAACATTTTCACCAAAGACCTAGAAAGACAGCTGACAGGTAAATGTTAACCTGCAGTGGTACTTTTATCCCTTGCCTTGAATGATGAATACTTTTATCTCTGTTTTTCTTTACACGTTTTCTTAAGCATTCCATGAGTTTATAACGACCCCAGTTGTCCCTTGAAGGCATTTTTGCAATTGACTTCTAGGTAAATGCTCTCTTGTTCTAAATCTAAGAGTTAAAACGCCTTTTATTTGCACAAAATTCCACAGATTTTGAATTCTATTTCTAATTTTGAAACATTTAACTGATACACTATTCCACTAATATAATTTGTCACACTGTGAAGCAAAAACTGTAAATGTTACATAACAAAAAAGTTTAAAAATAAAATGAAAAATAATTCTTGTCTTCTTCATATATGAGTATTAAAATTACTTTTATCTTTATTAATAATATTGCCAAGGGAAAATAAAGTAAACCACAAATCCATACAGTTTCTTGCACATATTAGCTATTCCACATTATGAGTACATGTTAACATTATTAATTTGTATCCTATATAACTCTAGATACTAAATAGTTCATAGGTAAAGTGATAATCTTTATAAAGAGACTCCAAATGTCTTCATGACACAATAGATATAACACTAGTCTAAATCTCCTTTTTTTGTATCTAAGCACATTTTAAACTGTTTGCTTTATAATTTTTAAAAGAATATGTGAACTTGAAGTATGAAAAGGTATATTCTCACACTGCCATGGTGCTAATAATTAGAATAATTAATGTATAATATGTTCAAAACTATTTTATTTAAATATGCTAATCAAATTATGTTACATATAGCACTTAGTTTTGAAACTGTTTGTAATTCAGTGAGTTAACACATAGAAAGTATCATGAAGTGTCAGAAAATAGGCTTTAAAATTAAATGTATTTCATCATGTTAATATGAATATAGTTTACATATTAAATGCATTTCATCCTATTATACATTAATATAAAGTTTACATGTATTTATAATGTATTACATATATACATACATATATAGAGATATTTTATTTGTTGTGTCTCTCTGACTTTCCTTACTGGCTCACATTAGACAGTTTGCTTCAGTTTCTGTAGGTTTCAGATTCTTTGTTAGCAAAACAGATATTCTACTTATTTAATATTTTGATATTTCCTAGGTTTTCCATTTTTCTTTGTGGCATCTGAATTTTTATGCAGCAGGTTTCTTGGAAGCCAAGGTATCCTGTAAGCATTTCTTTAGAATGCTTCCTCTGTCTACTTCCTCTTACAAAAACAAACAAAAAACAAACCAAACAAAAACCAGTGTAGACAGGTCTTACCCCAGTCCTGCACCTAACAATAACCTAAAGGGACCGGGACCGTGTGGACACGGACAAATCAGAGTCAGATGCTAGCATATACAACCTAGATAAAGAAACACAGAGTGGAATGCATGCTTAGTGTTCATGTTGATCAGAGCAAAGGGGCTGGAGAAAAACAATGAGCTGAGAACTGTGGTAAAACCTAGACTCTAATTCCTACAACCTAAACACAAAAGTGCTTTAGGTTTTTTCCATTGTTTCTTTTTTTTAATTTAATTTAAAAACAAACTTGTTTTACATGGTAATCCCAGTCCCTTCTCCCTCTGCCCATTTATTCAAACCTGGTTTCTCAACCTTTTCTTAACTTGTAATCACATCCCCTGACATGTATGGACATAATTTAGATTTGCTATGTGTTGCTTATAATCGCAAATTATGAGTTCTTTTTTATTGACAAAAGCTTCTTCATGAAATACATTTTGATCAGCAGTGCTGGCTCAGCATGGCCCTCTGATTTCCTCACACTTGGTTCCTGTGGCCCCCTGAGGTGACACAGGCCAGACATCAACACAAACCCCAGCTGCACCTGGACTATGGGCCCAGACATGGCCCTAGGAAGAAACTGTGCTACCACAACAGCCTGGCTCCGGGTGGAAAGACTGGCTACTCAGATCAGGATAGCTCTGTCAGTATTATGGCTCTGGACACCAAAGTCACAGGTTGTGGGCCAACACCATGACCTTTGGTGGCAACACGAACCTCGGTCTTTAATACAGACCCTAGGCACAGTAGGACCTTGAAAACAGTCCTCAGCACCAGCCGGGACTGTATGTCGCCATAGCCCCAGACGGCAGTACAGGCCACTCAGAATGGCATGGCCCCAGTGGCAGCATGATCCTCAGACATTTACATCGACCCAGAACTCAGGCATCTGCATGGCCTTCGTTGGTAACATGAGTGTCAGACATCAACACAGATGCTGGCTAAAATAGGGTCACTGACCCAGACATGGCCCTCAGCTGCAGCTCTGGCCTGGATGTCACAGTGGCATGGGGTACCAATGTAGGCCACTCAGACCTGTATGGCCCTGGCTACAGCATGGCCCTCAGATGCCATCATGGACTCAGGAGGCAGACCTGTCCCTGAGAATCCACACAGCCCTTGGTGGCAACAGGAACCATGGAATCAAACCTGACTCTGGCCACTACAGAGTCATGGAGCCAAACATGGCCCTTGGCAGCAGCTCAGCCCCAGATGACAACGTTGCCCAGGTGGCAGGATAAGCCATCCAGATCAATAGTTGACACTCTTCTGGGTAGGCCCCATACTCAACAGTATTTGACCAACTCAAAAGTAATTCAATGGCATGTTTGGAGGTTCCTTGGCTCATAATGTTTATTATGTTTTTATTATTCAAAACAATTTTAAATGTAAATATATTTGGCTCATATTCTTTGCCTATCCCAAGAGCAAAGAGAACTTGAATAAAAAGATAGGAATAAAAGGTGGAGTTACAATGACATGATTTGTATTCCAGACTTGATTTGGATACATTTGCTTTTCTTAATTTAAATATCAACATTTTTTTACATCAAAATCTTAAAAATTGAAAGATAAGCAAAGCAGTTAAAGAAATTGTGGCAGTTAACTATTTGGCACTCCAATCTGACCTACTAACTAATTGGTACCCAGCTATCTGAAATGTCAATAATACCCTGTACATTAAGTGTGCAATTCTAAAGAGTTGCAAACTACAGAACAACAGACAATTTATTAACTATTGTCTGTAATGGTATTATTGCTAATTTTCTTCATCTTTCGAGCTGAGATTTTCTTCAGAAAAATGGAGAGGTCTGAGATCTTTAATATTACTTGAAGGCCCATCATACTGACTTCCACTTTATTCTTTAAACATGTATATATCTGTTTAAATATAAACACATATTAGATATTTAGAATTATAAACTTAAGAGTTTTAGTGCTTAAATACACACATATTTTGAAATAAATTCATAACCACACACATATTATGTAAATATATTTGCCATGTTTATTTATTAAGTAGTTCTACAAACATTTCACCTAGGTAAACTATGTGTTTCTTCAGGGAGAATGCAAAGAAAATGTTGTTTGTGTATGACCATGATTAAAGAAATGTTATCTGTCCCGCGCTACCGTCTCGCCAGCAAGAACGACGCGGCACACTTAGGATCCTTCTGCAGAACAGCTTTAATGCGTCTTGAGAGGGAGAGCATAAGCTTACAGAGCAGAGACCCGGGGGAGCGAAAAGCCCAACCCTTATATAGCTCAGCAGTCCCTGCCTCGGACGTGTCATCTCCTGACTGGCTCCTGCTCGTCAGCTGATATGACGCCACGGGAGAGGCAGAGAGTAAGGGATGGAAAAGTAGCAGGCACGTGCGCACCAAGGTTGTTTACTCCAACTGACAACGGGTGTCAGTGCCATCTTGTAACGGAGAATGTGGGGGCGGCTCCCCACAGTTATCTTCCAAACAAAGCAGGCCAACAGTTATGCTAAACTGAAGTAAGTAAAAATGTTTATCCTTCTGGTTTCATAATAGTACTTTAGTAATTAAAAACTTCTTGGTAATTTTATGATACTGATCAACTAGGTCATCATTTTGGAAATTATTAATAATTTTTTCAACTGAATTTTTTTTACATGTGTCAACACTGTGATAAGCACATGCTACATTTTTTAGATGGAATAAAATCAGTTTATCTAGTTAGGTAAGCAATACAAGAGCATTACCATATTCTTAACAAACATTTATATACTTAAAATAATAAGAATAAATGAAAAGTAAAAATATGTATGTTCCCCTATATATGATTTTATACATTTAAGCTTAAATGTTTAAATAATTTAAAATCCATTTATATATAATATAAATAATATTCATATGCATCCTACATATCCTATATATGCAGTATATGCATATTTGCATTATATAAATGGGTTCCAAGACCACGTTCTTTTTTGGTTTTGTAAAAAGAATTACATTTTAAAACAAATGACATGAAACTAGAAAACATTATTGGCAAATGAGGAACTCGATTCACAACTGTCAGCATCACTAACGACAAAAAGCAGTGTTCACTATGTTCCTGGAGTGAACTACACAGCTATGTTATACACTTAGGCTCCTAATTCTTGTAACAAAACCATTATTGAATAAAGTTGGCAAAGACCACATCCACTTTGATTATCTATGCTGTAGTTCTATCTGCATCCAGGTTCTAACTTGTCTCCCATGAACATTATGGGTGTCAGATGGAACATTAACTAGTTAATAGTAATAATAACTCTCTAACCCATGAGTTCAGAGGTGAAAGAATAAACTTTGGAGGAAGATGAATTGCTTAAATATAGCTCCCTATACATGGTAAATGTGAATACTCAGAAAACACATTTGGTTTCTCCTAATTTCAATCCATTCCTCGTATAATTGCTGATGATAAAATTACACACATCGTTCAACACCTGGCACATAATCAATACAAAGTAGTTATTATTGGTGCTCATTGTTTTGGAGTTAGAATTTTCTGAAACAAAAAAAAAACCTGTCAGTTGGTACAAACCGATTTTAAAAATAAATTTAAACTCTTAGGAGGTAATTCATAGGCAACTTGTGAGTTGGCTCAGTAGGTATGAGTAGCTGACACAATGTCTGCTGACCTGAATCTGTTCCCCAGGACTCTCATGGTGGAAAGAGGGAAGTGATTTTTGCATTTTGTCCTCTGACCTCCACACACATGCCCACCATATACATACATTCACATAAAATTAATAAGTGCAATGGAAAAGAAGCAATTTCTATCTTTAGTCACCCAAGTTTATTTCATCTCAAAACCACTGATATAACAAATAGATTAATTCATATGGTGTATGAATCAAACGGGCTCAGAGAGCTATTGTTCACCCCCTGGAAAGTGCATTCAAAGACTATGTTCAGTCTTGAAAATGGATGTAATGATTTGCCTACTTAATTGCCACATTATCACGATGCTTCCATGCAAGTTAGTATTATTCATTATGATTTCCATGCTGTCAGTGTCTGTTCAAAATGAAGCCAGAACCCAAATAAGCACATTGTTTTAAATGCTTGTGGATACATTATAGATATGTGTGCATATGCCCTGTTGCCACTGTCGTCTTATTCCAAAGATGTCCCATTCTTGGCTTACACACTACAGGGCTGCTGTTTTCAACATTGCCTAAAACTGAGAAAGAACTGTGATGATTTTTAGAGAAATAGTTATGCCTGCGTTTGAACCCATTAATTTTGATTTGACTGATTGTCGGCTGAAGTAAAGCGTTGCTCTTCAAAGAAAAGAATAAATACATTCTCAGGAGATGTGCTTTGGTGATAAAAGTACAATGTTTTGTTATGAAACATGAGTTATTGAATCAATAGCTCAGACACCATCTGTGAACTAGAGAAAAATGAAGAAGAGGGAAGAACTTCTGAGCACAACTTGCATTTGACATCCACAAGAGGATAATTTGCTAAGAAAAACCACAAATTTTCAATAATGATGCTATGAATTAGAAGTTTAGTAGCATTCGTAGAAAAAACTAGAATAAACTGACAGAGGTAACATTCAGACAGTTTATAAGTTACTAAAGCTTAAACAGAACAACTCAAAGTGATTTCACAAAAATCAGGAACAAGAGAAGGATATTTACTTTCTCCATATCTATTCACTATAGTAGAAGTCATAGCTTGACTGTTATAAAGATTTCATGCTTTATTAAGTTTCTGTGATTCTGCAAAGTTGAAATTGGTGTCAATATCAGAACAAATTACATCCAATATTTCTTTTCACTAAAAAATTATATATATATGATTATAAAATATGATGTTCTTTATGAGCATCAAACATGTCTAAATATCAGATTATCTACTTATGATTTTTTTTTGGTTTTTATGAGACAGGGTTTCTCTGTATTGTTTTTGAGGCTATCGGCCCAGCCCAACCTCGAACTCAAAGCGATCCGCCTGCCTCTACTTATGATTTTTTACCATTACAAATATTCTATATTATATTTACTTGAGCAGGTATTTTAAAGATTACAAGATAGTGACTTTACTCATGTAAATAAATACTTCCATATATAAGAAACCAGATAAGATTTAATTAGACTTTTCATCATTAGTAATTTATTTCTATTATTTTCCCATTATTATATCTTTCAATTTTTATTTTGTATACAAATTTCACTTTGATACAGGCATTGATTTATAAAAGTATTAATATTCCTCATCACTTAGCTCCCTTATTAATATTTGCTATATTTTACTTCAGTTTTAGTAAGGACTATCCATAAAAATCATTTGGAGTTCTTCTAGTTGAAGAATATGAACATATTCTTACCAAGTATTTTTGTACAAAAATGTATTTATGCAGCACTAAATTATAATTTGTTCTGTAACAGCAGTAGCAACCATTTCTAAAGTCGTCATTGTGCTTTAAACGTTCTTGTAACTTTGACCACTGGAAATTTTCCATCATTAGAGATAGAGCTGTTGGTGTGTTGAATGTTCTTTTTTCAGTTAACTGGTCTATCTCTGTGATACACAGCCACCACTGCAGTAATTCATGTTGTGGGGTTGGGTGTATCAGGACTGTCTCAAACAACTTTGGTTTGTTGTGTAGTAAGATGGTCTACCTTCATCTTGTATATTTATCACACACAGTCTTCAAATAAGCTAATCCTCAAAAATATCTCTTTTATCAAGTGACTTTATCAGGAAGCAAGCTGGAGTTCTGAAAGTTAGACTTTTGGTTGACAAGGAAAAGGAATGTATTTGAGTGTACCTGACCAAGCATATACCAAATATCTATAGCATTGTTTTCTTCATTCTCTAAACCATTTATTATGTGGCATAACTTTCACTATACTTTACAGCACAGAATTGCAGTTGCTGTATAGGTATTTTCTGATATGATAAGATTTTAAATTATAGATTCTAAAAGTTGTTAGAATTTGCATAATGAACATTAACCACAATAAACAGAAAAAAGCTGAATTTGTCAGATTAAGCATTTTACTCATAGTATTATAAATAACTTCTGCATTGTTTCTAATCTAATTATTGACATAGCTGCAAAACTCCTATTAATTCCTATAATTATATGTCATATATATGTATATGTGGACATTTATTTTATTTTATATAATGATATGAATTAGAATAATATGCATCTAATTTATATGTTTTATAAGTTGAACATGTATTAAATATAAACAAGTGATAGGTACTGTTATCGATGCATATAATTCTCAGATTTCCTCTGCATTCATAATGACATGAAGTAATCAACTTCAGTGTTAAAATTGACATTGTTGAGCACCTGAGTCAATGATGGCCATGTTCCTGAAATAACAAGAACAAAAGAATTTATCTTCCTCCAAAATTCTTTTAATTTGAGTTACTGAGTTATTGCATATGAAAATACTTTGTACTACATTACTAGTTGAGTTGATTTTTTTTTTAAAGAATCAAACTCAAAAGGTCAAAATGTAACTGTTAAAAACCTTCAAACAGAGATTAGCCTTGAGCACAGTCAAGCTAATATCAATGTAGAATGACTTTTTTTGTGTGTCTTTCTTCCCTAATAGACTGTTGCATAAACCTTAGGGAACAAGCAATTTTTCATAATGATAGTAATTGTAATAGAGTTTGAAGTGGCTGAAAGCCAAGACCATATCGAATTTTTATGTCTAAGAAACAGAAAGATAAAGAATGGAAGAGACAGAGAAAGAGGAAAGAAGTAAAGAAAATAATAAGCATGTGAGTTATAACATCTAGACAGAATGAGCATGAGTACATCAACTTGAAGACTGTCAAACAGACATTTGTGTCCTAGCAATTTTAGTGTCACAACTGCATGGAAATGTATGATAAGGTTTGTTAGGTCAGAAATTAGTTCATATTAATTGTTAGTTTCCTTGCTAACATTCAAACACATTTTTACAGAAGCATAAAGAGGGAACCCAGTGAACTATGAACTGTATTGGACCTTACCAATTGGAGACATTTAACAAAATTAACTCTGGCAGGATAACTTGTCTCTTTACCTTAGGTCAAAACAAATCATATTAATTCTTAATTATTTTGTTTGTTTTCTATTTTTAGAAAGGGTTTCCCTGTGTAGGCTTTGTTGTCCTGGAATTCATTTTGTAGACCAGACTCTGAGTCCAGGGATTAAAGGTATTCCTCACCACAACCTGGCCCATGTTAATTCTTGTATCAAAAATTTTACCTAACAGAGGATACAGTGTAATCATAATTTAACATTATTAGATACATTATAGAGGTCATCAACATTAAAAACAATTTACTACTTATCCCAATCCTTTAGACAGAAATAGGTATTGGATTAAATTATTTATTCAATGTTATATCTCTTATGTGATAAGGAGCCTGATGACTGCGATGAAAAATCATCCTGCCATAGTATCATCAATGAAACTTAGAAATAAGTATAAATGCATATCAAACTGCATTAGATCCTCAGTGGTCTATGCATTGAAGGCTTTAGTTCATTGTGATTAGAGCCTTAAAATAGATTCAGTGACTCTAGCTAGTTTCCCTTCTGTTCTTCGTGGCTCCTAGTATAAGTGGTCTGTCTAACCACATGTTATGGAGAGAATAACCTGCAGTATTAGAGTCCCAGTATAGTTGGTGACTGGACATGATTGAAACTGCCAGAATCATAATCCAAATTTCACCTTTACTCCTTATACTGTAATTATTTTGAGTATCTCATTAATTGTAGTATCCCCTGTCCAGAAGATGACAACAGTCGTGTGGTGCCTGCTTATTCCCTCCTGTTTGGAGGGAAGTGTGTGGATTAAGAAATGGCAGGCAGAAAAATTAAAGATACTTAAGAAAAAACATAGGCACAGGATAGAGCTGGGAGGGCATCCATTGAATACTGAATCACCCATGTTTATTGTTAAACATTTTCTAATACCCTCATCAAAAGAAAGGGAGAAGGCAAAAAAAAAAAAAAACCTTCGTTCCCAAGATCCAAAGAACAAGCAAGTGTCATCACCTTCTCAATATCCAAAATATCAAGTAACTATCTCCCAAGTTAAGGACTCTGTTGTTCAGGCAGGACATGTATCGACCATACCAGCTAACTATGTCCTTAGTTAAGTATTGTATTGTTCAGGCAAGACATTCAGCCAGTAAAACCTATGCCAAACATCTTGTTGTATTCACATCTTAGGCCAGACATCCTGTTGTCAAAGTAAGATACACAATAGCCACATCTAAGGCCAAACATTCTGCAGTTTGAGCTTGCAGGAGCAGTGGCTCATAAAAGCTCTCTGACTTTAAGTCAATTCTGTGAGCTACCACAATTAATGTGCCAGGAAGATGACTAGCACACTTACACTATTTTTAAATATTCATAGCAATGATTTGTCTAATCAGACCAATAGTTTACCGAGAAAATCAACTGTGACAATATTTCCTGCTGTTCATGGGCTTCCCTCCAAGTCATGAAATATGGCACACTTTTAGATTAGGCTCTAGCAAAGGCACATGGCACCTTGGACATACTCAGGATATTCTTTTCATTTTTGTTTTCTTCTTTAACAACTGTCTTGGTTGATTCTCTTACTGAATCAAAACATCATGCCCAAAAAGCAAGTCGTGGAGCAAAGTGTTTATTTGGCTTGTATTTCCATATTGCTGTTCATCATCAAAGGAAGTCAGGACAGTAGCTCAAACAGGACAGGAACCTAGAGGCAGCAGATCATGCAGATAGTATGGACGGGAAATGCTTACTGACTTGTCCCCCATTACTTGCTCTGTCTGCTTTCTTATAGAACCCAGTAACTACTGATGAAGCTACACATTATAGGATGGACCCTTCACTACCAATCACTAATTTTAAAAAATGCTCTGTTTCCAGATGGAGGTAATTTTCTCAATTTAGGTTACTTCATTTCAAATTACTCTAGTTCTTATTTCAAATTAGCAGGCACAATAATCTTTATAAAAGTTGGGATAAGAAATTGTTTGTGGGGAGTGCCAGCCTACAATCCCATGGCCAGAGAGTCTGGGAAACAGAAACTTCATTCAATGGCTGATGGAAGAAGAGGAACACTCCCATGGCTAACCACTGAGCTGAACTCAAGAAAGCCAGTAACAGAGAGGGAGGACTGATGACCAAAGGGATTAAGACTGGGCTGGTTTAGCCCCCAGAAACAGCTGACCTGACAAAGGTTAACTCTTGAATCCCAGGCATCAGCCTTGGAATCCAGCATGGGACTGATCAAGACCCCCTGAATGTGGGTGTCATTGAGGAGGCCTAGCTAATCTATTGAGCCTTGGGCAGTAGATCAGTACTCATTCCGAGTATACACACGGATTTTTGACTCCCATCCAACAATGTGAGATACACTCTCACCCTGAACTCTTGGGAGAGGGTCTAGGCCCTGCCCTGGATGAAATGACAGACTATGGACACCCCCATGGAGGGCCTCACCCTCCCTGGGGAAATGAGGGAATAATGGGGGCTTCGGGGGAGGGTACGGGAGGAGGGGAGGGAAAGGAGAGGGACCTGGAACTGACTTGTGAAGCAACCTTGTTTCTAATCTAAATTTAAACTTAAAAATAAATAATAAAAATAAATAAATTAAAAAAGAAATTATTTTATAAATCATTTATCTAAAACAATTAATGTTAATTCTAATATACTAATCATGGTATGTGAAAAGAAAGATAAAATTTTGTCAGATTAGCAATTTGAGAGTGAATAAATTATAAAGTTCTACTGTGTTGAAGGAATGATATTAACTTTGTACAGATAAGAACTTCATTTTATTCATTTATATAATGATTATAAAGAAAATTTATTTAAGCCAACATTTAAGTTCATTGTCACAGAATTAATCTTGACCATTTCTGTTGATAAGGAGATTATCTCTTAGGCCAAATTAAATACTCTACTTATCTTGAATACCACTGTAAGAAGCAATGCTACAGTTTGATTAGGTTAATATACTTAAAATATGGAAAAAGGGTGGAGAACTAAAATACTTCAGATTGTATAGGTTATATATCAATGATACATCTATAAGAACCAGAGGTATTATTGAATAACTTATTTAATCGACAAATTTTTTTTCTATCTAGTAAATGCATGCTGGCTCTGTTAGACACAACTATAACTGAGTAAGCGCTGTAGCTGTGCAACTGCTTACTTATAATGCCGGACAATATTTTTGCTATACTATGTATCAGTGAGAAATATCAAATTAATCTACTATATATACTATTGAATATGAAATATGCAAAATGTACCAAGTATAGTGCACTGGCTGGTTGGGTGCCAGTACAAGCTAGAGTCATCAGAGTGGAGGGAGTGTCACATGAGAAAATGCCTCCATGTAATCCAGCTGTGATGATATATTATTTATAAGTTATTAAAGCTTGACTGGGAATTTAGAAAGCAAAGCCAGTCACAAGCTATAGAGGTCAGGCAGTGGTGATGCACATTTGTAATCCCAGAAGCCATACTAGCAAGCCACGGAATGGAGGCACACCCCTTTTTTCCCAGGACTCAGGAGACAGACAATTGGATCTCTCTGAGTTGAAAAGCCACCCTGGCCTGTACAAGAGTGAAGAGTAACAGAGCTACTGCATTTGATTCTAGTACTTGGGATCACAGGCCTTTAATTCCAGCACTAGGGAGGTGGGGACAGGAAGATTAGGCTGGGTGGAAAAAGAAATAGAAGGAAGAGGACAGAGGAATTCAGACCTGTTGATTTTGACCGTGTAGACAGGATTGCCATTTCAATTTGGTAGAGGTAAAAATCTAATGACTGGCTGCTTTGTTTATCTGACCCTCAGTTTGATCCTCAATGTCTGTCTCTGGGTCTTTTATTAATCCTGTTACATCCAGCTGTATGGCATTTTCTCAATTAACAATCTTTGGGGGGAGGGCTCAGCCAATGGTGAGTAGTGCCATCCATGTGCTGATAACTTGGATTCCATAAGAGAGCAAGTTGAGCAAGCCATGTGAAGGAAGTCACTCTTTCATGGCCTATGCATCAGGTCCTACATCCAGGATCCTGCCGTTTTTGAGTTCCTAACTTAAAATTCTTCTGTGATGAACAGCACTGTGGGAGGGGAAGCCAAATAAACCTGTCCTTCCCAGCTTGCTAGCACATTTGTGTTCCTATATCTTGCATGGATTTATTACCTTGTGGATATTAAATACATTTTCTACTTTCTTTCCGTTAGTCAGCTAAATTTGGTCATACGTAAGAGATTATGATTAATCTCATATTTTATACACTGCATTTGGTGTATTTTTCCAAGGAACATAATATTCTGAAAACTGAAGAAATGCAAATGGTCATGGTCCCTGATTGTCTTCTTAGATAAGCCTATGACCTCATGAAGTCATCTCCATTTTTAATTTCCAAGTTCTCATCAAAAGAGCACTAAACAAAAGTCACTCAATAAAAGAGGGTTTTCCCACAACCTACACAGTGATTATAATATTTGAAGGATGTATGGCACGTGATTAGAATATCAGTGATAAAATATATGAGAAAGGAAGTATTAAGTCAAATTTCTTTTTTTTTCTTATTTATAGCAATTTGTTTTTTTATTTACTTTTTATTTATTTATTTATTTTCTCTGTTTAAATTTAGATAAGAAACAAGGTTGCTTTGCAAATCAGTTCCAGGGCCCTCTCACTTTCCCTCCCCTCCTCCAGTGCCCTTCCCCCAACCACCCCCATTATCCCCTCATTTCCCCAGGGAGGGTGAGGCCCTCCATGGGGGTGTCCATAGTCTGGCATTTCATACAGTGCAGGGCCTAGATCCTTCCCCAAGAGTTCAGGATGAAAGTGCACCTCATATTGTTGATGGGAGTCCAAAGTCCGTGTGTATACTAGGGATGGGTACTGATCTGCTGCCCAAGGCTCAATAGATTACCTAGGCCTCCTCGCTGACACTCGCATTCAGGGGGTCTTGATCAGTCCCATGCTGGATTCCCAGGCTGATGCCTGGGATTCAAGAGTTAACCTTTATCAGGTCAGCTGTTTCTGGGGGTTAAACCAGCCCAGTCTTAATCCCTTTGGTCATCAGTCCTCCCTCTCTGGTGCTAGCTTTCTTGAGTTCAGCTCAGTACTTAACCGAGGGAGTCTGCCCCTTCTTCGATCAGCCACTAAATGAAGTTTCTGTTTCCCAGACTCTCTGGCCATGGGATTGTAGGCTGGCACTCCCCAGATCTATGTCTAAAATCCGTATATGAGAGAGTACATGCTATGTTTCTCTTTTTGTGACTGGGTTACCTCACTCAGGATGGTTTCTTCTAGTGTCATCCATTTGCCTGCGAATCTCAGGATTCCATTGTTTTTTTCTGCTGAATAGTACTCCATTGTGTAAATGTACCACATTTTCTCTATACACTCTTCGGTTGACGGACATCAAAGTTAATTCCAGTTTCTGGCTATTACAAATAATGCTGCTATGAACATAGTGGAACAGACATCTTTGTTGTATGAATGGGCATCATTTGGATATATGCCTAAGAGTGGAGTTGCTGGCTCTTGTGGTAGGTTTATTCCCATTTTCCTGAGGAATCTCCATACTGATTTCCAAAGTGGCTGAACCAGTTGGCACTCCCACCAGCAATGGAGGAGTGTCCCCCTTTTACCACATTCTGTCCAGCATAAATTGCCCATGGTGTTTTTGATTTTAGCCATTCTGACAGGAGTGAGATGGTATCTCAGAGTTGTTTTGATTTGCATTTCCCAGATGGCTAAGGATGTTGAGCACTTTCTCAAGTGCCTCTCAGCCATTTCAGACTCCTCCGTTGAAAACTCTCTATTTAGTTCTGCAGCCCAATTTTTAATTGGGTCCTTTTATGTTTTGGAGACTTGCTTCTTGAGTTCTTTGTAAATTTTGGAGATCAACCCTCTGTCAGATGTGGGATTAGTGAATATTTTTTCCCATTGTGTGGGCTGACTTTTTGTCTTGCTGACTGTGTCCTTTGCCTTACAGAAGCTTGTCAGTTTCAGTAGGTCCCATTTATTAATTATTGATCTCACTGTCTGTGCTAGTGGTATTATGTTCAGGAAGCTGTCTCCTGTACCAATTTGTTCAAGGGTACCACCCACTTTCCCTTCTAAGAGGTTCAGTGTGGCTGGATTTATGTTGAGGTCTTTGATCCATTTGGACTTAAGTTTTGTGCATGGCGATAAACATGGATCGATCCGCATTCTTCTACATGCTAGCCTCCAGTTATGCCAGCACCATTTGTTGAAGATGCTTTCTTTATTCCATTGTATATTTTTAGCTCCTTTGTCAAAGATCAGATGTTCATACGTGTGTGGGTAAATATCTGGGTTTTCAATTTGATTCCATTGGTCTACCTGTCTATTTTTGTGCCAATACCAAGCTGTTTTCAGGACTTTAGCTCTATAATAGAGCTTGAGGTCAGGGATGGTGATGCCTCCGGACGTTGCCTTGTTGAACAGGGTTGTTTTGGCTATCCTGGGTCTTGTTTTTCCATAAAAAATTGATTATTGTTCTTTCAAAGTCTGTGAAGAATTGTGCTGGGATTTTAATGGGGATTGCATTGAATGTGTAGATTGCTGTTGGCAGGATTGCCATTTATACTACATTGATCCTACCTATCCAAGAGCATGGGAGATGTTTCCATTTTCTGAGGGCTTCTTTAATTTCTTTCTTTAAACATTCAAAGTTCTTGTGATACAGGTCTTTCACTTGTTTGGTTAGCGTTACCCCAAGGTATTTTATGTTGTTTGTGGCAATTGTAAAGGGTGATGTTTCTCTGATTTCTTTTTCAGCCCTTTATCACCTGTATATAGTAGGGCTACTGACTTTCTTGAGTTGATCTTGTAGCCTGCCACTGTGCTGAAGGTGTTAATCAGCTGTAAGAGTTCCCTGGCAGAGTTCTTTGGGTCATTGATGTAAGCTACCATATCATCTGCAAACAGTGAAACTTTGACCTCTTCCTTCCCAATTTGTATCCCCTTGATCCCCCTTTGTTGTCGTATGGCAATAGCTAGAACTTCAAGAACCATGTTGAACAGGTATGGGGAGAGTGGACAGCCTTGTTTTGTTCCTGATTTTAGAGGAATTGCGTTGAGTTTCTGTCCATTTAGTTTGATGCTGGCTGTTGGTTTACTGTATATACCTTTTATTATGTTTAAGTATGTCCCTGTTGTCCCAAATCTCTTCAAGATCTTTATCATGAAGTGGTGTTGTATTTTGTCAAAGGCTTTCTCATCATCTAGTGAGATGATCATGTGATTTCTGTTTTTCAGCTTGTTTATATGGTAGATTACGTTGATGGATTTTTGTATGTTGAACCATCCCTGCATCCCTGGGATGAAACCTACTTGATCGTGGTGAATGATTGTATTGATGTGTACTTGGATCCGATTTACCAGTATTTTTTTGAGTATTTTTGCATCAATGTTCTTGAGCGATATTGGTCTGAAGTTCTCTTTCTTAGTTGTATCTTTGTATAGCTTGGGGATCAAGGTTATTGAAGCCTCATACAAAGAATTTGGCAAAGACCCTTCTGCTTCTATTGTGTGGAATACTTTGAGAAGAATTGGTATACGCTGTTCTTTGACTTTCTGGTAGAATTCTGCACTGAGGCCATCTGGACCTGGGCTTTTTTTGCTTGGGAGAATTTTGATGAATGCTTCTATTTCCATAGGGGTTATAGGTCTATTTAAATTGCTCTATCTGTTCTTGATTTATTTTTGGCAAGTGATAGCTATCCAGGAAGTCATCCATTTCCTTTAAATTTCGAATTTTGTGGAGTACAGGTTTTCAAAGTATTACCTAATGATTCTCTGGATTTCCTCAGAGTCTGTTGTTATGTCCCCCTTTTCATTTCTGATTTTGTTAATTTGTATGTTCACTCTCTGCTGTTTGGTAAGTTTGGACAAAGGTTTGTCTATCTTGTTGATTTTCTCAAAGAACCAGCTCTTTGTTGCACTGATTCTTTGTATTGTTTTCCTAGTTTCTACTTTATTGATTTCAGCCCTCAATTTGATTATTTCCTGGCATCTACTCCTCCTGGGGGAGTTTGTTTCTTTGTGTTCTAGTGCTTTCAGCTGTGCTGTTAATTCTCTAGTATAACTGTTCTCCAGTTTCTTCATGTGGGCACTTAGTGCTATGAACTTCCCTTGTAGCACTGCTTTCAAAGTGTTCCATAGGTTTGGGTTGTTGTATCTTCATTCTCATTGAATTCGAGGAAGTCTTTAATTTCTTTTTTTATTTCCTCTTTGACCCAGGGATGTTGCACTTGAGCATTATTCAATTTCCATGAGTGTGTAGGTTTTCTGCAATTTGTGTTGTTGTTGAATTCTAATTTTAAAGCATGGTAGTCTGATAACATGCATGGAGTTATTCCAATTTTTTGTAGCTGCTGAGGTTTGATATGTTGCCAAGTATGTGGTCGATTTTTGAGAAGGTTCCTTGTGGTGGTGAGAGGAAGGTATATTCTTTTTTATGTGGATGAAATGTTCTATAGATGTCTGTAAATCCCAGTTGGGTCATTACTTCTATTAGACCCTTTGCTTCTTTGTTGAGTTTCTGTCTGGTATTCTTGTCTAGTGGTGAGATTAGTGTGTTGAAATCTCCCACTATAACTGTGTGGGGCTTTAGATGAGATTTAAGTTCTAATAATGTTTCTTTTAAAAATGTGGATGCCTTTGTATTTGGAGCATATATGTTCAGGATAGACACTTCATCTTCGTGGGTTTCACCTGTGATGAGTATGTAATGATCTCCTTCATCTCTTTTGATTGATTTTATTTTAATGTCTAGTTTGTTAGATATTAGGATTGCTACCCCTGCTTGTTTCTTGGGTCCATTTGATTGAAAAATTTTTCCCAACCTTTAACTCTCAGGTAATGTCTGTCTTTGAGGGTGAGGTGTATTTCTTGTATGCAGCAGAAGGAAGGGTTCTGTCTTCAAATCCATTCTGCTAGTCTGTGTCTTTTTATGGGTGAGTTAAGGCTATTAATATTGAGAGATATTAATGACTATTGATTGCTCATCCTTCTTTGTTTTGCAGTGGTTGTTGTTGGTGAAATTATATGTGGAATTTCACCCCTTTTTTCTTTTGGCTGATGGTAGAGAGGGATTCTGTAATGCCAATGTTTTCTGGTTGTAATTAGCTTCCTTGGGTTCGAGTTTTCCTTCCAAAATTTTCTGCAGAGCTGGGTTAGTGGATATCTATTGCTTGAATCTAGTTTTGTCATGGAATATCTTGTTTTCTCTGTCTATAGTGATTGAGAGCTTTGCCAGGAATAGTAGTCTGGGCTGGCATTCATGGTCCCTTAGTGTAGGTAGAATATATATCCAGGACCTTCTGGCTTTCAGAATTTCCATGGAGAAGTCAGGTGTAATTCTGATAGGTCTACCTTTATATGTTACTTGACCTTTTTCCTTAGCTGCTCTTAATATTCTTTCTTTATTCTGTATGTTTGTGGTCTTGGATATTATGTGGCCAGGGGATATTTTTTGTGGTTCACTCTATTTGGTGTTCTTTAGGCTTCTTGTACCTTCATTGGCATGTCTCAAGGTTGGGAAAGTTTTCTTCTATGATTTTGTTGAATATCTTCTGCCCCTTTGAGGTGGATTTCTTCTCCTTCTTCTATACCTATTATTCTTAGGTTTGTTCTTTTCATGGTGTCCCATATTTCCTGGATGTTTTGTGTTAAGGATTTGTTGGACTTAAGGTTTTCTTTGCTTGATGAATCCATTTCTCCTAGTGTATCTTCAACACTGGAGATTCTCTCTTCCATCTCTTCTATTCTGTTGGTAATGCTTGTATCAGTAGTACTTGACTGTTTGCCCAGCTTTTCTATTTTCTGACTTTCTTCAGATTGTGTTTTTTTTATTGTCTCTATTTCAGTTTTCAACCCTTGCAGTGTTTGCATTGCTTCTTGCAATTTTCTGTTTATCTTTTCCTCCATTTTTTGCCTTTTATGAATTTTTTGGTTTGTTCTTTCTTCCATTTCTTGCATTTTTGGGTTTGCTTTTTGTTCCATTTCTTGCATTTTTTGCTTTGTTTCTTCTTCCATTTCCTGCCTTTTTTGGTTTATTTCTTCTTCCATTTCTTTCATTTTTTGCTTTTTTTTTTCTACCATTTCTTGCATTTTTTGCTTTGTTTCTTCTTCCATTTCCTGCCTTTTGTGGTATGTTTCTTCTTCTAATTCTTGCATTTTTTGGTTTGTTTTTTCTTCCATTTCTTGCATTTTTTGGTTTGTTTTTTTCTTCCATTTCTTTGAGAGATTTTCCTATACCCTCTTTTAGGGCATCTCTCATTTTCATGAAAGTGGTTTTAAGGTTGTTCTCTTTTGCTTCATTTGCATTGTAATGTTGGAGTCTTGCTGGTGTGGAGTCTCTAGAATCTGGCGGTGTCATATTTGTTTTTCTGTTGCTGAGTGTGTTTTGGTATTGTCTCTTTCCCATCTCTTCTTCTAGTGTGTGCAGAAAGAGCCCCTTACTGGTCTGGGGACCAGAGTTCCCTTTTGGTGGTTGCTAGCTTGTCCAACAGTCTGGTGGTTCTTCTATTCCTTTTCCTCGTTCTGGTCCCGTGGGTGAAGAAGAAGAATAGGAATCTGGGGTGCTTAGCCTCCTACTTGGTCCCCTGGACCCTATGCTGGGTCCTGTTGTACCTGATCCGGAACAGCTACTCCCCTGGTCTCCTTGGCTCCTCTGGTTTCCTGGTCTCATTGGTGGGAAAGAAGACCTGGAGTCTTGGGTGCTTGGCTTCTGTTGGGATTTGAAACTCTGTGCAGTTCCCAGCTGATACGCAGGCACTGGAACACAGGCCGGGAAGCCGGCCTATTTACCTGATGCTGCTGCAGGAACAGCTGCTTCCCTGGACTCCCTGCCTCCTCTGGTTTCCTGGTCTCGTTGGTGGGAGAGAAGGCCTGTCGTCTGGGATGCTTGGCTCCTTTCAGGTTTGGAAACTCTGCGCAGTTGCCAGGTGATCCACAGGCACTGGAACACAGGCCGGGAAGCCGGCCTGATTACCTGATGCTGCCCCTGATGCTGCCGCAGGAACAGCTGCTTCCCTGAACTCCCTGCCTCCTCTCTAAGTCAAATTTCAAAACACTGTGTCCTTTAATTTACAAACAAATTGTTTTCTTTGTTGCCAAATCATTTTAATCTGTCTAACTGGAGAATGAAATAAATACTAATAACAGCATAAAGAATAAGGAACTGAGGCGGGCAGTGGTGGCACACACCTTTAATCCCAGCACTTGGGAGGCAGAGGCAGGCAGATCTCTGTGAGTTCGAGGCTGGGCTGGACCGACATCCTCCAAAACAATACAGAGAAACCCTGTCTCGTAAAACCAAAAAAAAAAAAAAAAAAAAAGAATAAGAAACCAAAACCAAAGTGTAAAGGGAAGCCTTTTCCCTTGAGAGAAGCCTTCCCACCAGCCTGGTTCTAGAGCCGCATCAGGAGGCTATATTAATTATGAAGCTGTTGGTCTTGCTTGTTTCTTACTGGCTAGCTCTGACTTAAGTAATTACCCCATAATTGTTAATCTAAGTATGTCTCTTACCGGAGAAGTTTCCAGGCTTCCTACCCCATAGCGTTACATCTCGACTCTCTGTGTTTCTCCTTCTCAGAGTTCTCCTGGACTCCTAGTCCCACCTATCTAGATTCCTATTGGCCCAACAGTGCTTTATTGACACAGGACTTCCACATCATCTCCTCTTTTCTGTCTAAACAAAAAGAAAGGTCTTAACTTTAACATAGTCAAATTATATATAAAAGAACAGTTATCAAGTAAGAACATAGTTACAATATTTTGTCTATCAACATTTAGCAAGATTTAAAGAAAATATCATCTATCTCATTCTTGTGAGTCCAAAGTCCTATATGTAGCTTATCTCTTATCATAACTAAGAAAAACTATAATTATAACTATCTGTCTTCAGACCACAGAAGGATGATATATAAACACTAGGATTGACAGAGACATCTTGCTACCTGGACAGTCACCCAATGTTCCTCTGTAACATTGGGGCATCAATCTTCAGCCCATAGGCCACAATATATCAAGAAGATTTCTCAGCAAAGCAGGAAATTTCAAAACTGTCCATCTGCATTGGCAGTCTGTCAGTTATTTCTCTGTGTCCTGCAGAAAGTCTCATAGACTCTTCCATGAAGCAGGAACCCTGTAAGACTGAGTTCAGCAGTCACTTTCCTGTGGGTCCTGCATGTCCAGTTTATACAGCAACAGTCAAACAGTCTAGGCAAGAGCAGTTTCTTGCCCAAATGTCTAATCTTGCCATGTGGAAAGCAAACTCCATAACAAGTGTCTTCAATGCCCATCTTTCTTTCAGACGTAATTGGTGCTGCCAGGAGCAGACATTTCTCATGGTCAAGAAAAACCCTAAACCATTTTAAATGCCATTTTCTGAAGGTCATTGAAAGGTTTGAAGACTATCTATCTGTCTCAAATACATCTCTATATATCTAGAAAACCTAACTTACCTAACTATAAGTTTTGACTATTATAAGTAACTATCTATAGTCTGTATTTAATTATGCATTACATTTTAAAAGATCAGTATAAGCACAATACTTAATTAAGAGGAGAAATATACACATCACAAAGTTGACCTTGAATTTGTATCAATAAATGAAAAACAATACCCATACCATAAATCCCCTTTTTACCATTAAAAAAGAGATTGGCTGTGATCACTAGCTAATTATAAACAACCCCATTTAAATGAAAACAAAGATTTATAAACAAGATGGGAATTAGGACGTTGCTCATTCCAAACTGCTTCATGCTGGAAGGGGGCGCTGTTCATACCATGGCGATCATGACAAAACTCAGAAACCTATACAAGTCCTTATTTTCGTGGTCTGTAAAGCTCCATCATCTTAGCTGTTTCAGTTGTTGTAACACCTGGTCCACTGCTTCTGGGGGTCTTGGTTCATCAAACCACAGAAGCCTGGAAGGAATCCTCAGCTTTTCATTTTGTGTAGAAACATAAGCAAAAACTCCTTTTCCGAGTAACATATCCTTATACTTCAATTTTGAAGTCAAGGCATTTTCAAAAGATAGAAGTTTGATTAATTTAGCAGCATTTGTAATCAAGTGTACTTAAGCAGTTGTTCCTTCTGAGCAATCAAAAAACTGAAAAACACAATAGTGTACAGTATCCAGACTTTCTGTGTATTTTTCATCTTTACATGGCTTATTTATTTATCTAGTATTACTCTATTTCTTGTACTTTTATTTATTTTTCTTTGAGACAGGGTTTCTCTTTGGAAATCCGCCTGCCTCTGCCTCTGCAGCAAATCCTACCGGCATGCACCACCACAACCGGGCCGCTTCTTTTTCTCTCAATCTTACGTATATTTTTAAACACACTGTGAACCTTTAGAGGCTTTTCTTCATCCAAGTCTGACTTTACTGTAAATCTTTATGTTTTCTGGCCATGTGTCTTATCTGTTAAAACCGCGGCTGTTTCAAACTGCAGTTTTTCCAAGATGGCGGGCATAAGAGTGATTTCAGCTTATCGCCTCAGTCCATGCTGACCTCCAGCAAAAGCTGCCACTTCCGGCTGTACGTACACACCTTTCAATCGTTAGCAGAGTCTCTTAAAACAACCTTGCTGTTTTTTTTTCTTTTTATGCCGAGTCAGGAAGACTCTGGTAAGCGAGCTGCGTGAATCTCGGCTTGTTGCTAGCAAAACAGAGCCCACCTGAGAAAAATGCTGCTATCAAAAATCTGTGCTTCTCTCGGTTCTTCTGTTTCTAAAATTCTTTTAAAGCTTTTGTCATTCTACATGGAAATTCATTATCCCACTCCTGATCCAAGTTCCCATCAAAAGAGCAATAAACAAATGTCACTCAATAAAATGGGGTTTTCCCACAACCTACACAGTGATTATAATATTTTTAGGGTGTATAGCATGTGATTAGAATATCAATGATAAAATATATGAGAAAGGAAGTGTTAAGTCAAATTTCAACACACTGTGTCCTTTAATTTACAAACAAATTGTTTTCTTCATTGCCCAAGTCATTTTAATCTGTGTAACTGGAGAATGAATTAAATACTAATAACAGCATAAAGAATAAGAAACTGAGCCAGGCAGTGGTGGTACATGCCTTTAATATCCCACCACTCAGGAGGCAGAGGCAGGCGGATCTCTGTGTGTTCGAGGCCGGGCTGGACTGACAGCCTCCAAAACAATACAGAGAAACCCTGTCTCGTAAAACCAAAAAAAAAATAAAATAAAATAAAAAGATAAAAAAATAAGAAACCAAAGCTTTATTCAGAATACACTGAACTAATTTGGAGAACTAAAATTATCCTCATTTAATTCAGAAACACACGTGGATTTTATGACTTAACCTTTGGCTATTTTACAGATATGTATCTCTTAAGAACACATGCCAACTAATTTTTAATTTTTAAAGTTCTGCATGATACATTTAGAATTAGTTTTCTTTTGTGCATATTGACAGAGTTACCATATCAGTGACCTTTAGCACATCAAATTCTTCCATTTAAATTCCCTCAATTTCAAAGTGAACTTTCTCTCCTTCCCAGAAATATACATTGCTGAGGTAATCATGCTTACATACCGACTGTGATATAGTTGGCTTCCTAGCAGTCTTTAGTTGCAGTAGTCCACTGCATGAAATCTGAGTTGTTTCTCAACGCCCTATCTTAAGTTTCCCACATCACTTCAACTAACTACAGATGGGAAACCCATCTTAACAGGAGTCTTTCAACCATAGACTGTAATCGCACTTTAAACAGCCTCAAAATGGAATGTTTCCTTAATTAAGATGTGGCTTTCTTCGTCATAATTGAAATACATCAAAAAGTTCCTTGTTAAGGCTCAAGATATATTATAAAGCCATTCTGTAGTGAAGCTGCAGGGCTTTGCTAATTGGAAAACAACTGATCAAATTTGAGAGGAAGTTACGGCAGGCAGATTCTAGTGATGAAGCAGCTTATTTAAATCATGCACTCAAGACAATTTGGAAAAGTTGCCACATCATGTTATTTGGTTAAACTAAAGCACAAGATAAAATTATAAATTATCAATGCATCATTGACCTTTAAATGTATACAGGTCTATATTAGTATAAAAAGAAATTTCAGTCCTTTAAATTTGATATCCCAAGAAAATGCACCTTCCAAGGAACGTGTATGGCTCTTAACCTAAAGAATAGACATTTAGATGCACATCAATGTTTAGCATTGTATTTGACATGAAGCACTTACTTAATATAATGTGTTAGAGAGACAGTATTTTTATTATATGTACAAATTGTCATTTGTTTTGTATCTAAAATATCCAAAATAGGAGCTATCTGATTTTCATTGACTAAAATGTACATTCTAATGTCCAGTACACTGGTATTCAAGAGAAGGTGGTACTGAACACTACACATTGACCAGAATAAACTTTTCCTTGCATTCTATTCTATCATACATTGATGCTGTTCTTTACAAATCTTCCTTTCAAATGTTCCCTAGAATCATCTGTCTAAACCTAGACATGTTCATACCTTACAGGGAACTTCCCTTACTTCTGGTACCAAACCTATGCTTACTCTCTAAATCCTCTCACAACTCTTTGCTTTCCTTTCACACTTTGCCAAAGAAGACATGAAGTTATCCTTCCCTTCAGAAAAGTATTTCTTCCTCAGATCCCTCTTCCCCTCTGTAAATCCCGACTGAATAATTATTCCTTCTCATTCTCCATCCATTAGTATTTTTGTAAACACCTTTTTAAAAATTCACTACTCATTCTAAGCTATGTATTCAGAATGGCATTTAAAACATTTAGCATTTTATCTATTTTTAAGAGAAGGGAAAGGAAAAGTATTTTTATCCCTTCCAATTTCTGTCATATGTGTGTTTTCTTTATCAATAGTGTTGCTTCTATGAGAAATTCCCTGTATTCATTATCTCCTCACAACAGAAAACTATCTCCAATCCCCACTTTCTTCCTTACCACCTTACCCCACCCTGCCCTGACTCAGGCAAAGACCCTTTACTGGTGCAGAGTTTACACCTACTGTCAGAACTACAGGCCAAAAACACAGAAAGATGAAAGAAGAAACAGAAACCAAGGAACAAAACACCAATCCAACAAAACAAACCCAGACCTATAGTTACCCCAAAACCCAGACGCCTAGATATCAGTGTAAGAAAAAAAGTCAACAACATCGCTTCTCAGCCTTTTGGCTAATATCAAGTGAAAAAAATACAATCAACAACATCCAGGGCAATATGTCACTACCAAAGCCCAACTATTCTAATACAGCAAACATTAAATATTCTAACACTCATAAAGTACAAAAAATGACCTTATGATCAACTTGATGAAGATGATAGAGGTCCTTAAAGAGAAAATTAATAAATTCCTTAAGGAAATTAAAAAGAATAACATGGAATAAATGAATAAAATCTTTAGAACAAACAAACAGATAAACAGACTTGAAGGAAATGAATAAAAATTTTCAAAACCTGAAAATGAAAATAGGAGTAATAAAGAAAACACAAATGAGGGAATTCTGGAAGTATAAATTCTAAATAAACAAACAGGGATTACAGATACAAATCCCACCAACAAAATACAAGAAAAGGAAGAAATAATCATGGGTGTTGACGATATGATCTAAGAAATGGTTAAATTGGTCAAAGAAAATGTTAAATCTCAAAAATTCCTCACAGAAAACATCCAGGAAACCTGGAACACCAACCCTAAGAATAATAGGAAAAAGAGAGGAACAATCCCAGATCAAAGTTCCAGAAAATATAAAAAAAAAAAACGGAAGAAAATTTTATTAACCCAAAGAAGGACAAGCCTATAAAGGTACAAGCTTACAGAACACCAAATAGATTGGGACAGAAAAGAAAGTGTCTTTGCCACATGCCAACTAAGAATCAAAACACTACACATGCAGAACAAGGAAAGAATATTAGAGTATATCTTCAAGGGGAAAAGGTCAAGTAACACATGAAGGCAGACCTACTCTAATAACATCCTACTTATCAAAGGAGACTCTAAAAACCAGAAGGTTCTGTACAGATGTCCTACAGACTCTAAGAGACCACAGATCCCATTCCAGACTACTAAACCCAGGAAAAATTTCAGTCACAATAGATGGAGAAAACAAGATATTCCTTGACAAAATAAAAATTAAACAATATCAAACCACAAATGAATCCCTACAAAAGGTGCAAGACAAAAAACTCAAACACAAAGAAGTTAGCTATACACACCATCTATGAATATACAGGCAACAAATAATCTCACACCAGTAAAACCTAAAGAAGGGAAACACGCACACAGCCAACAGCAGCAATAACAACAATAAAATAACAGTAACCAACAAGCATTCATCATTAATATCTCTCAGTTTTAATGGACTCAATTTTGCCATAAAAACTGAAGCATAACAGAATGGATGTAAAAATGTGATCCATTCTTCTGCTGCATCTAAGAAACACACTTCAAATTCAAAGATAGGCATTTATTCAAGAAAAAAAAGTGTTAGAGAAAGATTTCCCAAGCATATGGACTCAAGCAAATTGGTGCAGCCATTTTAATATCTAACAAAATAGACATCCAACCCAGATTAATCAAAAGAGATAGGGAAGGACACTTCATAATTATTAAAGGGAAAATCCATGACTTTCACTTCTTGACGTCTATGCTCCAAAAGAAGGGCACCAACATTTGTAAAAGAAACATTCCTAAACTTAAATCACACATTGAACCTCACACATTAATAAGGGTAGACTTCACTGCTCAACTCTCATGTATGGAGAGATCATCCAAACAAAACTAAACAAAGAAATACTGGAGTTAACAGGTGTTATGGACCAAACTGACCTAACAGATATCTACAGAACATTTTATCCAAGCACAAAAGAATGTGCCTTTTCTCAGTATCTAACATAACTTTCTCCAAAGTTGACCACCTGCTCTGTCATAAAGCAAGCCTCAACAGATACTAGAAAATTTAAACAACACCCTGTAGTCTATCAGACCACCATTGGATTAAAGCTAGATTTCAACAATAAAAAAAAATCCTACAAACTCATGGAAACTGAACAACTCTCTACTGATGATTACTGGATGAAGAAATTGAAAACCTCCTAGAGTTCAATGAAAATGAATTCACAACACCCCCAAACTTATGAGAAACAATGAAGGAAAATTCATAACACAAAATGCCAATATAAAGAAATTAGAGAAGTCTCTTACTAACAACTTATCAGTCCACCTGAAAACTCTGGGACAAAAAGAAGTCAATACATCCAAGTGTAGACAGCATAAAATAATCAGAGCGCTCAAATCAATAAAATAGAAACAAAGGAACCAACATAAAGAATCAATGAAGCAAGAAGTTTGTTCTTTGAGAAAATCAACAGTATAGACAAAACATTATCCAACCTAAAAGGAAAAGAGAGCATAACCAAATTAACAAATTCAGAAATGAAAAAGGGGACATAACAACAGACACTAAGGAAATCCAAAGAATCATTAGGTAATAGTTTAAAAACTTATGCCCCACAAAATTAGCGGTAGGAGTTCTCTGGTAGAACATTTGGGGTCATCATTTGGTGAATAGCATATGAGAAAAGAGAGACAGATATATTGGGAAGACAGAGAGACAAGGAGAGAGAGGGAAGAGAGAGAGAGAGAGAGAGAGAGAGAGAGACAGAGACAGAGACAGAGACAGAGACAGAGAGAGAGACAAGTAGAGAGTGGGGGAACAGAGTGAATGTGCACAGGTGGTGCTCACAGTGGCTGCAGCTGGGGATACATCCTGTCAGAACCACAAGGACAGGATAGTACAGATGCCTGACTACTAACAAAATCAAACTGAAAGAAAAAAAAACAAAAGACCATCTCATTAGATGCTAAAAATGCCTTTGATAAAAAAGAGTGCCTCTTCAAATTAAAAGTTTTGGAAATGTCAGAGATATGTGAGGCATACCTAAGCACACAAAGAGAAAATTTTGCCAAGCAAAAACCTGTTAACATGAAATAAAATGGAGTAAAACTGAAAGCAATTACACTAAAATCAAAAACAAGACGATGCTGCCCACTGTCACCATACTTAAAAAAAAATAGTACTTGAAGTTCTAGTTAGAGCAACAAGATAACTAATGGAGATCAAGGGGACACAAATGGAAAAGCAAAGCCAAATTACTGCTATTCACCAATGATGACCCCCAAATGTTCTACCAGATAAATTCTACAGCTAATAGACACCTTCAATGAAGTGGCTGGATAACAGATTAATTCACAAGATCAGTAGCCCTCCTGTATACAAATGGCAAACAGGCTGAAAAAGAAGTCAGGAAAATAGCACCTTGCTCAGTACCCACAAATAATATAAACTATTTTGGGTTAAATCTATTCAAGCATGTAAAAGACTTATGTAACAATAACTTCAAGTTTTTGAAGAAAGTAATTGGAGACTATATCAGAAAGTTGAAAAATTGCCCCTTCTAATGGATCAGTAGGATTAAAATATTAAAAATGGCTACTTTAATAAATACAATTTATAGATTCAAGACAATCCCCATCAGAATTTCAACACAATTCTTCACAAATCTTGAAAGCATGTTTCTCAACTTAATATAGAAAAACAAACAAAACAATAAGCAGAGTAACTAAGACAAACATGCACAGTAAAAGAACTTTCAAAGATATCACATCCCTGATTTAAAGCTGTGTTACAGACCTATAATAATAAAAAATGAATGGCGTTGGCATAAAAACAGACAGGTCCATCAATGGAATCAAATCAAAGACCCAGGGATAAATACATACACTTTTTAACACTTGATTTTTTTATTTTATCATTTTTTATTTTAATTTTAAATAACTTGTTTTACATGTCAATCCCAGTTCCATCTCCCTCCCCTCCTCCCGCACTCCCCTTCCCCCCCCCTCCCTCCTACCCTATTGCCAAATCCTTCCACATAGGGGATATCTAGAGTCTGTCATTTTACTCTTGGTAGGGTCCAGGCACTCCCCTAAGAGTCCAGGCTGAGAGAGCATCTCTCTTTGTGCTATAGGCACACGAAGACAGTTTGTATACCAGGGCCCCATAGGTTGCCCAGGCCTTCTCACTGACACTCACATTTGGGGGGTCCAGATCAGTCCCATGCTGGCCTCCCCACTGTCGGTCTGGGGTCCAAGAGCTCTCCCCTGTTCAGATCAGCTGTCTCTGCTGGTTTTGCCAGCCCATTCTTTGCCAATTTGCTCATCACTCCTCTCTCTCTGTCACTGGGTTCCTTGGGTTCATTTCAGTGATTAACTGTCTGTTTGCCTCTGCTTCCATCAGTCACAGGATGAAGGCTCCCGGATGGTTATAGACATCAAGTTCATTATCAGGAATGGGCATTCGAGGTGGTCCCTCCACTATTGCTTAGCTTGCCAATTGATGTTATACCTTTAGATCACTCGAGGTCACTCTGGTGCCTGATCTGTCTTCGATCCTATGATTCCCTCTTCCCCCATTCTACCCCCACGCCCTCAACTTCCTGTTCCCCCTTGACCAACTCTCTTCCTCTTCACCCCCTCTCTTCATCCCAGGTCCCACTCCCCCCCACCCCTTGCCGTGTTCCCGATCCATTCAGAGGATCTTGTCTCCATCCTCTTCTCTTGGGTACTATGCATATATGCATATCTTTTAGGTTCTTTCCTGTTTCCCAGACTCTCTATCTGTGTAAGTGCAGACTGGCACTATCCTGATCCATGTCTAAAATCCATATATGAGTGAGTACATACAATGTTTGTCTTTTTGCGACTGGGTTACCTCTCTCAGGATGGTTTCTTCCAGTGCTATCCATTTCCCTGTGAATTTCAAGATTCCATTGTTTTTTTCTGCTGAGTAATACTCCATTGTGTAAATGTACCACATTTTCTCTATCCACTCTTCAGTTGAGGGGCATCTAGGTTGCTTCCAGGTTCTGGCTATTACAAACAATGCTGCTATGAACATAGTGGAGCAGATGCCCTTGTTGTATGAACCTGCCTCATTTGGATAAATGCCTAAGAGTGGAATTGCTGGGTCTAGTGGTAGATTAATTCCCATTTTCCTGAGGAATCTCCATACTGATTTCCAAAGAGGCTGTATGAGTCGGCACTCCCACCAGCAGTGGAGGAGTGTTCCTCTCTCTCCACATCCTCTACAGCATAAATTGTCTTCGGTGTTTTTGATTCTAGCCATTCTGACAGGAGTAAGATGGTATCTCAGAGTGGTTTTGATTTGCATTTCCCTGATGGCTAAGGATGTTGAGCACTTTCTTAACTGTCTCTTGGCCATTTTAGCCTCCTCTACTGAGAATTCTCTATTTAGCTCTGTACCCCAACTTTTAAGTGGATCCTTTGGTGTTTTGGAGACTTGTTTCTTGTGTTCTTTGTAAATTTTGGAGATTAACCCTCTGTCAGATGTAGGGTTAGTGAATATCTTTTCCCATTCTGTGGCCTGCCTTTTTGTCTTGTTGACTGTGTCCTTTGCCTTACAGAAGCTTTTTATTTTCAGGAGGTCCCATTTGTTAATTGTCGATCTCAGTGCCTGTATCACTGGTATTATGTTTAGGAAGTGGTCTCCTGTACCAACTCGTTGAAGAGTATCTCCCACTTTCTCTTCTAAAAGTTTTAGTGTGGCTGGATTTATGTTGAGATCTTTGATCCATTTGGACTTAAGTTTTGTACAAGGCGATAAACATGGATCTATCTGCAGTCTTCTGCATACCAGTACCCAGTTATGCCAGCACCATTTGTTGAAGATGCTTTCTTTTTTCCATTGTACAGTTTTAGCTTCTTTGTCAAAAATCAAGTGTTCATAGGTGTGTGGGTTAAAATTAGGGCTTTTGATTCACTTCCATTGGTCTACCTGCCTATTTTTGTGCCAATACCAAGCTGTTTTCAGGACTATAGCTCTATAATAAAGCTTGAAGTCAGGTGTGGTGATGCCTGCTGAAGTTCCTTTATAGTATAGGGATGTTTTGGCTATCCTGGGCCTTTTGTTTTTCCATATAAAGTTGATTAATGTTCTTTCCAGATCCTTGAAGAATTGTGATGGAATTTTGATAGGGATTGCATTGAATCTATAGACTGCTTTTGGCAAGATTGCCATTTTTATTATGTTGATCCTACCAATCCAAGAGCATGGGAGATCTTTCCATTTTCTGGTATCTTCTTTGATTTCTTTCTTTTTTTTTTTTTTTTTTTGGTTTTTCGAGACAGTGTTTCTCTGTGGCTTTGGAGGCTGTCCTGGAACTCGCTTGGTAGTCCAGGCTGGTCTCGAACTCACAGAGATCTGCCTGTCTCTGCCTCTCAAGTGCTGGGAATAAAGGCGTGTGCCACCATCGCCCGGCTGATTTCTTTCTTTAAAGACACAAAATTCTTGATATACAGGTCTTTAACTTCCTTGGTTAACATTATCCCCAGATATTTGATGCTGTTTTTGGCTATTGTAAAAGGTGATGTTTCTCTGATTTCTTTCTCAGTCACTTCATCATCTGTATATAATAGGGCCACTGATTTTTTTGAGTTTACCTTGTATCCTGCCACATTGCTGAAGGTGTTTATCAGCTCTAGGAGTAACCTTGTGGAGTTTTTTGGGTCACTTATGTAAACTATCATATCATCTGCAAATAGTGAAAGTTTGACTTCTTCTTTTCCTATTTGTATCTCCTTTAACTCCTTTTGTTGTCTTATTGCTGTAGCTAGAACTTCAAGTACAATATTGAAGAGATATGGAGAGAGTGGACAGCCTTGTCTTGTTCCTGATTTTAGAGGAATTGCTTTGAGTTTCTCTCCATTTAGTTTGATGTTAGCTGTTGGTTTACTGTATATTGCTTTTATTATATTCAGGTATGTTCCTGTTATCCCTGATCTCTCTAGGACCTTTATCATGAAGGGGTGCTGGATTTTGTCAAAGGATTTTTCAGCATCTAGTGAGATGATCATGTCGTTTTTCTTTCGCAGTTTGTTTATATGGTGGATTACATTGATAGATTTTCTAATGTTGAACCATCCCTGCATTCCTGGAATGAAGCCTACTTGATCATGGTGGATGATTTTTCTGATGTGTTCTTGAATCTGGTTTGCGAGTATTTTATTGAGTATTTTTGCATTAATGTTCATGAGGGAAATTGGTCTATAGTTCTCTTTCTTAGTTGTCTCTTTGTGTGGCTTGGGTATCAAGGTAATTGTAGCCTCGTAG
This sequence comes from Mesocricetus auratus, assembly GCF_017639785.1. NCBI lineage: Eukaryota > Metazoa > Chordata > Mammalia > Rodentia > Cricetidae > Mesocricetus > Mesocricetus auratus. The sequence goes on along the minus strand of NW_024429200.1, from coordinate 29,025,004 downwards.
AAAGAGTTTGGCAGTAAGCCTCCTGCTTCTATTGTGTGGAATAATTTGAGGAGCATTGGAATTAGCTCTTCTTTGAATTTCTGGTAGAATTCTGCACTGAAGCCATCTGGGCTGGGATTTTTTTGTTTGGGAGACTTTTGATGACTGCTTCTATTTCATTAGGGGTTATAGGTCTGTTTAGATTATCTGTTCTTGATTTAGTTTTGGCAAGTGATATCTATCCAGGAAATTGTCCATTTCCTTTACATTTTCAAATTTTGTGGAGTACAGATTTTCAAAGTATGCCCTGATGATTCTCTGGATTTCCTCAGAGTCCGTTGTTATGTCCCCTTTTTCATCCCTGATTTTGTTAATTAGCTTGCTCTTTCTCTGTCTTTTGGTTAGTTTGGACAGAGGTTTGTCTATTTTGTTGATTTTCTCAAAGAACCAACTCTTTGTTTCATTGATTCTTCTCAGTGTTTTCCTGGTTTCTACTTGATTGATTTCAGCCCTCAATTTGATTATTTCCTGGCGTCTGCTCCTCCTGGGGGAGTTTGCTTCTTTTTGTTCTAGAACATTCAGCTGTGCTATTAATTCTCTAGTGTGACTGTTCTCCAGTTTTTTCATGTGGGCACTTAGTGCTATAAACTTTCCTCTCAGCACTGCTTTCAAAGTGTCCCATAAGTTTGTTTATGTTGTGTCTTCATTCTCATTGAAATCGAGGAAGTCTTTAATTTCTTTTTTTATTTGTTCCTTTACCCAGGGATGGTGCAATTGTGCATTGTTCAATCTCCATGAGTTTGTAGGGTTTCTGCGATTTGTGTTATTGTTGAATTCTAATGTTAATGCATGGTGGTCTGATAAGAGGCAAGGGGTTATTCCAATTTTTTGTATCTGTGGAGATTTGCTATGTTTCCTATTATGTGGTCAATTTTAGAGAAGGTTCCATGTGGTGCCGAGAAGAAGGTATATCCCTTTGTATTTGGGTGGAATGTTCTACAGATGTCTGTTAAACCCAGTTGGGTCATAACTTCTATTAGTTCTTTTGTTTCTTTGTTAAGTTTCTGTCTGGAGGTCCTCTCTAGAAGTGAGAGCGGAGTGTTAAAGTCTCCTACTATTAGTGTGTGAGATTTTATGTGCATTTTGAGCTTTAGTAATGTTTCTTTCACGAATGTAGGTGCCTTTGTATTTGGGGCGTAAATGTTTAAAATTGAGACTTTGTCTTGATTTATTTTTCCTTTGATGAATATGAAGTGCCCTTCTTCATCTCTTTTGGTTGATTTTAATTTGAAGTCTAATTTGTTAGATATTAGGATTGCTACGCCCGCTTGTTTCTTGGGACCATTTGATTGGAAGATCTTTTCCCAGCCCTTTACTCTGAGATAACGTCTGTCTTTGAGGTTGATATGTGTTTCTTGTATGCAGCAGAAGGAAGGGTTCTATCTTCGTATCCATTCAGCTAGTCTGTGTCTTTTTATAGGCAAGTTGAGGCCGTTGACATTGAGAGATATTAATGACCATTGATTGGTGATCCTTGTTTGCGCTTGATTTATTGTTAGTGAAGTTATTTTGTGTAGTTTCTCCTCCCTTTTTCTTTTGGTGTTTTGTAAAGTGTGATTATATATTGCCTGTGTCTTTGTGAATGTAGTTATCTTCCTTGGCTCTAGGTTTTCCTTCTAGCATTTTCTGTAGAGCTGGATTCATGGATACGTATTGTTTAAATCTGGCTTTGTCATGGAATATTTTGTTTTCTCCATCTATGGTAATTGAGAGCTTTGCTGGATATAGTAGTCTGGGCTGGCATCCTTGTTCCCTTAGCGTTTGTAGGACATCTGACCAGGATCTTCTGGCTTTCATCGTTTCCATTGAGAAGTCAGGTGTAATTCGGATAGGTCTGCCTTTGTATGTTACTTGGCCTTTTTCTTTAGCTGCTCTTTATATTTTCTCTTTACTCTGTAGGTTTGATGTTTTGATTATTATATGGCGAGGTGACTTCCTTTTCTGGTCGAGCCTATTTGGTGTTCTGTAAGATTCTTGTACTTTCATAGGCATATCTTTCTCTAGGTTAGGGAAGTTTTCTTCTATGATTTTGTTGAATATGTTTTCTGTACCTTTAAGTTGAATTTCCTCACCTTCTTCTATACCTACTATTCTCAGGTTTGGCTTCTTCACGGTGTCCCATATTTCCTGGAAATTTGTGTTAAGGATTTGTTGGTTTTGAGATTTTCTTTGGTTGACGCGTCTATATCCTCTAATGAGTCTTCAACACCTGAGATTCTCTCTTCTATCTCTTGTATTCTATTAGTGATACTTGCATCTGTAGTTCCAGATCGTTTACTGAGCTTTTCTATTTCCAGCATCCCTTCATTCTGTGTTTTCTTTATCGTTTCTATTTCAGCTTTCAATCCTTCAACTGTTTGAGCTGTTTCCTTAATTTTTTTGGTTGTTTTTTCTTGGTGCTCTTTAGATTCTTTGAGAGATTTGTTTATTTCTTGAATTTTTCCCCCATTTCATGGATTTTGTTGTTTGTTTTTTCTTCTATTTCTTTAAGGGATTTCCTCGTTTCTTCTTTGAGGGTCTCCCTCATCTTCATGTAATAATTTTTAAGGTCTGTCACCTCTTCTTCATCTATGTAGTGCTTTTCAGGTCTTGCTGGTGTTGGATCCCTGGATTCTGGTGGGGTCATGTTGGTGTTTCTATTGCTGAGTGATCTCTTATTCTGTCTTCTTCCCATCTCTTCTTCCAGTGGGTGCTGGTGGGGTCTTTCAGTCTCCACTGGTCTCCTTCCTTCCTGCAGCTGAAGCTGGGGATGCTGAAGCTGGACTCACTGGGTTTGGGGTCTTGGAGGGGCTGATGTCTTTCCTGAAGCTGGACTCGCTGGGGTTGGGGTCTTGGAGGGGCTGATGTCTTTCCTGTGTGGGCAGGTCTTCTGGATGCCGGGAGCAGCCCCGAGGATTGAGGGGGATGGGTGATGGGCGGGCGGTCCCCGCCGGAGACCCAATCTCACCTCAACACTTGATTTTTTGTAAATAAGCCAGAAATGCACACTGGAAAAAAGAGCTTCTTCAACAAATGGTGCTGGTCAAACTGAATGTCTGCATGTAGAATAATGTAAATAGATGCATGTCTATCACCCTGCACAAAACTCAAATCCAAGTTGATCAAAGATCTTGATATTAACCAGATACACTGAACCTGATAGAAGAGAAAATGGGGAATATCTTTGAACATATTGACACAAGAGAAAACCAACAAAGATAATGAAGCCACTAAAATAAACAATCAATAAATGGGGCCTCATGAAACTGAAAAGCTGATCCCATCCATAGTACAAAAGGAAAGCCTACAGAATGGCACAGGATTTTCACCAGCTCCACATCTGTCAGAGGGCTAATATTCAAAATACATAAGGAACTCAAGAAAATAAACATAAGTAAACAAAATAATCCAAATGAAAATGGAGTTCAGATCTAAATAGAATATTTTCAACAGAGGAATCTTAAATGGCTGAGAAACACTGAGAAAATGTTCAACATCCTTAGCCATAAGTAAAATCTGAATGAATACTGCTTTGAGATTCCATCTTTCACATGTCAAAATCTAGGATCAAAATACAAGTAACAGCTCATTCTGGGGAGAAAGTGGAGCAAGGGCAACACTCCTCCAGTGCTGTTTGGAGTGCAAACTTGTACAGTCACTTCGGAAATCAATATGGGGATTCTCAGAAAATCCAGCTATACCACTGTCAACCATATGCCCAAATGATGTTCAGTCATACCACAAAGACAAGTGTTCAACAATGTTAATAACATATTTACTCATCATAGCCAAAAACTGGAAACAACCTAAATGTCCCTCAATGAAGAATAGATAAAGAAAATGTGGCAATTTACACAATAAAATATAACTCATCTGTTAAAAAATGACATTATTAAATTTGCAAGCAAATGGTTGTAACTAGATCTATTTGTGGATAAACTGGGGCAGATAAGGATGGAAAGAGGAGAGATCAGATTGAGGGGAGTACATGGAGGAGAGAGTACTGGAATTGGGGGCATTTCAGAGGTCATGTAGAAACCTAGTGCAGTGGAAACTCCCTAGTATCTGAGAGAATGTCTAGGAAAAACTCCTAGTAATGTTAGACATGGACACTGGATTGACCATGTTCTGAAACTAAGCAAGGCTTCCAGTGATGGGACTTTGACACCAACCCAGTCTCAAAAACCTTTGACCTATAATGTGTTCTGCCAGCAAGATGTGCTTGGATAAAGTTGGCACAGAACTCATGGGAGACACCAACAAATTGCTGGTCCAGTTTGAGAACTTTGCCAAGAGAGACAGCCCATCCTTTACACTGACTGGAGGTTCTGGAACCAGAGGCTGGATAGTCCAGGATCTTAGAATAGAAGTAAGCATGACTAGCAAAACAAACAGTCAATGAAATGATTCCTATAGTCAAAGATTGGGTCCTAACCAAATCTCGTCAGAGAGACTTCCCCTGGCAGTACATGAGAATAAATACAGAGGCCTACACCCAAACATTAGGGAGAGCTCAAAGGGTCCCTCAAAAGAGAGGGAGGAAAGATTCTTGGAGCCAGAGGGGTCAAGGATACCAGATGAACAATACCTGTGGAATTAACTAGCAGGGCTCATAGGGACTCAGAGACTAAAGTGTCAGCCAAGTAGCCTCCATGGGTCTGTGCTAGGTCCACTTCAAATATGCTATAGTTGTTTATCTTAGTTTTTTTGTGGAAATCCTAAAAGTGGAAGTAGGGTTATCTCTGACTCTTTTGCCTGCTCTTGTAACCCTTTGCTTCTACTGGGTTGCCTCATGCAGCCATAAACAGAGGGCACAGAGCCTAGTTTTATTGAGTGTTGCTACTTCCATGCTTGGTTGAAGTCTCTGGGAGACCTACTATTTTCTGAAGAGAAACAATGGAGGAGTGGATCTTGGTGAGAGGGAAGGTGGTAGAGACTGAGAATTCTGGAGGGAGGGAGTGATGTGGTTGAGATGTATGGCAGAAGAACTAATTTTAAAATTAAACTTGCTATTTTCTTCAACGCATCCAAGAATGTGGGTATCTATAGTTCAAAGTCCATCATTTCAATTTATAGTTTCCAAATTGTCACCTTGACATTGTACTATGGGTGTGTCAAACATGCCTTATAATCACTATGCCCAAACCTTGTCTTGTTTTATGACAAATACCATCTTTATTTGTTCTGTTTCTTAGCTCAGTAAATGATGCCCCCTTTCTTTATATTTCTCCAGTACAACCTCGCAGATATAATCAATAACTCATTTCTCTATCACACTAGTCTATCAATCACCAGGATCTTTTTCAATTTTAAACCTTATATATGTCTTTATTCAATTTAATTTTCTCATGCTCCATTTTCTCCTTTCTAGTCCAAGGACCCATCATCTCTCATCTACAGCACTGAAACATTCTTCAAACTATTCCTGCCTTTAAACGGTCTTTACAGTGCAACCATATTAATCATGTGTTTATTCCTACTTCATAAATCTTGGGGAGTTTCATGTGTTCAGTTTTAAATGCTTAATACCTTGCCTAAATCACCACAACATCCTCTCTTTTCTGTATGGCCACATCAGCTATTATTTCCATTGCTCTTTTGTTTTGCATTTGTTTGTTGGTTTTTTCTTTGTTTTGTTTTGTTTTGTTTTTTTGCTGTGGTGCAGGCAAACTTAAGTCTTGTAAACTTCTCTAGTATGATGAACTTCTAGGAAAGGATTTTGCACATGGTTAGATATTCTTTTTATGGAATATTATCCTGTTATGCTTTGTATACCTCATCTAAACTTATACATTTCCCATGGACTATTCCTAAGGTAAATTCCCCTTGTTGTCCACAATCAAGCATAACACCTTTGAATCTACATCGTAAGTTTCCGTATGCCATGTTGTTTGCTTTTACAAATGTCATTGCAGATAATTGAACTCTGGCATGGTAATATCTGTCTTCTAAAGACAGTTGCGAATGCACTAAAACTTTATTCATTTTCTTCCAGTGCTGTAACCTTAAGATACAATGTATTGCCTAGACCTTCATAAACATTCATATATTAGAAAATTAAGTTGGGAAAAAATGAAAAAGCAACTATAAAATGTATACTTTTAGCTGTGCTACAAGTGTGAGTCTTATATTATAGTTTCCCATGTATTAAACATATGCCATTAATGTAAGTTGTACAACATCCTTTACCATTAGTTATGTCATCCTCAGTTTAAAGACAAGCATGCTTTCCTACATCATGGGCTAAAATAAAAGTAAATAAATATTAATAAAATACATGGGATAGTAGCTTTTCACATGGCAAGTATTCAACAAATAATAGGTTTTGTTATTTATCTTCTTTAAATGTCTGATGCCAAAAAGTCTAACTACAAATTCTTCCTTATATCCTTAATTAGCTTAGTAGTTCGTACTTCATAGAAAGAACGATTCCCAGGAGAGTAGGATGATGTTTGAACTGCAATCATCATATTGAACCGCAGTAGAGTGTAAGTTTTCATTATAGAGCTTTAATTATTTCCTAAACATGAGGGGCGGAGAGGTCATTGAAGTTGTTACAATTTATCCTTACCAGGAGATTTATTTTTCCCTAAGGGAAGAAATCAGTTAATTAAGGAAACCATAGCAATGCAATCAGCGTTTGATAGATCTCATACTATGAAATGCTCATCTGATATAAACTAAAGGCAAAGTATATAAATAAATATGTTTTATATATTAATTTATACACATATTTGTATATCATACTTACGTACATTATTAAACACACAATTTATTGAACCAAATATACTATTACTACAATATTGCAACTAAGTGAGATACAGATCAGTTATACATTTAGTAATTATATATTCATTGAAGCCATGACACAGAGTTTTATCATTTCTACAATTTCATTGTGCTACAAAAGGACTGTTAGTCCAACACAAGTGTGTATTTAACTTAAGCAACTGCCTACTGTTTTCCACAGCCAATGCGACACTTTACAGTACTTCCCACAATGCATGCCTATACATACTCACTTCTGTGCTATTCCCAATTATTGGCACTTTCTCTACTTTCAAGCACTGAAATGAATATTCAGGTGACACACCTTTATAGTTTTAGTTTGTATTCCTTGAGAAACTAATGCTACTCAATGTCTTACAATATTCCATTGGCATATACTCCTCAGCAATGAGTTTATATTGGTTTGATTTTTCATTGCTGAGATTAAAAATTCTGATAAAAAAGAAGATGTAAATATTTATGTTGCCACAATTGTAAGTGTAATTCAGAGAACATTATCTGTCTTGGCAGGCAGGAATGGATGTGAAGCTCATTTGTTTTGTTTGTAATTAAAATTTTTATTTGTGTTTTTATTTTTAATTGTTTATTGTTAACTTCTTTTAATTATTGCTTTTTTAGTTTTCCTTTAGGGAAAATTGAAACATTGCAAGGGTGAAGGACAGATACGGAGGGACTGAGAAATGAGTGTGATTGAGATGGCTGATGTGAAATTCCCAAAGAATCAATAAAAATTTGTGTTTTAAAACGTCGTGCTGTGTCAAGAAGCTGAAATGAGTTTGTACAGAAATTCTGCAGTTGTACCCCCAACATGTCACTAATCATTTCTTTCTTCATTCAGTTAATTTAGAGGTCAAACTTAACAGAATCCTAGGCCTTGTCGATCCAAAAAAGAAAGCATAACTTTCAAATGTACAATTTTATTTCTGACCCCTGAATGGCTCATGGCCATGTCTAAGTGAGAAATGTGTTCCGTCCCTTTCTGTGAGTTTAAATATCATTAACAGTTCCTTCATTGTTCTAAATTCCAATTTCAAAGCTTCTTCTGAAATTCAAAGAATGGGAAAAAATAGATGGGAGCCTCTTTGGAATGAAGGGATGATCACATACTCCTAGCATCCAATGGAACAAAGCATGTGAAAATCCCATGTGCCATAGATACTTAAACACAATTGAGTATTACTCAGATGTTAAAAATAATGACATCATGACAGTTGCAAGCAAATGGAAGGAAAAGAAAGTCAGACCCAGAAGAAAATATGATACATACTCACTTACAAGTAGATATTGTCTATAAAGTAAAAGATAAGCATGCTATGTTCCAAAGACACCGAGAGTCTCAGTAACAAGCAGGGCTTGAGTGGACCACAAGGATCTCTCTGGGAAGGGAAAATAGAATAGATTTCACAGGTGCACTTGGGATGGGTGGGGCTGGAAACAGGAAGGAGTAAGTAGAGGGGAGAGAAGAGGCTAAAATACTCAGAAAAATGACTGGAATTGGGGGGGGGAATTCAGGGGTGAAGCAGAAACCTAGTGTAATGGAAGCTCCATGGAATCTTGAGAGTAACCCTAACAAAGACTCCTGGTAATAGGGGACATGTAGCTTGAATCAGCCATCTTCTGTAACCAAGCAAGGCCTCAAGTGGAGAGTTAAGGACAACAAACAAGCCACAAAACCTTCAACCTCTGTTGAGTCAATGTACCACATTTAAATTATCAACTCTTGGGTTGAAGGACAGCTAAGTTGTTTGAGGGTATTTTTCTTTTATTTATTTTTTTTAATTTTTTATTTTATTTTCCAGTTTAAATTTGGATAAGAAACAAGTCAGTTCCAGGTCCCTCTCCCTTTCCCTCCCCTTCTCCCGTGCCCTCCCCCCAAACCCCCCATTATCCCCTCATTCCCCCAGGGAGGGTGAGGCCCTCCGTGGTGGTGTCCATAGTCTGTCATTTCATATAGGGTAGGGCCTAGATCCTTCCAGGGATCTCTTACAGCTGATTAACACCTTCAGCAAAGTGGCAGGCTACAAGATCAACTCAAGAAAATCAGTAGCCCTACTATATACAGATGATAAAAGGGCTGAAAAAGAAATCAGAGAAACATCACCCTTTACAATTGCCACAAACAACATAAAATACCTTGGGGTAATGCTAACCAAACAAGTGAAAGACCTGTATCACAAGAACTTTGAAGCTTTAAAGAAAGAAATTAAAGAAGCCCTCAGAAAATGGAAAGATCTCCCATGCTCTTGGATAGGTAGGATCAATGTAGTAAAAATGACAATCCTGCCAAAAGCAATCTACAGATTCAATGCAATCCCCATTAAAATCCCAGCACAATTCTTCACAGACCTTGAAAGAACAATAATCAATTTTGAATGGAAAAACAAAAGACCCAGGATAGCCAAAACAACCCTGTTCAACAAGGCAACATCCGGAGGCATCACCATCCCTGACCTCAAGCTCTATTATAGAGCTATAGTCCTGAAAACAGCTTGGTATTGGCACAAAAATAGACAGGTAGACCAATGGAATCGAATTGAAAACCCAGGTATTAACCCACACACGTACGAACATCTGATGTATGACAAAGAAGCTAAAAATATAAAATGGAATAAAGAAAGCATCTTCAACAAATGGTGCTGGCATAACAGGAGACTGGCATGTAGAAGAATTCGGATCGATCCATGTTTATCGCCATGCACAAAAGTTAAGTCCAAATGGATCAAAGACCTCAACTTAAATCCAGCCTCACTGAACCTCTTAGAAGAGAAACTGGGTGGTACTCTTGAACAAATTGGTACAGGAGACAGCTTCCTGAACATAACACCAGTAGCACAGACAGTGAGATCAACAATTAATAAATGGGACCTACTGAAACTGAGAAGCTTCTGTAAGGCAAAGGACACAGTCAGCAAGGCAAAAAGGAAGGCCACCGAATGGGAAAAATATTCACTAATCCCACATCTGACAGAGGGTTGATCTCCAAAATTTACAAAGAACTCAAGAAGCAAGTCTCCAAAACATCAAAGGACCCAATTAAAAATTGGGCTGCAGAACTAAATAGAGAATTTTCAATAGAGGAGTCTAAAATGGCTGAGAGGCACTTGAAAAACTGCTCAACATCCTTAGCCATCCAGGAAATGAAAATCAAAACAACTCTGAGATACCACCTCACTCCTGTCAGAATGGCTAAAATAGAAAACACCTATGAAAATTTTTGCTGGAGAGGATGTGGTGAAAGGGGGACACTCCTCCATTGCTGGTGGGAGTGCCAACTGGTTCAGCCACTTTGGAAATCAGTATGGAGATTCCTCAGGAAAATGGGAATAAACCTACCACAAGACCCAGCAACTCCACTCTTAGGCATATATCCAAAAGATATCCATTCATACAACAAAGATGTCTGTTCCACTATGTTCATAGCAGCTTTATTTGTAATAGCCAGAACTTGGAAGCAACTTAGATGTCCCTCAACCGAAGAGTGGATAGAGAAAATGTGGTACATTTACACAATGGAGTACTATTCAACAGAAAAAAAATAATGGAATCATGAGATTCACAGGCAAATGGATGATACTAGAAGAAACCATCCTGAGTGAGGTAACCCAGTCACAAAAAGAGAAACATGGCATGTACTCTCTCATATGTGGATTTTAGACATAGATCTAGGGAGGGCCAGCCTACAGTCCCATGGCCAGAGAGTCTGGGAATCAGAAACTTCATTCAGTGACTGATCGAAGAAGAGGCAGACTACCTCGATTAAGTACTGAGCTGAACTCAAGAAAGCCAGTAACAGAGAGGGAGAACTGATGACCAAAGGGATTAAGACTGGGCTGTTACTTTCGTAGACACTCAGAGGACTGCTTAGATGTTAGATTAAGCATTATTTCTCTTGCTTCACTGTGATTGAATAACAGTGGAAATCAAGGGAGTGAGATTCCCTGTGATGCAATAAGAACTGAAGAACTGATATAAAATTATTTAAAGGAATGGGGGCTTATTTTGGCTCTCATTCTTTGGGGTGTCAATCTATTATGGTGGGAGGATTTGCCAGAGCAAAGCAGCTAACAACAGTATTTCCCTCAGCCTCTGGGGTGGTAATACCCTCATTTATAGTTAGTTGTCCCACAAGTAATTCGTGGAAATTCCATCATACATATCAACAGAGGTGGACTCAAGGAATCTCTTAGGAATCCAATCAATTTGGAAATCAAAATTAGCCTACATAAAGGCCATTTTATGCGATAAAGTTAATTTTGAAATATATTTAATGCTATTTCATTTCTAAGTTTTTTAATTCAACTTTGGTCCCTTGAAAGTAGAAAGTTAATATTTTCTCTGACTGAATAAAGTTAATCAGACACTGTAAATGAAGAGTTTTATTTTCAGAATACTGCAAAAATAAACCTAAGATGCCACCAATTCTTATGACTCTGACTATAAAGCCTAATGACTGCTACTTTTGTCATGAAATTTTCTGACTGTCCTTGCTAAGACAGGAAATGAAAAGAAAAGGCATGCTAGAGGCAGTAATTGTTGAATATCCAATATTGCAATTGCCCTCTAAAGAACAGAGAAGCTACTTAACTCCAATTTGTGTTAGTGCTATTAAACTATGGTACATTCATTATTCCTCACAACAACAAAATCCCCTTGTAATCAGGTTAGAGTTGAGAGAATGTGGATGAATTCTGAACGTGAAAGTTTTTGATATGGTTGCATTGGCAAGGCTGACTACACATTGCATCACTAGATGTTGTCTTGCATACTTAAATATTTTTTCTTTTTCATGTATCAGTTCACTCTTTTTTGAATTAATTCACATTTACAGCATCTGACTGATCACAGGAGACAAATTTCTAATTAATTCAGCACACTCATAGAGACAAGTATTTTCAATTAAAAAGGAAACTCCAGTGATTTTTCCCAGAAATCTTAATGATCCTGGGTTCTGCCATTTTATACTTTTTCTGCTCAAGGTCACTAGTGACCACATTGATGCTCAATCCAATGTCAGTGCATAAATACTCTGAAAATTTTATTTGTCTTTCTAGCAATGATTTATAGTTCTACTGTAGCTTCAATGCACTCTGTCTTGATGCCTTGCTTCACACTTCTAGTTTGCTTTTTCAATTTGTCCATTCCTAAATTAATATTATTTGGTATTTTTAAATGGTTCTGATATCAGTCATCTTTAAACTCATTTTTGTTAACTAATCCCCTGCTAACTGCTTAATCATGTGTGCACAAAGGATATTTGAAATCTACCTGTATAAGAAGAAAGCTGAATGAATAAACAACCAATCAGAAGGCAAGATTGTACTTTCAAAATGGAAACTCACTAAGGCAACAAGTAAGGTTAGACATTTGCCTACTGACAAGGATCAACACCCTGTTTTCTTGATTGTATGAGATTTATAGTGGAATATGGCCTCATGGAGACTGAAGTAGCAAGAACCGGGCCTGCAGAGTCTGCACCAGGTCCTCTGTGCATATATTGTGGCTCTTGGCTTGGTATTCTTTTGCCTTCTTTTGGGTCTCTTTCTTCATATTGGTTTGCCTTGTCCAGCCTCAAAATGGGGGTTTTTGCCTTCTCTTATTATGACCTATTTTGTCTTGTTTGGCTGTCATCCCTTGGCGGCCTGCTCTTTTCTTAAAGGAAAAGAGGGGTATTAGATCTGGGGAAGAGGGAAGGTGGGGTGAACTGAGAAGAGGAGAGAGAGAGGAAAATGTTGTTGCAAAGTATTATATGAAAGAAAAAAATGAAGTTTCCGTTAAAAAAACAAGAAAAATCAGTGGAATTTTCAGTTATGTGTTGCTATGCTATATGTCAATCAATGATTTAATGGTGTAGTGTAATTACTTATGAGTCGATGGGCATGAAGGACATGAGGACCATGCCTAACTTATTATGAGTGACTCTTTCATAAGTCTACTATTAGTTTGTCTGTCACATGACATTCAGCCTGGCAGCATTGAGTATTATAGTCCAAGTTGTCTGTATATGTTTCTGAGATTCTCTAAGTAGTTTCACTAAGATATTGTTGTAGAAACAAGTGTAAATCAGCAAAGGGGAACAGAAACATGCATTTTCAAGTCTCAGCTTGTTTTACTGTAACATTGTGAGCCATAGTGCCAAGCATCAAGAGATATGAGTGCACTCCAAAGCTAATTAATTAAAGTCAATAATCCAATCTTTTTAGTCAAATTAGCATGTCAGCATTATAAGCTATTGTGATGTCCTATATCTTCTACTGTCTACACCACCTGTGCAATTCTCCAGCTGAATCCCTGTAGTCTACAGTGATCATATTTCTACTTTGTCTGAGCTGACTATATTCAAAACATCTCAATCTGCTATCAATATTTCTTATAATATCAATGTGTGTGTGTGTGTCTATGTCTGTGTCTGTGATATGTATATCTGTGATAGTTACTTTTGGTTCTCAATTAATTTAGGAAATATCTACCTAGGATATTAGTAAGGATGGAAGACCCAACCTAATTTAGGGAACAATATTAGATAAACTAGAGATCTTGGTAGAAAAAAAGAATAAAAAGAGAAAAGGAGAAAGCCATTTAGTACTGCCAGTCTCCATCTTTCCATCCATGTATTTATCTATCTCTAATCTATCATCTATATATATCTACCAATCTACAGATATAGATATCTATATATCTAAATCTATCTATAGAAAGATATGTATGGAGAGTTAAGTAGATATTATCTCTATCACTATCTCTTTCTGACCCCTGTATACTGTGTGCTGAGCTGAACAAGGTTATACCATCACTGCACCACCATGCCTTCTGCCATGACATATTGCTTCACTACAGACCCAGTCATTGTGATTATAACAATGTCTTTATAATGACAAAACTTTGGAGTCAGAAGGATTATGAGTTTGAGGTAAAACTGGACAAAGGTTATAAAATAATTATATCATACATCAGAACATTTAAGAATACAGTAAATTTTATCAAAAGCCCATGACTAAAAAGATCTTAGGCTTTATGCTTTAATAAATAGACATGATATACCTATAAAATTTCCTTCTAAATATTTGTGTTTATGCAAGAGATGAGTGCAGCTGTGAAGTTTGTTCAGAAAATCTTGGTGGTTAATGAAGACTTATAATTATTCAAGTAGTAAGAATAACTGACAGTTCAATTTTGAACCCTATAGGGAAAATCTAGATCACCTCCAAGGCTGGGAGAACATCACAGAAGAGAGGTTGTAAATGATTTAAGTAGTAGAAGAGGCAGAGTACTATGGAAAGCTTTCTTCCTGGCATGGCATGGGCTTTTTCTCTTTTGAACTCTAGCAACTCTGATTATTGGCATAAGATGTGCAATAGATAGGCCCTATTGACATTCTAGTCATGAAACAGAGAAGAGACCATCAGGCCTCATTCATCACTGAGGACTTAAATGTAGCTAATGGTTGATGAAAGGGATAGACATTTGCTTGAACGACACAGGATAGAAAAATGACTGTGGTCCTGTAGGTAACCCCTCTCCCAAGGCCCTGAATTAACCTAGTAAGACTAAGTAGGGAACCAGGAAGAAAGGAAGGAAGGAAGAAAGGAAGAAAGGAAGGAAGGAAGGAAGGGTCAGTGGCAGGTGGCAGGGGAGGAAGGGAGGGAAGGAGGAAAGAATGAAGGAAGGAATGAATGGATGAACAAATGAATGAAGAAAGTGAAGGTGGGAAGGAAGAAAGGAATGATAATGGAAGGAGAGGAATTAGTTGTTAAGATAAAGGGAAAAGTGGGAATGGGGATGCAAAAAAGGATTGTGTGCAAATACTGTCAAACTACATTAAATATGTGTATAAATGTATCACAATGAAACTATATATATGCATATATTATCAGAAATATTAAGGCTAATAAAATATAAATAAAGAGAAAGGAAGTACAAGGGAAAATGGGAAATGAGAGGAAGATAAAGAGAGAAAGAGTAGAAATAAATACAAATAAGTGCTTAATTTCTGCTTATTGGCTTGGTCAATTAGTATGTTAATGCTGTAATGTAGGCGTGAATAACAGTACTAAAACTAAACTAACTGTTGAATATAATACTATGAGTTTAAATCCCTTGCCCATTATGTCTTTCCTTCAATTGTTTATGAAACATGGGCTTTATTGTTTACTAACTAAAACCTTCCTTGGAAGTACATGCATCACCATTTTATTATTCAGTCAAAATTTGACTCAAAACAACAAGAAAACCAAAACAACTTTACTTTGTGGAATCCTAACTTTAATTGGTCTCCGCCCTCATATCTCTGCAGTAAGAGAAGACCTATGGAACTTCTGAATGATGCTGAGCAGTATCTCTTGCTGCATTAGATCTAAATTGAATCTACTATATCACAGCAGATCTGCTACATGCAACATATGAAAATATAAGCTCTAGACTCGTGTTTAGCCCAGACTGCTGTTTTTCCAATCTACCTCCTAAGACTCAGATGATTTCTCTAAAATATCCTTAGGGCTACTTGTAAAATAGAAGGAATGAAGAGTAGTGCTTGAATCGACAGTAGTATTTATTGTTACGACACTGTCCTATAAGCAGCCAGAAAACTAAGTAGTATACTGCACTGAGAGCTCATTGCTCTTATGTTTGCTGTCACTGACATGACTAACCATCTGTTGTGAGACAGCTCATACAGGTACAGACTCACAGTTGCTGATTGATGAGACTAGGACTGAGTCTATATAATCTCTACTCCTTCCATTTCTCGTTCTTCTCCCCGAACTAAGCAAGTTATTTCAGATATACACTGCTAATTGTGATGCACAAATGTGTGCCGTACAATGAGCCCATTTCATGCATCTGTTATCCCATCAGCCCATACAAATATTGTATAAGAGTGTATGATAAATCACCCTGTTAATTGTGGGAGCTCACAATGTTGTCTAGAGGGTGAGACTATGTTTAAAAGGCAGGGTAGGATCTGGCATCAACTCTCCTACATCCTCCATTTCTAACACGACATGGTTCTACTTACTTTTCCCATTTCATATAGTGGACAACACAAAAAAATCTCAAGGGAAATTAAGTCATATTCAACAGAAAGAAAAATGAAGAGAACTTTTCAAACTCCTTTACCTTTGTGTATCAAATCTTGTCTGTTTAACTTTGCAGTTTTGGAAGTCAGTATACAGTTTATAACATGAATTGAGCTGAACCACTCCCTAAAACCCACCTTTGGATTTCATGATGCTTTATTGGTGGCAATTCTTATTGCTGTGACACGGAAAGGTTTACTTGAACTCACATATTGGAGATACAATCTGTCACAATGGGGAAGGCACACAGTAAGGTTGTGAGTTAGCTGATTACAACACATCTGCAGCCAGAAAACAGTTGAATGTTTGTGCTCAGCTGGATTTCTCCCTTGTGTTCAGTCCTGAACTCCAAGCTACCTATACCCATGGTAACCCTTCCCTTCCTAGGAAAATCATTCTTGATACATCCTGATAGGCACATCCATTAGGTTGCTTCCATGATTCTAAGTCCATTCAAGCTGTCAATGAAGACTGAGCATCACAACTACACTAATAAAAATAATTGATTGTTCTCATTTTTTCTCACTCATCTGTCTTGTACAGACTCATAATCCAAGCAATATTATCGACTCTTCTAACTAATACCCAGAAAAAAATGCCACTTGTTTGCACTTCTAAATCAATACTCGGCTCAATTCTGTTCACTCACACAGGGGATTAGAATACTGTGTTTTTAAGTTGCATTGTACTTGAGAACTGAGTCCCTGCAGTGTAGTTACCAGCTTTGCCATTAAACAGCTTGGTGCTTTAAATTACACCCAAGACTCACGAAGTTCTGTCACCTGCATAGGTTTTCAGTAGCACAGGGCATACTGAATCAATGAGCCACACATTGATAATTTCTTCAGGAAAACCAAAACTATATAGATTGGTACAGTGCCAACCACTACTCCTGTTTCTTTCTCATTCCTTTAAGTTGTCATTGAAGCAGGTACCTTGAATAAGGTACCTAAATTAAGGTAAATAAGTCGATTTTGAGAGGTAAACAGAAAACCGAACTTACATTGAGAACCCATAATCCACTTTTAAATGTTATTTCCCTACTTCCTAATGCTTTAAAATGCCATTTCTTATTTCGTTTTTTGATCTAAGATGCAATGGGGTCACTGGTTAATGAAATAATAGGACAGATGTGACATAAATAATTTTAGATATGATACACCTACTCAATTTTGTCTTATTTCTTCTACAGTTCTTGATCCAGATTTACAACATAATCTTCAATCGTGATCAGATTTCTTCTGGACTCAAGAGCAAATACACAAATATGGCAGAGAAAATGTACATAGTCATTAGGTGTGCATTGTAAACCAGATATAGTAAGAGATGCTACCCTACACCCCTGTTTAAATAAGCTTAGCTTAGTCTAGAGTCACCTGCAAATGTTTCCCTTGTCCACAATCAAATAAAGTATATGTGTCCAATATGACCCTGTTACTGCAACTGAGATAATAATCAGAAAACTATCAGGAAAAATATAGAAATCTCATTTTCCAAACACTGTCTCTATCAACAGACACTTAGGGGTGTTTACAGTTTCTGTTTTTAAGCTGTGTTTTTCTTCTCCAGCCTGACACCTCTATTCTTCCCTTAGCTATACTATATAGAGTGACCCCAGGAAAGTCTAATGGTTTTTCCCAAGCATTGAAATTAAGAAGACAATTCAAGAATATTTTGTTTAGTTTTCAGGGACTCTGTCTCCCTCTCTCTCATCACATAGCCAAAAAGAGTAAATATAATTCATTCTACATTTGATTAATTCCCACTTTTCATTGTTAGTGGGTGAACTGTGTATTATTAATGTAAGAGAGAGTGTGTGAACACATGAACGCCATCTCACATGTGCAAGCCAGAGAGCAACATTCACTAGCCCATTATTGAATAGGCAAATAGATCAGATTACCAAACCTGAGAGCATAGGCTCCCACCCACAGTTATAATTACTTGGGGCAATTATTCTTTAGACATTATGATGCTCATAGATACTTTATTAAAATATTTTCTTAAAAATGTAAAATGCTGTTTTCCAGTACTGAATTCTGCATATTTTTTGAAGGAACTAAAAGAAATAGATGGTCTCTGAGGGGAAAATACAGTGCTTTATTCTGCACTCATTTTCATTCTTTACATATCCATTCACTTGGCAAACTGTTTTGAAGGAACTTAGTGGTACCCATCACTTAACCAAGAAACTAGTACAAAAAACAGATTCCTGATACACTCTCACCAAGACCATTTTAAAATTTCTTTGAAGCTGTACAATTTGATTACGAAAATTTATCCTGTTTCACAAGTCTAACATATGAAAAATTCATTTTAAATAATATATTAGGCACAGAGGAAAAGACTAGATAGAAATTGTTTTCTGGGGAAGCACGAGAATCTGAGTTTGAGTTGCCAGCACTAATATTAATAGCTGTGCCAGGCAACCTAAGTCTGTAAGACCATCACTGAACTGGAGGTAGGAGGTGGGTTGCAATCAAGCTCAAACTGATCAGTAAACTCAGGGCTTAGTGGGATTTCCTGTCTTGAAAAATAATGAGAACACTCAAGAAGCCAATTACCATAAACTCCTGGCCTCATCATTCATAAGCACGCATGTACACAAAAGTATACACACATATACATATCCATGCACACACACAGCATACACAAACATATGTAAACACACATTACACATAGAAAAACACAAATACATAATAAGATGGTTATTGTACTATAAAATAATTATTTTTCAGGATAATTTCCTATTGGAATAATTTAGGTGGTTAATGTTTACTTTATCTGAAAATTGTTGATAAAAAGTGCTAAAAACAGAAAAAGAAAAGTCTTTTTTTTTAAGACTGAGCTTCTGTTTGTAGCACTGGCTGTCCTGGAAGTCACTGTGTGGACCCAAATGACCTCAAACTAAGAAATATGCTTATATCTGCCTCCTGAGTGCTGTGATTAAATGCATGCTTTACAACCATCCAGCTTATAAATATTAATCTTTTGGCAGAATTGGAACATCCATCTCTCAGTAAATATTTCACAAGCAGTTAAGTTAGTGTGGATGGTTTACTCACTCATGCTTGCCTATCTGAAAACCATCTGTGAAAATGGTTTATCCAGATTATTTCCAGCATCTGAATATTATGAATAATGCCGCTGTGAACAAAGTTGAGCAGGTGTCCTCATGGTATGGTTGAGGATAATTTGGGTATATGCTCAAGAGTAGTATCACTGGGTCTTGAGGTAGACTGGTACCCAATTATCTGAGGAACTGCCATACTGATTTCTAAAGTGGCTATACAAATGTTTACTCCTACCAGCAGTGGAGGAGTGTTCCCCTTACTCTACATCTTCTCCAACATAGGCTATCATTGGCATTTTTGATCTTGGATACTCTAATTGGTGCAAGATGGTATCTCAGAGATATTTTCATTTTCATTTAACTGCCAGCTAAGTGTATCTGTGTATTTTGACCATCTGAGATTCTCCTGTTGAGAGTTCATTGTTTGTATCTGTACTCCATTTTTAATGGGATTATTTGGTATTTTGGCATCTGGTTTCTTGAGTTCTTTACATATTTTGATATCATTCTTCTGTCAGATGAGATGTGGAGTTGATGAAGACATTTTTCCATTTTGTAGGCTGCCATTTTGTTTTATTGACAGTTTGTTTTACCTTACAGAAACTTTTTGGTTTCAGAAGGTCCCATTTATCTCAGTGTCTATGCTACAGATGTTATTTTCAGGAAGCAGTCTTCTGTGCCAATGTGTTCAAGGTTACTTTTCTCTTTCTCTTCTATCAGCTTCAGTGTAACTATATTTATGTGGAGTTCTTTGATTCTATTGGACTTGAGTTTTTTCAAGGTGATAGATACATGTCTATTTGCAATCTGCTACATGTTAACATACAGTTATGTTACCACCATTTGTTGAAAATGTATTGTTTGTCTCCTTTGTATATTTTGGCTCTTTTGTCAAAAATAAGGTGTTCATAGGTGTGTAGATTTCTGTCAGAGACTTCAGTTTGATTCTACTGATCTACTTTTCTATTTTTATGCCTATACCAAGCTGTTTTTATTACTGTAATTCTATAATATATCTTGAAGATACGGATGGTGATTTCTCAAGAAGTCCCGTTATTGTACAGAATTGTTTTAGCTCTCCTAGGTTTTTCATAGCAGCATTATTTGTACTAACCAGACCTGAAAACAACCTAGATGCCACTCAGCTGAACAATGGATAAAGAATATATGGTAAATCTATACAAAGGAGTATTACTCAGTGGAAATAAAAAAAAACGGCATCATGAGATTTGCAGAGAAATGGTTGGAACTAGAAAAAATCATGCTGAGTAAGATAGCCCAAAACTAGAATTACAAAAACAGTATGAACTCACTCAAGAGTGAATATCACATGTTACAATCCCCAGTTACAAAGACTATAGGTAATAAGAAAGACAGACAGAGAGAGAAAGAGATGGATTTCACAGGGAAGAGGAAGTAGATGAGATGTTCTGTCTATACTGGGGGTGGAGGGAGTAGAGAGGAGGGAATGGAGCAATGGGAATGGGAACATGAGGAAACAGGATAGTCAAATCCGGGGTGAGATAGAGGGGAAGACTAATGAAAGATATGTTTTGATAGAGGGGGCCATTATGGGGATATCAAGAAACCTGATGGCAGGGAAATTGACAAGAATCCGTAAGGAAGACTCCAGCTAAGACTCATAGAAATAGTGGAGATAGTACTTGAACAGGCCTTCCCTGTAATCAGGTTGGTGATTAACCTAGTTGTCATCATAGATGCTTTGTCTAGTACTTGATGGAAGCAGATTAAGAGACCATAATCCAAGCACTGTGCAGAACTCCAGGAGTTGAATTGAAGAGAGAGTGGAGGGATTATATCAGCAAGATCATGATGGGAAAACCCTCCAAGACAGCTGACTTGAGCTTGTGCGGGAGCTCATGGACTCTGAATGGACAGCTAGGGAGCTTGAATGGTACCTAACTAAGCCATCCAAATCTGGGTGAGTGTTGTGTAACTTGCTATTTTGTGGAGCTCCTAAAAGTGGAACCAGGACCTACCCCTGAGGCATGAACTAGCTTTTTGGAACCTATTCCCTATGACAGGATGCCTTGTTCAGCCTTGATGCATGGGGAATGAGGTTGATACGTGAAATACATTTTAAAAAATGTTGACTATTAACAAAATAAATAAATGAATGAATAGATAAATAAATAAATGATTATCCATCTAGAACTGGTAGCACATGAGAGGTAGGAAATTTAAAGACTGCTTTGTCTACTGAATGACTTCAAGGCCTCTATGAGCAATACAGTGAGATCCTACATAAAAAGTTAAAGTAGAAATACAAAGGAAGCTAGGCTATAACTTAGAGATATCAGACTTTCCAAATATGGAACTGAGTTCTAGCCCTTGGACTTCAAAAACAATCAGCTGGGTTAGTCTTACGTATTCTTTGATGGATAGCAATGCCAAGCTTCCTAAAATGCACTAGGAGTGGAGAGGAATTGAGACACAGTATTAAAGTTGAAAGATAATAAATAGTGGACTGATTCGGGAGGTTGTACATACTTGCACACATATATGCACACCCACACACCAAGATATATATGCACACATGTATATGGGTGTAACAATTACATTTTTAGAAGAGATCATGAATTTGGCAGGGAAGGCAGGAACAAGGGAAGGCATTATAGACAGATATAGATAAGAATGATATAGATGCAGTGATGCTGTTGGATATTCATTTACCCTGTGAAGATGCGTCACTGTGATTGGTTTAATAAAAAGGAAAACAACCAATAGCTAGGCAGGATGTATAGGCAGGGCTACTGGACTGTGAGAGATCTGGGAAGAACTGATGAGTTGCCAGTGGAGGCAGAAGGAGCAAGACATGCAGGAGGAAAGGTAAAAGCCACAGAGATGAATAAAAGTGGGTTAATTTAAGTTATAAGTGATGGTGGAACAAGCCTCAGCTATAGGCTGAGTTTCACAACTCATAGCAAGTCTCTGTGTCTTTTTTTTTTTGTGAGTTACCAGCACAAAGAAAACTTTGCCTATATATGGTGTCCAATATCTGGCCATGTATATCTACATAAAGCCTGAGAAAGCTTTCAAAAATAAGACTCAGAACTCAGAGTGTCTAACAAGACTTTGAAGATATTTTTTATTGCTGATGAGTAAACCACAGCTGCTGAGAGATATGTGACTGTAAAAGGGAATGCTGAATTAAACCATCCTAGATACTGTAGGAATGCCTTAACTTTAAAATAGAATTCATATAATATATATCTTTGGGGAAGAGGTTATGCATTTGTTTCCACCAAAAAGGAAAAGCTGTAGGTTTCTTCAAGTTTGACAGAGATCAGACCATGGTAGAACCACTAAAATTCCAATTACAGGCATAAAGAAATAAACCTAAAAACAAACAAACAAAAAACCTACAACAGAGGTGACATGTATTTTACCTGCTCAAACACAAAACAAAATTTATCTTTGGATGGCACACTCCAGAGTTGTGTTAAAACATATACCTTTGAAATTTGTGTGTTTTCACAGCAGGTGGACTAGAAACTAATGAAAATTGCTGTCTCAGGTGATTCAGACTCTCAGAGTACCTCTGTTGCAGTTTCCTCAAAATGCTATATCTAAAACAAATTTAAATACACTAAAACTGAGATGGTCCAGACTCACACAGTACTCTAGACTGGACTTTAGATAAGCACTACACTTTCCCATTATACAGAGATTGGGCAACAAATGGCACAGTTTGCTCTTCCAGGACTTGATCATTATGCCAATTTCCTCAGTGTCCCCTAAAGATGTCATCACCCATAGACAACAGGAAGTAGTTTAGAAAACATGGTACCCACATTGCAAAGAGCTGGGAGGAGTGGTTTTGGGTAATTTTGTAGGTTAAGGATATTTGTCATTCGTTAGTGGGGTAGGTTACAAGTTGTTTTTGGTAATGGTCAGGAAAAACTGAACCAAGGATGTAACGTGATGTTCCCACATCCGTTTTGCCTCAAATAAACACACAAGACTTATATTAATTATGAAAATTTTGGCCAATGACTGGGGCTTCTGATTGGCCAGCCCTGTCTCAATTGTTAGCACATTTCTATTAATTTAAGTATTTCCATGTGGTTTTACCCTACTGGAGAAGGGTCTGTTGCATACTACCTTCTCAGTCTCAGATGGTGTTTGCTGTGTGTCTACACTTCCCAGAATTCCCCTCATCTCCTATTCATGCCTATCTCCCTGCCTCTATTGGCCACAGTGTTTTATTCATCAACCAATAAAAGAAACATACACATAAGAACTTCCCCTGCCAAAAGGAGATTATATTCAGGTATCCCATTCTGAAAAAAAAAGGGGAATATAAGATTGTAGGATAAAGGGGTGAAATATTGAATCTACTTTTAATCTAAAAAACAAACAAATAAAAAACACAACTACTGGTCTTAAATATTTTACATTGTTATGGATTTTCTTATATTGATACAAATGTAGGATTATTTTTGTCATACTGTATATATGCTTCTAGCCTTGCTTAAGGTATTATGCCTATGCAGCTCATTTTTAAAATGTAAAATTAAGAAGCACATGTTAATAGTTCATTGTCCATAATAATCAAATTTGTAGCTGCAGTAGGTATGTTTTCAAGGGTAAACAGAGATATATTTCAGATATTTAGGTCATCTTTACGTACTTCAGAGACCTACAGAATATTGCATTTCAAATATTTTAATAACAAGTGTTTTCATAACAGTGATTCACATCTGCTCCTGGCAGTACAAATCTACTTCAGAGAACATGATGGAAATTGGATTTTGCTTTTGTTGTGGCAAAGTTTAGCCACTGGGCAAGAATTTCTCTTGTCTTGACTGCTGACATTATGCAGTCCAAATTGGACAAGCAGGACACAAAAAAAAACCGTGACTGACAAATATTACCAAGACAGGATAGGACAGTCCTCCAAAATATCCCCACTTCATAGAAAAGTCAGTCAGATATTCTATGCCTGTAGGCTAAAAATAGATGCCTTGACATTACAGAGGATCCCTGAGTGACTGTCCAAGAAGCCAGATGTTTCTATCATTTCTATAGTTTTGGAAGGTGTTTGCACTGGACTTCCTGTTTAGTCAGGTAATATTATATCATTCTTATACCACTGGTGGAGTTGAAGACAAGTTAGTTACAGCTTTATATTTTACCAAATACAAAAAGAGGTTCACAAAGGAGCTATAAAGTGTATAAGGTAGGGGGACATAGAAGATTAAATTGTTTAAGAAAATATTTTGAGGAATAAAAAGATAACATTAAGATTGCAATACAAGTAATGACAGAAAATGTTTTAGGTATAAAACCCAAAATTCATCAAGATATAACAGATAATTGTGTATTTTCTCTGCTATGCCAAGTACAAATGCACTGAACATTGTAAATCTTATTGTTATTTGATAATTTTTCCTATTATTTTCAGTTTAATTATGTTACAGTTAAAATCTTTCCTTTACATTTAGGCAAAAAGGCAAAATGTGGGGGAATATTCCTTTACATTTTGTGAAGATGTGTAACTGTGATTAGTTTAATAAAAAGCTAAATGACAAATAACTAGACACAGGAGGTATAGGTGGGAATTCTGTACAGAAAGATCTCTGGGAAGAATAAAAGAAGAGTTAACCAATGGATGTAAAGGGAGCAAGACATGAAGGAGGAAAAATAAAAACCATGGGTCACATAGCAGTGTGTGTGTGTGTGTGTGTGTGTGTGTGTGTGTTTGTGTGTGTTAGTGTGTGTTAATTTAAGTTATAAGGGTTAGTTAGAACCAAGCTTAAGCTATAGACTGACCTTTCATTGTTAATAATAAGACTCCATGTCATTATTTGGGAGCTGAATGGCAGGACAAAGAAAAACTCATTTACACAGTGATACTGAGTGAATTTCACAAATAATAATATTATAACAATCACCCAAAAATAAAAACAAATTCCAGAACACAGAAAAACTCAGGAGTCAGGTTAATTGATAAAGTGCTCACAGCACAAGCAACTGTCCCTAAGCTCTGGTTGTCAGCATCCATGTAGAAATCAGGGTGTGACAATAAGCACCTAAATCCCAAAACTGGAAGGTAGAGGAAGGAGCATCCCAGTGACTCAAATGCAAGTTTGTATATATAATCAAAAAGCTCCAGATTTTGCAAGAATGTCTGTCTCAAAAATTAAAGGTGGAGATCAACAGAGCAAGCAATTCACATCAAATTGTCTCCATATGCATGTTCATAAGTGAACACAGCATGCACCAAACACATGCATATATACACACATATAATGTACAAACACTAATAAGAGATAGAAGATGAAAATCTTATACAGGTATTGAAGGTGCTTACCCAAGATGACAAAAATGAGTAAGATTTGAGGACTCTCACTAAATCATTCTCCTCAAGCTTGATAAGAGCAGGGTGGACTTTGAAAAGCAAAGTCAAAACCTGGTCTAGAAACCCTAACTAATTTTGATAAAAACAAGTTTGGCATTTCCCAGGGTAGTGTTAGAAACTATAGCATGCTTTGTTTCTCCTCATTCCAACCCTAGAACACACACTGCAAATAAAATGGGACTGCAGTTAGTAGATCCTCTAAGGTGTACATGGCCACTAGGAATTTAAAAGCTTTTCCATATAACACTTACTTGAACTGCTGTACTATTCATGATCAAACAAATGAACTGTAGGAATCTAAACCACTCTCTTGATAATTTTACATTTTTCCTTCTGTTGTAAACATGAATTGCACACTGTTGATCAAAGCAGTAGTACCTACAGAGTCATGTAAGATACTAAACCATCTGGCTTTAAGCAATCCTTGTTCCATTATAAGTATTCTGACAGAACCTCTTAATGGCAGACGCCTGAGAAAAATTGCTTCTTTGTAAGAACTTTTAACTACCTGTTCAGTTTCTGAAGGAAGTTAAGTGCATCTTTTTAGTCTACCCAAGCTCAAAATAACCTGAAACCCTGACTTACCAATGCTTTAGTCTCAAACAGAAGCTATTTTCTTTCCAGGGTTTATTGCCTACTTATGAAGAATAAAAATCATCTAATGCTTAAGCAGAACTTATCAGCCCATACTTCCTATGTAGAGCATAGTTTAAACAAAACTAAAGAGGCAGGTAATAGTGTCAAAGTCCATGTATAGATTACTAGGAATGATTTGTGTAAGCTTCTCTTCTATTGATCCTCAGCACCCATGTAGAAAAGCTGAATGCAGCAGTATGCATGAGTAAACTAACTACAGTTGGGAAAACAGAAGCAAGAATCTGGCAACTTACAGGTTAGCTGGTCTAGTCTAACCAGTGATCTTCAAGTTCAGTGAAAAATTGACTTTCCAAAGTACAATGGAGAGTAATTGGAGAATATACCTACTTTCAGTATCAGCCTCTCTCACACACACACATGCACATACATGTACAATTTAAATTTTTACTCATAGTCACTGGGTCATCTTTTTGAGTCTTAGCTCTTAGTAAGGGCTTAATGTCATAGAGAGTTTCAGAGAACAGACAAATAAAACAAAAGCCAAAAAAATCACCTTAGAATTGACAAGGAATTTTATGGACTATAACAAATATAAATGAAGTTTCTTTCAGCTGTTTCCAGTCTGCCTACTGGTGCCAGGTTCAAAGCCTCCTGAGGACCTGGGACTGCACACTGAGAAACTTATTCCAGTGAACCAGTCCACCCAGAGTCTGTCAGCATCCTAGTACCGCATCCACCCACGGGAAGAGGTAAGCTTGGGCTTGTTTCCACCCCAACTTCCTGTGCCCTGCTCAGAGCCACCTGAGGCTTGGGGCCTACACATGGGGAACCTGTCATGGCACAGCCCATCCAGAGTCTGCCAATGTGGCAGTACTAGTGCTGCCTCCACCAATGGGAAAAGGAGAGCCATCAGCATATTGGACCTGCCTGCACCCACTGGAAGAGAACCTAGGACCATGCCAACCAGGAGAGGAAGAGACTCCACCTGCACCCACTAGAAGAAGGGATGGGCAGGACAGTATAAAAACACATTCAACAACAGAAAAAACAATACGACACCACCAGAGTCTAGAGACTTTACACCAGAAGACCTGCTTCCTGAACATAAAACACAGACACTGAGATCAACAATTAATAAATGGAATCTCCTGAAACTGAGAAGCTACTTTAAGGCAAAGGACACAGTCAACAAGTCAAAACTGCAGCCCATAGAATGGGGAAAGATCTTCACCAACTCCACATATGTCAGAGAGCTGGTTCCCAAAATATACAAAGAACTCAAGAAGCTAGTCACCAAAACACAAAATAATTCAATCAATTAAAAAGTAGGTTACAGCTCTGCACACAAATAGCCAAAGCCAGGGGACTGCATACTGTGGCTCCAATCCTGGTAGGAGACAACCAACTGTGAACTGGAGACCACACACTGTTTATCCTGATGGGAATCAACCCCCGACCCAGAGACTACCAGTGTCCAAGTCCCATTTTCCACCCATGGGACAGGCAATGTCAGCATTAGCCTCTTTCTGGCCTGCCTTCTGGTGCCCTGAGCAGAACCCCCAGAGACCTGGGCACTGCGCACTACAGATCCCATCCTGACAGGATCCAGCCTGCACAAAGACTATCAAGGCCCAGGTACTAGGATTGCCTCCATCCACACAAGAGGAGAGCCACTAGAGTATTGAACCTGGTTACAATCAGTGGTCATTAAATCCCTCAAAATTAATGGTCTTAATTTGCCCATAAAAAGACACAGGCACAGAGTAACAGAATGGATTCAAGGACAGAATCCATCCTTCTGCTGCATACAAGATACACACCTCAGCTTCAAAGACAGACATTACCTCAGAGTTAAAGGTTGGGATAAGATTTTCCAAACAAACAAATGGACACATCAAACAAGCAGGGGGGAGCAATGTTAATATCTAACAAATTAGACTTTAAACAAAAATCAATCAAAAGAGATGAAGGATTTCATTTCATGCCCATCACAGGAGAAATCAACCAAGATGAAGTATCAATTCTGAACATCAATGGCCCAAATACAAAGGCATCCACGTTTGTAAAAGAAACATTACTAACACTTAAATCACACATAAAACATCACACACTTATAGCAGGTGACTTCAACACTCCACTCACCACTAGACAGGACCACCAGAGAGAAACTTAACAAGGAAGTAAAGAAACTAATAGAAATTATGACCCAACAGGGTTTAACAGCCATCTATATAACACCCCACCCAAACACAAAAGAATATACCTTCTCAGTGACATATGGAATCTTCTCAAAAATCAAGCACATACTTGGCAACATATCAAAACTCAACAGGTACAAAAAAAATTGGAGTAACTGCAAGCATCTTATCAGACTACCTTAGAATTCAACAACAACACAAATAGTAGAAAACCTACAAACTCATGGAAATTGAATACTGTGCAATTGCACCATTCCTGGGTCAAAGAAGAAATACAAAAAATTAAAGACTTCCTAGAATTCAATGAGAATGAAAACACAACATACCCAAAACTTATGGAACACTTTGAAAGCAGTGCTAAGAGGAAAGTTCATAGTGCCAAGTGACCACTTGATAAAACTGGAGAATAGTCACACTAGAGAATTAAGAGAACTACTGGAACCTGTAGAACACAAAGAAGCAAACTCACCCAGGATAAGTAGGCACCAGGAAATAGTCAAATTGATGGCTTAAATCAATAAAGTAGAAACTAGGAAAACAATGCATGGAATCAATTTAATTAAGAGTTGGCTCTTTGAGAAAATCAGCATGATACACAAACCTTTATCAAAACGTACCAAACAGCAGAGTGTGAATACACAAATTAACAAAATCATAAATGAAAAAGGAGACATAACAACAGACACTGAGGAAATCCAGAGAATCATCAGTCATACTTTGAAAATATGTACTCTATAAAATTCAGAACTTCCAAGGAAATGGACAAATTTCTGGGTAAATATCACTTGCCAATATTAAATCAAGAACAAATATTAAATTTAAATAGAACTTTAATCCCTAAGGAAATAGAGGCAGCCATCAAAAGTCTCCCAAACAAAAAATCCCAGGTCCAGATGGCCTCACTGCAGAATTCTACCAGTAATTCAAAGAACAGCTTACACCAATTCTTCTCAAAGTTTTCCACATAATAGAAACAGAACGGTCTTTGCCAAACTCTGTTTATGAGGCTTCAAAAGCATTGATAAACAAGTCACACAAAGACACAACTAAGAAAGAGAATTTCATAACAATATCTCTCATGAACATTGATGCAAAAAATCAATAAAAAAGCTGACAAATCAGAACCAAGTACACATCTGAAAAATCATCCACCATGATCAAGTAGGTTTCATCCCTGGGATACAAGGATGGTTCAACATAAAAAAATCCATCAATGTAATCCACCGCAAAAACAAACTGAGAAACAAAAAAATCACATAATATCGCTAGATGCTGAAAAAGCCTTTGACAAAATCCAACACCCCTTCACGATAAGGGTCTTGGAGAGATCCAGGATAACAGTAACATACCTAAAAATAATAAAGGGACTATACAGTAAAGAAACAGCCAACATCAAACTAAATGTAGGGTAATTCAACATGATTCCTCCAAAATCAGGAACAAGAAAAGGCTGTCAACTCTCTCCATATCTCTTCAATATTGTAGTTGAAGTTCTAGCTAGAGCAATAAGACAACAAAAGGAGAGCAAGGGGTTACAAATTGGAAAGGAAGAGGTGAAGCTTTCACTATTTGCAGATGATATGATAGTTTACATAAGTGACCCAAAAACCTCTACCAGAGAACTCCTACAGGTGATAAATACCTTCAGCAAGTGGCAGAATACAAGATCCACTCAAGAAAATCAGTAGCCCCGCTATATACAGACAACAGAAAGGCTGAGAAAGACATCAGAGAAAGATCACCCTTTACAATTGCCACAAACAACATAAAAAACCTTGGGGTAACCCTAACCAAACAAGTGAAAGAACTGCATTGCAAGAACTTTGAGTCTTTAAAGAAAGAAATTAAGGAAGACACCGGAAAATGGAAAGATCTCCCATGCTCTTAGATAGGTAAGATAAACACAGTAAGAATGGCAGTCTTGCCGAAAGCAATATAAAGATTCCATGCAATCCCCATTAAAATCCCAGAGCAATTCTTCACAGACCTTGAAAGAGCAATTCTCCACTTTCTATGAAAAATCAAAAGACCCAGAATAGTGGAAACAACCCTGTTCAGTAAAGCAACGTCCAGAGGCATCAGCATCCCTGACTTCAAGCTCTATTATAGAGCTATATTCCTGAAAACAGCTTGGTACTGGCACAAAAATAGAAAGGTAGACCAATTAAATCATGTTGAACACGCCAGTATTAACACATACATGTATGAAAAACTGATCTTTGACAAAGAAGCTAAAATTATACAATGGAAAAAAGAAAGCATCTTCAACAAATGGTGCTGGCATAACTGGATGCTGGCATATGGAATACTGCAGATAGATCTATATCTGTCACCTTGCATAAAAATTAAGTCCAAACGGATCAAAGACCTCAATCCATCCATACTGAACCTCTTTAAAAAGAAAGTGGGAGCTACCATTGAACAAATTGGCACAGGAGACTGCTTCCTGAACATAACGCCAGTAGCACAGACACAGATTGACAATTAATGAATGTTTGGATGTCTTGTCTTTCATTTCCTGATACCTCAGACTTGTTTATGGATTAGACACCACAGAAGAAACCATCCTGAGTGAGGTAAGCTTGGTATGTATTCACTCATATATGGATTTTAGACATGGATCAGGGGAGTTCCAGCCTCCGATAACACTGCCAGGGACCCTGGGAAACAGAACCATGAAACTGCTCAACATCTTTGGCATCATGGAAATGCAAACCAAAAAGAATCTTGGATACCTTCTTGCTCCTGTCAGTATGGCAAAACAAAAACAATTACAGTTTATGCTGGAGAGGATGTGGAGGAAGAGGAACACTCCTCCAATACTGGTAGGAGTACAAATTTGTACAGCCACTTTGGAAATGAGTATGGTAGTTCCTCGGAAAAATAGGAATCAGTCTTCCACAAGATCTAGCAATTCTACTATTACGTATATACCCCAAAGATGAACATTCACACAACATGGCATCTGTTTAACAATGTTCATAACAGCATTATTTGTAGTAGTCATAAGCTGGAAGCTACTTAGATGTCCCTCATCTGAAGAATGGATAAAGAAAATGTCACACCTTTACACAGGGGAGTACTCCTCAGTGGAAAAGAAGACAATGAAATTTCAAAATTCATATTCAAATGGAGGGAACTAGAAGAACTCATCCTGAGTAAGGTAACCCAGTCACAAAGAGACAAACATGGTATGTGCTCACTCAAGTATGGATTGTTGACATAGAGCAAAGGATTAAAAGCCTACGATCCTAACAGTCAGAGAAGCTAGGAAACAAGGAGGACCCTAAGAGAGACATGCATAGTCCCCTAGAGAAGGTGAATGGGACAAGATATCTTGGGCCAATTGGGATTATGAGGGAGAGGGAGTTAGGAGAAAGTGAAGAGGAGAAGAGGAGGGGAGAGGAAGACATGAGAGAACAGTAAGATCAAGGCAGGGGTAGAACAGAGGAGAGCAAGAAAGGAGATACCATAATAAAGGAAGTCATTATAGGTTTAATGAGAAATCTGGCACTAGGGAAATGTCCCAACTAAGAATTCAAGCAATAGCAGAGAGGATGCCTTAAACGCCCTTCCCCGATAATGAGATTGATGAACACCTTATATGCCATCCTAGAGCCTTCATCCAGTAGCTGAATGGAGCACAGGCAGACACCCACAACTAAACACTGAACCAAACTCCTGGATTCCAGTTGCAGAGAATGATATGTGATGAGCACATGGGATAAGACCAAGCTGGAGAAACCCACAGAAACAGCTGACCTGAACAAAGCGATGTCATGGACCCCAGACTGATAGCTGGGAAAATAGCCTAGGACTGACCCAGACCCCCTGAAGGTGGGTGTCAGTTAATTGGACTGGGTAGCCTATAGGACCTCTGGTAGTGGAACAAATTTATTCCCAGTTTACAAATGGACTTTGGGAGCCCATTCCACATAGAGGGATTCTCTCTCAGCCTAGACACATGGGGGAGGGCCTAGGCCCTGCTTCAAATGATATGACAGACTTTGAAGATCCCCCGTGGGAGCAGAAATGGTATAGGATAGGGAATCGGTGGAGGGCAGGGGAGGAGGGAAGTGGGATTAACATGTAAAACAAGCTTATTTCTAATTTTAGTGTAAAAAAGCTGGAGAAAAAATATGTAAGCAATGATAATTGATTAAAGGAGAAACTTTTCAATGGGTGTATAGCAAATTGCCTGTGCTCCTGTAGATAAATAAACTCAATTGTTCTCTAAGCTACACTTGGGTGAACTTCTTTCTTTATCATGTTGTTAAAAATAGTCTTTTTGAATAAATATTGAATAAAAATAAAGTATTAAACAATGAATATGTGTAAAGTGACCACTGAATTTAATATTTGTGTCTCTTAGAGGGGAATGTGATTAATATACTAGACATCTAAGTTTGGAAATTTCAGTAATTAATACAGTGATAGTCAGAATGCATCCAAGAATAAGAGCATAATGAACATAATGACTTTTGTCAGGCTCCCATGCCATGTCCTCACATTGAATCAAGTAGAAGTCATCATTGCTTTGCAGTATTTATAAAGATAATTAAACTCTAGATGAATTCCTGACATCATGATTATAGTGTTCATTTTAAAGACCAATCCTCAATTGTACACAATACTCTGCTTCCTTACATTTTATGATAAAACATTCTCAGTTTACATTTCTATCTGCAGACACTGGATACTCCTTCAGCAGATTTTCTTTTTATTTTAAATTCTGGAGTCCCTCAAGTTCAGACACTAGGCACTTACACAACTTAATATCCACTTTGAAAAAACATCATTTTCTTCAAATGCTTTTGGTTAGCTGCTGTAGTTTTCAGCATCATCTCTCATCTGTGCTAGCACTCATGTCTTCACTGGATATTACAAAGTCCCTTGAATCAATGTTTCCAAAATTGGATGTTATTCCCCAAAGAGGTGCTGGGCCTTGTTCTTCAGAGCCCATAACATTTCCATCCACTTCACAAAGCAGGTTGTGCTCCACTAGATTTCTTCCTCGCATTCAAATGTGCTGGGAAAATTAATCATTAGATTATTTGGTTTCACCTCTTGATGTACATTATTATCATAAATCACACACAAAAATCCCTTGACAGGTAATATATCTAGAGTGTTGATTCAAAGACTGTCTTTACAAATAAAATTCAGATGGAAATATGCTGTTCCTTAATTTTAAAGAAGTACCAACACTGTGCTGACTCACTTCTCACATGGGAATCAGTGAGTACACGTTGTCCTATCACATGCCTGCAGATTTCTGCAGTCATACATCCAGACTCCCTCAAGGTTTGTGCTTAGGAAGGGAACCGCAGACCATGCAAACACCTTTAAGAAAATGAGGAAAATTCTCGGTTTGTCCTTCATACTTCTATTCATACTTCTCCCCACCTCTCTACTATTGTTTTCTGAACTCAGTGCCCATCCTGTTTGTTTCAGCCACATCAATACTGACTCAATGTTTTCAGGAGCTCACATTCCCTGCCATGACAGTCACTGTGAATCACCTTGTGGTCTGTCTAAAATATTTGACTTCAGTCTCAACATCTCTGCGTGATTTTTATTCATTTCACTTACATAATTCTATTATACTTCATCAGAAAGACTTCCATGATTACAAAGTCTATATGTTTTTCATTACATGTATGTCACTCTAAATATTGCTTTTTCTTCATAGACTATCATAACTTGCACTTACAAATTTGTCTACTATTTGAGTAATTATTGTATTCTCCTGAGAGTTCTTGGGACACACTATAGCGATCAGGTCTCTTTTAGTCACCATTTCTTCACCTTGGAACTGGATGTGACATGAATAAGTAGTTTTACAATGAATATGAGTGAATTTATTCCAAATATATTGGGGAGTGACGTCTTGAAATAGATTTCAAGTCTGAAGTAAAATAGTATGTCGTCGACACAAAAATGAGCAAACCAAAGCAATAGAAAGCAATAGATATGTTAAAACATTAATAACCCAAATCCAGTGATATTTGTACTTTAAAAAGAGGGCAGTTTGGTGGTTCAGTAGGGGGTCTCTAGAAGAGTTGGGGTATGTATGTAATCAGGGTATGTTGTTTGAAACTTAAAATATAAAAACAATCCTATGATAAAGAGAAAATGATTTAATACTTTAAATAATTATTGCATATGTATAATGCCTTGGGGTATGGGGTTTATTTTCTAGAGGACCTGAGTTTGATTCCAAACACCCACATGGCAGCTTGAAATCATTTGTAACGCTAGTTCCCGGGGTATGAGGCCATATTCTGATCTTCCAGGACACACACACACACACACACACACACACACACACACACACACACACACAGAATCATACATGCCAGAAAAATACTCAGAGAAAATAAAAATTTAATAAACAATTTTATAAATATCATCTCCCTGTTGTCAATAATTTTACAATAAATCAGGAACCCAGTTTTGACAACTTTGTGGCATTCTTTTTCTTCATAAATTGTGATAATTCTTGATATTTTATGCCTTCAAATATATTTTAGAATCAGTTCATCAACACTTATCAGAAAACTTGGAGATATTTGACTGAGATCACTCTGAAGCTAGTATCTTGTATCAACTTGCAAATATTGTATTTGGGGAGTATGAATATTAATAATTATAATTTAAAGCTACAAATTTTCATTATTTCCATTTAAAAAGAATGCTTTTAGTATATTAGTCTTGTGTTACAAGCCTTGTTATTAGGGAAAAAGGCTTTGGACTTCTGATCTGGGCCTCCATTCCTGGATCCTTTTGTGAAATATCAACTGAAATGTTATTAGCTTTATGATATTTTGTACACACTCTTCATTAAATTGAAGAAGTTGCTCCTGTCTCTAATTTTCTATTCATCTGCTTAGTAATAGGTATAGGGTTAATATGACAGGTTTCTAACCTGGCTGGATGACAATGTGATTGTTGTCCTTTAACTGGATGAAATGTTCTGCCCTAGTTGGTTCTCAAAAGTTGAATCATTATGCATACTTGGCATAATGACAGCCTCTTATGATTTATAATATTATGTGAGTTGCTGAATTTACTCTCCTATTATTTGCTTCAAAATTTTACATTTATGACCAGGACATGCACCTATAATTTATCCTTTCTTTCAATGCTATTACCTCATCTAAATATTTGGAAGCTATTTCATGAGGTTCACTAAGTACTCTTTTTACACTTCTTAGTCTCCTTTAATTATTTACTGAAGCATTCACATGTGGCATACAGTAAAAACGACCTGAAAGAAATGAGTCCTAACATTCACAGGGGAGGAATTCCAGGGTCCTATGATTAGGTCTAAGGCTTTTGGGGATCCTATTCCTCTAGACTGTGAACTTTGCCAGTATTTCTTAGTGATCCACTTCCATAGAACATAGTAACTAAGGGAGACTAGAATTCTTTGAGATCATGAAATTGTCTAGTTCTTGCATTTGATTGAAAAATTAGACATTATTCTGGATTTAGTTTTTAATTTCAAAGAAATAAAGGAATTTTCCTGCATTTCCCAGAAAAATATTCTCTATTTTTGACAACCCTAGATTTAAATTTGATTTGCAGTAAGAATATTTTAGATTCTGTATAAATCAATCATTTAAGGGAACTGCTTTAATCTATATGAGCTAGAAAGAATATATTACTAACAGCTAAACGTACCATGAATTCCTTAACAACTTTAGGTCAGTTAATGTATCAACATCTATAAAAAATAAATACCTTTATTAATGAAAACTCTGAGTTACACAGGAATTAAATAACATATATAGTGTCAGAACGTGATCCAAAAACAAATACCTATGATAAACTTAGGTATCCAGCTTTCACAGACAAACATTAATAAATGTTTCATTAATATTTCTTCATGATGTACTGACAGTTATCAATATCCCATTGAAATGAATGCATATTGTTGAGTTCGTTCCTCTGTTTGGTGCCAAAACTGGAAGTGGCAATGCATTTCCTGATATCTGGATGTATCCTTTATTCACTAGGGCTGGAAAGCTATAGAAGCTCTCCTGCAGATGAAGACAAATCCTGCCACAGTGCCCAGCTGGTACTCTGAAAATGTTACTATTGAATAGATATTTTAGTCATTTAGTTCTTGCTCTGTAAGCTGGATTTCAGCTTGCTTTTCTGACTGACATATAGTTACCATCTTTTTCTTCTTCCTAAGGTTTTCTTTGGGTACCCATTATGAGAAATAATGTGTGTTATTTTAAATAACATATTATCTACAGAATGAAAGCAAAAGAAGCAAAGATGGAGTTTATCCCACAAAATGTACTGATCCATCTAATGTAAGCTAAATTTTGTTAACTCTGCTTCAATTATAAATCACAATTCCTTTATGTGCTATCTTATTACTAATGTAGGATAAATCATGTTACTATAACTGTCGATGAAGGTATAAGAGAACTCTCTTCAAATTGTTTCATGAGAGAATTTTTTTAAATATCTAGAACCATTTGTCAAATTCATAGTTGGAAGCTTCACTGATGAAGGGATACAGTGATTTTAATTGAAAAAGTATTAATCGCACTTTTACAACAGTGTTATTGACAGCAAAAATTAGCAATCTCAGTTACTTTACAATATACTATAAAAATAAATTATTCCATTTTATTCTTAGATCATATGTGATCTAAGAAGTTAATGTAAACTTCATGAATTATGATCCTTTGATCTGAATCTTAGTTTATATGTCATAGTTTCAAATAAATAGTTGGGCAGAGAACAGTACTCAGTACATCTATAGAAGGCATTTAATTATAAAAATGTTACTTTTACCTGATCACTCTAATATTCCAATTAAAACTTAAATTATTTTTGAGATAAAATATTTCTTGTACACTCAGATGCATAAATGTAGCAACAAAAACTGTGACTTTATACCAGAATAAAATCTTTCTGTATATATATATAATATTTTGCTTGCATTTTATTTCTATTAATTCATAAAAGTTTATCTCAAAATGTATGATAGACACTTAACTGTCTGTTTCTATCCATTTTTAACATATACATAGAAATATACATTTATATGAACATCTATACATATATGTACATATATATGTGTATATGTGCGCATATATGTATATATATATAGTGTGTTAGTGTTAGTGTGTGTGTGTAT
The DNA here is from genome assembly GCF_017639785.1 of Mesocricetus auratus. NCBI lineage: Eukaryota > Metazoa > Chordata > Mammalia > Rodentia > Cricetidae > Mesocricetus > Mesocricetus auratus. Next base: position 28,987,710 of record NW_024429200.1, on the reverse strand, counting down.
GTGTGTGTGTGTGTGTATTCTGGTATTTGTGAACTTGCTAAAGCACGTGTGTAAATATCAGAAGACAACGTTGGTGTCAGTCCCTGCACTACATCTTGTTTTAGACATAAGATTTGTTGCTCGCTAATATTGCTGCTAAACTATCTGTCTATGTGCCTCCAGAGTCTCTTCTACCTTCTCATCTTGCCTTAGAAGTAGAGTAACAGATATGCAGTGTCACACTCAGCTTTTAGTGGATTCTGAGTATTCTAACCCAAGTAGATTCTCATGCTTCTATGGCAAATGCTTTGTGGACTGAGCTTTTGCTAAAGGCTGAAGTAATTGTTTATAATGGGAAGATTTGAGATCATTAAGATGATGGTCCATATGCTCAAGAAACAAGAACTCAAAGTCTAATGATGTTAATTACTAGCTACATAACTTCAAGAAAATTTACTTAAACTCTTGTCACTGACTTTCAGTTTCTTGTTTTAGAAAAAAATAAAAATGCCACATAGCCGTAAGGTAAAAATGAAATTTAATGCATTTAAAATGCCCAGAGCTTTGTCTAGAACATGGGGAGGTATATACATATATTATGTATGTGTGTATACATATTATATATAATATATATAAAATATAGGCATGTATGTGTTTATACATATTATATATGAATATTATATTACCTCTTTTTTGTCAACTTTACTATTTCATATCTGAATAAATGCAATAATATCTAGTGTTCTCAAATAGGTATAATGAGTTTAATTTTATTTTTCAATATCCCTTTTGATGTACTTATAATACATTTTATTTATTTTGTTGCTGATTCAACAAATTGAACCTTACATGAATATGTCCATAGAAATATTCCTACACTTGAATAGATGTTATGGCACTATCAAATGTTCTTAAGCATAGTTTCTAAATAATTATCATTTGAAATTTAAAGCTCACATTTACAAACAAAAATATTGACACCAACTGGTACTCTTTACTGTAATGCTAATTTCCTTATGCTTCCATTGCTTTCTGAAGTGTTTATCTGATTATTCTGTTATGAATAAAAACTCAGGAGTCAGATATCAGGGTAAAACCCTTAATGATTAGAGGAGTATCAGAGAAGCAACCAGTGACCTCCTTCCTCTCTTGTTCCTTGACCCAAAAGGGTGAGGAATCTTTCAAAATCTCTGCCTACTACTTCCTGTGTACTCTTGATATGTCCTCTATCCTCCAAAACCTCTGCAGCTAATATGGGTCAGCTAGTAGCTAGCTCTGCCCTCTGATTCAAAGTAAACTTTATTGTCAGCCTTGGAAGTGTCAGATGTGATCAAAATATCCCACAATATTTCCCCCTTTTGTCTAAATAAAAACACAATGTTCTAACTTCAACACAGCAAAACTATATAATAAAAACAAATATCACCTAAGGGTTACATTTACAATGTCTGGCACATCTGCATTTGACAAATTCAAAGAAAATGCTCTACTATCTATTCTTTCTTTGTGAGTCCAAAGTTTGTCACTTTCTAGCCTATCTTGTATTACAACCAAAAAGTATGTTATAGATCTCAATACATCCTCTTAGATAAACAATTTAAGCTTGTTTTATTCTCAACATTATATACTTTATGCCTCTTTTCTGAGTTTACTTTTAACTTTTATAACAAAGAAAACTGTATCTGCAGCTATCTCATCCTCCACTCCATTAGAGATCAGAGAAGGATAAACTATTACCTGAGTAAAGAGGAAGTGCACAGCAAACAACTTCCAAAACTACAGAAATGACAGAAACAGCTTACTGCCTGCACAGTCACCGAGGGTTCCTCGGCAATGATGGGGCATCCATCTTTGACTTATAGGCCTAGAATATCTAACAGACTTTTCCATGAACCATTAGAAATCCTGAATGCATATCATTGGTATGGTGCACATGTTGTAATCTTCCATACCCTGCAAAATGAAACACATCCAGTTGCCAAATTTAATTTCCTTGAGTTCTTTTTAAATTATTTCCTGAGGCAATGGAGTTTAATTGTACAAAGAACAAGTAAGACATTTCCTTATACTTTCCTTGGCTTGTTGCCAAGTGACAGAAAAATCTTTCTTTAAATCTTTGCTATTAACATGATGTTTGTTATGAAATTCTGAGACTTCTAAAATATTTTCTACCAGTAGTTGATCAATTTCATCATTACCTTGTGCTAGAGGGTCTTGCAGACCTGTATGGGATCTAATATATGTTATATGCACAGGATGATTTCTATTTCTGATTAATCATCATCCAAACTATAACACACCTTTACACAGTTAAAGTAATATTGCTCAGCATAAAAAACTGTACCACTCCTTTGTCTAGTTAAAAAAAATATTCCACAACAAATTGTGGGATTAAGGAAACTGTTTATGAATTATGTCCAATGGTTATTGTACAAAATATTGACATAAGGTAAGGCTGTTTAACATTTCTTGTGGAAGAAATTTCCACTGACATCTTTTAACAGGCTGGGAATTATTATAAGCAGTTATTGTAAAGGCAAATTTTTCTGTAGCCTGTTCTTGCATACAGCAACGTTTGTGGCCCAGCTGCCTTTGGTGTTTGGGCTCCAGGGATGGCAGCAGCTGGAGGCTACTGTAGAGAGGTTGTTCTGGGAAAACCCAAACTCATCATATAGAGTCTGGAGGTGGGGTGGGAGGAAAAGTCAGCTGTGGTGGGGAATCTGACAGTTCCAGACAGCCTTATGATCTCATGCTCCTCATTGGATAACAGATTAAGCATTAATCTAATTATTCTTTTATCAATAATAACTCAAGAGTCAGATATTGGGGTAAAACTCTGATCAAAGAAGCAGAAGAGAAACAAACAGTGATCTCCCTCCCCACTTCCTCAATCCAAAATGGATGAGAATCTTTTTAAGCCTTTCCTTACTACTTCCTGTGTCTCTCTATATATCCTCCACCCTCCAAAACTTCTGTGGCTAATTTTGGTCAGTTATTAACTACCTGTGCACTCTGATTCAAAGTAAACTTTATTGTCAGTCTTGGCATTGTCATAGTGTGATCAAAATATTCTACAACACTTTCATAATTTATTGATTCACTTTTATCTTTAAAGTAAAAATATTCATCCTCTAGTTTTATTTTCTATATAACTTGCTATAATGGAGACACCTGATGGTTGTTACTAAAATCATAATAACCTGGATTACTTAAGATATTAAATATGTAACCGGGAGTTTAAAAAAACATCCAGTACACTACAATAAATGAGCAAAGAGGAAGACTGGATGATTGACTGCAGATGATAATAATGAAATAACATAAAATAAGGTACATTCTGCAAGTATGCAAATGCCATCGTTACTCCTCTTTAGCACAGAAGTTACACACTTCCATGTTCTCCTGAGTGCTGCAAGACTCAGGGCAGTTCACTGTGGGAATGAATGAGATTCATTTCTGTGGTTCAGTCTGCAAGCTCAGGGATGGCAATATTGTCCTTCTCACTCATAACTAAGGCAAATGCTTCGAAGACTTGCATTTGCTTCATTGTCTTAATAATATACTGTTGGCAAAGCTAATCAATTGTGGAACATTAGTCCATTTTGTTCATCAATATTACCTAATCTTGTAAAGTCACCTGGAGTTTCATTCTCTCTGGTTCCAGAATTAGGAGTTTCAATGTTGTGCCCTACCTTTTGCTTTATCCTATATTGTACTGAACTTTAAATATTTGTGATAAGGTTTCCTGGGGATACTCTTCCTAGGGAAATGTTTCAAAGGGACCACTAATTTTGATGCATTTCACTACATTGCATCTTATGTAATGGTGCTATCCAGTAGATCCATGACTACATCAATACTGTTGTTTTACTGGAAGCATCACCTATGGTACAAAGTTTAAATGTAAAAAGTGAGAAAACAGAGGTTTGTTTAGAGCTCAAAATGAGAGTAGCTATTTCTGTATTCAAAATGACTTAGCATTCTATTTTAGAGGACAAATGAGTCTTTATTTCAGGCCTCGGAGCTTGTTACCTGAATTGAAACCAGTTACTGTGGTTCCATCTCTCCCTGAGGTACTGGAAAAATTTCACCACTAGTAAAATCATGGCTAATCAACTATCAAAATGATATTCATGTTAACAAGATATCCCTATTATAAGCATCCTTTCTTGTGAATAAGTGAAAAGATTGATCTATCAGAAAAAAATGACTCCCTGACTGGAAGTTGTTGGACTCTTCTCTGGGACTGCACCTGCCTTGAGCAAAGACCTAATAGTCAAATATCCAGACATATAGCTCTTTTCAAGCATCAGCCTTTTAATACTTGTATATAACTTGTGGAAGGTACACAGCAATGATACCTGCAGCAGATCCACAGCTCCTGAAGATATAGTCTCTGCCGTCACCCTGTAAGTTTCAATTCATTGTCCCCATGGAACGTTTTGGCATTGCTTCCCTCGGCAATCCCTGAATAAGCCTATAAACATTGTCTTCAGAACCATAAGAGGAATATCTCCCTTTTGATCTAGAAGAAGTAATAGAGTAACTCATGCAAAAGAAAAAGCATTATGACTAGTGTAAGCACAAATTGTCATTTAATGTTGGGTCCTAGCCCCCACAGGGTCTCTAAGTTGTTTGTCAGCTGATAGCCACAGGTGTATCCTGTTTTCTAGTCCTGGCTTACTGCCCTGGCATTGCCCTACTGACATTAACATTTAGCAGGAGGAAAACATGCTCTCCTCCACCTAGAGTTTTTCTACTGTGTTGTAAGACTATATATAAGACTGCTCCCTCCTACAAGAGAGAGAGACCTCTTAGCACTTACAAAATAAAGACACTTAGTACAAACAGCTGGACATCTGGTCTTTCTTTTCCTGATAACTTGGAGTTGTTTGTGGCGCTGGCACCACAATTTAATGAGGATTTGCTATGACTTGGGCAAGGCATGTCTGCTCTTCTGTTTATATAAGCGCACCTTTCATTTACTTATTAAGTATGTTGGAAGAGATCGGTGCTGGCTTCCCCAGCTTCGAAATTATAAGCTTAATAAATAGTCTTTTCCCACAATTCCTTCTTTCTCTATCCTTCATTAGAAGAAAAGTCAGAACTGTTAACAGTTAGATTGCAGATGTGATAGCTGAGTGAAGTTGGTTTGGAATAAATAGTGGAGTTTAGGTTTTCAATTTAACATGGAAACAAAAAGAGTCTTTATATTTAATACACTAATAAAACATATAGGAAATAACTATGGGCTTTGCAAACAAGTATACATTAGTTGAGAATATGGAGGTATTTTTTGTGTGCATTTTCTTTCCAGTTTTGTACTTTTATTTTCCTTTCCTCCCAACTCTACCTGCTCTCCTTCAAATGCATGACCTCTTTTTGTGATATGCATATACATTCTTAAATATATCCTGTTCAGTTCATATACTGAATATATATATATATTCAAGGCTGAGTATTTGACAGTAGACAACCAACTGGTATGTTCTTCCATGTGGAAGACTACACAGAAATCCTCAGTTGTCTATAATTCTCTGTGTGAGCTTGAGGCGTCATGGGTTTTCCTTCTTCTATTTGACATGTCTATAGCTTGAACCTATTATTTAACTGATGTGGTATTTGCAATGGTTTTCCTCAACAATGGCTTTCAAATCTATAAGGTAAAATTTTTGTTTATATAAGTTATGAACACGAGTCCTTATGCATAAAACAGAAACATGTTTCTCCAATATTTACCCCCTTAAAAATGTACTCCAAATTTTTCTATATTAGACAATATTATATCTCCTACTACATATTTAATGCTATATTTTATTATGCATGCATATATTTCTTATAATACACAAATATTATACTTTTGCTCTGTTTATGTTTACTATTTAAACATTGTTAGAAGACCTTTGTGCCTGAGTCCTACAATTTAAAAGTGAATTTGGATTTCTACACCTAGCAGAAAAAAATGTTTTTAAGTATTCAGTTCTTTCATTTTTCTAGAATGAAATCTTTTGCCAAATAAAACTGAATTAATCTAGTTATGGTAGAACAGGTCTTTAATACGAACACCAGGAGTTAGAGGGCAGTGGATCTCTATGACTTCAAGGCCGAGCAAAGCTACATAGTAAGACAAAGTCTCAGAAACCCAATAAGCAGTGAACCAAAATATATTTCAACTAACATAAAACAGCTCATGCAACTTCACTAGACAGTAGGTATTGTCATAGTTCCTGCATTTTTATGACTGTATTTCAGATAAAATGGTAACTTGTCATTACATTTCATCTTTTCCTTAATGATAGTTCTAATGTAATATTGTCTTCATAGAAATTTTGTTTAGTTTTTAACAGGGTCTCTTAGAGTGATGCTTTATATGTTGACTTGTAAGAAAATATAGTAAACCACTGCTATTCTGTCTTAATTATTACCACATTTTAGGCTTAGTTGTTCACATTTTATTACATTTCTTGGTAAAAAAAAAAGCTTAAATATTATTTGCATTCGACAGAGAAGGGAACAGTGCTTCCTAATAACCTGTGAATGTTTAATAAATGAATAATTAAAATGATGTTTTCAGGCAATGAAAACTTCTTTACAAGTCCAGAATTGTACCTACCACAAATATTATTTCTTCACTATAGGCAGCCATATTGTGCATTTCACATAATTTTATGTCACCTTTTCTTGCCTAATTCATGGTTGTCTTTGACTTTTAATAGCATCATTTTCTTTTATTTTTCTAATATATCATCAAGTATCTCATAGTGTTAACTATTTTGTGTTTAATTTTTGTTTAGTTACTTTGTTGTTTTTTAACTTGTGATTGTTTTTATACTGTTAATATTTCTTATGTCCTTATAGATTCTTGATTAATTGTTTCATATTCATTAACTGAACCTTAGTCATCTACCTTTGATATCTTCTCTTTTTTGGGGTAGATAACTCTATTTCTTGCTAAGTCTCCCCATGAGGGTGCATTCTAAATAGTAATTTTTATTGCATACAATGAGACTTAATGATTAACAGGCTTCACTTTAAGGAGAACATGCATAACATTCTGTCACATTACAATTGCATGCTCATGATTTTGTGTGTTTGTGTGTGTTCATGGGTATTGAGAAGAGGAGGAAGGATGACATTAATAATTTCAGATATCACTAGTTTACGGCCTCTTTATGACTCTGAACCTTTAGTTATTCCATGATTTCAAAATCAGAGACTCTGAAATTCACTGAGCAAATTGTTCACTTACCTTGTTATATTTCCATTAAAAAGCTTTACCTACTCTATCTTCAACTCAATACCTAATCCTTGCTCTCATCCACAAAATTGCAGACATCTTTTATTCTCCTGTCATTCTTCCCTGAAATGCCTGCCACAAGCCTACATGTTTACTCACAGCACATGTATTTATTTATATATTTAGGAATATAAAACAAATACATCATCCAAGTTATTTATCTCGATAGTGTTTAAATTTGAGCTATGGAACATTAACATTTATTAGTAGATAGTAACACAAAACTGTTTGTTGGAAATATGGAAATGAATGGAAAGTGACCTCTTGCTGGAGATGTAGCTAAGATGGTAGAGTGCTTGGCTAACATGCTCGACACTCTGCATTCATTCCCCAACACTATAAAAATCAAGCATGTTGGCACCTGCTTGTAATATCATTCAGAATTCTGGAAGAGGTAGCAGACACTGAAGTTCAAGATCTCCTTGAATTACATATGTCCTGATAAAACAAACAAACAAACAAAAAAAAAGATTGTATGATTCTACAATATCTGTGGTCTTTCAAAGCTTTCGTACATAATTTTAGGAAAGTTGCAAGCTTTTTCTGAGCTCTGAGCCTCAATTGCTTTCCAGGTGTGAGATAATGAATGTAAGACATTACACCAGTGCTATTAAAATTCTCCTGAACTGGACATAATAGAATATAATTTCCTTCCAAATCTCAATTATAAATCCCAAAATATCCTCAATAATCAGCTCAGGGTAAGATAAGGAAATGTTAAGAACATTTATCTCATAAATTCGAGCTTCAAAGGGTTATCTTGAACTCTTTCACTCTCACAGAAGTATCCGAGCAAAGGTCGGGCTCTCATTAAAGCTTATCTGAGGCCCGAGTTATGTGCTATGGTTTATTGCCTCAAGTACCAATTAATACAGAATTAAAGAAATGAAAACCCAGTGATTCATACCTTGCCTGGCAAGTCTTCACATGTCAGCATAATGCTAAAATATTAATTGTCATTTTGGTCATGGAATATTTTAGTAGGCACTTAACACTGTAGGTTTTATCAAGAGATATATAACATTTATTTTTAACAAAATGCAGAAGAGATCTGGTGAACATTTGCTCAAAAGCTAGTAAAGTAAAATATTAGAGATATTTTCCAACCAGTGAGTTAAACGTGAATATCAACTATTAATGAGGTTGAAATTCTTAATAATAGGAGACTGGAAAGAGCCTATAAAAATCACTTCAATGTCACCATAGTATCAAGGTCGGTTGTCTTCCTAGAGGCTCAGGAGAAGGAAAAGTGAAGAATAACCACACAGCAGCATTAACGGATATTTTATTTAGGACTACTGATCAAACTAGTGGAAAAAGGGATAACAGTGTCTAAGGACTAATGGATGATTAACAAAATAATGGTTCAGTGTTTCATTGTTTTTGTTTTGTAGTGGCCAGCCTCCCTCTTGTAGCAGCCATGACAAGCTATCATATGCTTACATGAACTTGCAGCTCCAGTCCTGGTCACTAGGATGTCAGAGGCCCTCCTCTTTGCAAGGAACCAATCAGAAGTGTGCTTTACAGTGCACAGGACAGTGTACAACAGTGACGTGCAGAGCATAGCAATCGCCCTGGGAGGTAACAACCAGTTGACCAACACAGGACAGGTCACCCAAACGTGGAAGCACACCAGACCCGACGCTGTTTCATACCCCTAGACACTCAGGTTATGCTTCCCTTAAGATCCCTGCCTCGAGGTTGCTCAGGGTCTTTCTCCAGCCATCCGCCATGGTGGCGGGATGAGGGACCCTAACTAATGGGTTAGTTCATTAAATAACTTCAATAAAAGACTCTTTGCTTTTGCATTGAAATGGGCCTCTTGGTGATTTTGGGGTTCAGAATCTGGGCACAAGAGTCTATTGTTGTTTTTATTTGTTTGTTTTGTGGTTTTTATTTTATGTAACTGGGAAGCATTATCATTGCCCTCCTGGTAGGTAAACGCAAACAAAGTAGTGTTGTCTCCTTTAAATGGAGCATTTTGCATGAATATCAGTCTTGTCATCATCATAGTTTGCTTTACATGAAGCCCTAACCAGTACCACACCTGAATGTAAAAGTACTATGGCACGCTCCTTAGATGTAGACATATAAGCATACTGTGGCACCTGAATGTGCCACTGAACTGAGGAAACCAGCAGTTACTATGATGAAGCTACCACAAGCAAGAATTCAAGGTTTTGGCAATAATGTAAAAAGAGACTTCTTCTGATGTGCACAGATAATGATGGGTTCTTATTTTATTAATGCCATTTAAGACACAGATGAAGCCTAAGCCTCTTAGAACTATTTTTGGCTGAAAACATGCTGCCCGTTTTTGGAAATCCTGCTTTAGAAGTATCTTTGCATTGGCACCAGCAGAAAAGTGTGCCTTTGCAACATCAGAAAGAGACAGAGATGAGAAATGATGAATTTTGTTCATTGCTTTACACTGGAAGCCTTGGTAATTTGCTGCCTGTGTGCCTGGACTGCTAGACTGTCTGTTGACTAAGCTTTAAGTCTGGACTTTCCCATCATCCCTTTCATATGCAAATACATTGAATGCCCCCCGGTCTAAAAAGGAGGTAAATAAGGTTACATAAAATGAATCTAACATCTTTTCTGTAAAGATTAGCAAACTAATCTCTTTAGCATCCAGACTACATATTTTGTCTGAACACTCAGTGGTTCAATTTAATTTTTACCAATTTCATATAATCTTTAAAATTAAAATCACACTTATCAAAACATTGTATAGGGAAGTATGTATTAAGGAAAACAAATACAACCGATAAAATGTATATTGTGTATAATCAGGGGTTTATCTATACACACATAAGCCCCTAAATTTTCTACCAACTAAAATTACATTTTGCAAAAGCTTATTTATACCATTTGATTATTTCACAGTCAAGATAAATGGTATGGATATCTAGCTAGCTTAAACACAGAAGTCTAAGACATAAATCGAAATATGATGAATACTCCGTGCTTATCCAAAATGATATTCAGCTTCTATCTTTGCTACTTCTTCATTTCAAATCCAACATTCTCTGTCTTTACACTTAAAATAGGAATAACAACGCTTGTCAATTGTTCTGGTTGGTTGTTACTGCAAATGTGATACAATCTAATGTCACCTGAAAAAATGGGAAACACAGCTGAGGAAGTGCTGTAATTAGATTGGTCTGTGAGCACCGTCTGTCACTGTCTTGAGTGTTAATTGATATAGAAGGCCCACTGTGGCTGACACCATCCCCCTGCACATTCTCCGGAGCTAAATAAGAAAGTTAGCAGAGAAGAGCGAGTGAGTTACCTAGAGAGCAAGCTGGCAAGCCACAGTCTTCCTTGGTTCTCCTCCAATTTCCTACTGAGATTCCCACCTTGTTTATCAACCAGTGATATATGAAGGCCTGGGAATAAAAGGCAAACAAACCCATTCCTTCTCAGGTTGTTTTCTGGCCAGACTGTTTTATCAAAGCAAAAGAAAATCAAACTAGAACTTCAAAATAGCAGAAATATTAGGATAAAGTAAAGACTTTTAAAAAGGATGACACCAACTGGCAAACTAAGCAGTGGTGGAGAAACTCCTTTAAATGTCCCTCCCTGATAAGGATTTTGAAGACTATCTTACATGACATCCTAGAGCCTCCATCCAGTTACAAATGGAAGCAGTGGCAGACACCCACAGCTAAACACTGAACTGAACTCCTGGAACGCAGTGACACAGAGAGAGGAGTGATGAGCAAAGGGGTCACGACTGGGCTGGTGAAACCCAGAGAAACAGCTGACTTGAGCAAGGGGGAGATCTTGGACCCCAGATTGATAGCTGAGAGGCAAGCATAGGACTAATCCAGACCCCCTGAATGTGGGTGTCAGTGAGGAGACCTAGGCAATCTATAGGGCTTTGGACAGTAGATAAGTATTTATCCCTGTCACACAAAAAGACTTTGGGTGCCCATCTCACAATGAGAGACCTCTCTCAGCCTGGACTCTTGAGGGAGGGCCTGGGCCCTCCCCGGAATGAAATGACAGACTCTAGAGATCCCCCATGGAGGGCCTTACCCTCCCTGGGTAATGGAGTGGGGATAGGGTGGGGCACAGGGGGGAGCTGGTTGGAGGGAGTGGGCGTGGAGGGAAGAGAGAGGGAACTGGAACTGACGTGGGAAGCAAGCTTGTTTTTAGTTCAAATATATAATAAAAAAAAAGTGTTTAAAAAATGATGATCATGATGACCTAAGTCCATACTTAGATAGAATCTGGCCTGAAAAATGATACTTGTTATCATTGTTTTTATTTTTGTATTTTATAACTGTGTTAATCAACACACACATACCTTCCTTGTCCAGAGGGTAGTGGTTCTCCCTGAAGCCTTCCACGTTCTAGACTGTACCTCATCTAGACTGTGCATCTGCAATCATCGACATCACAGCCAAAGTAACTTCCTTGCTCATCCCAGTGGGCAGGACCACGGATCATGGGCCTCCACATAGTTTGTGGTGATCTCCCCCTGCTGTAGTAGGACCAGGTGGCAACACAGACTACAGACACCCACATAGCCTTCAGGGTTAACCTGGCCCATGGACATCAACATGGACATCAGCTGCAGACCCAGACATGACCCTTGGTGGCAGCACAGACCCAGACATTATCATGGTCTGAGGTGGCAGAACAGGACACTCAGATCAGTATGTCCCATGGTGGCTGAACGACCCACAGATGTTAACAGCACTTCACGAAGTAATACAGATTATGGTCCTCTGCAAGACCCAAGGTTAACTTGGACCAGAGACATCAACATCCTGACTGCAGTATGACCCAGATGTGGCCTTCAGAAACAGCATTGACACATATATCACCATGGCCTCCAAAGCAGTGCAGGCCATTCTCATCAATATGGCCCCTGACAGCATTAGGGCTATGACCATTGAGGTGGCTTCTGCCTGCAGCACAGACCACAGACATCCATATGGCCTCCAGCAGGGCACAGCTAGGTGGGGTGAGGTCTGTGTGGCTCTCCTCAACTGTTAGCCTTCCACCATGTGCACCTGCCCTGGGCTGGGGCCAATTGATGCTGATTTTAACCATTTAACTATTCTTCCTGTTAGATTTCCAATTTGAAAAACACTCCCCCTTTTTTTTAATCAACCACAGTTATCTTTCCTCCAACTTTATTGTCATATTCAACATCATAACTAATTTTCAAAATCTCCAATGCTTTGAACTGTTGAATTCTAGTACTATTCTGGGTTTACTTGGTCCTCAGTCTGTGAAAACTAGCTCATCCAGAGTCAGTCTTCCACCTGTAGCAAACCATTCCCATTGCTTCCCTGTCACAGAGGGTAAGCCCTGCCTAGAGGAATTGCTTCAAGAGATAATTTAAAATGTATTGCTTTATCTTTTGCATATTAATAGAATTACACTTGGTTTAATTATGTTGCAAATTTAGGTGCATTGGTTACTTATAATTTCTTTCTGTGTCCTTGACAGGACTGCATTGACTCATTCTACTCAGGAAGTTAATCAAATGAAATTATCCTAAATTTTTTTTATCCTAAATTTTTTTTCACTTTCTTTTCCCTAAAACTGTCCAGCTTTCCTTCTTCCTGAATTTACAGACATCATCCGATTTTGAACGTACACCCTTCAGTCTCACTCACACTGACTGCTTCTGTATTCATCTATTTTATCATCACTGAAGCCAAATGTCTGAGAGACATACCCTCCTGGGAAGAGGAATTGAATTCAGCCCACAGTGACTATCAATCAGTCCATTATGGCAGGAATTATATAGCAGAGCAGCTGACACTGTGATTGTCAGGAATCCACAGCAGCAATGGGAAGAGACAAGAGTAAAGCAGCCCCCAAGAGCATGGGCCAGCTCAACAGCATCCTCCACCCAGGCCTGCTTCACTTCCTCGGCTACACTGCCTCTGAGCAGTCTACTCAATCCTTGACTTCATCTGTTACTGAGATGATTTGCTAGCCTCTAGGACCCATCACCTAGCTTGTGGGAGTATGGGCAGCAGCTTAGTATATAAGACATTCTATAGGGGAACATAAATTAAGCAGGTAAATACATTTTGGGGGGCCTTAAACTGCCTAAATTACAATCTTTTACATAAAATATTATGCATAAAATTATCACTTGCCTGAAAAATGACTTAAAATGTAACATTTCAACTTGTCTTTTGAGCACAAAACAGAACTACATTTAGCATAATTCTAGAATGCAATGTGAACAAACCCAACTTGAGGTATGGAGACATAACTATAGATAAGAACTTGCTTCAGAACCAGATGAAAGAAACATTTTTGTTGTGTCATATTTAACCCCATGACCCAGACCGAAAAGTCAGAGGCAAGAGAAGAGAGCAGCCTTGATTAGAGAGGTCTCATGAAGAAGCCGCCAAGTACACACCTCGTATAGAGGTCACCAGATGATGTGGCAGATGCTGCTCAAGAAATATGCGCAGCTTTTTCATATAACACTTAGTGAGGATAAATTATTCATTGACTATTTTAATGATCTTAATATCCTCTGCTTTGTACTTATTGAAGCAGTAAAACAAACTAGTCATTGTAAAACCTTTTTGGAAGCTTTACTCCAAATACTTCAATTCTTTTGCACAGAAGCGTAGACACTGCATTAACTGTTTGACTTGCTGTCTTGATGAAATGCAGCTAAATGAAGAAAGGGATCATTTTGGGGTCTCAGTGATAGGGTGATAATCCATCATGGCAGCAGGGGCTCGGGTCAGCTTGTCACACTGTCATTGTATCTGGGAAGTGAGTATTGGTCCTCTTCTCATTTTAGCCCTTCTTCCTTTTCATGCCATGGAGGACTCTATTTCTTGGGATGCTCATGTCCACATTCAGGGTGTTTATTCCCTCCTCAGCTCATAACTCTAGAAATAACAACAGAGGTACCCAGAAGCATGAGTCCTGTGTGATTCTAATCCAGTAACGTTGACAATTAGGATTGGCCACCACCACAACAAAATTAGTTTCCAGGTTTATCTTAGATTGTATAGTAGGTGTAACACAGCTACATGTCTCACTGCTGTTAAAAAAACACTTAGCAAGAGCAACTTAAGAAAGGAAAGAGTCTTTTTTTGTTTTGTTTTGTTTTTTTTTGTTCGTTTTTGTTTTTGGTTTTTTTTTGGCCACAGTTTCAGCACATTCAAACATGGCAGGGCTGGCATAGATACACAAACCTGAGGCAACTAGCCACAGTGCATAGATAGTTCAGGACCATAGTCAGATGCTGATAGTCACATGGTTTTCTCCTTTTTCTTCAGCCTAAGTTCTCAGCCCAAAGACTGATTCCCTTAACTATTAACATACTCCTGAGGACATCCCTCATGGTGGTGCCCAGAGGTTTGTTGCCATGGTGATCCTAAACTGACAGCCAAGACTAAGTGTCACACAACTAGTAATAGTAGTACTAAAGCAGTGATCATGTGTTAGCTATCTATGATAGTACTTCTGTTTTTCTTACACTGCATCAGCAAAATCCTCCTAGAAAGCGCATTTTAAAGTTGTTCTTAAGATACTAAATAATGCTTCTTTGTGTGAAATGAGCACAGACAGGCCACAAAACACCGTTCTTCTGGATCCATAAGCACTGCCTGCCTTTGGAACTATTGTCTTGAAGCACATTTCTGCTACTAGTTGCTCTGGACTCTAATTTTGATGTTGCTTCAATTTAGCGATAAAACAGCTTGATCGTAAGATTTTAAGTTATTCTGTTATTATTCAGTATTTCTACACTGTAGTGTCAGTTATAATGACTAAGTAGTTTTGTTAATTATTTCTCTGTATGAAGATTCTGATATTTCAAGTTTATCTTAAATCTCAATTACTTCATTAAAACTTCCTAAAATTAAACTAGTAGAAATTAATAGACGTTTCTCTTGATAGTCACTGCACAGTGACCTTATTATTTAAAAAGTATATTCTGCCATTGTAATTACTAATATGTCTTGTAGCATATGACAAATAGTCTTTGATATCCAACATACTCCACAAATGTCAATTGAGCAAAAGCTAAATGAGTGTATTTAAAAATAGGTACCCAGTTTTGGTCTAAAAAGCACAGCTCACATCTTAAAGGGAATAATAGTTAGTTTTTGCTGGAGCCATTTTGAGTGATCATGGCCCAGGAACACAGATTTAGGTTGCCGTAAATTCTACTTCCTGACATGGAAGAAGTTTCATGAAGTTTTTAAAGTTTTTTAGAACAAAGAAAATCATAAATCAACACAAGTTTAAAATAGATTGGTCAGTAAAATAGACAGGCAGATTAATGTGATGTGGGAATCTTTTCTATAGACTCAAAATGCTGTTTGATGACATTCTTAGTTTTTTGGTTGGTGGTTAATAGACTATGAAAGGCTTCTATTTAGTCATGAGGTGTTAGTGCTGACGTAGACACATAGTAGTGGGCAAGGAATAGCTGTTGCTGGGCGCTTGAACTAACCCAAGATAAGGTAACTGGCCTCTAGACAGGCAACATTCCAATCTTCCCATAGTACTGAAATTCTGATCAGTCACTCTGTGCAGACAATGATTCAAGAGTTTTGACTCACAACAGGACAAAACTTCTTCCTGGGGTTTTCATTCACACCAGTAAGAAAAAAATGTCTGATATAGGATTATTAGGTCACTGTGTAGTATTTAACATACAATAAAGACTTCCAGGCCCTACCTGAATTGTGTTGCCTTAGATTCCATTCCAAAGTGATCGTAATTATGTGTTCCATTATTCAAAGACATGATATGACAATTCACACAAGGCACTTTCCTGGGACCCAGGGAAAGGAAGATGAAGCACTTGTCTGTTAGCCTCTTTTTCTTGGCCTTGAGACCTCTGAAGCTATTCAAGTCTCCAGGAAACTTGTGACTGGCCTAGGAGTCCAAATGTATCACACACCTATGTGAATATTCGGGAGGTAGGCATTGTCAAACATGTTGTCTATTCACACACAGCTCTAACTCGTCATTTAGGCAACAGACATAGTGCTGAATTCCCTTCCTCAAATATGGGAGGAAAGAGGGAGAACTCAAATTGTCAAAATTCACTCACAAATCCAAACCTTTTAACATCCTACTGCCTCAGTTTCATCACTGCAATCCTCTGTCACGTGAAATCTTTGGAAATGGAAAATCTGTAGCTGTAGCCTTAAGTGAAAGCACCTTCCTACTTAAGTGACACAATCAAAGCGCTGACAAATGATACCGTATTAAGCAGTACTTTGTGTTTTTGTGTGTGTTTTTTTTTCTGGAGGTTTGACTAATTACTGATCATTATTTTATTATCCCGCAAAATAGCCTGAAATCTTTGCCTTTCAATGGGAAATAAGAGGGTAATTTAAAAACGTACTAATGGAGTTCCTGCCATTTCTCCTCCTCCACAGGAAGAAAGCCACGCCATCCACGGAAGGCTGTGCCAGCTCTTGCTTTCCTGAATGCTGCTGGAAGGCAAATAAGAGCTCTCCCAGAAACAGAAGCACAGCTGCAAGTGAGGTGTCTGGCCAAACCCTGATCCTTTCTCTGGCTGCTTCCTGCGTTCAGCTTCCTTCTTCTGAATAGTACTGATAAATTAGCATGGGGAGAGCTTTTGCTGGACTCTGGGCATGTGCCTCCAGGGCTTGGAGCCATAGCCTTCAGGAGCCATGCTGTGTGGGCCATTAAACAAATGACAAAGAAAGACGAAAACACTCCTTCTTAGCATAAATATCCAATGATTGATGACAGGCTCTTTTATTTATCCCTACCCAGGGTGTTTTCAAGTCTGTTCAGAGTCAGACCCTGGCTATCATGCAAATCACAGGGAAAATGTTTCATAGTTCACATAGCAGTCATTTCTCTGGGGTATTTTCTTCTCTCTTGTGTCTAAAACACTATCATCCTTGCCATGCCCAACATCGCCCATTGCTGCTTTGTATGGTTGGACTGAATCTAGCTATTAACCCATAATCTCCATATTCTAGTTTTCTAAATAATTGAATGAATTTAATTAGTGGCATGATTTAGTACTGTCAAAAAAAGACTTATCTATTCAAATTTCTGTGACAGAATCTTAATACTTTGAGGAGGGCAAGGTATACAGATTAATTTGATGAAAGAAGTTCACTAAGCATGGGATAGTTTACGTTTAAAAAAAATAGCCTTTCTGCAAGCAGTAGTAGTCTGCCCAGCTGTAGATGTGTCCCCCACAGAAAGAACATAGTAGCTGCAAAATTGTGTGGTTGAGCCCTTATTCTCTAATTCCCAGCACATTCGGTGGATTACATACTGTTTATGCATCCTGCAGCCTCCCGAGCCCTGTTTCTTTACAGTACTTACTCCTGCTGCTAAAAGGAAAATAGGCTCCGACAATCCTCTTTGCCTGCCAGAGCCGCTGCCTCTGAATGAACACATCCTGAGTCAAGCTGATCTCTGTGATCCTGGAATCCAACAGGAGATGAAAAGCATTCTGTGCTCCTCAAAGGGCAAAAATTGCTATTCGTTTAGGATTTACAGCAGAGCCCAAGCTTCCTCACAGAAGAGCCGATGCTATCCTTCCTGACTCCAAGGCCTTTGCTGAACCAGCTCAAAGTGCAGATGAACCGGAAGGCCCCAATCTGCCTCTGGCTCAGGCTCTCCTCCAGCCTGACACAGTTCAGTTCAGGAACAATAATGAGGCCATTGAATTTCCCACTGCAGCTGGGAGCTAGTGGTAAATGCTGAGGCTAAGTTGTTCAAATGACTGTGCAGGGGGACTAACAGATGAAGAAAGTGTAACCCAATTTACCCTGTATTCATACAAAATGGTTTTAAACACATAGTGCAAAGCTCTGCTATGATTCCCTGTAAAACATCCCAAGAACACCTTGGCAGAGGAAATTGACAACTAAAGGACCCCTCAAGGAGTAAATAAGAGGCAACAGTAGTACAATTCCTGACGTTTTTCATGGGATCAAAGATCTTGGAAGGCAAACAACTGGATGATATCTGTGAGCAGGAAGTAAGAAATATTCTTCATTAAAATAGTAATGAAATAATTATTGCTTTTCATAAGTATTCTGAACTTTTTTTAGGAACAGAAAGAAAAAAATTATTCTGCTCACAGCATATAACACAAGAGCATTAACTTTTAGATTATCATTCTGTTCATTTGAATAGAGAGACAATTAAGACAATGAATAAAATAAGTACAGGAATATTTTCTAAATTGATTTGAAAGACCAACCAAAATTATTTATTTGTTTTGATACATTAAAATATTTTTAGGAACATGTATTGTGAGCTGGATATGCATCCAGTAGTTTTGATTATAATTACTGTAGAAATAGGTTTTCAGTGATTTATTTATGTGCTCCATAAAAAGCATACTTGAGTTTTGTGATATATACATAGCAGTGACTGATTATAACATAAGAAGTATATGATATGTAAATTTCTTCAGGGTATAAATACATGATTAGCTGAAAGAAAGTGAGTGTCCCTAGATATTACATATTTGGAAGTGATAAAGTAAAATTTTATGTTGAGTGAGTATAGGTAGACTATTACATGTCATCATATCAATACAAATTTTTCTTTTTTAATTCAGAAACAATCATTTTACATATCAATCTCCCACCATTCCCTCTCCCTGACATCCTGCCATGCCCCCTACCAATTCCCCCAACCCACCCCCGACCCGCTCTCCAAGGACTGTGAGGCCTTCCATGGGGGAATCATCAAGGTCTGTCACATCATTAGGGAGAAGGCCTATGCTCTCCTCCATGTATCTGGGATAAAATATTATCTCTCCACAGTGAATGGGCTCCTGAAGTTCATTTGTGCACTAGGGATAAATACTGGTTCCATTGTGAGAGGTCCCTTAGACTGCCTAGACCTCCTGTCACTCACATTCAGACGGTTTGGTTCATTCCAACGCTAGTTCCAGAACTTTACAACTGGGGTCCCTGCTTTTAATACTTTTATTTATTCTGTAAGTTTGGTGTTTCGATTATTATGTGACAAGGCGAATTTTTTTTCTGATCCAATCTATTTGGTGTTCTGTTTCTTGTACTTTCATAGGCATATCCTTCTTTAGGTTGGGAAAGTTTTCTTCTATGATTTTGTTAAAAATGTTTTCTGTACCATTGAGCAGTATTTCTTTGCCTTCCTCTTTACCTATTGTTCTTAGGTTTGGCTTTTTCAAGGTATCCCATATTTCCTGGATATTTTGTGTTAGGGATTTGTTGGACCTAAGATTTTCTTTGGTTGATGACTCTGTCTCTTCTAGTGGGTCTTTAACACCTTAGATTCTCTCTTCCATCTCTTTTACGTCGTTCCTGATTGCTTACCCAGCTTTTCTATTTCTAGCATTCCCTCATTCTGTGTTTTCTGTATTGTATCTATTTCAGCTTTCAAGCCTTGAACTGTTTGAATTGTTTCCTTCACTTTTTTGGGTTTTTTTTTTCTTGGCTTTTCTTGCTTTCTTTAAGAGATTTGTTTATTTCTTGATTTTTTTGGTTTCTCTTTTCCTCCATTTCCTGTAACTTTTTGTTTATTTTGTTTTCCATTCTTTGAGGATCCTCTTTGAGCATCTCTAACATCTTCATGATATTGTTTTTAATGTCCTTTTCTTCTGCTTCATCTGTGTTGGGATGTTTGGGACTTCCTGGTGTAGAGTCCCTAGATTCCGGTGGTATCATGTTGGTCTCTCTGCTGTTGAATGTGTTCTTATACTGTTGTCTTCCCATTCCTTCTTCCAGTGGGTACTGGTGGGGTCTCTTCCTCTGCTTCTGTTGTATCATGGTGAGAGTAGATGGACCAAAACTTTGATGTCAGCAAAACTGTCTGGTCCAGGCTCTCCTGGTGTTCTCCTTGTGCAGAGAGAGTAGGGGGGCCAAGACTCAAGCTCAAGCTCAAGGCACAGGGCTGTGGGCATAGGGATTCCAAGACTGTGATGTAGCAAGACTCTAGATAGTTTGGGATGCCTGGGCAGGTCCATAACATGCCGAGTAGACCCAGTAAGTTCTAAGGAGGGGATGGGGGAATTGGGCCTAGGACAAAACCCTGACTCACCTTAAGCAGAAGGCATGGGAGGGCCAAGAGTGAGATAAGGACAGACTCCAGAGATTCCAGGCTTCGGGAGCTGGTTTACTACATGCTGAGCAGACCCAGGATAGGGGTAGTAGTTGGACCTGGGTGGAACCCAGACTCACCTTAAGCAGAGGATAGTCTAGGCTGCTGGGGTGGGTCCACTGGGATCTGCATGGTTTTAAATAGAGTTAGCATATAAATATAATGCCAATAATATAATAGGAGAAGTGATCTTTTTTTGTTTGAAACTTTATATTGAAATCATCACCATGCTAGCTCTTTCAGAAAGTGGTGTAATTGAAAAACTTTTTGTCATTAAGTCATCAAATCTTCATGTTTCTCTCAGTTTACATTTTCTTTTCACAGAACACCTTTCTACAGATATCCATCAGGCAACTTCATTATTCCTTGATCATGAAAACATGATCAAGCACATATGTTATTCAGTTATTCTCAATAACACATATTTTTAAATTTTGTGCAAAGTTAGCATCTATTATCCATAAATTTCATTTTATCACAATTGATACCAGGAAGCAGAAACGATAGATTTGGGGACAACCAGAGTACCAAACCATTGCTTTTGATACATCCTGAGCCTTTCTAAAGAGTGCCCAATCCCGTACTGGCCTCAGAATCAGCAGCATTCCCAGTAGACTTGGAAGTTAAGGATTTTGGTAAAGTCATACCTTTTGTTCACAGAATTTCAAGTGAACAAATGAGTAAAGTTTAAAAAAGGAAGAGAGTTTAGAGGATTTTACCACAAACCTGTAGTTGCTTCTCTCTTGCAGTTATTAGGCCACAGCCCTCTGTAGCTGACAGCATTTCTCTGAAGGTTAGAGCACACAAGTTTGGGTGGGCAGTGGGGAATATGAAGGTGGCACAAGCCAGCCAAGGTCTCCTTTTTATGACTGAAAGGCAATCAATCTTGTACTCAAAGGCAACTCCTGGCTCCGCTGTTCTCCTTAGGCTAAGCCAGACTCAATGATAAGATATGGAAACTCTCACCACTCCCTGAAAACCTATAAAAGAAATTCCCTTTGTTGGAGAATGGAGTTCTCTGAACGCTCTTGGTATACATGACAAGCAAATGTGCTCTGTTACTTTAAGCACTCTCTACTAATGGTCTTGCATCCTACAATGTTCTCCCACTGCAAGAACTGACCATGGACTCCAATAATCTTGAAACTCTCTCCTAAAAATGTTAATTTTGATGTATAATTGATTTCTGCTTCATATTCAAAGAGGTTGCATTCTGTGATTTATAACAAAGAAGTTATGGAATAGTTTTATAGTTCGTGTAATATTTCAAAAGAACTAGGAAGAAAAATGAGAACTACTAGGTTGAGACACTTTTACCATAGAGGAAGTAGAAACCTATGTAGCCATCTTTTTGTTGTTGATATAGCAATGCAGAATGCTGAAAATTATGGATAAAACTATGAAATTTTAATGCACTGTGCATGAAAAGTAAACACAGAATTTGTTGGAGGTGTTCTCTAGGGATGTCATTTTGCAACCAGTGTTTAAAGGAAGTAATAACATATAATATGAAACCATGGAGTATGAGAAAGCTTACTCTCAGGACTTGTTTTCAGTTAGTAGCATCTTTTACTCAGAGTCAGAGGAAAATTTTGGTTGTACAATTTTGAACAGGGAAGGATAACACTCTACTATTTATTATATAATAATGGGTAGCACCCTATTTGACTATGCCAGTGACACAACCAAGACAACACAAGGCCTCTTTCATTTTTAGTGTACTATGATCTTCAAGCTTCAATTCAATTTCTATCCATTAATTCATCCACTAGTTCTGATATTTTGAGAATTAATTAATCCACATACACTCTCTATATAATGAATGATTCCAAGGAGATTTTGGTTTTGTCATTCAAAATAAAGCTTTTTAACATGTCATTTTTGTAATGTGAATGATCACACTCTATTTGAAACAGAAACTAACTTCTAACACTGTACAGGAAGTCCGATGTAAGAGATGTGGATATGTATTTTCAACTCGTTTGTTCATTTTTCCACTTTCTTTCTAGAAATTGTTTCTGTCAATTTTAATTCTCACCGAGGTGAGTGGAAAAGGGATGTAAAGAGACAGTTGCCTCTAAGTGCAAATAGCAGTCAAAGATAAGTCCTTTTTTCTAGCAATTCC
The DNA here is from genome assembly GCF_017639785.1 of Mesocricetus auratus. Classification (NCBI taxonomy): domain Eukaryota; kingdom Metazoa; phylum Chordata; class Mammalia; order Rodentia; family Cricetidae; genus Mesocricetus; species Mesocricetus auratus. The sequence goes on along the minus strand of NW_024429200.1, from coordinate 28,965,205 downwards.
AAGTTTCATTGAACCTGTCTTAAACAGTGTGTGGCCTTTCTGAAAAATCAGCAAAAGATAGGATGATATTGTAAAGTTGCGCATTGAATGCTAATTTGGAAAAAGACTCCAGAATTATGGTATAGAAGAGGAGCAATGGAATTGTCATAAATAAAACATTATAAGGTTTTGTACCACAAAAAGTGATAAGATAGCAGATTTTATAAAAAGAAATTGAATACAGTATATAGGTTTTGGTTATGAGACATCTCTCCAGCTCACAGTGTGTAGGTTTTTACAAACAAAAAAAGAAAGAAGAAAGAAAGAAAGAAAGAAAGAAAGGAAGGAAGAAAGGAAGGAAGGAAGGAAGAAAGGAAGGAAGAAAGGAAGGAAGAAAGGAAGAAAAGAAAAAAATCTGCATTTGAATGTTATCTTTGTATTGGTACATGTCTGCAGGGACATTGAGGTTTCTCCTCCAGAGTTCCTAATCCTCAGTAGTGGAGAAAAATCTTTCCCTTCAAACTCTCTGAACTTGCTATAGATAATGTCCTAAGACTGGAATTACAGCAAAGAAAAACAAAGAAATGACTTGGCTACAATATGAAAGAGCCCTGAACATGTAATTTTTTAAACAAAAAGTACAGCCATGATATGGAATAAGACAAAAAGCCCACCAGAATAAAATAGCATGGTTATACAAACCAAACTAATGAAACATATATACTTTTAAGAAGTCATAGATTTATGTCAACTTTCCTGACACAGCTGGACTTGAAATTAGCTAAAGTAACTTAGTGTTTGTAGCACATAAATTTTTGCTGGTGGGATTGTAAAAACACTTTAGAATTGGGTTTTGGAAACCCAATGTCTTGGCTCATTTGCAGTAGATCTGAGCATTGGTTATGTTCATGTGGCAGAAGAAAACTTACCACACTGCCTATGGAAAGGCATTTCTGGCATGCTGCGTGATGAGGTTAAACAGTGTATAACGATCAAACAGTGGAAGGAGAATCCAAAACAGATTTTAAAAATATATTCAACAGTTTTAGCTTAATTGAATCAAGATTTGGGATATCCCCAAAGATTAAGATATATTTTAAATGAGACATCACCACTCCCATCTGAAAAACAAAAGAGACTAGGAAAAATACTTTCATGGTACAAGTAAACATGAGGCATAGGGTTGCTAGACAGCCTGTGTTGAAGAGTCTCTGCTGAAGTTCCCGACCTGCATATAGATATCAATGCTGTGAAGTTCCTGACATGCCTAGAGATGTCAATGCTGTGAAGGACCAGTAAGAGAGAAGACTGCTGTATGTACAGGTGAGGTAACTCCCCATGTATGAAAATTGCATTGCCACCAACAGAAATAAAATATTTTTATCACCAAATAAATTTCACAACCAAAACCTTAAAGTAGAAGAAACAATGACTGGAATGGATCGGTTGTTCAGAAAAAGCTTTGACATGATGTCTGGGAAGTGAACGGCAAGCAGTCTTCAGCCATACTGAAACACCACCCTTGTTCTGATAGTGTTTCAAGAAGTAAAATGTCTGCGTTCACCCAGATAAGTTACACATGATTATGGGTATGATTGAACATGAGGCTGGTACTTTAAATGTAATGGAAACAGAATTTAGGTAAAACATACATACTCATAAGAAACTATATTATTGCTTTGGCTAAGAAAATTAATAAGAAAGAGAAATTGATGACATTTCACAACAGGCTTTATTTCAAGATTTTTATAAAACCAGAAGATATTTATAGAGCATATTATAATATTCTTGACTGATAAGTAATGTGTAGCTAAACAGTGCATTTATAGTGTGTATTCTTTAAATATGATCTCCATCTATAAAAATAAATGTGGTGTTCATATAGCAAAGGCCATTTCAGTCTCCTGAAAATAAATGTTTTTCTAGAATACTTAAAACTTGTTTTTAAATGAAGCCTCAATTACTAATAGGAAAATATTATAAAACCAAATATTTTCTTAGTTATAAATCAAACTAAAATATTTTGATTTGTACTTGCAAAAACTATGGAAGATCTGTAGAACAAGAGTATCTGGGAGCTTAAAAAATAAAGAAATTCTAAATATGTGATTAAATATTTGAAATACTCAGTAAGCTCAAAATATGGCCAAGGTCATTCATCCCTAAAAGTAATTAACAGATAGTTTTAATCCTGTTATTTGAATTAATATCCTCTTGAGTTTGAGCAATTTTTTTTCTTTCTCAGAAAATGTGTAAAACTCCTATGACTGCAAATGAAATAGACACTGATTTTTTTATCCTGATTTCCTTCTCATTACTGGCCTTATGTTCCAATTCTGAAGGTGTCTGTTAGTCAGCCCTGTCTAGGAGAACATTGATTTTTAAACAGAGAGCCTGAAAAACAAATTGAATATTCTACTAAAGTGAATACTGTCATTCACACAAGTGGGAGACAGTTCTTGCTCCATTTTAATGTTAATTCTTGAAGAAGGGCTTTTTCTATTCCCACATGTATCCATTGTGGTGTGTTTAATGTGTAGACCACCAGAGGCATCCATTCTTGGAAAGCACAGGGCAATAAGAAAGAAACCAAAGGAGGGTAAATGACAGAGATAGCCACCTGAAATTAAAATGAGCTAGCTGGGCGGTGGTGGCGCACACCTTTAATCCCAGCACCCGGGAGGTAGAGGCAGGCGGATCTCTGTGAGTTCAAGGCTGGGCTGGACCAACAGCCTCCAAAACAATACAGAGAAAACCTGTCTTGTAAAACCAAATAAATAAAAATAAAAAAATAAAAATAAAATAAAATGAGCTATTGTTATTGTAGTTTTTAATTGAGAAATTCTTGGTAATTTCTTCAGTAATCTGTTTTCAGCATGTATGCAGCTTAGGATGGAAGTTCACCCCAATTATGTCTATAGACGTTTTTCATGCCATATCTGTAAGGATGATTTTAAAACACTAGACTCCTAACAACTTATAATAATATTGGAGTGATTTCATGTAATCTTCCCATTATTCAGACTTAGATTTGTCAAGTATAAAAGTCATAGGCAAAATACTATAGAGGAATTTGGTGATCTGAGATCTATAAATGGAATGAACTGACCTTCAGTTTTTCCTTTAAGCTATGCGTGAATGTCTTCAGTAATCAATTTTCCCAGCTCTGTTAATCACTTGGTATTTCTACCTACAAATTCATAACTGAATGTATATTCTACTGTGTAATATAGCAACAGATGCTGGTGTGGATGTAGACCCAAGGAAGCCTGCCACGCACTGCTGGTAGTTATGTACACTACCTCTAGCCAGTATGGAGGTCAACATAGAAGTTTCCCAAAATCTACAAGCAACATTTCTGCATATCCCAGTTATGCTACTGCTGGGTACTGAATCAAAGGAGTCCAAGTTGATATCAAAGTGTCATTTGCCCATCAATGTTTATTGAAGCACTATTTACAATAGTTAGTCATGGAACCAAACTAGGTATCCATCAACAGAGCTATGGGTAGAGAAAATATGGCACAATGGAACAGTTTCAGGCCTTAATAAAGAAATTTTGTTGCTTGCCAGAAAGTGTACTCAGCCAAATGTAGCTAGTCTCAGAAATTAAAAACCTTTCCTCTCATATGTTGTCACTTAAATTTAATGTAGACACATAAAATTATGTGTGTATCTAGAATGTTAAAGTGGAAGTAAAACTGTGGAATGGTAAAGAGGACTACAGGAAAGGAGTAAATGGAGAACTAAAGGTAGAAATATGTGTGACATAAAATATATGCTTGTATAAGAACTTAGAAAATAAAACTTCAAAAGATTATGGATATGGCTTCCCTGCCAAAAGGAAAATTAGAAGATATCCAAAATTGATGTTGAGTGTTTAGGATACCATTAAATATTCTCTCTAAATATATGATGAACCAAGACTGAAATTTACTGTTTTGGTTAAAATATGTAAATAATTTTTGTAATAATAAGAAATGTAAATACTATTTCCATGAAAACAGCCAACTCTATCCAGGTGAGGTAAAAACCAGCTTGGGGCAATCTGAGGCAAGAGCACAGCGAGTTAGAAGACAACCTGGGCTATCCAAGAAAATTTGACAAAAGTGGAAAAAAGATGAAGATAGTTAATAAATGCTTACTTACTGGAATGCCTGGAATCTCACTTCAGATCATATTGAAAAAATTTCCATATATTACAGAAAATGGGATCAGACAGATATAGAATATCTATAACAAGAAAGCCTGACAGTGAAGGTATTGACTGGTAAGCTTAAACTTGAGAAATGACAGCAGTAAACAGAATACCAAAATTTTCTCAGGCTATAACAACTTTAACTCATGATTAAAGATGCACATCAGTGGGTAGATACCATTTTAGATACCTCTTTGCAATTTAATATGCTCTACTCATTTCAGATATCTAAGAATTTGCTAACAGTCTACTTCCAAATGCTGCTCTCCAACAGGTGTGGGTTCTTATCACAAAGTGAACTCATTTGCACCTGCTAAAGGCTGTGCCAGAATTACAGTAGCTGTGTCAGTACTGCTCTGGCTTATCAAATTTGCATTTCAAAGTGGCTAAATTGTCTTATAAGTGTATGCCCAGTGTGAAATTCTTTGCCTTCTTTCCTTGGTGCAAAATATTTGGTATCTGTACAGTGTGTGTGTGTGTGTGTATGTGTGTGTGTGTGTGTGTGTGTGTACTATATGTAATACATATATTAAGGAAAGAGAAAGAAGATGGGAGAGAGAGGAGTCAGAAGAATCTATGCTTGATCAAAAGCAAAGAAAGGAGAAGTTGTTTCAAAACATTAAGTTATATGGTTTGTATCAACATTAATATTTAGAATAAAACTGCAATCAATGTTAAAGGTTGAAGGAATTTTAGGTGACATCTAATACATCCTCCTCATTTTATGAATAAAAGAAAGAAAAATGGGCACAGTTGAAATGAGTTGATAAAGTTGACCAAAATCTTTTGAGTCATCTGTGTCTTGGTTTCAGGCCCAATTTGGGACACAGAATTGTGACTGACTGTCACCTTCTCTATCTTGTAGGACCCCAATAAAATGACATCCGCAGTTAAGAGAATAAACTCTGGGGAGAATTCCAGTGGGAAGGACAATTTTTTTTTGCCCATCAGTTTCTGCTTGAATTCTGACTGGTAAGGTATCTGATGGAAGCTTCTATGTTCTCCGAGAGGGAGGAAATAGCTCATACTGTATGACTTTGGATGCTTTCAGACACATTCATTGTTCATGGGCAAAGACATTTTGTTTGTATTTTAAAACTGAACCACATTTTCAGGTTAAAGTGATGCAGGATGTACATGCAAGCTTTGAGAAAGCCAAAGCATCACTGAAACAAAAGGAAACATTCATTTCTTCAGGATTTTCTTAAGAAGTCCTGTTAAAAGGCTTCACTTCTGTCTTGATATGTTAGACAAGACATATCATTTGGTTTCAATAAAAATTGTGTTAACTATTGTGTTGATAAAAATTGTGAATTAAATTTGATCACTGATTTAAAACCCAGGTTCCCCAAATTTCAATTAAGTAGATTAATTTCAGTTTAGACAAAGGTCCCCAAAGACATAAGAAGGTCTCTTTATGATCAAAGACATAAAAAGGAATATAGTACTCACACCTTTATGTTTTAGTAGAAAATAGAAATGTTGTAGTTCAGAGCATGGCTATACAATTGGAAGTGTTATTGGACTTTGAATATGTGTTTCTCCCCAAGACTCTGAGGAAAAATCATGTTCCCAGAGCAAGGCATTCTTCTGGAGACAGAGAAGTGGCGAATGCAAAGGGTTCATTAAAGAAATCAGTGATCATATGAATGACTCTCAGGGGACACTCCACTTCTGATGGCATGGGACGCACAATAGAAAGACTGGGCCCACCATGTTGGTACTTGGCCCACAGACTTCTAGTCTCCAAACTGTGGGAAGCATATTTCAATTTTTATAAGCCAGCAGTAATTTATAATCACAACATGACAAATGAAGGTAAATGTGGTGTATTATTGTAGCAAAGACCCAAACTATGATACATATTTAAAAACTCTAGATTTGGGAGCTCTATGATAGATATCAGAAAGCTACTCGGAGCTTTTCTGTTAAATGGCCTAATGAGCATAAATGTGAAGTCTAGCTCCAGGCTCCTAGAGTGAAAACAGCAACCAAAGCTGCTGAGTATCATCCAAGTTCTGCTCCAGAACAGAAAAATCAGAGAGGAAAATGGAGGGCAGAATGCAAGACATGGGGAAGATGTCCTAACATATTAGAAGTTCTCAACTCTCTAGAAGTGAGTTTTATGAGAGATGAATTTCCTCTCTGTGCACATTTTAACTTATGTGCTCACACTGCAGCCGGAGACTTGTGATGCAAATTTATGTGAATATCCTTTTCCCTCACCAGGTTAGGCAAACTTTGTATTTAACCCATTCCATCTGTAACATTTCCCCAAATTCACTGTATTTTTATTTTGTCCTTGTCCTGTCAATTTATTTTCTTTTACCCTCAATTCATAAGGTTTTTTGTTATGATATCAATCAATACATTTCTGTATTTCCCAATGATAAAACACAAAGTTGTAATTCTTTTATGGAGATTTCGTGTCTATAACTCTTAAACTAATATTAAGTTTTTAGCTTGGGACTTCACAGTATTCTAGTAAATAATAGTTCAGTTTCCTTATTTAAAAAGAAATTGGAGCATTTCTCACAGTTTTAAAAAGATTTTCAAAGATACATTTCAATATGTTAATTGTAAAAATGCTACATAGTCAAGATTAATACAACCCTACTTGTCAGCATTTGGGGAGGGGTGATAAAATAATTTCACACAGCAGTTGATTAAAAGAAAGCATGTTTCTAATTAATTAGAAATACATTATAAGAGACTGGGTGTGGTGGAACATGTCTTTAATCCCAGCCACGGGGAAAAAGAAGTGGGTGGATCTCTGTGAGTATGAGTCTAGTCTGATCTACATACTGATAACCATGACAGCCAAGGCTATACCCAGAGAAAGACTGTTTCAAAAAAATAATTAAGAAAAGAAAGAAAAGAAAATGAAATCCATACTTATTCTTGCATTGCTTAAATATCTCTTCTAACATATCGAATCTTTGAAGAGCCTCCTGTACTTCTCTCAAATTCTTCAACACTAGAGTAATTGTCAATTTTAATTATAAACTTGACAAAATCTGTCATCACTTAGGACCAAATGAATGACTCTCTAGAATAAGTGGACTCATGTCTGTGGAGGGATTATCTTTTCAAAATTATTTTATGAATAAAGATTTTTTTGTTCATGTATATCTGAACACTTTGAACCCAATGTCTATGGAAGCCAGAGGAAGATGATGATCCCTTGCAAATGGAGTTTCAGAAGATAGTGAGCCACCATGTAGGTTCTGGAAATTGAACCTAGGTCCTTTGGAAGAGCAGCCAGGACTCTTTACCTCTGAGCCATCTCTCCAGTCCTATTGAGATTATATTGATTACATTAATTAAGATGCAAAGACTTAGCCATTGTGAGCAGCAGCATCATTTCATGTATTTGGCTTCGAACTCAGAAGGGAAGAACAGCAGAAGCATGTGTGAACTAACTCATTGCTCTTGACTGTGGATGCAATGTGCAGAGCTGCTTCAAGTTCCTGCTTCCTTGATGTTCCCACATTGATGGAGTCTACGCCGGAGTCATGAAATTAAATAAACCCTTCCTCCCTTAAGTTAATTTGTCAGGATATTTTATCACAGGAGTAGAGAACAGATGCAAGACAATTAGCAAAAGAGTGTGGTCTAGTGATTTCACTTCATTTAATGGAGAGCTGACACAAGTAGAAAATTCTTTGTGTTAAGTTTTAATTTTATTTTTTTAAATAAAAGTATTCTATTGTCAAATCATCCATATAATGTTACTGCTTCACAGGGGCAAATACCACTACTAAATTATAGAAAGGTGAATATATAGAATTATGGCACATTTTGAATAATTAAAAATCTCTTTTATAATAGTGACAAGGATTGGTGAGATCTGGGGATGAATACTTTTGCTCCTCTAAAATTTATGTTGAATATCCGGCCCCAGTATAATTATTTGGAGGTGTACTCTGGGGTGTGCTTTGAATGAGGTCATGGGTAACAGTCCCATGGCAGAATTTGTTTAGCCTCAAAATAAAAAATAAGTTACTAACTATAGTTGTCTCTCGGAGGCACTCACGCTGAGAAATGACCACCTGAGCACAAAACAGTAATATATCAGCCTCCATACAAGTAACTACTCTTATGACATTTGTGATAAGTTGTGACAATTGAGACAAATATTTATTCAGCTACCCCTTTTTAAGTTGTGTTGCCCAACCTTTTGTTAGGACTCTGATCTTTTACTTGGCCTATCGATACACATTATTAAATCTACTTTCAACAAAATGAGGTCTTTATTGGGTCCTCTTTGCTCTGTCCTCCTACGCTTAACATCTGGCCTTTCCTATACCTGATTATCCTCCACCATTCTGAGTGATGTTCAGGCATCCTAGCCTCCCCTCATCAGGAATCCTCTAGGTCTGCTTACACTCCTCTCTATTTCTGATATTTCCCTTAAGTAATTTCCATTCATTGTCCTGCTCCCACCATATTGTCCCTTAGTATTCAGAGGTGAATCCAATTTTAACACTCTCGTCAGACCCTATTGTAACAGTCGCTAAATGTAATTGTGATGGTTCTGGATATGCTGCTTTGTCACATTTTTATAAATATCATGGAATATCTTCTTTCTTCAATAGTCATATAATCTGTTATATTGTTTCCACTGCCTGATCTTAGACACAGATCAAGCCAGATTCTAAATTAGGAAGCTATGATTAAATAAATAATTGCTTAATGTGACGAAAGAAAATATAAAACAAATGCTATCATAGTGACTTGAAGTGAATTTCAAGTTCATTCTGATGAAGAAGTGGTTTTAGCAGCCTATCAGAGGATTTTGAATCACACACACTATAATACAGGCAGCTATGAACAAAGTTTGGTCACTGATGCACTGACCACAGTCAACTTGAATTTACAAAACAAAACCCTGATAATGCATTAATTTAAAAAATAAAAGTAGGGACTAGAGACAGAGCTCAGTGCTTAAGAATATGCACCCCTCCAGCAAAGGATCTGAATTCAGTTCCCAGCACCCACATCTGGCAGTTCACATTCACCTGTAACTCCAGATCTAGGGGTACCCCTGCCTTCCACAACATCTGCCTCTATGTCCATACACATAATTAAAATAATTTAAAAAATTAAAATAAAAATATGTAAGCACTGTAAAAGTATCCCAAACCATTGGAAAGTAAAAATCACTAAATCAAGCAAGACTTTTATCTGCCTTTTACTGTTTTTGAAATCAAGCAAGGTTATCACATATTTAATTATTATTTTTTTAAAAACATACAGAAATAATATTTCAAAGGGAGCTCCACATTCACTTGTATTTTATCAAATGAGTTTGAGAATATGCTTTTTAGATAAATAACAGTCTAGGTGATGTACACTCCCCTCAGCTCTCTCCCCTGTGAATACTTGGTCTCAGCAGTAAGATGCTTGCTGTCAACGGTCCCAAAAAATACCTTTGCTCTAAGGAAGAAACTTGAGTGTTAATATGAACAAGAATCATGTTCTGACACTTCTATGCTCTCTCTCCTCCTGTTACCTTTTCAGCAACCACTTTTGTTCCTTTTAAGTAACTATGCATCTAACAGAAGGGGGTCACTATTAGTTCCTAGAAACATCACAGGGGCCAAAGGAAATCTAATGAGACTGATAAGTCTTGGAGAGATGACCTTGTCAATGTCCAAACCCTTTCCTCTCTGAGTCCCAACCTCTGATTCACTAAGTTTTCATTGTTTCTCAGCATTCAGGTTAAAGGTATGGTTAATGGCTGGGTTAGGGGTCCAGCAATAAAAAAATAATGGCGTATATCAATAGTTTTTAGTTAACTGTAATAGATCTCAAATAACTGAGATTTAACATCATAAGAGTGTTGAGTCCAAAAGTATTTTCTTATATGTTACTGAATCAACTTTTCATAGATTTTTTATGAATTTAATAATCTCCAAATGAGTAATAATGTCAGTTTCATGTTAGGACATTGTAGATATACAAGCTCCCACTCTTCTGGTAGCTAGAATCTTTGTATGTATTTGTAAGTAGAGCCTTAGCAACATTGGTACTTCATATAGGGTAATTAGAATTCTAACAGCAAAGCACAGATATCGGGAATGCTTTTGTGAATAGAGATAAGCAAGCAGTGTGCTACATTAATTTTTAAGTCTCTGCATATTAATGTCCTCAAAAATTGCATCTCTCATGCTTGCCTTAGTTTTGAACAGGTTTGATAGAGCATCTTTATTTAATAATATTTGATCATGCAAAATTAAACACATTTAGTTTTAAATTTTCCTGGTAATAGACTAATACCCTCTCTAAGAAGATTTTTTTCTCCAAGCCCTAGAGGCCTAGAATCCTGCAAACTTATTAAGATTCTACAACCCAGAGGGAAATATCTTAAATATTGCTGAATCAAGTTACTTTCTCAATTTGAAACTTTATTGATCCATTCTGGGATGATTTCTTAGAAGTTCTGTGTTGTGAGCAGAAATAATAGTCATTGAACTATTTAAAACTGGGGAAAAATGAAGTTTAGTCTAGTTTTTAATGAAAGGTGACTATTTTTTTAAATTGTAAGAGAAAGAAAAGCAGACACAGAAAATGGGCAGGCAGAGAAACAGAGTGAAGAAAACAATTGCCTGTGTAAGTACAATATCAAGAAATGCTCATTTTTTTCTTGTTTGATTAACAAAGTTTTAATGGTATTTATTATTGTGCTTTTTCATCTTCTTTGTTTGCCTTCCCTGTGATTCAAACCGGTCAAACTGCTTCGAATTTCCTTAAGACCTTATACCTCTGCTTCTAAGTGTCTTGGTACAGCACATTCTATATAAATAAAACAGCTTCTATTTCTTTTTTTTTTTTAAGACAGGATCTCATTATGTAGCCCAGTCTAGCCTCAAACTCATGACCCTCCTGCCTCAGCCTTCCAGGGAGTTACAGTGAAGTTTTATTTTGGGTTTCTCTTTAGTCATTTTATTTATTTATTTATTTTTGGCCTTTAACTTTTTCTTTTTCTTTTTAATTTTAAATTTAGATTAGAAACATGGTTGGTTCACAAGTCAGTTCCAGGTCACTCTCCCTTTCCCTCCCTTCCTCCCATGCCCTACCCCTAACTCCCCCATTATCCCCTAATTTCCCCAGGGAGGGTAAGGCCCTCCATGAGGGTGTCCATAGACTGTCATTTCATCCAGAGCAGGGCCTAGACCCTCCCCCCAAGAGTTCAGGGTGAGAGTTCATCTCACATGGTTGGATGGGAGTCCAAAGTCCATGTGTATACTCAGGATGAATACTGATCTACTGCCCAAGGCTCAAGAGATTACCTAGGCCTCCTCACTGACACCCACATTCAGGGGGTCTTGATCAGTCCCATGTTGGATTCCCAGGCATCATCCTGGGATTCAAGAGTTAACCCTTGTCAGGTCAGCTGTTTCTGGGGTTAAACCAGCCCAGTCTTAATCCCTTTGGTCATCAGTACTCCCTCTCTGTTACTGGCTATTTTGAGTTCAGCTCAGTACTTAGCCGTGGGAGTGTGCCTCTTCTTCCATCAGACACTGAATGAAGGTTCTGTTTCCCAGACTCTCTGACCATGGGATTGTAGGCTAGCACTCCCCAGATCTATGTCTAAAATCCATATATGAGAGAGTACATGCCATGTTTCTCTTTTTGTGACTGGGTTACCTCACTCAGGATGGTTTCTTCTAGTGTCATCCATTTGCCTGCAAATCTCAGGATTCCATTGTTTTTTTCTGCTGAATAGTACTCCATTGTGTAAATGTACCACATTTTCTCTATCCACTCTTCGTTTGAGGGGCATCTAGGTTGCTTCCAAGTTCTGGCTATTACAAATAATGCTGCTATGAACATAGTGGAACAGACATCCTTGTTGTATGAATGGGCATCTTTTGGATATATGCCTAAGAGTGGAGTTGCTCGGTCTTGTGGTACGTTTATTCCCATTTTTCTGAGAAATTTCTATACTGATTTCCAAAGTGGCTGAACAAGTTGGCACTCCCACCAGCAATGGAGGAGCTTCTATTTCTTAAATCCTCCAGTGTGAATGGTCTATCCTTCAAGAACCAAATTAAGAATCACCTTCTCAAAGAATCATTTTCTGATGTATCCTGAACATCTAAAAGTTTTTATGCTAGTTTGTTTAATTCCAATTATATTTAATAATGTGCAGTTCACATCCTAGCCTGGATCCAGCGACCTACTTTTTCCAAATCAATATCATCACGTTAAGAATCCATGGATTATGGAAGAGTCCTCTGGTCACCATATCTCTTGAAAGATTCTAACAGATACAGTCAGAGTTGAGACTCATATATCTTTTTCTTTTCTTTCTTTTTTTCTGTTCCTTTTTCTTTTTTTCTTTTTGACACATTTCTCTGTGTAGAGCTAGTTGTCCTGGAACTCGTTCTTGTAGACGAGACTGGCCTTGACCTCACAGAGATCCACCTGCTTCTGTCTCCCAAATGCTGAGACTAAGGCAGTAGACCACCTTCACAGGGCTACTAGGTGGTTCTTAACAAAATCAAATTGACAATCAAGATTTAGCCATCTCAGTTTCTGCATAGTCTACCTTTTTCTCTCAATTAAAAACTAAATGACAGACTTGGAAATCCTGCTAGATAAGAAACAAATTAATTAAGCCATTAGGAAAAAAATGTCTTTTGTTTTGGAAAGCTGAGCAAAAATTCCTTGATTACTTCTGTAAGTTTTGGTGTAAGAAATATTTGAAATCAGATTAATGTCTGACTTTTTTGTAAACATGCTGGTTAGTTATAACTGTCAACTTGAGGCATTATAGAATTACCTGAGAAGAGAGCCCCCACCCCTCATTTTGTAGGACTTCATTGGAATTCTATACCGTCCCTTTTGATCATATTCTCCTCTTTCTCCTACTTGACGCAGATCTAGTCCCCTTCCCTACACAGCCAACTCTTTATGCTCTTGCTTTCTTAAATACCTGAAGAATATTTTTTGTTATGCATATACTTTTGGATGTGTGGCCTTCACTGGAGGATAGTTTTTGGGCCAGAGGCTGCACCCTAAAAATGAACAAGCAAAAACAACCAACTTTCCATTTCCTAGGAGCTAGCAATTACCAATAATTCCTTATCTAGAAGTGGAACTGCATGCTCTTCTTCACTCTCCAAGTTAGAATTTAGAGATTAGCATTCTGTAGGTTCTTGTTCTCTGTACTTTGAGCAGTTGTGGATATCCATGTCAAGTACTAGCTATTGTAGAAAGAAGCCTCTCTGATGAGATTTGACCTATACACAAATCTATGGGTACTATGATAAGTTATTAGGAATTAGTTTAATGTAATGTATACTTAGCAGAATAATGGTTTTCAGTTCTCCACTAGGGGCTACCATGTGTTTAACTACCATCTTGATCTTTATACCAGTGCCATGTATGGGTTCCTCTTTAGAGTGAATTTTAAATCCAATCAGAAACTGGTGAGGGAAAGGAGTGTTACTGAGATATTATGTAGATCCGCTGTCCTTTGGGGCTTATTTGTATTGCTTATAAATTGAAGCAGGAAGAACTACCATGAATATGATGAAAGCTAACTGAGCACAGTCAGAAAGTATGGGGAAATTAGTTTTTCTCTGGGCTATGACCTGAATGTGCTATGACCAGCTATCTCAAACTCCTGTCTCTGTGGCATGCCTTTGATCATGGACTGTAGTCAAAGCTGTGAGCCAAAATAAGCTCTCAATCCTTTGCTGATTTTCATGCAGATATTTTATAACAACTAGAGCAATCAAACTAGAATATACTGTAATTGTGTGACTCTGATATCTTTACAATACAGGTGAATTTTCATAGCTTTCTGTTATGCAATTTATTTCTTAAAAGAACAATCTTACTACCAGATGAGAAAAAGTAAAAGCATGGCCTAAGACTAAAATATTACCTGAAAAGTCTAATTTCATGATTGAGTCACAGCAAGGTCAAGAATAACCTGAGAAATCTTCTATTCTTTTCTCTCTTTTTCTTCTCAGGGATAAGTACGTCTACATCTGTCCATTTTAAAGAAATGTGAACAGGATGGGAGAAAACTACGTGCCTACTATATAAACAGTGACCTGAGGCTTTCCAATGTTAAAATCATTGTAATTACCGCTGGAAATTCCTCTGTCTTTGTTTCTCTTCTTTGTGTCCTCTAAATTTGCTTGCCCTTCTCCCCTTCCTTTCTTCCATCCTTCTGTCTCCTTCTCTAGGTTTTGTTTTGCAACTACCTATGAATATAAGGAAAACCAAAGCAATACAAAAATTAAATTAAATGTCCATATTCATAAAACTTTTGCCAGTTAATGCTTTTTTAAAAACTGAAATTAGCCAATTATGTTTCATCTTTACCACTGTGTAAGTTATTTCCTAACTTGTTTTTTTCCAGTTCATGCTAAATAAAACCATCACAAACTGTTTTAAATGCAGTGTGTTTTCTCGTAAGTTGTGTACTGAAGGTTGAATAAATATTTCAACCTTAAGAAAACAAGTTTACTGTTTTTCTGTTTTGTTTTGTAATTTGGCTCTGTAAAACATTGTATTAGATAATTAGTTTGATTTTGCACAAACAAAGCAACCATTTGATTGCTGTGTTGTTCACATTTTCAGCTCATTGCCTGAGCATTAGGTGGGTAGATATCAATGGAAGTAGATATAAATGGAGGTTTTCCACTAGGCTCTATAAGGAGTCATTTTTCTCAGCACTAGTAGAGATTAGAGCTGGTAAAGTAGACTTTTAAGGTATTAGACAAATATTTGGTGAAGAATTCTCAATAAACACTAATTAAGTCAACTACAAAGGAACCCTTAGGGGAAGATCAATATTATTAAGTGTTTAAGCTAGCTTTCCACTTTTAGAGCACCTACATGCAATTGGACAAGCCTCGATTCTTCCTCCCCATTCATGCTTTCCCCTTCCCTGATAATCTAAACCGATGTCAAATTCTAGATCCAATGATTATTCATCTCTTACATATGGAAGCTCATTAAATTATGTAGTCACATTCAAAATGTTTCATAAATGTGTTGAACTCTGCTTTATTGAACTTTGTCAATATATAAGACTCATAGATCTGTTAAAATTGAAAATTCATGTGAGAAAGAAAAATACTTGAATTAATTCCCATTTTCTCCCCCAGTATAGAACATTGTAAAATTTTGTTTGACTGAAAGAAAACATTTAACAATCATGATACTGTGACTACCTTCTGTGATGTAGGCCTAAGTAATTCGTAAATAGCCACTATTAATGGAAAAATATCAGCTACAGAAGATCTGAATTACGTTATGAATGTAAGATATCTTCCACCCATTTTTGTTTAATATATCCTGTTTTTCAGCAACAAAGTAGGTAGCATACCTGGAGTTTGATTGTTATGTGGTAATCATTTACTGTTTTAAATTTTGTCCTGTAATTTTTGTTTGAGGTCAGGATTATTATGCCTCTGGTTTTTGTTGTTGTTGTTTGTTTGCTTGCTTTTTTTTGTTTTGTTTTGTTTTCCAAGACAGGGTGTCTCTGTATTGTTTTAGAGGCTGTCTTGGTACTTGCTCTGTAGACCAGGCTGGCCACAAACTTACAGAGATCCTCCTGCCTCTGCCTTCCCAGTACTGGGATTAAAGGTGTGTGCCACCAACGCCCGGCCAATTTGTTTGCTTTTTTTTGTTTTGTTTTGTTTTGTTTTGTTTTGTTTTGTTTTGTGTTTTTATTAAATAGCCCAAACATCAGAGATGTCTGGCACTTGCTAAAATCCACATAGCTGGTGGATGTTGGGGTCTGAATTCAGGCAATAGGGTATCGTTGGGAGTTCATTCTCTAAGACAATTATCTGTTTTTCAACATATTGAATACTCCTTTGATGGAGGCTACAGAACATCTCAGGGATGGAGAGGCCATCCACTGTGCAGCAAACCGAATAAGTTGTATAGGAAAAAATTAGCAATTGTCTAATCACTTGTCAGAATAAAACAAGAATTAGTGTGGGGGGTGGAAACACTGAAGTTATTAGAGAAAACAACTAGAGACTAAAACTCTTGCTACAAAATCATCTATGTTTTTATGAAATATTATGATTCTAGATTTTTTTGGAGTTGGTTGCAGATATTACAATCTGTAGGGGCTTTGACAGACTCCAAGTACAAAGATCTTTACTTATTGCATATTTAGCGTGAGCCTGAAAATAAATGAAGCTTATTGACATTCTAGGAAATATTTTGCTTATTTGAGAGTTGAACAGTTGAGCATAGAAACACCACCTCTTAAATTATGACACCATGAAATTAAGCAGAAATAAAAAAAATATAATGCCAAGAAAGCAGCCAGAATAAGAATCAGGAAGACAAGAGTAGAAAGATGCATAATTATAACTCAGCATTGTTTTCAAAATTAAGATAAAGGAAACTTCATTCATTGCTGCTGAGAGTTCTGGTTGACACATAAACTGTGGAAATCATAATGGATAATAATTGAGTTAACCATGATGAAGAAATTTTCATTTTACACACACACACACGTATATATACATCATGAAATTTTATATGGATATCAATTTCAGTGTATTTGCGTTAATAAAAATCTAGAGATATAAATCCAAGAAAGACTAAATTGGTAATACATAATAGAAGGGCATCATGGGACATCTTGCAAGAGTTAGAGCTTATAATACATATATAGGTCTTCAGGGGAACATCTTTAAATAATATATAGAGTATAATAAAATCAAAATAATCATACCTAGTAAAAATTAGATAGTCAGAATGTTTAACTTGTGTGATAATCATAAGAAAATCAGTCCAGTTAAAAATGTGTCAAAGGTCTGAATGTGTGTATTTGTGTGTGTGTGTGTGTGTGTTCCTTCAAGGGAGATATATAAATGAAAGTAAGGTCATGAAAAGATGCTGAATAAAATTATTCATATATATATCCTGTAAAGTAGAAAAATAAATGCCCTGGCTACTATATTCTTTCCACCTACCCCTTCATGGAGGCATTTGAAGAAAACATTCCTCTTTAGGGATGAGTGTTTGAAGATCTCTAGATCTCTGTATATTGTGTGGTTGTGGGTTTCTGTATATGTTTTCATCTACTGCAGGGAGGAAACTTCTCTGATGATGGCTGAGTAAGGCATGGATCTAGGAGTATAGCATAGTCCCTTTAGGAGCCATTTTGTTGCCAAGTTCCTTTAGCAGAACAGTTGTATTTGGTTTTACACTATTGTCACAGGCCTATCTAGTCTCAGGTTTTTGACCAGCTTAAATGTGTTAGGGATGGGTTCCATCTCATGGAGGGGCCATAAATCCAATCAAATTTTGGTTAGTTACTCCTACTACCTTTGTTCTCTATTGCAGTAGTATGTCTTGCAGGAAGAAAACCATTATAGAAGAAAAAGCTTATAGCAGGGATAGTGTTTACCTTTCTCATTTAGTAGCACACATAATATCTCCCAGTACCATAATAACTAGTCCACAGAGGTGAAAGCTCTAGGTAGTCACTAGCTAAATCATTTATGTTCGGTGAGTTATGTATGTGTTCCTTTCAGCAATAGGGCCTGACCAACAGTTTGTGAAGAGCCACCAACAGCTTTGCAATAATCTGAGCTGCTTGGTGGCTACTGTGGGCAATAGCTCAATTAGATATAACATATTCCTGGTAGTGGAAGTATCCTCTAGTGACAAGAGATGGCTACTTGAGGCTCTTTCACATCCATTATTTGGCAATTTTATATATTTTTATAGGAACAATCTATTGTATTAGTTTCAACATGACCCATTAAATGCCCCGTAGTTTTAGCTGACACACCCCATATTTCCACTCTTACCACCGTCTTCCCTCCCCCATACAGTCTGATCCTTTAATTCTATTCCCTCATCCTCATCCATCCATAGCTATCTATTCTATTTCTCCTTCCCAGTGAGATCCATCCCTCTACCCTAGTCCATTACTCCATCCCAAAGCTTTGTGATTATAGAGATTATAGCTTAATAATGACTTCATTGCTAGCATCCACATATAATAAACATATGCCATATTTTCCTTTTGGGGGTTGGGTTACCTCAAGTGAGTCAGGTTACTTTTTCTACTTACATTCAGTTGCCTGTGATTTTTGTGATTTCATTTTTTAATGACTGAGTAATCTTATATTGTGTAAATATACCAAGTTTACATTATCCATTCTTCCATAGCAAAACATCTAAGTTATTTCCAATTTCTGGCTGTTATGAAAAGAGCACAGTGACTATAGTTGAGCAAGTGTCTTTGAAGTAGGATGAAGTATCCTATGAATTTATGCCAAGAGAGGTATAGCTTCATCTTCTGGATCTTTGTTTGTTTTTAGTTTATTTGTTTATTAACTTATTTTGCAAGACAGCTTTTCTCTTTGTAGCCCCACTTGTCCTAGAACTTTGTAGACAAGTCTAACCTTGAACTCACAGAGGTCTGTCTATTTCTGCCTTCTATATGCTGGCATATATATATATTTTTAGCAGCATGAGCTTTCATTTGTTTTATTGATATTAGCCATTCTGACAGATATAAAATCAAGTTTAAAACTAGCACTGATTTTCAGTTCTATGGAGATTAACGACCCTGAACATTTCTTGAAGTGCTTCTCAGTCATTTGCATTTTTTCTCCTGATAAATCTGTTTAGATATATATCCTATTTTAATTGGATTATTTGTTCTCTTGACACCTAGTTTTGTGTGTGTGTACTCTTATGCATTTTGGATATTCACTGTCTATTGGATATTTAGCTTGGAAAATCGTTTTTCCATTCTGTATCATGCTGCTGTGTTTCAATGAAATCCTTTGCCATATAAAAGCTTTTCAGTTTGTAGAGCTTCAAGCCAGACAAAAATCCCAGCACTGGAAAGAGGAAGAGGCCACAAAATACCACCCCTAACCAAGAAGATAATTGTAATTGATAGCTGCTGGTGAAGGGAAATCAGTTTTCTCTAATGGAATGTAACTGAGTGTATCAACCACACTGCAGAGAAGGCCTCATACCTAGAAATAGTTGGCAAGCACAAAACAAGTTCCATGTTTTGGAGAGACAATACAAAAAAATGGCACTTTATTGTATAATTATTTTGACTTTTGTGTTTGCTTTATTTTGTTTTGAGAAATGAAAGTACAATTTCAGAGGGTGGAAGATGGGGGGTATCTTGGAGGATTTGGGGGTAAGGAAGACATGATCAAAATGTATTATATAAAAAACTGCAAATAAAACCAGGAAGGAGAAATAGATTCCTAGGCAAAACATCAATGATTGAAACATTAAAAAAATATCCAAAGCTCAGAAGACAAAATCAGGGAAAGTGTATTTCTGATAAATTTGAACATTCAAATAGAGCTGAATATAAAGGCAAAATTAAAACATCATACACTTGGGCAAACAAAGATTTATGGTGTGGAAAGATGTGATAAAACTGGTAATGCTAATTGATACACTTGCTATAGCAAGTCTGGCCAAACACTGAAAAGAGCCCCAACACAATAGTTGAAGATGATTTAAGGAAGTATTTTGTTTCTTCCTAAGGTTCTGATATCCAATGAAATGTATAACCAATTATTGACTGATATAAACTAAGGAATAGAGATCTCAGTATCCACAAAAAACAACTAATACAATTCTTTCAAGTATTTGGAGGAATATTCTGTAGATAGGCAGATAATTAATGCCTGTAGCAAATAAAACACAAAAGTAAAAATAATAACTAAAGAATGGGGTGAATCTAACACCAAGAGTTAATACAATGTGGTGTTTAGTTATCTAGTCTCTAACACACATTTTAATTAATTTGCATTATAAACAACCTTATTTTACATATGAATCCCAGCCCAGTTCCCTCTCCTTCCTGTATTCCCATTACCCCCACCATCTCCAAATTCCAGCCACTAACCACTCCTCAGAGAGAATGAGGCCTCCCATGGAGATTATCAAAGTCTGTCACATTTTTGGGGGCAGGAGCATGGCCCTTTCCCGTATATAAATGCTGAGATAGTGACCCTCCAAAAGGAATAGGCTCCAAAAAGGCAGTCCATGCACTAGGGATAAATACTGGTTCCACTGCCAGTTGCCTCATAGACTGCCCGAATCCCCCAACTGACTCCCACATTCAGGGGACTTCTGTTTTATGCAGCTTCCCCAGATGTCAACCTGGAGTCCATGTGCTCCCACTTGCTCAGGTCAGCTGTTGCTGTGAGTTTCCCCAACATGGTCTTGACCCGTTTGCTCACCAGTCCTCCCTCTCTACACCTGGATGCCAGGAGTTTGGTTCTGACATACAGTTGATGTACCATACCATGCGGCATGGTGGTTTGGTGTACTGAGTGTAGATAATCCATCTAAGCAATAAGAGTGAGCATTGAGACAAACCCCTCCCATTAGGAAATCATTCAGGCTTTATGTAATCTTCTCTTAACTTCTTCCAGGAGGTTTGCTTGTCACATATAACATATTAAATAAATATGTAAGCTTTCTCTCTGTAAGGATTTCAAAATAAAATTTAGTCTAAGGCCCATTATCAGAGGTTAAGAAAGCTTTCTGTAAATATTTGCTTTCCCTGGAGTAGGAGATAAAATAGTCCAATTTAAACTTTAATTAGGATTGAGGATGTCCAGAACATATTGGTAAGAAACAGGATTGAGCAAGCAAGAACAACTTCTTGTGAAATGTACTTATGGGCACCTGGTATTAAGTGATTAAGAATGGAGGATAAGATGAACTTTATTTCATCTTTACTGTAATTCCCATTAAAAATTTGTTCTGAGCTGGCTATGATAGTGCAAGCCTGTCAGGAGCAGGGGAACCTTCAGAAATTCCGTGTCATCTTGGTCTACATAGGACCAGGACTAGGTACTGAAAAGTTTTCTCTAATTCAAAAGTAAAATGAGTGAGATAGTTCAGTGGATCAGGACACACATGTGTGCAAAGCTGAATTAAAGTCTTGGAACATAGGATGAATGGAGAGAATGAGAGAAGTGATTCTGCTGTGGAATGTCCTCTGAGCTCTATATGAGCACATGGCACTAAAATACCAACCCACCTACCCCTACCCACACACACACACTGAACCTGTTTTAAATGCTAAACCAAATAAAAGGTAATCCCCCAAATCATCACAAAGTATTGTTTCTGGTTTTTGAGATCTTTTATATTTACCTGTCACTCAGCTGTTTCTTACAAGTTGTCCTGTACTTTACCTATTTGAACATTCTTTAATGCCCAAAAAGTGGGCAGAAACCAGGCAGTCTTATTTCCTCACATCAAAGCAAGCGACCAGCCCACAGCAGTTCTTAAATTAAAGTTGAAACTGTAAGGAAAGAGAAAGGGATAAGGGAGAATTAGGTGTGACAGAACTATGAGACAGAGAACATGGGAAAGAGAAGGCTGTTGTTGACAACCATAACTTCAGTCACCAAAACCTTATTTCAGAGGAGCCTGAAAATTCAGGTCTGTGAATTAATGTTTGCTAAATTGCCTAAATATTATGCCACGATGTGCAGATATACAACATTAAGCATGACTATAGACAAAAATAGAACAGCTTTTGCTCTTAATGCTGCTGGATTGAATTGAATTCTTCATTTATCCCTCACTCCTTTTTAACTGCAGTGAATATTGTGTGGTGCTTGTGGGATTTGGAATTGTTCAGAGTGAATTCTAATGAAATTTCATCAAGAGTCAGCCACTCTGTTAATAAGAGGGCTTGTCTTTTTTTCCCTAGAGAGTGAACTAGAAAGTCTCTAACTAAAGAAAAGAGACGGGCTACATACAAGAATGGTGCTCAGACAACTTCAATCTCTTCAGTACTTTATGCATCAAAGAAAGCAAGTTATGATTGCTGGAGTAGTCATTTGATTTTAAGGCCATTTAAAAGATCCTGTTACATATCCCATTGGAGTTACACTACAAAAACACAAATGAATATCAACATGGAGTACCAGATGCTTCCTAAATAAGCTTTGTAATCTAGCATATGCTTAATAAATCTGAGCTAGCCTTCTATTGATGTTTATTGTAAAATAGCAAATTGCAGACTTGTCACCAATAATAATAAAATCTGACTATTATCTATACTTGTTATGACATGATTAAAATGACAGCCCTATGCTCTTTCTTCACAACTTATATAACCTCAATGTAATCATTAGATCAACAACAGGTAAATGACAATCTACAAATACTGGACAAGTAGTCCATAAGACCATAAGACCATTGAGGCCATTAAAAAAAGAAATAACATGTAAGAAATTTATATTTAAGAAAGGCATAAGGAAAGAAAAATGACTAAATATAATATAACAATCTTAATGGGGTCTCACAACATGAGAGGACATTAAATAAATAGATGTTAAGGTTGAAAACTAGGGACTTTAATGACAACACATTAATATTGAGTTTTACTAGAAATAAATGAACTATATAAAGTGCATATAGCTATGCTTATATATATATATAATCTCTATCTTTCCATAAGCATAAGGTTTTTGAGAGCTCTGGATCATTTTTGCAACTTCTCTGTGAACATGAATGTACTGTAAGGTAAAGCTTATGGATGAAGGTAAACTTTAGAAATGTTTACAGATCATACAAAACCTTACACACAAATAAAAATATTTTGAAACAAAGTAACTTCCAAAAATACAAACAGGTGTTAAGAGAAAATTTCAATGTAAGTTATTAACTGTTGGAAAATAATAAAAGATTAGTTAGGAAAAATGATAAACAATATTAAAAACCTACAAAAGAAAAAGTCTGTTTTATTTATTATTGTATTTCAGTTTTCTATTTCATTAATTAAAATATTACTTGGTGAATTAAAATTAGATTTTTACATGCTTGAACTATAAGTTATATTTTCCTGTTCACATTTAGGTTTAGGTTATTCACTGTACATTTCAGTACTTCAGGCAACATATTTCAGCTTTTCTATCTTATTACTGTAAGTGTCTGAGCACAGTTTTTCTCAAAGTAGCACTTTTGCTGCAGCCTAAAAATGTTTATGTAAACTCTTTCATGATTACATTTAGTGAGATTTTGTTTAGTGTAACTTCTTTACAGCCCCAAGATTTTATCAACAATTACCTCTGAATGTAATAACTTTAGTCATATCATACTTTGAGTAATGATAAATACACAAAGTCAAATATTTAAATACACTATGTAATTCAATCAAAACACTATCATGTAATCTTACATACAAACATATTTAAGTACCTATTCTTCTATTACATTTTTTGAGATTATCTGGCTTTCAAATACACATGGGTGTGCATGCACGTGCACCCTTGCCACTACACAATTCTCCATCCAAGGATGGAGAATAAATACATTTATTAGATTTGAAGAAAATGGTGATTGGGAGTACTATACAAGCTGTCATAATAATTCAGAAATTGTATGTGGATTAGACTGCAATGTCTATAGTTTTGTCTCAAATTTGTGTCCCCCCTTGTATTCACACATATATTTCTTTATTCCTTCTTCCATTAATGCATGGTATAATGTACTATAATGAATTCTGCATACAGACACAAGCACAGTGCATCTATAACCAGCCATCATCATCTAATGCTAAAGGACTCTTAATTAATGGATAAGTACTCCAATAGAAGGAATGCAACAGAATTAAATTAACTTCATAAAGAGCCAGCCGAGCGGGTACGAGGAATGAAAAAGTGAAGGCAGAGAAATAGAAATAATGTGAATAAGTGGCACTGAGACAATGCACTTGGTGGCCTTAAGATTTTCAAGTATGAATTATGAAAGCTTAGGTTTCAGTGAATACTTGATAGATAGTGCTTTTTTACAAGAAGTCAAATAAGGAACTCATTAAACTTGAATTCAATGTTGCATGATTTTTCCACCTTTTTTACTTAAATTAGAAACAAGCTTGCTTCACATGTCAGTCACTGCTCCCTCACCCTACCCCCCTCAACCTCCCCAAATCCCCACCCCATCCCCGATCTGTTACCCAGGGAATGTGAAGCCCTCCATGGGGCATCTCCAAAGTCTGTCATATCATCCCTGGGAGGGCCTAGGCCCTCCCCCATGTGTCCAGGCTGAGAGAGCATCTCTCCATGTGTAATATGCTTCCAAAGTCCATTTGCACACCAGGAAGGGATAAGTACTGATCTACTACCCGAGGGCCCATAGATTGCTGAGGTCTCCTCACTGATACCCACACTCAGGGGTTCTGGATCAGTCCCATGGTAGCCTCTCAGTCATCAGTCTGGAGTCCTTGAGCTCCCCTTTGATCAGGTCAGCTGTTTCTGTGGGTTTCACCAGCCCGGTCTTGACCCACTTGCTCATCACAACTCACTCTCTGCAACTGGGTTCCAGGAGTTCATTTCAGTGCTTAACTGTGGGTGTCTGCATCTGCTTCCTTCAGCCAGAGAATGAAAGCTCTAGGATGGCATATAAGATAGTCATCAATCTCATTATTGGGGGACAGCATTTAAGGTAGCCTCTCCAGTATTACTTAGATTACCAGTTGGTGTCATCTTTGTAGATCGCTGAAAATGTCACTAGTGACAGATCTCTTCTCAAACCTATAATGGTTCCCTTTATTATGGTATTACTCATCCTGCTCTCCTCTATTCTTCCCCTGACTCAACCTTCCTGCTCCCCCATGTCCTCTTCTCCCCTCCTCTTCGACCCCTCTCTTTCTCCCAGCTCCCTTTCCCCTCCCTTCACTTCATGCTCCCAATTCATTCAGGAGATCCTGTTCCATTCCCCTTCTCCTGGATACCATGCCTATCTCTCTTAGGGTCCTCCCTGTTTCTCAAACTCTGTGACAGTGGGATTGTAGGCTGGCACGCCCCTACTCCATGTCTAAAATCCATATATGAGTGAATACATACCATGTTTGTATTTTTGTGACTGGGTTACCTCACTGAGGATAGTTTCTTCTAGTGTCACCGTTTGCCTGTAAATTTCAAGATTCCATTGTTTTTTTTCCACTGAATAGTACTCCATTGTGTAAATTTACCACATTGCCTCTATCCACTCTTCTCTTAAGGGGCCTCTAGGTTGCTTCCAGGTTTTGGCTATTGCAATTAAGGCTGCTATGAACATAGTTGAACAGAAGTCCTTATTGTATGAGTATGCATCTTTTGAGTATATGCTAAGAGTTTAATTGCTGGGTCTTGTGGTAGACTGATTCCCATTTTCCTGAGGACTCTCCATACTGATTTCCAAAGTGGCTGTACAAGTTGACACTCTGACCAGCAGTGTAGGAGTGTTCCCCTTTCTCCACATCCTCTCCAGCATAAACTGTCATTGGTGTCTTTGATTTTAGCCATTCTGACAGGAGTAAGATGGTATCTCAAAGTTGTTTTGATTTGCATTTCCCTGATGGCTAAGGATGTTGAGCACTTTCTCAAGTGTCTTTCAGCCATTTTAGACCCCTCTATTGAGAATTCTCTATTTAGTTCTCTAGCCCACTTTTTAATTGTATTATTTGGTGTTTTCGGAGACTGGCTTCTTGAGTTCTTTGTAAATTTTGGAGATCAGCCCTCCATCAGATTTGGGCTTGGTGAAGATCTTTTCCCATTCTGTGGGCTGCTGTTTTGTCTTATTGCCTATATGCCATATACTGTGTTGCCTTTCTTTCTGTGTGTAGATAGATCTATGTACAAATTCCCCTCTTTATCATAATCAAAAGAGTCACATTGGATTCATAAATCACGCCAATAATATAAATCTCATCATTTGAAATGATCTTATTTCCAATTCATAGTTCCTCATAACTAAGAAAGCACTTTTAAAGTAAAGGATTGTTCTAAATACTATATTAAAATGCATAATTCATATAGTTTATCAAATAATCCACATGTAATTAACATGAATATCATATAGATATATTCTAGTAGTGATTAAAGTACCCATCTATATATGTGGAATTTTACATTTTTGAGTAGTTTCCATGTTAATGTGACAGCAGACCATAGAGTTGAGAAAAAAATTATAAACTGTAAAAGAAGAAAATCCTGTGATGAGGAATTACATTTTCACTTTGCAAAGCTGTGATATATGGCTTTTTTTATCTTTTACTTTGTCATTAAATTAACACAGATTCATAAGAAATGTCACACTAATTGGGATAACTCTCAGTTTGATACAGAAAAAGGTCATGCTTAATCAAATGGACTATATTATTCACCAAATCTCTTTGTAGCTAGCAGTATATAGAAAGAAGCTGTGTTGAAGAAGAAGGAGGAGGAAAGAGGACAAGGAAGAAAAAGAGGAAGAAGAGCAGGAGCAGCAGGAGGAAAATCAGGAAGTCAACCTGGTGATGTTTACCTCTAAACACACCACTTGGGAGCCAAACAAATTCAAGACCAGCTTTGCCTAAATATGTAAGGACAACTAAGGAACTAGAGAAACTAAAATTGAATAAATATATAATGTTACCAGATCTCAGAATCCAGATTCTAAGACCACAGGGAAGACCTTGAAGCCACAGAGAGCTAGCCATAGAACACAAATGGAGATGCCTCAATCTGTTGGTGGTATCTGAGTTCGTGGCAAGAGGGCCCTCTACTCTCCAACCTGATGCTATGTTGATCTTCTAACTATCTGTGGTTTCCTTCCAGCTGCTAACACTTGTAGTTTCCTGAGAATAAGTAATTTACCTTTGTTCATATTGTATATGCTACTCATGAGGCTATGGTTTTGATGTTTTGAAACTCTTTTATTTTGAGACTCATATAATTTTAATAAATAAAATCATCTCCATGATATAGCCTTCTGAGCCATCTTTCATGTTTATGTCCTTGTCCACAGTTTAGTAATTTAAAATACATATATTTAGAGACTTTGAATTAATTTCATGATGTTATATGTGACTCACCCATTTAATCTCAATTTTGTTTGCATTGCTTGATCTTACTTGTAGCTTCGTGGTACCATTTTTTGGTCATTTTTTCTGTAGGAATATTTTAATGCAAACAGTACAGATAGCTTGGAAACCTGCAAACATTTTGTCTGTTCATTACAGTTCAAGGTTTGTTTGTTTTTTACTACAAATTTTAGCAGACTTTGCCAGTTACAATTTCTTGTGATTTACAGTTACTACTAAAACAAACCCCACATCTCATTGAAAGAAACATTCATTGTAAATCCTCAAGATGTTTTTTTTTTTTGCTTTGTTTTTCAAGACAGGGTTTCTCTGTACTGTTTTGCAGGCTGTCCTGGAACTCACTCTATAAACCAGGCTGCAGGCTGGCCTCGAGCTCACAGAGTTCCACCTGCCTCTGCCTCCTGAGTGCTGGGATTAAAGGAATGTGCCACCAATGCCCAGCAGAAATTATTTTTCCAACTTGTTTGAAAACTAACACAACGAAATTCCCCACTGAAGATGTGTGTTCATGCTTGGTTTGGGGACAGCAGTGCTAATTCCTTCCAAGAATCAGGCCTCAGTTTCTCCCCACTTATGGTTTCAACTGCCAATCATTACTTTAGAGTCCCTTCTTTGACTTTTTTTTTAACCTCTTTGTGATACATGATACTTTTCCCTACACTCTGGGAGCTCATCTTCATAATTATAACGGTACTTATTGCATTTTTGTATAGCATTTCTTTATTCCTCAAAATAACAGTTTTTAGGACAACAAAATGACAAGGGCACTGAGCTTGGAGAAGAGGAAGGCCTGAGCATCCTCTTCTTTATATATGGCCCATTCTCCTTAAAAACGTCCACATGAGGTCGGCTTTTCTGTCTGAGTCTCAGAGAAAGTCTTCTGGCTTTTCCAGCACCATTTGTTGAGGAGCAACTCTTTCTCCACAGATACTTGTTACCTGCTTTGCTTGTGGGAATTTGTTTTCTAGGGCACTATTCTGTTTCAGTGTCAGAAAATTTGAATTTTTTTCATGAGTTTTATATGATCCTTAAGATTTTTCTTTTCTACTTCTGTAAATCAGCAAAGATTTGTAGAATTTGCACTTAGAATTAATTAAAAATCATGCTGGCTTAAGAGATTTTACAACTTGAAGTTCACCTCCTTTTATTATATTTAAAAATACATCAAATTCTGTTAAGCTGTGATTTCTTTTTCTTTTCGTTTGTTTGTTTTACTAATAAAAATTGTGTTTACTCAGAAGCATTCAGAAAGTCAACAAAACAGCTACAATTATTTTTTTTGCAATTACAGAGTGGCATTCAGTTAACAGAACAATAATCTTTGTATAAGCTGCATCAGAAACAACTGAAGATGGAAAAAAAAACCAAAAAACTAGTGTCCCCATATATAATTAATTTGTGCTGTGCACCAACAAGAACCTGCTTTAAATTTCCATGCCAATTTACAACCCCCTGATTGTACCAGGCAGGGTTAGTGGCTACTGAAAATACCACCAGGACAGGGCTATCTAAAGAAACATTCGGTAGTGTGTTAACTATACAAAAAAAAAAAAAAAAAAAAAAGACACTGTACAGTTTAAAAACAAATTTTACAAGCCTTAAATTTCATCTTTTTTTCTATAAAAGGAGTGAGTTGTGTACAGGGGGGTTAAATGCAAAAAAAACTGCGCTAGAACCAACTTATTCATCATCATCGCTGCATCGAGTTTTCCTTTAGTTCTTTAAGCGGCAATATCCTTTCCATGCTTCTTCAACGTGGCAGCCTTCCTTCTGTAAGGCTGCTTGTCATCTCCCGCAGTGCTGTTCCGCATCTTTCCCAGTTTCTTTGCAACATCATTAATGGACAAACCAGGGTGTTCTCCTTTGATTTTTGGGCGATACTCAGAACAGAACAAGAAGAAAGCCGAAGGAGGCCTATTGGGTGCATTGGGGTCCTTGAACTTCTTTTTGGTCTCCCCTTTGTGGGGGATGTAGGTTTTGGTTTCTCTTTCATAACGAGCCTTGTCAGCCTTTGGGATGTCTTCAAATTTTCCCTTTTCTTTAGCAGACATGGCCTTCCACCTTTCTGAGCACTTATTCGAGAACTCTGAGAAGTTGACAGAAGCATCCGGGTGCTACTTCTTGTGTTCCTCCCGGCAAATTTGCACAAAGAATGCATATGAGGACATTTTGCCTCTCGGCTTCTTAGGATCTCCTTTGCCCGTGTTTAGATGATTTTCTTATGTGAGGCACAGAGTTGCCCAGTGCCTGTCTGGCTCGCTCTTGTCCCGGTGCTGTCTCTATTGAGCTAAAAGTACTGCAATGGCTGAAGCTGTGATTTCTTATGTATACCAAACCATAAAAAATAATGGTTTAAAAAATAAAAGAAAACATTTTTTATTATTTTCAAAGCTTTGGGTCTGTGTATGCCTGATATTTTACGATGCATTTGCCTGGATGAAGATCCTTTGCGTCCAGGCGGTGTGGTGCACGCCTTTAATCCCAGTACTACAGAGGGAGTGCCAGGATGGGGTCCAAAGCTACACAGAGAAACCCTGTCTCAAAAAAATAAATAAATAAAAGAGCCTTTGCCTTTGATTAATAAATGATCATCTTAGTCATTGCAGAGAAAATTAATGACTAAAATGTTATGATTCTTAGTTTTTTAATACCTATTTTATTACTACCATAATATTATTTTCCTATACATGTTGTTTTAATACATCTTTTCCAACTCTCCCCCATTCCCTTACCATTTGTCCTCACCTGCCCTCAGGATCCCTCGAACTTTCATATCACAGGAAATACATGGTATCAACTTCCTCTTTCATTTTTTATTTAGTGCATGCCAAGGGTAGGTACACATGTCATGGTATACATGTGGAGGTCAGGGGACAGCTTATTGAAGTGGTTCCTTGTAGTTTTCAAGAATCAGTAAGGTCCTTGGTGTAAGAGTCTTCACTCCTCAGTGGTCCTGACACTATTCTCTCTCTCGCCTCTGTCTCCCTTTCCTTCTCTGTCTCAGTCTCTTGTCTCTCTGTCTCTCCTTCTCTCTGTGTCCCTCCCTCCTGCCCCCTCTGTCTCCCCTTCCCTCTTTCTCTCCCTGTCCCCCACTCTCTTTCTACAACAGGTCTTTTCCAGCCTTCAGCTCCTGCTTGACTCAGCAAACATGGAGACAAACATTACTACTTATTAATTCTTGAATATTCATGCTTGGTGGCAAGTCACAATATGAAATTTGGGACAAAGACCGCAAAAGTGACAAAGTGAGTTTTTTCCTTAAAATATCCATTTATTTTCCTATTATATTATTTATGAATATTATTTTTCCTTTAAAAACATAAATTTTGTGAGGAAGTGAAATTCATAAGTTCTAAGAGGAAACAATGATTTAAGATTTTCAGTTAATAACAAAGAGATTAAAATTCATGTTCTAAATGGAGTAGGGTGAGTATCAAATGTCTATGATATTAAGACTTTAAGAAATATGATTTGATTTACTTAACATGGAAGTATACACAGCTTGTCAGAAATTACTTTTTGTAGGATCTTCAACTTTATCAGCATACACACACACACACATACACACACACATGCACACACACACACACACATATATATATATATATTTAACAAAAATAAGAATGCAGAGTTGACAATTTTGTGTAAACTGGCAAAAAATAAATTACTTGGATGTCCACTTATGTATTTGTCCTATTTATATATGTATGAATCATGTAAATCCCTCATGACTGTATAGAGACAATGTAAAGTTAACATTTCACTTGAATAAATGACTCAGTATAACAGACTGATAGTGACGTCTTTCTCTTCAGAAATATTCTGTTCACGGAACTTTCACACTTACTATTCTATTGACTAGTCTTACAAGATACATCATATCTCTTTTTCTTTTTTAAAATCAAAGAGATACTTGAGCTACTTATCCAGGATAAAATATATGCTCTATCTATCATGCAGTTTTTCACTGATGCATGCTAGAAAATTTGCATGTAGGAGTAAAGAGATAAAGAAGGATGATTATAAATTGTAAATGGAAAATTATTACAAAATATTGTGTAACACAGAAGTAGAAAGCTGATTTTTATGTAAAAGACATTTGTATCCTCCCAGCACAATGCATGAGCATCTCATAAAATAAATATTCAGGGTGAGAATCATCCATGTATTCAACCTGCAAACACAATGCTTGTAGGCGGTGAGCTCAGCACTGAAGAAGATGAACAAGATAAGGACTTGGGCTATCTAAATCTCATAAGTCAATAGTGAAGATCAGGATGGCTGAATTATATAAAAACACCAATACAGTTTGAAAAGCATAAGTCATAGAACTGTTGAAAGTGAAATATATTACACATAAAACACAAAATCTGTTAGCACTTGGTGAAGAACCTATAAATAACACTAAATGAAGTCTATAAAATAAATATAGTTCAGTGTTCCAGATAAGAATTCAAAGAAAGGTGGCCAGAATATGATTCAGTTAGTTCCACAGTAACAATGGTTTTTTGAAGGATAATATTGACATCTAAGTTTGTGTTTTTGATTGTGAGCAGGTTACTAATTAAACATTCTGTTGGGAAAAAATTGAATGCAATTTTATTACAGCCTAGACTTTTTATCAGTTAGATGATTTAGTCTTCTTTTGTTTTGGACGATATTTTTATTCATTTATATGTGTACATCTATATATTTTTGCATGTGAGTGTGTGTGGGTGTGTGTACATGTATGCATGTTACCAGGCTCATACATATACTTGTCCATCTACGCTTGGAGGCCAAAATATGACATAATATCACTCAGAGCTTAACACTTACACAGCCCATGCTTCTTCTGTAGGTGCTGGGATGTGAAATAAATCTTCAAGGAAAATTAAAAACAATTCATGTAATACATCCAATTTCATTTTTTTCATGACTGGCTTCTTATTCAGACACTAAAGAAATAAGATGGCTTTATGCCTATACATCCAGCCAGGAGAAACTAAGGACACCAGGAGATGGTTTTCATCTTCATAGTAAGCATGCATCTATCTAAGTTGAAGAATCTGAATTCGGGCAAAGGATTTGTTTTTTCCAGAGGATGGTTGTAAGAGGTGAGCAGTTTGACAAAGAATTAATCAGGAGGCTATAGACATGACTCAACAGATAAGAGCACTTGCTGAGAAACCATGAGGATATATTATTTTACTTTTCTATTTTAGAAATTTTAATATAATTACATTTTCTCTTCCCTCCCATCTTCAAATTCATGGTCTCTTCTTTAATTGATTGTTATTTCCTGCATACATGCATTAGTCTAACATCTCTTGCATGTTTTTAAGGTTGATCCTTTGGCAGTCTTTGGGGTGCTCTTCCTTGGAGGGGACCACCTCTCCCCATCCCAGCTTCCCACAGTTGCCTGTGATTCTTTGTTTGGTGTTGAAGATTTGTGGGCTTTCCTCCACTTGCTTTGGTATGAACATTGGTCCTCTCTTTGTTCAGTTCACATCTGGACAGTCATGCTGATGATACATTATAGCCTTCAGGCATTGTTAGGAGACAGACTCTCACAGTAAACCCTATCATCTTCTGGTCTGACAATCCTTCTGTCTCCTCTTTTACCAATTTCCCTGCCTTATGGGTAGGACATATAATCTTTACACGTAAATCTAATTGTCCTAGACTATGGGCATTTCAGTCAAGTTTCTGTCTTCTCTTTCAAGCTGAGTCCCAGATATTTTATTGACCACATATTTTCCAATTCAAGATAGATTTAATGTTGAAATTATTTTAATGTTTTTGGAATTTCCCCTGGGACCTTCTTTGTTTTCAGGCTCAAAAATTGACATTATAGCACTACAAAGAATTCTGTTCTCTTTTTGTCATTGGTAAAGTAATGACATATGAGATAGCTATTGTTCCTTGCAATAGTTATACATACATAAACACACATGCATATTCTCTCCTACTTTCTCCTAAAAACATGTATCAGCATGATGGGAAATTAATGTTCATGGGTGCAGAGTAGGAGAAGAGACTTTGAGTTACAGGAAGAAAAGTTTAGCTTCATGTCTACTCTTTTTGTGTGAGATACCACATCTGTATTTTAAAAAGGCAAATGGAGATTATGCTGTTTTTTTAAGGCAAAGTTAGAATTATAAAAATGGAAAAGCATGTTATTAATAAATCTATTGGACAACAATAGATCACATTGAGTGAGCTAAACCTTGGTGCAGGGAAGTGTCGTGCACCCTGTCCATATTGAGTGCTTCATCTCCAGTGACATTTCTCTGCTCAGTCAGTCTTGAATATTCTAGGCAAAGTTTCCAAGTACAGTGTTCTCCCATTCTCAATTCTTCTGTTTCAGTTTTATCCTTATTTGTAGGAGTTAAGAATCTAGGTGATAATAACGAATAGTTTTTGATAATAGCTAAAGCTAAGAAGAAAGAAAGTAAAGTGTTTTACTTACTAGGTAGATAAGTTTGGAACAAGGACATTAAAGTTGGGAAAAATGAGAAGAGTCACTCCCATGTATGGAGAAACAGGACAAACATCACTGCCTTTCAAGTTCCTGGTAGCAGGTCAAATCATCTCCCAAACACCCACATCCCACAAATCATCCTTCTTGGGGATTTCATAAAGAAACAGTTGTATGGAAATGTAGGATGAGATCAGGGTACCATGTTTTGGAAACCTCCATTAACATGAACAGTGAAACTGTGGTAGCTAATGTGCTGATGACTATTATTTTTTTCTGTGACATAAACAATATAATGAGGAAAAGACTTAATTTGGTTTATGTTTGAGGGAATACATCCCATCTTCATTGGTGTGTTGTGTCTGAGGGAATAAAAGCCATCTTCATTGGGGCAGTATTAGCCTTCAGTGGTAGTCACATTGTATTCAGTTAGAGAGCAGAGAGGATGTGGATCCAAGCTAAGCAACCTCAAGACTTGTATTCACTGACCACTCTCTTCAGTGTGGCTTCAGCTAACAGCTGGTGACAAGTTGGGGCTAAGGCTCAGATACAAGAATAACCCTGTATCTGAACACAATTTTTCCCAGTTACTTCTTACCAAGTATCGTTTTGTCCGGTTCATCAATTATTTAAAAAGTGAGAAAAAGAAATACAATGTAGGCAGTCCCCTATGTCTAGCTTTAAAAAGTATTGCCTTATAAGACTTATTTGTGTAATTTATGAACTTCATTTTATTGCTCATTGATTCCATTGGATGAGTCTATCACATTTTATTCTGTTGTTAGTAAGCATGTGTTGACAGGTTTAAGTTATGACCAGTTTTGATTACTACAAGTGACATGGTGGATTATTTGATTTCATGTGTAGGTATTTGAACTAGAAATACCTGGGAAAAGAGCAAGCAGAACAATTTGCATGTGTACATCTTTAGTGGATCATGGCTGTTTCCCCAAAAACTATTATTTTAAAAACCCTACAGTATTTACAAATTCAAACACATTGAAAGTTTAGTCCCTTTAAAATAGCCAATAACTTTTAAAAATCCAAAGTCTTGTACAATTGAAAGTCTCTCAACTGTGGGCTCCTGTCAAATAAATAAATAAATACACTCTTTCTTCAGTAGGGAACAACAAGGACATGGACACAATCAAATCAAAGTGAAACCAAATTCTAAAAATATAAATAACACAACATGTGGAATTTACTCAGGACCTTCTGGGCTCCTCCAAATGGCTGGAGTCACTTCTTGTCTGTGTAACACACTCAGCCTGTCTTCTAGGATCTATTTGGCTCTATTCCACTGCTGCTGCTCTTCTAGGTGGTCATCCCATGGCACTGGTAGCTCAAAAACGCTGGGGTCTTCTGCTGCAACTGAGCTGCACTTTCACTAATAGCCTCTCATAGACTTTCTTCATGGTGACAAAGCCTCAGCTTCTCTGCATGACCCCTTCAATCCTGGATCTGGAACTGCCACTGAGGATACAATGTCACCAGTGGCCTCTCCCAGTGCCAAGTCTCAGCTGCTCTCCATGATTCCTTTATATCTTCAAAACCAGTACTACTTTGGTGATTCTTTTACTGCCAAGCTCAGCTGCCATAGTGAAATACAACCTTGGCTGCCTGATCTCTCTCTCTCTCTGTCTCTCTGTCTGTCTCTCTGTCTCTCTGTCTCTCTGTCTGTCTGTCTCTCTCTCTCTCTCTCCTTCCCTATGATTTTTGAAAATTATTTATTTATGCATTTATTTTACATCTCCATCCGTTACTCCCAGTCTCTCCTCCTACGCCTCTATTCCCACTCCTCAACCTATACTTCCTTTGTTCTGTTCAGGACAGGGAAGGCCTTCCATAGGAATCAACAAAGCATGGCATATTAAGTTACAGAAAGACTAAGCACTTGCCCAGTATTAAGGCTGGGCAAGGTGACCCCAGTGTGAAGGTCGGGTTCTGAAAGTCAATAAAAGAGTCAGAGACAATCCCTGCTCCTACAGTTAGGAGTCTGACCAAAGGATCAAGTTACACAGCTGTAACATATATACCACCTACCTAGGTCAGTCCCATGAAGAACTCCTGGTTGTCAGTTCAGCCTCTGTGAGCCCCTGTGAGCCCAGGTTAGTTGGTTCTTGGTATTTTCATATAGTGTCCTTGACCTCTCTGTGTCCTGCAATCCTTTATGCCCTCTCTTTTGCAGAATTCCCTAAGCTCTGTCCAATGTTTGACTGTGGATCTGCATTTACTTTCATCATTTGCTGGATAAAGCCTCTCTGGTAACAATTGGGCTGGACACCAATTTATGAGTATAGCGTAATATTGTTAAGCATCATTATATTGACATTTACATTTTTTCTTACAGTTGTGTTAGATTTTCTCCTAGATATTTGGGTCATCCAGCCTGTGGGTCCTTGTGCTCCAGGCAGAATCAGTGATAGACTTACACTCCTGGCATGGGTTTTAAGATAGATCAGTCATTCCTTGGTCACTCTCTCAATCTCTATGCCACTCTTAACTCAGCACATTTCATAGACATGAAAGACTGCAGGTCAATGGTTATGTGGTTAGGTGGGATGCTCACTTCTGCACTTGAAGTGTTGCCTTGTCTCGGGAGATGACCAATTCAGGCTACATATTTACTACGGCTAGGAGTCTTAGCTGGATCATTCTTGTAGATTCCATTGCACCATGTTTTTTTTTTGTGGAGACAGGGTTTCTCTGTATTGTTTTGAAGACTGTCCTGGAACTCTCTCTGTAGACCAGGCTGGCCTTGAACTCACAGAGATCCACCTGCCTCTGCCTCCCAAGTACTGGGATTAAAGGCGTATGCCACCAACCCTCAGCCCTTGCATCAGGTTTTTGCCTGACTCCAAAATGTTGCCACATTTCAATATTCTCTTTCAGTACTGTCCCTATTCATACTCCCAACCTGATCACCCATGTTCCCATCCCTACCTGCCCATAATACACTCATGAAATCTCATCTGTTTCCCCCTGTCAGGAAGATTTGGGCATGACCCCTATAATCCTTCTGGTGACCTAGTCTCTCTGACTGCTGGTCTCTTCTTAATGACCATCATTTCCTCAGCTCTAGCCAACCAGCATCAACTATCCCAGGAAAGCAAAGGTTTCACTTTAGTAGTTCTTGTATATTGTTAATCACAGTTGATTCTCCAATCCCAAGTAACAAGAACCACAGAATCTTAATGCTAATTCAAAATAACAAATGGCCCCATAGAGTCTTTAAACTTCCCTCTGAAACTTCAGAAGCCACACTTCAATCTTCTGCATTGACCTCAACATTCTTTCCATCCAAGGTCTTACAGATAATATCATCAAGCACTGAGTACTCAATGGTTTCTCTTGAACAAAGTTCCAGTCTTTCCACAGTCCTCTCAAAAACAACATAGTCAGGTCTGACACTGCAATACCCTACAATTTTGGTAACAACTTGTCTTAGAGTTCTATTGCTGTGATGAAACACCATGACCAAAAAGCAAGTTGGAGAGGAACAGGCTTATTTGACATATACTTTCATATCACTCATTGAAGGAAGTTGAGACAGAAACTCAAACAGGGCAGGAGGTAGAAGCTGATTCAGAGGCAATTGAGGGGTGTTGCCTATTGGCTTGCTTTCCATGCCTTGCTCAACCTGCTTTCTTATAGAAACCAGGACCATCTGCCCAGAGATAGCAACATCCACAATGGCTGGGCCATGCTCCATCAATCATTGCTAATTAAGAGAATGACTTATTGTCTTGTGTATAAACCCATCTTGTGGAGGCTTCTTCTTAATTTGTTTCCATCCTCTCAGATGACTTTAACTTATGTCAAGTTAACTTAAAACTATCTATTTTACTATCCTTAAGAAAAAAAGACTAATAATTTATTATAGTTATTGGGGCATGGTATAGTACTTGAATTCATCATGAGGAGAAAAAAATGTCAGTTTTTACTCAACTATGTATCAGAAAACTTATTAGTAGCAGTTATAATAATTGCAAGAAACAAAAATGGTTTTTGATATACCTAGCAGTATCTTATCAAGATACATATATTTTTGGGTTTTGGCATTATTAGTTATACTACCAAAGCAAGAAAGGAGCACTAATGGGATTCTCTCAAATAACAGAATTTAAGCACTTGTATGTTACCTTATAAATACTTAAATATAGATAATCATAGACAAAGGGGTTTATTGTATTTTTAAGACCTACAATTATTTATATAAGTCTAGGAAACATTTGATAAACTGCATCATGTGCTTACTAATTTAATTATTATAAGATTTTTGGAAACTTTTCAATTTAAACCAACTTACTCATGTTTTATTTTTCGTGGTTAATCAAAAAGATATCATGCAGTGTTGTATTCACAAAGTATTGAAATTAATCTTTGAAACAAGACAAGACTTAACCTGAATGTCATGAGACCTGGCTTCCAGCCTTCATTGGTCTTGTTGGATAGAGGCATGCAGGTGACCTTTGTCATTATCACTTCATTAGTTTTAAACTACAGCAAGAACAAATGAAAACACACAATCTACAAGCTTTTCAGCAAGTCCTTTATTTTGAAATCACAGTCCCAAACAAAAGGGAGAATGGAAGCATGGGGAAACACAGAATATTGTAGTAGTGCTTTTTCTCCATAGTCAAAAATTAAAAAAAAAGAAATCCCCAATCAGTGCCTGAGGCAGGTGGGAGACCTGGATGTGATTTATAAGAGAGGGAGAGCTGTCCCTGCCCCTCATCAGCTGTAGCACTGAGGAGAGTGACCACTACACCTCCCTTGCTTAGGTAATACAGTAGAGCTAGCCATGAAGATTTAATTATTGAAGAAATAACCCTGAGTACCTGAAAGCCTGGAAGCCTCCCCCTACCCCTTGCTAATCACTGCTAAAGCAATACTGGAGAGACCTCCCTGGTGGAGAAGACAGGCAAGAGCTGGCAGGCTGAGACTAAACAACTCTGTAAATACCTAGGCTCACAGCCAGTAATATGTGTTGGCGTATACCCAAAGTCTACCCTATCTCTGATCGACTGGAGCCTGGGGGGAGGGTGTTGTATGTCCTGTGGACCTAGGCCTGCAGAATAGGACAACAACAGGATGATGGGGATGTCCTTCTGTGTGCTATGAATATATCTTTATCTTATTAGTTGATGAATAAAGCTGTTTTAGCCAATGGACAGACAGAATTTAACCAGGTGTGAAATCCAAACAGGGATAGAAAAAGGCAGTAGGCAGAATCAAAGAGAGGCCATGTAGCTACGGGGAAGGTAAGACAACCAGGAATTCTCTAGTAAGCCAATATCACATGGAGATAAATTAATGGAAATGGATATTAAGAAAGAGCTAGCCAATAAGAATCCTGAGCCATTGGCAAAACTGTTTATAATTAACATAAGCCTCTGTGCGTTTATTTGACACTAAACGGACAGAGAACTGGGTGGAACAGAAACTTCTGTTATTAATAGTATGTCCAGGGAGGAGTCACAGTCAAGTCCCAGCTTTGATGGTGCAACAAAGATCAGGGGCCGTGAACCAGACCAATAATTTTCTTTGTTAAAGGCCTGCTTGCAAAAATGTATGAATAAAGGGATTTAATGTGTGACTCACTGTCACACTGCAGCTTTCATGATGAGATTTTCCCTTTCTTGCTTTTTTTCCTTTGTTTCCTACTTTTCCTCTTAAGTGTTCTTTTTCTTTTCTTTTGGGATGGGGAAAGACACAGATGGGATGGGAGGCATGATATGAAAGACACAAAGAATAAATAAAATAAATGTAAAAAAATTGAAAACAAAACAAAAAAAAACTAGCTAGCTCTCAAGCTCTCAGGCATACAGAGTCAGCGTTTTTCAAACATTGAGCCTCAACAGAGCTTTTTCTTTATGTATTGCTTACCTCGGATATTGGATAAGTTACTTGTCTGATGCTGGGACTTAACGTTATTGAAGAAATGTTATTTTGGTTTCTAGTGCCAGAAAGTTAGAATCCTCCATGGGGTTCTGAGGAGAGTTTAGACTCTAGCACCAGACATACACAATGTGGCAGCTCCTCTGAAGAAAGGAAATCAGGACACCTTGTGGCAAAAGTGGTAGTCTCTCATACCTTCTGGAGGATAGCTGTGATACAACTTTGCAAGCATGCTGTCAGTCATGCTCTACCTCTCAGTCAGGAGGCAGAAAACAGTGTGGGCAGGGAGTAGGATGTACAAATGTCCCTTTGATTTTTCGCTTCAATTTTTAAAAATTTTTCTTTTTTTATTTAAATTAGAAACAAGTTTGCTTCCAATGTCAATCCCAGCTCCCTCTCCCTCCTCTCTTCCCTCACCCTCCCACCAGGCCTCCCAGCCCCCCACCCAATCCCCACTCCATTCCCCAGGGAGGCTGAAGTTCTCCATGGAGGATCTCCAGAGTCTGTCATTTCATTCAGGGCAGTGCCTAGGCCCTCCTTCAAGAGTCCAGAAAATAAAATACCTTAGGATCTTTAGACTTCTGGTCAGTGCTTGTTGTGGGGAAAACTATGTCAGGCCATTTTCTAACTGTATTTTACATGTTCATTAGAAAGTGTAGGCCTCTTATGTTAATAGGAACTTTTGACTCTAACTGCAGTTTACTTATTCATGCTAAATTTTAAAAAGTACATTGATATAACTGAAGAGAATGAAGCTGTTTTCAAACATTCTTAGAGTATGAATACAGACAGCCAGAGGAGAAGATCCTTTTATTCCTGATACTCTTTTAATGTTTCTCATTTTTCAAAGAACACCCTCAGGCAAAGTCTTGTATCTGTTACAGAGACATTGAAAAAATGTCTTGATTCCCATTAAATGTTTGTGCATTGGAGGACAGAGCCTTTCCTGTATTGTATGGGTATCATCAATAAGGACAGCAGAAAAGATACAGGAACTAATGCATATTAACTATGTCACATTTGACTCTACAGTTAAAGACAGAAAAGTTGATTTAATATTGCTATTTTTACTTTTCTTTATTCAAATATGATTTTTAATCCTATGTCTCAAATGTGATTAAAAAGAACTTTGAATGCTGACTAACATACATGAATCAATGTTTCAGAAGTCATATTGGTTCTTTAATTTCATCATCTTATTGTCTAAGTTCAAAAGTCTATAATTACTGATTTGAAAAATATACTAATGTTTTTGTGTCATTAAAGTATGGATAGTTTGATTAAAAATTCACACAGAGCCCTAGGTTGGCAAGTATTCTCAACCTATTGAGAAGGAGTCTGTTTACATGGAAGGATACTTTCAAGAAGAAAGAGGAAAAGACATGGAAGAGGTGATGAAAAACAATGAAGAAATAAACAAGCAATGTTGTTAAAATGTTTGATAGTCACAAGACTTCTCATTAAAAAAATCAAAGGAGGGGCAATGATGACTGTTTGTTAACTAGTTATTCTTAAGTATTATAAACAATCTATTATGCCAAGAAATTGAAACAAATAGGACTAAGAATTGCAAGAAGAGAAGCAAAATATTTTACTCTTTGAAGATGATACAATTGTGTCCTCTATTTGGGCTGGTATAATAAAATCTCATAGACTGGACAATGAGTTTCTGGACAAAAGAAATTTGCTGCACAATCTTCTAGTGTCAGGAATTTCCAAAACCAAAGCACAGGCATATCTGATGTGTGCCACAAATCTTTCCTCCCTACCCACCTATGTGCTGCCCATGAAGGATGGGCTTTGCTAGGATTTGCACTTTAAATGTCTCCCAAAGGTCTGCAAATGTATTAAAGACTTGTTTCCAGGTGGGCAGTGCTGAGGGGCTGTAGAAACTGAAAAAGTCAAAGCAGTGAGGAATAAGCATTACTGGGTGCATGGCCTTGAAGGGGATTGTGGGTCTCAGTTCCTTCTCATTTTTTAAAAATCTTGGACCATGCTTAGAGTGGATTGGCTCCAGTCCAAACACTTACCTGGCACACTGCCTCTCCTAACTCAAAGGGATTAGCTGATTATGGGCTGAACTCTACCCGACAGCCAGTCAAAATAAGGGATTTCTGCTCATAAATTAAGAATTAGGTATTGTTCTAATGTAAAGAAATGGCCCTTAATATGGGGAATTGGTATTTTAGGATATATTTTAGGGTATCTCCAAATTTATTCAATAGGACTGCATACCCATGACCTAATTATCTCTTGAAGGGCCCATTTCCTGATATTACATAATGAACTGCAATTTCAGCATACAGATTTGTAAGGACAAGGACTCAAGCATGCGTCCCATTATAAATCTACTCAAAAGTGATGAAAGTACTTCCAAGACAGATCAATAGAGTTACACAATCACTTTGCGAAATACTATACTTTAAGAATTAATTGCAGCCGGGCATTGGTGGAGCACATCTTTAATCCCAGCATTCGAAAGGCAGAGGCAGGCAGATCTCTGTGAGTTTGAGGCCAGCCTGGTCTACAGAGCTAGTTCCATGACAGCCTTCCAAACAATACAGAGAAATCCTGTCTTGGGAAAACAAAAACAAAACAAAAAAAGAATTAATTGAATAAACTAAAACAAATTTAAAATAATAAGTTGCAGTCAAAAACCATTAGAAGCATTTATTTCAAAAATATATGTATAACCTTCATGCAAAAATGCTTCATTAAGCTTTACTGAAAGCAAGGAGTTGTACATGAATTGAGAACAATATAATGGTAATGAAATAAAAAACTCAAGAGAGTTAAAATGTCAGTTTTCTTAAATTAATATTTAATTTCAATATAAAAAGTAATTTGTTTAATTTTAATGTACCCAAACAAGCTAATTTAATAATTACATGTTATAGCTTATCTCAAATATTGAGGACATTTCTGAAGAAAAAATATATTTTAGTTATATTTGCCTTAATGTATAGTAAAGTATAGCAAGTATAGTAATTAATAAAATGTGGTATAGCAGCAACAGTAGTAC
The DNA here is from genome assembly GCF_017639785.1 of Mesocricetus auratus. Classification (NCBI taxonomy): domain Eukaryota; kingdom Metazoa; phylum Chordata; class Mammalia; order Rodentia; family Cricetidae; genus Mesocricetus; species Mesocricetus auratus. Next base: position 28,922,787 of record NW_024429200.1, on the reverse strand, counting down.
TCAACTGGTATGTTCTGAATGTTAGGAATATTGCAAGATACCAGTCTTCTCAGCCACATGACTACTCCCGTTGAGAGGCAAGGATACCAGTTCCATGTGTCCTTGCAAAGTAAAGATGTGCTCCTCAGATTCTGTAATACACTACTTACTTTTCCATGTGCATGGTGGGAAAAGACCCTATCCAGAACAGAGAGATGGAGAGGACAGAAGCAAACCCATAGGTATCCAGAAACTTGGCACATGACAGATATGGCTGTGAGTTACAGTCCAGATCCATTGGAAAAAGGTACTGAGTAAAAAGGGTTATCCTGTGGGAAAGAGACAGATAACAAATATATCTCTGAATTCTGGCATATAGAAAATATAAGAATATCTCCGAATAACTAGGTAATGCTGTAAAAGCAAAGATAAAATTTCAGATGAAATTTGGATGTGCTTTCATGAAGTCAGTGTAAACCAATATTGATGGGATTCAGGGCAATCTGCCCCCATTTTGACATTTGAGAAAAGTTTAGAAAACAAGTCTTTGTCTTCCCTACATTGGATAAAACCCATTAGATCCTCTCCATGGAATGTCATAGAACCTTTCTCCTAGAAGCACCCTCTCTATATTTGCCCTTATTTCTGAAGATAATGAAACACAGGAAAAAGCAATTGGGTCTTGTCTTATCAAATCACTGTTTTGGTTTTTGTTGTTCTTATTTTTGACTGTCCATATTTTGTCAGACTTAATACAGATTATCTTTTCTTTTGTTCTTTCTCAAAATGAACATGCTACTGAAAATATACTTAAATGCATTTACAGTCTTCTCTGCTATCTCTTTTTCTTCTCCCCATTCTATATCATTCTGTAAGCACAAAGGGTATTAGGCATGTTACTTATGAATACAGAAAGATGTACTAAATCTATTATGAAATCCTAGAATTGTAAACACGAAATCTACCATATATCCTACTATTAAAGGAAAATAAGTCTAGAAGGAAGAAGTTTAATTGTATTGTCAAGTTTTAGAGGTTTTTATTTTTTCAGCCAATAAGAGAAAAATATATTCTCTTGCTATTATTTCTATTTAAAGCCTCAAATGTTATACTAAAATCTTCAAAAGAAAATTGCAATACTAATAGGACATGAACATTATAGAAATTAAATCACCTTGTCAAAATTATTTTGTTAAAATATTGTGTAGTAGAAAGGAAATGGATCTCAAAAGATGCATATGCTCTGGTATTTAAGGCTATTCTAAAATAGTATGCTCAAAAACTCCTGTAACTGATGTAGTGGATGTTTATAAGTTTTCTCTCTGGAATGTACTTCAATGATAAGAAGGTAATTTATAAAAGCAAATTTACATCTTGCGCTGACAACTAAGTAACTGCCTTGCTCTAAGAAACTGATTCGATTTACTTTATTTTTTCTCCTGAATTTGTACCCCCACTGTTGTATCTCTTTTAAATCTACTTTCATTAGTATTAAAATCCTGTGGTGTTTAATTTGTCTTCCCCAGGAAGCCATGATTCTGCCAACAACATGATACTGACAATCTTCCACTACAAAGCACATCATAACCTGACCACTAGTCTCTTCCAAAGAGCTCTAAAGTGTGACCGCATCTTAGTCACATTAGGGACTCCTAAAGGAAATGTAATTAAACTTAGTATTGACTACTTTTAGATGATATCTCCATGATCATTAAAAAATAATTAAAAAGTAGACTAAAAATGGAAAATGGGGGCAGGGGAGATGAAAAAGAAGCAAATGAATGCCTTCCAGTTGGATGATGGGAACACCTCAGTGTCCCTATTGTAATGATGCACAGATTTCTTGATGATTGTGGACTTTATTGGCTCAAAACTTTTATGTATACAAGTGACACTTAAACTTCAAAAAACATTGGAACACTTTGATGTAAGTTAGCTTTCAGCAGATTTAGCTAGGGATCAATCTACTGGCCACTCACCCCCTCTGTTTTAGAATTGACTCAAGGAATTTGCAATGTTTTCTTTAACAACTGGGCCTTGATTTCCACCTAGGAAAGTACAGAAACTGCCTCATCCATGTATTAATTCATTCATTTATTGTTGTTATTTTGCAGTAAGTGAGTTCCTATCACTTTCTGACAGACTGAGCTGAAAATATAATTGATTGACTTTTAATATTTCCTTTCTGGAATATAATGAAGTATCACCAAATGCAGTTAGAAAATATTTTACTCATCGAGCTGTGCCTGTATACATGGAAGCAAGGATAGTGTGAAAGAGAACAAAACCTAAGTAGTTGTACTTGTGTACTGAACAAAGCCGTGAAGCATGCAGAGAAAAACTGGTGGTACTTGAGAGAACTCCAGTACCAGAGAGCATATCATGGACTCTGACTCCTCCTGCCATCCAGACACAAGTTGCAGTAAGAAGTCCTGTTTTTTAAACCATCTTTCCAATAGTCATTTGTTTAAGGAATACAGTCAAGTGGAATAGACTCTAGAGGTTTTCTGATTGTTTTTTGACTTTCAATTAGGCTTCTTAGCGGAGACTGAATTCATGCTAAGGATACAGAATGTATATTTTCACAATGTCTATGGATTACCAGAGTAGTTCAGAGCTAAGCAAACAAACAAACAAAGAACAAAATTACCACCACCAACAGCAAAAGCATAAACAGACAAACAAAATGGTGGACACCCACTGCTAATTGCTGTTAAAACTGACACATATCTCACCATTTATTGTTTAGTTATTTTTTATTTAGGTTAGAAACAATCTTGTTTCACATGTCAATCCCAGCTGCCTCTCCCTAACCTCCTCTGCCGCCCTCCCCACCATGTCCCCAGTCCCCCACCCAATCTCCACTCTGATCACCAAGAAGGTGAGGCAATCCATGGTGGATCTCCAGTAACTATCATTTAATTCAGGGCAGCGTCTAGGCCCTCCCCCAAGAGTCCAAGCCAAGAAAGCATCCCATATTGTGGCATGGGCACTCAAAGTCTATTTGTATACCAGGGATAAATACTACCCAAGGCCCCATAGATTACCTAGGCCTCCTCACTGACACCCACATTCAGGGGGTCTGGGTCAGTCCCATGGTTTCCACACAGCCATCAATCTAGAGTCCAAGAGCTGCCCCTTGTTCAGGTCAGCTGTTTCTGTGGGTTAAACCAGACCAGTCTTAACTCCTTTGCCCATCAGTTCTCTGTTAAGGGAAGCTTTTTCTTTACTAGCCGTTTTGCTTTTTCCCGCCAGCCGCCTGGGCTCTGCCACATTGTAGTCCCCAAATAAACACACAGGAGGCTGTATTAATTATGAAGCTGTTGGCCTTGCTTGTGTCTTACTGGCTAGCTCTGACTTAAGTAATTACCCCATAATTGTTAATCTAAGTATATCTCTTACCGGAGAAATTTCCAGGCCTCCTACCCCATGGCGTTACATCTCGAACTCTCCTCTGTTTCTCCTTCCCAGAATCCTCCTGGACTCCTAGCCCCTCCTATCTAGATTCCCTATTGGCCAGACAGTGCTTTATTGGCGTAAAACTTCCCCAACATCTCCTCTTTTCTGTTTAAACAAAAAGAAAGGTCTTAACTTTAACACAGTCAAATTGTATATAACAGAACAGTTATCCAGTAAGAACACAGTTACAACATTTTGTCTATTAACATTTAGCAAGATTTAAAGAAAATATCATCCATCCCATCCTTGTGAGTCCAAAGTCCTATATGTAGCCTATCTTTTATCATAACTAAGGAAAACTATAATAATAACTATCTGTCTTCAACTCTATCAAAGACCACAGAAGGATAATATATAAACACTAGGATTGACAGAGATACCTTACTGCCTGGACAGTCACCCGAAGTTCCTCTGTAACATTGGGGCATCCATCTTCAGCCCATAGGCCACAATGTATCCAGAAGATTTCTCAGCCAAGCAGGAAATTTCAAACTGTCCATCTGCATCAGCAGTCTGTCAGTCATTTTTCTTTGTCCTGCAGAAAGTCTCTCAGACTCTTCCATGAAGCAGGAACCCTGTAAGACTGAGTTCAGCAGTCACTTTCCTGTGGGTCCTGCATGTCCAGATTATACAACAACAGTCAAGCAGTACAGGCAAGAGCAGTTTCTTGCCCAAATGGCTAATCTTGCCATGTTGAAAGCAAACTCCTTAACAAGTTTCTTCGATGCCCATCTTCCTCTCAGACATAAATGGTGCTGCCAGGAGCAGACATTTCTCATTGTCAAGAAAAACCCTAAACCATTTTAAATGCCATTTTCTGAAGGTCTTTGAAAGGTTTGAAGACTAACTGTCTCAAATATATCTCTTTCTATCTAGAAAACCTAACTTACCTAACTATATGTTCTGACTATTATAAGTAACTATCTATAGTCCGTATTCAATTATGCATTACATTTTAAAAGATCTGTATAAGCATAATACTTAATCAAGAGGAGAAATATACATATCACAAAATTGACCTTGAATTTGTATCAATAAATGAAAAACAATACCCATACCATAATTCCCTTTTTTACCATTAAAAAAGACTGGCTGTGATCACTAGCCAATTATAAATAACCCCATTTAAATGAGAACAAAGATTTATAAACAAGATAGGAATTGGGACGTCGCTCATTCCAAACTGCTTCCTGCTGGAAGGTGGCGCTGTTTATACCATGGGGATCATGACAAAACTCAGAAACCTGTATAAGTCCGTATTTTCGGGGTCTGTAAAGCTGCATCATCTTAGCTGTCTCAATAGTTGGAACACCTGGTCCACTGCTTCCGGGGGTCTTGGTTCATCGAATCACAGAAGCCTGGAAGGAATCCTCAGCTTTTCATTTTCTGTAGAAACATAAGCAAAAACTCCTTTTCCGAGTAACATATCCTTATACTTAAATTTTGAAGTCAAGGCATTTTCAAAAGATAGAAGTTGGAATAATTCAGCAGCATTTATAATCAAGTGTACTTTAGCATTTGTTCCTTCCTTAGCAATCAAAAAACTGAAAAACACAATAGTATGCAGTATCCAGACTCTCTGTGTATTTTACATCTTTGTGTGGCTTATTTATTTATCTATTATTACTTTATTTCTTTTACTTTTATTTCTTTTTCTCTGAGACAGGGTTTTTCTTTGGAAATCCGCCTGCTTCTGCCTCTGAAGTAAATCCTACCGGCTTGTGCCACCACAGCCGGCTTTTGTATTTATTTACCACTTTGTCGTTTCATTTTCTCTCTCAATCTCACGTATATTTTTAAACACACTGTAAACCTTTAGAGGTTTGTTCATCCAAGTCTGACTTTACTGTAAATCTTTACATTTTTCTGGCCACGTGTCTTATCTGTAAAACCGCGGCTGTTTTAAACTGCCGTTTCAAGATGGCAGGCGTAAGCGAGATTCCAGCTTACCGCCTCAGTCCATGTTGACATCCAGCAAAAGCTGTCACTTCCAGTTGTACGTACACACCTTTTAATCGTTAGTAGAGTCTCTTAAAACAACCTTGTTTTTTTTTTTTCTTTTTATGCCGAGTCAGGAAGACTCCAGTAAGCAAGCCGTGTGAATCTCGGCTTCTGGCTAGCAAAACAGAGCACACCTGAGAAAAATGTTGCTACCAAAATCTGTGCTTCTCTCTGTTCTTCTGTTTCTAAAATTCCTTTAAAGCTTTTGTTGTTTTGCGTGGAAATTCAATCCCACTCCTGACAACCATTATGTTAAGAGAAGCTTTTTCCTTGATAGGAGCCTTCCCCCCAACCCCCTGCCTGGTTCTAGATCCGCATCAGTCCCAAATAAACACACAGGAGGCTGTATTAATTATGAAGCTGTTGGCCTTGCTTGTTTCTTACTGGCTAGCTCGACTTAAGTAATTACCCCATAATTGTTAATCTAAGTATATCTTTTACCGGAGAAATTTCCAGGCCTCCTACCCCATGGCGTTACATCTCGAACTCTCCTCTGTTTCTCCTTCCCAGAATCCTCCTGGACTCCTAGCCCCTCCTATCTAGATTCCCTATTGGCCAGACAGTGCTTTATTGGCATAAGACTTCCCCAACAATTCTCTCTTTCTGACACTGGATTCTAGGAATTCAGTTCAGTGTTTGTCTGTGAGTATCTGTCTCTGCTTTCATCAGTTGCTGGATGAAGGTTCTGTTTCCTAGGCTCTCTGGCAGTGAGATTGTATGCTGACACAAATTAGGTATCTCACCATTTATTAAGAGTAAATGGACACACTGTTTTCACCACACTGTGCTTTAATTTCACAAGGAGACAGGAAGAGAGTTGAAAGGAAGCCATCATACTTACATACACAGCTGTAAGGCTTCTTCATAGATCTCTGTCCATTGTAATTGTGTGCGAGAGGAAAATATAAATAATGGCGGAAGACGCCAGATGGTGGTGTAGACAGAAACACATGAGTTTTCTTCTCAAAAGTCAACTGGGTTATGGAAACCATATATTGTATTTCTGGTATTTCTTCAAGAATGATATTTGTTCATGTGCCATCCGCAGAAAGCAAACGTATGCTGAGGACAAGATAGACATAGGAGCTGCACTGAGCACATTCTGTAGCTGCTTGTGAAAAGAGGGTATGGAAAGACTCTTATGCCATGTCATGTCACTCAAGCCTCTCTGGCAGAAGAGCTTTTCTGAGGAGCAGACCATAAAGGAGCAGCAAACTCGGGACAGCATTCAATTCCTTTATTTCTTAAAAAGGAAGACAGAACTTTAACAACACTAGGCCCCTCCCAGTCTCTCAGTCAACAAAGACAAAGGTTAGACATGTTCCAAGAGAGTTCTAGACTCCAGTTGGCTTGATCCAGAGGATCTATGTTACCAAGCTGTATGTACTGAATATTATCTGAAATTATTTCCTTTCCATAAAGATGTGAGTTCATTTTACTTTGTCTTGTCATCTCAATTAAAAGTTAACATTCTTCAGTGAAGATGCTATATAAGCTGAAAATTGAATCTATCTTGGTGGGAATTATTTTTACCACGTGTTTGTGAAGTGCTCATGTTAACAGAATCTGCTTTGTTTTGCTAATCCACCTTTATAGTAATCCATCCCAATTAAAAGCATACAAGTTTTTGAAGGAAAGTTTATTTTGATTTCCTATAAAATTATTAATATCTCATCAGGATAAGTCAAAGAAATTCTGACAATAGATCAGGGAGAACAAGAATGAACAATCCAATTTGTTTTCTCCTTTCTGCTCACTTTCTCAGGCGTCAAAAGAGAAGGGAACCCTGACATTTGTTACAGATAAAGGACAAATGGAGCTTGAAATGAAAAATACATGCTGAGCGGTGGTGGCACACACCTTTAATCCCAGCACTCGAGAGGTAGAGGCAGGTAGATCTCTGTGAGTTTGAGGCCGGGCTGGACCGACAGCCTCCAAAACAATACAGAGAAACCCTGTCTCATAAAACCAAAAAAATTGCTGAATTAATACAGAACAGTACATCTTAGCAACTATAGCACCTATAGCTACTTAAGTTTTTAAAGAAAGCGATACTGGTAAACTTCTTTTGGACTCAGATTTGGATTTTACTGATTGAGACTTCTTGATAAGCTGGTTAAGAATGGAAATATGGACAAAGGAAAGACAAACTGCTTCAGCCCTTTTTTTTACTATCTCAACTACAGGTAGAAAATTAAGTAATGTATTACATTTGCCATGGCTCTCTATTCAGGATGGAATCTGTGTCTGACAACTTCCAATTAAAGCAGCCTGGCATTCAAGTGAAAAGTTGGCAGAAAAATGGAAGAAGAAGAATTAAAAAAAAAAGTACAGATGCTATTAAAAATTCAGTCAACCTGCATTCCCAGCATCCTTTGCACAGTTACCTTCCTTCATTCTCATTTCATTAGCAATTTAGTGTTTAGCATGTTGGTTACAGTAGCTAAGTGTTAATTGGCTATTTGGCATGTTATGCTGAGATGAACCTGATTAATTAAAAAAGGAAGCTCCATTCTTTCAGCAACATGACTGGGGCACTGATGTTGATGCCTCGAGTTCAGCACATAATGAGACTTGTAGCTTCAGGCAAAGGTAGGCTGCTCGCTCTGTCTCAGGCACAGCACCGAATTAAGTATTAGCTCTGTAGTGGACCCCTGCTTATCAGCAACCTTGCTATTACTCTACTGACCCTGATGTGCATAAGCAATATTTTCATCCTCTTCCCAAGAGATTTATCTGGCTGTTGAAGTAGAAAATGAATATTTTACAGTTCACTTGTCTGATCAATTACCTACAAGCTGCTGCAGTATTTTATAGCCAGTGGGAAAGCTGTGTAGGTGATGATAGGGAAATCTGGAGGGAATCTCTGAGCCAACTACACAAAAGGAAATAAGTCTGTGAATGAACCATCAGTAACAGTTCTTTGTTCATATTATTCTAGCCAGAAATTACAGTGTAACCAATTAATGTAATTAAATGTCACTCACTAGAATGTGAGTTGTAGATGTGAAGAAATCAGACAGTGAGGTTGAAGGATATTAAAGCACAGAGTAGGCCAAAGCCAACCTTTGTCAATGAAACATCTCCCTTAGTCCTGCCAGTTGCAGATTCAGTAAGTGGATGAAATCTTTCTTCAGTGACGCTTTGGAATTAAAATGATAAAGTGAGTTGGCAAAATGTGCTTACTGTGTAGACAGTAATTTGTTGCTGTTCTTGCATTGGAATATATTTTTCTCATCAACTTTTATGGAAAACCTTTTTAAAGGAACATACTGATTTGTAAATTCCTTATAGCTTAATAATATGTTATGCAATAATATTGGTTAAACATTTTATATGACTTTCTAAAAAGAATATACCCAAAGAATGACATGTTTTGACACTTTAAGAAACATTATGTGACTCTTAGCTACAGTAAGGTTAGTTAATCTTTATGTTTTAGAAATAGTTTCATATTTTAACACATGCACATATATATTTTTTTTGTGTCACTAAACTATTATGAGTAACATGATTGTCCCATGGTTTACATAAACAGATACCTACCTGAAATGTTAAGAGAGTTTAAGTGATAGAATGCCTGAGTTATGACATCTGTTTCATGATGTCCACTGTCATCTCAGAAGAATTAATCTAATTTCCAGTGACACAGTGGAAGATAACACATTGCCATGTAACTTCTGGAAAAATAAAGTAGTGACTTCAATTTGCAAAAGAGAAATCAGGAAAGGCATACAGTGATTAGAAGAGATATTTTCTTGACTAAGAAACAATTAAAATGAAAGAAATACAAGTCAGTATTTGCATGCATATTGCTTTGGAATTTTAAACTTTATATTTGGAAAAAAGCACATACTCAAATTGTGGTGGTAAACTTTTATAATACTCTTTAAGCAAAATATTCTAATAGTTGAAGACTTTAAAGAAAATCATTAAGTATTAAATCTAAATCATTAATTCAGAGACTATGCATTTATATATACTCCTGTATACATACAGACTTATATATAAACATATATGTATATGTATATACTCATATATAGCTATGCTTGTACACTCATATGTGTATACACTCAGATTTTAGAATATTTGTCTCCTGGTCTGTCACCATTTCCTTTAGGTTCTAATACTCCATTCCATCACAAGCAATAAAACAAATCTGAATCAAGGCATAGAAATATTCATCTGGAACCAGATATTTACATTTCACAATGAATTCAAAACATTAGGTATTTGCAGCTGAACTGGAATCTAAATTCTGTAGTGGTTGAGGGGAATTTCATTTCATCATGGATATTCTTTGATGAAGAAAGTGTAACCACATTGATTAACCTGTGTCATAGATTGCCAAGTGCTTGGAAATAAAACAAATTGGTAGAATATGTATGAAAACACATACCAGAACTATTTAAAGGCCTTGGTAGATAACCCCAAATGAAAACGTCCTTCAGAAACTGCAGCAATTTTAGATGTTGCTTTCGCAATAAGCATGTAGAGCAATTTTATCACTTTCAAGACTTACTTTGCTTTTATTTTTAATTTATGGACTGAAGAATGTATTCCTTTTGGCAAGAATAGAAAGAGGGCCCATCAATCTTTGCTGATATTATAACTAGGTCATTTTAACTCATTAGTTTTTGCTGCCTTTTGCAAATTTTTGTCCAGAATATTTAAGTCCCTCTACTTCCTTCATATTTGCTTCATTTTTCTTTTTCTGTGTCTTTATTCTCAATAATAGATGTGTGAGAATGTGATTTTTGGAATGCCAATTGCTTCTACTATAACACTTTACATGAAAGATGTAGAGCTCTCAAACCTATACTATTCAAATCTAGAATCTGAAGCTCTTAATATACAATATAACATATTAAAATAAATATCTATTAGCTTTGTTACAATGAAATTTCAAATTTTATGGCATTATAAACAGTATACATTATAGTTACATATCCCACAAAAACCCTACGACTTCTGTGAACAAATATTTGAGGGCATATATTTATGACTTAGTGGACAACTTATCCAAAGCACTGACGAAATAAAAGTCTAACAGAAACTATGACTCTGTGTGTTACTAGTTGTGATCCACACAAAATCATAGTTCCTTCCCGTATTTCTATTTCCCAATGTGCTTCATGAACACAACAGTGATATTAATTAATAACTACATTATAGGGCTAAAAATAGCACATTATATACATTAAGAAAATTGACTGGAAGACAGTGTGAGAGTAAAAAGTTGAACAACTGAAAATCAGGTTGAAAACAAAGTTAGTGCCTGAGACAATTCGGATGTTAAAGAACAAAATTCTTATTCTGACACAAGAGAGAAACCAACCAGGTTGTCCAAAGGAATCATCATCAGGTTTTCTCTTATCCAAAACATCAAGAAAACACTCAACTCATCCTCACTATAGAAAGACATTCTGATGCTAACTTAAAACCAGGTCCCCTAGAGGACTTGGATATCATTCATAGCTTACCTAAATGAATAATCCATCAGCACTTAGAGAACCTGGCCAGAAAAAATTAGATGCCTGTTAAAGAGGTGTTCCATTTTGTTGTTGTTGGTTTGCTTTACTTTTATTTGTTGTTGTTGTTTTGTTTACTATTTGATATTAATATACCATTCATGTTTTTGAAAAACAATTAACCTATGATTCTATTACAAGCTGAAGGATTCATTTAACCTTAATATGCACTTACTCTTTAGGGCCTAACACAATTTTGGAAATTGTAATAGTTAATAAATTTAGGAAATGTTCATTCATGTCAGTAATCTGAAATCTTGAAATAAGAATTATTTTTTAAATTCTGATTACAACATTATAACTGAATGGTTTATAATGGTTAAATAGAGCGATTTATTGGTTAGAGAGAGAGAGGTATTGTGACAACTCTGGTTTTACACATATGTGAAGTGTTTCTGTATTGTGCTTAAGGAATAAAAACACAGTTTCCTTTTATGATGCTCATTCTTTTTCAATAAAAATAAATCATGATTGCATTATGAATACATGTATGATTAGTTTCCCAATCAGCTTAACAGTTTAGATTGATTTTACAATAATACTTGACCCAGTTAACAAAAAACTATCATTTCATGGGATTATATAAATGCTATTTAAGTTTGGGAGCTTTTAATAAAGCTCAGTGTATAAGCTTTCTAAAAACACCAGCAGAGCGACTAGTAAAATGTGAAAGGAACAAGTACAAAGGAGGAAAGTTAAAAAATATTTCTGTCTTTATCCAAGGAAACAGAAATGCCTTCATTGTACTTTTCTGTTTGCTGTTGGGATACACACACACACACACACACACACCATACTGACACACACACAGAAACACACAGTTACAAAGACCCCCACACACACACTCATAGACTCATAGACATATACCATACAGAGAGACACACACACAAATACACATATACACACACAAGTGCACAGATAAAAGACCCCTGACACAGATTTGCACACATAAGCACTCACAGACTCACAGACACATCCCACACAGAGAAATAGACACACACACACACACACAAAGAAACATATAGCTACAAAGACACACACACAGACATACACTCAGTCTTACAGACAAAGAGACACTCAGACACACAGACTTACAAACACACATACACCTTTGTTTGGTATAATTTCTCTGTCTCTTCAATTTTTTTTTGAGACAGGGTTTCTCTGTGGTTTTGGAGGCTGTCCTAGAACTAGCTCTTGTAGACCAGGCTGGTCTCGAACTCACAGAGATCTACCTGCCTCTGCTTCTGGAGTTCAGGGATTAAAGACATGTGCAACCACCTCTCAGTCCTCTGTCTCTTCTTTAAACAGGAAATCTGTAATTTTACATCTCCAGACTTCTATTTTGAACAGTGAGGGAAGGCCACTGTAGTTTAAGATGCTCACTGTTACAAGCCTTGATTCTTTTCCACTGTAGTCTAGAAGTGAAGATTTCTTCCAGGGCTGGAAGAGATGTCAGATTGTAAAGAGATTGAAATACAATCAGTTGTGTCAGATGTTTATATGGGTGCTTGGAATAGAACCTGTGACCACTGAAAGCTCAGTGCTAAGCCACATCTTCAGCTTCAAGAGTTAGATTTTTTACTAATGGGAAAATTAGAAAGGAAAATAATTTTCAAAAATTTCACACCTTGAGAAAATAAATTCTGGGTACAGAATCTTCAACAGGCAAATTTTTTAGCCTCCAGCACCATTAACATTACCTCTTGGTGATGTTTCATTACTTACTTATTTGTGATTCTACATTTCCATAATCCCATAATTTCAAGAATATTCTAAACGTGAACTCATGGAATTTATCAATTGGAGAACTGCCCTTCCCATCTGACTTAATTTTCTGAAGTTTTATCCATGTCTTTATTTAAATCAAAACCTTGTCTAAATATTGTCCAAAAATGGAAATTCTAAGATTTTTCTGAACCAGAAAGACACTAGAGAAGTTACGTTGTTTTTATTCCTTTCCCTTTTAATTTTTATTTCAACATGATTTCTCTTCCCAATGGTCATCGTGGTGCTGATTTTGAAGTGGATCAGGGTGTAAAGAAGAAAACCATATTTCTTCATTGGCTTCCATGTGGCCTTTTCTCTATTTTCTCTTCAGCTCCAGTCACAAGTAGCCTTCCTGGTAGTCATGAAACTAGTCAACTTCAGCGTGCATGAAGGCTGTTGCTCTGTTGTTCTGATTTTCCTTTCCAAAGTCTATTTTATTAATATTTCTGCTCAAGGGCAATATATGAAGGGAGCTTATCACCATTTATCTTCTTCTATTACTTCATGTCAGTAAAAAAGCATTACAGAGTACTAATTGTATTTGTTTGCTGTTTCTTATTTTATGTTTCTACAGAATATAAATTCCGTAAAAGCAAGAACCTTATTTTTTTTTTTGCTAATAGCCAAATACTCAGAGATATTCTAACAGAATAACAATTCCAATCTTATAAATCTTCAACGATTTTGTTTTACTTTGGAAATTGGGGAGTAAATGGGAAAAAAATAAAACTCTTTTTCCCTACACTTCAAAAACCAAACAAGCAAAAATCCTCAACTTTAAAGGAATATAATGATTGATATCAGCAGAGAGTGATTAGCGAAATGTCCCCCAGCTCCGGAAAGCTGAGGTCATCTGTGAAAAAAACATTACTGTTGGCATTGTGAACTACATGTTCTCAAACCACATACTAGGAGTGACAATCCTACCACTTTGTATAGTAGATTATCACCGGGAGCCATGACAGACATCTAAGAATTTGAAAAAACGTTCAAAAACTAAATGTGTCTACCTTAACACATAGAGATTCATACAGTAATTATCCGAATAAATATTTATATGATTTGTGTACTTCAATTATAGATTGGTCTTCACAACTGTCATGATTACCATTCAGCCTACCAAGCACACGTGTGTTTCAGATATCTGCTTCCTTGTTTCAGAGTTCTGTGCCAGTGCTTGCGAGGCTGACACATTCATTTAAGCACTTGACAAAGAGACAACAGGGGACCTTTTTCTCCTAGAGCTTGGATCCATTTTTAACACACTATGAAGAGTCTTGGGGGAAAAATGGAGTGACATCTGCGCCAGCAGAGCAAAAGCAAGGAGGTCAACAACTCCCTGTCTGGCACGGCGACTCCACTGCCAACATGTGCTCACGTCAGTATCATAGGCTTCAAGGCAATTACAGGGGCCAGCGTCTTTCCAACGCAGTCCTGGGAAATGTTGCAAAATTGCCAAATGTATGAAAAATCTGATCAAAGAGATGGCTTTCCCGTGCTTATGTGTGGCGCTGTTGCATCAATGTGGAGATTTGAATATGGCATGGGAGACAACTCAATTGTTCAGATGAAAATGATACTTTTGCTTAATACCGGAAAAGAATAATCTCTCTCAAATATGTTTGCATAGTGTGCTTGGAGTGGCCCCAGCTGAAAGGCCCATTTTTAGCAGGAGGGGTATATTGTTAAAGTTCATATGACAGCTAAGAGTGATTGAATGGAGTTTTTAATTTAAGTAAGAGAGGGATGCTCTCTCAGCCTGGACACATGGGGAAGGGCCTAGGTCCTGCCCTGGATGAAATGACAGACGTTGGAGAGCCACCCAAGGAGGGCCTCATCTTCCCTAGGGAACGATGAGGGGATTGGGCTGGGGGTGGGATGGTAGGGGTGGAGCTGGGAGGGAGACTCAGCCTGGACACATGGGGAAGGGCCTAGGTCCTGCCCTGGATGAAATGACAGACGTTGGAGAGCCACCCAAGGAGGGCCTCATCTTCCCTAGGGAACGATGAGGGGATTGGGCTGGGGGTGGGATGGTAGGGGTGGAGCTGGGAGGGAGAAGGAGGAGCTGGGAATGACATTTGAAGCATGCATGTTTCTAATTTAAATTAAAAAAAGAAACAGAAATGTAAAAGAAAATACCACCACTGTACACTGTAGTGCCCAATAGAAAATAGTATTAATTTGTGATATTTTAGGATATATTTGAAAAACCATTAGTCACCAAAAGTGAAATTTTACACTAGCTGAGGAGCTATCTTCTCATTCACTAGAAACGCTTTCCTAGTCAAAGAGGTAAACAATTGATGATAGCGGTGATTGAAAACAGTATTATTCAGGACCCTGATATGTCTTTTTTTGTTTGTTTGTTTTTGTTTTTGTTTTCTAAGAGACGGGGTATCTCTGTATTGTTTTGGAGGCTATCGGTGTAGCCTGGCCTCGAACTCACAGAGATCTGCCTGCCTCTGTCTTCCGAGTGCTGGGATTAAAGGCATGTGCCACCACCGCCCAGCCCCTGATATGTCTTAAGGTGTGCATCCTTTGGATAGATGCAATTCTAGCTGGTACTTGGCGGCTTCTTATCAACATATATTTGGACCTTTCTCACTTCAAGTAACTAACCAAAACTGTGAGATAAAAATGGATGCTAAGGTGATTTTATACTTAATATTTGTTACAAAAATTTCCCTAACCCAAACCTCTAGTGTTTCCTAATGGATATTGTAATTTCCAAATATTATACCTTTTCTTTGATAACTTCACTTTGTATAAATGTTTGGAACTCATTTCAATTTATACTTCTAATGCATTGCTTTGTTTTTTTTCTATGGGTTTATGTAAATTTTTCTGTCTTTTAAGAAAATATTTATACTGTTAAAATGATTTAGAAATCACTGTATATCCTTAATTTTGTATATTCTTAATTTTGTCACATTTGTTGAATTTTATGTTTTCAAATTATTAGAACGATAGTAATTGGTTGGAAAGATTACAAATTATTATAGGTTAGAAAAGTTACAATATTAGTGTTGTCATTTTCAGCCTAAAGTCTCATGGGGAAGACTCTACCATACACATCCATGTGAAATTACATCTGTCACAAGTGTTACGAGGCTTTGGCCAGCATGCTCTTTTGTAAGTCAGTAAGTCAAGGGAAGCTTGCTTGTATGAAGTCAAGCTTGAGCTGAAGTCTGAGTGAGCAACTGGGCTTGGGCAAGTCAGTCTTACAAGGTAACAGCAGGGTCTTGGTGAAATTACAAAGGCACCAGATATTAGGGAATGTGGGAAAAGGAGAAGTTGCTGAGGTCATGCTAAGGGTGGTGAAGCCATTACATAACACAAACATGACTTAACAAAATTACAGTGGCGTTATGAATAAAGTTAGAAAGTAAAGGGGAATTAAAAAAATAAAAGTTATGTTCTTGCAGTATTTCAAGTGACAAGAAATGTCAGCCTAGACTACCAAAGTTTGTTAGGCAGTAGTAGATTGGAGAATCTATTTTAAGGGAAAAATTATTGACAAATATATTTGTATATATGTATGAGTCTTTCTTGTTTTCTTGTAATAAATAGCAAAATATAGTAACACACATCTCCCTAGACTTCATTGATTTTGCTGCAAAATAAGGGGTCAATTTATTTTTTTTAATTTATCACTATCTTCATCATCAATATGATTATTATTATTTACTTTTGTGTAGGAGTGTGTGTCTACATGTATTATTTTTCAGTGAGTAGTACATGTGACTGAGGTATCCAGAGCTGTCATATTCACTGGAGCATGAGTTAAAGATGCTTGTGGCTTATTTGACATGGATGCTAGGGAAAAAATTGGGTTCCTCTGGAAGCATAAAAAGACTGTAAACCAATAAGCTCTATCTAAAGCTCCTGAAGGAGTGAATTTCTAATTCTGTCACCTTGTCTAAAAATATTGGCCTTAATCAGATTTTGAAAGGCACAGACATAATCAGCTTCCTATCATATTCTACTGCATGAATTCCAATTTCCCATGCTGTCATTTTAGTGACAGTACCATGGGTCTGATGTCTATGAGAACAATTTGGAAATATGAGTTTCAATTAGCAAGGTAAATGGGTTAGTAAGGTTTTCATCAAAATGATAGTCGCATTTATTTGGAAAGAGGGAATCTCAATTGAGAAATTGCCATCATTTGACTTGTACACAAGTATGTGGTCATTTTCTTGATTAATGACTGATGTATGAGGATGCAGTCCAATGACTGTGGTGTCACCCAAGACCAGTAGTCCTTAGTTACATAAAATAGTGCTCTGAGTAAGCCATACAGAGCAAGTCAGGTAATAGTATTCTCCTCTGGCCCTTGCTTCAGTTCCTGCCTCCAGGTTCCTGTCTTGAGTTCCTGCCCTGACTGTTCTTCATGAAGGACTGTAAGAGGCAAACTGAAACAAATCTTTCCCTCCCCAAGCTGCTTTTGGTCATGGTGTTTGTCACAAGAGCAGAGAGAATGAAGTTTAAAGAGTAAGTATTGAAGTAAAAAATGATTTTCTTTGTTTTAGTGTTTTTTATTATTTAAATTAGAAACAAGCTTATTTTACATGTCAATTCCAGATCCCTCTCCCTCACCTCCTCCCATGTACTGCACCAACCTCCTACCCCATCCACTTTCTGCTCCCCAGGGAGGGTGAGGTCTTCCATGAGAGATCTTCAAAGTCTGTAATATAATTTGGAGCAGGGCCTAGGCCTTCCCTCATGTGTCTAGGCTAAGAGAGTATCCCTCCATGAGGAATGGGCTCCCAAAGTTCATTCATATAGTAGGGATAAATACTGACTCACTACTAGTTGCCCATACCTCCTAACTGACACTCACATTCAGGGGATCTGCATCAGTCCTATGATGGTTCAGGAGTTTACCCTTGTTTAGGTCAGTTGTTTTTGTGTGTTTCCCCAGACTGGACTTGACCCCTTTGCTCATCCGGGAGTTCAGCTCAGTGTTTACATGTCTGCTTCTGCTTCCATCACCTACTGGATGAAGGCTCTAGGGTGGCATTTAAGGTAGTCATCAATCTCATTATTGGAGAAGGGCATTTAAGATATCTTCTCCACTATGGCTTAGATTGTTATTTGGTGTCATCCTTATAGATCTCTGAACATTTCCCTAGTGCCAGATGTTTCTTTAAATCTATAATTGCTCCCTCTATTGGGGTATTTCTTTTCTTGCTCTCCTATATTTTTCCATTGACTCAATTTTCCTGTTCCCTCATATTGTCCTCTCCCCTCCTCTTCTCCCCTTATCTTTCTCTAAATTCCTTCTCCCCTTCCTCATGCTCCAAATTAGCTCCAGACATCCTATCCCATTTCATTTCTCTGGGGAACCATGTCTGTCTCTCTGAGGGTCCTCCTTGTTTCCTGGTGGTGTGGATTGTAGGCTGGTAATCATTTGCCTTATGTCTAAAATCCATATATGAGTAAGTATCTACCATGTTTGTCTTTTTGTGACTGGGTTACCTCACTCAGGATGATTTCTTCTAGTTACATCTATTTGTCTGAGAATTTCAAGATTCCACTGTTTTTTCTTTGTTTTTTGTTTTTTTTCTGCTGAGTAGTACTCCATTGTGTAAATGTACCACATTTTCTGTATCCACTCTTCAGTTGAAGACATCTAGGATGCTTTGAGGTTCTGGCTGTTACAAATAATGCTGCTATGAACAAGGTTAAACAGATGTCCTTGTTGTGTGAATGTGCATTTTTTGTTGTGTGAATATGCCTAAGAGTGGAATTGCTGAATCTTTTGGTAGACTGATTCCCATTTATTTGAGGATTTGCCATACTGATTTCCTATGTGGCTGTACAAGTTTGCACTTCCAAAAGCAGAGAATGAGTGTTCCCTTTTCTCTGCATCTTCTCCAGCATAAACTGTCATTGATTGATGTTTTTGATTTTAGCCATGCTTACATGGGTAAGATGGTATCTCAGAGTTGTTTTGATTTGCATTTCCCTGATGGCTAAAAATGTTGAATAATTTCTTAAATGTCTTACAGACACTTAAGATTCCTCTATTGAGAATACTGTATTTAGTTCTGTACCACACTTGTTAATTAGATTATAATATATTTGGTGTTTTGGTTACCAGCTATTTAGTTTTTGTATATTTTGGAAATCAGCCTTCTGTATGATGTGGTGTTGGTGAACATCTTTTCCCATTCTGTGTACTGAAGTTTTGTCTTGTGACTGTGATATTCACCTTACAGAAGCTTCTGTGTTTCAGGAGGTCCCACTTATTAATTGTTGTTCTCCCTGTCTGTGCCACCAGCGTATGTTCAGGAAGCATTCTCCTGTACCAATTCGTTCAAGGGTATCAGCTGCTTTCTCTTCTAAGAGGTTCAGTGTGTCTTGATTTATGTTGAGGCTTTTGATCTATTTGAACTTAAGTTTTGTACATGGCAATAGATATGCAACTGTCTACAGTCTTCTACATGGCAGCTTCCAGTTATGCCAGCACCATTTATTGAAGATGCTTCCTTTTTTCCATTGTATTTTAGGTTCCTTGTCAAAAATCAAATGTTCCTAGGTGTGTGGATTAATATCAGGGTTGATTCCATTGGTCAAACTGTTTTCCAGACTATAGCTCTATAGTAGAACTTGAAGTCAGCGATGGTGATGCCTCTGGAAATTCTTTTATTGTACAGGGTTTTTTATGCTATCCTGGTTCATTTGTTTTTCCATATAAAGTTGAATATTATTCTCTCAAGGTCTGTGAAGAATTGTGGCAGTTCTTTGATGAGGAATTGCATTGAATCTGCAGATTGCTTTTGGCAAGATTGTTGTTTTTATTATGTTGATCTTACTTATACAAGAGCATGGGAGATCTTTCCATTTTCTGATATCTTCTTCAATTTCCTTCTTTAAAGAGTCAAAGTTCTTGTGATACAGGTCTTTCATTTGTTTGGTTAGGGTTACACCAAGGTATTTTATGTTATTTCTGGATATTGTAAAGGGTAATGTTTCTCTGATTTCTTTCTCAGCCCATTTATTGTCTGTATATAGTAGGGCTACTGGTTTTTTTGAGTTAATCTTGTCACTTTGATGAAGATGTTTACCAGCTGTAGGAGTTCCCAGATAGAATTTTTCAGGTGAAAAATGTAAACTATCATATCATCTGCAAACAGTGAAAGTTTGACTTTTCCTCTCCAAATTGTATCCCCTAGATCTCCCTTTGTTGTCTTATTGCTGTAGCTAGAACTTCAATTATAATATTGAAGAGATATGGAAAGAGTTGACAGCCTTGACTCTTTCATGATTTTAGAGTAATTGCATTGAGTTTCCCTCCATTTAGTTTGATGATGGATGTTTCTTTATCGTGTAGTCCTTCTATTATGCTTAGGTATGTTCCTGTTATCCCTGATGTCTCCAAGACCTTTATCATGAAGGGGTGTTGGATTTTGTCAAAAGTTTCTTTCAGCATCTAGTGAGATGATCATGTGGATTTTCTTTTTCATTTCTTTATATGGTGGATTACATTGATAGATTTTTGTATGTTGAACCATCCCTGCATCCCTGCGATGTAACCTACTTGTTTCTCTGATGTGTTCTCAGATTCAATTTGCCAGTATTCCACAGAGTATTTTTTCGTCAATGTTCATAAGGGATATTGGTTTGTAGTTCTCTTTCTTAGTTGTGTCTTTGTGTGGCTTGGGATTAAGGTGATTTCAGCCTCAGAAAAAAGAGTTTGACAATGAACCTTCTGCCTCTATTGTGTGGAACACTTTGAGGAGTATTTGTATTAGCTCTTCTTTGATTTTTCTGGTAGAATTCTACATTGAAACCATATGGGCCTGGACTTTTTTTGGTTGGGAGACTTTTGATGACTGCTTCTATTTCATTAGTGGTTACAGTTCTGTTTAAATTTCTTATCTGTTCTTGATTTAATTTTGTTAAGTCTTATCTATCCAGAAAGTTACCCATTTCCTTTAATGTTTCAAATTTTGTGGAATACAGGTTTTCAAAGTATGACCAAAAATTCTCTGTATTTCTTCAGTGTCCATTGTTATGTCCCCTTTTCATATCTGATTGAGTTAACTTTCATATTTTCTCCATGTTTTTTGGTTAGTTTGGATAAAAGTTTGTCTGTCTTGTTGATTTTCTGGAAAAACCTACTGTTTTTGACTTTAGTTCTTTGTAATTTTTTTTGTTTCTACTTCATTGATTTGAGTCCTCAATTTGATTATTTTCTGGCATCTATTCCTCCTGGGTGAGTTTGCTTCTTTCTGTTCTGGACCTTTCATTTGTGCTGTTAATTCTCTTATGTGACTAATTCTGTAGTTTCTTCATGTGGACACTAAGTGCTATGAACTTTCCTCTTAGTACTGCTTTCAAAGTTTCGCACAAGTTTGGGTATGTGGTTTCTTCCTTTTCATTGAAGTCCAGGAAGTCCTTAATTTCTTTCTTATTTGTTTCTTGACCCAGGAATGGTGCAATTGTGTATAGTTCAATTTCCATGAGTTTCTGCTATTTGTGTTGTTGTTGAAGTCTATCTTTAAAGCATCATAGTTTAATAAGATACAGGCAGTTATTGCATTTTTTAGGTATCTTTTGAGCTTTGCTATGTTGCTGAGCATGTAGTCGATTTTAGAGAAGGCACTGAAAAGAAGGTAAATTCTTTTGTGTTTGGAAGGAATATTCTATAGATATCTGTTAAACACAAATTGGTCATATCTTCTGTTAATTCTTTTGTTTCTGTATAAGTTTCTGTCTGGTAGTCCTGTCTAGTGGTAAGACTGTGGTGTTGAAATCTTCTACTATAAGTGTGTGAGGTTTTATGTGTGATTTGAGTTTGTGTAATGTTGCTTTTATAAATGTAAAATGTATTTGGGGGATAGATGTCCAGAATAGAGACTTCATCCTGATGGATTTTTCCTGTATAAATATGAAATGACCTTCTTTATCTATTTTGATTGATTTTAGTTTGAAGTTTAATTTGTTAGATATTAGGACAGCTATATCAGCTTGTTTCTTAGGTCCACTTGATTGGAAAATCTCATCGCAACCCTTTTCTGTGAGGATAGTCTGTCTTTGAAGTTGAGGTGGGTTTCTTGTATGCAACAGATGGATGGAATCTGTCTTCATATACATTCTGTTAGCATGTGTCTTTTTATAGGAGACCATTAATATTGGGCAAAATTAAGGATCACTGAGTGTTAATTTTTTTTTGTTTTTGATTTGGTGGTGGTATTGTGTGTGAATTTACTCTGCTTTTTCTTTTGGCTTTTGGTAAAGTGGGATTATCTATTGCCTGTGTTTTTGTGAGTATAATTCATTTCCTTAGGTTGGCATTTTCCTTCCAGTACTTTCTTTGTGGGGCTGGATTAGTAGATATGTATTGTTTCAATCTGGTTTTGTTGTGGAATATCTTGTTTTCTCAATGTACAGTGATTAAAAGTTTTTCTGGGTATAGCAGTCTGGGCTAGCATCTATGATCTCTTAGTATTGATAGAATATCTATCCAAAACCTTCTGGCTTTCAGAGTTTTCATGTAACTCAGGTACAATTCTGATAGGTTTGCCAGTAAATGTTACTTGGCCTTTTTCCTTTGCTGCTCTTAATATTCTTTCTTTATTCTATACATTCTGGGTTTTTACTATTATGTGGTGAGGGGACTTCCTTTTGTGTTATACTCTAGTTGGTGTTCTGTAGGTTTCTTGTACTTTCATTGGCATGTATTTCTTTGGGCTGGGAAAGTTTTCTTCTATAATTTCTTTTAATATGTTTTCTGTCCCTTTGAGGTGGTTTTCTTCTATACCTATTATTCTTAGGTTTGGTATATTTCCTGGATATTTTGTGTTAGGAATTTGTTGGACTTAAGAATTTTTTTTGGCCAATGAATCTACCCCTAGTGTATGTTTTACTTTGTTGGTTATGCTTGCATCTGTAGCTCCTGATCATTTACCCAGCTTTTCTATTTCCAGCATTGCCTTAGTTTGTGTTGTCTTTATTGTCTCTATTTCAGTTTTCAGGTCTTGATCTTTTTGAATTGTTTCCTTCATCTGGTTGATTGATTTTCTTGGCTTTCCTTGCTTTTTCTAGCATTTTTTGATTTGTTTGTTTTTTATTCCATTTCTTTAAGGTATTTCCTCATATCCTCTTTGAGGACCTATATTGTTTTCATAAAGTTGTTTTTAAGGTCATTCTCTTCTGCCTCATCTGCATTGGCATGGTCAGTCCTTGCTTGTGTAAAGTGCCTGGACTCTGGTGGCATCATATTGGGTTTTCTGTTATTGAAGGTGTTTTTATGTTGTCGTCTTCCCATCCCTTCTTCCAATGGGTGCAGGTTGGTTCTCTTCCTCTCCTGGTGGGTATGGGTCTAAGGTTCTCTTCTGGTGGGTGCAAGCAGATCCAGTACTCTGATGGGTGTCATGATGGGTGCAGGTGGGTCTGAGACACTCTCTCTTCTGATGCATGGAGTCAGGATTAGCACTGCAATATCAGCAGACTGGATTTCTTGGACCACAGGGGTGAGTAGACCTGACAGCAGTCCTCAGGCCAGTTGATCCAAATGAGGGCAAGCAGAAGTCAGGCCTGAGACAGGGGTGCATGCTTATCTCTCTCCTAAGGACAGGACTTGCTCAGTGATGTCAGTAGACTCTGAATTGCTTGAACCGTCCTGGGTGAATCGACCTGCCTGCAGTTCCCAGCCCAGGAGATCCACTAAAAATGATTTTACACTGAGATGATTTGACTTAACACACACAAAGAAACTTCTTCTTCATTTTTAATTTCTTATACTTTCTCTAAGGTCTTCCCTAGTACTATTGCTGCTATAATGTTCTGTCTGTCTCCTTTGAGAGTTGTCGAACCACTCAGCTTCCTCAACCTACTCAATTCATACGGAATTGCTAAAGTTCCTAAATGTATTCATTTTCCTCCAGCAACTTGATTATAGCTTAAAATGCTTAATCCACATTTTAAATGATGGTGTCATTTGCATAGTTACAAATTAGAATTTCTACTGTGTGCTTACCTGTTGAATATACTTCTACTCTGCTGTGATGATGGTTGCATTAACAATAATTATAGCATTGACCTGGGAAATGAGAAAAATATCTCATTGGTGTAGTATTCCTCCTGAAAGTTTGCAGACATAGCATTAAAGTAAATCTGACTTTATCTGTAATATCTTCATTGTGTTCTAAAAATGTACCTTTTATTGTTGTTTCTTAATTTGTCTCCCTCCTTGGATGATACATAGAAATATAAAGTCAGACTATATTAACATTTTGATATATATTTTATGTTAAGTTTTTACTCTGTTTATCAACTATGAATATTACAGTAAATAAATGAGACTGTGTCCCAAAATATTTTTTTAAAAATAAGAATGAGTGTGCTGGTTCACACTTGTAACTCCAGCATTGTGGAATGCTGTGGCTGGAAGATAACAAGTTCAAGACCAGCCTGGCCTCCATAGTAAGATTAAATTGAAAGAAAGAGATAGAAAACAAAGGAGAGGGAAAGGAGGGAGAGCAGCACATTATTCTTAATTGTTTCCTAAGATGCTTATTTATTGATGCTCTGTAGGTCTTGTTATAGGCCCTGTTAATTTTCATTCTATAATTTTAAATATTATAAATTATTGTGAATGTCCTGATTAATTTCTTTGATATATGTTACTAGCATCAATCATTCTACAAGTTGCAACTTAACCGGAATTATAGAAAGTTTTTTTTTCTCTTAATGATTTTCCTATACTATGAGGTTAAGGAAACAGACAAATGGAACTAACAGGTATCTGCTCCCTCAACTATGCACCTAGCCAGGAGCTTCAACCTATAGACATGAATGATTTGCAGCATGACAACTAAACTGTAATATAATATTCATCACCCTCTCAATAGAAAGATGCAATACATATCACTACAACAATGTTGAATTCCTTAGAGGTCTTTGCATCCAAATTGTCTTCAAGCAGGAAGTCCTAGGGTAGTTAAGTCTCAACAAGGAACTTTAAGAACAAATAACTTGGAAGCATCAAAGAAAACTGCTTCTGCATATTCAGTCCCACTTTACAAGAAGACAATTTGTTTGGTTTGAGCAATGAGCTGCCAAATTTACTTTGTCTTAATTAAGGGTGCTAGAGTAAATGGAAATAATAACAGTAGTAATTTTTTGAGAAGTGTTGTAGGGCATGCTTGAAGTAGCTGTTGGGATGAGGACCTTCTTTTTCATGTTAAATACTTTATGCTGACTTTCTCCTTTTTGAGTTGGTGCAGAGTGGTGATCCTTTAGTTTACCTTTGGGCTTCTAAAGGAACAGTGTACTACCTGGAGTTGCTTCAAGCTTCCCACTTATCTTGTATCTTTTTAAGACACCCTCACCCTGAGCAGCCCTTATGTTCCCATCATTTTCCCATAATTACCACTAATCTATGGCAGTCAGGAACAGATCTGATTTTTCCTATATTTTACTGCAGTATATTAATACATAGCAAATAAATCCCTGTTTTTTTATTTTACATTCAGTTGCCCTCCTTCTTGTTACTAACTAGTCCCTGATCAGCTTAGAAAGAAATCATCATTTATTTTAACTCCTTAAAGGTCCATTAGATATCCTTAAATACTGATTTATTCTGTCAACCCACTATAAAAGCTCTTGATATATCCTCCCCAAATCCAAATTTTTTAAAATCCCTTTCAATATTCAGTCTCACTTTACAATCAAATTTACTTTTTGTTCTTGCTTCCTCAGGCATAGGAAATGGTAATTTTTATTGTTCCAACTCATCTGTCCATTTATATTGCTTGTTTTCCTGCTAAATTTCCATAGGAATTCCTAAAAGTGTTTAAAGTTTTCTCCATTTAAAAATTTTTTTCTTTGTTCCATGTAGATGTTTTTAAAACAATATATTTTTATTATGGTTTCCTCTCCCCGAACTTCCCCAATTCCTTCCTGTGTCCCTGGCATCCATTACACATACACACACACACACACACACACACACACACACACACACACACACACACTGGATCTGTTAGGTTATCTAGGATATCAATAAGAGATAGTTTATGGATTAGGGATAAGGACATGTTTTTGTTTTTCCTTTTAGCTTTAGGCCACCCCCGGGTGCAGGCCCTGAGCATGCTACCATAGTTCATATGTGTACCAGCCCTGTGGTTCCTAGCGATCTTTGATTTCTTGCTGTCTTCCATCCCCCTGGCTTTTGCAATCTTTTTTCTTCCTCTTGCATAGAGATCCCTAAGATATACAGAGAGGCATCTGATGAAGACATCTCATTTACTACTGAGTGATCCAATTTTCTTCCCATTGACCAGCTATGGATATCTGCTCACATATATGCAGGAGAATATTTACTGAGTAAGGCACTGATCTGTGCATGTAACTGAATGCTGTTAGGGATTGTTTCATTGATACATTCCTTTAGTAGAATAATAGTATTTGTCTTTCTAGGTCCATAAGCTATGTAGTCTCAGTTCTTGATCACTAAACAGTGTCAGGGATGGATTTCATACCATGGAGTTGATCTTAAGTCCATTTGGTTATTTCCACAAGATTTGTAGCACCATCTTGCAGGAAGGTCACCAATTGTAAATTGAAGTACTAATGCTGCGTTGGTGTTTCTCTTTATCTTCTGGTAGTATACAGAGTACTTTCTGGTACCATGAATCTTAGACGTTAGGGTGAAGCATCTAGGTAGGCACCACATCAACTTCTCTATAGTCAGTGAGTTGTATAGCTGTTGTACAGCTATAAGGCATTGCTGTAAATTTGTAGAGAGCCACCAACAGCCTTGGGAACATCCTGGGTTGTTTGCACATTCCATGGTCCCTTTGGGTTAACAACTCAATTAGATGTAACCCATTCCTGAAATGGAGGTCTTATTTGATGATGAGAGACTGTTTTCTCTTATGTTTGAGACATTTCACATAGATATTAACAATCACTCTGACTGCAGAGACTGAAGCAATCAAACCAGTTGGAAACCTATTGGTATACTGTGAAAGGGAAGTGAAAACCTGGTTTTGGTCAGGCTTTGCATGTAAATCAGTTAAGCTATAAGAATGTTATGGTTAATTTGCTTATAATAAACATCTACTTTGGGGATAAGATTTTGCCTGAGCTTAGAAACTGTATTCATCATATTGCATTACAATGTAGTACTAACTTAATTACACCATACAAACCTAGACAGCCATATGCTGTTGTTGAATTATACACTTATTACATGACAAGAATGCATCTATTTTGTATGTATTTAAAATAACATCACTGAGCTGTCTGAGATCAACAAAATTTAAGGTTTTTTTAGTGCTAAATATCAGACAAAAATTTCTCATTTCAAGAAAAGTTTAAAGATAAGAGACACACAATCTCTTCAAAATTCTATAATTAGCAATTAGAAATATGTGATAGTATTGAAGTCTAGTGAGATTTATGATATAGAATCTATGCATTATACAGACTATAACAGTGCTCCAATCATTCATAAATACTGTAATTATTTCTGAAAAAAATTTGGCTTACTTTGTCCTGACCACATCTTATACAAATACTTGTGTCTTTGCTATGCAATAAGCCTTTAACCTCCTCAAAAATATGGGATTTTTTTGTTTTTACGTCAGAGAAACTGAGATCATTTTGAAGAATGCACAGTATTATTGTTAGAATTTTCAAAATTCATTTTCAAAGTGCATTCCTTCATTCCACAAACTACCTCTTGTGATGGCTTTTTTTTCTAGTAGTCCTTCTCTGTGCCTTTAAGCTACAGTTAGTCATCGAAAATTGTCTCTGTGTTTGCCTGGAATACTCTGTAAGCTCTAGCCATACCTTCTTATTAAGGAAAATCTCTCATGGAATGATATCATCTCAGTAATATTATGACCACAATGTGATTTTGGAACATCATGGCCAATATTGCTTTTTATCAAGCTACAGCAGTAGACAGGTACAGAGTTATTATTGCACTTATACTTTCAAAGATGCCCAAAGGGAAAAACACTGGCAGTAAAGCCAAGACAGAAGCTTGCCTGATTGTATATATTTGGTCAACAGAAAAATAGCTCTTGTGTTAGTGTATGTTTTTCATCCGTGTTCATTTATAAAAGTAATGAATGATGAAAGGTGATAAAATATAAGTCAGTTGTACAAACTATACTTGAAGTTGTACAGCAGCTAGTTCTAGTCCCAGGTAAAAGCAGCATCGAAATGGTAGGTGGCTGGTATCTGCGTCTTGAAGAGAGAATGAAGAATTTGTTTAAAATACCTCCAAACATGTAACTATCCATGGAGAGATTAATTGGCTTAAATAATCAAGAAAACTGGAGAAACAATTTTCACCTGCCCATTTATAAAGCTTGCTGAATTCATGATAAATATTATTCAATGTTTAGTTATGATTTGTGAATCTTACTTGGTAATTATAACTACTAGACTGAACATGTGATGACAGCAAATAAGTAATAAGTGATATATTCCTGTATTGCTAGATAATTGAATAGAGAATGAAATCAGAAGCAAAACAAATAAAGATGGGAAGTCATGAAGGGAAAAGAACAAATCCTGTTTTCAGAACTAAGATAACTTTCTTTAGTACTCAGAGTTCTCAAGGTCATACTCCATGTGTTTCTATTTGGAAGAAATTACAAAAATATTAAGGTCTGTGATTTCAAACATAACACTGTTTGGATTTTATAATTGCTAAATGTTCTGCAATTGCTAATTTTCATTATGGTCACTATGGATGAGATACAACACATAAGCAAATCATAAGCAAATGACCTAACAGATGACACGGTTTTCTTTTGATTTCCTTCCTTCATGCTGCTGCTATGTAGCAGAGTTGTTTCTAATAGATTTTGACCAAATTAAAAGTAAACTAATAAGTGAGCAGAAATTCTAAATTCCCTAAATTATCATTTGAAAATTGTTGTCCATGTTTCATGAAAAATAATGTGTGTTTTAAACAGTAAGGCAAATGGCCAGGTAGAGCAGCGGTGAAGTATTCAGGAGAATAACCTCCTGAATTCCAGCACACACACACACACAAAGCAGATAGCTAGTATGTGTGCATGTTTCTAATGCAGCTAATAGAACAATATGAGGTTTTATATTAAAATACATTAAACTAATAGTAGATTACAGACCTGACAGCTACATAGGGGTAAGCAGACAATAAAACAAATTTATGTCATGAAATTAAGATTAGCAAATCAATTTATCAAATGTATCTAGAGCTCTAAATAACAAAGTAGAAATAGTGTTTCATTGCATAAAGAAAAATATGACCAATATTGAAGACAGTGCTGAAAGGAGAAAGAATAGGGTAATACAACCAGGTGAAAAAATACCTGCTTATTTTAGATTGAATGGGATCACTAATTGCCAGATCAGATTTATTCCTTCAATTCAGCCTTTCAGTCATTATTTATTCACAAATGCAGGTGCTAAATACTAATATATATGCCAGGGAGATCACAGAACATTGATATTATGTGTAAGTCACTTGTCGTGATACTATAATAAAAATTTGACAAAGGCAGCTTCAGGAATATATTGGTTCACAATTTGAGGGGACAGTCCATTGTGGAGGCAGCTGTTTACATTGCATCCAGTGTTAAGAATCATGGAATAGTCAGGTGGTGGTGGCACATGCCTTTAATCTCAGCACTCCGGAGGCAGAGGCAGGCGGATCTCTGTGAGTTTGAGGCCGGGCTGGACCGACAGCCTCCAAAGCAATACAGAGAAACCCTGTCTTGTAAAACCAAAAAAAATCATGGAATAGAGGAGCCTGCAGATAGAGCTGCTCCACTTCCACACAATCCCAGGTAGAGGACAGAGGTGAGGGGACTGCAGCCAGGTCAATTCCCCCTAGAAGGATGACCAAGTGACCAGGAGCCTGCAAAGAGAGCTGGGCCACTTCTACCCACACTCAGGGCAGAGGTCAGAGGTGAGAACCAGGTCCCCATCTTAGACCCAATGTCCTCCCGCTTGTCCTCTCTCGGAGCCCCTGCCTTGGGGACTGCAGCCAGGTTGACTCTCCCTACCCCCCCCAAAGGATGACCAAGTGACCAGGAGTCTGCAGAGAAAGCTGCTCCACTTCCACGCAAAACCAGGGAAGAGGGCAGAGAGCAGTGGCCAGAGATTATTGAATTTGCTTGCACCCACTGAAAGGGAACCCTGGTGCCTACTCATCAGGAGAGGAAGAGACTCTTTCTACACCCAGCAACAGAAAAACAAATATGACACCACCAGAGTCTAGAGATTCTACACCAGTAAGACCTGAACACCCCAATGCAGGCAGATAAAGCAGAAGCAAATGACCTTAAACACACTTTCATTAAAATGTTAGAGGTCCTCAAAGAGGATGTGAGAAAATCCCTTAAAGAAATGGAAGAAAAAAACAAACAAAAAATTCCAAAAAATGGAAGAAAGGGAGGAAAACACAAAGCAAAAATTACAAGAAACTACACAAAAAATGCAAGGATCGAAAGCTGACATGGAGACAATAAAAAACACAGTCTGAAGGAATGCTTGAAATTGAAAAATTAGGGAAATAGACAGTACTACAGACGCAAGCATAACTAACAGAATACAAGACATGGAAGAGAGAATCTCAGGTGTTGAAGACACACTAGGAGAAATAGATTCATCAATCAAAGAAAGTCTGAAGTCCAACAAATCCCTAACACAAAATATCTAGGAAATATGGGGCACCATGAAAAGACAAACCTAAGAATAATAGGCATAGAAGAAGGTGAAGAAATCCAACTCAAAGGGACAGAAAACATATTCAACAAAATCATAGAAGAAAACTTTCCTAACCTAAAGAAAGACATGCCAATGAAGGTACAAGATAGAGTGGATCACAAAAAAAAAGTCCCCTCGCCACATAATTATCAAGACCCCAAGCATACAAAGTAAGAAAGAATACTTAGAGCAGTTAAGGAAAAAGGTTAAATAATATATAAAGGCAAACCTATAAGAATAACACCTGACTTCTCCATGGAAACTCTGAAAGCCAGAAGGTCCTGGATAGATATTCTATCAACACTAGTAGACCATGAATGCCAGCCCACACTACTATACCCAGGAAAGCTCTCAATCACTATAGATGGAGAAAACAAGATATTCCATGACAAAACCAGATTTAAACAATATGTAACCAATAACCCAGCCCTACAAAAAGTTCTGGAAGGAAAACTCCAGTCCAAAGACACTAATGACAACCAGAAAAACATAGGAAATAGATAATCTCACTTTACCAATACCCAAAAGAGAAAAGGGGTAGAAACCCACATACAGTTCCACCAAGAACAACTATACCAAAACAAACGAGATCCAGCAATCATAGGTCATTAATATCCCTCAATATTAATGGCCTTAACTCACCCATAAAAAGGCACAGGCTGACAGAATGGATTCGAAGACAGAACCCATCCTTCTGCTGCATAAAAGAAACACACCTCAGCCTCAAAGACAGACATTACCTGAGAGTTAAGGGTTGGGAAAAGATTTTCCAATCAAGTGGCCCCAAGAAACAAGCAGGGCTAGCAATCTTAATATCTAACAAACTAGATTTTAAACTTAAATAAATCAAAAGAAATGAAGGAGGTCATTTCATATTCATCACAGGAAAAACCCACCAAGATGAAGTCTTAATTCTGAACATCTATGCCTCAAATACAAAGGGAGCCACATTCGTAAAAGTAACATTACTAAAACTCAAACCACAGATAAAACCTCACACACTAATAATGGGAGACTTCAACACTCCACTGTCACCACTAGACAGGAGACAAGACAGAAACTTAACAATGAAACAAAGATGTCAATAGAGGTTATGACCCAATTCTGTTCGACAGACATCTATAGAACATTCCATCCAAACGCAAAAGAATATACCTTCTTCTCAGCACCACAGGGAACCTTCTCAAAAATTGACCACATAACTGGCAACATAGCAAACCTCAACAGGTTAAAAAAAGTTGGAATAATTCCATGTATCTTATCAGACCACTATGCTTTAAAGTTAGAGTTCAACAACAACACAAACTGCAGGAACACTAAAAACTCATGGAAATTGAATAATGTGCTATTGCACCATGCCTGGGTCAAAGAAAAAATAAAAAAAGAAATTAAAGACTTCCTAGAATTCAATGAGAATGAAGACACAACATACCCAAACTTATGGGACATTGTGAAAGAAGTGCTAAGAGGAAGGTTCATAGCACTAACTACCAACATGAAGAAACTGGAGAATAGTTACACTAGAGAACTAACAGAACAACTGAAAGCTCTAGAACAAAAAGAAGCAAACTCATCCAGGAGGAGTAGAAGCCAGGAAATAATCAAATTGAGGGCTGAAATCAATAAAGCAGAAACTAGGAAAACAATACAAAGAATTCATGTAACAAAGAGTTGGTTCTTTGAGAAAATCAACAAGATAGACAAGCCTTTATCCAAACTAACCAAACTGAAGAATGTGAACATGCAAATTAACAAAAACAAACGAAAAGGAGAACATAACAACAGACACTGAGGAAATCCATAGAATCATCAGGTCATACTTTGAAAACCTGTACTCCACAAAATTCAAAAATTTAAAGGAAATGGATGACTTCCTGGATAGATATCATCTGACAAAATTAAATGAAGAGCAGGTAAGCAATATAAATAGACCTATAACACTGAAGAAAATAGAAGCAGTCATAAAAAATCTCCCAACCAAAAAAAGCCCAGGGCCAGATGGTTTCAGTGCAGAGTTCTACCAGAATTTCAAAGAACAGCTTATACCAACTCTCCTCAAAGTATTCCATGCAATAGAAGCAGAAGGGTTTTTGCCAAACTCTTTTTATGAGGCTTCAATAACATTGATAACCAAGCCACACAAAGACACAACTAAGAAAGAGAACTTCAGACAAATTTCCTTCATGAACATTGATGCAAAAAAAACTGAATGAAATACTGGCAAATCAGATCCAAGAACACATTAGAAACCTCATCCACCATGATCAAGTAGGCTTCATTCCAGGGATGCAGGGTTGGTTCAACATATGAAAATCCATCAATGTAATCAACCATATAAACAAGCTGAGAAACAAAAATCACATGATCATCTCACTAGATGCTGAAAAAGCCTTTGGCAAAATCCAACACCCCTTCATGGTAAAGGTCTTGGAGATATCTGGTATAACAGGAACATACCTAAACATAATATATAGTAAACCAACAGCCAACATCAAATTAAATGGACAGAAACTCAAGGTGATCACACTAAAATCAGGAACAAGACAAGGTTGTCCCCTCTCACCATGCCTCTTCAATATTGTCCTTGAAGTTCTAGCTAGAACAATAAGAAAACAAAAGGAGATCAAAGGTATACAAATTGGAAGGAAAAATCAAACTTTCACTATTTGCAGATGATATGATAGATTACATAAATGACCGAAAGAACTCTACCAGGGAACTCTTACAGCTGATTAACACCTTCAGCAACGTGGCAGCATACAAGAACAACTCAAAAAAATCAGTAGCCCTACTATATACAGAAGATAAGGCGTCTGAGAAAGATATCAGAGAAACATCACCCTTGACAATTACCACACACAAGATAAAATAGCTTGGGGTAACAATAACCAAACAAGTGAAAGACCTGTATCACAAGAACTTTGAGTCTTTAAAGAAAGAAATTAAAGAAGTCCTCAGAAAATGGAAAGATCTCCCATGCTCTTGGATAGGTAGGGTCAATGTAGTAAAAATGGGATTCTGCCAAAAGCAATCTACTGACTAAATGCAATCCCCATCAAAATCCCAGCACAATTCTTCACAGACCTTGAAAGAACAATGCTCAACTTTATATGGCAAAACAGAAGACTCAGGATAGCCAAAACAACCCTGCTCAACAAAGCAACATCTGGAGGCATCACCATTCATGACTTCACTCTATTATAGAGCTATAGTCCTTAAAACAGCTTGGTATTGGCACAAAAATAGACAAGTAGACCAGTGGAATCGAATTGAACACTGAGATTAATCCACAAACCTATGAACAGCTGATTTTTGACAAAGAAGCTAAAATTATACAATGGAAAAAAGATAGCATCTTCAACAAATGGTGCTGGCATAACTGGATATTGGCATGTAGAAGACTGCAGAGAGATCCATGTCTATCGCCACGACAAAACTTAAGTCCAAATGGATGAAAGACCTAAACATAAATTCAGCCACACTGAACCTGTTAGAAGAGAAAGTGGGAGGTACCCTTAAAGGAATTGGTACAGGAGACCACTTCCTGAATATAATACCAGTAACACAAACACTGAGATTGACAATTAATAATTGGGACCTCCTGAAACTGAGTAGCTTCTGTAAGGCAAAGGACACAGTCAGCAAGACAAAAAGGCAACCCACAGATTGGGAAAAGACATTCACTAACCCCACATGTGACAGAGGGCTGATCTCCAAAATTTACAAGAAGCTATTCTCCAAAACACCAAAGGGCCCAATTAAAAAGTGGGGGACTGAACTAAATAGAGAATTCACAATAGAGGAGACTAAAATGGCTGTGAGACACTTGAGAAAGTGCTCAACATCCTTAGCCATCTGGGAATTGCAAATCAAAACAATCCTGAGATATCATCTTATTCCTGTCAGCATGTCTAAAATCAAAAACACCAATGATATCTTATGCTGGAGAGGATGTGGAGAAATGGGAACACTCTTCCATTGATGGTGGGAGTGCAAACTTGAACAGCCACTTTGGAAATCAGTATGGAGATTCCTCGGGAAACTGGGAATCTGTCTACCACACGACCCAGCAATTCTACTCTTAGGCATATACCCAAAAGATGTCCATTCATACAACAAGACTTCTGTTCCACTATGTTCATAGCAGCATTGTTTGTAATAGCTAGATCTTGGAAGCAACCTAGATGCCCCAAAACTGAAGAGTGGATAGAGAAAATTTGGTACATTTACACAATGGTGTACTACTCAGCAGAAAACAAAACAAATCTTGAAACTTGCAGGCAAATGGATGGCACTAGAAGAAACTATCCTGAGAGAGGTAACCCAGTCACAAAAAGACAAACATGATATGTACTCACGGATATATGGATTTTCGACATGGATCAGGGGAGTGCCAGCCTACAATCCCAGGGCCAGTGCATCTGAGAAACAGGGAGGTTCCCAAGAGATATGCATTATACCCCAGAGAAGTGGAAAGAGGCAAGATCTCCTGAGCAGATTGGGAACATGGGGGAAAAGTGAGGGAACCAGGAAAAAGAGAGCGGGATAAGAGGAGCGTAGGAGAAGACCTTGGGGAGCAGGAAGGCTTAGTTGGGGTAAGAATAGAGGAGACCAGGATGAGAGATCCCATAATAGTTGAAGTCATCATAGCTTTGAGGAGAGAGCTGACACTAGTGATTTTCCCAGTGATGTACAAGGATAACACCAACTGGAAATCTAAGTAATAGCAGAGAGACTACATTAATATTCCCTACCTGATGATAAGGTTGGTGACTACCTTATGCGTCATACTAGAACCTTCATCCTGTGACTGATGGAAGCAGAGACAGATACTCACAACTAAACACTGAACTGACCCCCTGGAACCTAGTAACAGAGTTGGAGGAGGGATGAGCAAGGTGGTTAAAACCACGCAGGTGAAGCCCACAAAGACATGTGACAGGACAAGGGGGAGCTCTTGAACTCCAGACTGATGACTAAGAGTCCAATAGTGGACTGATCCAGACTCCATGAATGTAGTGTCAGTGAGGAGGCTTCAGAAATCTCTGAGGCTTTGGGTAGAAGACTAGTGTTCACCATGGCATACAAATGAACTTTGGGAGCCCATTCTACATGGAGGGATGCTCTGTCAGCCTGGACACATGGGGAAGGGCCTAGGTCCTGCCCTGGATGAAATGACAGACTCTGGAGATCCCCCCAAGGAGGGCCTCACCCTTTCTGGGGAATGATGTGGCGACTGGGCTGGGGGTGGGTTGTGGGGGTGGGGCTGGTTAAGGAAGAAGGGGGGCACCTGGATAGACATTTGAAGTATGCATGTTTCTAATTTAAATACAAAACATACATTTTAAAAAATGGACAAAAAATAAAAGAATCATGGAATAATGAATGCCTGTGCTAGGGTTGCTTTCTGCATTTTATTCATTCTGAAACCCCAGCCCATGGGGCATCACTTCTAGCATGGATCTTACCAACTCAAATATCCTAACCTAGAAAATATCTCATAGACATTATGATAAGTCTGTTTCAACCATGAATCTAAGTACCATCAAAGTGACATTCAACACAAAACATTACACATCTTTACCAGAGAAAAAGAGGCAAAAAACAAAGCAATGACACAACAATAATAGAACTTAGTCCATTTGTACTGGACAGAATATATTAGGTAAGGTATCTTTATGATCAGTAAGTACTACACCCATGATGCTCTTAGTCAATTTGTGCTGGACAAAATACATTAGGCTGGATATTTTTTTTGAAGTATAACTTTATTTCTCATGTTTCTCAAGCTAGAAGTTCAAGTTCAAGTTGTGGGTATATTTGGTTTCTGTTAAAGGATAATGCCATGGGCAAGACAGTAAGATGTGCTTGCAGAATCTTCAAATGCCAGTAAGGAGTTGGAGAAGCACATGTATACTAAAATATTTGCTTCTTATCACACAGTTTAAATGTTCTGTGATTTGCTGAGAATGTACTAGTGTTGAGAATTTGCTTGTGAATAACTGGTCATTGAGAGAATGAATTTACAGAATGAGCCTAATATGATTGAATTCAATCTGTACTAATTTGGTACTTTAGTATCCAGTTCTACATATAAATGAATCTGCTTTTGAATAAGGGACAGGGATGGCTCAAATTGTCTTTTATGCAGAACTAAGAAAAAACAGAAATAAAACAAAATTTGGATTTTGATATCAAAAAATCTCTCCAAGTGGATAAATGGCAACAATAATACAATTTCTCAGCAAACCTTGCATTTATTTCTACCTAAGTGGTCTAGCTTTGGTAGGTATTTGGTGGAAAATGAGGATTTAAAAAATATGAGAACTAGAATCATTAAACAAAAATTCAGAAAACTATAAATGTCAGTGTCTTAATTACAGCAAAGCTGATTTGTATGAAACTCAAAGATTTGGGGAAGATTCTGGTGGAAATTAATTTAAAGAGTTTTAGTTTTTTATTAAATTACAAATTGGCCTTGAATTTATGCCAAGAATATGCAAATTATTTCTTTGTTCATCTTCACTTGTATTTCCATATTAAGTCTCACGTGAACTGTGGATTTGAAAGTAATACTGTAAATTATTCAAACTTTAGCATATGACTCATCCTTTATTGTACCATTTTCCAGCTACTCCGTCATTTTTATGTTTTGCTGAGTGCCTTTCTATCTAATTGCATAGAAACTGATTTGTTTCATAACCTCTGCTTAGAGTCAAGTTTTGTTCTCTCTACTGTGGACAGCATCCTGACATTGATGCCCTCTTCCTATTGTTTCAGAGAACACATTTCATCACAAGCATCTTGTAATTGAATTATCCTCCCCTCAACCTACTGTCTGGAAGTGATAGTACCCTTTGTCTCTAAATACAAACTCCCCACAGTTGCTTCACAGTGTTCACTGCAAGGACAGAGGCAGAGCCCAGATAACGATCCTGCTACACATAACACACAAAACGGCCATGTTCACTTAAGTAGCAGTAGTGACTGAAATAGAAATGGGGAAGATAGTTTCAGGTGACTGCAACAGAAATGGGGAAGATAGTTTCAGGTGACTGCAACTTAGACGATATTTCATTTTACGTGTCTTTTAGCTATATATGTCATGAAAATATGTGCCTCCTTTAACAATACCACATTGTATATGTAACAGTATGAAATTAGGCTAAAAAATGTAAGCCATATGCTCTACAAATAAACACAGAAAAGACAGTGGAAATCTATCAAAACAAAATAAAATTATTCATAGAGTCAATTCATGAATAAGATAAAAATAATGAAATGATTTCCAATGATATTCTTCTATACACATACACTGATGCATTAGGTATTTGTCATCAGGGAGGCTTCATCTAACAGCCGACAGGAATGGGTACAAAGACTCCCAACCAGATATTATGTAAAGATTTTCTAAATAGAAGGTTTCCATCAGGTTCCTTCATTGGAGCTCCAATGAGGAAGAGGTGGATGAAATATAGTATAAGTGAGAGGGGTAAAAAAAAAAAAAACAAGAGAACATGGCCCACCAAGTCAACCTAGCAGAGCTCACATGGGCTCATAGAGGCTGAAACTGCAAGCAAGTGAACTATAGGAATCTGTACCATGTCCTCTGAATATATGTCATGGCTGTTAGCTTGGTGTTTTTGTGGGACTTCTATCAGTGGGAGCAGATGTTTCTTTGACTCTTTTGCTGCTCTTAGGACTCTTTTCCTCCTACTAGGTTGCCTTATTCAGCCTTTATCTGAGGGCTTTTTGCCTTGCCTTACCCTATTTTGTTTTATTGTATTTGATTGTTGTCTCTTGGAGGCCTCTTCCTTTCTGAAGGGAAATGGAGGGGTGTGGGTCTGGAGGAGAGAAGAAATGAGGGGGAACTGGCAGTGGTGGAGTGAGGGGAAACTGTGGTAGGGATGCATTCTATGAAGGAAGAATCTCTTCTCAACTTTAAAAAATGGGGAGGGACTGGGTATATAGTTCAGTCAGTACACTTCTTGATGTTCAAGCATGAAGTCTTGAGTTTGACTGCCCAGCAATCAAAGAAAAATTGGAGATAGCAGAGACAGATAGATACCTGGGGTCCCTGGACAGGCAGTGTACTACACATTTTCTTATCATGTCAGAGGAGTAAGACAGTAAATGTCAGTAATTCAATCTTTTTTAAAATAATGCAAAGCCTGATATCCAGTCTAAAATAACCAACCAATCTAAGACCAAATCACAAAAATCTGAAAGAAAAAAGTCAAAGTAAAATGAGACTACCACCTCTACCACCAACACCAGCACCATCAACAACAGCAGCAACAACAAAAAAATCATCACCACTGACAGCAACAATAACAATAAACAGCACCACCACCAATAGCAGCAATACAACTGCCAACAGCAACAACACCATCATCACCACCAGCAGTAGCAACAACAGTACCATCACCAACACCACCACCAACAGTAACAACAACATCACTACCACCACCACCACCAATAACAACATCCACAGCAAACACAACAATATGCCCTAGATATGAGAAGTACTGAAAATGAATTTTGATGAAATTAGTTTGAAATGCTTCAAAGTAAAATAATAGGGTAAGATATTTTGACTGGATTATTAGAATTTAGAAATCAAATAAGTTCTGGACATTGTGATCCATACCACATACATCATGCCAGCTAACTTAAGAGGCAAGGGAATCTGGAGAGAACTGGAGTTGAGAACCAGTCTAGGATACAATGCAGAGACAGTGTAACAAAAACAGAAGTAAAGTCAGATCAAACAGTGATGGGGAAGTCCTTCTGTGTATATATTTTCTTATTGGTTTATTAAATAAAGAACTGTTGGCCAACAGGGAAGCCAGATAGGTGGGACGAGGAGTCAAGGAGGATTCTGGAAAACAGAGACACAGTCAAGTCACGACATAGGACACCAGAGTAGTAAGAGGTCCAGAACCTTTCTCCGGTAAGAGAGGACCACATGGAAACGCTCAGATTAGCAGTTTTGATTTAGTAATTAAGTCACAGCTAGCTAATATGAAACTAATCAAACAGCCAACAGATTCGTAATTAATATAGTGTCTCATGTTTGATTTGGGGGCTGAGATGGAGGTGGGACCCTGGCTGCAGAGTACACATTACAAAATAGGATTCAATTACCTTAGCTGAACCATGTAGTACAGTATGAGAACAGGATTAGAGCATAGAATGAGAGAAACTGAGACAGGAAGATTGACAGCATAAGGCATATTTTGGGCAAAAAAATCCCTACCCCCTTTTTTTAAAGACAAACAAACAAAAAACAGAAAGTCCGATCATGACTGAGGTTCTCACAATGATTCTAGGAAAAATACTCTTCAAGTGGAAACCAGAATAAAGTATGATAGTATATAAACAGTAAAATATAAGTTGCTAAAGAATATAGAAAATACTAGGGGGCCTCAGTGGTTAAGAGAACATACTGTTCTTCCAGAGGACCTCACTTTCCCAGTTTAAGTAGTTTACATAACCTATAATTCTAGCTCCAATGTCTCTGCCCTTTTTGGACACCTGCCACTGATGCGCACACACCCACACATAGACACACACTTCTATACTTAATTAAAACTAAAAAGAGAAAGTCTTAAAAACAAGTATGAATGTTAAACAAGACTACACAATTGTTTCAAGTAGAATGAAGATCCATGCTATTAACAACATTAAAATTGAGGTACAGATTTGAGGTTGTGTTATTTTTAAGGAAAATATCCCTGGCATACACATAGACTTTGAATGCCCATGCCACAGTACGGCAGGCTCTCTTAGCTGGGACTCTTGGGGGAGGGCCCAGGCCCTGCAATGGATGAAATGACAGTTACTGGAGATCCACCATGAAGTGCCTCACCCTCCTTGGGGATCGGAGTGGAGACTGGGTGGGGGACTGGGAGGGCAGGGGAGGAGGGGAAGAGGGGAGAGGGAGGGAGCTGGGATTGACATGTGAAAAGAGATTCTTTCTAACCTTAATAAAAATAATAATAATTAAAAAAGAACAAGAATGTATATTCTAGTATGCAGGGTAACCTCTGAAATCAATAAAACATAGAAAGCAACACATTACTGAAACATTGAATAATAAACAAAGAAAAAATGGGACATGGGAATAAATGTTAAGATGAAATGAGCTGACAAAATTTATTAAGCTAGATAGATAAAATTACATTTATTTCTACCTATAAGTGATACAATTTTAATATAAGGATAGATATAGGAAGAATATCATTGTGAGAATCTCAAAAAGTGCCTATTGTAACAACAATGACATGGGGAAGATACTGCAAGAAAAAATTCACAAAATTAAAAAATGGCTTTAAGGAATCATAAGAGAAAATCAATGCAATCAGCTGATGAAAAACATCAAATTAAGCCTCAAAATGTAAATGAAAGTGATGAAATAAAATTAGATATAAAGGAAAAAATGAAAATGACTGAAATAATACAATACTTATAAATCCTTTTTCAGGGAGACAGATAGAGGAAAAGATAGTGGTAGAGGAAAAGGAAGAGAGAGGAAGACAGAGCAGAGGGGTGAAGAAAGCACAGATTAACACTTCAAATGCAACAAGTGCTATAGTAGATATTTAATAATCAAGAGCAAATTAAACAGCTTTACAATGTTTGTTAATTTTATTTCAATAATATCCATTCAGCTCAATATAAACTTTTTAAAAAAATGGATAAATTCATTGAAAAAGTAATTTGCAAATTTGATACAAAAGGCTTAGAAATTTCAGGATGCTTTATTATATAAATTTACCATTAAAACACTAAGCAACTGTCATGAGGACAAATAAATTCTCCAAATGCTCAAGAGAGATGAGAATTTTGAATAAAACTACATTTAATTTTTCAGAGACTATGAGGAATTCCTACAACTGCCGGTGTTGAATAAGGCTGATGTTATCTTGAAATCAGCATGGCATATCATTATCAAAATAACCTTACAGGATAAACTTGCCAGTGGAAGCAAGTTACAAGAATCCAGAACACATTAGTAGAGAGTCAAATACAGCAGTGTGTATTTTGTTTTTTACTTCAGGAAATAAAAGTTGTTCAGCCATAGAAAATCAATTATCATTTCAGCACATGAAAAGAATAACAAAAATAGCATGCCTCAACTGCAGCTATGAAAATAAAAGCTAAAAACTCACACACTCTTAAACAATGCCAAAACATTTTCTGCAAGCTAGAAATAGGAAGACATACTTCATACCATGTACCCATGGTGAACCTGAGCTGGGCATCATACTTGTGGAACCATTAGGAACAAAGGAAGGCTGGCTGCCACACTGATCTATAGTTATCAACACAAACCACACAAAAAGTAAAGGCCGATGGATTTATCAGAGGAAACATTGTTGTCTCCTAACAGTGTGACACTTCCCACAAAGATATCTTATGAACTTTAGAGAAATTATTAATCAAATAAATCAACTTTAAAAGGTGTCTTTTCCTTGGTGAAGAGGTTTCTTAAAAATATTTCTTTTTTTTAATTTTCATACATATATAAAATGAAATTTTTTATCTGTCCCCCAGTGCTTCTATAACTCTTTCTATATACTCCCCTAATGCCTTCTTTGCAACCTCATGTCTTTTTTAATTTTGTTTTTGGATAATCCAATAAGCGAGGCTTGTTCTCAGATGTACATAGATGTAGGACCTTCTGGTGAAGCATGAGAAATCTATCAATGGCCACATCCTCAAAAGGAGTGTTTCTCCCTTCTCCAGCAACTGTTGGAGTTCATCTACCCACCCCATGTCAGTTTTGACCATCTTGTTCTTGTGAAGGTAAGCATGATCTATTATGAGATAATGTGTATGATAAGATGTTCTGTTGTAGGAAGGTATCCCATGTCTTGCTCTCACATTTTTATTCAATAATCAGTGTTTTGTGTGTGACATTGTCCACCCATACATTGTAATTGTATTGGAAATAATTTTAAAATTATATTACCAATCAGTGACCCTTTTCAGAGCTCCTGTAGTTCTGGCTAACCCACACACTCCACTCTTCTCTCAACATCTTTGTCTCCATTCTCACTGAATCCTTTAGCCCCATGTATTTTTCCCCTTTCTTTCATTTCACATGTGTTGTACCATCCCTCCAAGTACTCTACAGAATTGAGTTGTGAGATAATAGACTTCCCTGTGGCTTTCACAAAGCCTTCCTGTGAGTTATCCCTACCCCTTGCTCCAGGGTTTTCCCATGGTCCCATGCCTTTCCTCATTCAGGCTTTTCTGTCTCCAGTACTTCACCTATCATTTACTCTCCCTTCTCCCTTACCATTTGCCCCACAAAATAAGACCTCTTTCTGTTTTCACTAATGCAACAAGTAAAACACTAAAGCCAAAAGTTTGAAGCTATGATCCATGTATGAAAGAGAACCTGAGACACTTATCTCTCTTTGCCTGACATTCCTCACTCGGTGTAACTTTTTTCCAGTTCAACTTCATCTACATATTTCAGTATTTCTTACATGTGAGTAATACTCTATTGGATATTACCACATGTGGTAACTATTAGTTGCTTAGTAGGCTGTTAAATGAACATGTATATAGTAGGATAGAAAGTCCATTGGGTATATCCCTAGGCGTGATATAGCTAGGACACAAGACAGTTCTTTTTCTAGTGTTTTAAGAAGCCTCCGGGTTGAGTTTTACAAAAGAGTTTGGCTAGGTTACACTCTCATTAACAGTGCATTAGACCTCACAACATCTACACCAATATTTGTTGACCTTTGTAGTCAGTCT